>NC_081414.1:331183518-332614926 GCF_030272615.1 Cryptomeria japonica | reverse complement strand
ACATTTGATAGTTTACCGTTTGAACCTAATCCAATTGAAGAAGATACCGCATTGAATAATCAATTAAATGATGAACATATTACACCTTCTCTACTTGATGAATTGAATGTACATAATGCACTGATGTTAACACCTCCTAGAATCATTTGTAGGAAACCAAAGTATCTAATTGACATTGATGAGAATATATTGAAGTCAATGCCCAATAAAATGAATGAACGAACTTGTAGGAGAATGGTTAAAAGAATATGGAAAAACTATTTTAAAAACTTAAATCAAACCGCAAGATGTCAATTAATTGTTCAAATGATTAAAAATTTGAATTTTAGAGAGACAATGAAAATTCTAGGCCTAAGATCATCTGAAAGTAATAGTGAAAGAACTATTGTCAGAAATCTATTTGATGTATATCAATCTATTGGTTCAAAATCACGTAGTAAAGATTCTAATGCTACTCGACGTGTCATTACATCAACCATAATGAGCAAGAAAATAAAAAAAGATCATTTTATAAGCAAAACAAGTAAGTCATTGAGCGTTAGTAGAACAACATTAAGTAAAGCATTAAAGAGGTGAGAACAAATAGAGGAACCTAACAATAATTCTCTTTGGGCATTCTCAGGTAGACTACCACACAAAGACAAGGTTGTTGTAGATGCATTAAAAACATTAATTGAAACTTTTTGGCATGACAACACAAGAGTATCACCCAACCAAAGAGATGTTGTTAGAAGGCAAATTGGGTCTAAAAATCATGAGCCACATGCGAAACACTATTTGGATATGACTCAAACTAAATTTTATGAAAGATTCCTTCAAAAGTTTCCTCAAATAAAAATTTCTCAAAGATTTTTTGAAATGGCAAAACCTTTTTATATTAAGATTAATCATGTACGCACCACGTGTTGTTGTAGGATGCATATTGAATTTTCCATGCATTATGATATTTTTTGTCATATTTGTTCTACTTTGCACACTAACGATGTTTTGTAGGAATGTAATATACAAGCACCTCCTAAGTCGGCAAGAGAATTTATTTCAAGTGTGTTATGTAATAGACATGATGGTTGCATTTATTATAAGATGCCTTGTTTGGAAGGTTCTTGTGCTATATGTGGTGGTTTTCAACGTTTACCAAGATGCATACATTTGGAGAGCACACATGAAATTGGTACGAAACTAGTTTCTTTTGGAAAATACAAGACAACCACATATGGAGTTAAAGATGGAAAAGATTTGAAGAGATGTGAGCTAGTGAAAAATGATAAATGTGTAGCTCAATTTATGAAAATGTTTCAAGAGAAACTAGTTTATGAGTACATAATGCATACACATAGAGCTCGATGGTTAGATGAGCAATTCAAGTTGTGTAAGGACACATTTCCTCTTGGCACCATTGTCTCTATCGTTGATTTCACTGAAAATTATACTCTACAACCTCAAAATGAAGTGCAATCCATGTATTATCATTCTACACAAGTTTCTATTTTTGTACACATAGCTTTCATGCATGCAGATGATAGCACAAAGGAGGATAGAAAGGTTGTAAGAGAGTATCACTTCTACATAAGTGATGATTGTACTCATTCATCAGAGTTTGTACAAGGATGCTTTAAATTTTTCTATGATAGTTTAAGGGAAAGGAACATACGATACAACTGACACTTAATATGGTCAAATAATTGCACCAAACAATTCAAGAATGCAAGGATGTTTTATTGGCTGACAAGGATGCATGTGACAAGCGATGTACAACATTTTTGGAATTTCACTGAGGCTGGACATGGTAAGGGAGAGAATGATGGTGCAGGAGCATGTGTGAAAAGAGCCCTAGCTAGGGAAGAATTGAAGTACGAAGGTGGTGCTGAGTTGGTAGATGAAGAAACAATTGTGCAATGGTGTAAGTCTACGATGGGTCTAGGTAATCCAGGTACGTCATTGGTTCATAGATATTTTTGGTTGATTATTGAATCTAACATTGAAAACTATCTAGATTGTTGTACAGTTGCAAGATCGAGTGACATGCACTCATTTATGAGTTCAAATTCAAGTTCACTGGTAATTTATACGAGACAGATGGTATGTTTTTGCTCTTCATGCATGTATTGTTTGTGGGAAGAATGTGAATCAGAAGAGTGGGTTGACAAATGGTCTTGTAGACCATTGGTTCCCATTGATTCATGTCAAATTCCCAAAGCACTACAATTGAGCCAGATGGAGACATCAGTGGATTTTGACCATGTATCTGACCTAGTGGATTCAGGTGATTTTTTGAGTTAATTTTTTTGCAAGTATTCTTTTTGGTTCATTCTATTGTACATCATACTTTATTTTTGGTATTAATTAACACTTTATAAAATGCAGGTCATGTGTATGCAATTGTTGCAGAAGAGAACAATGAAGAAGGAACATATTACTATTTGTGTCGTTGTGTTGAGCCTAAAAGAAAATTGACAACCACAATCATTGATGGAGAGGGTATTGAGTACCCAATAGGGTCTGTTGTCATGACAGGAACATGGCTTCAGAGATACCCTATCAAGAATTATGATGTTTGGTTGTTCGAGGACTTTGAAACACACAGACATATTCTTCATTTCTCTAACCTTGTTGTTGCAACAAATATTCATTTGATGAAGTATCGTGGTAGACCTCATAACAAGATTTTATGGAAAGTTCATGAATTTGACCACGAGGCAATACTTGACACAATACGGGTTAGAGTCAATCCTGAAGGCTCACTTGATTGATTCTACGGTTCAGAGTAGAATGATTTTGAGAATTTTGTATAAATCGTCGACGAATTGTTCTATATTCATTTTTTGTATATATAAATGCCCATGAGCTGATTTTTACATGTTTAGGGGCATAATTTTGTATATTTAACTGGCAATGAGCTGATTTGTACATATGTACATGCCAAATTTTGTATATTAAAATGGCGATGAGCTAAATTGCACATATTGTAATGCCAAATTTTGTATAAAATCCCATGAGATGATTTGTATATTAAAATGGCGATGAGCTGAATCGCATATATTGTAATGCCAAATTTTGTATAAAAGCCCATGAGATTATTTGTAAGACAATTTTTTGTATAATCAAATAGCCAAGAGCTGATTTGAATAATATGTGACAATGTTTTGTGACTATTTTGTGTGTCAATGTTTTGTGACTATGTTTTGAGTATATGTGATGTGTCCCTGGTCAATCATGAGAATTCTTGATTCTTGTATAATCATGGATAATTATTTGAGTCATTATCAAGTCATAGGGGTGATAGATTGAGACTAGATACAATTTGAGCAAAAATTGTCATTGTTGTCAAAAAAATTGTCAAAAAAGTTGTCAAGCAACTTCTACATTGCATCAGTAGGGTATGACTCTTGACGTTCTGGTGCTTTGGGATGCACAAAAGGGGCATGCCTAGCATAAACATTCCCACCTAGACGCGCTTGTGACGTCGGTTTGTGCACATGAGGAACAGAATCAATTCTAGCCAATCTTGCAACTTTTCCTTGCAAGCAACTGACCATTTTTTGAGCAGGCAAAAAAATGCTACTAATTGAAAATGTCTTCGAGTTGTCAAAAACTGAGATAGGCCATTGTAGAGGAGCCTCATGCGACCCCATGGGATCAAGAAGATCGACCGTATGTGTCATGGATTGGAAGAAACAGTCCGTCAAATTTTGACAATTTTTTGGACTTAGGGCACTTGAGAGATCTCACCAATAGGGTATGACTCTCGACGTTCTGGTGCTTTGGGATCCATGATAGGGGCATTCCTAGCATAAAAATTCCCACCCGAAAGCGCTCGCGACATCGGTTTGTGCACACGAGGAACATAATCAATTCTAGCCAATCTTGCAACTTTTCCTTGCAAGCAACTGACGGTTTTTTTAGCAGGTGAAAAATGCTACTAATTGAAAATGGCTTCGAGTAGTCAAAAACTGAGATAGGCCATTGTAGAGGAGCCTCACACGACCCCACAGGATCAAGTAGATCGACCGTATGTGTCATGGATTGGAAGAAACAGTCCGTCAAATTTTGACAATTTTTTGGACTTAGGGCACTTGAGAGATCTCACTGGTAGGGTATGACTCTTGACGTTCTGGTGCTTTGGGATGCATGATAGGGGCATGCCTAGCGTAAACATGCCCACCCGGATGTGCTCGCGACGTCAGTTTGTGCACACGAGGAACAGAATCAATTCTAGCCAATCTTGCAACTTTTCCTTGCAAGCAACTGACCATTTTTTGAGCAAGCAAAAAAATGCTACTAATTGAAAATGGCTTCGAGTCATTGAAAACCGAGATAGGACATTGTAGAAGAGCCTCACATGACCCCACAGGATCAAACAGATCGACCGTATGTGTCGTGGATTGGAAAAAATAGTCCGTCAAATTTTGACAATTTTTTGGACTCAAGGCACTTGAGAGATCTCACTGGTAGGGTATGACTCTCGACATTCTGATGCTTTGGGATGCACAACAGGGGCATGCCTAGTGTAAAAATGCCCACCCGGACGCACTCGCAACGTCGGTTTGTGCACATGAGGAATAAAATTTGACCATTGCGAGCATGAGGGTGCTCTCACACCAAACACATTGTTGTTTAAATTCATATTGTCAAATTTTGTTGTTTATATTCATATTGTTAATTACATATGCAAATATTCATTTAAATTTATAAAAGGGAAGCCACCAAATACAATGAATACACAATAATGAACTGAATATAAGGAGTTTTGTATGGTTAATTCAACATTTTAGAAATTTTATCAAATCATATTCCATGATTGCAATGCTTTATATCATATATTTTTGTTGTTTATATTCATATTGTTGATTACATATACAAATATTCATTTAAATTTATAAAAGGACAACCAAAAAATACAACGAATACAAAATAATGAACTCATTACACATTTATTGGATCGAATATCGATATTTATATATATCAAAAAAGGCATGTCTGCCAAGTCAATACAAGTATTACAAAAATGTGGCATATGCCATGTCCAAATCGATATACAATAAAAATGTAGAATATATCTACATGTATTGGTCATTCTATGACCAAAACTAACACTATATGATCCTAAACTACTGGTGGATCATCAAAATCAAGCCTCTTCGGCGTAGTACGCGGCTCTGTAGATGGCTGCAAAACCACAATTCAAAAGCCAAGTTAGAATTCTTTTGTAGAAAATAGTTCACAATTGACATCATAACTATGCATTTAACTTTAATTCATTTGCAATTGAAATGTAGATTACCTCATCGGCTAATCCAGGAGCTAATGTCTTCACTCTCCTCTCCTTGTCACTCTTAGGAATTTTCTTGAAGACATACTTAAATGGATCCACGATATGGCCATACTGCGAACAATGTAGATTAAATGTACAATTAATACAATGTACTAACATAAATATATCAAAAACACTTAAAAGCTATAATATAGAGAACAATGACGTACCTATGCCTCAGATGCTTCTCCAATGGATTGAGGATGGCTCACCATCGATGTAGAAACGGTCGCTATTACCTATACAAAAAATGTACAAAGATTAAATACAATTAATATAATGATAAGTATTGAAGGTTGGAAACAATTAATTTTACATATCAAACAAAAGTGTACTGGATCCTGATATGCTTCTCTAGTGCAAGGAGGAGGGTTCGCCATTGACAAAATAGGTATGGATATTTGTTGTATGAAAAAAATATAAGATTATAATATATCACAAGTTCACATGTACGCGTGCATATAATCATGAAATCAAGAAAATAAAGTAGAGATACATACCTCTACCCTCTCTTGATTCGCGGGCGAATCAGGTGCATTCAACATATCCACAAAGCTCAATGGCCGCTATACATGTAAAATAGACAAAAAACACTAATCAATCTACAAACCCCAACTAATACTTGATTTCAACATTTTCAAACAATTGTACAACTAAAAATGTGTTCAATTACCTTCTTCACACGTTTTGGCATCTTCAAGATATTCTTTTTCTTTGGACGAGCCCTAGACGCAGAGGGGGTGCCCTAAAAACAAAAAATTAACATGAGATATTAGTACAGATAATAAATTAAACATAATTTTAAAAATCTAAAATGAAATGACTTACATATTCCATCAAAACAATACATAAAAAGAGTTGTACAAAATATGATACCGTATAGCCTTGTAGGCCAAAATCGATCGCCGACAACGTGATGTCATCAATCTGGGACATTTCGTCCCTTGTCAACACCTACAAACTAGAAATTGGACCAAGCATTAAAGATAGTTAGTATATCTTGTATTTTTTTTAATTCAAAGTGTACTATTCTATTTTAATATGTTACAAAATTTATACCTTAGGCATCGAAGTTGCAGTTGTGGTAACTGGGAGAGGTGTATGGGATACCGCTGCTGCATCCTAAAATGCATATTATTTGTCTCAATTTAAATCAATGTATAAATGAAAATTTATTTATGTAATTACAAAATTAAAGTGACTGATAAATAAAATGTTATGAATTCAAATCAACACACCTGTGTCTGTGGCTCATGGGCAAACACCATGTCCATCAACTCATCTGTCAGCGCGACATCCTCAACCATGTGAGCCTGACATCTACAACCACAAATCGTGCATAGATGATATGAGTATCCATCTGCACCGGCTGCATCATCTATCCCCGAGCATATCCCCGAGCAACTGACACACATATGCTCGATGAGCTCTCTGTCGCCCTCTAACGGCTCATCATCCAATACAATAGGGTGTGCTAATGATGTCCCATGCTGGATGATGGCACCAGTCAATGTTGTGGCCGCCTGAAGAGTTTGTAGCTCCATCGACTCTTTCAGCTCTAATGGGACAGCCTGATGCACCTTGGGTTTGGGTGCTAGGGGGCGACGACTCTCCGTGGCTAATCGCCTATGGGCTCCAGGTCTATCTTGGGTAGAGCCACCACCTCTACCATGAAACTCTCTCATGTCAAAATAATTTGGGCGCACATTGAGCACAAACTCACAATATATTTTTCTCGAAAAATATAATGGCACCTCATAATTATTACAAGGTGGATCGTCAAAGACCATCCACCACCTCTGCCAAAAAAGATTCTTCATCTACACATTGGTACACCAATGTATGGGAAACCTCTTTGCATTAGGAGGTAATGACTGACCAGTTTTGGGGTCAACAAAAAGGGCACATATTTGTTGTTTAGAAATATTTTTGTTTTTAACTCCATCGTATGATAGCCCATTGGCATAGAATTGACGACACCTACTCCTAAAGCTTCCCCATTTGGTAATTTTTGTGGAAACAGCTATGGCACCACTAGCTAATGTTTCTAGGCTAGTGGCGAGGGATTGATGATGGTCAAGTTCAGAAGTTTTCAATTTTACAATCAGTCTATTGATTTTGGATGTATTTTGACCTAACTGATTAATTAATTCTTCCTGTGTTTCGGTTGTGCGGTCAAAAGGAGGAATTGGGGGTTGTTCTCGTGTGTTTTCAGGAGGTGCATTTGGTTGTTCTTGTGGGTTTTCAGGAGGTGCATTTGGTTGTTCTTGTTCTGGATTAGAAGAATCTAGTTTTTGAAACAAAATATGAAAAAACCTAATCAAAATTAATGAAATTAAATTCAAAATGTAAAACAAATTGCATAAACCAGAAAGAAAGACAAAAAAACAAAAACTAACCTTGATCCATAGCCTGAGGACAAATTTCACACCCCGTTTGCGGTTTAGGTTAGAAAGTGGGAAAAAAAGAAAGTAAAAAACGCGCTTTTTGGGTAAATGAGGACCTAGTTTTTTTTTTAAACTTTTTTCATCAGGCACCGCGTACGCGATTTTACTAGGATTATTAGCGCGTACACGCTCATTTTCCTATAAGCAGCGCATACGTGCTAATTTTCCTAGGCGTAGCACATATGCGCTCAGTTTCCTAAGCTCAGTGCGTACGTGCTAGCTTTTCTAGGCTCGGGAAGAACAAACTTAAGCGTGTACGCGGGAATTTGAAATTTTAAAACCTCGTACGCGCTGCCTGTTTTTCCAAGGTTTTTTTGGGTGGTGTCCACTTTTCTTACCACCATCTTTGTGCACACGCCCTCTAATGAATTGATATGGATGCTCCTTATATTCATGTCATAGGTTTTACTATACAAGGGTATGATTAGATCATTAGTTTATAAAATTGGTTTTATAAGTTTAACATAAGAGTGGCTTATGAAAGGACAAGGGAGGCCTCTCATTAAAGAGATTTCCCAAGAGGAAAATGGAGAGTCAAGATGCAATGTTGAATCAATGTTTAATATTTTGATCTATGGATGGGATGATTAGCCTTGTGACAAGTATCACAAGGCAGTGGAATATCCAATATCAAAGGATGAGATTTGGTCAAGTTGTAGGATTAAATGAGAAGAGGGAAAGTGAAATGTGATGTGGAACATAATAAGTGTGCTCACACATGTCCACACATAGTGGCATGTGTTGAAGACGTGTTTGCACATGTGTTAGCAAAGAGGTTGAGATAACTCAAAATATCAAGGGATGAGGTAGAGGATTAACACACCTCTAAATTACACATTCTCACACATTTATGAGAAAAGAGTGGGATGAGTTAGCATAATTACACATGTGGTAGCATTAAGTAGGTTGAGGTGGAAATCAAATATGTTTCTATGATGGCATGCTCGCACATTTATGAGAAAGGGATGAGCATGCTCACACATGTAGAAGAATTAGCGAGATTGAGGAGTCGCGATGCAGATTTTAATTCATGTAGATGGATTTAATGGTTGGAAATAAAATGGTTTGAATTAATGATAATATGGAATTAAATAACAGAGTAAATGTTAATAAAAGATTTTGTTGGCTTAAATAAATAACTAATCATAGATTAATTAATAGATATTTTTTAAATAATTTAGGATTATTAATTAACATACCATACAAGTGTTAATTACTAAATATAGTTAGGAACTAAAGATTTTTTTAATTGATTGATTTAATTAATCAACATTAGGAGAACAAATAATATTCATATTGTATCCCTACTTTGAAACTAAAATCAGACCATTTATAGGCTTGTTATCACATAAAAATAGCTCTAATCAATGTGGATCCAAAACATATGAAAAATAGACACAGATATACAATTTTTCTGATTAAAAAAAGACTTAATAGTACAAAAATAAAAAATGGCTAATTTTGTCGTGTCAATACATTGTATAATAATTGACCTAAAATAACCAAATGTTACATTTGAATATAATTCACTTTATCTAGAACATGTTTATAATTATATAAACAACTTACACATTGAGGAAACCAGATCCATAAAGTAGAGCAATAAAAATGTGTAGCTACATACCCACAAAATTCTCGTCACACCAAAACATATGAAAATTCAATGCCATGACTAGGGAAACTATTAAATAATTAATAAATAAAATCAAGAATTTCTTCAAGGTTGAGACACTTTAATTCCCAACAAGGATTTACTAAAAATAAAAAGGAAAATAAACAATCATTTTCAAAAAGAAAAGGAGAATAAACTTTTTTCTTAAATACAAATTAAATAAATAATATAACATAATCTTTTAGCAGCAATGGCACTGCCCTAGTTCTAATCCAAAGATTGTGGAGACTTGGAAACTTACTTTCCTGAATGTTATCTAGAATATATGGAAAGAGCACAACAATAGGATTTTTAGGGATAAAAGTGCTATTCCTGAAGTGGTGGTGGATAAAATTTACAGGAGCATATTTGAATGTATCTATGGTACTGATAATGGACCAGCTGCTAAAGAAGACTTCAATGATAGGTGGAACCTCTCTACTACTACAACTAGTAAGGAGAAGGGAAGAGAAGGTCTAGTTTGGTGTTTTCCTCCTCAGGGTGGATTAAGGCTAACTTTGATGGGGCCTCTAAGGGGAATCCGGGTAAAGCTGGATATGGAGGCATTGTCAGGAATTTTGCTGGAAGTTGCTTAGTGGTGGTGGCTGGTCCTTTGGGGAGTCAAACTAGTCATTTTGTCGAAGCCTCAGCTGCCCTGAATACCCTAATTATAGCTAAGAATCTTAATCATGATAAATTATGGCTCAAGGGAGATTCACTTAATATTATTAAGTGTTTGAAGGGGGAGTCGGAGCCATCATGGTCAATTGAAAACATTATCCTGAAAACTAGGGAAATCATTGCTAGTTTTAAAAAATAATTATTCAACATGCCTTTAGAGAGAAAAATATGGTGGCAGACTGTTTGGCAAACCTAGGAGTTAATTTTGATTCTCAAATGATTTGGCATGGGGAAGATATTAATATGAACATTAAAGAGCTCTCTAGAAAGGACAGATTTATGGGGAGGGAAGGACCGCATAATCATAATAGGGTATATGAATAATTTATGCTTTGATGGAAAGGTAATGACTACCTGGGAAAGCGACAGAACCCCAACCATTTTTTATATTACGTCACACACTTTGTGGGTCATCCTTTTCAAAATCCCGAGTAACTACGGGAAAGAAGTGTTGAGTTTGCAGAGGAACAAAGCTAAGAATCTGAATTCGAATATGGGAGGAGATTTAAGGAGGGAGGAACCAGATAATATGTCAAGATGGAAGGCGATGTCGAAAGTGTGGGCGAAGCTAGAAAAAGGGTCCCTCACAAGCTTCATGGAGAAGCTGGTGGATTATGAAAAAGGTAGGGTAAATCTTGTCGTTTCCAAAATTTCTGAAAATTGGTGTAATGGGTCCTTTAAAATCTATGGGATTAAGTTCAAATTGGACGCGGGACTCATATAGCTACTATGACTGGTATGCCCCATTTTGAGCTTAATTTTTTTAGAGACCTTAAAGTCTCCAATAACGCAGTAAATATGTTCCGGCGTAAGGAAAAAGAGAGGGCTAGAATTGGCAAAGCCACAGGGGGTTACTATGAAACTTCTAATATCAAGAAAATCTAGGGCTGGGTTTTGAATGCCATAATGGAATATATCACTATTCAGGGCCGATTTTCCAGGGCCCACACTTACCACTTTGTTCTTTTAAACCATTTCAAACATGACAAAAGGGTCTCCCTGCCCTACTACCTTTTTAGGTCCCTTTCAAGGTCCCTCAATAAACACAGTAAGAATCCCTCAAATCTAGTTCTCCATTGCGGGCTTCTGCTGCTCATTTATGAGCATTGTAAAACCCTCACCATGCTGGAAAATAAGAGGTTATCCGCCTCTCTGGGGAAGAGAAAGCTGGAGGGAGGTGATTCCAGCAAGGAGAAGGTGTCCTCTAGCAAAAAAAGTAAGAGTACCTCTGGGGTGAAAACCCATGAAGAAAATATCAAAAAAGAGGAAATTGGAAAAGAAGGCAGTGAAATGGATACGGATGATTCTGATGGTGAAGACAGTTGGAAAGATGAGGAGGTGGGTATTAAGGAAGAAGGTGGTGATAATGAGTCTAACAATGAAAGCCCTATCCACAGTGATTGCCCTGGCAAGGACAACAACCACCCTATGGAGGATGTGGAATACAAGGATAATGAGGAAAAAGATGTGAATTATGAGAGGGAGGAGAATAAGGATCTTGAGAAGGATATGACTAAGCACAGTTTAAGTGAGGATAAGGAAAGTGCAGGTAAAGGATTATTCCTAGATAACCTTAAAAAATTCAATGAGGTGAGACTGGATTATGACAGATGGACCTATGAACTCTTGAAGAACTTGGAAAAAAATGGGAAACAGACGGACGAGAAGAGGAAGGATGACAACAAGGATCAGATAAAATGGAAGCAAGATATGGAGGAGAAGGTTAAATCATTGGAAGAAGCGAGTGTGGCGATGAAAAATTTGTTGGGCATTATCCTGAATATCCAGTCAGCTGTCACTAAAAACTTGGAGGATATTGCTAAGGTCTTTGATAATTCCAGTTCTCCTAAACCGGTGGTGGACCTTGACATGGATGAAGATACTATCTAGATTGGCAGTGGTGAAGCTACTCCAGCTGGTGCTGCTAAGAGGACCAGGGCAAGTGTCAAGAAAGTTGTGGTTGCTTCTGCTAAGGATATCCCTAATCGTAGGGAAAATATCAAAGAACTGTATGGGATTAGCAACACCTTGGCTAATGCCCTAAAAAAAATCAATTAGTTTCTTCTCTTGGGTCTGGCTGGTTTTGTTGTCTTTGTGGGGCTTTAGCCGGTTCTCTATGGTTTTTTGCTAGCTTTTCGTTGGTTTGTTCCTTTTTCTATTTTTTCTATATCTGTTAAGTTTCGTTTGTAAAGGGTTTCAAGGCCCCTTCAAAACCTGTTTTTACCTTAATCAAAAACTTTAGCATGTAATAATTTGGAATTAGTCAATTCTTTATCTATCACTTTGGATCACTTCCATGACTAGAAATTTGATCCCACAAATATGGATTTGATCTATCTCATGGATTTGATTTGGTCTCCTTGATTTTATCTCTACAAACTTTTAGAATGACATATCTAGTTCATCTTGATGTTCTCAATTTGTAACCACATAAAAAATGTAACTCCTCGCCATGGAACCCCAGAGGAATAACAACTATTAAACCAAAACACAACAAATAATTTTTTTTAAAGGAAACATAATACTTCAACCATATTTTAACTCAATACAACACTAAGTAAATTTATTATTTAACATATATGAATCATAACAACGTTTAGTGGAAGAATTAATCACATCTCATAACAATCCTCTATGGATTATTTCCTAATGTCGCTACTAAGCAACACTTACTAACATGTATTAAACATCACTAAGTTAATCACGTGAAGGTAAATTTATCCCATTACATTATTCCTAGTCACATAAACATCTTTAATATGATAAATTGACTTAACTTAATCAAATAAACTCCTAATCATTAATCGTTTAACTCATCATATAGAGGCATGTATGATAACCTTCATCAAGAATAACCTTCACTTTAAAGCACCAAATGAAAGATTTATATGATAACCTTCATCAAGAATAAGAACATACATATAATTCACATGAGTAGATTCATTTATGAGTTATCCATTAATACACATACAGATCTATCATAATAGTCCTATTACAATCCTTCCCACTTGGAGTATCCAATTACAAATATCATTTCAATTACAAGTGCAAATATACAATTACATATTCATTTACATAACTTCTGGAAGGTACATAAAAAATACATTACAATGGTAGAACAATCTACATCTAAATGTGAAAACATTGGAATACAAGTTAAGATCCTTCCATTTGCACACAAACAAGAACTACAAAACCCCAATGGATGTTAAACATTACCACCCCACCATGTGGAACCTGAAGGTCCACCCCCCATTCTGGAGATAAACACAAAGCCCCAAACAATATTAAGAAGGAAAAGGATAAAATAACTAAACATACACCGCAACCAAGATCACTAGACACCACTGCACAAGATAAGAAAGTAAGGATAACAACCAAAGGACTTCCAAAGGGCTTCCACATAAAAACTGGCATAATAGGATACTAGGATAAATGAAGGAGAGAGTGTCATCACATTGCCTCAACATGGGTTATCCTAGTATCCTCTCCAAACCCTGAACCACATTTGATGACTCATGTGAAACCGTACAATCCTTCATGAAGACAAGTTATTTCACAGTCATGCCAAATCAAACATCTCTCCAGATGGATAGGCCTTCCCAATCTCATCCTCTATCTATACGAGCACATGAGGTCATGAGTGGGGCACAAAAAAATATCTTATTAGTTTGTAAACCCAACCCAAAGTTTTATTAATGTTATCACTTATTAATCTACTCTCTTATGGGTTATCCTAGAAGCCACTTAGGGCCCCAACCCCCATAGAGAGCCACTCCCCCTTAATGCACCTTGATATCCTATCCTCTATGGCTCAAAATAAGCATCATGAAATATATGACATACAAATAGGAACATCAAGGATCCATATACATGGATGTATTGCACAATTTACAAATAGGACTTCTAAATGAAGGCCAATCACAAGGTCAAGTCCTGAAACTAAATCATAACATCAAAAGATTCATTATTTCTTTTCACAGGACAATCTAGGAAAGGGAATATGAATACCAATCTAGCCAAATTAAGTTCAATCAAACATGGAAATCTAAAATTGATAGGGTATATAGTCACTTATAGCCTCTGGAACTGATCGAGAGTCCAAATTGAGCCAAAATTGTAAATGGAAAAAACCCTAGAAGACCTATGTAGTTTCTCTCTGAACCTATGCATTTGGGCTTTGAAGTTGCACAATTGAGCCTAGGAGTTGCACAATTTACCTCAAATATTGTGTAGTTGAGCTCTATACCTACACAATTGCTCAGAAATGCAAAAAAAAGATAAACATAACATAAAGGCTCCAAACTGAAATATGACAAAAACCCCTTTGAACAAGGCCTTATTACATCCCCAAAACTTAGAGAAACCAAACATAAAGATTCACACAGGGTTCTCAATCAAGAATAAATAAAAATTGATCAATTGAAACAACCAATCCCCATACTCAATTTAAGCATATTGCAATCTTTTCAAAACATGTATAAAGAACTCATTTTAGACAATGGATATAATCAAAACAACATTCCCAAATAGCTCTTATAATCAATTTAATCAAAACTAAAAATAAAATCAAAATCAGGAGATAAAAACCTACCTGAAAACCTGTAAAGAAAGATAGGAGAAAAAGAGAGAATTTGTTGTATCTCTGAGCACAAATCCTCTTCAAATAAGCAACAAAATTCTAGGAAACAAGCCCAAATAAATCAAATCCAAGCTCCAAGAAAACTTAGAAAACAACCCTTCAATCAATATAGAAAAACTGCAAACCCTTCTCCAAAATTTACAATCCAAAATTCTCCTTCAAAATTCTTCACAATTTGCAATAATAATTCTTCTCTCAAAACTTCGTGAAAATAATCGTAAAAATAAAACTCTCATAAAGAATTATAAATAAAACTCAATTAAAACCTAAATAAAGATTCACAAAAAGAAAAAACCCTAATTAGAAAATTATAAAATATCACCTATAAAACATTATTTAATCAATAATATTAAATTAATTTCTAAATAAAATCCTCATAAAATAAGTAAACAATAATATTCAAATATTTAAACACCACTTAAAATTCCCTTGAAAATAATTAACTCTCACTCAAAAAGCATGCAAAGAATAAATAATTATTTCCAACTAAAAATATAATTGTCCACCAAAATGAAATTAAAATTACTTCCACAATAAAATAATTTCCACAACAAAAATATTAACATGCACAATAATAAATTACTTAATAAATAATATCCAATAATAGGAATAGATTCATTGAGTCGAAAACACAATTAAGGCAACCATAAACAAAATTAATTATTAATTTAATTTATAACACTTAGGCTAAAATTAATATCAACAATTAAGATAGCATAAAATTCCACCCCCTCAAGTAAATCTTAAAATAATAACAACATCAAAATAAGACTTACCACTGACAACAAGGTGATCAGATATTGACTATATGGCAAATCTAACAGGATAAAAATGAAGACTAGATAAGTGCCTCCAGGTTAGGACAATGGGTAAGAGTAGATACATTTTGGGCCTTGTACTATCTCCTGTACCACCATTGGGATTTAAAGGCATGTTCAAACCTATGGGACTAGTACACACACACACATGTGTGTGTGTGTGTGTGCGTGCATAAATGTATGTATATATATGTGTGTACACACACACACACACACATATATATACAATAAAGATCTATTCTACACATAAAATCCATAAGCATCAAATATCATTAATAATCAATCATCAAATCCAAATAATAACATCTAATCATAGATTAACATCTCATAAAGAATTAGAATAAATCACCAATATATAATCTAAGCTGTAAGTTTACCATCACTAACATCAATATGTCCATCTCAAATAATGTATAACAATAATCATGTCCTGAAACATATGTATCATATAAATAGTTCAATGACACGGATCACATGAATGTATCCACACACACACACACACAAATGCCAATGAAATAAGCCACACATAATGAGTCAAACATAGTCTAAAAAGTCAGAATAATAAGTATCTAAAGAAAAGCATGGAGGGGTACTACAAAAAAGGGCACAAATTTTGGTTTAGTGTTTGATGGTATGTTGTAGAGATAATTATTTCTAGATTAATTCAAACCATGTAAAGGCATTAATTTTAGGGGCAGATTATGATTAAGGGAAACATTCCTATAGATGTAATGTGTCATAGATGCTTATGAAATGCATATTCTCTAACAATGTGTGCAAGTAGTAAATGATAGCTAATGCAAGAGATCTAGATATATCCTCATGATTGGATTAAATGGATGTTAAAATGAACTAGGGATATCATTTTGAATACAACACTAAGGGTCCAACACAATGTTTTAACACATTGAGCCAACATACAATATCTATAAGAAAGGATAAATTAGTTCCATTTAAGAATTCAAATTTTATAATTCAAGCGTTTTTATTTTCTACAAGTGTAAAAATGATTGAGATCACTTCTTTAACTACAAATATGACCTAGGCAGGAAAGAGGTAAATTAAAGATTGAGACTAACCCCTAGAATAAATATAGATAGAAACCAAAAAGAATCATATTGTATGCCCATTCTCTCCTAAAAACATATCATTTATATAAATGTTATCACATAAAAAGGAACTAGAATCAAAGTAGATCCAAAACATGATAAAAACAAACATGACTATACAATATCCCTCGTTACAAATATAAAAATATGTTGGAGTAACTTTAGGACAATTATCTAATTATTTATTAATTAGGTCCTTTAATTGCTTTTTCACTTAAGCTAAACTTAGGTGTTTTATATTTATCTAGGTGTTATGTTTTTTAAGTCTAAGTTCACTTAAAGGCACTTCTAGTTAGCCTTTTTAGCTTGTAGTTGAGCTTAATTTAACTCCTACTTTGCATTGTTTTAGTTCTTCTAATTTTAAGATTAGGGCATCTCTTTCTTTCTATAAAGCAAGTCATTTATTCATTGTAATTGCACCTTCAATATTGAATCTTCTATTCTTTTGTGCAGTAATACAAAACTTTTTTATTGTTATAGAGCATACAATCTTTGCTTGATCTCTTTTGTGTTATAGGTATTTTTCTTGCAGATGATTTTTAGCTCTTGTGGTTGATCATCAACTTCTACAAAATGTTCTGAATTAATTTTAAAAAAACTAAATCTAAATGATACCATACAAGAAAACCTTAACTAAGTAAAACCCACCTTATTTGGAACATTTGCATAAAACCCACTTTACTTGGAAGATATTTATTACTCTATAAAGAGTACTTTCATTGAAGTGACTTAGCAGCGTGAGGAATCCATCCACCCACAAAGAAGAGTAAGAAAAATGTAGGTAACCCACTTTACTTGGAAGATGTTTATAACTCTATAAAGAGTAATTTCATTAAAACAACTTAGCAGAGTAAGGAACTCACCCAACCACAAAGCACAAAAAATGTGTAGATACATGCCTTCAAACTCCCCATCATACCAAAACACATGCAAATTTAATGAGTATACAAACCAATCAAAGTAGATACAAACAAATCAAAATAGGGGAAGTGTCTATCATAGCTAACTCCATGGACCCATAGATTCTAAACGATAATGTATAGGATTTTGAAGTTTTTGTTGTCGTCTTTGTATGCAACCTAACTACTTATAGTTATTGTTTTGGATTTAGGGTAGTAACAATGCACCTTGTGAAATCCGTTATGTGTGCAAGGGTGAAAAAATGGTCATTTTAAAGTATCGCCCGATACCTACATAAAGATGCCCCAATAACCATACACTACAACCACCTAAAAAATGGCTAATACTTACAAATGCTCCAATAGTCATGCACTATGGGTACCAATAAAGTTGCACAACTCCACCAATTAAAGTCCAAAAATTCTAACTACTGAGGGTAAAAAGAGCAGCTATTGGTACATGTGAAATTTATTAATTGACTTTTAGTTATCATTTTTTGATTTCTTTAAAGTTATGAATTGCAAGATTGATCAAGCAAAAATTGAACAGTAATTGAAACATGAAACATGAACGGTAACTGACACTCTTCCCCTGACTCGAATCAAAGTAGATCCAAAACATGAGAAAAACAAACATATAAAACACACTTTACTTAGAACATTTGAATAGAACCCACTTTACTTGAAAGATGTTTATAACTCTATAGAGCACTTCATTAAAGAGACTGAGGAACCCACCCACCCACAAAACCTTCCATCGTACCAAAACACATGCAAATCCAATGCCATGATTACAAGGGAAGGTTACATGGAGCTTGTGCCCAACACAAGCATAAACCAACTGCAAAAGGAAAGTGCTAACCATTACCAAACAAAAAAAAGAAAGATAATAAAAACCCTAACAAGAGTGAAGGGAGGTCACGTAGGGCATGCACGTGCTGTCGGGGAGGGGGCGAAGAAAATGTGTTATGGTGGTGTGATAATACAGAGACCTTAGGAACAGTGACTAGCAAGTACCAAAAGCACGAAAGCGAAGAAATAACGAACGAAAGGAACACATTATTTTTATATATCTATATCCGCGGTATTATTCAGTTGGACGCTGACCAGAAAAACTTATGATGAGAAAAAATCACTAGTCAACGGGCCGTGCTAATGGCCGACCAGAGCCCACGGTCACGTTGACGGCCGACACCGCTGATATGACCGCCCGCCCCTTCCGTTCAAATTAAACCCACCCCACCCACTTATTTTTCCTAACCGCTATCATAACAAAACCGGCTACTTATGCGCATGGCAGTGTGGGACCCGCCAGACCTGTGGGACCCGCGGGTCCTCCTCCTCCTCCTTCTTACACCCGTGCGGTCTGTGGGGCCCGCCAAATAAAATGTAAAGAGTGGAAATGATGCATGCGCTTTCGGTTTCGGGAGGCATCGCAGATGACGTTGAGCGTGACGTCACATAGACGCGTTTTACTGTGAAAGTTGTTTTTTTTGGGCTGGTTGACTTGGACGCCCAGGCCTGGAAATTGCTTAATTGGCGACCTCTGTTTTCACATTGCGTATGTTTTGACGCAATCTTGCTTTTCTCCAACACAAGCACTGATTGTATATTTTTGTTGTACAGTGGAGTTTTTGTTTGTTTTGGGCGATGATAATATGTCCACGTCAATCGTGTTGAAGGTGTTGAAAGAGAGAGTGGATGAAAGCTGAAGCACGCCTGGGGTTTTCAAATTACCATTGACTGTTATAAAAGAAATTGTATGGCTGTCACTTCAGGTTTTAGTCATGTATATAAGTGAAAGTCATTAGTTGTTTTGGAAGGTAAATAAGAGTCATTCTCAAGGAGGGTTGTCCAGCATTTGGTGGTGGGATTTCTAACTGGTTAGAATTTGGTAAGTTTTTTTTCAGTTGGTTCTTTTTGGTTTTTTAGATGATAATGATAAAGATGGTAATAAGAGTTGGGACCCTTCGAGAGATACTTCAAATCTTATTGATGTATGGATGAAATTAAATGACTAGGAGACGAGCCACCTCATATCCTTTCAGCTACAGCTCTAGTGATCTTTTGTATGTTTCTTTGATTGCTTTTTCTTATTTCTTCTATTCGTGTTGTTAATGAAGATAAACAAGATGATAATATTAAAGATGGTAATTAAACATTTGGGAACCTTCTAGGGATACTTCAAACCCTATTGATACATGGAGGAAATAACATGATTGGGACTCACCTCCTCTCCTCTTTGTTGTTCTCCATCTTTTGGTGGTGGGACTACTCACTGGTTTGAATTTGGTAAGTTTCTTTGGTTGGTTCTTTTTAATTCTTCTATTCGTGTTGATGTTGAAGATAAACAAGATGATAATGTTGAAGAGGATAATAAGAGTTGGGATCCTTCTTGGGATACTTCAAACCCTATTGATATATGGGGAAAATTAGATGACAAGAAGCTGCCTCCTCTCCTCTCTGCTACAATTCCAATGATCTTTTATAAGTTTCTTGAATTGATTCTTCTTGTTTCTTCTATTCAAGTTGATATTGAAGATAAATAAGATGACGATGTTAAAGATAGTATTGACAATTGGGACCTTCCAAAGATACTTCAAACCCTATTGATGTATCAAGGAATATAGATGGTTGGGACCCACCTCCTCTTTCCTCTACAAAAGCTCTAATGATCTTTTATAAGTTTCTTTAGTTGATACTTACTATTTCTTCTTTTCATGTTGATATTGAAGATAAACAAGATGATACTGTTAAACATGGTAATGTCAATTGAGACCCTTCCAAGGATACGTCAAACTCTATTGATGTATAGAGGAAATTAGATGACCATAGCCCACCTCCTCTCCCCTCTGCTACAACTCTATTGATCTTCTATAATTGTGTTGTTGTTCTCTATTTCAGGTTGTAGCCCCATTTGAACTTTCAGGTTTTTACTATTTCCATGCACTTTTTTTTTGTAAATATGTGTAACATTGTCTTTTAATTAGTAATATATGCATTTTTTATAAAGAAAATTTATCTAGTTTTATGTGTACTAATAAAATTAGTATAGTTATGTTGAGAGACATTGTATAGTGGTATCTTAGAGTCTTATGTTGTTATAATATGCATATACGATAAAATACAATTGATATATATTTTTATATTATAAAGCTATAAAATAAGTTCAAACGAGTGGTGCAATGGGCTTAGGGTTGTGGGTTCATGTCATATAGGTTCTGATATTGATTCTCTCTACTCAAATTAACCTAGTTGTAGGCTCATTTGGGTTTGGTTTGCAACCTCCAGAGGTTATGGGGGGATTTCCCTATCAAAGAGCTAAGCTCTAGGTCGATAGGCTAACATGTCAATTCCTCTTGATAACAAAAAGGTACAAAATTAAATATATAAGATAACTCTTAAGTAATACAATAATTCATGACCAGAGGACTAAATCCTCTTACATAAACCCAATTCGATCTCCAATGATCAACCAAATCCTCTGCCTGAATGATATTACATTATTCACACATTACATTCCTTGACCATGATCTCTAACATAACCATGATGATCTACAATGAGATCTTACATCTATATATACAAACCCTCGACCATAAACAATTAGGTCAGCCACTAGATAATAAACCAATTCCATAATTACAAACCATGTTGGCCTAGGACCAAACAAATAATATCCAACACATAAGACATCCCAAAAACACATCGAGAGGTCCAATCCACACGTTACATTAAAGTTGGTCCATAACCTAGATCAACCGAGATCCAGTATAGGTCCACACGCTACAACAATGATCTCCATCCGCCAAGTCTCGAACATGATCACCAACAACATCTTGAAACTCCACCAGAAGCTGCACCAACACCACTTATGCAATTCATCAAAGATCTTCATCAAAAGCTCTGCCAATGAAACCCTCGCCGGAACCAAAAACTAAGCTTCTAAGCGAATAGGATAGCATCTTATCACCAGACCAAAACCAACTGACCGAATATGAGCATGAGTATCATGAACAAGCCAATTCCATCACCAAACTATATCAAAGCCTACCGAATCATGTCGGATCAAGAACAACCAGAATCCACTCAACCTACTGGGACCAGAAGGGTGTCGGTAAAGAATCCAAACAACTAGTATTGGCATCAATGACAAAACATCAATGTAACACATAATTAATTCCACCAAATGGCCAATAATCTCCCCCTTTGGCATTGATGGCAACACTGATGTGAAAAACATCTAAGTACCAAGAAATGTCAAACAAGTCTCCCCTAATGGAAGACAACCAACAATCTCCCACATATAGCTCTGAATGTCAATATCTCTCCCCTTTACTTTTCTTATTCATATTTCTCCCCCAATGATTTTTTCTTTTTCTTTCTTTGTCTTTTTCACATCAATATCTCTCCCCCTTTGACATCAATGCCAAAAATCTAACAAAAAATATCAAAGCAAAAACATAAACCACTGAATCACAAAGCTAACTACTCCCCTTGAGCAGTAGTATCCCACATCAGTGCCGGAATGAATAGTATCTCTGATAATGCATGTCGGACTGATGCCAAACCGCATCAATCAAGTCTCTACCGGAAGGGCAGAAACTCCCAATCTGTCTCTCAGGTACTCAAATGATTCCTTGGGCAAAGGTTTAGTGAAAATATCTACAATTTGCTCTTTAGTGTTCACATAAACCAGACTAACTTCATTTGCTTCCACCTTTTCCTTCGAAAAGTTATACTAGATAGATATGTTCTTTGTTTTAGAATGAAATACCGGATTCTTTGATATATCAATAGCAGTAGAGTTATCACAGTGAATAACTATCGGTGCATCACAATCCACCTTAATATCCTTCAAGATTTGCTTCATCCATAGAACTTGTGTACAGTTAGTAGCAACAACAACATACTCAGCTTCAACAGTAGATAAAGAAGTACATGACTGTTTTCTTGCCGATCCATGAAACCAACTTCTTTCCAAGAAAGAAAGCTCCATCGGAAGTACTTTTACGGTCATCAATATCTCCAACCCAATCAGCATCTATATATGCACATAAAGTAAAGTTGTCATCCTTAGGGTACCACAAACCATATTCTGATGTACCTTGCAAGTATCTAAAAAACCTTTTCACCGCAATCTCATGATTTTCTCTAGGATTACTCTAAAATCTTAAAACAATACTGTAGACACCTAAAAATGGTCAACGCTTGCGAGGTCATACTTTAACATTTACGCATTGCCTCATTTTAGGTTTTTGCGTCGCATTAACATTTCTCCTATGTCACGCACTTGGTTTTTATCATTTGCGAGCATCGAGTCATTCTTCTATCATCTCGCCTTCGAATTTGGTCTTGTCGACAACAACCTTCAGTCATGATTTTGGTCGATCTTTGTCCTTGTCAATCTTGTTATATTGCGATCAATTCGTCATCGATCGTTATCTGTCTCAATTGTGTCAATTTGGATCAATTTGTCATTGTTCCTCGTCAATTGGCGCATTTTCTCAATCAAATTGTTTATCACATTGGTCATTTATCAATCCAAAATCATGATCGACATTAATTATCTTCAATCAGGACCTAATTGTCATCCTCGCTTTGTTAATTCACCTTCTAGGGTTTCATGATTTAATCATTTAACCTTGTGCATCATTTCTTCCTTTAGGATTAATAAATTACTTATTTATCCTAAGTTTTCTCATTACAATTAAATATTCATTTAATTGGCTAATTATGCCTCTTTGTGAGTGAATTAATTAATAAATGAAAAATTATTGATTAATTCACTAATTTCTAATTTCATCATTTCTTAATTCCTAATTTCATTATTTCCAAGTCATCATTTCCAACCTAATTTTCTAAATTCTCCTATATTCCTAAATGTCTATTTCTATTTCAAATTCTTGTCATAAATCTTTGCATAGCAATTTGTCATAAATTGTCATAAATCGTCATAAGTCCTTGCATAGCAATTTGTCATAGACATGTCATAATTTTGCTATTCTTGATTTGAATTTCCATTCGAATCTCATCATGCTAATCTTGTCTTTTTCTCCAATTTCTCTATAAATTGGATGAATTTCTTCAATCAAATCCCCTTGAACCTTGATCCTTCGAATCCCGAATCCGAATTTCTATCAAACTACCGAACTTACGCTTCTAGTACTCTTGAGCTTTTCATCAATCTTGCTTTCAATTGTGTGAGCACTTGTAGGTGAGATCCACAAACCCATTGAAGAGGAAAGAACAACAATGGAGCCGCATGGAAGGAGCATTCAATTCTGCATTTGGTTTGCATAATCTTTCATTTTGAATGCTTTGTTTTCATATCTCTATTGAGTGTGCTTAGGATTAGGTTCATTTGCAATGAATGTTCTTTTGATTAAGTTATCATGTCTTGTGTTTTGATCTACTTACTTATGTTTTGATGATACCTAATTTCTACGCTACATTAACTGGTGAACCCGACGTGAATACTAACCTTCTAACCCCTCTACTGTGATTTGGAGTGCTTCTAAGTTGATTTGCAGGTTAAAAACTCAAAAACAGGGCCGTGCAGGGTATTCTGAAGACTTCTGCGCTTGTGTGAAGCATTCTGCGCCTGTGTTGAATCATCTTGCGCTTGTGTTGAAAACTTCTGCGCTTGTGTTTGACATCCTACGCTTGTGTCCTAACTTCTGCGCCTGTGTGAAGTCCAGAACAGAGGTGAAAAATGCAGTTTTTACTTGAAAATTTTTATATGTTTTAGTAAATTGCAATTTTGAGGGTCTTCAGTGCATTTGTGGACAAATATGGTGCGCGGAAACATGATGAGAAATCATTGATGTTTCCGAAATTTGGTTCTAGATTATTTGAATACCTTTCCAACGCATCAAACGGTTTGTAATTCGGAGCTAGGATGAGAAAGTTATGCCTTCTCAAAGTGGACTGAAATTGTAATCTGGTTTTCATAAATCAGATCATCTGTGCTTTGGATTTTGGTACTAATTATTTGTGCAGGATCTTGGCATACGCATGACAAAGACTACAAATCAAACTACTAACATGTGTTATGCAGATTCGATGGTCAAAGACAACAAATCAAACTTTTGACATGTGTTTTGCAGGTTGCCTTGGAGAAACAACCAAATTGTGTGTTTGGGATTTTTAATTAGGCACTTAGTGATTTATAAGTAGGTGGAAATGAACATTTGTTTGCTGTGATTGTTAAGTATGACATTGGAGTAGGAGAGTATGCTCTCATCCTTCATAGGGTGATCAGAAATCCAGATCTTCGATACCATGCTTGTGTTGTTGATTGTTTGTCTCCATTAGAGGGCCTGCCTTCCCGACCACTTTGCTTTAGCAAGCAAGTGATAATCGTGAGAAGGGAACGACCCAAAGTGAGTACGGCTAGAATTCCTTGGCATTCTAACTCACTATAAACAAATACCTGATGAGCGAAAGCTTTGAAGGAAGTGTTACGTGGGAATTGCAGTTACTTGGGAAGTGATGCCCCTTGAAACTCTTTCTCATATCAACGTCTAAGTAGGGCCTCTTGGTCTAAATCACGCTTGCGCGACTACATTTGTTTGGTATCTTGATGGGCTTAATGTCTCAATCATGCTTGCATGACATCAAGGAGTAATGCTTAACAGAAATCCTTACTACATACCTTGTTTTAGAAGCCAAAAACCCTTCTAGTTGCTTGAGAAGGACAAATTCGGATACTTGGAAGAGATACTAAGTTCGCCATGGGGAGATTCCATGGGAACTGATGCTTGGCTGCCCTGAGAAGTGAGTGCCGTGGAGGGGAGCCCGTGGGGTCAAGCATCTATGTATTCTCCTTGAATCCCATAATGAGTCTACCTCTCAAGTACCTAATGTCTTTGCCTACCCTAAGGAATGTGGAAATGAGCATGATTGCCTTGAGTCTAAGTTGCAATATCTTGTATTCTTTGATTGTCAAAAGTTGAATACCATTTCAAGAGCCAACACATTGATATAACATAAGATCAAACACAAGAGACATTCATCCAACAAACATTCAACAAGGTTTGAAACACACCTTCAAGCATGGTTATCCAACGTTGTTCAAAAACTTGTCTCAACTCTTATGTCACTTACATTTAGGTTCATCCTAGGTTGCATTTTTCAAAATTCATTATCAAATATCAAAGTGAGGTTTCACCTAAGTCATACTTCTTTTGCATACCAATTAGAGTCATCCATTTGCATATATCCTCTTGCATAAGAGTAATGTCATTTCATAATTAAACCCTAGGTTTCATCTTAGGTGGACATTGTCATACATTGGCATTTGCATATCCCAAGTCTCTTCATTAAGCCTAAGTCTTTATCATATCATATTAAGATCATTTGCATATTAATTATCCTTTTACATATAGTATCAAACCTAGGTCTTGTCATACTTGAGCAATTCAAATCTTTGATAAACCCTAAGTCATTGTTAGGAAGTCTAGACCTTATCAAAGTCCTTTGTCCTTTTGTCATCAATATCATTTCGTCAAACCTAGCTTAGTATCCAAGCATATAGGGGAGACATTGTCATCTTGTCCTTTGTCAATTAAGTCCTTTTGTCCTTTGAGGTCTAGACATCATTTCAATTTCCTAAAGGTCCATCTCTTAGATTTGCATTTCAAAAGTTTGTCAAAATCTTCAAAACAACCAAAAACATAGATTGCATTTTCATATATTTAGTTTGCATTTAGTTGCATATCATACATTATCCTTGAAAATTTCCAAAAAAAAAAAAATTGCATTTGCATAAGTGACATGCCAGTTGAGACAAGATCAAGATCTAAGAAGATGAGTGAATCAATGTATCAATCCATGGATAACATAGTAAATTTGCAGTGTCAAACTAGTCAAACAATGCAAGTTGAAGGTTCATCAAACACATCTCTACCACCATATGGAATGGTTCAACTTGGACCACCTCCATTATATGAACCAGTATTTGTACCCATGAAACCAGGACATGGGAGTGTTCCACCAACTCCAAGAGGAAGTGCACCTTTTAATTGGGATCAACCAAATTTGCAACATGATATTCGAACTCAAACACTGTATGAAGACCAAACTCTTTCACAAGGATTCGGTTCAGACCAAGGTATTCGACAAGAAACGAATCCAAATGTCCAACCAGATTCTTCATCTGATTCTGATGCTTCTGATGAGGTTGACATGTTCCTTCAAGATCCAAAGGTAATAAAAAGGATGGATAAATTCCTGAGCAAAGTCTTTAAAACGTATCCTCAAAAGTATCTTCACATGATGAGTGATATGGTTCCCTTAAATGAACCAATTAATGTGCAAACACAACAAGGCAGTGAGCCATTAAGTTTCTCTTCGCATCTCAATAAAGAAAATGTGCAACAAGAGCTTCAACCTACATTGATGAGTAAACGTGCGTCAAAGGCATTGACAGTGACTATTCCGCAAAAGTCGTTGTTTGAGACGATAAATAATCCATTATTCAATACAAGGCCTGCAATACAAGATCAAATGAAGACTATGCAAATATCGACAGCAGTTCCTCAACAAGAAGTGGTTCCTCATATGCATAAAATTGGATCAACATCCAAGATACAAGAAAGTTTCACAACTGGAATGCCTAATGTCAATAATGTCCAAAGCAATTCCATGATGCAACAAAGTTCTTATGTATCTTTGTCAAACACTATTGCAACAGATCCTTCGATAATGGCTACACAAAGAGCTATAGATAGTGGTGTGCACCATCAGCAATTGTTGCAACAATTGGGTAATACGCAAAAGGCACGATCAAATGTGCAAACAAATGAAGTGCAACAACAACAATGTCGCATTTGACAAGAAATTGCAGCGCCGTCAGCACCATTACAAGTTAACACAAACTTGCAACCATCACAAGGGATTGGACAAACAACACAACAAGTTAATGTAAGTGCTATACCCCATCCTAAGGAGAAGCAACGAAAATCATCTAAACAAGCTTTTTTACAAATGATTGGATATACACCGCGACAACAATTGGCACAAAGTCAACAAATCCCAATTCATCAACACCAACAATATGTGCCACAATATGTGCCAAGACAAACAAGTTATCCTACTTCACAACCGCAAGTGGCGCCTATGCAATATCAACAGCCTACTCAATTGCAATATCAACCTAGGCTCCAAGAAGCACAACAACAAAGTCAATATCAAGGCATAGCACAACCCCAACAACAAGAGAAGTACCAAGAACTTTATATGCAGGAAACGCCAAAAACGGCCATTGCGGAGTATCAATAGCCAATCGGAAATGCGATATATCAACAAAGAATACCAACTGGGATTATTGATGAACCTCTACAATCTGATACAATTGCGCAACAACTTGAGATGTTGCGACAAAAAGTTGACGCATTAGAAACTAAAGGAACAAAGAAGTTGTATACAGATCAAGATTTATGTCCTAATCCCTTTGACAAGAGTGTATACATGCCTCCATTCCCTAAGCATTTTGAGGCACCCCACTTTGAGAAATATAGAGGGAATGGCAATCCAAGAGATCATATTCGAGCATTTTACGCGGCATGCACAGAAATAAACTATGAGGACACATATTTAATGCGATTATTTGCACGAAGTCTCACTGGACAAGCTATGGATTGGTATTCTCATCTACCAGGAAATATAAAGACTTGGTCAGAACTGGCGCAGAAGTTTATATCTCATTTCGCATTCAACATCGACAGTGATGTGACTATGTCGGATTTATGCAATACCAAACAAAAGCAAGGTGAACCATTAGTGACCTTTTTGCAACGATGGCGAAGTTTGTATAGTCGTTCTTCTCTCGATATACCTGAAGAACAGCAAGTGAATCTGTTTATCCAGAATCTAGTCCCAGAAATGATGTATGAGCTAAAATTGAAAAGTCCTAGTACTATAGAAAAACTCATTAAGAAAGGAATGAATATTGAAGCAGCTCTTGTAGCTAAAGGAATTATCAAGCTCAATAAGGACAATGACAACACAAATTATTCAGGGGATAGAAACAGATTTTGGTATAAGAACAAGAACGTCACTAATGATGGTGTTGTTGATGCGAGAGTGGTGAATGCAAATCAACCCCCATTCACAATCAAGAAGTTGAGTGTTCCTAACATGTCGACTATGGAACAAAATCAAGCACCCAGGAACAATGTTGCCCAACAGTCACAGTATCAACAACATGCTCAATAGCCGCAATATCAACAGCATGCTCAATAGCCACAATATAGTCAACAACAGGTTCCACAACAGCATGCTCAACAATATAATCAGCAGCAAGGCCAACAACAAAATCAACAACGCAGACCCTTCCGATCGCGGGATGGGCCTCCTCGATAGTTTACACCATTGGGAGAGCCTATCGAATCAGTCATGAAGCAATTAATACAAGCGAAGTTTATCAAACTACCAGATATTAAGGCAGAACCACCGGTAAAACCGCATTGGTGGAATGATAATGCGTACTGTGAATACCATCGGTCTAAAGGACATAAAACTGCTTCATGTTTTCAATTAAAACATATGATTCAAGATTTATTGGAACAAGGAGTAATTGAGATAGATCCAACCCATCTGACCTCTAATACTGATCATACTATTTTCAAAACTCCTTTGCTTGATCATGACAAGGGTAAAGCGTCTTCTTCCAATTCTGCTCAAATGGCTAATTATGCAAATACCGGTTATCACAATGTCATTAATTGTTTTCATGCGTCAAATGAGTATGTGTCCACCTTGCGGATAAAAGGACAAGATCCTTCTTGTGCGGTCACCACTCGTCGGTCTAAAATAGTCGTGAAAGGAGCTCCTGCCGCTCCTCCCAAACCAACTCCTGCAAGTCGGTATAATCTTTTGGATCATCTAGGAAAAACACCTGCACAAATATCCATTCTAGAGTTGTTGAAAATGTCTCCCATGCATCGTGTAGTCCTAGATAAAGCTTTGACTGAGTCAACTGTCCCGACAGATATTGATGTTGACCAATTTCAAGCGCGGATTGGACATTTAGCCATTTCCCAAAGTGTCGCATTTTCCGATGGTGATATCTCACCTGACAAGCTTCCCCATAATGACCCTTTGCACCTAGAAGTCTTTGTCCACAATTGCAAAATCCGGCGAGTCCTGATAGATGGCGGAGCAGGTCTTAATATCTGCACCTTAAGAGTGGTCATTGGCCTCGGATATTCAGAAAATGACATAGATGCTTCCAAAAGGATAACAATCAAAGCCTATGATGATGCTGAACGCCCATCCAAAGGGATAATTGTATTGCCCATCAGAGTTGGTCCAGTGACGGAAAACACTTTCCTACAAGTCCTAGACCTTGATCTCCCTTATAATATGATCCTTGGCCGCCCGTGGATCCATGCCATGAAAGCAGTTCCGTCCACTTATCATCAATGTCTAAAATATCCTTACAACGGAACTGAGATAACCATTCGAGGAGACCCTAATCCATTCCAGTTCTGTGCTACCCTAAAAGATACTCCTCAGCGGCAAATACCAGTCAATAAAGAGGCCAAATCAGATAGTTATGTGGATCCCAATGCATTGTTGGATGCTGTCAAAGGAAAACTGAAGATACAAGACCAAGGGTGTGGAGAATATTCAATGGACCAAACATTCCTCATTGGAAATTTGCCAATGTCTCCAAAATCATATGGAAAACCGCATTTATTGCAAAAGGAACCCAAGGTCGTTATTCAATATCAGCCTCCTACTACATTTGCAAGATGGGGGGAACTTGACAAAGAAACTATAGATGATGATGTCATAGATTGGCTCTATAAGGATCCAACTGAAACTCCACCTGTCAAGTTGCCAGTGGAATTATATGGCAAAGGATTTACTATGTTGCAGAAGAAAGGATATGATGGCTGCAGTGGCTTAGGCTTGAAAAACAATGGAAGGCTAGAACCCATTATACCTGAGAGGCGACCCCAAACTTTAGGGTTAGGCTTTGTACCGTTACGAATTGGATCCACATCTACCAAAAGGTCCACGTGTCGAAAAGGGCATGATTCTGACGATGAAATAACACCTGAGGCTACCCAACCCGAGACTGATTCTAATGAATGGGAGTGGAGTTCTTTTTCTTCCAGCTCCTATGCCCTTGACAATATCTTCATTGACCCTGATAACTTGCCTATGGAGGATAAACATGAAATAACTCCTCTTCCTAAAACCTGTCCTCATGCTTGGATCGAGTCATTTTGGGATCCCAGCTCCGAATCCGACACAAGCAGTTCGGATAGTGACACCACAGACATTCACATTTTTACCATATCAACCCTCTCTATCCTTACAATTGATGATGACATGCCCCTCATATATCCCCAACTTATCCAATATGACCAACAAGAACCGCTCACGTTGGACTGTTTTCAGAATGATGAAGCAATTGCAGAGTTCTTGGGACTACGGGAAGGTATACCACAAGGCGACCATAAGGCGGGCTTTGCTATTGATTTGGATTCAACAGCATATTTTGGGGAGTCAACTCCCTCTTCCAGTCATGAAAAAGAAAAAGAAAAAGAAAAAAATCAAAAGAATAGATCTTTGAGTGAAAACCGTAAGGCGCTCTCTGATCGTACAAAAGTAAAAATAAAAGACGTACCTGCGGGTGAAAACCTTTCTGAGGCGCCCAAAGGTGGAAGAGTGGACGTACCCCTATCAATTTAGGACAAATCCACATTGTTGGTAGAGATGACTGAGGAAATCAATTTGGGTACACCTGATAACCCTAGGGTCATTCACTTTGCTGCCTCCTTGTCAAAACAAGAGAAGATTGATTTTATTAATTTCTTTCTGGAGAAGAAGATCAGCTTTGCGTGGTCTTATGTGGATATGCCTGGCCTCGATCCAGAGTTAGTCCTTCATCATTTGCCACTGAAACCAGGTGCTAAACCCATCAAACAAAAACTTAGAAAAATGCATCCTCAAGTGGCACTTTTGGTTAAAGTGGAATTGAAAAAATTGCTCGATGTGGGCTTCATCAGACCTATTGATTATGTAGACTGGATTTCAAATCTAGTACCAGTTAGCAAAGTAACTGGGGGCATCCGCATCTGCACAGATTTTAGGGACCTGAATAAAGCATGCCCTAAGGATGATTTTCCATTGCCAAACATAGACATCATAGTGGACATGACGGCTGGATATGAGATGCTTTCACTAATGGATGGTTTCTCCGGCTACAATCAAATCCGTATTGCACCTGAAGATCAGCATAAGACTTCATTCACCTGTGCTTGAGGCACCTATTGTTGGAATGTGATGCCCTTCGGTCTCAAAAATGCCGGTGCCACATATCAAAGAGCAATGACAACAATTTTTCATGATTTCATGCACACTTTGATGGAGGATTATGTTGATGACTTGTTGTGCAAATCTGTCACCAGAGATAGTCATTTAGCCATCTTGGGCCCAATCTTTGACAGAATGGAGACCTACAAACTCAGGCTCAATCCAAAAAAGTGTGTCTTTGGTGTTACAGCTGGAAAATTGCTTGGATATATTGTTTCCCATCGAGGTATTGAGGTCGACCCCGCCAAGGTCAAAGCAATCATGGATATGCCTCCACCTTCCAACCTCCGGCAATTAAGAAGTCTGCAAGGAAAGCTCCAGTCAATTCGTCGCTTCATAGCTCAGTTGGCTGACAAATGTCATCCATTCCAACATCTATTGCACAAAGGTGTCGCTTTTAAATGGACTGAGCAATGCCAATCAGCCTTTCAAGCTCTTAAAGACTATTTGTTGTCGCCACCCATCCTAATGCCTCCTATTGAAGGCAAGCCATTCTTATTGTATATCTCTGCAACTGAAACAACATTAGGAGTTCTCTTGGCTCAACAAGATGAGAATGGCAAAGAAAGAGCTATTTACTATATCAGCTGGACACTGGTAGGCTATGAGCTAAATTATTCAACTATTGAAAGGGCATGCTTAGCAGTGGTATTTGCAACACAAAAGCTCCGACATTATATGCTAAGCCATCAAACATTGCTGATTGCCAAAATTGATCCTTTAAAATATTTGCTCAGCCGAGCAGCTTTAACAGGTCGCCTAGCAAAATGGGTCATGATTCTCAGTGAATTTGACATTGAGTATATGGAGCGAAAGGCGATAAAAGGACAAGTCATAGCAGATCAACTAGCAGATGCTCCTATTTTAGACGATCATCCCATGTTGACTGATTTCCCAGATGAATCAGTCTTTTCTCTCACACCATCCAATGAATGGCAGTTATACTTTGATGGGTCCCACACCAAGTTTGGATCTGGTGCAAGCATTTTGTTTGTCACCCCTCAAGGTGATGCTATTCCAAAGTCATACAGAATAACTTTCCAATGTACCAACAACATTGCAGAATATGAAGCATTGGTCACAGGACTTCGAGTGGCAGTCCATTGGAACATCAAGCATTTGCAAGTCTATGGAGATTCTCAATTAGTCATCCGACAAGTCAATGATGACTATGAGACAAAGGATGAAAAGCTTATTCCTTATAAGCACATGGTAGACTTCTTCAAGACCAAATTCACAGCTATCCATTTCAGTCAAGTGCCAAGAATACAAAACAAGTCGGCAGATGCAATGGCTACGATTGCTTCCATGATAAATATGCCTCATAATATGGACAAGTGTGAATTCCTGGTCGAACAATTGCTAGTCCCCTCTTTTGACATTCTGACTGCTGATGTGATGTGCGTTCTTGTTGGTCCCAATTCCCCTTGGTACAATGATATATATCAGTATTTGAAATCCCAGACTTTACCACCTAACCTTTCCGCTAACCAACGCCGAGCCTTTATTCGACAAACATCCAAATATGTCATCATCGCCGACACCCTTTACCGTCGTTCTTTTGACCATACCCTCCTCAGGTGTTTGGATTCTGACGAAGCACAAATGGCTTTACACGAGGTTCACGATGGTATATGTGGGGGCCATTTCAATGGTCTTAGCCTAGCCAAAAAGTTGATTCGTGCTGGGTATTACTGGCCCACTTTGGAAAAAGATGTTCATGAATTTGTTAAAAAGTGCTACAAGTGCCAGATCCATGGCGATTATATTCATGCACCAGCTCAAGAGCTTCATTCTGTTATATCTCCATGGCCCTTTTCTCAGTGGGGATTGGATCTTATCGACAAGATTCAGCCAACATCTGCAAATGGACACAAGTTCATTATTACAGCTACAGAATATTTTACAAAATGGATTGAAGCCATCCCCATGACCTATATCACTGGTGTCCAAATTTCAAAATTCTTGCTAAATTATATCATATGTAGATATGGGGTTCCCCTTGCCATAGTCACAGATAATGGTCGACCCTTCAAGAATAAAGATGTTAAAGAACTTTGTGAAAAATTTCATATTCAACACCGTTTTTCTAGCCCGTACTATCCACAGGGTAACGGTCAAGCTGAAGCATCAAATAAAACCATTATCAAGATTCTGAAGAAAGTTGTCAATGATGCTGGTCGAGATTGGCACGTACAGTTAAATCCAGCACTGTGGGCCTATCGCACTTCTATCCGCACCCCTACTGGTGCCACACCTTATTCCTTGGTGTATGGTGCGGAAGCCATTTTACCTTTGGAAGTTGAGATTCCTTCCTTGAGAGTTTCCTTGCAACACCTGATTGATGATGAGACACACAGAGTCTCTCGGCTGCATCAGCTTGAGATGTTAGATGAAAAACGTCAGACAGCTCTGACACATTTGCAAGCATACCAAAACCGTCTCCGTCGCTCTTATAATAAGAAGGTCAAAGGGCGACACTTCGAAGTGGGAGACTTGGTTTTAAAGGCAAATCCCAAGAATGCACAGTCTACTGACGTCATCAAGGGCAAGTTTGAACCCAATTGGGTTGGGCCTTTCATAGTAACTGCAGCCTATGGCTCGGGGGCATATCAGCTTGCGACTCCCGAAGGTGAACCTCTGTCTGATCCTATTAATAGCATGCATCTTCGCAAGTACTGGGCATAGTTTTCTGTCAGATATTTCTTCAAATATGATCCTGAAAAAATACAAAAAAAAATGAAAAAAGCAAAAAAATACAAAAAAAATGAAAAAAGCAAAAAAATACAAAAAAAATGAAAAAAGCAAAAAAATACCAAAAAAATGAAAAAAGCAAAAAAATACAAAAAAAATGAAAAAAGCAAAAAAATACAAAAAAAAATGAAAAAAAAAAAAAATCCATAAAAAATTGAATAATGTCCTGAAAAAATCCATAAAAATTGAATAAAGTCCTGAAAAAAATCCATAAAAAATTGAAAAATGTCCTGAAAAAAATTAAAAAAATTTGAAAACTGTCCTGAAAAAAGTCATAAAAATCAAATAATGTCCTGAAATAATCCAAAAAAAATCGAATAATGTCCTGAAAAAATTCAAAAAAAAAATTTAAAATGTCCTGAAAAAAATTCATAAAAATTGAGAAAAGTCCTGAAATAATCCAAAAAAAAATCGAATAAAGTCCTCAAAAAATCTCTAAAAATCATATAAAGTCCTGAAAAAATCCCTAAAAATCATATAAAGTCCTGAAAAAATGAACACAAAAAAATTGTAAAACTCAAAATCCAAAAAAACACGCATTTTGCAATAAAGTATCCTCTTGGTGCATTAGACAAACCACTGAGCATTCATCCAACGACACTTGCAATCAAACGCTGTGCTTTAATGAAATCATGCATTAATAGATGAACCTTTTCAATCAACTCAAACATTCAAACTGATCCAACTTGTCTTATCAATCGAATATCAGTATCAAAATCATTTTGTCCTTTGTCACTTCTATCATGGGTCTTATACAGGGTGTGGTATACTCGAAACCAGACTATGTCTTGTCTTAGATGGGGTACCACATGTCGTGAAACCAGACAGCATGATCGTCCTATCAGTACTTTCAACTTTTGACAATGAAGATCAAGATGTTTATCTGATTTGCTTGAATTTGTGAGTCTTATCTTTTTTATTGATTTATCTTTGGCTTCGATCATGTTCCTATGTCGCTCGATGATGTCACTGAGTGATTTAGAGTGACCGGGATGGCTCATGGTCTTTTTCTTTTTTGATTGTGATTGTTGTTTGTCTATGATGTGTCTGTCTTTTGCAAAAAGGGTTGCATTTCAGCTCTGGCCTTCAATGCCATGATGCTACGTGTCCATTTTGCTACATTAAATAAAGGTTCTCACCTACAAAGTGCATTACTGAAAGCAAGTTTTCCTTCATCTCTAACTGTCCTCTGTCTAATTTCTTCTTACTAACATTTCTTTCGTCAGTCTTGGCAGTCCATTTGATCCTATCATGTTCTGTCATTCTTATCGATCAATTGGCCTCTTTTCTACATGTTTCCGGCCAATTCCTCGAGGGGGCATGCATATGTCATTATTATTGTCTGGGGCATTTTCGTTATTGTTCTTTGAAACAACGCTCAGAATCGCATTGTCTCAAAGAGGGGCAAAATGTAGACACCTAAAAATGGTCAACGCTTGCGAGGTCATACTTTAACATTTACGCATTGCCTCATTTTAGGTTTTTGCGTCACATTAACATTTCTCCTATGTCACGCACTTGGTTTTTATCATTTGCGAGCATCGAGTCATTCTTCTATCATCTCACCTTCGAATTTGGTCTTGTCGACAACAACCTTCAGTCATGATTTTGGTCGATCTTTGTCCTTGTCAATCTTGTTATATTGCGATCAATTCGTCATCGATCGTTATCTGTCTCAATTGTGTCAATTTGGATCAATTTGTCATTGTTCCTCGTCAATTGGCGCATTTTCTCAATCAAATTGTTTATCACATTGGTCATTTATCAATCCAAAATCATGATCGACATTAATTATCTTCAATCAGGACCTAATTGTCATCCTCGCTTTGTTAATTCACCTTCTAGGGTTTCATGATTTAATCATTTAACCTTGTGCATCATTTCTTCCTTTAGGATTAATAAATTACTTATTTATCCTAAGTTTTCTCATTACAATTAAATATTCATTTAATTGGCTAATTATGCCTCTTTGTGAGTGAATTAATTAATAAATGAAAAATTATTGATTAATTCACTAATTTCTAATTTCATCATTTCTTAAGTCCTAATTTCATTATTTCCAAGTCATCATTTCCAACCTAATTTTCTAAATTCTCCTATATTCCTAAATGTCTATTTCTATTTCAAATTCTTGTCATAAATCTTTGCATAGCAATTTGTCATAAATTGTCATAAATCGTCATAAGTCCTTGCATAGCAATTTGTCATAGACATGTCATAATTTTGCTATTCTTGATTTGAATTTCCATTCGAATCTCATCATGCTAATCTTGTCTTTTTCTCCAATTTCTCTATAAATTGGATGAATTTCTTCAATCAAATCCCCTTGAACCTTGATCCTTCGAATCCCGAATCCGAATTTCTATCAAACTACCGAACTTACGCTTCTAGTACTCTTGAGCTTTTCATCAATCTTGCTTTCAATTGTGTGAGCACTTGTAGGTGAGATCCACAAACCCATTGAAGAGGAAAGAACAACAATGGAGCCGCATGGAAGGAGCATTCAATTCTGCATTTGGTTTGCATAATCTTTCATTTTGAATGCTTTGTTTTCATATCTCTATTGAGTGTGCTTAGGATTAGGTTCATTTGCAATGAATGTTCTTTTGATTAAGTTATCATTTCTTGTGTTTTGATCTACTTACTTATGTTTTGATGATACCTAATTTCTACGCTACAAATACAAACAACATTCATAATGTCAGGCCTAGTCTGAGTCAAATAAAGAAGACCTCCAATCATAGATTTATATCTTGTAGGATTTATCTGTGCAAAAACATCTTTTCTTGACAATTTCTCACTTGTAACCATAGGAGTACTTATCGGTTTAGAATCTCCCATACCAAATTTCTTCAACAATTCCTTAGCATATTTAGTTTGACAGATAAAAATATCTTTGTCAGTCCGAGTAATCTGCAAACCTAAGAAAAATTTCATCTCACCAATCATAGACATCTCAAATTATTTCTCCATATTCTTAGAAAATTCTATGCATAACTTATCTTCACCTCCAAAAATAATGTCATCAACAAATACTTCAATAATCAGTATATCATCATCAGTGATCTTATAATATAAATTACTGTCAGCACTGCCCTTAGTAAAGCCAAGCTTCAAAAGATATTTATCCAACCTTGCATACCAAGCTCTAGGTGCTTGTTTCAATCCATATAAAGCTTTCCTTAACCTACAAACCATATTTGTATCATCTGATAGTGAAAAACCATCAGGTTGCTCAATATAAACTTCCTCATCAAGATCCCCATTCAAAAATGCACATTTAACATCCATCTGATAAACCTTGTAGTTTTTATAAGTAGCATAGGCAACAAATAATCTTATAGCTTCAATCCTAGCTGTTGGTGTAAAAGTCTCTCCATAATCAATTCCTTCCTTCCGAGAATATCCTTTACAAACCAATCTAGCCTTATTCCTTATAACTTGACCATCCTCATTCAATTTATTCCTAAAAACTCATTTAGTTCCAATAACATTGTTATTTTTTAGGCCAGGGAATCAAGGTCCATCTGTTATTTTTCTCAATCTGATCTAATTCTTCTTCCATAGATTTCAACCAATATTCATCTTTACATGCCTCAATTACTGATACAGGTTGAACTTGCGAAATTAAACATACCTCATTATTTGTCAGTCTTCTTCTTGTCATCACTCCATTGCTCTTATCCCCAGTGATTTGATCTTCTGAATGATTCAATCTCACATACCTAGGAGTCTTCTGACTTTCTGTTTCTCTTCCCCGTTCTTCAGTTACTGTAGAATTCTCTAATACTACCGAAGTAACTGGTTCGACACTTTGTTCTAGTAAAGGTGCTACTAGTTCAGATATAATCATTTCCACTATCAGTTCCTTCTCATAAATTATGATTTGACTTATGTTCAACTCATCTACTTTTACATTAGTACTCTCCACAATTCTCTGCAATCTCTTTCTATAACATCTATATGCTTTGCTTTCATTAGAATAACCAAGAAATATGCCTTCATCACATCTAGGATCAAATTTCCCAATGATATCATCTCTCCTGATATAAAATTTACTACCAAAAATTCTGAAATACTTAACTGTAGGTGTATTGCCAAACCATAAATCATAAGGTGTCTTACCGGTTTCTCCTTTGATATATACTCTGTTGAATGTATAAACCCTTGTGCTCACTGCTTCTCTCCAGTAGATATGAGGTAGAATAGCTTCCATCATTATTGTTCTAGTAGCATCCAAGATAGCTTTGTTCTTCCTTTTCACAACTCTATTCTATTGAGGTATCCGAGGAGCAGAAAATTGTCTTCTTATACTATGCTTCTCACAAAAATTATTAAACTCACCAGATGTGAATTCTCCACCATGATCTAACCTCAAACATTTTGTTAGAGTATTCGGGTATTTTTCTTGATTAATTAAACAATATTTGTTTAATTATTTAAGTTCCCTTTATCTCTTTTACACTTAAGCTAACTTTAGGTGCATATAATTAATTATTATGTGCAAACCTAGGTTTTCCCTTTTAGGGTTTCTTGACCTATTAAAGGTTGATTTCTTTCTTTTCATTGTATGAAGAAGGATTATTATTGACAATACATTTTGGAGATTATTGAGCTCTTATCTTTTGGAGCATATATTTGCTGTGTATTCTTTCCTTCTGTGATTTGCTTCATTGCTTCTCCTTGTAACAGGTTTTTCAACTTGCAGAGATTATTTGGGCTGCTATGGTATTGTATTTTCTCAACTCCTATATGGTATCAGAGCTTTAGATCTGCAGCTACTTGTTCTTGTTTTGAGAATTTTGCTTTGGAAGTAGATCTGGAGTTTCAAGAATTTTTTTATGTACCTAGGGTTTGACCTTTTTTTGAGCACTTTGGGCATAAATGGACCTCACCATCGTGCTCAGAAGGCCCAAAAACCCCTATGGTCATATAAAATTCAACTTATTTTGGTTCCTGAGCCTCTGGGAGAATTTTTTTCTCAGATCCAGGTCGTACGACCCTGGCATGCAGATTGAGAAAAAAAAAAATTTAAATAAATTATTTTTTGCCTTTTTACGGCATGCAGTACGAAATTTGCTTTTAAAAAAATTTCTTTCAAAAAAAGCAAAAAAAAAAAAAGGGTTTAAATTTTTTTGGGGGGTTGAGGTTTGTGGGTACCGCAGGGTACCGGATTGACAGGCCTGTCGGACCTGTTAGTCCGGCCTCTGTGGCCCCCGTCGGCGGCCCCTCCAGCCCCCACTGGCCTCCCTGCATTCCCCGGTGACCGCCCACCAGGCTCCTTCGGCGGCCCTGCACCGCCTACGGCCCCTCGCTCCCTGGCTGCCGCCTCCCGGCCCCACGAACACCGCCTGCAGCCCTCGCTACCCGGCTCCCCTACCGCCAACCGATGCAGCTCCTCGGTCGCCGCTTGCAGCCCCACTCTGCTGCCCGCCACCCCATCGGCCCCGCTCCGCCCGAACGCATTGCCGCCGCACCGGCCAGTGGCTCTTCTCTGCATGCGAGCGCCGCTTTGTTGGAGCTCCTCTCCACCACCAGAGAACCACCAGGCTGCCATCAGAGCACCGCTCCCTGGCCTCCTCCGCCCAAACAAGCCATCAAACCTCTTTTTTGGCCTCTTTCAGGGGGGGTTTGGTTTTTTGGCCCTATCTTGGGCATACGAAGTCATTTTTTCGAAAATGAATAGGCGTCAAAAAGCTAGTTCCGAGGCCGACCTCATGATATTGGTATTTTTTTCCAATTTTTCTATTTGACTGTGTTTTTTTGCAGTCAAAGTGAGGTCTCTTTTTTGCACTCTAGGAGACGTAGAATGAGCATCGGACCTCCATTTTTTAAAACTTTATATTTTCGGAAAGCTTGTACTGTGTACTTTCCAGAAATATGAGTTTTATTTCCAGATTCTACTCCATGCATATTTTATTCAGTTTTTTGCTTTTCAGCACTCTGGTGGATATCGTGGTTGTTTCAGGTCCTAGGATCTCTTCTCTGAATAGGATGTCTCTTTTTTGGTTCACATTTCTATTTCTAGTCTTCTTATCATTGTAGCTTGTATTTATGCAAACATATTGAGATAAAGTGCCATCATGCATTGTTTACTTGGAATCTTGCATATCTTTTGTCTTGTTGTACATGCACTATTGATCAAGTGCCATGAGGGGGTTGATGTTTGCTTGTTGTTTGCCATCTTCCTTTGTCCAGTGAGTGTTCCTTCCACGACATTCGCCTCATGATGATGTGTCTCAGCACCTTTTATGTTCTTAGTTCTTCATCATGCTGTTGTTTTTGGCTATCCTTTTCAGTGTTCCTGTCCCTCTCCCACTTCCGCATTATGGGGAGGTTTATCCTGTTGGTTCTACTGCTTCCGTGGTTCGATTGATCAGCTCTTCAGGCCTTGGTTTCTCATGCCATCTGTATCTTCGATTTCAGTTGTTTTTGCCTTGTTTGCCTCCTGATTCGAGTAGTGTCATTTGAGGGCACTCATGCAGATTACAATCTTCTCTACCTGGTCATGTTCTAGTTCAGTGGAGGTTCTTCAGATCAGCAGTTATTTTTTGACAGAGTTTGAAGGTTCTTCATGCTTCAGTGATATTCTTTTCCATCTCTTTTTGGAGTAGAGTTTTGTTCCCACGTGGTTTTCTCTATTTCTCCAGTTCATAGAGATTTCATTGTATTTGGGTACCTAATCAGGCCTTGTTGCTGGGACCCATCTTTATTGCTTTCAGTAGCTGTTCTAGGTTTTAGCTTCTCCCTAAGTCTAGCTTAAGGGGGGGTGTTAGAGTATTCGGGTATTTACTTGATTAATTAAACAATATTTGTTTAATTATTTAAGTTCCCTTTATCTCTTTTACACTTAAGCTAACTTTAGGTGCATATAATTAATTATTATGTGCAAACCTAGGTTTTCCCTTTTAGGGTTTCTTGACCTATTAAAGGTTGAGTTCTTTCTTTTCATTGTATGAAGAAGGATTATTATTGACAATACATTTTGGAGATTATTGAGCTCTCATCTTTTGGAGCATATTTTTGCTGTGTAGTCTTTCCTTCTGTGATTTGCTTCATTGCTTCTCCTTGTAATAGGTTTTTCAGCTTGCAGAGATTATTTGGGCTCCTGTGGTGTTGTATTTTCTCAACTCCTATACATTTAATCTTCAATCCCGTCTCAGTTTCCACTTTAGCCTTAAAGATTTTAAAGTTTTCAAATGCTTCAAATTTTTCTTTTAGAAAAGTAACCCACATCATTCTAGAATAATCATCAATGATTAGCATGAAATATCTATCACCTTGAAAACTTTTAACTCTAGCAAGGCCACACAAATCAGCATGAATAAGATCAAGAACATCATTTGATTTATCTTGTATACTCCTAAAAGAGGTTCTGACCTATTTACCCATTTGACATTCTTTACATACCGGATTGTAGGGATTCATAATCTTAGGTATATCCCTAACTGCCTTAGTTGAATTGATCTTCACAATGCAATCAAAATTCACATGACACTACCTTTTATGCCATAGCCAACTCTCATCAATCTGTGTAATCAAACATGTCTTCTCACCGAAATTCAAATGAAATATATTACCTTTTGTCTATGAACTGGTTGCAATCTCCAAACCAGATCTGTTAATGAATTTGCATTTTCCATTCTTGAACTATAATTGAAATCTCTTATCCACCTATTGTCCTACACTCAAGAGATTATGCCTTAACCCTTCAACATAATAAACATTGTCAGTATTGTTCTTACCATCCAATGATATAGTTCATTTTCCTTTGATCATACATGCTTTGTCATCTCCAAATCTAACTAGACCGCCATCAAATTCTTGCAAAGATAGAAACTTCTCTTTATCTCCAGTCATATGATGTGAACAACCACTCTCAATTACCCATTCATCCTTGTCTTCAATTTTAGCAGCAAGTGCCTTCTCTTCAAGTACATTCTCTTCCAGTGCCAAAACATCTTCCTTGATAGCCAAGAACACCCATTCCTTCCCATTGCTAGAACCACTAGCAGAGTCTTATGCCGGTTCATCATCAGAATCAGTAATGCCTTCCTCATCCGCTATGTAGCATGATTTGACTCTATTTTTCTTGTACTTGTACTTGTTCTAATATCCAGGGTTATTCTTAAATGATCTTCTAGCTCTTTCTTCAAATCTTGAATTCCTTTCAGGACATCTAGATGCAAAATGACCAATCTTATTACATGCAAAATATTTAAAAGGTGCTTTTCCTTCATACTTACTTCCTATCATTCCTTTGGGTACTCTTCTAGCAAATAGTGTTTCAAGTTGCTCAAACTCATCATCTTCTCTCTTCATATCTTATAATTCTTTTCCATACAAAGTTTTCCAATCTTGCTTACCGGTTGTAGATGTACATGCATGAAAAGCATGTTCAGACTTCACAGCTCCAGAAGGTCCAAATTATTCAAGCTCAAAAGTAGATAGTTTCCCAGCAAAGTATCTCTGTTGACAAATGTATTAGCCATTTTTCTCAATTCATTAATAGTAGTAGACTTCATTTTATAAGCCGCTGGTAGGGCTCTTAGGACTTTAGAAACAATTTCATCTTTGCTCAAAGTTCCACCACAACATTGAATTCCCATAACAATCTCATTTACCCTTTCCATGAATGTAGTAATCCTTTCATCTTCTTCCATCTCCAGGTTTTCATATCTCACCCGGTAACCATCAAGTTTAGCAATCTTCACTGTAGGGTCACCTTCATTAAGAGTCTCCAACTTATCCCATTTATCATTTCCAAATGATTTGTCGGTTAATCCCATTATTTGTTCATCAAAAAGTGCACACAAGAGGGCTTCTCTTGCTCTACAATCATTCTCAAGATCCTTGTCCTAGTTTGTTAGAGGAGGATTGCCATATCCCGGATTATAAGGTGTGACACCATTTTGTGTGATCTCCCAAATCTCCTTGCCAATGTTAGGAATCCCACAGATACTGAGAGGGGGGGGTGAATCAGTATCTAACTGGTGAGTAGAATTTATTGAATTAAAGCATGCAGAACATATTATAACAGTCTATCGGTATGCAAGAAATAATGCAATAAACATAATCAAGAACATCCACATGAAAAGCACACCATAACACAAGGTTTTAACGAGGAAACCCAGTGTGGGAAAAACCTCGATGGGATTTGTGACCCACAATATTCACTCACTGGCCAATAAGAGAATATTACTTACAATAGGGGCCTGCACATGCAGGAAGGCCAACTGCCTAGAGCTCACTGCTCAATGGGAAGTCTCACTGACTTACAATGAGGATTATACAATATGCCAAGTCGGCTTACAAAGTTTTTACAATAATAAACAAAATATAATATAACAAAATCATGTCGGCCTCTGTGCCGGTATACTTCTTTTCTTTGTGTCGGTGCTGGTGTCCTGAGTGTTGGTGTAGAGTGTGATCTGCTGATGCCGGTATAATGCCTTTGTCAGTGCCATAGGATTGCAAGGTTGTCATCAATGACAAAACCTTCAATCACATACAATGTCTCATTGGAGTGTGCATATGCCAATAATCTCCCCCTTTGGCATTGATGGCAACACTCATGAGAAATTTCAAAAATGTATCAAAAAATGTGAAGTCCAAAAATGTGTGTGCTCCCCCTGAGCATATGATTCCTGTGATATTTGAATTTTCTCATCCCACTACTCCCCCTTTGGCATCAATGACAAAAGTTGTCAAGATGTCAGTAGAGTTTGTAGTTTCAACCTTGTAACTGGGTGGTTACAATTTGAAAAAGATCTCCAAAAATCAAGTTTATACTATCCATAAACTTCTTGCTATCCTTTATTGATGTCTTTGTTCTCTTCACTGTACCGGTGAGATGCTGCAAATGCTCTGCTAGTGTTTTTTGTCCCTGTATTAGTGTCTCAGATACTTTCTTCCGTAGTGATGCTAGATAGTCCAATCTTGGACTTAGTTTTAATCTCAAATGTTTTGCCTTATTCACTATTCTTTCTCTCTCTCTCTTTCCAATTTAAGTAAATCTTCTTCAAAATTTGTTATCTTCTCCTCAAAAACTGATAGTGTATCGGGTGAGTTAACAAAATTATCTGCAAGTTTATTGATCTCATCATGTACCTTGCTCATCTTTTTGTCTATATCTATAGTCAAAAAGTTTGTCTTATAGGTGTCTTTGTACAGAGTTTTGTACTCTTCTAATAAATTACACAATTCCGATAGAAGTGTGTCAAAATTTCTGTTACACTTCTTTATTTGTTCATCAAAGAATTTTTGCTTTTCAATTTCTACCTTATCCTTCAATGACTCTTCCTTTATTTTCTCAATGTTTTCTATGATATATTTACACAATGTATCAAGTTGTCCTAAAGAATCTTTATTGTCTACATTATAGTTAGGAGCAATTACCTTCAAAATTGGTATGGTATCATCAATTGCCTTATAAGCTTGTGAGCTGCAGTCTGTTATCTTTTTGGTTGAATCTAATAGTACCTCAGTCACATTAGTTGATTTGTAGCCTGATGATGAACCAACATTCTGAGTACCATTAGTGGAAGTAACCAAGCTTGTATTGACCTCTGGTAGGTCTATTTGTGTCTGCATTTCTTTAAGCAATGGTTTTTCTATTTCTCCAGTTGCCGGTGGCACTGTTTCCTTATGTTCCTATTCCTGTTGTTGTTGTTCCTATTCCAGAGCCTTTTGCTCTGTTTGTTGTATTATCTCAATCTAAGTCTCTACCTTTTGCTCTTTGTCTTCTATCGGTTTCTCCTATGTGTTTTCAGTTTGCTCAGCTACCGGAGGCTCACTAGCCATGTCAGTCTTATCAGCTGTATCTTTGTCTACCACTATGTTGATCTTTTGAGTATCAACATCCATAGTATATAAGACTTTAGGATTAGGATTACCATCCTCTACATCCATACTCTCAGCTATCAGTTGATCTTCTGTAGCTGTTGTTTTTACTAGTGGAGTAATCAAAGGAGGTGGGGGTAAGTTGTCTCTAACCTTGATACTAGGTGGTCCACCAACTTTACCTTTACCCTTGTCTCTATCTTTCTGATAAACTTTTATGGGTTTGGGGTTCCTGTATTCTTCTTGTTTTTCTTTTTCAACTAGGAATATATCCCATCCATTTTATGTTTCCTCAGTCACCTCATTAACTCTTCCAACCATTAAAGCAATGTGTCGGTGTGCAGTAGAAAATAATGACCAGTTGGCTTGAGCAATTAGGTCATCATTTTCTTTGGGTGAGTTTACCGGATATACAACAAGTAGCTTTTCAATCTTTATTTTCTTGTCCAGTTCTATTACTACTTGTCTTCTTGCTTCTAGCCTCTTAAATAGTTCATCTGGAATTTCATTGACTACTTCCATCAAAAACTTCTTATACATGTCCATATGCAATATAACACTATTTTCAACTTGTTCTTTTTCATCAGCTGTTAAAGTGTCATATATTTTCTCTATATTTTTCAATTTACCTTCCTCTATAATTTCATTCAGCAGTATATCAAGAGGGGCCAAGTCTTTGTTTGTCCTCTTCTTCTTTTTGGGTGTCAGTTTCTTCTTCTTTGGTGTAGCCTTTCTTACCAGAGATCTTACTGCTTGTTGTTTTTGTCTTGTTCTCTTGGGTGAGGGTGTAGTTGCCGATGAGGGATCTCTTTTCCTTACAACTCTTTTGAAAGTTGTAGGCATGTCACTCCTCGAAGAAGTACCTACCGGTGATAGGTAAGTTTCATGTTGTGGAGTTGCTAACTCATCCTCTATTATACCGGTTTTCTTCAACACATCTTCTTTGATGGCCTTTGCTTGTCTGGAACCTTTCCTTACAACTGCCTCAACCATTTTCACTCTTTTCTTTGATTGTATTTAGCTTTCAATAGTTTCTGCACTACCAAATATTTCTTCCTTAGGTTCTCTGGGGGCTTCTAGAAGTGCTTTAGCATATGTTTCAATTATATGATCATCTATTTCATAGCCCATCTCGGTTACCCAAACTATCCTAGGGATGACTGCTTCCATCCAAATTTCATCCTTCTTGATTACAAAGCATATTTGATCTTTGTATTTGTCGACAATCTTTTGTGATAACCTAATTCTTTTCTTCATTTTGGCCTTTAATGCTTGAAAGAATTCATGAATATTGTTTTCCTTGTCTTCTCCCATGTTATTGAATAGTTCTGTTAACTGTTTACCTACCAGTATATCATATCCAAGTTCTTTGTAGCCTATACCGGGAACCTGTTTGGTTATATGTAGCATCAGACACACTAACAAATTTCCAAACCTGAAAGTTCCTTTCTTGTCCTTCTTAATCTTTCCAAGGTTGTCAATTAATTCATCCTTTAACCACTCACATATATCAATCTTTGCATTATCTATGACCATATCATAAGCATTCTTAATGCATAAACTTGAAACTGAATTGAGTCTATTTGCATGAGTAGCTTTATACCCTAATATCATGCTGATAAATCTCACATTAATGTCTGTTACATCATTAACTCTTAGGGACCTTTTGTCGAATGTTGCACCAGTTAGGTTTGTAACTAGGTCATTGGATACCTTTTTGGTTTTATCTGGCCTTTTACCAGTGGTCAGTAACCTTGTGACAACTTTCATAGCTTCCTTAGTGATTTTGTGGATTGCATCTAACCAGAAAAATTCACCATGTACCCTGCTTAAGACTATCCTAATCACATCCTTGGGGAATTCAGGAATGCTAAGGATCTTTGTAAATCCTAGGGTTTCAATGATCTTGTGTTCATCTTTTACATTGCTGGTTTGATTAAATATCACAGTTTTGAATATGGTTTTAATCTCTTCATCTCCTAGTTCCTCAATGTTGTAGTGGATGTACATTTTGGGGTCTTCAACATAGACAACTCCCTTGGGAATTTGAGAAAAAGCACCTAAGGTATCATCTTTCTTTGCTACCTCGAGGACTAACTGAAATATGGGCCTAGGTCTTTTTATCACTTCGATAATAGTAGGGTTTGCTATATATTCAATTGCAGAGGTGGATGCCATGATAAAATACCTTTTTCTGCCTTTAGGATGGATGAATGCTTGGAGTGTTCTTGCTTCTTGCACAAAATGCCTTAGCTCGGAATCTTCGCGCTCTTCGTAGGTTTGAAATCTTGGTGAAATGGAATGGAGCCAAAACCTCAATTTTATAGTGTCTTTTTGGCATCTACCACATTAAATGCATGCCGGTTAAGTATTCACTTAACATTGTCTGGCGGTAAAAAGTAATTTCCAACTTCTTATCTCTAACCGAGGGAATAATAGCACATGTGTCATTAGATTGCCAAACCCTCAAGGAAACTTTCTTCAATTAGATGAAGAACTTCCTGCCAGTGGAACATTGCTCTGTCCTTCCAGTGAAGCATCACTCTGTCCTGTCGATGAAGCATTGATTTGTTCTACCAGTGGAGGAGTATTCCCAATATTTAGATCAGCTTTTCTAATCCATTGTTTTGAGAATTCTTGCTTAACCTCTTCAACTTTTTCTTTACTTTTCAAGCTAGAACTTTTGTTTTCTGTCGGTGATCCTTTACTTCTATAGAATTTTGCAATATGCCCAATCTTGTTACATGCATAACAAGTTACATTATTCTTCTGAATAGCTTTCCCATAACCTATGCCGGTTTGTGTTATGCATTGATTAGATAAATGTCCAAATCTTCCACAAACATAACATCTCACATTCATTCTAAAATTTTCAGAGTTGTGACCAACTTTGTTGCATTTAGAACATTGATCGGTGGGTGTGCTGATATTCTGATAATTTCTAGATCTACATTCATTTGCTCTATGACCATACTTATTATAGTTAAAGCATTTTCCATTGAATTTATAAGCATTAGGTTGTCTTACCGGTTTGCTGTGATCTTGAGTATTTGCAGTACCGGAGCTTTCACCAACTTCAAAGCCAATTCCAAAAGTGTCACATTTAGGTTTTTGATTCTTCAGCAAGGTGCCAAGTTCCTCTGAGCTTTTCTTGAATTTTTCTTTATGTTGATTTGCAATTTCTAGTTCTCTTTCTAAAACTTCTTTCTGTCTCATCAGTTCATTTGAGTCATTCTGAGTATGCATCAGATATGTCTTCAACATGTCATTTTCATAGCTAAGTCTTGTGTTCTCATTTGCTGCATCACTTAGTCTTCTGGTCAATTCTTCTTCATTCTTCTTCCTATCCTCAATCTCTTTGCAAAATCTCATAGTCATATCCTACATCTCATTCTTTGTTGTCATGTTCTCTTGTTTCAACTTGCTTATCATATCATTAAGTGATTCCTTTTCATCATTCTCATTTTGCAATTTTTCACAAAGTTCTCTTCTCTTATTTCTTACAACAGTAAAATTTTCTTGAAGTGCCTGAATGATATCCTGAGCTGCCCTTAAATCATCTTCTAGTTTGATATTTTTCAATTTCTCTACATCGTAGTCCGAAAGAGCTCCTTCAAGTTGCTTCATCAGATTTTCCATCTTTGCCGGTGTCAAGATCTTCCTCAAGTTGTTAGGCTTCTGAAAATAGAGGACCAAGCTCTAATACCAATTGTTAGGAATCCCACAGATACTGAGGGGGGGGTGAATCGGTATCTAACTAGTGAGTAGAATTTATTGAATTAAAACATGTAGAACATATTATAACAGTCTACCGGTATGCAAGAAATAATGCAATAAACAGAATCAAGAACATCCACATGAAAAACACACCATAACACAAGGTTTTAAGGAGGAAACCCGATGTGGGAAAAACATCAGTGGGATTTGTGACCCACAATATTCACTCACTGGCCAATAAGAGAATATTACTTACAATAGGGGCCTACACATGCAGGAAGGCCAACTGCCTAGAGCTCACTGCTCAATGGGAAGTCTCACTGACTTACAATGAGGATTATACAAATCCAATATCTTGTACTACTTTACAATAGCATCTATAATTCCCGATCCAATACTTGTTGCTGCTCTGCTTTTTACATAAACCCTTAGCCTATATTTTGCATAATAGGTCTGCCTAATATTTTCCTTAATGCTTCTTCACTCATCCCAAATGTCTACAATGATCTCTTTTATATATAAGAGTCATTTTACAATTTTCCAAGTCGGCTTACAAAGTTTTTACAATAATAAACAAAATATAATATAACAAAATCTTGTCGGCCTCTATGCCGATATACTTCTTTTCTTTGTGTCGGTGCTGGTGCTGGTGCCAGTGTCCTGAGTGCCAATGTAGAGTGTGATCTGCTAATGCCAGTATAATGCCTTTGTCGGTGCCATAGGATTGCAAGGTTGCCATCAATGACAAAACCTTCAATCACATACAATGTCTCATTGGAGTGTGCATATGCCAATAGCCAAGACATCTTAGATGAACCTCCATCTGAATCTTCCATACTGTGTAATTTGTTTCATCAAGCCTCAGAATATCCCTCTGAAAGATAGCTCCAGAAGAACTAGATGAACTTGAACTGTTAGTCACCATAGGATCTTCCTCAAGCGGTTAAACTTTCTCCAGAGAGGACCAAAGCACTAATAGCAATCATTAGACAGTTCAAATAACCGAAAGACAATTGAGAGGAGGGGGGTGAATCATTTGTCACAAATTACTGGAACCATTAGCAATTAAAAATTTAATACTAGAACCCAAAACATTAATACTGAAATAGGAATTAAACCAATTAAGCATAAACAATAATCACAGAATACATACCATCCACATGACACCAAGATTTAATGTAGAAAACCCGGTAAAGGGAAAAACCATGGTGGGAAGCCTACCCACAGTCAGATAATACTTCTGCAGTAAGTATGTGAATTACAATTGAGGGGCTTGCACTTGCAGGAAGGCCAACATCCTAGAGCGCACCACTCATCACAAAAGAAGCCTCATTGACTACATAGAGATCCAAACTACAACCCGAAGAAGTGTTTAACTGCAAAAGATAGCATCTCCTATGCCTCAGTATAGTTCTGGTTAAGCTCAATACTAGAGGACTAAATCCTCTTACATAAAATCAATTCAATCTCCAATGATCGACCAAATCCTCTGCTTGAATGATATTACATTATTCGCACATTACATTCCTTAACCATGACCTCTAACATAACCATGATGATCTACAATGAGATCTTACATCTTTATATACAAACCCTTGGCCATAAACAATTAGGTTGAACACCAGATAATAAACCAATTACATAATTACAAACCATGTCAGCCAAGGACCAAACAAATAATATCCAACACATAAGACATCTCAGAAACACATCGATAGGTCCAATCCACACGTTACATTAAAGTCGGTCCATAACCTAGATCAACTTGGACCTAGTATAGGTCCACAAGCTACAACAATGATCTCCATCCTCCAAGTCTCGAACATGATCACCAACAACATCCTGAAACTCCACCAGAAGCTGCACCAACACCACTTATGCAATTCATCAAATATTTTCATCAAAAGTTCTGTCAGTGAAACCCTCGCCGGAACCAGAAACTAAGCTTCTAAGCAAACATGATAGCATCTGATCACCAGACCAAAACCAACTGACCGAATATGAGCATGAATATCATGAACAAGACAATTCCATCACCAAACTATATCGAATCCTACCGGATCATGCCGAATCCAGAACAACTAGAATCCACTCAACCTACCGGGACCAGAAGGGTGTCGGTAAAGCATCCAAATAGCTAGTGTTGGCATCAATGATAAAACATCAATGCAACACATAATTAATTCCACCAAATAGCCAACATTCTCTTTAGTGGCCTGGTCTTAGTTTTGGAGTGCCTTAAGAAAGGTTGGGATAGACACTTGAGTTCATTAAAGAGCACTTTTTTAGATATCTTTAAGTTTGTATCAAGGTCTATGTGTACATATGTATATAGAGTTTTTGTGTAAATTTTTGTCTTGCGGATCCCTACCTTTGCCATTGATGTTAAAGGGGGAGCATAGGGAAGTGAAAAAAGGTGCATTCATCTTAGGGGGGGTTCCGAAATTTTGAGATTATGAGTTTTGTAGTGTATTCATATGTTGGTACTGATTCCGACAGTTAGTCATTTTTCACTAAGTGTTGCCATAAATACCAAAGGAGGAGATTGTTGGCAACATACATTGCTCAGGTCATCAAATGTTGTTATTCATGGCAATTTAGGCTAGCATTCTTATTCATGGTGATTTATTTGTTTATACCAAAAGTCTAAGTGAAGATTTAGTTAAGTCCGGTAAGTTAGAATAGGGCATCTGTAAAGACGTCAATCTAGGATCTAACCCTAAACTACTCTTTATCCATAAATAAACTTAAATTTCAATCTCTAAGCATATTTTATTCAAGATATAAGCAAACATAGAATATGGATATAAAAACACTCATAGATATATCATTATAATGCACATGAATAATACAATATCCATTACTAAGAAGTTCTTATTTCCTACTTAGGCTTCCAAATTGCCTTAAGAATATACAAGAAGATGCATCCGTCGATCTTTAGTCTGAGTCGCTTCCTTCTATCTTTTGAACGCAGATGAGAATAAGAATCGGGCGCTTTTTCCGCCCAACCTTGAAGCTTACGCTTCCCCGGAATTCTTGGTCAATCAAGAATACCCGACCCTGCACGAATTGGTTTAACCAAAGAATTTGAAAGCAAGAGGGAATCTAGTGCATGCCTAGATAATATATGCATTTTCATTTTTCCTACTTCATTCTAAGAAACAAGCATTCGCTATCGTACTAGGATGTGGTAGAGAGCATAAATAAGGAATTTCCATCATTTTCTACGGATAATTCAAACAATAACTCGGCTGAGTATATGCCATGCACAACAAAATAATAGTTGGAAAAAGAAACTATTCTCCCTAAAACATCCACATTCGGCACCCGTCCTGAAAGGTAAATTTTCTAACTCAAGCTTAACCCTAGCTTGATTCCCTCAAAAACAAATTCCATTGAGAATACAATCTTTCTTTTAAAACAAAAATAGAGGTATCATTTTTCCTTACTAATCATTACTTGTCTAATATATCTATCGAAGACAATCTTTCATATTTTGGAAAATGATAAACTTTTATAAGCAATAATCTTAAAATCAATCTTTCGACTAAATAAGGTACATACAAATGAAGGTGTTATACATGTATGAAATTAATCTCATATATAACCAAAAGTATGCAAACACATTCTTAAAATAGAATTAGAACTAATTTTTTTTGTGCAAAATACGATATTAACAACATCTTTTCTCTAAATTCTTTTCTTCTATTCCACAATGGTTTACAAAGCATTTCAAATAAGATAATAATAATTGCTACCCATTTGGACATACATACCTATTATCTAAACTTCCATTTGTACACATTTTATACCAAACATAACAAATAAAATAAAACATAAACAAAGGATTCTAACCTCTTGGAAACTTAGAGTGGTTTGTAAGATTTTGACCTTGTTGTTCTTTCGTCAAATGATTCCACGCCTTGATCGCAAGTCTCTCCCTCTCCAAGTATCCTTACCTCTATATCCAACTATCTCTCTATCCAACTATTCTTACCTCTATATCCAACTATCTCTCTATCCAACTATCTTTATCGCTCAATCTCTACGATATTATCCAAATATCTTCTCCTCTCTCCAACTATTCTAACCTTCCCTTCAAGAAATTATTGCTCTTCTCTCCATGTGAGAAAGAATGAAAAAAATGTGTGTGTTTATACGTCTATTTATTCTAATCTTGAGCTATGTTTGTTGCTATCCTTTGGGCCTTACTTATTGTTACCATTATTTCTATTGTTATGTTTATTAGTTGGTTGTAACTGTAATCTCCATGCATGTCTTTAAATTAAATACAACCCTCATTTTGTGGCAAGCTTGAGACTTTTTATTGTTTAAACTTTGCAACGGTTTCAGTTGGAGCTTTGATTGCTGCATGAGTCGATGCTTCACATGGATCATGGAGGCATTTACATTAACTGCCGACTTCTCAGCTTATCCACCGAGGATCGGGTTGCATGCCAAGTCACCCACCAAGGGTCATGAGAGTGTTAAGTCTCCCATCGTGCTTTGGCCTGCGTTAATGGTTTGACAACGGCTACCATGGGTGGAGGAAGTTAACTGCAGATATCGACTTCTAACAGTCAATAACAATACCAACCCGCCACCTTTGCATAAACAAAATATTAATCGCATAAATCGTGTTAATACAAGCAATTTTATATTTAATAATATATATACATTGCGTTTAATTCTTAAATGTTTAAAAAGAAAACCTAATTAAAACATTTAAGATATTTAATAAATTAATTATACATATATTTATTTATAACGCCGGATTTCTTTTTGTAAAAATGTTTTAAAAATAAAGATGATATATATATATATATATATATATATATATATATATATATATATATATATATATATATATATATATATATATATATATATATATATATATAATCCTTAAATCATAAACAAGAATATTTGAGACATAATATTTCAATTTGAAAATAAAAATTATCTTAATCACTTTTAAAATAAGACAAATTATAAAACAATTATCGAAATTTCATGCATACAAATTCCATATAATTGTAAACACATCAATCATAAATGAAATTATATTTGCATGCTCTTTTTCTAGAACATTAAATCATCTTAATAAAGAACGTTAAGTCGATAAATTTCATAACTCTAAATAGCAAACTAATTTTCACTTTTATAAACAAAATCAATGTAATGATTACTAATTACTCACATCATTTTGTTTCTAATACAAAATCATACATTGAAGAAGTCACAATTGCACAAACAAACTTTTCTACTGTGGTGTGTGAGAGATTCCCTTTTTCATCGAAGTCATTTAGTTAAAAGCAATTCTACCTGATTCATGTTCTCACCTTCGACCTCCTTCACCTCATCCTGCATTGCTTGCACTCAAAAATTTATCAGTATTGACAAACCCAAAAGAATATTAAATGTCGAATTTCATATCAATTGCAGGAGTAAAAAGAATACTATATTTCCTCATACTAGATTATGAATGATCTAATCTATTTTTAAATTTCAAAATCACATTACATCTTTAAATTTCACATTATTAAATAAAACGATTCGTGACATCCTTCCCCTCTTGGAAGAGACATCATCTCGATGTCTTGCCACTCATCAATAATCACAAAACCATAATATCTCACAAAATGTCAATCTTACCTCAAATTCAAATAATAATACCAAGAGCACACAGGCTATCCAAGTTTACATCATAAAATAATAATAATTGTTTCAAAATATCCAAAATTAAATAGCAGTTATTTCCTAAGAAAGCAAATGAGGAAAATGACAGTCAATCGTCTCAGCATCCTCCCATGTAGCACTATCCTTAGAATATTGGTCCCATTGAACCTTATACTGAGTGAAATCTCTGCTACGTAGCTTCACACTATGCTAATCTAGGATTCGGATGGGCTCCACTAGCACCACCCCTGGATCCTGAACCTGTAAGGATTGCCAATCAAGAATATGAGATGCATCAGCATTGTAAGGTTTCAATAAAGACACATGAAACACATTATGGATTCGAGCTAGAGTAGGGGGTAAAGGTAATCTATAAGCAACTAGATTGATAACCTCCACTACATCAAAGGGTCCCACATATCTTGGAGCCAATTTTGATGATTTTCCAAATGAGATAGAGCTCTTATGAGGTTTGACTCTCTGTGAGGCCTCACCTCGACTCAGTTTGACATTCAGTGGATTTTATATTTTAGACTACTATGGATACTCTGTTTTGATGCATTTTGAGATTTAGAACTTTTATGATTTCAGGATATTGGATAACATTGCTATGAATTGATGTTTTACTTACATGCTTTATGAGATAGAACACTACATGATTATTAGAAAGAATGATATTGCAATGATAGATGTCGTTATTGAATTTGCAGGACTTTACTTTGAATATAGAACTATGATGTATGTTTAGTTTATGTGAATTGGGATGAAAATTGCTTATGTGAATTTGCTTGACAAAAGATGTATTCAATCTGTGCAGATGAAAATTGTATGCAAGTAATGATGTGCATTGTTGTATTATTGAATTATATTTTATATGAATATTTGGGAGTACTAATGTGTAAATTGAGATGCGTAGGAAATTTACCATGTGACCATGGAAAATTACGGAGAATCAAACCTAGACTTATGTATGTTCGTAAAGCCAGGGTTTGTCTATTTGGAGAGACAAAACCCCGTTTGTGTTGTACTTTATTCGTATCAGTATATGCTGCATGTGTGTTATGTGTTATTTAAATTTATTGTGTAAAAAAAAAAAACCTCAAGAGACAATTTCATGTTTATTTTTGTAAAAGTATTTTATTAGTGTCACTTGACACATGTGTGGATGTAAATTTAAATATTTTATCTTGTCTCTTGATGGGAAAGTGTTAATTATTATTAATTTTAAATAAAATAATGTGTTGTCAAAAAGATATTTTGAGAATATAATATTTGGAGAGGTCAACTTATGTTTGACCCGAAAATAAACTTCAGAGGGGTTTAAAATGGGTTAAATGAACACCTAGGGGTAGTTTATTAGGGTTTCCTGAAGCCCATAAGGTATACCTTGGGGTTAGGGGTAATTTTAGGCAAGTTTCTACTTTATTATGATCTTTTTAACGCTTTAAAAATTGGCTTTTTTGAGTTGAGCGAAAATTGAAAATTGAAGTGAAAATCAAATCCAGATTTTCCCTCTTGGAAGGAAAGTCTTTTTGCATTTTTGCTTTCTTCCTTCTTTTTGTTGATTTTTTTTAGAATCCTGTGAGAACTCAGAGAGTGAGCTTCTTAAGGAAGATTTTTGGGAATAGCTGGTTAATCACCCACTCTCCATTTTTGGAGACAGAAGAAAATTTGGAAAATAATGTTATGGGATAAAGAAATTGATTAAGGAAAATAAAGAATTGTGGATTGGGCAGCTCTTCTTCAGATATCGTTATAACCTTTGGGCAGATTAAGGTTGGTTTCATTTTACTTTTAATGACTTGATTTTGTTTATTTCTGGAAGTTGTTGAATAAGAAAATCTGTATTCTTGAAAACGAATGTTTGAAAATCTTTTGGTTTTGTTTTATGAATGAATGTGTTTTGGGAGTTTTCTCAAGATCTCTCTTTCTCTTGGGAGAGAAGAGGATCTTGAGGGTGGTAGCAGTGACAGCCCTCGAGTGAGAGACTCTCTTTAGAGAGCGATCACAAGGGATCTTTGTGTGACCCTTGCTGCATGGCCTGTTTGTGCAATGGGGGTCATAAGGAGGGTTATAAGGCTAGAATGCCTTTGGGGGGCATAAGGATTATGGGGTTGAGATTTGATATTTTATTTGTGCCATGAGGTGGCTTTCTTGTTATTACATACTTGTAGATTCTCCTCAGGGTATTTGGTCCACTACCACCCTTTGAAATTATTCACCACCAGAGTGTGGTGCTGTGAAAGCCAGGTTGGGAATGTGTCTGTAATATTTGTATGTTTTGTGTTTCTTTGTGTTTGCCTGTTTGTTACCCGTCTAGGAATTGGTTCTCCGAGCTCGGGGGTGGCTACCAGTTAGCCTAGGCTGGGAGGTGAGCACTCCGTGGTCAGTTTTGTGTTTTCTATTATGCAGGAAATCCAGAGCAAAGAGGATAGAAATTCATGAAAGTTATTCAGAAGATGGAATTTGAAGATATTTGAATTCAGTTGCAGATGTTGTTTTAAAGTTGTTGTGAATAAATGCCTCAATTCAAAAGAAAGGAGAAGCAAGTTGTAATTTTGTAATAATAGATTTGAAGTCTTATTGTTGTGACTGTTCAGAGAAAACATTGCTGTAAATTTGGTAGTATATATTAGAGATGTTTTAAAGAAAGAGAAAAGGCTTGATTTTACTCCTAGAATAATTGAAAAAGAAAAGCAAATTAGTGATGCATGCAAAGCTCTTGTTTTATGAAAGAAATAAAAAGTCTGATTTCATCTAGATTTTTACCTATTTTTTTATTAAGTCAAAATAGAAGTTTATTTAAGCTGAAAGCTTTATAAGTATTTTAGGTGGAAAGAGAAGTTGTTTTATGTGAATAATCTATTTTAAAAAAAAAACATGTTAATGGATTTCTTATTACAAAAAAAGGAAACGTATAATGTATCTTTGTGAAATACTTTAAATTGTATTTTTTTTGTTAATCATTGATTTAGAAGCTTGTTTTATAGATGCATTTAAATTAATAAATATATATATATATATATATATATATATATATATATATATATATATATATAATTAAATTTTTGATTTAACTTAAGGTTATCTTTTCCTTTATTATATTAGCTTAAAATTTTGCATGTAATAATTCTCTTTTAAATTATATATAAATTTTATTTAGAATTTAAATTTATCTTTTTATCTATGCTTATTAATTTATGAAAATACCACATATATATATATACATATATATATAAATATATATATTTATATATTTATATATATATATATATATACATATATATATAAATATATATATTTATATATTTATATATATATTTATATATTTATATATATATATATATATATATTAATAAATGTTATTGTAAATTTAAAAAAAAATTTAAAAAAAATAGGATGGGAACCCCGCGGGCTCCACTGTGTGTACGCACAGTGGACGACCGCGCGGCGCCCACTGTGTGCACACACAGTGGAGCCGCTTGCGGCTCCCACTGTGTGGGCACACAGTGGACGGCCACGGCCGCCACTGTGTGGCCACACAGTGGTGCCGCTAGCGGCGCCCACTGTGTGGGCACACAGTGGTGCCGCGGCGCCCACTGTGCGCTCACACAGTGGCGCGCGCGCGGCCCAGCATGTTTCTAAACCCCCGCGACCTGCAAGAAAATATGGACATGGCCGCCCATAGGGTCTTCGGCCCAGCATGAGTCTTCTTCTATTTTAAAAAAAAAGAAAATGGGTTAAACCCTAGCCCGAAAGGGGCTAGGGAAGTTTAGTTTTTAAAATATAAAAAAAAACTATATGTATTTGGGGTTTAGGTAATGGTTAAATAAGAATTTAGAACCCTAATTAGGGTTGAGGAAATTAAGTGATAATATTTAGAAAGTTGAAATGGATTTAGGAGGTTAGGATTAAAATATTGGAATATATGTAGAATATATATATAATAATATATATGTTTCCATATATATATATATGGGAATATATATATGAATATATATGTATGTTTTTTTTTGAGTTTAATTGATTTAAGAAATTAAATTATTGATATACAAAATAATTGCATGATCGATATGTATATGTACACAATATAGATATGGAAGAAAAATTATAAAGAAGAAATTAATTAAAATTGCTAAGACTATATAGTCATAGTGGGAAATAAATTTTAAAATATCTCTCCTAATATTTTTAGTATGATTAATTTAATAAAACTATTAATTAAATATCTTTTGGAGATAGAATTTAAACCAGTAGGTTTTTCCGCAATTAAATTATAACAGATTGTCGATGCTTCGTTCGTTTCAGAATGAGCTCGAATTTATTAATGAAATTTTCATTAACGCTTGTCGCAAGAGTGTGCTTGTTAATTAAATTAGTATCTTTTAAAAAAAAAAATTGTTCCGTTTTTGCCCTAAATTTTGGGCATGACACTCTCAAAAAGACTTTATCTCCTATAGCGAATTGTCTAAAAGTTCTATTTTGGTCTGCATAACTCTTCTGTCGGTCAGCTGCTTCCTTCAATCTACTCTTAATCAACAGCATCTGCTCATCCATTTCCTTGAGTAAATCTGGACCAATAATGATCCTATCCTCTAGTCTATCCCAGCTGATAGGTGTGCGACATTTTCACCCGTAGAGTGCTTCAAAAGGTGCCATACCTAATGATGCATGAAAGGAGTTGTTATAAGCAAATTCAACTAAGGCAAGTACTCCTCCCATTTGTACTGCTGATCCATGCCATACATTCTCAAAAGATCCTCCACTACCTGATTAACCCTTTCTGTTTGGCCGTCAATCTGAGGATGATATGCTGAGCTAAAATTTAGCCTTGTTCCCAATGCTGCATTCAATGTTGTCCAAAATCTGGAAGTCATCCTAGTATCCCTATCATATATTATAGTTTCTGGAACTCCATGTAACCGAAAAATTTCTTGCACAAATTTCTTGGCAAGAACAAATGATCCATCTTTTAGATTACCAGGTATGAAATGTGAAACTTTAGTCAACTTGTCCACCACTACTAAGATAGTGTCATGCTTATTGTTACTCATCGGTAATCCTTGGATGAAATCCATACTGATTACCTGCCACTTGTATTCTGGTATAACATGTTGAAATAGAAGTCCTGTTGGATGAACATGTTCAACTTTTACTCTTTGACATTCCAGACATTGTGCTACATACTCAACCACTTCTTTCCTGAGTTTAGGCCAGAAATACAATGTTTTCAAATCAGCTACCATCTTTGTTATTCCAGGGTGTCCTGAATAAGGTGTATTGTGCATCTCATGTAAGATCAACTTCCTCAACTCTCCCCCTTCTGGTATGTACATCCTTCCTTGGTATCTCAAAATACCCTCTGGTTCTATCTCATATCCATCATAGTGATGGTCTGAAGAGTCTCTTTCCAAGGCTCGTTTAACTCTTATATAATGTTCATCTTCGGAAAGATTCTACAACACTTGTTGCTTCAAATTTGTCCTTGTTGTAACCATTGCAGATAGGTGTCTTCTTCTGCTGAGAGCATCAACTACTCTATTTTCCTTCCCTTGGATATATTCAATACCAAAGTCATACTCACTTAGAAATTCAAGCCACCTTCTCTATCTTGCATTTAGGTTAGGTTGTGTAAAAATATACTTCAATCCTAAATGATCCGTTTTAAGCTCAAAAGGCTTCCCTAAAAGGTAATGCCTCCACATTTGTAATGCATGCACAATAGCTAGTAGTTATAAATCATGCGGAGCATAATTCATCTCATATTGCTTTAGCTTTCGTGATTCATATGCAACCACCTTTCCTTCTTGCATCAATACTACTCCCACACCTTCACCCGAGGCATCTGTAATTACTACAAAATGTTCGTTGGGATCTGGTATTGTTAGTACTGGTGCTATTGTCAATTTCTGCTTCAGGAGTTGAAATGATTCCTCACATTTCTCAGTCCATTCAAACCTTTTTTCCTTTTTCTGAAGTGAGGTAATTGGTGCCGCTATCCTGGAAAATCCTTCCACATATTTTCTATAATATCCAGCAAGTCCCATAAAACTTCAAACTTCTGAAACATTCTAGGGCGTTGGCCAATCTACTATTGCTTCCATCTTTGCAGGATCAACTGAAATTCCTTCGGCGGATATGACATGACCTAAGTATTGCACCTTTTCCTGAAAGAAGGCACACTTAGAGAATTTCCCATTAAGTTTATGATCTCTCAATTGTTGCAAAACTATCCTCAGGTGCTTCTTATGTTCTTCTTCATTCTTAGAATAGATCAATATGTCATCAATGAAGATTAAAACAAAGTCATCCAAGTATTCTCTGAAAATACTATTCATGAGGTTCATGAATGTTGTTGGGGCATTAGTTAAACCAAATGGTACAACTGTGAATTCATAGTGCCCATACCTTGTTCGGAATGTAGTTTTAGGAATATCTTCATCCTTAATCCTTAACTGATGATATTCGGATAGAAGATCGATCTTGGAAAATACAAATGCACCTTTCATTTGATCAAATAATTCATCTATCCTTGGTAGAGGATATCTGTTTTTGATGGTTACTTTATTCAACATCCTATAATCAATGCATAACCTCAAAGTACCATCTTTCTTCTTTACAAAGATCATTGGTGCACCCCACGAGGATACGCTTAGTCTAATAAAACCTTGCCTAAGCAATTCTTGCAATTGAGCCTTAAGCTCATACAGTTCTGTCATTGTCATTCTATATGGAGCCTTAGATTGCGGCTCCAATCCAGGTAAGAGTTCTATAGAAAAATCAAACTCTCTCTTAGGTGGTAACTTGGTAAGATCTTCTGGAAAAATATCTAGAAACTCTGCAAGGACAGGATAATCTGTAGGACTTTTCTCTACATTATTCGAATCATTAACCATGACGGAAATGATGAAACATCCTTTTCTTTGGGCCTTCTTGAGTTGCATTGCTGAAATGTATCTCAATTCAAGAGGACTTTGAGACCCAAAAATTTCAACGGAATTCCCAAAATCATCCATGCAACTAATGACCTTATCTTCATAGTTCACTATGGCTTTATGTTCAGTCAACCAATTAATACCTAAGATCACATCATATGATCCTAGTGGTGCAACATAAAGGTTCACTTCGGTTTGGAAACTAGGAAGTTCTAATTCACTGCAAAATAGACAAGTATCCACCCTCTTTTCTGCTCGATTTCCATACTGAACCATCCATGAATTTGAAATATAACCAGGTTTAACAGATATTCTAGAAACTACTTGTGGATCAATAAAACATTCAATAGCTCCCATATCTATTAAAATAGAAACTGTTTGTCCAAAGAGCTTACCCGTAATTTGGATAGGTGCGGCTTGGAAATCAGCTTGACGATTGTCGACAGCGTGAATCTGATGTTGAGGGGCTCCTTGCTGATATGATCCTCTCTGTGTTGGGGTACGTTGTGGACAATTGGAGGTGTAATGACTCCCTCCACAATTATAACACCCATCCCTAGGACCAGGATGGCCACCTGACCTTCTTCTGTCCATATTCTGTTGAGCATTGGTGTTGTTGTTTGCTTTCTTATTTCCATCCTAATTTGCTCTTCCTTTTTCCTGGGTGTTGGGTCCCCTCTTAAGATTTCTTATTTGTCGATTGTTTCTATTGTGATTCCTTTGGAAATTTCTATTCCCAAAATTTGGTCAGTTCTCATTCTTTCGGAGGTTCCCCAACTGCTGTAACTTCTTCTCTTGCTTAGTTGCCTTTTCAAATACCTCCACCATAGTTAATTGATTATGGATATCCACCTCCACTCCTATATGGGTTCTTAAACCCAAAATGAACTTCCGAATGCAGAAACTTTCATCCATCTGGTATTGCGGAACATACTTAAGGAGATTAGTAAATTTCTCCCAGTGCTGTGTTACCGACATACTACCTTGAGTAAGGTTTTGAAATTTTGTCATCTTCTTGTCGAAGAATAACTGTGGAAGCCACCTTTTCCTAAAGGATTGTAAAAACAAATCCCAAGTGATCTCTCTTGGTTGTAGTTTCCTTTCTGACTTTTCATTGTCCCACCAAGTAGCAGCTTCACCAAACAACTAATAAGCAGCCCAAACTGCCTTGGTTTCATTTGACATGTTGCGGAGACCAAAATATTTCTCCATTTCAATTACCCATGCCTCTGCACCATCGCCAATTGTTTTTCCATCAAACTTTGGTGGGGCTATCCTTTTCAAATCCTTTGCCAGCTCTTCTTCTATTCTAGCTTGTTTTTCGGGTTGCTCCTCAACCCTTGGGGCTTCCTGTCGGACTTCTCTGACCCTTCGAACCTCTTGTTCGAGATCATTCATCCTTGCACTTTGCTGATTGAGCAGATCAAGAATTTGATCTAACCTTTTGTTCCCATTACTTGACCCTGCCCTTATGGTTCTTGAGGCCATTTATATTTATTAATTTTGCAACAGGGAGATATTGATAATTCTTAGTGATAAGAGACATATTTGCAATGTTACGTCTTTTGTAACTTTTATAATATTCCCTAACTTATAGCCTTATAAAGCAACTAGAGAATTTAATACTCCTATTGAATATTTAAGAAAAACAATATAAATTTAAAATATAACAATATCAAATAATTTCATTCTACTTCTTTCCCATTTACTATATAAGTTAGGTTCAAAGTATATATATAGATATCATTAAGGAATACACAATTTTTAACTCAAAATACAATAGAAGACATCTTTATTTGATAATAGAAGAGAATACATCTTTATTTTATAGTAGAAGGGATTGCATCCTTATTCGGTAATAGAAGGAAAGACATTTTATTGAAGTGTTGTAACACGTTACATCACTCATCGAAAGGAGTCAGGGGAGTGGATTCTTCCGACTCATTAGGACTTAATGGGGTATATCCTTCCGATTCAGTCTCACTTAGAGGGGTATACTCTTCGGATTCTTCAGAACTGATTACTATTGGCCTTATAGGTGAATATTCCAACTCAGGCTCTTTTTCTTTTCCAGGGATATTCTTCTTAGAAGGTATTACAACACTTTCTTCTGGGACTTGTTTCACTTCAAAAGGGGCGTCATCCAAAACCGGCTTGATAGGTGATCGAGGATCCTTTTTAACCCTCAAGTAATAGGCATACCCTGCTACTAACTTTCGAGCTGTCTGCTTGGTATGAACCATTTCTGTAATGTTTAAACAAAAAGCTATTAATTTTCAGATTTATCTTACCGAAGTGACTCATATAGGTCCTAGTGTTATAAACCTAGGCTCTGATACCAAAAATGTAAAGACGTCAATCTAGGCTCTAACCCTAAACTACTCTTTATCCATAAATAAACTTAAATTTCAATCTCTAAGCATATTTTATTCAAGATATAAGCAAACATCGAATATGGATATAAAAACACTCATAGATATATCATTATAATGCACATGAATAATACAATATCCATTACTAAGAAGTTCTTATTTCCTACTTAGGCTTCCAAATTGCCTTAAGAATATACAAGAAGATGCATCCGTCGATCTTTAGTCTGAGTCACTTCCTTCTATCTTTTGAATGCAGACGAGAACAAGAATCAGGCACTTTTTCCGCCCAACCTTGAAGCTTACGCTTCCCCAGAATTCTTGGTCAATCAAGAATACACGACCCTGCACAAATTGGTTTAACCAAAGAATTTGAAAGCAAGAGGGAATCTGGTGCATGCCTAGATAATATATACATTTTCATTTTTCCTACTTCATTCTAAGAAACAAGCATTCGCTATCATACTAGGATGTGGTAGAGAGCATAATTAAGGAATTTCCGTCATTTTCTACGGATAATTCAAACAATAACTTGGCTGAGTATATGCCATGCATAGCAAAATAATAGTTGGAAAAAGCAACTATTCTCCCTAAAACATCCACATTCGGCACCCGTCTCGAAAGGTAAATTTTCTAACTCAAGCTTAACCCTAGCTTGATTCCCTCAAACACAAATTCCATTGAGAATACAATCTTTCTTTTAAAACAAAAATAGAGGTATCATTTTTCCTTACTAATCATTACTTGTCTAATATATCTATCGAAGACAATCTTTCATATTTTGGAAAATGATAAACTTTTATAAGCAATAATCTTAAAATCAATCTTTCGACTAAATAAGGTACATACAAATGAAGGTGTTATACATGTATGAAATTAATCTCATATATAACCAAAAATACGCAAACACAATCTTAAAATAGAATTAGAACTAATTATTTTTGTGCAAAATACTAATTATTAACAACATCTTTTCTCTAAATTCTTTTCTTCTATTCCACAATGGTTTACAAAGCATTTCAAATAAGATAATAATAATTGCTACCCATTTGGACGTACATACCTATTATCTAAACTTCCATTTGTACACATTTTATACCAAACATAACAAATAAAATAAAAAATAAACAAAGGATTCTAACCTCTTGGAAACTTAGAGTGGTTTGTAAGATTTTGACCTTGTCATTCTTTCGTCAAATGATTCCATGCCTTGATCGCAAGTCTCTCCCTCTCCAACTATCCTTACCTCTATATCCAACTATCTCTCTATCCAACTATTCTTACCTCTATATCCAACTATCTCTCTATCCAACTATTCTTACCTCGATATCCAACTATCTCTCTATCCAACTATCTTTATCGCTCAATCTCTACGATATTATCCAAATATCTTCTCCTCTCTCCAACTATTCTAACCTTCCCTTCAAGAAATTATCACTCTTCTCTCCATGTGAGAAAGAATAAAAAAAATGTGTGTGTTTATACGTCTATTTATTCTAATTTTGAGCTACGTTTGCTGCTATCCTTTGGGCCTTATTTACTATTACCATTATTTCTATTGTTACGTTTATTAGTTGGTTGTAACTATAATCTCCACTCATGTCTTTAAATTAAATACAACCCTCATTTTGTGGCAAGCTTGAGACTTTTTATTGTTTAAACTTTGCAACGGTTTCAGTTGGAGCTTTGATTGCTGCATGAGTTGATGCTTCACATGGATCATGGAGGCGTTTACATTAACTGCTGACTTCTCAGCTTATCCACCGAGGATCGGGTTGCATGCCAAGTCACCCACCAAGGGTCGTGGGAGTGTTAAGTCCCCCATCGTGCTTTGTCTTGCGTTAATGGTTTGACAACGGCTACCGTGGGTGGAGGAAGTTAATTGCAGATATCGACTTCTAATAGTCGATAACAATACCAACCCGCCACCTTTGCATAAACAAAATATTAATTGCATAAATCATGTTAATACAAGCAATTTTATATTTAATAATATATATACATTGCGTTTAATTCTTAAATATATATATATATATATATTGTGTTTAATTCTTAAATATATATATATATACATTGCATTTATTTTTTAAATGTTTAAAAAGAAAATCTAATTAAAACATTTAAGATATTTAATAAATTAATTATACATATATATATATATATATATTTATAACGCCCGATTTCTTTTTGTAAAAATGTTTTAAAAATAAAGATGATATATAAATATAATCCTTAAATCATAAACAAGAATATTTGAGACATAATATTTCAATTTGAAAATAAAAATTATCTTAATCACTTTTAAAATAAGACAAATTATAAAACAATTATCGAAATTTCATGCATACAAATTCCATATAATTGTAAACACATCAATCATAAATGAAATTATATTTGCATTCTTTTTTTCTAGAACATTAAATCATCTTAATAAAGAATGTTAAGTCGATAAATTTCATAACTCTAAATAGCAAACTAATTTTCACTTTTATAGACGAAATCAATGTAATGATTACCAATTACTCACGTCATTTTGTTTCTAATACAAAATCATACATTGAAGAAGTCACAATTGCACAAACAAACTTTTCTACTATGGTGTGTGAGAGATTCTCTTTTCCATCGAAGTCATTTAGTTAAAAGCAATTCTACCTGATTCGTGTTCTCACCTTCGACCTCCTTCACCTCATCCTGCATTACTTGCACTCAAAAATTTATCAATATTGACAAACCTAAAAGAATATTAAATGTCGAATTTTATATCAATTGCAGGAGTAAAAAGCATACTATATTTCCTCATACTAGATTATGAATGATCTAATCTATTTTAGATTTCAAAATCACATTACATCTTTAAATTGCACATTATTAAATAAAACGATTCGTGACAGCATCCGACAAAGTACAATATATTGATTGGTATTTCATTTCAGTTAAATATTTTGTGTTGCAGAGCTAAGGGAAGCTTGATAGATGTCTAGATTATCTTATTCCATTATTTTAGCCTCTGGTGATAATTGTTGTGCAGGGTAGAAGATCTGGTATATTGGTTTGTTGACTTGAACAGTGTAGTATGGCCAACTTGTGTGATTGATCGTTGTGCGGAATTTATGGAGAAGTTTTTTTTTTTTTTTTTGTGTTTGAGGATGTTTAGCCGACATTTGGGAAATGTGTGGACAATTATTTTTGGTCCGCATATGCATTGGAGATCAGATTCAGCCAACAATTCATACATGTTTGATGAATATGTTAAATGTTCTTGAGCTGACATGTAGCCGATATGATTCCATGTTGCAGATATGTAAGGATGATGTAGTTGACAATTTTGGGTATGGAAAAAGGTTGCATGTTCAATTGTGCATATTTTCACGTGCACAATTAGGAGATTTGTGCTCCAGATTAATGTAGGACAATGAATCAGAGCAGTATAATGCAGAGTGTGAAATGTTTGATTATTGTGCTTAACCGAAACTATTATCAGACATTTGTAGATGCTATCATTTAGTTCAAAATATTGTTTGATCCTTTTGTAGCGTTATAAATTGTACACCCTTGCTAGGGTGGTACAATTCTACGCTTAGTTTAGCGCCTGCCTTAGTGTGTTTGCATCTTGCATTGCAATTTCCCTTTAAGAATTTAATTAGTTAATTTAATTAAATATAAAGTCATATTTCAGCACTTCATACATTATGAAGTTGGGCCCTTTACCCTAAGTGTGCCCCTTTTTATTTTATTCTTCAAATAAATCATTAAATCATAAACCCTAATTATGTCTTATTTTGATCTTTAAGGCCTGATTTTGCATATCAAAACATCTCAAAATTAGTTGTAACTTTGGGATTTGCTCTAATATCATTACATATAACGACCCTAAAAATTTAGTGAAAAGTTGGTCAGACCAGGTGCAAAGTGCACTTGGTCCTCGACATTTTTCCCAAAATTTCAGGAGCATAATTCTATGATATTATAATGCTTAACCCCAAGAAATTGGTGGGAAATTCAAATCTTATGTCATCCTAAAGATGAAATTAAGATCTAGGGTTTCATACATAAGAGCTCTCTTTCTTCAATTGAAGGCAACTAAGAACTAAGATCTAATCGAATCTAGGAAAAAGCTTTTGGAGTGAGCATAAAAGAGCCTTCTATGTAGTGAAAGAGAAGCTTATGTGGAGTCTTCAACATCATTTAAAAACATTCATCAAGAATTCATAAAGTATTTTTTGAGCATTCATCATCAAGTAGGAGCCTTGAAGACATTGAAGAATAATAGGAGATCATCGATTGACGATTGGCTTGTACCCCTCCCTTAGGGATTGGGTATGATTTCATGTTGTTTTCATATCTTTGCATGAGATTCATTACATCAATTTGCATATTTGCATTGATGCTTTAGATCACTTTGCATCATTTATTTAGGGCATTTACTTTGTCTATTACAAGCATTTAAGGTTTACTCTTTAGAGTTGCTCTAGATTGTTTGCATTCATCTTACGGTCTTGCACACACACAAGATTCTACACACACTATTTTACTATACAAATAGGCTATTTGTTGAGGTGGAAATTTCTAAAATAGGGGTTTGACTAAGGCAAAACCCTACATAGCCACCCAAATCCTCTCTTTTCAATTTCAGGTGTAGGTACAGGTGATGAATAATGATGAACAATAAATACCTTAATTGGTACTGAGAGGGGGGGGGGGGGGGGTGAATAAGTACAAACAAAAAAAATCAACAACTTATCAAGTTAAAACAATGATAACCGGTTGTCTTCATTACTGAACTTAACCATGGCAATACCGATTAAACATAGAAATGCTTCAGACAACTAAACCAATAAAACCGAATACTTCAAATATCATTCAACACTTGATAACTACTTCACCCATATACATATGCATGTGTTGTATTAGTAATACCATAACCATTAGCTCTGCATGCATAATCACCTAAACAAATAATACTCAATCTTCACATGAAAAATGCACAACTCATGACACAAAAAAAAAATTCACGTGGAAACCCAAAAGGGAAAAACCATGGTGGGGATGAATACCCATAAGCTTGTTTTTGAACTCTTTTGAAGCTCACTTTGTTAGGAGCCTAGTCCGGTTAAAGACTTTACAATAAGGTTATGTTAGGAACTGATCTTGTTAAAGATCACCTGATAAAGGGATGGCTATATATCCTGTTAAAGGTTGAAACCCTATTAAAGGTTACCTTGCTAGAGGATTTGAAGAACTCAATGAACTTAAGTCACCTGGTTAGAGGTTTTACAAAAAGCTTATTAAAGCTACCCGACAAAGGGATTTTCCTTCTATTGAAATGGTTAGAAGACAACAGGTAAAGCTCTAATCTGATAACAACACTATATGCTAAGGAAGATCTTTTTCAGTTCCTCTACTTTGCAATCACCCTCTGCAGTTTCCCACTCACTGGTCTGGCAAGTATCTCATCACTCGGATACAAACACAACATTTTCCAACACTTACAATATCAAAACTCATTGACCTTATAGACAACAATTAGGTCAGTGGCATAAACCCTAAACCCTAATCAATTTAGGTTTATAATTACAAGTGGTTCAATCCGAACCGTCTAAACACATTACATAGAATAAAACAATCTCAAACAGATCACAAGTCATTTGGCATCGTCCATTCTTCACCGCACATAGAAATCAATAACCCATCATGATTTCTTCTCATACTGCTAAGAAGAATGTTCATTCCTAAGGTAGACATTTAATGCAATCAATCTTCACATGCAAGATCCTCAAAGAAATCCTTCAGGTGCACAAAAATAACGTGGTATCTCTATCTCATCCTTATCTCTTAGCTAACTCATCATATAATATCACCGATTGCATCGCACAAGCTAGATTGTCAAACCGGAAACCCTAGAGCTGAGACTACCAATCGATAGCACACTTAGTGAAACCCTGACACCGGTTCACTTCATCTCTCCATATCGGTTCACCAACTTGAACATAAATACCAACTTCTTTCAATATTCATACCGGTTCATCTATACTTATTGACATCAATGACAACATACATTATCATCATATCATAATATCTTCATATACAACAAGAGGAATAGAAACCCTAAGAGATAATCCTTGGCTCTCTCTTTCTCACAAGAAGTAGCCAAAGTGAGCTATCTCCCTAGGCTCTTTCGTATTCCCAATGTGTTGGCTAAAGTGGGATTAGGTCCTAGTCGCTCGATCTCGTTTTTTCCCCACCACATTTTGGTGAACGCGACTTGAATCAAATCTTCTTTAATTCTGATTTATGTTCTCATATTTGAGTGTTTTTTCTATTTCAGATTCAAATTTATATTTACAAGTTTCAATTCCTTGCAAATTTCAAAAATTTAGAGGTCAATTTTGTTAAAACCCTAATTTTTCAATTCAAAATTGAACTTGTGGATAGCTCAATTTGTGTCATTAATTTCAGATCTAATTTAGGAACACATTTCACTCATAAATTTGATTTTCTAAATCAATATTTATAGTGCTTCCATTGATTAAAGTTGAACATTTACTTCTATTTTGCATATGTTATCATTTGAAAGAGGAAAATTGTTGTCATGATGCATTCATTTCATAAATGTGATAGTGGGTTAGCTTCCCTTGCTTCAATTTTTCCATCTCTTAAAGAACCCCATCCTATCTATGACAACATTTTAGTGCCTAAAAGAGTTGTTACCAACCCCTTCAAAACTCTCTCATTCTCTAAGGATGAAGATTTGAAGAGTGATTTTGACAATTCTCCTAAAATGTGCCCTTCCCATCTAGCTATCTTATAGGAAGCGGATGATATCATAAACACCTTTCTTAATGTTACTTTACCTTATTTACATGATGCTTCTCTAAGTGAAAAGGTATTAGCTTCTCCTAAATTTGGTCTTACCAATGGGAGCATGTTAGTGCAACAAGAGGTTATGAGCACTTCTTTCAAATATCTCCTTCCTAAGCATGAATCTTTGGAGAAGGATGTTCATCTCCCTCTTAAAGAATACTCCCCTCATGAGGATCATTTTGTGCAAGAATATGGTATTGTCCCTACTTTTCCTAGTGATGGCATTCCCTCTTTTTAATTCAACAAAATTCCTGCTAGATGATGCATTAATGAGAAACGCTTCTCCTTGCCCCAAAAATGCCTTAGAAAAAGAAGATGAAATCATAATCAATTTCCTTAATTCTCTCTCCCCTAAAAATCCTATTGAACACACTTTTAGGCAAGAGGATGATTCAAACACATGTAGTGATGCTCTCCGTCCTAAGGATGAAGAATGAATGAACAATGTTATCCCTTCTCCCAAAATTGGCAATATCAATAAGGACATCTTTATGTAAGATATTTCTAATACTTTTCTCAAAGACCTCACTATTTGGGATTAACCATTAGAAGAAGGTGTTGATTATTCTCTACCCTATGATAGTAACCCCCTTTATAGCATCTCGCCTTTCATGAATCTCAATCATTTTTCCTCTAAAGGTAAGTCATCTCCTTCTCCCCAACTAGGTTCTACTCATAAGGATGCTTTAGATCAAAAAGAGATTGTTAACATATATTTCAAAGATATCCCTCTCAAAGGTGAAACTTTAGAGAGTAATGTTGATCCTTCTCCTAGAGATTCTATTCCCCATGTAGATCCTTTGATGATAGAGGATGATATGACCTTTCCTACTAATACTCTTTCTTCTAAAACATCAATGCCTACGCCTAGTCTACCTCCTAAAATTTATCTTATCCATGATAACATCTTAGTGTGAGAAGAGACTATCAACAATTCTTCCAAAAATCTTGTCCATTCTTCTTCTAAAATTCATAAGGACGCCTTTAATATTGCCAAACCATCTTCAATCAATTTTATACATGTGAATGAAACACCTAATAAATCCTTCTTCATAGTTCAAGGTGCTTGTCCTTCTAAAAGTTCTCAACGTAAGCCTATCTAAGTGGTTCAAGGTGGTTATGCTAATGATTATTTTTGCACTCCTAAGAAACTTGTTATTACTATGTAAGGAGGTTATCCTACTAAGAGCCCTTATGAGTATGCTAAGAAAATCACTAAAGGCAATTATCATACGGTTGCTCATACCTACAACACAAGGAACAATAGGCAACCTAATCCTCTTTCAGTACCCCAACTTCACTTCCTCCCTCTCAACCTACTCTTCCACAAGTACCTCGTATATCACACACTCTTAGTAAGGAGTATGATCTCATTGAACAGCTTAAAGCTACTCCTGCCAAGATTTCTATTTGGGATTTGTTTAAACTTCACCTGCTTATCATGGGATGTTACAAGATGCTTTGAAAAACTTAGATGTCCCACTTGCAGTGACACCTAATAACATGGCTTCTTTGATTGATCCTTTAACCAAACCCAAAGCTCAAATTGTATTCACATAAGATGATTTACCTTCTCATGAAATCTAGCATCAATATGATCCTCTTATGATTGTGTTTATTATCAACGATACTGCTATAAGATGAACCCTTGTGGACAATGGATATGGCCTTAATTTTTTCCGTGTGGACTTATTGGATAATATTAATGTGGATCGTTCTCTCATCGAACCTGCTTCTATTTCTATTTAAGGCTTTGATAATGTTGCTAAACAATCTTTAGGTATCATAACCTTGCCTGTTAACGCAGGTCCTATTACTTTACCTACACCTTTCCATGTCATGCCTGGTAAATTGACATATAATCTTCTATTAGGGAGACCTTGGATTGATAGCATGCAAGTTGTCCCCTCAACTTTGCATAGGCAAGTCAAGTTCATTTACAACAATACAACATACACCTTGTTAGTTGATACTAATATTCAAGCTCCATTAAAACCTGGATCTTCTTGTTCAACTACTTCGTATTCTTCTCCCGATCTTCCTACTTCAAATACATCTATTTCCTTTAATGATCTTGTTCCTTCTAGTAGTCTTGATTATTCTACTCAATTATAATCTCCTCCCAAAGATAGTTGTTCTCCCGAAGGAGTGCTCTCAGATGATGATTGGGGATCTCTGGACTTTAACCCTACTTTTATAAGAGAGTATAGAGTATCTTGGAAAGAATCTAAGAGTGAGAAGGAGAAATCTAGGGAGGAACCTAAAGAGAAACCCACTTTTTCTGAACAACTAAGTAACCACTTTGTGGCTTCTTCTAATCCAAATAATTCATCAAATCCTTCCTCTAATTCATATAGCACCGAGACCTATGAGGTGCAACCATCTCTCTTTGATTTGGCATCCCTTTATGGTCCTAGTTTTCCCATTTTAGCTAAGAGTGGCTATGATGGTAATGGTTGTGGCACAAATGAACAAGGAATTAAAGTTCCTTTAGAACATAACACACATGAAGCTTCATTTGGACTTGGATATAATCCTTCTAAGCCCACCAAAGCATCTAAAAGAACATCTCTCAATGTGAATGCTATATTTAGTAGTGATGATGACCTCACCTCAATAAAATCATCTTCTACTTCTTTCAACACTCATCCCCCTCATAAGGAGATCTTGGTGATGAACAAATCTCTTTATCCTCAAGAGATTTCTAATCCCACTTATGAGACTTTTTTTTTCTACTCATTCTAAAATCCCTTCTTCTAGTAATAAGGCTCTAATGAATTACACTTATCCCTCTCCTAAGATTTCTTGTGTGCAAGAAAAGTATGACTTAGTGGCCTACTCTTCTCCTATAAACTTCTCTCTTTCTAAATACTTTTCAACATTCATAATCTTATACATGTTTTTAATCTCACTTATAGTAGAGCATTTAACATGTCATATTCAAAAACCTCATTCAATCTATCATGTCTTTAAATAACATTTATGGCTATTATGTTGCTCATCATTATGTGACATTGGTAGCTCACTTACCGAGGGCTCATTGTCATTCATGATGGTACAATTCCATGTGCAATCATACTCTTGGAAGAAACATAATAGACTATTTCTATCTCATCTCTTCTCCCTATATATATGGGCGGTAAGAGTGATTTCAAACATATCTCCTTCTGAAGATTAAAATTTACCCTTTGTGAAATAGTGTCTTCTATAAGGATTTCTTATTAATTGTAGAGATGTATTTGTACTTGAATTCCTTCTCTCATATTGGAACAAGCATCCTTAATGGGGATCTTAAGTAAATATCCTTAATTGGGACCTCCTCCTTGGTGTTGGAAGTCTTTGATCATTGATCAATTTCTTTTCTTCATTGATTAGTATCTTTTAAAATAAACCCTTCTATTTTGTGAATGTGCATGTCCCTGATGAGGATCTCTTGCCTTCTTTAGAAGAGTGTTTCTATAAATAATCTATTTGATGTCATTTCAATCCTCCATTCTTTTCCAATTTCCTTTATGGAGTTGCATTTTTGGATTATATCTCTTGCATTTGTTTCCATTTAAATCTTTCATCTTGTGTTAGAGAGCTCTCAAATCCTCACACTCTTTATTGTGTTGGAATTGAGGTTTAGTCTTGTTTCTTACCAAATGATTCTCCATTTAGTTTTTGATCTTGTATCAAATCTTCTTGTGAGCATTTGTCATCAATCTTCTTTTACAATTCGATGTGGTAAACATGATACCCTGTTTCAACTCACTAAATTAGCAAGCCAAAATAGTGGGGCATATAGCCACCCTCGAATTTTCATCACCTTCCTTAGTAAGCATTTAGGTGATTTTGTGATTTTATCTAACATGTGGTTTTGTAGGGTGCGGTTCCTAACTATGTACTGCAAGTACCACTGGGGGCTTCATCCGACAACTTGTGGATATATCATTTTTCATGAATGTTTAATTTTCTTTACTTTAGCTTGCATATGCACATAGTATCATATGACCGCTAAAGTGGGGGATAGATGTAGTGTCATAAATTATACACCCTTGCCAGGGTGGTACAATTCTACGCTTAGTTTAGCACCCACCTTAGTGTGTTTGCATCTTGCATTGTAATTTCCCTTTAAGCATTTAATTAATTAATTTAATTAAATCTAGAGTCATATTTTATCACTTTATACATTATAAAGTTGGGCCCTTTACCCTAAGTGTGCCCCTTTTTATTTTAATCCTCCAATAAATCATTAAATCATAAACCCTAATTATGTCTTATTTTGACCTTTAAGGCCCGATTTCGCATATCAAAACATCTCAAAATTAGCTATAACTTTGGGATTCACTCTAATATCATCATATCTAACAGCTTTGAAAATTTGGTGAAAAGTTGGTCAGACCATGTGCAAAGTGTACTTGGTCCCTGACATTTTTCCCAAAATTTTGGGAGCATAATTCTATGATATTATAATTCTTAACCCCAAGAAATTGGTTGGAAATTCAAATCTTAGGTCAGCCTAAAGACAAAATTAAGATCTAGGGTTTCATACATAAGATCTCTCTTTCTTCATTTGAAGGAAACTAAGAGCAAAGATATAATCGAATCTAGGAAAAAGCTTTTGGAATGAGAATAAAGGAGCCTTCTATGTAGTGAAAGAGAAGCCTATGTGGAGTCTTCAACAATATTAAATAGCATTCATCAATAATTCATCAAGTATTTGTCGATCATTCATCATCAAGTAGGAGCCTTGAAGACATTGAAGAATAATTGGAGATCATCGACTGACGATTGGCTTGTACCCATCCCTTAGGGGTTGGTTATGATTTCATGTTGTTTTCATGTCTTTGCCTGAGCTTCATTACATCAATTTTCATATTTACATTGAGTCTTTAGATCACTTTGCATCATTGATTTAGGGCATTTACTTTGTCAATTACAAGCATTTAGGGTTTACTCTTTAGGGTTGCTCTAGATTGTTTGCATTAATCTTAGAGTCTTGCACACACACAAGATTGTTGCACACTATTTTACTATACAAATCGACCATTTGTTGAGGTGGAAATCACCAAAATAGGGGTTTGACTAAGGAAAAACCCTACATAGCCACCTAAACCCTCTCTTTTCAGTTTCAGGTACAGGTACCTGGAAGGCGTCCCAGATCAGTAGAAGACATAAGGACAGTCCCAAGGCCCCAGATTGACCTAAATCCATCAGGGACATGGGTGTGGCACCCTGAACCTGCCTAGGACAAGGGCGTGGCGCCCTGGTCCCCCTCAATTTTAGTGATTTTTAACATGGTGAAAGCTTAGGATATTAGGATTGCAGGCCTACAGTTGTAGCTCTATGTCAAATCATCAAGGACAGGGGCATGGCACCCTAGTCCTGGTTAGTTTGGCTCAATTTTCAACATTAGGTACACATCCAAATTCCTTCCCCTTCTCTATTTTCAATATCCCAGTTTCAAATCTACAAGTGTATGAAATTTTAGTTCATATATACTTCATTGTTCATCTCCTAGTCTAGTTGATCAATCTTTCATATCTTATCTTCATATACAATAAGAGGAATAGAAATCCTAGGCTCTCTCTTTCTCACAAGAAGTAGCCAAAGTGAGCTATCTCCTTAGGCTCTTGCATATTCCCAATGTGTTGGCTAAAGTGGGATTAGGTCCTAGTCGCTCGGTCTCGCTTTTTCCCCACCACACCTTTGTAATTGTCCTAAAGGTAGTGAGCCTAATATTTTGAGCAGTGAGATCTAGGCAGTGTGCCTAAATGCATGTGCATTCCTTGTTGTAATATTTATATATATGTAGAGTATATTTATATTTTGGGTTCATTACCACCATGGTTTTTCCCTTAACCGAGTTTCCACATATAAAAATCTTGGTGTTATGGTGTTGTGGATATTTGGTTTATGTTCTTGCATCTTTCTTTTGTTCATATGCATTAAGAGGTTGAAAGTATAATTCTATAAATTTAAAGGTTGCCGAACACTGATTCACCCCCTTTCTCAATGTTCCTTGATTCCAACAGTCCTCACCTTAAATTTTTCACCCCTTGGCCTGCTTTAGACCTAATTATGCTCATGCCCCTTCCATATTGCATCACTTGGCATTCATTTGGCACTTGACCCTTGACCCAAAATAGGGAAAGACCAGGGCACGATGCCCTGGTCCTCAATAGGACCATGGTGCCATGCCATGGTCCTCAATACCCTCTCATTTTTTGGCCCCTTTAAACCCTTTTTCATGTTTCAAATTTGAGTGGTAATTCCCTCTTCGTGTCAAACCATATCAGGAAAATAATCAGTTTTCTCAATGGGAAAGTATATAAAGAGGATTTCCTCTCTTATTTGAGAATCCATCAATTAGAAAGAGCACACATACAACATCAAGCAATCAAGCAATCAAGCATTCAAGAGAAGTTGAAAATTTTCAGTCTTCCTTCAAGCCTTGGAGCAACAATAAAGTCAAGATTCAAGCATTGAAGTGGAGATCTACATCTTATTTCATGAAACCATAATTCCATGTGGAGGCAAACAAAACTTCACAAGGAGGCATAATCATTCAATTTTCAGTCATAATTCAGCATCTCACTCAAAAGGAGATCCTTTCCTTATAGTCATTTCAATTACATTTATTTCAATTTCATGGTTAATTCCAAAACCAGGGTTTGACCTAAGGTAAGACCCTATTCCCAACGTATTTCCCTTTCTTTTTGTGTGTAGGAAATAGATGTTATTGTGGGGATCCGGTTATTACTGAGAGGGGGGGTGAATCAGTAAAACAATAGACTGCAATCTTTCACCAATCTGAAAAACACTTCTCAAAAATAGTTCATAACCAGTACCGATAGCTGATCAAACAGTCTTCAAACCATATTTACCAAACTATTACCAGTAGCTACTTAAGTGTTCATCATTAAGCAAACATAGTAAAGAAATCAAATGAATAACTCAACAATCCATCCACAACATGAACATAGATATTTTCACGTGGAAATCCAAATGGGAAAAACCATGGTGGGAATTGGTACCCACAAAATTTGCACTCTTTCGGAATGTGCTCTATTAAAGGTGTGTCAACTTGAATTTCATCATAAGAATACTACCTGAAACATGTTAGTTTCACAAAATACAAAGGAAATGCTACAGGAAATCCAAACTCAACCAATGAAACTATATGAAATGAATATTAAAATAAAAACATTGTTTTTACCTTCATGATTTAAGTCTCATTGTGTCCTAACTCCATTGTTCTTGGTTGCAGATGATGTGCTCTCAGAAAAGCACTGATAGCTTCCAAGATGGCATATGAAGAATGGATTGATAACTGATAGTTAACTGATACTATGATATGCAATGCAAATGATTATGCTAAAATGATAATTTCTTCAAGATTAAAACTCACGGATGCATAAGTTTTCTCAAATTGTTAACTTGAAAACTCACTTGAAGACTAACTCTTTCTCAACTCAAACTCCCACATTTATAGACTTTGAGAGGATAAGATGATGTGTCCTAGATCAACGGTCATGATCAAATTTGTAGATTTAGATGGTTGTGAGCAAAGGTGAAGGTTGAGAGAAAGGGGGAAGGAGAAGACAAGTGTCACTCATCTCACCTTGACTGAGTTGCTGAATGAGGGAATCTAGGGATGGTTGGAGAAGATTTAGGCATGAGAGGACAAGTGGACTCAAGTCCTTCCTAAGATATAGGGATGTTGGAAAGAATATAGAAGAAGGTTAAGAAATATGTGTACGTACACAATATTTCATTTATTTTGGAAGTTGGAGATAAGTGGCCAATAAATGTTTTATTTATTTTAATTTTGTTGAATTAATTTAGCCACATGATGGATGAGTTGGCAAAGGAAAGATGAGGTGGAGATGGAAGAAGGGGTTTAAATAATTTAAGAAATTATTTAATATTTGAGACTATAGGATAGAAGAATAACCATTAAATATTAGATATTTAATTAATTGATTAGAAGAAAATGATAAATGAATTAATTAATAAAACATTTCAATTAAATTAATTAATAGAAAGACATGAAATGAATTAAATAAATTAATCTTTTCAAATTAACTATTTAATAGAAGAATAATTATTAAATAAATATAAAAATATTTATTTAATCACTCATAGCCATTTTTATGTGTATACATTTTGCCCCTCTTTGAAATGATGTCGAGACAACATTGTTTCAAATATTAAATCAAGTCTCGATAGTGTGCCTGATGGAGATAAAAAATCCTAATTATGTGCCCCCTCGAGAGATTGATCATGAAATTTGTTGAAAATTTTGGATAAGCGATTGATCTCACGATTATTGAAAAGGTCATTCAATTAAATTCATTTATGAAACATAAATAAAATTGCCCCATTGAAAAGCATTAATTACCCTTCCAAATGGTAAATATAAAATTAACCAAAGTTTAATTTTAATCTCATTTGCATCCTTGTCAGCTTGTGAAGAGAATTATCGTTGGTGAGGTGGCAAAATGGCAATTCCGTTCGAGAACCATCGATTTGAGCGCGTTTGATGATATCAGCGACCTCCTGACTATGGTTATTTGGTATGTACCTTATCCTGAGCTTTTTTTGCAACTTGTTGTACAAATTTCCTTGTTTTTCGGCCCGTGTGAGGCTATTTTGAATTTTTTTTATTTTTGTCTTATGATTTAATGCTTTTGATTTTTTGATTTGTGCATATGCATTTGATGTTAAACTTTTGATATTTTTAGCACATTTTTTTTTTATTCATGCCTTTATGATGTATATTAGTGTTTTTGTTATGTCAGTGCTTATGCTTTGAGTGTTTGCGCATATGTTAAAAAGGGTAGCGCATCTGATTGTTTCACGCTTTTGTTCCAAGTGTTAGCACTTTCATGAAAAAGGTTCACACATATGTGTGTTTCAGCGCATGTGTTCAATAGAATAGTGCTTTTGTTAAAAATATTATCGCATTTGTTTTAGATGAATTTGTTTGATGTTGTTCATGTTAAAATTCATTTTGATGCACAATTGTGATTGATAGGTATTCGATTGATGTCTTGCTTGATAGAAATTTGATAATGTTGATTGATAGGATAAACAATTGATTGATTTGATTTGATCTATAGATAGATATATTAGCTCTAAGAAACTGATTCAGTTTATGATGAAGAGCATAACAGAGTTTGATTGAACTCATTTGATTGATAGAAAAGCATAATTGATAGTCTCAGGTTGGTTTGATAGCCTGATTTGCTTGGTTGAAAGATTTATTTGATTGTTGATTTGATAGATTAGTGATCTCTTTGGATTTGATAGATAGATGAGTGATGATTGATCAAATTCTCTTGTTAAACATGAGAAACTTGATGTTCTCCAGTGTCAGGAGAAATTCGCAGATATGCACCATCTAGCGCCAAAGCTTACCTAGGTTGAGATTAGACATATAGATACCTATGGATTATGCCACTTGTTATACATTCCTGATATTACCCATAATAGGGGATTGTTCACTACCTTAGCAAAGAGATGGCATAACAAGCATAACACTTTCCACCTGTCCATTGGTGAGATTAGTGTGACACTTGAGGATGTCTGCAAGATTCTTCACATCCCCGTGACTGGTGAGTTACTCCAGTATGATTTTCAAGATTGTGGAGGGATAGAGGTGTGTAGAGTCGTATTTGGTGATTAGAGCATTTCCAGAGGAGACATTCGATGGGAGGATATGATCATGTATTACGAGACTCTCCCAGTGATTCTTGCAGGTTTGATTGGGGGATTTATCTATCCAGATAGGAGATCTTGAGGTTTTGATGTTGGTTGGGGTGAGATTCTCGAGAGCATGATACAACATCGGACTTAATATGCTTGGGGTATTTGCATGCTCACTCATTTGTATCATGATATTCATCAGGTTGTTTTCGATGAGAGTGCTAGTTTGTTTACAGGATGCACACTTTTACAGATCTGGTGTTGGGAGCACATCGCTATTACTCGACCTATCCATCATAGAGTTCATGGTGAGAGGTAGCCATATGTCTATTTAAATGCAGGTATCCTTGCGCAACATAAGTTGGGTAAGATGGAGTATTGGCGTTGGGTTCTGGATTCATTGGATAGCGTTATTTGGATACCTTATATCGACTGTGAGCCATGGATGGATGATGCACATACATTACCATATATTATGCAGAGTAGATATCTCATTGGTCGTACTCCATACATTATTGAGCGGCAGTTGATTAGTCGCATTTTGAGATATTTTGGTATCATTTAGCACATGCCTACTGGTGTCACTATATATGCATGACAGTACAAGGATAGGCAAGATTGGGGACCTTCTTTTTCTTTTGAGATAGCACATGCAGAGTTTTTGGCTACTCATAGGGTGGCTTATGATTTGAGATTACACATTCTAGATCCTGGGGTGATTGCGGATTATGCTTAGTACATGCTTGCACACCTATTTCCTCGTATTACCGATCCAATAGACCCTTCTCCTAGCTTAGGAGATGAGGAGGATGATTCAGATGATCCAATCATTAGGAGACAAAGACAAAGATGAGAGCTTAGAGTTGTTCAAGAGGTCGGAGGTGATGGAGATGAGGGAGGAGATGGAGGAGGAGGTCAATTGAGAGTCCATGGAGGACCTTTTGGACCAGTTGGTAGGATTGGGAGACCACATCCCATGGGTGAGAGAGATGCAAGATGGATTGGGAGGGACACTGGAAAGGAAGGTATGAGATTAGTGAGAGGGTTACCCTCTACAAGAGGAGGCAGGATTACTCGATTGGATGGGAGTTGCGGGAGACGCATTAATTTTGGTCAGATTCAGCCAGACCCTAGGGTTATTGCAGCTCATGGTGGAGAGGAGGAGGATTCAGAGGATCATGTTCCTCTCATTAGATGATGGGTTCTGAGAGCTATTCAAGTTGAGATTCTAGCAGGTGGACAAGGAGGTGGAGATGAGGGGATTCAGGGTCATGTTCCTCAGTAAGATGTGCCATAGCAGGATACCTTAGAGAGTCTCAGAACACAGATAGATCAACTTAGAGCATAGGTGCAAACACTCATGACAGAGAGAGATAGGGCTATTAGGAGACAACAGGATACTCAGGGTCTTCTTGATCACATTTAGCATGTTGGATCGGGCACTCTCTCAGCTGATACTATTAGAGAACTATTTCAGGTTGAGAAGGAGACATCACATTGGCGACGATTATATGAGGATTTAGTAGCAGAGAGCCAGAGGGAAGGTAGCTATCATACCACTATGAGGATGGATACTAACAATGGTGGAGTCATGGGACCTCCTCAAAAGAGTGGTAATCATTGAGATAGGCATCTGGAGGATCTTCTCATCCACAGCCATAGAGATGGACAAAGTCGGGTGGTAGTGGCAGAGGACAACCTTGACTTGATTTATATTGATGAGGCACTTGTATCTTTGATCTAATATCATTGTATACTTGGACTTTTTATTTTTTTATGATGATCTATATACAGACATGGACTCAATATGATGAAAATCTATGATTTATTATGCATGATACTCTATATGATGATGATCTATATGCATTGATTACATGGATGATGTTATTTTCTTTTCTTTATTTTCATGATGATGCAATGATGATGCTTTTGATCTTTTTAATTTTGATGATCATGGATGCAAATGAAAAATGATTACTAACTTAAATGATGCAAATGCAATGATCTATATGGGAATGCAAATGAATGATTTTGAAGTGCAACTTATGGATGTTTATATGTAATTCTTATTATTATAATGAATCTAAGTGAAAAGATGCAACTAAATGACCTTAATGAATAAAAAGAACTACAATGATAATGATCTTAATGCAAATAATAATGATGATATACTACATGATTAATGAATTGCACTTAATGGAATGCAAACTAATGCAATGATTGAAATGAATGATAATATTTTAAATGATTCCAAAGATGAATGAACCTACAATGATAAAATTATGCAAATTGTTTTTGTTTGTCCAAGTATACTCAATCTTTATTTATAATCATTGATCTCTGAATGGAATGAAATGCTTATAATGCAGATGAATAATGAGCTAATCTAAAAATGATCTAACTAAAATGAAACTTACATTCTTCATATGTTGTCTTGTAACATTGCTTTATTTCAGCATTGAGCTTTAAAATGTTGTAAGAAAATACAAGAAACTTGACATAAAGATCCAAGTTGACCTGAGTATTTCTTACATGGATTTTGATATAGAAAGTTAATACAAGCAACTTGATATAATGAATCAAGCTGACCTAAGTTTTTCTTGCAGAACAGACAAGGATTATCTCCTTTCATGCATGACTTGGAACGTCCTCCTTGATATTTTGTTGATCATATCCTTAGACAAGTACATACCTGAATAAGAGATAAACCACAGACAACAATGAAAATAAAATAATCATGCCCCATCATAGCTTCTCTAGTCATGGACATCCTTGAGTCACATAGAGTACACGATTAGTAATCAAATCAAGATATAAACATTGAATCTTATATGTCATTCACATGTTCTCATGGTCATTAACTGGTATAATCATCTTGATGAATGATCATTGATAATCATTTATTACTTGTTGGTTGACTCTTTGTTTTCTGAGTTTCATGATTCAGTTGTCATAAAATGCCTTGATCTTCGTTGCTTTGTTGCTTGTTATCTGTTTCAAAATCCTAGATGTTTTTGCTTTTTCTAAGTTTTCCAAATGTTTTGGATTTTCAAAGATTCAAAAGATCACCTTACCAAAAAGGAAATAGGATTTTGCCCCCGCCGGAAACAAAAATTTATTATGGATGTACTAATTAATCAAGATCCAAACCATGGTGGGATACAAATGCAGATTGATTGATTCTGATAAAATCTATGACAGTGACTATGACAAGTATGTCAAAGATTGATAAATGTTGGTAAGCTCCTTATTTCTTGCTAAATGGTTCAAATAAATGGATGCAAAAGATGAAATGGATGAGATAAGATAGATGGAAGCGATAGATGTGATAGGATGGATAGATAGGTGCAGAAAGCGATATCATAGATGGAAGAACTCACTTTTTAGATAGCGCCTATTTACCAGGTTTTCATTATCTAAATTTATTGCATTTTTTTTTCCATATTTTGATTTTTTTCTTCTTTTCTGTTTTTACTAGTTTTATGCTTTTTAGGGATTTTCTACTTTTCTGATTTTTACAGATTTTTTTTTTCAGGGCTTTATATGGTTTTTATTGATTTTTTCCAAGACTTTATATCTCAAGCATATAATTTCTTGAGATGGATGGAATTGATAGGTTCATCGAACCAATCACCTTCAGGAGTAGATAACTTGTATGCTCCTCAACCATATGTTGCTATTATGACAAAAGGACCTAACCAATTTGGTTCAAATTTACCCTTCTTTTCTCGGTCTTGCTGATTTGTCGGATAATCCCTTAGAACTATATCTCCAATCTAAAAAAAGTGTGGCTTGACTCAGTGATTATAAATTATTTCCATTCTCTATTGATATACCTTCAAATAATCTATTGCATTTTGGCGACGTTCTTGAATCAACTCAAGTTCTTGAAGTCTAGAGACTCGCTCTTCCTCTTCTAGTATAAGACCTTTCAAGGAAACTCGTAGAGAAGGTATCTCTACTTCTATTGGTAATATGTCTTCTGATACATAGACTAAGTAATATGGCATTGCCCCCGTTGGTGTGTGGATGCTGGTTTGGTATGCCCAAAGAGCAGGATTTAGCTGAATGTGCCAGTATTTTCTAGCTTCATTGACTGTTATCTTCAGAATTTTCAAGATAGTCTTGTTTGATACCTCAGCTTGACCATTTCCTTGTGGATAATATGGAGTAGAAAAACTATGTTGGGTACAGAATTTATCACATAGTTCCTTCACATCTTGATTCTTAAATGGTCGTCCATTATCACTGATAATGGTCATAGGAACTCCATAGCAATAGATTATATAATTCAAGATGAATGATGATATTTGTTTTCTTGTCACTTTTTTCAAAGGTACTGCTTCAATCCAATTAGTGAAATATTCCATATCAGTCAAAATGAACTTATGTCCATTAGAGGATGAAGGATTTATCTTACCTACCAAATCAAGGCCCCATTGAGAAAATGGCCATGATCCTGCTGTAGGATGTAATTCTTGTGCTGGTGCATGGATGAGATTCCCATGGATCTGACATTGTTTGCATTTCTTGGCATATGTGAATGAATCTCTCTCCATAGTAGGTCAATAATGACCCATATGAAGAAGTTTCTTAGCCAGTGTTAATCCACTTGAGTGTGTGCCATAAATACCTATGTGAACTTTGTTAAGAACCTTCTCAGATTCTTCTTGTTCAAGACATCTCAATAAAGTGCTATCTAGACCTCACCTATATAAGGTATCAGCAATAATAGTATAGCAGGATGACTGATGGATAAAATTTCCTCTCTAATTGCGGGATAGGTCAGGAGGAAGGATATTCTATTTTAAGTATTGATAGGTTTGGCCGTATAAGGATTGATCGGTTCCCGATATATGGAAAATCATGTAGGTATGCTGGGATTGAATGGTAGGGGTTAAGATATCTTCCACCGGGAATTCATAATGCTCTTGATTCTCCTGATTCTGCAAGAGAGATGCTATTGTAGCCATTGCATCTGCTGCTTTATTCTCATTTCTTGGGATCTGAGTGAATGATACTTCTTCAAAGTGTTATTTAAACTCTTCTACCAACTGTTTGTAGGGCATGAGCTTGTCGTCCTTAGTTTGATAATCATCATTTATTTGGTTGATGATAAGTTGTGAATCACCATAGATGTGTAATTCCTTTATATTTCATTCAATAGCCATTTTGAGCCCAATAGTCAATGCTTCATATTATGTCGTATTGTTTGTGCATGGAAACCGCAGTCTATATGATTTTGGAATTGTGTGTCCCTAAGGTGTGATGAAAAAAATTCCTGTACTTGATCCATATTATGTATAAGAACCATCAAAGTACAACTCCCAAAATTTTGTACTTATTGTCAGAATGTCTCCACCAGGAAATTCAATGTGCAATGGTATGTCATCTTGTAAAGGTGCTTCAACTAATGGATCAGCAATGAGTTGTCCTTTGATAGCTTTTTGATCAACATATTATATATCAAACTCACTTATTACCATAACCCACTTTGCCAATCTACTTGTCAAGGTTGACTTGTTCAGCAAATACTTTAGTGGATCTATTTTTTCTATTAGTTTCACAGAATGAGTCAGCATATAATGTCATAGCTTCTGAGTTGCAAATACAACTGTTAGGCATGTCTTCTCTATTGATGTATAATTCAATTCATAGCCTACAAGTGTTCTACTGATGTAATATGCTGCTCTTTATTTTCCTTCTTCATCATGTTGTGCTAGGAGAGCTCCTAATGATACATTTGTCGTTGAGATATAAAGTAACAATGGTTTCCCTTTGATTAGTGATACAAGTACTGGAGGATTCATGAGATATCCTTTGATTTGCATAAAATCCTCTTCACACTTCTGATCCCATTTGAATGGAATGTTCTTATGTAAAAGATGAGTGAATGGATGACATCTATCTTTAATTGAGAGACAAATCTTCTGATTGATTGAATTCTTCCTTGTAAAGAACGCAATTGACTTATGTTTCTAGGTGACTCCATTTCCATGATAGCTTTGACCCTTTATGGATCTAATTCAATTCCATGAGCTGATATAATGTACCCAAGAAGTTTTCTGGAGGTTACTCCAAATGCACATTTATTTTGATTTAATCTTAACTGATATCTCTCAATCCTATCAAAGATCTTGCCCAAGATGTTCAAATGTTCTTTTCTTGTATGAGATTTTGCAAGTATATCATCTACATAATCTTCCATAAATGTATGCATCATATCATGAAATTTTTTTGTCATAGCTCTTTGATAAGTTGCTCCTACATTCTTAAGTCCAAATAGCATAACATTCTAGCATTAAGTACCCCATGCACAGGTGAATGTTGTCTTTTCTTGATCTTCAGGGGTGATTCTTATTTGATTGCATCCTGAGAATCCATCCTTTAATGAAAACATCTCATGTCCTACTGATAAGTCCACAATTATATCAATGTTGGGTAGTGGGAAATCATCTTTGGGACATGCCTTTTTCAAATCTCTGAAATCAGTGCAAACTATTATGCTTTTATATGGATTTGACACTGGCACAATGTTTGAAACCCATTCTGGATAGGCAACATGTCTTATGAACCCCACATCTAATAGTTTCTTTAGCTCGGCTTTTACAAGGAGAGCGATGTGTGGATGCATCTTCCTTAGATTTTTTTTAACTGGTTTTTCTTTTAGATCCACATTGAGATGATGCATGATAAGATCTAGATTAAGTCCTGACATGTTTGCATAGGACCAAGGAAAATTTATATGTCTTTTTCTGAAGAATTCTATGTATTCTTTCCTCTCTTTATCTGATAATAATGTAGCAGAATGAAGTATCTTGGGATCCTTTGGTGTGCCAATGTTTATTGCTTCTGTTGGTTCTATTAGAATAGTAGATCTCTCCTAAAAAATATGCAGGGAGGATGTCAAACTTGCCATCTTCTAGCACTGCAAAGAGGTTTTCACCGTCAGATACATCCTTTATTTTTTCTCTTGATTGATCTAGTGTTGTCATGAAATAGTTTTCAGCACTAGGTCTTTTTCCCTATTTTATTTCAATTTTGCGACTGGAAAGTTTGACATTCTCCTGATTGCAAGAAATGTTACTTGATTCCACGATGGAAGATATCTTAGGTGTTATGGGTTCGACAACATTAAGATACACAACTAAGTCATGGTCATTGGAGAAGACATCCAATTCAGGGTTTTCTAGGTTATCCCAATCAATTAGTTCTGGATGAAGAAGGGGTAAGTCATAGTCATCATCATTGTTAGGTGCTTCAAGGTTCATGACATAATAGTCATAATTTGGCATAAAGTAATGTCCTCATGAGATTCTGCATTCTATCTCCCATATTTCTATTCCTGACATGATTCTTAAATTCGATATGATGAAAGTTTATGATAGGGTTAGTTGGCAGGCTCTCTCTTCTGTTCTTACAAAAATTGGGTTTAGGGTTAAGTGGGTGAAATGGATCTATGCATGTATTTCTACTGCTAGGTATTATGTGATTTTGAATGGTTCCCCATGTGGTTTTTTGGCTTCTTCTAGAGGTCTCAGGCAAGGGGACCCTTTACTCCTTTCTTGTTTATTATTTAGTTGAATCTCTTAGCAGAGCTATTTTGGTTGCAAGGGAGAGTGGTCTATGGAAGGGAATTAGTATTCCACATATGGTTGTTAATAATTCTCATTGTCTTTTTGTTGATGATACTTTATTGTTTGGTCATGCCACTATGGGTGAAGCAAAGGTTATTAGTAGGATTATTCTACTTTTTCTGGTCAGAAGGTGAATAGTGCTAAATCTAAGGTTTTATTTCTTAATGTTTCCCCTTTGGTGCAATCAAGATTGACTAACTTTTGGGGTTTCTCTGTTGGCCAATTTCCTTGTAAGTATTTGGGGATTCCATTTTTAACTGGTTCTGAGAAGCATAATTTTTGGGAAAGAATTTATGCTACTGTTTCATCAAGGGTTCTCTCTTGGACTCATAAATGGCTTACTTTTTCAGGGAAGATTGTGCTTATTAAGGTTGTTTTAAATGTAGTTCTTATTTATTTGATATCTATTTTGAAGGCTCCCAAGAAATCAATTTCTAATTTGCAATCAATTTTGAGGTCTTTTCTATGGAATGATAATATAAATAAAAGGGCTCGGATCCCTTTGCTGGCTTGGGATAAGGTTTGTTCTTTGAAGGGCAGGAGTGGTGGAGGGATTAGGGACTTAAGTAAGAAAAATTTGGCTTTAGGTGCTAAATTAGTTTAGAAGCTATATAAGAAGCCCTCTTCTAAGTGGGCATCTATTTTATTTGCAAAGTATTTAAGAAATCGCTCCAGGGAGGCGATTTTACTGCCTCCTCGCTTCCTAAGGGTTCTGCAATTTGGAACTTCATGTCTGAATGTAGGTATGCTATTCTTCCTAGTTTATCTTCGCTTGTGCATAATGGTCGTAAAGATAGATTTTGGGAGGAAGTTTGGAATGGTTTCTCTGCTCTAACTAGTATGAGAGATTGGTCATCTCTTATGTCTCTTTTGAAATCTTCTTGGGGACTATTTGTGGCTGATTATTTTTTTGTGGATTTCTCTGGGTCTGTCCCGGTTGCTAGATGGAAATCAGTTGAGTCTCTTCTGGTTGATCAAGAGCTCAAGTCTTCTTTTTTTGAGGAATTAAGTAAGCGCCAACTTCTTTACTCTGAGGCTAATGATGAGCATTTTTGGGTTCCTTCTAAGTCTGGAGAGTATTCGGTTAAAGATGGATACAATTATTTATCTGCTACTAGTAGGGGGGAGGCATGACCCTCTTGGTTGTTTTGGCATGTTGCCTGTCTTCCAAAGGCAGGAGCTTTTGCTTGGCTGGCTGTCCAAGATAGAGTTCTCATGGGTATGAGGTTGGATAGGCTGGGTATCACTGTTGTTTTTCCATGTGTCCTATGTGGCGGATCATTAGAATCAGCTGATCATCTTTTTCTTCATTTTCCTTTTGCTTCTCAATGTTGGTGCTAGCTTTTTAAGAAATTAAATTGGTCTGTGGCTTTATGTAGGGATCTTTGGTTTCAATTTAAGGGTTGGCCGCTTTTATGTTTATCTTCTTTCTATGCTTGTGTGTGGATTATTTCCCCTTCTATTCTAATTTGGAAAATTTGGCTGGAAAGGAATAATAGAATTTTTAGGAAACACTCTTCCTCATTGATGGATGTGCTCTTCTATATTGACAAATTAATCTTAGAATCTTCTTTGGCTTTTATTTATAAGGGTCTTAGTCCTAAATGCACTTTTACTTCATGGGATAGTTGGATCATAGGGCATTGGCCGACATTACATTTTCTTCCTATGCAAGGGGCCATTTCTAAGAAAAGGTCTCCCCCAATTAATAGAAAAGAGATGGTTTGGTTTTCCCCCCTCCTTCCAAACATAAATTAAATTTTGATGGGGCTTCTCAAGGCAAGCTAGGGAAGTCTGCCATTGGGGTGGTATTTTCTGATGAAAATTCCAAATTCATCAAAGCTCAGTGTTAGTGTATTCCTGATGGGATAAATAATGTGGCTAAATTGCACGCTCTGTCTGTTGGGCTTGGTTTGTTTCTTTCATTAAACTTCTCAGATGTTTTGATAGAAGGAGACTCATTAGTTGTCTTTTATGATTGCAAATCACACTTGTAACTCTTGTCATTTAAAATATTGGTTGGACAAGGTTCTATTGCAGCTTGAGTTCTTTAATTCTTTCTCTATTTCTCACTGTTATAAAGAAGCTAATTGTGTTGCATATTTTGGAAAATAAGGCTTTAAATGAAAATATTCAAACCTTGGTTGATATTGAAGAGAGTTTCCTGCCTTCTCATCCTTTGAAGTCTTAAAATTTCCTTTTTTAGCATACTCTCTTGCTTTGCCTTGACCTCGCATCTTGTTTGGGATTGCCAGCATGTATGCAGCTTAGTGCAATGGTGTATGGGGCCTTCTTGGACGCTTTATATCACCACATTAATTATGCATGTTTGCTTATAATTTTAAAGAGGGTGCTGGATGGTGCCTAGCTCTTGGGTTGCTTCTATATGGTGTATTGCTCTTGATTGCATTATTATTCTCATTGTACTGGTTACTTGCAAGGTCTCTCTACTAATAAGCTTTAATGATTATCCTTTATAGTTGCAGTGGCAGCTTGCACGCATGATTATTTGATATTGCTTTAATTGTTTTCTCTTTGATGTGGTGGTTTGTGTATGTTTATTGGCACGGTCCTAGGGATATGGCTCATGTGAATATCTTGCATTTACTGCAGGAATTATGTGAAAGTTATGCTTGTTGCTTAATGAGGTATATTGATTATTTTTCCTCAAAGGTGGTGGCCTGTGGAAGCTTGTTGGTACGGTGTTCTATGAACTAGCTCGTGTTGATATCTGATCTTATATCATTTTAATTCACTCAGATGATGTGCTACTTTATTAATGATGTCTTATTTTTTCTTTAGAAGTTCGCTTCTTTCTCCTGGGTGCATTATTTTCCTTTGTGTTTTTCTGGTAATGGAGGTTGTTGGTTATAGAATTTCATTGCATGTTAAGCAGTGCGATTTTCAAGATCCTCGCATTTTTTTATGATGAGAAAATTGGTCAACTATTTAAAATTCATTCTTTGGAATTTTCTTTTGCTTTTCGCAAGGTGGTGGGCAAACGGTCGTTGGTGGAGAATGCTAATATTTTTCTTGTTGAAGTTGCTTCTTGTTTTACTACTGTGTGTATGGACATGCTCTTGGATTCTTCTCTGGTTTGGGCGTTATTGGATCCTTACGTTCATCCCTCTTCTTTATTCTACTTCTGATCTGGATAATGCTTTGTCTCTTTACCATTTTGAGTTTGGTACTTTTCCTTATGGTGGTTTTGTACCTCAATCTGAATTATTATCTAGTGGCTGGCACTGTGAGTTACTTTCACTTAGAGAGGTGGTTTTATTTCTAACCTTTGTGATGACACGATGTTTTCTCTTGTATCCTTTTTGGATCATGTGTCTCCAGATATCTTGGATGTAGTTGTTAATGTGTTTTTCAAGTATTCATTTCCTTCTTGATTTGTTGAAGGCTGTAATGTCTCTTCCAAGTGTAGTTGTGCCTCTATAGGTGGTTGCTCCAGAAGATCAGAATGCAGGGGCTTCCCTGTTAGATGCTAGGACAGTCCCAAAGACACTGAGAGAGGCGGGGGGGGGGGGGGGGGGGGGTGAATCAGTTTCTAACCGATAGATGAAAGATTCAAACTTGTTTTCAACTTTATAATCCAAATTAATATACCAGTAAGCAAATAATAATGCAGTAAAGAGAAACAAAAGAATAAGCATCAATGCACACCATAACATATATATTTTTGGTGAGGAAACCCAGTAAGGGAAAAACCTCGGTGGGATTTCTGACCCATAATATTTACTCACTGGCCAATATGAATAAATATTACCTAGTACAATAGGGGTCTGCACATGCGGGAAGGCCAATAGCCTACAGCTCACTGCTCAATAACAAAATGGAGTCCCACTAACTACAAATGGATGGTTAGATCCAATAATAATGTACTGCTCAAAATAGCATCTGCAATGCTAGATTCGGTACCGGTTTAAGCTCTATCTGATACCTCAACCATAAACCTTGATTTTCTCTTCTCTTCTCTTATTCTCTCATAAGATAATTACATCAAAATGCATATATAGTTCATTCACTATCATAACCTATCACATCTCATATATCGCTTCCTTACATTACTTAATTATATTTCATAATGACCTACAAGATCTCATGCATATATGAGTCTCTACAATACATCATGTCAGCTATACAAATATAATTACAATACAAAATAATATTATTTCAAGTCGGCTCAGAGTGTCGGTATAATCTGTTGCCGATGTAACTAGATGTCGGTGTGAATAAACTTGTAGTGCCTGTCGGTACTGGTAGATGATGTCTGTTGCCGATGTAACCTGTGAACCATGTTACTAGTTGGTTGCCATCAATGACAACATCAAATATTCTCATATGAGTGTATAATGCCAACACTCTCCCCCTTTGGCATTGATGGCAACACTAATGAGAAAAATCCAAAAACTGATATCCAAAATTTGAAGTCCAAAAAAAACTTATAGTGCTCCCCCTGAGAAAATGATCTCCTTTTGTACTCTGTATATTTTTCTCATACACTACTCCCCCTTTGACATCAATGAAAAAGGATGTCAAAAGAATCAAAAATTACCCTGAACCTGTTGTTCACCAAAACTGGTTAACCCAAGTACACCTACAAATTGATCTATGAAATAGCCAATCTCAATCTATGAAAACTTTAGGGCTTGGACAACATAACAAGGATATGAATCCTTCTACTCTTCAGGGTCTGCAAAACCTAGGCAGGTATACCTTTGATGCGTAAAATTAAACCCATTACACACATATGACAACATCAACATAAGCAGATAGATCTCACTAGGGCTTGACAACAAGTAGGTTAATGCAGATGGGATAGATCAACACATACAACTCAACTATGTTTGAGCATGAGATAGATGAAAGATTTCAAACAGAATATAAAATAAAGATATTCTGATTGAATTTTAAATTGTTTGAGAGTCCCCTTAATTGCAAGATCAGTGCCTTATCCAAGGGCAACAGAGTCACACATCAAAATATAGATGAAAACTTCTACTGCAAGCCCATCTTCATCCTTAAGTATTCCTGCATTTAATGCTTTACATAAATGCATTACTCAGCTCATTCACAAAAAATGTCAAATCCAGAACATGAACCCTATTTTATTAATATTTTCTCACAGAGTTTAAAATCTTCCTTGAAGGATTACCTACAAGAAAACATTACACTCACAGACACAACTGCTCATGACAAACTTGATCCTTCTTAAGGATCTGATTTGAATAAAATGAAAGTACACTTCAGAGACAAATTCTGTGCAAATTTATGCATGCCTTACATACATAAAAACTTGCAATTAGAAACACCTATAGCATGAATCATACTCTATTCTCTAGAAAAGGACATTGCCCTGTACAATCTTGAAGAAAACTCAGAATTGGAAACCATAAAAATCTGGAGCATTTCTCCAAAATTATGGAACCCTTACAATTGAGAAGAAATGGGAATATGAAGGAGGGGGAAAAAGACCAGAATGCATCAGAACATGCCAAGTGTCCCTTTTTCCTTAACTAAAAAATATTTTCATTTCTTCCCGTGGAAACTTCTCTCAAAATATTTGATGGTTGTTGAAACAAACATCATGATTGGATTTCTCGTCCTGAGAGCTTTTCGATGATATATAGTACTTCTATATTTGGGCAAATAATAACCCCTAGGCAAATTAATCTTTTTTATGCAGGCCACCATTTAAATTTTTCAATTTTCTCTATAGTCTGGACTATGCTATTTAACTTTGATTTTTTTCTTGATTTTACCTGACACCCTGCCATGTGGCATCTTGTGATTCGCTCACAGAGTCCACTAGTCCACCACTTGGACCTGCCACCTCAGCTCCATCTCGTTGGCTTGCGGACTGCCACCTATCCACCACTAGACTACCACCAGACCTGCTTGCTCATCGCCACCTCACTCGGACCCACCAGCTCACCGCCACCTATACCTGCCAGCTCACTTTTTGTTGTTTCGTGAAGGGTAATCTTTGTGCACCTTCGCTTTGCAAAACAATGCCAGTCGTCGATCACCATTGAAACTTTAATCTGCCTTTTCGTTGTTTCGCAAAGGGTAACTAGCGAGCACCTTCACTTTGTGAAACAACGACACTCATCCCATCATCTTCAAGATGCTCGATCTTTACCTCGAGAGCCACTTACCTATCGGGCCCACCACCTTTTCATTGTTTTGCGAAGGGTAACTGGCATGCAACTTCGCATTGTGAAACAACACCAGCCATAAATCGTCCTTGAACCTGCAAACTCGTTAACTCGTCCTTCCACTACAAAACCCGCCTACCTCAAGAACTGTGCACACGTGGGGTCCACCTTGTCGCCAGCTATCTCCTCACCTCTAGATTCACGCATGCGTGTGTGGGGTCTACTGGGCATTGGCCAGCACCTTGCGTCAAAATCCTCCAAGGCTTTGACACTATAGTTGGGTGGAGCTTTAGATTTAAATACTAAAATATCCCCTGCCAGTCAATGTGGGATTAATTCTTATTCCTGGTACTGCAATCTTGAAGGTTTCTAAGACCTGCCATTTATTTGTTGAAGGTCCTTTGCCTTTCTACCTCATGGTGCGCCACAGGAGGGAGAGGATCCAACTAGTTTTACACCTAATATTTCATTTGCTTGAAAGTTTCTTATAACCTCTTCAAAAACTGCACAGGGGAGGGGAACTTGGCATTCAAACTTGCCAATTGCATTTGCTAAAAGTTTCTAAAACTTTCCCATTTCAACAGTAGGGAGAGGAGATTGGCATTATGCATTTGCCAATTTGCATTTGGTTAAAAATTTCTCATATCTATGTGAAGGAGAGATTGGATGGTTTGTAGCTCATTTCGTAGGGAGAACACTTGCCTTTGTTTTAAATTTTTTAATGCCCTTAACCTACTGCATGGGAAGAGATTGCTGGTAACACACCTGCCATTGCAATTTTCTTTGAAGGATCCACTGCACTCAACAAACACCATGCATAGGGAGGAGATGGATGCTGGCTGGGCTCCACGGCTAGGGACATTGGCACTAAACCAGCCAATTGCAAATCTTGAAGTTTTTTAAAGCCCTTTTTACCAGCTACGTCCCACAACAGGGAGGATTTGAATTATATGTATTTTCATGAATTTCTCTATTAAGCCAAATTGGTTCCATGTGATTTCTGGACAACATCTGGATTTGTTTGCATATTTCCAGCAATTCTTTTACCAGGTAGAAAATGTCATATGCATAAGCAAGCTCTTTAGAGAGCCCTCTCTAGCTATCGGGGAAGTGACATGGAAGTCTTGATGCCAAGGCGCCTTATAAATATAGCATAAAGGACATGAAGCGGAAATACAAATGTTCCACAATTTAATAGAAGCAAACCTTCATAGAGCACCCATAGCAACACCAACAGGTCCATGCATTACCAAATAAGTAGTTGCCTTCAAAGGACCAGATATAATCAATACCAGGATTGTTGTAGACACCATAGTTTTTTTTAGCAGCTACTCCCCATCTCATTGATGAGATAACTAAGGGAAGAGAGAAAAGTAACCAAAGTAATTCTGCCAGCTGCTGCTGGAAAGTTTCTAAAGTCTTCCCACATTTCTATATATTCTATAGGAATTTATAGTAACATTACTATGTAATCCCATATCTGATGAATCAAAACTAACATCATCTTCTTTAATCTCCATATCTTTATGCATCATGATGTCATGTACCAAGAACATTTTTGCCATAAAACCAACATTGCAAGGGCATGAGCCAAGTTGGGCCCCAAAGTGGGTCAGACTAAAAAAAAAAAAAAATCATGCAACTAGCCTTTGAAAAACATCAGGAACCTTGAACATACCTCTAGAATCGATCGACACAGTTTTCTAATCATTAAACTGAGTTTTGTAACTTTTAGGTGCTTGCGCCACATTTTCACATTTAATCCCAAAGATGTAATGTTCAAACTAGTCAAAACACCTTTCTGGACTTCGCAAACTGATATGTGTACTGTCTAATATATAAGCATTCACTCTGCTAAGTCGTTTCTCAAGATGAATCACGAGTGATGAGATATTAATGGTCAAAGATGACCAAATGACTCTGTTAGCACTATGAGCCTGATAAAATCAATGCGTAGGGACCTCAAAATGCTTTTCTTAAAAATATCAAACGATCTATGTAGACCCCCAAATCTGGGGCACGGATATCTTGAAGTACAAAGAAGACTTGGAATTCTCAGTTCGACTGAGAAGCTAATAAGGTGCAAATAGCGCACTTATGAAGATAGCAACTTTAACTGATGTAGTAATGAAAGTGCAGAAAACTGAACAAAGTGGCTCAAGTAATCATCTTGGAAAACTGATCAAATTGATTCATAAAGACCTGAAACTTGGCATGGAGGCACACTTATATGCATACAATTCAATGCACTTTGAATTTTAGCATGATGATCAATTAGTCAAAAGATATAGGAGCTCGAAGTAGGTTATTTAATAAAATCTGCATTTGCACCTATGATGGACTTTCAGCTCATCCCTTGAAATGGGTACTTGATAAATTGATCCAAATTGAAATCTGAAAGTTGTGAATCACTTCATAGGCTGAATGAAAGGTATAGGACACATTTCCCAAGCCTTACCCTTTGATAATTAAATGGATCCATTTTACCCTGCTTCAAACTAGGCCATCTGAATGAGATTAGGTGGTCATTTGGAAGTGCAATAGCAAAAATTCGAAATGGGCCTCTCAAATTGACTCAAATTTTATGAGTCCCAATAGTGGCTCTGACTAGGGATGGTTGATTGCAAGATCAACACAAGAATCTAGAATCTATGGTAGACAAGACCACCCAAAAATGGAATCACTTCTCTTCTCTTCTAAAAAACAAAGGGTTCCTTATTCTACCCAAGCAGCAGGGCACCTTATTGAAAACCACACAACTGAAGCAAAGCGACTATACAAGATGTACAAACATACATACAACTGATTATAAACTGCCCCAAACAATCTCAGCATTTACCTCTGTCAAAAATATGATTCTCATCACCTGACATCATGATCGAAACAAAGGCATCTTTCAACAACAACTGAGCATAATCCTTATAATCAACCCCTTTCATCTCATTACTACAACAACTGGTGTGCACACCTTTTGCCTGATTTTAAACTTTATAGCCACATACTACTTCAACAAAAGTAAAATCATGAGACAAATCACTATAAGGGCCTTCCCACAAGCTGTGATACATTTCACTATCCCAATCAACTCTATTCTTTGCAAGGGCATCATCATGCTAAATTTCAAAAATAAAACATTCATTTTCACCATTGTAATTCTTATCAGCACATGCCTTGTTATCATTTAAATTCATAGAATGAGGGACATTAATAACTAATTGATATAAACAAGGAACATAAACATTCTAGTCCAGATGTGATACTTCATTATGTTGATCACACTTTATATTATCCTTGTTCATCAAACTCAATACATCAACATTCTCAATATCCCATTCATGGAAAAGAATGCATACCTCTGGCTGAAGCAAATCCTTAGCTAAGTCTTTCTCATTCAGACTTACATCCACCTGAAAAACTTCCATTTGTGGTCTGAAGTAATCATCACACAGCCCATGCCTCTTATCTTCATCATGAAGTAAATTTTTACAACACATGTTACTGTTGTTGGCAATCTCATCAGCATCAAAAATTTGTTCAACACAAGGGGAAACTTCAACATTTTCATCGATGACATCAACACTATGAACATTTATATCAAAGGGAAAGAACTCCATATCCGGTTCAAGCACACCATCAACATTCACATCTTCTTCATGATATGTCAAATTTTGTAAACATTCAAATATAGGTACATTTAAGTCTGAAAATAAAACATTATCCGCACTTTCACATATGTTCGTATCTTCAAAAATACTTTCATTTTCAGATTCATGATTGAGATATATAACTTGGTCTCCTCTTATATCATCTTCACAAGATGAATAATAAGAACTCTCATAGGTATCCTCAGCTGCATGACTGGCATTCATTTGTTGATCATAAGAAAATGAATAACTTGCATCAAGATCACTCTTATTCTGAAATTGATCTCCATTGTTCATTTGTACATCTTCAAGGTGCTGAAAATCGAACTCAGGGTCCTCATAATCAGCAACACCACTCCATTCAGAAACACATTCATCACTGGGTATACTTGTATTGAAAACACCATTAACATCATTCATAATTTCATTTTCAGTTTTATCAGACTTAATCAAATCCTAATTTACATCATATTGCACATCCTTGTGTGACAAAATCATGGGCTAATTAGTAACTTCTGTGTTTGAACACATTGTATCATTATCATCATTCACATAATCAGCAACACTTAGTGATCCCTCGGTATTTGGTACTTCAACATCAAATACATCAGCAACATGTAAAGATCGATGGTCATCATCATCATTATCCTTGGGAGATGCATGATTTACTTGATTATTTGCAGCCAAATAATCAGCATAACCGACATACAAATCAAAAGGTGCATATCTTTCATATAAATCTATCTTTGTAACAACACTATCACAAAATTTCCCACTAATCATCCCATAATTAGTGTGAGAGACAAACGACATTGACAACAAAGATTCTTGACCCTCATTTAACTTTGAATCACATATATCAGCAAAACCATTTGGAACAACAAAGCTTGACATATTTTGACAAGGAATGTTTTGCTTGGCTTCACATTTACTTTCACCATTGAAGGTGTTTGGAAAAGAAACAACAGCAGACAAAAATATCTTTGAGATCCCAAATTTTAAATTATTTTCAATATCCCTAGCTGTGTTAAAAGCTTCATGCAAAGTTTTGGGTTCCTTATCTCTTAATAAGAAACCCATCTTCTTGTCAAAAGCACTCATATAAATCTCCAAGTATGCTCTATCATTAAACTTATACTTGTTGGAAACATTAGACAATATTTGTGAAAATCTAATATTAAATGCTAGTACCAATTCATCTTCCCTGACTTGTATGTACATGAATTCTCCCAGCATATCATAATCACTCACCTTTTCAGCAAATTGGGCCATAAAGTCAGCTGTTAATTCATCCCATGAGGAAATACAATTTGCTGGAAAAAAAGAGAACCAATCTCTTGCATCCTCTTTCAATGACTGGACAGATAATTTCATGCACACATCTTCTTGACAAACTTCAAAATCTCCCATCAAGTCTGAAAATCTTTTCAAATGTAAATGTGTTGGTTCTGATTTCTTCCCACTGAATATTGGCAAATACTTTCTAATTTCTGTGGGTATAAGATTTGGGTAACCTAGAATACCTTCAAAACTCAGAGCAGCATAATGGTTCATTTTGAAACTTCTCTCATAACATGGTTGTGACATTTCACTAGGCATGGCTATATGTGGAAATACACAAGGCCGAAAAACTTCACTACACATTTCTTCTTATTCCTACAAATAATTGCACAAGCTTGGATAAAACAATGAAACACTTCAAGCACATAGCATCATTCAAATCTATTCATAACATTGCTTGACACAAAGCTTTCTTAAAATTTGCATACTACAATAGAACATACATGCTGGAAATTACAACAAAATAGATATGCAAATAGACTTGTAATTCCTCTTTTTCCCTCTTTACTAGTGTTGTTCACTTAATGGGAAAACTATTTTACTCATTCAAAATTTTCAAAACAAATTGTTTTGCATTGAAACGTCTGAAAATACTTGGGTATTTGCAGCTGTAGGACTTGTAGATCTGAACATATACTCACATTTTAGCTTGGTTTTTTACCTCAGAGTCACCACCTCTTGCATAGAGGAGCAATTTTGAACAACAAAGAGTTGTTCTCCTCCAATTCATTATTTACCCTTCTTCAAATTTGTTTCAATAAACATTCTTCTAGGCCACAAACATATGGATTTGGGAAATTAACACCAAATCTATGTGTATCTTTCTACTGCACTTTCTTATCAAACTTTCTATGATGAAGAATTTATGTGTAAATTTGCATTAGCAGTGATAACCTATATCTTTGCACTATCTATCAAACCATGAAAATATTATACAATACTAATTGCATAGACATTCAGCACTGGTATAAACCATGGATTTGCCACCCAATAAGGAATTGGGGAAAAAATTGCATACAGCTGCAAGGACTTGCTCACAACTCAGCAACATGAATTCAATGTTATTCCTTCATAAAATATGACATGAAATAACATATCATTCTATAGATCCAGAATAAGGAACATTCTCTTCACCATAAAATCACTTTCAACTCTCTACAATCTCAATGGACTGACTAACTGGATGAGATTATGCAATTTCTATTCAGCTTCCCCAGCAGAGTCACCATTTTCATTGTTCACCCAAACTGGTTAACCCAAGTACACCTGCAAATTGATCTATGAAATAGCCAATTTCAATCTATGAAAACTTCAGGGCTTGGACAACATAACAAGGATATGAATCCTTCTAGTCTTCAGGCTCTACAAAACCTAGGCGGGTATACCTTTGATGCTTAAAATTAAACCCATTACACACCTACAACAGCATCAACATAAGCAAATAGATCTCACCAGGGCTCAACAACAAGTAGGTTACTGCAGATAGGCTAGATCTACACATACAACTCAGCTATGTTTGAGCATGAGATAGATGAAACATTTCAAACAAAACATAAAATAAAGATATTCTAATTGGATTTTAAATTGTTTGAGAATCCCCTTAATTTCAAGATCAGTGCCTTATCCAAGGGCAACAGAGTCACAACTATAGATGAAAACTTCTACTGCAAATCTATCTTCATCCTTAAGTATGCCTACATTTAATCCTTTACATAAATACATTACTCAGCTCATTCATAGAAAATGTCAAATCCAGAACATGAACCCTATTTTATTAATATTTGCTCACAGAGTTTAAAATCTTCCTTGAAGGATTACCTACAAGAAAACATTACACTCACAGACACAGCTGCTCATGACAAACTTGATCCTGCTTAAGGATCTGATTTGAATAAAATGAAAGTACACTTCAGAGATAAATTCTATGTGAATTTATGCATGCCTTACATACATAAAAACCTGCAATTAGAAACACCTATAGCATGAATCATACTCTATTATCTAGAAAAGGACATTGCCCTGTACAATCTTGAAGAAAACTCAGAATTGGAAACCATAAAAATCTGGAGCATTTCTCCAAAATTCTGGAACCCTTACAATTGAGAAGAAATGGGAATATGAAGGACGGGGGGAAAGACCAGAATGCATCAAAACATGCCAAGTGTCCCTTTTTCCTTAACTAAAAAATATTTTCATTTCTTTCCGTGGAAACTTCTCTCAAAATATCTGATGTTTGTTGATACAAACTACATGACTAGATTCCTCGTCCTGATCATCCCGAGAGATTTCTAATGATATATAATACTTCTATATTTGGGCAAAAAATAACCCCTGGGAGAATTAATCTTTTTATGCAGGCCACCATTTAAATTTTTCAGCTTTCACTATAGTCTAGACTATGCTATTTAACTTTGATTTTTTGCCTGATTTTAGCTAACGCCCTGCCATGTGGAAGCCTGTGATTCACTCGCATTGGTTTGCCAATTGGACCTGCCACTTTAGCTCCATCTCGCCAGCTTGCGGACCACCATATGACTGCCACCAAACCTATGTGCTCATCGCCACCTCACTCGGATCCACCAGCTCACCACCACCTATACCTGCCAACTCACTTTTTGGTGTTTCGCGAAGGGTAATCTTCGTGCACCTTCACTTTGCAAAACAACGCCAGTCGCCGATCACCATCGAACTTGCTCGATCTTTAACTTTAATTTGCCTTTTCGTTGTTTCACGAAGGGTAACTAGCAAGTAACTTCACTTTGCAAAACAACAACACTTGTCTAATCATCTTCAAGATGCTCGATCTTTACCTCTAGAGCTACTTACATGCTGGGCCCACCACCTTTTCGTTGTTTCGCAAAGGGTAACTGGTGTGCAACTTCGCATTGTGAAACAACGCCAACCGTAGATCATCCTCAAACCTACAAACTTGTTAACTCATCCTTCCACTGCAAAACCCGCCTGCCTTGAGAACCATGCATGTGTGGGGTCCACCTGGTTGCCAGCTATCTCCTCACCTTGAGATTCAAGCACGCGCGCGTGGGGTCTACTGGGCGTCGGCCAAAACCTTGCGTCAAAAGCCTCCAAGGCTTTGACACTATAGTTGGGTGGAGCTTTAGATTTAAATACTAAAATATTTGCCACCTAGTCAATGTGGGATTAATTCTTATGCCTAGTACTGCAATATTGAAGGTTTCTGAGACCTACCATTTATTTGTTGAAGGTTCTTTTCCTTTCTACCTCATGGCACGCCACAGGAGGGAGAGGATCCAACTAGTTTTACACCTAATTTCTCATAGCCACGTGAAGGAGAGATTGGATGGTTTGTAGCTCATTTCGCAGGGAGGAGAACACTTGCATTTATTTTAAATTTTTTAATTCCCTTAACCTGCTACATGGGAAGAGATTGTTGGCAACACACCTTCCATTGCAATTTTCTTTGAAGGATCCACTACACTCCACAAACACCACGCACAGGGAGGAGATGGATGTTGGCTGGGCTTCACGCCACGGCTAGGGACATTGGCACTAAACCTGCAAATTGCAAATCTTGAAGTTTTTTAAAGCCCTTTTTACCAGCTACATGCCATAGTAGGGAGGATCTGAATTATATGTATTTTCATGAATTTCTCTATTCAGCCAAATTGGTTCCATGTGATTTCTGGACAGCATCTGGATTTGTTTGCATATTTCCAACAATTCTTTTACCAAGTAGAAAATGTCATATGCATAAGCAAGCTCTTTAGAGAGCCCTCTCTAGCTATCCGAGAAGTGACATGGAAGTCTTGATTCTAAGGCACCTTATAAATATAGCATAAAGGACATGAAGCGGGAATACAAATGTTCCATAATTTAATAGAAGCAAACCTCCACATAGCACCCATAGCAAAACCAACAGATCCATGCATTAGCAAATAACTAGCTACCTTCAAAGGATCAGATATAATCAATAGTAGGATTTTTTTAGAAACAATAGTTTTTTTTTAGAGGCTACTCCCCATCTCATTGATGAGATAACTAAGGGAAGAGAGAAAAGTAACCAAAGTAATTATGTTAGCTGCTACTTGAAAGTTTCTAAAGTCTTCCCACATCTCTATATATTCTACAAGAATTTATAGTAACATTGCTATGTAATCCCATATCTAATGAATCAAAACTAACATCATCTTCTTTAATCTCCATATCTTTATGCATCATGATGTCATGTACCATGAACATTTTTGCCATAAAACCAACACTGCAAGGGCATGAGCCAAGTCGGGCCCCAAAGTGGGTCTGACTAAAAAAAATTCATTTTCATGCAAATGAACTTTGAAAAACCTCAGGAACCTTGGACATACCTCTGGAATCGATCTGCACAATTTTCTGATCATTAAACTAAGTTTCGCAACTTTCAGGCGCTTGCGCCACATTTTCGCATTTAATCCCAAAGATTTTATTTTCAAACTGGTCAAAACGCCTTTCTGGACTTCACAAACTGACAAGCATACTATCAGATATATAAGCATTCACTCTGCCAAGCTATTTCTCAAGATGAATCATGGGTGATGAGATATTAATGGTCAAAGATGACCAAATGGCTTTGTCAGCACTATGAGCCTGATAAAATCAATGTGCAGGGACCTCAAAATGCCTTTCTTAAAAATGTCAAATGATCTCCGTAGACCCCCAAATCTGGGGCATAGGTACCTTGAAGTAAAAAGAAGACCTTGGAATGCTCAGTTCGACCGGGATGATAATAGGGTAAAAATAGTGCGCTCATGAAGATATCAACTTTAACTGATGTAGCAATGAAAGTGCAGAAAACTGAACAAAGCTGCTCAAGTAATCATCTTGGAAAATTGATCAAATGGATTCATAAAGACCTGAAACTTGGCATGGAGGAACACTTATATGCATACAATTCAATGCACTTTGAATTTTAGCATGACGATCAATTACTCAAAAGATATAGGAGCTCGAAGTAGGCTATTTAATAAAATCTGTATTTGCACCTATGATGGACTTTCAGCTCACCCCTTGAAATGGAACTTGATAAATTGATCCAAATTGGAATCTAAAATTTGTGAATCACTTCATAGGCTAAATGAAATGTATAGGACACATTTCCCAAGCCTTACCCTTTGATAATTAACTGGATCCATTTTACCCTCCTTCAAACTAGGCCATCTGAATGAGATTAGGTGGTCATTTGGAAGTGCAATAGCAAAAATTTGAAATGGGCCTCTAAATTGACTCAAATTTTATGAGTCCCAACAGAACCTTGTAACTAATTATGTACAATCTGGAAAAAAATTTCCAAAACTAAGTTAAGACCTTGCAAAAACTTAGTACTGTCAGAAATTACAATCTCTGTCTGTCGGATCATACCAGTGAGATAATGCATTTGTTGCTTGGGTGATCTTTCTCATTGAATAGATGCCTTAGACAGCTCATTACAGTGTGTTAATAAGTTGTCCAATCTAGGACCAAGCTTGTTCTTTAACTCCCAGGTTTTCATTCTTAGCCTTGCTTTCTCCCTTTCCAATTTCTCAATCTTCTCTTCATAGATTTCCATCTCTTGATCCAAAACTGAAGTAAGTTCTGAAGAACCAACCATATTATCAGCTATATCATCAATTTCTTTTTGTGTTTTCCTTATTTCCTCATAAATATCCTCGGTTAGATGGTGAGGCTTACATGCTTCCCTATACAATTCTTTGTATTCCAGAATGGTGGAATTTAGAGCCAGTAACAAAGAATCAATTTGTTCTGTACAGTCTTTAATTGTCCTGTTAAAGTATTCATCTTTCTCCTTATTCACTCTTTCCTTAACGGTCTCTTCATTTATTTTATCCACAGTTTGAATATTAGAAGAAATGAATTTGGACAAAGTGTCTAATTTACCTAAAGATCCATCAATATGATCAACTTTACATGTCGGTGCAATCATTTGCAATATTGGTAAAGAATCATCAATGGCCTTAAATGCTAAGGCATTGCATTCTGTAATCCTTTTTATTGAATATAAAATTACATATGTAACATTTGTTGGTCTATAATCCATAGTAGAAGTGCTAAGCGGAGTGCTTGGTTCTGCAATTGGTTTCTTTTCTTCTCCTGATGTGTGCACAGTTACCTTGACCACTTCTTTTGTCTTGTCCTCAACCTTACTTTCAACCTTACTTTCAACCTTACTTTGTGTCTTACTATTTGTCGGTTCAGATATATTTTGTTCATGCCCTGTTTCTGTTCCAGTTTTTGCTTCTGCTTATGTCGGTATTTCAATGTTAAGCTGAGTATCATTAGGGATGGATTCATATTTCTTAACTTCGGATGTTTCTTTGTCCATTACAATATTAAAATCCTGAGTGTCAACATTCATTGTGAATAGAATGTCTTACTCGGGATCAACATAATCTGCTTTTACTTCCTCTGACTTATCTTCTCGAAGCTAACTATCTGTTTGTGTCGGTGCCTCTGAAATTATTGGTGGGGTGTCCTGTGCTGGTGGTGGTAGATTATCCTTAACTGTGATATCAGGTATACTGCCAATTTTGCCTTTACCTTTATCTGCCTTCTGATATACCTTAGTAAATGACTTATCCACCTTTTGTCTATCTTTCTCTTCTTTCTTCTCTCTCTCAATAAAAAATATGTCCCACTTATCAATCATTTCATCTTCAATTTCTTTAACTCTGTTGGCCATAACACTAACTTGTTGGTGACCACTCACAAAAATAGTTCTATTCGCTTCAGATATAAGGTCATCAAATTCCTGCTTGGAATTAACAGGATGCACAACTAATAGAGCTTCTACCTTCAATTTCTTATCAAGTTCCATAACAAACATTCTCTTGGCTTCTAATCTTAAGTACAAATCATTTGGTAGAACATCTATTACCTCAATAAGGACCTTCTTGTAGATATCTAGATACAAAATAATACTTTCCTCTATAGTTTCCTTATCCGAATCTTTAAAAGAATGATAAAACTTATTTACATTGTTGAGGTTATTGTCTTGGGTGATTTCATTTACTAACTCTTCTGGTGAAAGAGTATCTAGTTCCTTTGGTTCAGAATTCTTCTTTGAGTAACTTTCTTCTTAGGACCACCAGGCTCTCTTACAACCTATTGCTTCTTTCTGAGTGTCCTTGATTTCTTAGGAGATGGAGTAGGTGTCGGTGAGGGTTTTCTTTTCTTCCTGTCCACTCTTTTGAATTCAGCTACCCTACCACTTTCAGAATTGGATGAGGTAGCCACAGGAGAAATATGTGCTACCGGTTGTTGTTTTGTTTTTCTTTCCTGTTCAGCAACATCTTTCATCAGATCTAGTTTCAATAAGCCCTTCTTAACAATTTCTACAAACTTAGAAGCATATTTTATTTCTTTTTCTCTTTTCTTCCTTTGCTTCTGCATAGCAACACCACTCTCTATAGTTTCAACATTACCAAATATCTCCTCTGTCGGTTCCAGTGGAGCATCTAGGAGTATTTTAGCATGTGAATCCAAGATGTGTGAATCCACCTCATATCCCATCTCTATAACCTAGACAGTTCTAGGTCTAACTGCCTCCATCCAAACTTCATCTCTTTTGATAACAAAGCATATTTGTTTATCATACTTATCAACAATTCTTTAGGGAATCCTTTCCCTTTGCCTCATTTTTTCTTGAAAATCCTTGAAGTACTCTTTTACCAGTTTGTCACTATCAAATTCCATGCTAGTATTTGCCTCCTTTATCTATTTTCCAACAGAAACATCATAGGCAAAATCCTTATGTCCAATACCGGGAATCTCCTTTGAGAAGTAAAGCATTAAACACACATTTAGATTTCCAAATTTAAAGGTTCCCTTCTTATCTCCTTTTATTTTATCCAAATTCTCTAGAAATTCATCCTTTAACCATTCATAGATGTCAGTTTTAGCATTATTCAAGATCATCTCATGAGCACTATGAATGCATAAACTAGATACAAAATTCAGTCTATTAGTATGACCAACTTTATAACCAATGATCATACTTGCAAATTTAACATTGTTATCTTTTATATCATTGACCCTAAGTGACCGGTTGTCAAATGTAGCTCTGGTTAAGCTCATAACCTCTTTGTTTGGAATTTTCTTTTTCTTGTCAGGCCTAGTGCCAGTGGAGGGTGAACCAATAACAACTCTTATAGCTTCCTTAGTGATCTTAAATACTGAGTCTAACCACATAAATTCACCGTGAACCCTACTAAGAACATAGCAGATGGTTTCATCTGAGAATTCTGGCATATGGATGATTTCAATGAACCCTAAATCCTCAACAACCTTGTTCTCCGGTTTAACTACCCCATGTTTGTCAATGATAACATTTATGAACATATTCTTCAAATTTTCGGACCCTAAACTTTCAATGTTACAATGTATGTATGCCCTAGGGTCTTCAGTAAACGTGACTCCCTTCAGGATTCTAGAAAATGCACCAATGGAGTCATCCAGTTTTGCTATCTTAGGAATTATTTTGAAAATGGGTCTAGGTCATTTTATGTTCTCCACAATGGTAGGGTTTGCAACGAATTCAGGAACAGAGGATGAAGAAGCCATTGTGTAAGATAAATACCTTTTAGCTGAGAAATCCTTGAATTCTTTGAAAAACCTTTGTTGCTTCACCTTTGGGATGTCTTTGCTCAATTTTGCTCTCTTCAAATGCTTGAATGCTTGGTGAGAGGAAATGAGAAGTTATAGTGCCTTTATAACCAAAAAGTTAACTTACAGCCACAATAAATGCTTTGTCGGTGAAGTGAAAAATCCACATATCTATCAGTAAAGAAGAATTATAACTTCTTACCACCAACTGAGGGTAAATGCATGATTTTAAATTAGATGCCTTACCCCTAAGGATTATTCCTTAGTTAGATGAAGAATCTACTGTCGGTGCAGGATTACTCTATTTTGTCGATGCAGAGACAGATTCATCAATTCTCTAATCTCTCTTCTTGATCCATTGTTTAGTGAATTATTGCTTGATTTCATTTACCTTTTCTTTGCCTTTGTCGTTAGATCCTTTATTGTTCACTAGTACACTCTTACCTTTTACAAAATTTTGCAATATGCCCAATCTTGTTACATGCATAACAAGTTACATTGTTCCTCTGAATAGTTTTTCCATAACCTTGACTAGTTTGAGTTCTGCATTGATTAGATAAATGTCCAAATCTACCACAAGCATAGCATTTTACATTCATTCTACAATTATCTAAGTTATGTCCATTTTTATTGCATTTGGAACATTGACTGGTGGATGAGTTTGTATTTTGATTATTCTTAAATCTGCACTGATTTGCTCTATGACCAAATTTGTTGCAATTAAAACATTTCCCATTGAATTTACAAGCATTAGGTTTCCTTACCGATTTGTTGTGATCATGATTGTTTGCAGTTTCGGAACTTTCTCCATGTTCAAATCCAAGTCCAACTATTTCTCCATCAGGTTTCTGACTTTTCAGCATATCATCAAGCTTATCTGAGCTCTTCTTTAATTCATCTTTGTATTCATTTGCAGTGACCAACTCACTTTCCAGAGTGCTAACTTTCCTCATAAGTTCCTCTTTGTCATGTTGCATGTGAATCAAATATGTTTTGAGCATATCATTTTCATAACTGAGCCTTAGAGATTCACCTGATCTTCATTAAGTCTTCTGGCCAAATCTTCTTCATTCCTCTTTCTATCTTCAATATCCTTGCATAGTCTCATGGTTAAATCTTGCATCTCATTCTTCATGTTACTGTTCTCTTGTCTCATTTTCTCTGCAATATCTCTGAGAGTTTCCTTTTCTTCATCATCTTGGTTTTCAATTGCACATGTAATTCTTTTCTCTTATTATTTGCTATCACTAGGTTTTCTTGAAGTTCTTTGATGAATTCCCGAGCAGTTCTAAGTTCATCTTCCAATTTGATATTGTTCAATTTTTTTGCATCAAAATCTTCAAGAGCTCCTTCCAATTGTTGTCTCAAACTTTCCATCAATACCGGTTTCAAAATCTTCCTCAGGTTGTTAGGCTTTTGCAAATAGAGGAATAGGCTCTGATACCAATTGTTAGATGCTAGGATAGTCCCAAAGACACTGAGAGGGGGGCTGAATTAGTGTCTAACCGGTAGATGAAATATTTAAACTTGTTTGCAATGTTATAATCCGAATTAATATACCGGTAAGGAAATAATAATGCAGTAAAGAGAAACAAAAGAATAAGCATCAATGCATACCATAACATAGATATTTTTGGTGAGGAAACCCAGTAAGGGAAAAACCTTGATGGGATTTGTGACCCATAATATTTAATCACTGGCCAATATGAATAAATATTACTTGGTACAATAGGGGCCTTCACATGGAGGAAGGCCAACAGCCTAAAGCTCAATTTTCAACAAAAAAATGGAGTCCCATAGACTACAAATGGATGGTTAGATCCAATAATAATGTACTGCTCAAAATAGCATCTGCAATGCTGGATTCAGTACTGGTTTAAGCTCTATCTGATACCTCAGCCATAAACCTTGATTCTCTTTGCTCTTCTCTTATTCACTCATAAGATAATTACATCAAAATGCATATACAGTTCATTCGCTATCATAACCTATCACATCTCATATATCACCTTCTTACATTACTTAATTACATTTCATACTGACCTACAAGATCTCATACATATATGAGTCTTTACAATACATCATGTTGGCTATACAAATATAATTACAATACAAAACAATATTATTTCAAGTCATCTTAGAGTGCTGATATAATCTGCTGCTGGTGTAATTGGATGCCGGTGTGAATAAACTTGTAGTGTCTGTCAATGTCGGTAGATGATGTTTGTTGCCGGTGTAACCTGTGAACCATGTTACCAGTTGGTTGCCATAAATGACAACATCAACTATTGTCATCTGAGTGTATAATGCCAACATTCCCAGCCTTTGTCTCCTCCCGTGGAAGGTCCCAGCACTTGGTTTTTGCACTCTTGATGCTTCATGATCATCTTCTTCTCTAATAGATTTATATCTACTTCACATATTCTGGGGGGCTGGTCTTTATTGATGTAACTGGATTTGTTGGCCCTTATGGTTTTTTTGGGGATGGTTTGGGTTGGTTTGGATTATTCACTTCTCCTCTTCGATTATAATTGACTGTACTATTTTCCCATTTGGGCTTTATGAGCAAGACCAGAGGTTTTCTTTGTCTGGTTCTTTCCTACCAGTGCTCTTTGAACCAGGTTTGTGTATAAAAATTATAAATATTAATAAAATTAGTGGTCTTCCACTTTTATTGAAAAAATAAATAAATAGTATTAGTACTTTGTGGTTCACACTCAAGTTACTCTTCATCTGACATTTGTCCCTCAAACGAATGGATTATATCAACACACACATCTTTAATACTACAAGTTCCTTCTTGATTAATTTCAATAAATTCATTTGTATTTTGAAGTTGACATACTTGTGCACATGATATAGAGGATTATTTTTCTATTTTTTGTCTTCTCTCGAACTCGGCTTCTTCTGGACTAATAGTTAATCCTACTTGACTATCTCTTAGTTCTTCTATGGTTCTTCCATACCTTGGTACATCTTGCTCATTATTTGATATAAATCTAATATTTCTCAATGCTTGATCAACATCTGTTTGTATTTCTTGTGGCGTTATTTCTTGGTCTTTTTTATCCTCTTTCTTTTGTTGTCTTGTATATGCCTCTTTTCTCTAGATTCTGAGTTCTTCTTGTCTTCTTTCTAACTCTATCCTTTGTTTTGTAAAAGATAAGTCTTCATTTGTGATAACTTCTTTCTCTTCATTCTTTTCTTCACTTGATACACTAGATGATACATCTGGACCCCATTCATAATCATTTGAATTTGTCTCTAAACCATTGTCTAGGATTACACCATTGTACCATACAGGAATATTGTATGGTGCAAATAGTTCTTTGATTTTGGCCATCTCTTCTTTTACTACTTCTAGAATATCTTGTTCAAATTTAGCATTTGCTCGTATTCCTTGAACTTGTTTACAAGATTCTTCTTCTCTTTTGATTGCAAGTTATTCTTGTTGTTTTTTCTTATTGGTTACTATTTCTATTGCTTGATGTGGTTTTTCTTTCCATTGTTCTTCTTTAGGGACTGATTTGTTTCTCCACTTTGGTTGTTGATAATTGTGTTGCTTTTTATTTGGTTTTGAATATCCAAGTCATGATTTATCTTCTTTAGATTGCGAGTGAGGACAAATAGGTTTTGAAATACCTTGTTGTCTCTTACCAATTGGTCCTTTTCTTTCATATCCCATTTTTTACATGATCTTATAACCATTACCATAATTCTCTATGGGAATATTGACTTCTGTAGCTATTGCTATAGTTTCATTTTCATCTTTGTTCAACCAACCAAGAATTTCCTTATCTTCAGTTTCTTCTGCAAGTGTTTCAGCTCTAACAAATGCTCCATTAAACATTTCTTTTATTTTTTCTAAGATCTGTGGTTGGATATTTGTAGGTTGTCCATATGATTTAGGTGAAAGTGGAAAATTATGCAAAGAATATTTTCCCATGCCTTCATCATTTAATTTGAGCTTTTTCTCGAAGGTACCCCATAACTTTTCTTGAATTTCTTTGCTACGATATACTGACTCTCTGTTATGTGGAACTCTTGTATCTTGTGTTGGCTTCAGATTATTGCAATATTCGCTAGAGTCTGCAATTATAGTGACCTCTTGTCCCTCATGAGGAAGCTTTACACATTGGTGATATGTAGAAGGAACTGCTTGCATGTTGTGAATCCATGGCCTTCCCACAAGAATATTATAAGAGAGGTTCAAATCTAAAACTTGACATAATGTATTCCTTTCCACAAGTCTTATTTTGATTGGTAACACCATGGTTCCTTTAGAATAACACTCCTCTTCATCATAAGCCTTAATGGTTATTTTCTTCTTTGGATCTACTGCATTTTCTAAATATCCCAAAGCCTTTATTAAACTTAATGCACAAATGTTTAAGCTAGCTCCAACATCTATGAGTATGCATTTGACACAAGTTTTATTAATGGTGACTTCAACATGTAAGGGAGCATAGTGAGGATGTTGCAAGGATGCATCATCATTTTCGGAAAATGATAAGCAATGAGGGGCTATAAGGTGTCCCACCATATTTTGGAACTGATCTACATCCAGGCCTCTTTTGAAACTGTTGTTTTCGTTAGAGCTTTTTCCAAAATTTCCTTATGCATAGGTGAAACTTTGAGAAGATCTAAAATTTATATTTGATCGGGTATTGTTTGTAATTGTTCCACTAAGTTATATTGTCGTGAAGTGGAGGTTGATTCTTTTGTTATACCCGAAAATGTGACCTTCGCTTTACTTCTCGTAATGACATTGATTGGTTTTGAAGGTTTGTTATCTTTAACAATGATGATATTTACCACATCATCATATGTATAAGTGTAGTTCACTTTGGCTTTGCCTTTGTCATCTTTTGATTTAGATTGTTCACCTTTTTCATAGTTTGGAAGCGGATTTTTGAAGGCTAGGTGGGATTCATTTGTCTTATGACTATCCACTGTGATAGTTCCATTATCGAATAAATCTTGGATAAGGTGTTTCAATCTTTGACAATCATTAGTTTGGTGTCCTTTATTTCGATGGTAATTGCAAAAATAATTGTCGTTCCACCAATTAGGTTTGACTTGTGGTTCATAACTTCTTACTTCTAGTAAAATAATCATTTTGTTCATAAGAAGAGTTTTCAAAGCTAATTCCAAGGGTTCTCCAATTTCTGTAAATTTCTTGTGAGGATTGGAGAAGAAAGACTTGGATTTATTGTTTTCTTAATTGTTATTTCTTGGGATTTGACTCGATATTAAAGATTGGTTGTTGTTTTGTAGCATTATTGTCATCATTTCCTCCATTGATGACATTCCTATTCTTTGACCAGAACTTGGGTTTGTCATTGTTGTTGGTGTTGTTGTTGTTGTGGTTGTTGTTGTGTTTGTTGTAAGAATTATTGTAAAGTTTTAGCTCTCCTTTCTTTACCATTGCGTCTTCTATTTTTAGACCATTCTCAATCATCTTAGCAAAAGAAGGAGGACATTGCATTTTTAGACGATAACTCATTTCACTGATAAGATTATCAATGAATATGTCCATTTTTTTCTTGATCAGGTACATCTCTTGGATACCTATTAAACATTCATTTCCATGGCTGCAAGAAGATAATGAAAGATTCACCATTCTTTTGTTTAACATTGCATAAATCCAGCATTGTGGAGTATTGTGAAATAAACCTATTCAGAAGTTCTTCAAAATATTTGATTCCAGATGGGAATCTTAAGAACCATTCCATTGATTGTCCATTTAAACTGAGGGAAAAGGTGCATCAGGTAAGTTTCATCATGTGCAAATTCCACTCATAGTACAAAATTCCCTAATGTGATCTTGAGGATTAGATTTCCCATCATATTTATCACATTTAGGGATCTCACAATTCTATGGAAAGGGTATCATATTTAAACTTTTATCAAAAGGATATGGGCAGATATCTTCCAATGAATACTTCTTGGAACTTGTTCCATTCTGCATATCTTGTATTTGTTTTTGTAGATTTTGCATTTGTTGAGTAAGATTTAACAAGGGATTATCCAGATGGTTTCTCCCTATCTCTTCATAAGTTCTTCTATCACTATGCTCTCTTCTTGTGTCATCATGTTCTTTTCTTGTTTCTTCATGGCTTTCTTTGTTTATATCTTCGTTATTTGGATCATCTATGTTTTGAGTGTTACTTCTCTCTACATCTTGTTTCAAGCCTTCTATGTTAAAGTCTTGTGGAAATTTAGCTCCTGATTTTGCCAACATCAAAAGATATTTTTCTTTTTCCTTTGCTAATAATTTTTCCACTAGTCTATCAAATTTGAAATCTTGCTCAAGGTCTCTAATGGTTTTATTGACCGCTTCTTCATCAACAGCCTGTTGGTATTATGGATGTGTTGCATTAGTTTTGTCATTGATGTCAACACTTATCCTTCTAGAGATCTATGGTTATGTTGAACCGGCACATTGTGTTCACCGGCATGTTCAGTGACTTATGTATAGTCACCGGTATATTGTCCACAGACAGGTTATATTGTTCACCGGCAGGTTATATTGTTCACCGGCACTGAGGATGACTTGTTATCATCTGGAGATCAATTGATTATGTCAAAGATATGGTTTGGATACTTGGTTTTGGTATTTTGGTTAATTGTCTAATCAGTTTGACATACTTTTTGTTATCGGTAAATTGGTCTAGGTTATGGACCAGTATGCGTTATTTGTTCTAGATCAGCACGACACGTTATGGAGATGATTTATTGATTGGATATTATTGTAAATGTATTGAGCTGACATGATGCATCGCATCTTGACTTGTTTGTAATTGATTTAATTGTAAATATTCTTAGTGAGCCGACCTACACATTTGGTCTTAGGTTTTGTATATATGTAAGATCTCAATTGATGAGATATGGGATATGGTATGTACGGTTATGGTATTGTAACATGGTATGTACGAATATTGAAGATCATATGAGCAAACCATAGAGAAGGTTCAAGGAAAGTTTGAAGATGATTATCAGAGCTTAACCGGTACTGAATCCAGCATTGGAGTTGCTATTTTGAGCAATACATTATTCTAGGATTTAACCATCCTATTGTAGTCATTGCGACTCCCATTTGAATAGTGTGCTCTAGGCGGTTGGTCTTTCTACATGTGTAGACCCCATTTGTATACACATACTATCTGCAGTAGTATCATCTGATTGTGAGTAAGATTTTCCATGATGGTTTTTCCCCTTATAAGGTTTCCATGTTAAAATATTTATGTTATGTGTTGTGGATGTTGTTTCTCTTTCTGTTTCATGCATTAAGTTTCACCGGTATTGATATCAAATGTTAACTTGTTAACCGTCATTAAGTTTGGTTTACTAGTATTAAGTATCAAGTGTGATTATGTTGTATTTGGGTTGAAATTCATAGACAATTGATTCACCCCCCCTCTCAGTTGCCTTCCGGGTCCTAACAATTGGTATCAGATCAAGTCCTCTTTTTGTAGAAGCCTAACAGCTTGAGGAGATCCCATGGCAATAGACATTTTCAGGAAGGACAGTCTAAAACTTGATGGAACTAACTATGGTATATGGAAGATCAGAATGGAGACATATCTAAATTGCATTGGAAGAGACATATGGGAAGTTACAAAGAATGGTTATGTTGGTCCTACACCAAATCAACCTAATCCACCAACATTGGGTAAAGATCAAGAAAATGATTGCAAAGCAAGAGAAGCACTTTTGACCACATTATCAGATCAGCAAATCATGGGATTATCAGATCGATCTACTACTAAATCTATTTGGGATAAACTGGAGACATTGAATGAAGGAGATACCACTATCAAAATTACAAAACTAGAATGTTTCCAGGTCAGGTATGAAAATTTGAAAATGGAAGAAGATGAAACAATTTCTTCTTTTATGGAAAGAGTTAATGAAATTGTTTTAGGAATACAATGTTGTGGAGGATCCTTAGGTGAAGATGAAATTATTTCTAAAGTTTTAAGAGCATTGCCACCGACATACAAAATGAAAGTAACTACTATTAATTGTAAGGAAGTAAAGTAGCGGAAACAACTTCCTACACTAACCTTGAGAGGAGGGTAATGCAAAACTTTTTTAGATCATTATAACAGTTACAGAAAATAGAAATAGATATAATAGCAATCATACTACAACACAATGATTTACGTGGGGAAAACCCTTTCGGGAGAAAAACCCCACCCTCTAAAAGCAGCTCAATATTTTATTCAGCAATCAAAACATATTACAACATACTTGCAGAGCAAGCTCTTCGCAGGAGTACCACTAATCAGAGATTCAGAGGCAACTCAATAGCCATAAGACTCTTACACACAACCTCTATCTCACACACCTCATAAATAGGAGATACAATACAAGAAACTGTCAAACGGTATTACAAAACCATGGGCTAAAACCACCCAATAAGGTGTAGCCGACCTTATCTCCCTTCTAGATGCCCTATGACATGTTAAAGCACACATCAACACGTGTCGCTCCCTTTTTACAGCTCATTTATGTATCCGATACAAATTATTTTTCCTATTTCAGGAGTACAAACTTCCGGAGGCCATAACTTGAGAACCGTGTGTCCGATTGACGAACCGTTTGAAGCGCCGGAAAGCTCGCGAAGTGCTCTATCACCTCGTAACCCGCTTCGCCGGTTATGAAAACTTTTTAGGGCGTTTTGGAGCCTCTAAAGTCCCCAAAATTAAGTTTAAACATTTTATTGCACCCCTCCAAGACGAAAACTTTAATATCTTCAAAACTAGCTGTGACCTTGCGACGCAACTTTACCGGAATGCTTATCTAGCCAACCAGAAGCTTCAGGGAGAGTTTCGCACCATTTCGTGCTCAAATGAAAACTTACTATAAATAGTAATCTCGCATAAATGCAAGATTGAGACACCATTTTTCCCAACATTAATGACCTGAGAACAATGCCTAATACATCAGTATCTAGAGATACCTTGGTTGGAAAACTTTCAGCATTTGAGCTTGAGGAATTTGGTCCTGTTGCTACAATTAAGACAGATTTGGCCTTTAGAGAATCATCATCTATAGCATCATCATCATTTGACAAATCTAATTGGAAAGTACTTTATGTAAGAGAACTTGAAGATATCAGAAGGGAAAATGAAGAACTAGAAGAACTTGAAGCACTATTTGCAAGGAAAATGCCTAAAGGTCCAGTTGGAAGTAAGTATGAAGGTAAAGCACCGTTTAAATGTTTTAATTGCAATAAAGTTGGTCATATGGCATCTAGATGTCCTGACAAACATGCAAGATTGAGAGAGGAAGCTAAAAGAACATATAAGCCTAATCCTAAATATCAGAGATACAAATTTAAGAAGAACAAAGACAAATATTGTTACTATGATGATGAAGGAGTTACTAATGATTCTGATGAAGAACCAACAGACAATGGATGGGATTTTGTTGCAATAAAAGAAGATCAACCAGCACCTACTGTTCCACCGGTAGAGTAGACCCTAGTAGCTAAAATTGAAGAAAAGGATGAATGGATCATAGATTCTAGATGTTCACATCATATGATTGGTAATAAAAGTAAATTCTTATCTTTTCAGGAGTATAGTGGAGGTCTAGTAAGATTTGGTGATGATAAAGCTTGTTTGATCAAAGGAAAAGACACTATATCTTTGGATGGTAAGCACAATACTCACAATGTTTATTATGTTGAAGGTTTGAAGCATAATCTTTTGAGTGTTGGTCAATTAGTTGAAAAGGGATTTCAATTACAATTCAAGAATGGTAAATGCAAAATCATGAACAAAACTGGATTGGAGATTGCAACCGGTAATCAGACTAAAGGTAATATCTTTCATTTGAACAACAATGATAAGACATGCTTGATTGCACATATTGATGAAAGTTGGTTATGGCATAAGAGACTTTGTCATGTAAATTTTGACTGCATTGTAAAGATCAGTTCAACTAAGGCAGTAAGGGATTTACCTAAGATTGTGAAACCTCATAATCTGGTACATAAGGAATGTCAAATGGGAAAGCAAGTTAGAACAACCTTTAAGAGTATTTCTGAGAAATCCAATAAGGTTCTTGATTTAATTCATATTGACTTGTGTGGTCCGACAAGAATAAGAAGTCTACAAGGAGATAGATACTTTATGCCAATTATTGATGATTATTCTAGAATGTGTTGGGATACTTTTCTCAGGGAGAAATCAGAAGCTTTTGGAAAATTCAAACTATTCAAGGCAATGGTAGAGAATGAAACTGGTAAAAAAATCAAATGTTTAAGATCTGATCAAGGAGGTGAATTTGCATCTAAGGAATTTAATGCATTTTGTGAAGTAAATGGAATCAGAAGACAACTATTAGCACCCCGAACACCTCAACAAAATGGAATTGTGGAAAGGAAGAACATAACTATTTTGGAAGTAGCTAGAAGCATGATATTGGAAGCAAATATACCTCATGTGTATTGGAGAGAAACAGTGAATACATCAGTTTACACTTTTAACAAAGTACACATCAAAGGTGAAACTGGTAAGACCCCTTATGAGTTATGTGTTGGCATTATATGAACCGATATGAGGACATCATGATATTGTATGTTGTCATTGATGTCAATATGCTAAAGAAGAGAGAACTGGTATGTTACCAAGAACCAGTATATGTGAGAACCGGTATAACATTTTGAACTAGTATATGTGCCAAAGTGAAGCGGTGTGTTTGTTCAAGGTGAACCGGCATGTGGTTATGGGAACTGGTACATGGAAGCTTTATATGACTATCGGTTGGTAGTCTCAACTTCAGGGTTTCTGGTTGAAGTACTTCAAGCCTATGTGACTCAACCAGTGACTTTGTGTGATGAGTTAGCATTGTAACGAAGAACAGATCATGTTGTCACGTCAACCTTGTGCGCATGAAGGATCTTGCATGAAGGAGATTGTTCCTATCTACCTCGGGAATGTGCGAAGTCTGTAAATGGTGATAACACGTGATGGGTTATCAGCCACCATGAAATCAGTGGAAAATGAGCGATGAAGAACATCTTGAGATTGGTTCAAGACTATTGCATTTAATGCAATGTGCTCAACGGTCAGGATTGAACCATTTGAATTGGTTAACCTAACAGGCTTAGGGTTTAGGGTTTATGCTACTAACCTATCTGTTTCCTATAAGGTCGATGTTGTGTTTCTTTCTAAGATTGTTGGCAAAAGTTGTGTGTGTGTATCCAAGAGAAGAGATACGTGATTCTTGCCAGAACAGACAAGAGAAGTGATACCTACTGAGTGTAAGTGCAGAAGGTGAAGAGGAGTTAAAGCGGATCTGCATTGGCATTGAGTGTTGTTACCAAATCATTGTAATACCTATTGATCTCTAACCACTTCAATAGTTGGGAAATCCCTTAACAGGGTAGCTTTAACCGGCTTACTGTAAATCCTTTAACAGGGTGACTCAAAACCATTGAGTTCTTGAAATCCTCTAACAAGGTAACCTTTAACAGGGTTTAACCCTTAACCGGGTGATCCCTAACAGGATTGGTTCCTAACAGAACCTATTGTATCAGTCTTTAACCAAAAAAGGCTCCTAACAAAGCAGAGTTCTAAAGAGTTCAAAAATAGCTTGTGGGTATTCATCCCCACCGTGGTTTTTCCCAGTTGGGTTTCCACGTGAAAAATCTGTGTGTCATGTGTGGTGTTATTTATGTGATGGTTTAAGTGATTTGTATTTGAAGGTAAATCATGTTGATCTACCTATTTATATATCTTTGATAATAGATTACCTATTTATGCACTAGGGTGAAATAGAATGAAGTATTAGATTGTATGAAAAGATAAGTGTCAACCGGTTTATGCTTGTCTCAGTTATTCTGGATTTTGTTGGTTGAACTCTATTTAAGACTGGTGTTACTGTTTGTCTGCCAAAGCACAGAGTTTGCTGACAAACCGGTTTAGAATTGTGTTTTTGTCTGTACTGATTCACCCCCGCTCTCAGTACCGGTTTGGTACTATCCGTTCATCATTGAGTTATAAATTGGTATCAGAGCGTCCTCCAGGTCCTCTATGCTATAAGCTTAACCGTTTGAAGAAAAGATCCCAGTCTAATGATGAAGAGGGAAGGTCCAAAGTTCAATAGAGATAATTTAAGTATATGGAAAGACAGAATGAAGATATACATCAGAAGCATGGGTGCTCAACATTGGAGCTATGTTGAGAATGCTTATGTTGCCCCTACTGGTACTCTCACCGATGACCAAAAGAGAGAGATGCAAGAGAATGGGCAAGTCATGGAAGCCCTAATTAGTAGTTTATCTGACATTGAGTTTACTAATGTCCAAGATAAAGTAAATCCCAAATGAGTATGGGATACTCTTGAAAATATCTATGGCGGTGATGAGCATGTAAAACAAGCTAAGGAAGAAAGCCTTAGAGGGAAGTTTGAAGACATGCGGATGGTTGAAGGTGAAACCATTCAACAGTATGGAATAAGAATCAAAACTGTTGTCGAAGATATCAAGAGTGAAGGTGGTAAAATGGAAGATTCCATTATGGTAAGCAAAGTCCTGAGATCCTTATTACCGGTCTATGCAATAAGGGTTGTTGCTATTCAGGAGTTGAGATCAATAGACAAGACTAAGGTATCCCTAGACTCCATCATTGCAAAGTTGATAGCCTATGAGATAAATAGTTTTGATGGCACTGTTCAAAAGACTAAATTAGCTTTTAAAGCTTCTGTTGTACCATCCAGAAAAGGAAAAGAAGCTAGCACTAGTGGTGAACCAAGATAAAGTAGAGAAATGGATGATGAGGAGATTCTGATGGCATTTGAAGCTCTTCTTGCCAGGAAACTTCCTTAAGGAACTGGTAAATACAGAGGTAAGCTCCTTTTGAAATATTTTTCTTGTAATCGAATAGGACATATTGTTGTAAACTGTCCTAATGGTGACAACAAGGAAAAACCGGAAAGGTTCAAGAAATTCAAAGGAGGAAACTGGAGAAACTATTTTGTGGCAATTGATGATGGTGTCATAGATGAGGAGTCAGAAAATGAAGAAAATGAAGATATTGTATTTGTTGTTGTGAAGGAAGATGTGTCAGACAAGAAGGCTCTTGTCTCACGCTTTGATAATTCCAAAGAGTGGATTATTGACAGTGGTTGTTCTCACCATCTAACTGGTGACCAGAGAAAGTTTCTATCCTTGGAAGAGTATGATGTTGGTGTGGTTCACTTTGGTAATGATGCACCATGTATGGTCAAATGCAGAGGGTCCATCTCTCTGAATGGAAAGAGTAGTGCTGACAATGTGTATTGGGTTGATGGTCTCAGACACAACCTTCTAATTGTTGCCCAGCTAAATGATAGTGGTCTCACTCTAGAATTCAAGAATGGAGTGTGCAGAATCAAAGGAAAGAATGGTGAATTGGTGGCCACCGGTATGCAAACCAAAGGTAACCTATTTCAACTGAATGCAAATATAAGTACATGTCTTATGGCTAAATTTGATGATAGTTGGATATGGCATAGGAGACTCTACCATGTAAACTTTGATAGCATTGTGAAGGCCAGTAAGATCAAGGAAATTAGAGGGTTGCCGGTGCTAAGCAAATCAGAAAATACCTTGTGCAGAGAGTGTCAACTGGGGAAAATGTCTTCAACCTTTAAAGGTAAACCTTTCACTGTTGACAATTTGCTTGATCTTGTGCATACTGATTTGTGTGGTCCTATGAAAACTAGGAGTGTGCAGGGTGATAGGCACTTCATGATTCTCACTGATGACTACTCAAGAATGATGTGGGTCACATTCTTGAAAGATAAGTCTGAAGCTTTTGTAAAGTTCAAAGCTTTTAGAGCATTAGTGGAGAAGGAAAGTGGTAAAAGGATCAAGTGCCTGAGAACTAATCAAGGAGTGGAATTCACTTCTAGTGAATTCAACAAGTACTATGAAGAACATGGCATCAAGAGGCAACTATCTACCCCCCAGACTCCACAGCAGAATGGCCTAGCAGAGAGGAATAATTGGACTATGGTTGAAGCAGCAAGAACAATGCTGATTGAAGGAAAGGTTGCTCACACCTTTTGGAGAGAAGCGGTGAGCACTGCAGTCTACACAATGAACTGGGTACTCATCAAGAAAGGTAAGGATAAAACTCCTTATGAGTATTGGACCGGTAAGACACCTGTGTTTAGCTACTTTAGAGTGTTTGGTAGAAAATGTTACATCAAGAGGAGCGAACACCAGAGCAAATTTGATGTGAAATGTGATGAGGGAATATTCCTAGGGTATTCCACCAAGAGAAAATCTCTCAAGTGTTTCAATAATAGGACTCGGAGAATTATGGACAGCATCAATGTAAGAGTTGATGAAACCTCTGAGAAAACTAAGGAAACCGGTAGTGAGAAAGTGTTAAATGAACCAGTTGCCACTCAACCAAATACCAGTAACAATGTTCCTACACCAGTAGATGTAGATGCTGATACTGATGGAGATGAGGATGAAGAAGAAAAGCAAGAGGAATCTATCAAGGCCATTCCTCGGTATGTCAAGCTGAATCATGATCCTAAGCAGATCAGAGGAGATAAGGATGCAGGAATCCTTACAAGAAGAAAGGTCAGAGAAAACTCATGTATGATCTCTGAATTTGAGCCTAAATCATTCAAAGAGGCACATAAAGATGAAAACTGGTTCAAGGCAATGGAAGAGGAACTTGACCAGATAGAGAGAAATGGTACGTGGTCTTTGGTACCCAGACCGGAGCATAAAAATGTCATTGGTACCAAATGGCTTTTCAGAAATAAGTTGAATGAGGATGGCACAGTGATTAGAAACAAAGCCAGACTAGTGTGTAAAGGTTATGCCCAAGAAGAAGGAGAAGACTATGGAGAAACCTTTTCTCCTGTAGCCAGATTGGAAGGAGTTCGTATGCTTCTTGCATATGCAGCTTTTAAAGGATTCAAAGCATATCAAATGGATGTAAAATCTGCATTCCTAAATGGTGTACTTGAAGAGGAGGTGTATATAGAGCAACCAGATGGGTTTGCCCTATCTGAAGATAGTGACATGGTGTGTAGGCTACATAAAGCCTTATATGGTCTAAAGTAGGCACCTAGAGCATGGTATGAACGCCTACACTCCCATCTTGTGAAGATTGGATTTGAGAGAACAAATGAAGATAGCAATATCTAATTGAAGTCTGAAGGAGATCAGATCCTGATCTATGAGGTATTTTTTGATGACATTATCTTTGGTGGAGATGACAAGATGAGTCATGAGTTTACAGATGAGATGAAGAAAGAGTTTGAGATGTCACTCATAGGGGAGATTAAGTTCTTCATTGGACTGTAGATTCAACAAATGAAAGATGGAATCTTTATCACTCAATCCAAGTATGTCAAAGAGGTGTTGAAGACCTTTGGCATGGAAGATAGCAAACCAGTTGGTACACCAATGGTGACCGGTTGTAAACTATCCAAAGAGGATGACTCAACATTGGTTGATGAGAAGCAATACCGATCAATGATTGGTAAGTTGCATTATGTAGTGCATAGCAGACTAGATATTGTACATGCAATTGGCATTACTACAAGGTTCCAGAAAAGTCCAAGAGAATCCCACTTGGTTGCAGTCAAGCGGATTCTTAGTATCTGAAGGGAACTATTGATTATGGATTGTGGTATCCATATAGCAAGGATTTCAACTTGAAAGTATTCACATATGTTGATTGGGAAGGTAATGTGGACGACCGGAAGAGCACAATCGGTGGTGCATTCTTTCTTGGTGGTAGACTGGTCTCATGGATGAGTAAGAAGTAGAGTTGTATCTCTCAGTCTACAACAAAAGCAGAGTATGTTGTAGCTTTCATGAACTGCACTCAGACAATTTGGATGAAGCATGTATTAAATGGCTTCAAAGTTCCTATATCTGAACCGGTAAGTATATTTTGTGACAATACAAGTGCAATTAACATCTCCAAGAATCTGGTTTTACATTCTAGAACCAAGCACTTTGAGCTTAAGTATCATTTCTTGAGGGAAAAGGTTCAAAACAAAGAGATTGCACTGGAATATGTTTCCAGTAAGGAGCAGTTAGCAGACATATTCACCAAGCCTCTCCCAAAGGCTACATTTATGTACTTAAGAGGTGAATTAACGGTGCTGCCCCTTCAAGAGGTAAACTAAAGGTATATGCTCCACATCAGTCAAGTATTGCATAGTCAAATTTTTCTTCAAGATTGATGTGTTGAAGGATGCTACTCCTCAGGGGGAACATCATAATGGAATAGGGAAGCTTGTGCCTCCACTTTGGCATTGTTGTCAAAGGGGGAGAAGAAGTGAAGCGGGGAAGATATCTGTAGAAATTGGGGGAGAAGATGTGAAGGGGAGAGATATCTTTGTATATTGCTATCAATGCCAAAAGGGGAGATTGTTGTCATTATGTGAACCGGTATGAGGACATGATGACATTGTATGTTGTCATTGATGTCAATATGTTGAAGAAGAGAGAACTAGTATGTTACCAAGAACTGGTATATGTGAGATCCGGTATAACATTGTGAACCGGTATATGTGCCAAAGTGAAGCGGTGTGTTTGTTCAAGGTGAACTGGCATGTGGTTATGGGAACCAGTACATGGAAGCTTTGTATGACTACGGGTTGGTAGTCTCAACTTCAAGTTTTTCGGTTGAAGTACTTCAAGCCTGTGTCACTCAACCGGTGACTTTGTGTGATGAGTTAGCATTGTAATGAAGAACAGATCGCGTTGTCACATCAGCATTGTGCACGTGAAGGATATTGCATGAAGGAGATTGTTCCTATCTACCTTGGGAATGTGCGAAGTCTATAAGCGGTGATAACGCGTGATGGGTTATCAGCCACCATGAAATCGGTGGAAAACGAACAATGGAGAACATCTTGAGATTGGTTCAAGACTGTTACATTTAATTCAATGTGATCAACAGTCAAGATTGAACCATTTGAATTGCTTAACCTAACAGGTTTAGGGTTTAGGGTTTATGCTACTGACCTATATGTTTCCTATAAGGTTGATGTTGTGTTTCTTTTTTAGGTTGTTGGCAAAAGTTGTGTGGGTGTATCCAAGAGAAGAGATGCGTGATTCTTGCTAGACTAGAGAAGAGAAGTGATACCTGCAGAGTGTAAGTGCAGAAGGTGAAGAGGAGCTAAAGCGGATCTGCATTGGCATTGAGTGTTGTTACCAGATCATTGTAATACCTGTTGATCTCTAACCACTTCAATAGTTGGGAAATCCCTTAATAGGGTAGCTTTAACCGGCTTACTATAAATCCTTTAACAGGCTGACTCAAAACCATTGAGTTCTTGAAATCCTCTAACAAGGTAACCTTTAACAGGGTTTAACCCTTAGCCGAGTATTCTAGCCATCCCTTAGCTAGGTGATCCCTAACAAGATCGGTTCCTAACAAAACCTATTATATCAGTCTTTAACCAGACAAGGCTCCTAATAGAGCAGACTACTAAAGAGTTCAAAAACAGCTTGTGGGTATTCATCCCCACCGTGGTTTTTCCCAATTAGGTTTCCACGTGAAAAATCTGTGTGTCATGTGTGGTGTTATTCATGTGATGGTTTAAGTGATTTGTATCTGAAGGTAAATCATGTTGATCTAGCTGTTTATGTATCTTTGATGATAGATTACCTATTTATGTACTAGGGTGAAATGGAATGAAGTATTAGATTGTATGAAAAGATAAGTGTCAACCAGTTTATGCTTGTCTCAGTTATTCTGGATTTTGCCGATTGAACTCTGTTTAAGACCGGTGTTACTATTTGTCTACCAAAGCATAGAGTCTGTTGACAAACCGGTTTAGGATTGTGTTTTTGTCTGTACTGATTCACTCCCCCTCTTAGTACCGGTTTGGTACTATCTGTTCATCATTGAGTTATCACTATGGTTTGGTAATACTCCCACTCTTAAATACTTCAAAAATCTTGGAAACAAATGCTATATTAGGAGAGATGAGTATATTGGTAAATTTGATCCTAGAAGTGCTGAAGGAATATTTCTTGGTTATTCATCTAAGAGCAAGGCATATAGATGTTTTAATAAAAGATTGTAGAAAATCATTGAGAGTGTTAATGTGAAGATAGATGAACAATTTAGAGAAAATTCAAGGTCTGCAGATTCTGAACCGGCAGTTGAGATGATCATAAACGAACCTATACAGAGTGCACCAGTATAGAGTGTGGATCCAGTCACACTGGCATCATCAACGAATTCCACAGTGACTGAAGAACAACAACATATGAATAAACCCATTTATGTAAGACTGGATCACTCAAAAAATTAGATAATTGGGAATAAGTATCAAGGTGTTATGACAACAGGAAGACTGGAAAATGAGGAGGTATGCTTAATTTCTCAAATTGAACTAGCGTCTGTTATTGAAGATTGTCAAGATGAACATTGGATTAAAGCAATGGAAGATGAATTAGAACAAATTGAAAAGAACAATACATGGACATTAGTTCCCCAGCCTAAAGACAAAAATGTAATTGGAACTAAATGGGTATTCATAAATAAACTTAATGAAGATGGTAAGGTAATCAGGAACAAAGCAATATTAGTGTGTAAAGTATATTCACAAAAGGAGGGAATTGATTATAATAAAACCTTTGCACCAGTAGCTAGAATTGAGGCAGACAGATTATTTCTTGCATTTGTAGCTCATAAGAACTATAAGTATATTAGATGGATGTAAAATGTGCATTTCTGAATGGTGATCTTGAAGAAGAAGTTTACATTGAACAAATTTATGGATTTTAATTGACAAATGATAAGGATATGGTTTGTAGATTAAGGAAAGCTTTGTATGGATTGAAGCAAGCTCCTAGAGCTTGGTATGCTAGATTGGACAAATATCTTTTGAATCTTGGTTACACTAAAGGTAATTTTGACAACTTTTTTAATTTCAAAGTGACCAATGATGACATCATTTTTGGAGGAGAAAATGGTTTGTGTAAAGACTTTGCTAACAAGATGCAGGAAGAATTTGAAATGTGTATGATTGGGGAGATAAAATTCTTTTTAGGATTGCAGATTTCACAAACTGATAAAGGGATATTCATATGTCAAACAAAATACTTGAAGGAACTATTGAAGAAATTTGGTATGGAAAACTCCAAACTGGTAAGTACTCCTATGACTACAACTGACAAATTGACATTGAAGGATGATTCGGCTCCTATTAATCTGACAAGATACGAATCTATGATTGAAGGTTTATTGTATTTGACACAAACAAGACCTGATATAATGAATGCAGTATGTATTGTCTCAAGATTTCAGAGTAATCCTAAAGAAAATCATGAATCAACAGTAAAAAAGATTGTCTAGTATCTACAACGCACAACAAATCTTTGTTTATGGTATCCTAAAGATGAAACTTTGTATTTATGTGCATACACCGATGCAAATTGGGCAAGAGATGTAGATGACAAAAAGAGCACCACTAGCAGAGCATTCTTTCTTGGTAGCAGATTGATTTCATGGTTGAGCAAGCAGCAGAGTTGTACATCATTATCAATAGCAGAATCAGAATATGCTGCAGTAGCAACTAATTGTACTTAGGTATTATGGATTAAGAAAATGTTGAAGGACATAAAGGTAAAATGTAAAGAACCTATAATTATTTATTGTGATAATTCAACAACAATTGATATATCAAAGAATTTGGTATTTCACTCTAAGATTAAACATGTTTCTATCAAATATAACTGTGAGGCCTCACCTCGACTCAGTCTGACATTCAATGGATTTTATATTTAGACTATGATGGATACTTTATTTTGATGCTTTTTGAGACTTAGAACTTACATGATTTCAGGATTTGGATAACATTGCTATGATTTGATGATTTTACTTATATGCTTTATGAGGTAGAGCACTACATGATTGTTAGATAGGATGATATTGCAATGATAGATGTCGTTATTGAATTTGTAGGACTTTACTCTGAATATAGAACTATGATGTATGTTTAGTTTATGTGAATTGGGATGAAATTGCTTATGTGAATTTGCTTGATAAAAGATGTATTCAATCTGTGCAGATGAAAATTGTATGCAAGTGATGATGTGTATTGTTATATTATTGAATTATATTATATACGGATATTTGGAAGTACTAATGTGTAAATTGAGATGCGCAGGAAATTTACCATGTGACCATGGAAATTACAGAGAATCAAACCTAGACTTATGTATGTTCGTAAGCCAGGGTTTGTCTATTTGGAGAGACAACACCCTGTTTGTGTTGTATTTTATTCATAACAGTATATGCTGCATGAGTGTTAAGTGTTATTTAAATTTATTGTGTAAAAACCACAAGAGACAATTTCATGTTTTATTTTTGTAAAAGTGTTTTATTTGTGTCACTTGACACATGTGTGGATTTAAATTTAAATGTTTTATTTTGTCTCTTGGTGGGAAAGTGTTTAATTATAGTTCTTCTTAAATAAAATAATGTGTTGTCATAAATACTTTGGGAATATAATATTTGGGGTGGTCAACTTATGTTTGACCCGAAAATAAACTTCAGAGGGGTTTAAAATGGGTTAAATGAACACCTAGGGGTAGTTTAATAGGGTTCCCTAAAGCCCATAAGGTATACCTAGGGGTTAGGGGTATTTTTAGGCAAGTTTCTACTTTATAATGATCTTTTTAACACTTTAAAAATTGGCTTTTTTGAGTTGTGCGAAAATTGAAGATTAGAAGTTTAAATCTAATTTAGATTTTTCTTATTCGAATGGGAGTCTTTTTGCATTTTTGCTTTTTTTCCCTGTTGGTTTTTTTAAACTTGTGAGAACTCAGAGAGTGAGCTTCTTAAGCAAGATTTTTGGGAATTGAAGGGTAATCACCCACTCTCCATTTTTGGAGACAAGAGAAATTTTGAAAAGAAAATAATGTTATGGAATAGAAAAATTGATTAAGGGTAGAAGGAAAAAGATTCGTGGATTGGGCAGCTCTTCATCAAATATCATAATACCTTTGGGCAGATTAAGGTTGGTTTCAGTTATTCATTATAATGTCTTCTTCTTGCTTATGTCTGGAAGTTTGTTGGTGTAAGAAATCTGTGTTTCTTGAATGTATTTGTTGAAAAATCTTTTGGTATTTTTGCATTATGATTTGTGTTGTGTTTTGGGAGTTTCCTCAAGACCTCTTTCTCTTGGGAGAGAAGAGGATCTTGTGGGTGGTAGCAGTGACAACCCTTGAGTGAGAGACTCTCTTTTGAGAGCAATCACAAGGGATCTTTGTGTGACCCTTGCTGCATGGCCTGTTTGTGCAATGGGGGTCATAAGGAGGGATATAAGGCTAGAATGCCTTTGGGGGGCATAAGGAATAAGGGGTTGAGATTTTTGATATATTTATTGTGCCATGATGTGGCTTCTTTTTTATTTCATACTTGCAGTTCTCCTCAGGGTATTGGTCCACTACCACCCTTTGAAAAGATCATCACCAAAGTGTGGTGCTGTGAAGCCAAGTTGGGAGTGTGTCTGATTATCTGTATGCATTGCCTTCTATGTGTTTTCCTGTATGTTACCCGTCTAGGAATTGGTTCTCCGAGCTCGGGGGTGGCTACCAGTTAGCCTAGGCTGGGAGGTGAGCACTCCGTGGTCATATTTGTGTTTTCTATTATGCAGGAAAGTCAGGAGAAAGAGAATAGGAACCATGAAAAGACACAGAAAATTATTGTTGAAGATACTTAAATCCAGTTGCAAATATTTGTTTTAATTTGATTCAGAAGTATGCCCTCATTCATAGAAATGAGAGGCAAGTTGTAATTCTTGAAAATAGACTTGAGTTTTATTGTTGTAGCTAAGCAAGGAAACATCCTGTAAATATGCAGAATATCTTAGAGTTGTAAAAGCTTGTTTTATTTCTACTTCTGTTTGGGTTTCAGAAAAAGAAAAGCCCCTTTGAGTTGCATGTAAAAGCTTCTTTTGTATTATGGAAAAATTAGTTTCAAATAAATTTTATCTATATTCTACTTGTTGAAAAGTATCAGTTATTTTGCTGAAGAATTCTAAGTATTTAAAAAAAAAGAGTGTTTTAAGTAATTGTTTTATTAGTGGAAAAATCAATGAATGTGTTTTATTCAGAATAGTATGATGTATTTTTTTTAAAAAGTGTTAGAATAAAAGTTTAGCAAAAGATCTACTTCTATTTCTTTTGTCAGCAATTAGAATAAATAGATAAAAGAGCCTAAGTTATATATCAATTATATATATATATATATATATATATATACTTAAATGTTTATTTGTGCACATGTAATTTTGGATTTGCATAATGTGTTTCCCATTGTTATTCTGTTTAAAATTTTGTATGTAAATCTTATTAAAATATATATATATATATATATTTTTATATATATTCACCCTTAAAACTTTTATATATATATAAATTTATATAAATATAAATATATATATATATAAATATATATATATATTTATTTATTTATATATAATATATTTTTAAAAAAATATATATAAATTAAAAAAAAAAAGAGATTTGGGTTCCATGCGGGCCGCACTGTGTGTACGCACAGTGAGGGCCGCGCGGCGCCCACTATGTGAACACACAGTGCGGGCCGCTTGGCTCCCACTATGTGGACACACAGTGGATGACCGCGGCCGCCACTGTGTGGCCACACAGTGGTGTGAGCCGCTAGCGGCGCCCACTGTGTGGACACACAGTGGTGCCGCGGTGCCCACTATGCGCCCACACAGTGGCGCCTCGGCCCTCCCTGTTGCCTTCTTCGAACCTGCAATGAAAATGGTCGTCGCCTTGGGGTTTCGGCCCTGTCAAAAACACTCAGTGGTAAGCAAAAAAAGAATGGATTAAGCCCTAGCCCGGGTAGGGCTAGGGTAAATGAATTAAATTTTACATGATAGTTTAGAGTTGATAATATATTATAAAAAAAAAATAGAACCCTAATTAGGGTTGGGAAAATATTGTTTATTATTTTGGAAAGTTATTTTAGAAGAATTAAAATATATAAATATATGTAAATATATATATATATATATATATATATATATATATATATATATATAATTCTGGTTATATTTGGAGTAAGTAATTAATAGAGATTTAAATATTTAAATACCTCTGAATTGGTTTCTAATAGGTAGTAAAAGAAAAAAAAGGAATATACAAATTTATGAATAAAGCCTGGTCTTATAAAATTCAATTGTATTTAGCAAGTTAAATGCTTGATATTGCCTTAGTTAATTTAATTAGAGCATTAAAATTTTAAAATGGTTGTTTAGACTATATGGTCATATTGGAGATTGAATTAATTTTCCTCTCCTATTTCTTTAGCGTGATTGTTTTAATAAACCTAATGACTAGGTATCTCGTGGAGATAAATTTAAACCAGTTAGTTTTCCGCGATTAGAATTAAACAAATTATCGATGCTTGGTTTGTTTCAGAATTAGCTCGAATATAATTATGGGAATTTCATTAACGCTTGTCGTGTGAGCGAACTTGTTAATTAATTAGTATTTTATAAAAAAAAAATCGTTCTGTTTTTGCCCTAAATTTTGGGCATGACAATAACTTTCTGAAAGAGAGTATTAAAGAAAAAGAAGTAAGATTGGTTTCTGTGAATACTAAAGAGCAGATTGCAGATATCTTTACTAAGCCTTTGCCTAAGGAAACTTTTTAATATCTCAGAGAGCAGCTTGGGGTAATACTCCCACTAGTAGAGACTTAGACAGTTGAAGATTGGCATGAATCGGCAGAAACTAACAGAGAAACCTTTTTCCAGTTTTGATGGAGGAGAGCTATTTCACAAGGGGAGTAGTTGGTTATATTAATTGGTTGTATTAGTTGGTTGTGTGTTCTGGTATTTTTATTTCTTTGGCATTTCATGTCAAAGGGGGAGAGATATTTAGGGAAAAACTTTGTATTTAGAAAACATTATCCTAGGGGGATAGATAATTCATTGAGGGAGAGATATATACTCTCTGCATTTTGATTTTGATTTCTAGTATTCTATTCTGCAGATTGTTGGTTTTTGGTTTTCGGCATTCTATTTTGGCACTTAGATGTTTTTCCATCTAGTGTTGCCATCAATGCCAAAGGGGGAGATTGTTGGTATAATGGATGTGTTGCATTAGTTTTGTCATTGATGTCAACACTTATCCTTCTAGAGATCTATGGTTATATTGAACCGACACATTGTGTTCACCGGCATGTTCAGTGACTTATGCATAGTCATCGGTATATTGTCCACCGGCAGGTTATATTGTTCACCAACAAGTTATACTATTCACTGGCACTAAGGATGACTTGTTATCATCTGGAGATCACTTGATTATGTCAAAGATGGTTTGGATACTTGGTTTTGATATTTTGGTTAATGGTATAATTGAATTGACATATTTGTTGTTACCGGTAGATTGGTCTAGGTTATGGACCGGTATGCGTTATCTATTCCAGATCAACACATCACGTTATGGAGATGATTTATTGATTGGATATTATTGTAAATGTATTGAGCCGACATGATGCATCGCATCTTGACTTGTTTGTAATTGATTTAATTGTAAATATTCTTAGTGAGCCGACCTACACATTTGGTCTTAGGTTTTGTATATATGTAAGATCTCAATTGATTAGATATGGGATATGGTATGTAAGGTTATGGTATTGTAACATGGTATGTGCGAATATTGAAGATCGTATGAGCAAACCATAGAGAAGATTCAAGGAAGGTTTGAAGGTGTTTATCAGAGCTTAACCGGTACTGAATCCAGCATTGGAGATGCTATTTTGAGCAGTACATTATTCTAGGATTTAACCATCCTACTCTAGTCATTGTGACTCTCACCATGGTTTTTCCCCTTACATGGTTTCCATGTTAAAATCTCTGTGTTATGTGTTGTGGATTTTGTTTCTCTTTCTATTTCATGCATTAAGTTTCATTGGTATTGATATTAACTATTAATCTGTTAACCAACATTAAGTTTGGTTTACCGGTATTAAGTATCAAGTTTGATTATGTTGTATTTGGGTTGAAATTCATAGACAACTGATTCATCCCCCCCCACCCTCTTAGTTTCCTTCGGGGTCCTAACGCAGCTGTATACCCCAAAGTTTGGAATGTTGAATTATCTTCTTCTTCCATTTTTTTTTGTTGTTTTATGAGTTGTTTGTATTGAGCTCTAGTCCAAACTGGCATGTGATTGGTTTGAAATTTTTGAAGTTTTTAACCTTAAAAACAACTCAATAGGTGATTATTGGTTTAGGAAGGTATGCTTTTTTTATTTTACCACTGTTGTTGGTTCATTGTGATAAAGAGTCTCTTTGTTGAAAAGAACATCCTTGCAAAATTTCTTCGTCAAATTTTGTCCCGCAGCCACGTAAATAGTGATGAAAATGGTGTAGGAATGTCCTATGTTTTAATAAGATCTTGCGATTGATATACAATAATCTTATCCATTTCTGAGTAGCTTTATAACTGGGCTTTCTTTTCATAAGGCGATACTTAAAAGTCATATAAGCATATGATGGTTTACAAGTTTGCTTGATTCCAATGTGAGCGCAATTCTGATTTTTTATATAACCTAGGTTCAAAATAGGAAAGATATATCCAAGATATTGAACACAAGGTAGATTGATCAAGTTTCATGATAGAGAATTTGATATATCCTGATGAGAAACTAATAATGATGTTGATTTTTGCACTTAAGATGTTTGAATCAATAGCTTATTGAATGTTTTATGCTTATGGAAACCTTTTTGTAAATAGCTTGTTGGATTGGTGACCTAGTTATCGAACTAGTTTGAAAATGTGTGATAGTTTAAAGACAATTTTACTCAAGAAGTGTTTTGATACTGACTTTGAAATTTTGATTTGATATTCTTTGTCAAAGATGTGAGAAATCATTTGTGCTAACTTTTTGGTCAAAAGTGCTAATGAGCTATTTTGTTTCTTGAAAGTGCTACTCTGATTATGTTTCAAAGATTTTTTTCAATTATTCCAGCAAGTTGTTGGATTTTTGCTCATTTTTAGATGATGATTTTCTTCAATTTTTGACCATTTTGAGCATGTTATAGGCATAGAAGACACAATGTTTGAAAAAAGAAAAATGCACAAGCAAGTACAAATCTTATGGCAGGCTGAGACAATAATTGTTGAATCTCACATGGGGTTTCCCCTGAAGCTAGGCTATTCAAAGAAGATTTTTAGATGCTTGACCCCACTGGCTTTACCCTCGGCACTCACTTCTCTAGGGCAGCCAAGCACCAGTTTCCATGAAAACTCCCCACAGAAAACTTTATATCTCTACTAAGAACCGTATGTGTGTGAGCCGCTTCAGAGGTCCAACCTCCTACGCCAACAATTAGAAGGATTTTGGCAACTAGTACAAACGGTTTTTTAGTAAAGGCTTATGGTCATGTGGCCATACATGAGACACTTTCATCTCTATAAATACAGAAGGTTCCCAGCCTATAGAGTTTATTGTTGGTATTATGGATGTGTTGCATTGGTTTTTTCATTGATGTCAACACTTGTCAACGATTGAGAACACTTGGAGATCTTTGGTTATGTTCACCGGCATGTTCAGTGACTTATGCACAGTCACTGATATTTGGTTCACTGGCAAGTTATATTGTTTACCGACACTTGGAATGACTTGGAGATTACTTGGTTATGTTGAAGACATTGTTTTGACACTTGGTTTTGGTGATTTGTTCATTGGTCTAATCGGGTTTTCATATTTGTTGTTACTGGCAAATAGGTCTAGGCTATGGACCGGCAAGCATTATCTATTCCAGATCAGCACAACACATTATGGAGATGATTTGTTATTGTTGTAAATACATTGAGATGACATCATGCATCACATATTGATTCATTTGTAATTGATTTTAATTGTAATATCTTAGTGAGCCGACCTACACATTTGGTCTTAGGTTTTGGTATAAATGTAAGATCTCATCTGTGAGATTGTAATAAGGATAGTGGAAGAGGAATATAATAAGGTATATGTGAATATAAGTAGAGCTATACATGCATACATCATTCAAGATTGAAGGAAGGCTTGAGGAAGGCAAATTAGAGCTTAACCGGTACTGAATCTAGCATATGAAGATGTTATTTTGAGCAGTACATTATCATTGGATTTAACCATCCAATTGTAGTTAGTGTGACTCCTATTTTTTGATTGAGCAGTAAGCTCTAGGTAGTTGGCCTTTGTGCATGTGCAGACCCCATTTGTACACACATACTATCTACAGTAGTATCATCTAATTGTGGGTAAGGTTTCCCACCGTGGTTTTTCCCCTTACAGGGTTTCCATGTACAAATAACTATGTTATGTGTTGTGTATGTTATTTGTGTTCCTATTTCATGCATTAAACTTTACCGGTATTGCAATTAACTGTTAAACTGTCTATCGGCATTAAAGTTTGGTTTACGAGTATTATGCACTAAGTTTGGTTAAATTATATTTGGTTGAAATTAATAGACAACTGATTCACCCCCCCTCTCAGTTGCCTCCAAGACCTAACAATTGGTATCAGAGCTTGGTCCTCTTTTTGCAAAAGTTTAACAACTTGATGAGATCCTATGTCTACTAACTATTTCAGGAAGGATAGTCTGAAGCTTGATGGAACCAACTATGGTATATGGAAGATTGGAATGGAGACACATCTAAATTGCATTGGAAGGGACATATGGGATGTTACAAAGAATGGCTATATTTTTCCTACTCAAGGTCAACCTAATCCACCAACCTTGGCTAAAGATGAGGAGAATGATTGCAAAGCAAGAGAAGCACTTTTGAGCACATTGTCAGATTAGCAAATCATGGGATTATCAGATAGATCTATTGCTAAATCTATTTGGGATAAATTGGAGACATTGAATGAAGGTGATACCATAGTCAAAATTGCAAAACTGGAATGCTTCCGAGTCAGGTATGAAAATCTAAAAATGGAAGAAGATGAAAGGATTTCTTCTTTTATGGAAAGAGTTAATGAAATTGTTTTGGGTATACAATGTTGTGGAGGATCCTTAACTAAAGATGAAATTGTTTCTAAAGTTTTAAGAGCTTTTCCACCAGCATACAAAATGAAAGTAACTGCTATTAATGAATTGAGAACAATGCCTAATGCTTCAGTATCTAGAGATACATTGGTTGGAAAACTTTCAGCTTTTGAACTTGAGGAAATTGGTCCTATTGCTACTATTAAGATAGATTTATCTTTCAAGGCATCATCATCATCATCATCATCATCTGAGAAATATGATTGGAAAGCCTTTTATGCAAGAGAACTTGAAGAAATTAGAAAGGAGAATGAAGAACTGGAAGAACTTGAAGCACTATTTGCAAGGAAAATGCCTAAAGGTCCAGTTGGAAGTAAGTATGAAGGTAAAGAACCATTTAAGTGTTTTAACTGCAATAAAATTGGTCATATGGCATCTAGGTGTCCTGATAGACATGCAAGATTGAGAGAAGAAGCTAAAAGAACATACAAGCCTAACCCTGAATATCAAAGGTACATATTTAAGAAGAATAGAGACAAATCATGTTACTATGTTGATGAAGGAGTTACTAATGATTCTGATGAGGAACCAATAGACAATGGATGGGTTTTTGTTGCAATAACAGAAGATCAACTAGCACCTACTGTTCAACCGATAGAGCAGTCCTTGGCAGCTAAAATTGAAGAAAATGATGAATGGATTATTGATTCCGGATGTTCACATCATATGACTGGTGATAAGAGTAAATTCTTAACCTTTCAGGAATACAATGGAGGTCTAGTAAGATTTGGAGATGACAAAGCTTGTTTGATCAGAGGAAAAGGCACTATATCTTTTGATGGTAAGCACAATACTGATAATGTTTACTATGTTGAAGGTTTGAAGCATAATCTTTGGAGTGTTGGTCAATTAGTTGAAAAGGAATTTCAATTACAATTCAATAATTTTTAAATGCAAAATCATGAAAAGAACTGGTTTGGAAATTGCAACCAGTAATCAGACTAGAGGTAATATCTTTCATTTGAATAACAATGAAAAGACATGCTTGATTGCACATATTGATGAAAGTTGGCTATAGCATAAGAGACTGTGTCATGTAAATTTTGATTGCATAGTGAAAATCAGTACAACTAAGGCAGTTGAGATAATCACAAATGAACCTACTATAAGCACACCGCTACAGAATGTTGATCGAGTAACACTAGCATCATCTAAGAATTCCATAGTGACTAAAGACCAACAGCAAGTAAAAACACCCCGGTATGTAAGATTGAATCACTCTGAAAATCAGATAATTGGGAACAAGTATCAAGGAGTTATGACTAGAGGAAGACTAGCAAATGAAGAGGTATGTCTAATTTCTCAAATTGAACCAGCAACTATTAATGAGGCATGTGCAGACAAACATTGGATTAAGGCTATGGAAGATGAATTAGAACAAATTGAAAAGAATAACATATGGACATTGGTTCCCCGGCCTAAAAACAAAAATATAATTGGAACTAAATGGGTATTTAGAAATAAACTTAATGAAGATGGTAAGGTAATCAAAACAAAAAAAAGATTAGTGTGTAAGGGATATTCACAGAAAGAAGGAATTGATTACAATGAAACCTTTGCATCGGTAGCTAGAATTGAGGCAGTCAGATTATTCTTAGCTTTTGTAGCACACAAGAACTATAAAGTATATCAAATGGATGTTAAATGTTCACTTTTGAATGGAGATCTTGAAGAAGAAGTTTACATTGAACAACCTGATGGATTTTATTTGATAGATGACAAAGATATGGTTTGCAGGTTAAGGAAAGCTTTATATGGACTAAAGCAAGCTCCTAGAGCTTGGTATGCTAGATTGGACAAATATCTTTTGAATATTGGTTTCACTAAAGGTAATGCTAACAGTAACTTATATTACAAAGTGACTAATGATGACATCTTGGTTATCGAAGTTTTTGTTGATGATATAATCTTTGGAGGAGAAGATGGATTGTGTAAAGACTTTTCTAATAAGATGCGGGAAGAATTTGTAATGTCTATGATTGGAGAGATAAAATTCTTTTTAGGATTGCAGATTTTATAGACTAATAAGGGTATATTCATAAATCAATCAAAGTACTTGAAGGAATTACTTAAGAAATTTGGCATGGAAAACTCTAAACTGGTAAGCACACCTATGACTACAACTGATAAACTATCTTTGAAGGATGAATCAACACTTGTTAATCCAACAAGATATAAGTCTATGATAGGAGGTTAACTGTATTTGACATAAGCAAGACTTGATATTATGAATGCAGTATTTATTGTTTCAAGATTTCAGAATAATCTTAAGGAAAATCATGAATCAGTAGTGAAAAGGATTTTCCAATATCTACAAGGCACAGCAAATCTTGGTTTATGGTATCCTAAAGATGAACATTTTGATTTATGTGCATACACAGATGCAAATTGGGTAGGAGATGTAGATTACAAAAAAAGCACCATCGGCGGAGCATTTTTTCTTGGCAGCAAACTAATTTCATGGTTGAGCAAGAAACAAAGTTGTTCATCACTATCAATAGCAGAATTAGAGTATGTTGTAGCAGCAACTAATTGTACATAGGTATTATGGATTAAGAAAATGTTGAAGGACATAAAGGTAAAATGCAAGGAACCTATAATCATTTACTATGATAATATGGCAACAATTGATATATCAAAGAATCTAGTATTTCACTCTAAAACTAAACATGTTTCTATCAAATTCAATTTTCTGAAAGAGAATGTTGAAGCAAAAGAAGTGAAATTGGTTTATGTGAATACTAAATAGCAGATTGTAGATATCTTTACTAAGCCTTTGCCTAAGGAAACTTTTGAATATCTAAGAGAGAAGCTTGGATTTATACCCTCACTGGTAGAAACTTAGACAATTGGAGCATGGCATCAAACCAGCAAAATTAACAGAAAAATCTTTTTCCAGCTTTGATGAAGGAGAGTTACTTGTTAGGGGGAGTAGATTGAATAAATATGGTTATAACAATTGGTATTTTTAACAAGTTCTTTGAACTGGTTGTATTTGGTTTTGTATTGCTTTTTGCATTTGATGTCAAAGTGGGAGAGATATCTATGGAAAAACACATTATCTTTTGGGGAGAGATTATTCATTGGGGGAGAGATTGTTACTCTTTGTATCTGTATTTTGATGATCTCTTTGAGAGATTGTTGGTTTTTGGTTTCTGGCATTTCTGCTTTGGCACTTAGATGGTTTTTCCATCTTGTGTTGCCATCAATTCCAAAAGGGGGTATTGTTGGTATTATGGATGTGTTGCATTGGTTTTTTCATTGATGTCAACACTTGTCAACACTTGAGGACACTTGGAGATCTTTGGTTATGTTCATGGGCATGTTCAATGACTTATGCACAGTCACCGATATCTGGTTCACTGGCATGTTATATTGTTTACCGGCACTTGGAATGACTTGGAGATTACTTGGTTATGTTGAAGACATTGTTTGGACACTTGGTTTTGGTGATTTGTTCATTGGTCTAATCGGGTTTTCATATTTGTTGTTACCGGCAAATAGGTCTAGGATATGGACCGGTAAGCATTATCTATTCCAGACCAGCACGATGCGTTATGGAGATGATTTGTTATTGTTGTAAATGCATTGAGCCAACATCATGCATCGCATATTGATTCATTTGTAATTGATTTTAATTGTAATATCTTAGTGAGCCGACCTACACATTTGGTCTTAGGTTTTGGTATAAATGTAAGATCTCATTTGTGAGATTGTGATAAGGATAGTGGAAGAGGAATATAATAAGGTATATGCGAATATAAGCAGAGATATACATGTAGACATCATTCAAGATTGAAGGAAGGTTTGAGGAAGGAAAATCAGAGCTTAACCAGTACTAAATCCAGCATATGAAAATGCTATTTTGAGTAGTACATTATCATTGGATTTAACCATCCAATTTTAGTCAGTGTGACTCCCATTTTGTGATTGAGTAGTGAGCTCTAGGCAGTTGGCCTTTCTGCAGTAAGGTTTCCCACCGTGGTTTTTCCTCTTATAGGGTTTCCATGTACAAATAACTGTGTTATGTATTGTGTATGTTATTTGTGTTTCTATTTCATGCATTAAACTTTACCGGTATTGCAATTAACTGTTAAACTGTCTACAGGCATTAAAGTTTGGTTTACCGGTATTATGCACTAAGTTTGGTTAAAGTATATTTAGTTGAAATTAATAGACAATTGATTCAACCCCCCCCCCCCCTCAGTTGCCTCTAGGACCTAATAGTTATGCTCCATAGGGTTTATGGGGAAACATAGTGTCAGTATGAACTTATCAGCACATGTTGCTTGTGACTTTTGTCACAAACACGATTTATTTAGAGTGGATTGGAAGGACTCAGTATTAGCCCATTTCCACTTTGGGTCGTTCCCCTCTCACTGGCCCCCTCAAGGAATCTCGGGAAGGCAGGCCTTCTAAAGGTTACACATAAAAGAAATTAGGTCTAGTTTTCTGATCACCATATGAGGGTGAGAGCATACTTACCTACAACTTCATCAAGCATGGAAAACACAAGTTTATTTTATCCTTCTAAAATCTATGTGCAACTACTTTAAAGAAGTCACTCAAAATGCAAGTTGCATGTTGTCAATTTATCCCCTTAGTTAAGATAAATGAGAAAGATATGATGTGTTACTTTTCAAAATAAAACTCTTAATTAACTACGTGAGGAAGTGCATGAAATTTGCTTAAAAACAATCCTGCACATAGATATGTCAGTAGTTTGAAAATTTTAGTCCTTGGACATTTGGACCTACATAAAAAGTTTTTTAATTGCAAATAAAAGCGCTATCCTAACAAATGCGCTATCTTTCACCTCAAAAGTGTGAACCTGTGATACAAAAGTGCTGCTCTGCAGACTAAAAAGCGAGAATTCACTGACAAAAGTGCTAACAAAAATGACACATGCATTAACCTATAAGACAAAAGTGTTAATCTAAGAATTAAATTAGCCACATGATGGATGAGTTGGCAAAGGAAAGATGAAGTGGAGATGGAAGAAGGGGTTTAAATAATTTAAGAAATTATTTAATATTTGAGACTATAGGATAGAAGAATAACCATTAAATATTAGATATTTAATTGATTGAGAAATAATTAAATATTAGATATTTAATTAATTGATTAGAGGAATAATTAAATATTAGATATTTAATTAATTGATTACAAGAAAAGGATAAATGAATTAATTAATAAAACATTTCAATTAAATTAATTAAGAGAAAGACATGAAATGAATTAAATAAATTAATGTTTTCAAATTAAATATTTATTTAATCACTCATAGCCATTTTTATGTGTATACAAAAGGTCTAGCCTAGTTAGGAGCTTTACAATGATGCCTGATTAAGAGCAGACCCTATTAGGAGTCACCCGTTGAAGGGATTTTAACCTCGACTCTTTTAGGAGCTCTACCCTGTTAGGAGTAACCTTGCTAAAGGATTTAAACCCAAATTAATGATCCACCTAGTGAAGGGATTTACAAGATCAGGCCTGTTAGGACCTATCAGGTTAAGAGATTTTAATACTGCTGCAACTGTTAGGGAACAACAAATAAATGATTTGATCAATGGGCTCTCTGCTTGCTAGTACAAATCCATTTCAGCTCCAATCTACTTCACACATGCAGACATCTCAATCTGGTTTGACACACTCTACTTCTTCGATCACTAACACACAATCTCATCTCAAACTCAACCTAAATACACTTTTCAACTAGGTCAGTTATATAACCCTAACAACATTCTAAATACATTGAATTTACATCATAGATCATATCAGATCATTATAAATCATTACAATAAATTTCAAGACAATTACAGTCGTTGAATGGTCATAACACATCACCACACATTGATCCAATAAGTTGTCAAACCCTTTAACACATTATGTTAAGCAATTCGTTATTTCCCAAGAAATTTGCTCCTTGTACGTGCTTAAATGCAATCTTATCATGACACATGGTTTCTAACATATCATCACAAAGTAATGAACATGATAAGATTCACCGCCATACATCATCACTGGTTAAAAATCTTGTCACCAGTTCTCAAACCCTGCACTGAATATACAACAGTCAATTACAAACATGACTTTCGGTTCTCCAAACATGATGTGGTTCCGATCATAGACTCATTACAATGTCATAAGCATACATTCCAAACTGCAACATCTAACTCAACATGGATCTCTACCACAATCATCTCCTTCATTGTTCCTTCTTACCGGTTCACTGTCAACTTAGCAAACATTCCATTACAGGTTAGTCTTAGATAACTTAGATGATATACCAAACATAAAGAAACATGGTTGGCATCAATGATAACACAAATAACTGATCATAAAGCATCATATCATAATTATATAATCACCAATAGTCCATCAATATATCATCCCTTACCGATACATCATCATATCCATCAGTTATGTCAATATGCCAATATTCTCCCCCTTTAGCATTGATGGAAACACTAAAATAATGCAACACCAAAATAATCAACTGATGACAAATATCATGAACTCATCATGCCATGTTGTACTGATCTATTCTTCACTTGATTTGCTCCTCCTTTGTATTACTTCTCCCTATCATTGTTCTACTCCCTCTTTGACAGCAATGCCAAAGGTGCAAAGGCATCTTCTGTCTTCATCTCTACTGCTCCCCCTGAGGAGTAACCCACTCTTAATCAATCCATAGTGAAAGATATTCAAGAATTCTACTATATTGATGCATCACTAGCATCCTAGTTGTTCTTGTGTAGGGGTATAACCCCTATCTTACCTCTGAGATATTCAAAGTTAGTCTTAGGTAATGGCTTAGTGAATATATCTACCAACTACTCCTTACTTGACACATGCTCTAGTCTCACTTTCTTTTCCTGAACTCTTTCTCTCAGAAAGTGATACTTCAATTCAATATGTTTAGTCCTAGCATGCAATACCGAGTTCTTTGAGATGTTTATAGCACTAGTGTTATCACAATGTATGATCACTGGTTCTGTCATATCCTTCTTGAATCCTTCCAAGACATGTCTCATCCATATAGCTTGTGTAAAATTCATGGATGCAACCACATACTTTTCTTCTAGTGTAGACATAAATACAAGTTTGTTTCTTACTGGTCCAAGATACCAGTCTACCACCTAGAAAGAATGCACCACCAGTTATGCTCTTTTGGTCATCTACATTACCTACCCAATAAGCATCAATGAATACCCGCAACAAAAAATTTCCTCTATATGGATACCACAATCCATAATCAATTATCCCTCTAAGATCTCTGATTATTCTCTTCACTGTTGTCATTTGTGTCTCCTTATAGCTCTTCTAAAATCTCGCTAGTAAACCAACTGCATGGGAAATATCTGGTCTACTATGAACAACATAATTAAGCTTCCCAATCATAGATCTATATTTCTTCTCATCCACTGAGGGTGAATCATCTTCTTTTGACAATCTGCAACCTATAACCATAGGTGTTCCAATCGTTTTACAATCTTCCATTCCAAAGGTCTTTAACACTTCCTTCACATACTTGGACTAACTAATAAAGATACCATCTTTCATCTGTTGTACTTGAAAACCAATGAAAATTTTAATCTCACCTATTAGAGACATCTCAAACTCTTCCTTCATCTCATCTGTAAAAGTCATATTCATATCATCATTCCCTCCAATATAATGTCATCAACAAATACTTTTATAATCAACATCTTGTCTCCTTCAGTCTTCAAATAAATATTTTTGTCCTCACTAGTACTCTGAAAACCTATCTTTATTAGATGTGCATGAAGTCTCGCAAACCATGCCCTTGGTGCTTAGTTTAATCTATATAATGCTTTATGTAGTTTGCATACCATATCCTTATCTTCTGACAATGCAAACCTATCTAGTTGTTCAATATACACCTCTTCTTCAAGAATACCATTCAAAAATGTCGACTTTACATCCATTTGATAAACTTTAAAACCTTTAAAGGCTGCAAACACAAGTAGCATTCTAACTCCTTCAAGCCTAGCAATTGGTGCAAAGGTCTCTCCATAATCTTCACCTTCTTCTCGTACATACCTTTTGCAAACTAGTCTTTCCTTGTTTCTAACAACTTCACCATATTCATTCAGCTTGTTTCTAAATACCCACTTATCATCGGGTCTAGGAACAAGTGACCAAGTGTTGTTTTTATCAATTTGATCAAGCTCTTCATTCATTGCCTTTATCCAATCATCATCCTTAAGAGCTTCTATCACTGTCTTCGGTTTAACAGTAGAAATTAGACAAGAGCTTTCTCTAATTTTTCTTCTAGTCTGCACTTCAACATTCTTGTCACCCATTATTTGTTCTCTAGAATGATTTAACCTTACATACCTAGGTATAACCTGTTCCGGTGTAATAACCTCTTCTTGTTATTCATCTTCTTCATCTTCTATCGATTGAGTATCTTCATCTACACTATTCTCCTCAACATCTTTTTGCACTTCTGGTTCAATAATCACAATCTCTTGTTCCTCAACTACATCAGACTTGCTGGTATAATCTGACTTATCAGAATACGCATCAACTTCTTTACAACTAGGGTTTCTGGTCTAAATCCTCTTCCACAATCTTCACAATCAACTATCAATCTCACCAAAGTAGCAATCAAATGCTCTTCTATGTTCCTGTTGCTCTCCAGATGTGCTCCCAAAAATGCTAAGTGAAAATGAGACTACAAAACACTTTTTCTTTACCTTCTACCACACCGGTTGAACATACCCTAATTGTTGTTCAACTCTAAAACTAGATATCGGCACACATAACATATTCAATTTACCAGTTTGAGATGTAATCTTTTGAAAATCAATCCATAACATCATATAGCATCAAAACATGTAGATTTGACATACTACACACCATTTAGGGGGTCTGGAAATGGATCTGACAATATGTTCCCCCTAAGTTTCATCATAACTTAGTTTATCAATGAAGGATTCTCCACACTAGTGTTAGATAGTTCAAATAACTGGAGGACAACTGAGAGGGGGGGTGAATCAGTTCTCACCAGATTATTGAAACATTAAGCATTTAAACTTTATTATCAGAACACATAAATTAATACCGGAATACATAAACCAATTACCAAAATAGCAGATATACCAATTAAGCACAACCAACCATTAGAGAATAGATACCAACTACATGACACCAAGATTTGTACGTGGAAAACTCAGTAAAGGGAAAAACCACAGTGGGAAGCCTACCCACAGTTAGATAATACCTTTGTAGTAAGTATGTGATTACAAATTGAGGAGCATGCACTTGTAGGAAGGCCAACAGCCTAGAGCACACTGCTCATTACAAAAGGAGTCTCACTGACTACATAGAAATCCATACTACAATCTGGAAGGAAGAATGAATTGCAATAATAGCATCTCCTATGCCTAAATATAGTTCTGGTTAAGCTCAATGCTGGAGGTCTTAAACCTCTTGCATAAACCCAACTCGATCACCTATGATAGACCAAATCCTCTGCATGAATGATTATTACATTATTCCCTTGTATACCTTTCCATCATGATCTACAATGAGATCTTACATTATATATATACAAGCCCTCAACCTTAAACAATTAGGTCGGCCACCAAACAATAAAACCTATTACATAATTAGAAAAAATATCGGCTTGAGATTAAAAAAAATGTCATCCAACCCATAAGTCATCCCAGAAATACATCGAGGAGTCCAAACAACATGTTACATTAAGCCGGTCCATAACCTAGATAGTACCAGACCCAATTTAGGTCCACACACTCTAAAGCAATGATCCCAATCAGTCAAGGCTTGAACACGATCACCATCAACATCCTGAATCCATACTAGAAGCTACATCAACACCACTTATGCATAGTATCAAAAGATCTTCAACAAAGATCTATCAGTGAAACCCTCACCGGATCAACAAACCAAGCTTACTAGCATACAAGATAGCATCCGATCACCAGATCAATACCAACTGACTGAACATATATCTGAGTATCATGAATAGCATATCTAAGCAAATTCCATAAGACAAAGCATACTAGAGTATACCAGATCAACATGATCTTACCAACCAGAAACCAAACATCATACTGGGACCAAAAGGATACCGGTAAATAGCCAAAATAGCTAGTGTTGACATCAATGCAACACATAATCAATTCCTCCAAATTTGTAACAATCTCCCTCTTTGGCATTGATGGCAACACTAGATGTGAAAAACATCCAAGTGTCAGGAAATGCCAAACAAATCTCCCATACAAGAATATAACAATGAAATGATCCATACTCTCCTTGTAGATGACATCACAGTTAAATTCTACAAATTTCTCCCCCTAATGTATATAACTCCTTAAGTTTTTCACATGAATATCTCTCCCCCTTTGACATCAATGTCAAAAATCTGACATAAATATCAAAGCAAAATCAAAAACCACTAAATGACAAGACTAACTACTCCCCCTGAGTAGTAGCATCACCACATCAATCCAAAATGAATAATAGCTCTGATAATGCATACTGGACTGATGCCAAATAGCATCAATCAATTTCCTATTGCAGGTGCAGAAACCCCTAATCTGTCTCTGAGGTACTCAAATGATTCTTTAGGAAAAGGTTTAGTGAAGATGTCAGCAATCTACTCTTTAGTGTTCACATAAACCAATCCAACTTCCTTTTCATCCACCTTTTCCTTCAAAAAGTTATTCTTGATAGATATGTGCTTTGTCTTAGAGTGAAATACCAAATTCTTTGATACGTCTATAGTAGTAGAGTTATCATAGTGAATAACTACCGGTCCATTGCAATGCACTTTTATGTCCTTTAACATTTGCTTCATCCATAAAACTTGTGTACAATTAGTAGCAGCAACAACATACTCAACTTCAGTAGTGGATAAATAAGTACATGATTGTTTCTTGTTGATCCATGAAATAAGTTTCTTTCCAAGAAAGTAAGCTCCACTGGAAGTAATTTTCTAGTCATCAACATCACGTGCCCAATCTGCATCTGTATATGCACATAAAGTAAAGTCATCATCTTTAGGATACCACAAACCATATTTAGATGTTCCTTGTATGTATCTAAAAATCCTTTTCATCGCACTCTCATGATTTTCTCTAGAATTACTTTGATATCTTGATGCAATGCAAACTACATTCATTATATCCAGTCTAGTTTGAGTCAAATATAGCAGACCTCCAATCATAGACTTGTATCTTCTAGGATTTATTGGTGCAGATTCATCTTTCCTTGGCAATTTCTCACTTGTAACCATAGGAGTACTAACCAGTTTAGAATTTTCCATACCAAATTTCTTCAACAACTCTCTAGTATACTTAGTTTGATAGATGAAAATACTTTTATCAGCTTGAGTAATCTGCAAACCTAAGAAAAATTTTATTTCCCCAATCATAGACATCTCAAATCATTTCTCCATATTGTTAGAAAATTCCATGCACAACTTATCTTCACCTCTAAAAATAATGTCATCAACAAAGACCTCAATAATCAGTATATCATCATCAATGACTTTATAATATAGATTATTATCAGCATTACCTTTAGTGAAACTAATTTTTAAAAGATATTTTTCCAACCTTGCATACCAAGCTCTAGGTGCCTATTTCAATCTATATAAGACTTTCTTTAACCTAAAAACCATGTTTTTATCATCTGAAAGTGAAAAGCCATCAAGTTTAAACATCCTCATCATGATCCCCATTCAGAAAAGCACACTTAACTTCCATCTGATAAACCTTATACTTTTTATGTGCAGCATAGGCAAGAAATAATCTTGTAGCTTCAATCCTAGCTACAGGTGAAAAATTTTCACCATAATCAATTCCTTCCTTCTGAGAATATCCTTTACAAACCAATCTAGCCTTATTCCTCACAACTTGTCCATCTTCATTTTATTTATTCCTAAAAACCCATTTAGTTCCAATAACATTCTTATTTTTAGGCCGGGAACTAAAATCCATGTGTTATTCTTTTCTATCAGATCTAATTCTTCTTCCATATCTTTCATCCAACATTTGTCTTTACATGCTTCAATTACTAATACCGGTTCAACTTGAGAAATTAAACATACCTCATCAGTTGTCAATATTCTTCTTGTCATCACTCCTTTGTTCTTTTCCCTAATGATATGATCTTCTGAATGATTCAACCTTACATACCTAGGAGTCTTCTGACTCTCTGTTCCTCTTCCCTGATCTTCATTTATTGTTGAATTTTTTGATACTGTCGAAGTAATTGGTTCAGCATTTTGTTCTGGTAAATGTGTTACCGATTCAGTTATGATCATTTCCACTGCCGGTTCTTGCTCATAAATTCTAATTTGATTTCTATTCTGCTCATCCACCTTGACATTAGCACTCTCCACAATTCTCTGCAATCTATTGTTATAACATCTATATGCTTTTCTTTCATTAGAATAACCAAAAAATATTCCTTCATCACATCTAGGATCAAACTTGCCAATGAAATCATCTCTCTTGATATAAAATTTACTACCAAAGATTCTGAAATACTTAACTGTAGGTGTATTGCCAAACCATAACTCATAAGGTGTCTTATTGGTTTCTCCTTTGTTATGAACTCTGTTGAATGTATAAATTGTTGTGCCTACTGCTTCTCTCCAGTAGATATGAGGTAGATTAGCTTCCATCATCATGGTTCTAGTAGCATCCAAGATAGTTATGTTCTTTCTTTCCACAACTCCATTCTGCTGAGGTGTCTGGAGAGAAGAAAATTGTCTCCTTATGTCATGCTTCCCACAAAAGTTATTAAACTCACCGAATGTGAATTATTCACCGTGATATGACCTTAAGCACTTAATCTTCAATCTTGTCTTAGTTTCAACCTTAACTTTAAATATTTTAAACTTTTCAAAAGCCTCAGATTTCTCCCTTAGAAAAGTAACCCACATCATTCTAGAATAATCATCAATGATTATCATAAAATATATATCACCTTGAAAACTTTTGATTCTAGCAAGACCACACAATTCAGTATGAATAAGATCAAGAACATCATTAGATTTGTCTTGTATACTCTTAAAAGAAGTTATGATCATTTTTCCCATTTGACATTCCTTACATACCGGATTATAGGGCTTCACAATCTTAGGTATATCTCTAACTGCCTTAGTTGAACTGATCTTTACCATGCAATCAAAATTCACATCACATATCCTTTTATGCTAAAGCCAACTCTCATAAATTTGTGCAATCAAACATGGCTTCTCACCAGAATTCAAATAACATATATTACCTTTTGTCTGAGTACTAGTTGCAATCTCCAATCCAGATCTATTAATGATCTTGCATTTTCCATCCTTGAATTGTAATTGAAATACCTTATCCACCAATTGTCCTACACTCAAAATATTATGCCTTAAACTTTAAAACATAATAAACATTATCAGTATTGTGCTTATCATCTAATGATATGGTTCCTCTTCCTTTGATCATGCATGCTTTGTCATCTCCAAATCTAACCAGACTGCCATCAAATTCTTGCAAAGACATCAATGACAAAACATCAATGCAACACATAATCAATTCCTCCAAATTGCCAATAACTAGGTGAAGAATTGGATTCCTCAGACGGTATCTCCTCACTTTTCTTTTTCTGTATATTGTTCATCTCACTTCTGGTTTCTTCAATATCAACTTTCTTCTTTCCTTTCTGGTCAATAGACTAATTAACCGGTTTGTTCATTCTAGCTCTACAAAACTTTGCAAGATGTCCCGATTTGTGACAATGGAAACATACCATTCCAAATGCACTCCAGGGTCCAACATTGCCTCTACCAGTTCTTCTATGACAATTCATAGTAACATGACCATAGTTATGACAGATTGAACAAGTCACATACCATATATTCTCCATTTCATATGGACTAGACCGGTTCACATAAGGTCTGTGCTAAGTAGGGTTCCTTCGGTCATTGTAATATCTCTGCCAAGTAGGGTTTCTCTGATTATTGTAAGATCTCTTCCATTCACCATTAGACCTATGACCCATGTAAGATCTCTAATTGTTCACTCCTAACCTACACTCAACAACTCTATGCCCATACTTGTTGTGATTGAAGCAATATGCATTAAAAGTTGTAGGCTTATATCCTTCATATGCATTAGATCTATATCCATCAAAAGTATTGGATCTTCTTCTACAAACACTAGTAGTATGACCTACCTTATGACAATTAAAACATACTAGTTTGTAGGTTTTCTTACCGATCTTCTTCTTTTTGGTCTTTGGTGCAAATTTGGCTTTATGCACGGTGTCCTTGGTACTAGATGGTTCTCCTTGTTCAAAGGTTGTGAATCCCAAGCTGTGTGTATCTCCATTCTGCCTTTGTGACTGAATCTTCTCATCAAGCATAGAATTTCTCTTGTTGAATCTAGTTAGTAACTCATTTTCATCAGTCAACTCCTTGGTAAGTTCCTAATTCTTCTTTGTAAGACTTTCTCTAAGAGACATAGCCATGTCTAGATCAGCTTGTATTTCCTCTTTTTCCTCTTTTTCCTCATGAAGTTGTGAATGCAAGGTACTAATGTCCCATTTTAGCTTTATGATCTCATGCTCCTTATATTTTATTGTGTCTTCAGTTGTCCTTCTAGCTTCCAATTCTTGACTCATCCTTATGGTAAGGGCTTCCAGTTCTCTCCTTACATTTGCCTTATCATCGTTCAAGTTATCTACCTCATTAACCAAGGCATCAATGTTTGCTTCATCAAATGAACTGCTTTCAATGAATTCCATCAACTACTCATCCATCTCTCTTCTCTTAGCCAATGAAACTTTGCACTTGACCTTTAGTTCATCATAGGCTTCTTCAGATTCTACAAGCCTGTTTGAAAGCTCTTGTTTACCCATTGAACCTTCCCCCATGCTATCCTCAAGGATATTTACCTCAAGTGGTTAAGCTTCTACACAAAGAGGACCTAATGCTATGATACCAGTTATTATTGTGAGGATCTAGTTATTACTGAGAGGGGGAGGGGGTGAATCAATAATAACAATAAACTACAATCTTTCACCAATCTGAAAACACTTCTCAAAAATAGTTCATAACCAGTACCAGTAGTTGATCAAATAGTCTTCAAACCATATTTACCAAACTATTACTGGTAGCTACTTAAGTGTTCATCATTAAGCAAACATAGTAAAGACATCAAATGAATAACTCAATAATCTATCCACAACATGAACACGAAGATTTTTCACATGGAAACCCAAATGGGAAAAAACACGGTGGGAATTTGTACCCACAAAATTTGCACTCTTTTGGAATGTGCCCTATTAAAGGCCTGGCCCGGTTAAGAGAAGACCCTATTAGGAGTTACCCGGTGAAGGGATTTTAACCTCAACTCTATTAGGATCTCTACCCTGTTAAAAGTAACCTTTCTAAAGGATTTAAACCCAAATTAATGAGCCACCTAGTGAAGGGATTTACAAGATCAGACATGTTAGGACCTACCCGGTTAAGGGATTTTAATACTACTTCAACTGTTAGGGAACAACAGGTAAATGATCTAATCAATGCACTATTTTCTTCCTAGTATAGATCCATTTCAGCTCGAATCTACTTCACACATACAAACATCTCAATCTGGTTCCACACACTCTACTTCTCCAATCACCGACCCACAGTCTCATCTCAAACTCAACCTAAATACACTTTTCAGCTAGGCCGGTTACATAACCCTAACAACATTCAAAATACATTGAGTTTACATCATAGATCATATCAGATCATTACAAATCATTACAGATCATTACAACAAATTTCAAGACAATTACAGTAGTTGAATGATCATAACACATCACCGCACATTGATCTGATAAGTTGTCAAACCCTTTAACACATTTTGTTAAGCACTTCACCATTTCCCAAGAAATTCGCTCCTTGTACATGCTTAAATGTAATCTTATCATCACACACGATTTCTAACATGTCATCACAAATTAATAAACATCATCTAGTTTGGCAACCACGCTCTCTTACTCTCAACTACAAATTGCCAGCACTTCAACAAAACAACTCATCGACCTTATAAACAAATCAATAGGTCGGTAACACATCACAAACTTAATTCTCTCATAGAGATTATGAACAAATCGGTTCAAGTATGACTGTTGGATTACATAACAATCACTACACATCATTCAAGATATCCTTGACCACTCCTTGATCACCGCTTCATCAAAATCTGTAACTCATCATGTGGTTTCCATTACATGTAATGAAATTTCTCATTCCCAAGACAAAAACTATTATCTCTACATGCCAAAAACCATTTGAAACTCTTCTCATACAATATGCATACATGGCATAATCATTACAACTCATCATTTGATCATAAACCAATACAATCGATTCACCAAACTTCATCGGTTAGGGTTTATCATATCAATAAGTAGGGTTTACCGGTTGAACTCACTTCATCTCTAGTAATACCGGTTTCCTTCACTAGCTCACTTACCGGTTAGAAAACCACATTATAACAACATTATTACTGGTTAATTGGCATCAATGACAATATAACATTTCATTAATGCAATCTTCATGCAAATGCCAGCAATCTATTCCTTTGGCATTGATGGCAATACAAGTATCAATACCCTTGATTGTTATGATTGTGAATAGGAATCCTGGTTTACATTCTACCATGTACTCTCCTTCAACTGAGTCTCCATGTCTTCAGCTGGTCACTGGCTATAGATCTTCCCTCTGTCAATCATACAGTTCTTCCCAATCATATAGTTCTTCTCCCCCTTTGACAATAATGCCAAAGTGAAAGTAAAACATGCAATGCCAAACTTCACTGTTAAGCATCATCAACCTACAACTTGATGCTCCCCCTATGGAATAACTTCCACTCTACACCAATCCTGCTATAAAATTCTGCAAGTAGCTTCGGGACTGATGTATCCTACATCATGCTCAATTGACCTCATGTAGGGGTACAGCCCCTAGCTGACTTCTAAGATACTCAAAATTAGTCTTAGGCGAAGGTTTAGTAAAGATATCTGCAAGCTTCTCCTTGGTAGAAACATGCTCCAATAACACATCTTTACTCTGCACATTTTCTCTCAAGAAATGATACTTCAATTCAATATGCTTGGTTCGTGCATGCAAAATAGGGTTCTTTGAAATATTTATGGCACTGGTTCTGTAAACTTCATCTTGAATCCTTCCAAAATGTGTTTCATCCAAATAGCCTGGGTACAATTCATATAAGCTGCAACATACTTAGCTTCAGCAGTGGACTGTGATATACATCTCTACTTCTTTCTACTCCATGAAACAAGTCTTCCACCTAGAAAGAATGCTCCACCAGTTGTGATCTTCCTATCATCAACATTACCTACCCAGTCTATATCTGTATACACCTTCAAATCAAAGTTACCTGCATATGGATACCATAATCCATAGTCAATAGTACCTTTCAAATATCTGAATATCCTCTTGGTTGCTATCAATTGTGTTTCCATTGGATTCTTTTGAAATCTAGCAACTAAACCAACTGCATGAGCTATATCCTGTCTGTTGTGAACAACATAATACAATTTCCCAATCATTTACATGTACTCCTTTTCATCAACAGATGTGGCTTCATCTTCTATATACAACTTACAACATGTAACCATTGGTGTCCCAACTGGTTTACAGTCACTCATTCCAAATGTCTTCAATACCTCTTTCACATACTTAGACTGTGTAATAAAAATACCACTCTTTGTCTACTTAATTTGCAAACCTATGAAGAATTTTATCTCTCCCACTAGAGACATTTCAAACTCACTTTTCATCTCATTTGCAAAGTCATCACTCATGTCATCATTGCCTCCAAATATGATATCATCTACAAACACTTCACTAACCAGTATCTTATCTCCTTCATATTTGAGATATATATTGGTGTCTTCACTGGCTCTTTGAAAACATATCTTCATCAAGCATGAATGTAACCTTTCATACCATTCTCTTGATGCTTGCTTCAAACCATATAGTGCCTTGTGCAATTTTCATACCATATCTTTTTCATTAGTCAAAGCATAACCATATGGCTGCTCAATGTATACTTCTTCTTCTAGTATCCCATTCAAAAATGTTGACTTCACATCCATCTAATATACTTTGAATTTCTTATATGTTGCAAATGCAATTAAAATCCTGACACCTTCCAGTCTAGTAACTGGTGCAAAAGTCTCACCATAGTCTTCTCCTTCTTCTTGTGCATAACTTTTGCAAACTAATCTAGCTTTGTTTTGGACTACTACTCCATCTTCATTCAGTTTGTTCCTGAATACCCACTTAGTACCTATCACATTTTTATTCACTGGTCTAGGTACTAGGGTCCATGTTTTGTTCTTCTCAATTTGTTCAAGATCCTCCTCCATATATTTAATCCAATGTTCATCTCCAAATGCTTCCTTAGCATTTATAGGCTTAATAATGAAGATCATGCAAGAATTTTCTCTAATTCTTCTTCTGGTTAACACTCCAGCATCTTTATCTCCAATAATCTGGTTAGGATTGTGATTGAGTCTCACATAGCTCAGAATGATATTATCATTATCTTCGTATTCTTCTTCTTCATTATCATCATCTTCTTTTGAGTCTACCTGGTCCGGTTGAACTGGTACAACAACATTCTCTTTAAACGATTTAGGTTTCACCAGATCTAGTTCCAAAATCAGAATGCAAGGATCTTCATACCTTTTTCCACACTGGTTTCCCCTTAGACTTTAGGATACTCATCCACTCAAACATTAGCACTCTCAATAATTCTTTGTGTCCGGTTGTTGTAATATTTGTAGGCCTTACTCTTGGTGGAGTAACCAAGAAATATGTCTTCATCACTTTTAGCCTCAAACTTGCTAACATAGTCACCTCTCTTAATAAAATAGTTACTGCCAATTATCTTAAAATAACTTACATTAGGTGATCTACCTTACCAGTATTCATAAGGAGTTTTATCCTTACCTCTCTTTACCAATATCTAGCTCATAGTGTAGACAGTTGTGCTGACAGCTTCTATCCAGAAATTTTTTGCTACTCCTCCTTATATCAACATCATTCTAGCGGCTTCAACAACTAACTAGTTGTTCCTCTCTACAATACCATTATGTTGTGGTGTTCTCGGTGTAGAAATTTGCCTTTTGATACCATTCTCTTCACAATATCTAGTGAATTCCACTGAAGTAAATCCACCACCTTGATCAGTCCTCAGACACTTTATCTTCTTGCCACTTTCATTTTCATCTAAGGCCCTGAATGCCTTGAACTTACTAAATGCTTTTGTTTTATCCTTCAAGAATGTGACCCACATCATTCTTGAGCAATCATCAGTGAAGATCATAAAATATATGTCACCTTGAATACTTTTGGTCCTTATTGGTCCATAGAGGTTTGTATGAACCAAATCTAACAAATGTTCTACTAAAAAAGATTTTCTCTTAAAAGTTGAGGATGTCATATTTCCCAATTGACATTCCTTACATAGAGCATTAACCGGTTTGTCCAACTAATGCAAACCTCTCACTTTCTTGGACTTACTCACTTTAACAATGTTATCAAAATTTATATGACAAAATTTCCTATGCCAAATCCAACTATCATCTACTTTGGCAATTAAACAGTGTTGACTTTAGGATTCAGGTATAACAGGTTACCTTTAGTCTTCTTGCTAGTTGCAATCAGTTCACCTTTGCACCCATAGATTTTGCACATTCCATTGTTAAATTCCAATGGATAGCCTCTGCCATTGAGTTGAGCAACACTCAAAAGATTGTGCTTTAATCCTTCAACCCTGTAGACATCATCTACACTACACTTTCCATTAAGAGAAATAGTTCCCTTACCTTTTACCATGCAAGGTGATTCATTACCAAATCTCACAACTCCTCCATCAAATTCCTTCAATGTAATAAATTTTCTCCGGTCATCGGTCATGTGGTGTGAACAACCACTATCAATGATCCAATCATCAAAATTATATATGTGATAAACTAATGCTTTCTGATCAAATGTCTCCTCTTTAATGGCTACAAAAACAGTGTCTTCATTAGCATCTCCCTCGGATTCCTCATTAGTGATACCACCATCAACTACAATGAGACAATCTCTTTTGCCTTTTCCCTTATATTTATTAAACTTCTCACGCTTGTGCTCATTGTCACCATTAGGACAGTTAGTTGCAATGTGTCCAATCTTGTTGCATGCAAAACATTTTAAAGGTAATTTACCTCTGTACTTAACGGTTCCTCTGGGCAACCTCTTGGCCAACAATGCTTCAAGCTCAACCAAATTGTCTTCATCATCAACTTCTCTGTTGGATCTAGAAACATAGTTGTGACTGACATCTCTACTTTTCCTCATAGATGGGTTAGAAACTGAAGCTCTAAATGCATATTCAAATTTATGAACACTACCATCATGACCATTTAATTCAAAAGCAGTAAGCTTACCAATGATGGAGTCAAGGGTTACCTTAGTTTTGTCAATTGATTTTAGCTCTCGAATGGCTACAACTCAGATAGCATAGACCAGTAGAAAGGTTCTCAACACCTTACTAATCACTATGGAATCTTCCACTTTACCACTAGCACTCTTCATCACACCAACTATCTCTTTGATCCTCTGACCATACTATTGTATATTCTCACCTTCAGCCATCCACATGTCATCAAATTTTCTTCTTAGACTCTCTTCTTTGGAAATCTTCACATGCTCATCACCGCTATAGATCTCTTCAAGTTTCTTCCATACCTCATAGGCAGTCTCCAGACCATGGACATATACATACTCTGCATCAGACAAAGAACTGATAATGGCCTCCAATGATTGATTGTTTTCTTGTTGCTCTTTCTTCTGACCATCGGTCATAATCCCACTAGGTGCAACATATTGAGTACCAACATGTTCCCAGTATTGACTTCCTAAACTCTTGATATAAATTTTCATTCTATCACTCCATATCTTGTATTTCTCTCTATTAAACTTCGGACCTTCTTTCTTCATCATGTTCTACAACATCTTTACCTCAAGCTATTAGGCTTCGACCTTAGAGTACCTGAATAGCTCTGATACCAATTGATGATATGATGAAAGAATAAGGATCTGGTCAACTACTAAGAGGGGGGGGGGTGAATCAGTAGTTGGAAAACTGTATAGACTTTCACCAATCTCAAAAACAACCTCTGAAAGAAAACTCTAAACTGACTGGTTTAAACACTGAACTTCAAATGCAATAATACTGACAAGTTATACTTTACTAATAGTAGTTAAAATATATTTCAGATTGTTGTTGGTTAACATAACATATCAAAGTAGATTTAGCAGTTAAGCAATTCAACCATAATAAACATAACCACAAAAACATTCACCACTTGACACAATATTTTTGACGTGGAAACTTAAATGGGAAAAACCATGGTGGGGATGAATATCCACAAGTATTCTAAACTCTTCTGAAGTTCACCTTGTTAGGATCCTAGCCTATTAAATCTTTACAATAAGTTCTGTTAAGAACAAATCTTGTTAGGGACCACCCGGTTAAGGGATTGACTATAATGCCCGATTAGAAGCAATACCCTGTTAAGAGTAACCTAGTAGAGGATTTGAAATCCAAGCTAATGGACCACCTGGTTAGAGGATTTGAATAACACTAAGCTTGTTAGAGCTTACTTGGTTAGGGGATTTGACTGTTGTAATTGTTAGAAAACAATAGGTGTTTTCTGATCTATTTGAATAGAACTACATTTGCTTGTTCAGATCCTTTTCATGCTCCTATCTTCCTTTACACAAACTGTAGATACATCATCTAGTTCAACAACCACACTCTCTTACTCTCAACTACAAATTGCCAACACTTCAACAAAATAACTCATCGACCTTATAAACAAATCAATAGGTCGATAACACATCACAAACCTAGTTCTCTCATAGAGATTACAAACAAATCAGTTCAAGTATGACCATTGGAATACATAACAGTCATTGCACATCATTCAAGATATCCTTGACCGTTCCTTGATCATCGCTTCATCAAACTCTGTAACTCATCACACAGTTTCTATTACATGCAATGAACTTGCTCATTCCCAAGACAAAAACCATTTGAAGCTCATCTCATACAACATGCATACGTGGCATAATCATTACCGCTCATCATTTTATCATAAACCAATACAACCGATTCACCAAACTTCATCGGTTAGGGTTTATCATATCAATAGGTAGGGTTTACAGGTTGAACTCACTTCATCTCTAGCAATACCAGTTTCCTTCACAAGCTCACTTACCAGTTAGAAAACAACATTATAACAACATTATTACCGGTTAATTGACATCAATGACAACATAACATTTCATTAATGAATCTTCATGCAAATGCCAACAAGCTATGCCTAAATGATAGCCAAAAAACGATGGGAGTTGTAATCAACATGGAAGTCTCCACTTTGAAATCCACTCAGTTAACACTTCATGCATGCAAAAAATGATTCATCTTTAGAGGTGACTGCGCCTCCACCTTCCATGTGAGTGTGTTTGTTTGGCAGTGGTATCTATGCATCACAGGTGTGACCCAACGTATTGTTCAAAAATGTAGTTATCACCAAGATTACGGCTTCCCCCTTTGTGGTAACAAGGATGACATGGGAGTCAACTTCTTATTTGCCGCTTGTTTGCCTCATAGCTGCGGTAATTCTCTAAGTAGCAATTTATTGAGGTTGATAGTGGGTCAGATACATACTCAATCCAAAATTTTGAAACCCTTTAAACTTCCCTTACCTCTTCTATTTTTTCAACCAAACTATCAACCATTTGTGTAGCCTGGTAAGGTTGAAAGACTAGGTGCATTTATCTATCCATCATTCTGACATCAAATTGGGTGGTTGAAGAGAAGTATTCAGAAACATATGCTTCCCATTGTTTGAGGACCACTTCCTGATTGAGTGTTCCTGATTGCATCAAGTTAGTTTCATGCTTACCCAATAGTTTTGTTTTATATTGCTCCAGGAGATCACAGAAAGGTGGATGTTCTTTGAGTACTCTTACCTTGTATTGGTCTATCATATCCACTTTCAACTCCAAAATATCAACACATGATTGCAGGTTGTTGAGATCTTTTGCCCCTAACAAGTCTTCCTACGCTATCACATCTTCACCCAATCCTTTGATTTTCTTGAGCTCTTTGGTCTCCTTTGAGAACATGTTGGAATAACTTTTCAATTGTGTGGAATGGAAGATGAGGTCTTTTTCGAGGAGGGGGGCATCTTCGTATATTTGCATAGTGTCTTGTAAGAACACCTTCACTTTGCTTAATTGGTCTTATATCCATGTTTTGACTACAGTTGCTACCTTCCTCATTTTGTGCAATGCCTTTACATCTTCTTGTGGGAGTTTTGAAGTTGAAGGTAGAGTATCACCTTCTCTTGAATCCAATGGCTTAGACATCTCAACGATCAATTGTTTTTACTGTTGCAGCCAATCCTTGACCTCTTTCTTAGATTTATGTTCCTTTTCAATCTATTGGTTCCCCAAAACAACATTGGAGTTTTTCACTACAGGAGGGCAAAAACCAAGTTGATTCTTCATATTATCTATGGAGAATCCAACTCCAACTATCAATATCTTTAAGAACTTGGACCAACATTTGACAAGGATTCTTACAAGATCCTTCTACACTTTGGGCTCTGCAAGACCCAGGAGGGTGATTCCTTGGTGAATCGGTGATCTCTGCACCATACTCACAATCTTCACCAAAACTAAGTAGATAATCTCATATAAAGGCTCAACAAAGAGGGATAATGCTCAAGAATGGTGAGTTCTTTACTGATCCTCGACCTATTGGAGCATGAGATGGACAAAACATGAGAAAACATACAGAAAATAATGAAATTATGATATTCAACAAATTATAGTAAGTTGTCGATGAGTCTGAACACAAAACTGATATTAAAAATATTTACAAGCTATGATCAGTGCTTTACTCCATTGGGCGCCTGAATTTATACAATGTAAAATGAAAATATGACATAATTTTATCTAATAGCATTGAATCTTCGATAATATTGCCTTACAATATATCTCATCTGCAATCCCAACCCAAACTACTTATCAAAATCCCTGCATAAACCCTACCAATCTGCAATTCCACTCAAGCATTAAATCGACCCCATAGATAGAAGCATGAACAAAAAATACATACACCACAGCAATGCAATGAATGAAAAAACCTTTGATTCTATTCATTTGAAGTATGATAGAATTATACATTGGAGAAATGGATTAGAAATGTATTTCTATTGAATATGTTTGCTACTTTTGTCATAAAACAATTTACATATAACTCCTTCAAGAACTTGCAAAACTTAGACACTAAAATGTTTTTTATTGCTCTATAAATGGATTTATAGTTTTCTCATTTCAACTACACTCACTACTAGGACTTATCTTCTCCAAAAATAAAGCCCCTGGAACCAAGAATTTGGAAAAAAAAATTTGAAACCGAAAATTCTCAACCCCGATCTCATGGCCTTGAATTCCCTTTTATAGAAACAAGGGAGAAAACAAGCTACGGGCCAGAGGAGACACTTGTCACAAGCCCATAAAACTGCTTGTGATTCTATTACAAATTATTCTTTATGATTTCCCAAAAACTGTCCATACTAGCATTCATGATGAAGTAGAACCAAAATTTCTAACTGCATTTGGGTAGAAAAAAAAATACCTGAGTTGTGCCATTATCATCCTTGATACCTCCAGATGGATCATGAGATGTGTCGTTCTATCCTATAGAGAATTTCCCTTCCCAGAAGGGAAATTAGAACCCGACAAGAAGTAAAGTTGCCCTCAAACTAGAGGAAGCCCTCCACACAGGATCATTGAAAGTGGAAAAAGGGGCTCGCAGAGGAATGCAATAAGAGGGGAAGGCGTCACAGCTTCCATGCAATTGCAAAACTAACTGGTCGCTGCCCCTTACCCAAGCTTGTCCTGCTCCTATGCCTCTGTGATATCCTTCCCATAACCCCTTGCCAAATAATGGTAAAGGAGAAGCAAAGGATGTTTCATGAGAGGCTTCTTTAGATGAGAAATGAATTTCAAGCCTCCACTAACTATCCTCCCAACTTTCAAGGCTCCACTAACTATAAGTATACTCACTCAGAAATGAGGATTCCCATCCGATATCAAAGAGTTCACTCCTTACACGATATTGTTAAAACATCTTCCTTATCTCTAATGAAACCTCTCCAAAAAATAACAAGGTTTTTGTTCTCTTCTACCCACTAATCCACCACCTTGTTGTATTTATAATCAAAAAATCAATTCTTTTGGCAGTGCTCGTTCATGTGAAAAATCATTATTTTGATGCTTTGTACTCATCCTATCAGCTATGGACTCAAGAAATTATGTCTATCAAATCCAAAATACCATCACATTTAAGCTATCATTCCACCACCTTCTATCAAGGCTCACCTTACGTGAATGATTTTGTTATGATTTTATTGTCCCTTGACTGCAAATTTCTGCTATAGAATCCCTTTTTGGACACTGAGTCATTATATTTTGAATTATTCTTGGAGATACTTCCTTGATTTTGCATTATTGAGAATCCCTGACAACATGAATCCTCTGATCTTGTTGACAGGTCCTTGATCATTATATTTCCAACTCTTAAATCATCCTTACCCTTTCAAACTTTGGCTTCTCATTGTCATGGCATAGAGGTTTGTTGAGATGGAATCTTGTGAACTATCAATTTTGCTTGCCAATTCTACTCGACTCAACAAACGACCCTCAAAACAGACCTTCTGAAAATTAATCGACGTCCAAGTGTCTCAACTTGTCTTCATTCATCCCATGTCAAGAGGTTTACATTCTGTCTACCTTTATATTACCATGTGGGTGATAAGAAAATGGCTTCAATCACCCTTTTGAAATACATTTTGAATTTTTACCATAGATTTTATCCAGTTTGGTGTATCACATGATCACCATCGGTCAATCTAACATTGACCTTCTAATGTGGTATGTGGATCCATCAAAATCCTAACTAAGCATCGCTAAGTCACCTTCCAACTCAACTCCATCAGCAGCCCCACCGTCAAACTTACTTTGGTCTGCATTGGACACATGGAATCATCTCATGATGCCATGGTCCATAACCCTCATGCATCTTCGAACACGAGGTTGCGAGGGTCATTGGATTTTCTCGATCTTTACTTTGATGCCATGGTAACTACCAATTTTATCAGGTTAATAGTTGAGCATCTTTTTTACCATGATTAAAAGATCTTCGTCCATTCAAGCATGTTCATATAACAAAAACTTCTAGTAGCTTGACAGTTATCATAAAGTCTCCAACAATAATAATAAGACCTAGTAAAATTAATAAGGCACTGGCAGAAATAATAAAAGGGGAGCCCGACCATGGGCCAATAAAACATTAGCGCACGAGACTTAGGACAATATTAAAAAGGGCCAATTGAAACAACTTAACGCCTAGTGAAAGACATGGCCCCGTCAATGGTAAGAAGACCCTTGGCCTTAAGTAGAGAAAAAGGTAACACCAAATTATGACAAGCTTAGGGTTTTTATAAAGACTTAATAAAAATGCATAAAACGCTAACATCTAAGCCTAAAACACAAGACAGAGAGTGAGATAAAATCAAAATGACCAATATTTTGACTAAGGCATGAAGATTTTTCACTAGGTCATTTTTAGGACTATCAATGGCTATGGTTGGGGACGATCATTAATCGGGGATGATACAAGAATCCAAAATCTCAGGTGGAGTAGACCATTGTAGAACACCCCAAAAGGGAAGTTACCTAGACAGGGCAACTTGAATAGAAAAGGAAACTACTTTATTATGTACAAGACCTAATATAAGATCATGGAAAATAACCACTTTAAGAAAATTAGAGCTTCAAGAATTGTCCATGAACCAATAATTCAAGAAGAAAAATAATACTTCTCCATTGGGAATAGATTCAAAAAGATATACTCTACCCTAATCTGCCTATGGCTTGAAGATAAAACCACATATGGTGGCTCAAGGCCATCTCACAAGATCAGCCAATGCTTTCCTCTATCATAAACATGGTTTTCCTTTGACTACATCAATTTGAAAGTATAGCTATAATTCCATTGATCAAACATGTGTGCATTTTTGACCCAGCTACTATACTTAAACTTATCATTACATTCACTGTTGAACTTCTGAAACTTGTGCAATGATTGAAACTTTAAAACACTGTGTGACCCAAACAAGCCATGCTCACCAAAACACACTTCCATGTTGAACACAACATGCATCATGGCTCAAATCACTATCACACTCAAGAAAAACATCTCCCTATTGAAAAAGAAAAAGCTCACAATCTGATATACAACTGGGAATATAGGCTTTATTTAAAATACTAGTTTTCTCATCAAAAGTGGAACTCTCAAAAGAATCCATCCACCCAGTGTACACAATAAGAAAACTATTATCAAGAGAAGAAAAAGGATCACAACTGATCCTCCCATGCAAATGCAAAACATTATACTGAAAAGGGACCTCAACCTTATGTTTTGAGTCTCATTTGATGTTATTCATACCAGGAACATTAGAGAATTCATCCTTATCAAAGGGAATCAAATTAGAAATCACATTCAGATTGTTGAAATCATTTGCTTCATAAATTTATGCAGCATCTAAGATGTCCTAACTCTCAATTGTCTCTTCATACAAAGGATTAGAAACCATATGAAAACCCTTCTCAAAATCGTTATGGCAAAGCACTATTTGATCCATATCTACATCCTCATCAATTAGCTCATTAAAAATTTTATTGAAACCACTATCCATCTCAAGTACACATTCATTTTTATCACAAACTGACTTAGAACATCTCTCAATATTATAGACCTCACAGGCTTTAGCAAAATTATCACGATTATTTTGATCCCTTTGAACTTCATCTTTCCCAACCACACTTGTCAATTGAGAAATATTTTGATGATAAGAAAACTGATGAACAATCTGATTGATTGTATGAAGAGTCATTTGTAATGAGACAATTGGTGTATTATTATTTGTTTCAGGCACACATACCTGGACTGGCTCCTCATATACATTATTTTGGGTAATTTCATTTGACATAGGCACAAATAGAAGCATACTTTCTTCATTGGAACATACCATGGAGCTCTCTATCTCAAAAGCATTATCAATCAACAATGGTGGCATATCATCATTCAAGCTCTCATCACCACACACAACTAATTCTTGAGAGAATGAGTCTATGTCATCAAAATCTTGCATACTAGCATTTTCCACATCAGATATGTGGTTTTTCAATTCTTCTTCAGGCAAACTGCTAGATTCATCTAAACCATAAGACTACAAATGGACCTTTTGTATGACATCCTTGCTGGAATAACTAATAGTTTTGTTACATGGTGTGTTAACTAAAAATTTTTCCCTCTATATCAGTTGTGTCATATAATTCTTCACTAACCTTCTCTTTACTAACATGAGGAATAACCACTATCTGGGACAAGTTCTCTTTGCTCACATTTTTGTTTGAATCATGTCATAGCATGGTTAGTGTGATCAGCAGGGATATAGATGATTTGACATTGATCTTCATCTCTTGACTCACACCTTTCTTCAACATCTAGTGTCTTAGGACTACAAACACTTGTAGATAGATAACCCCTAGGGATTCCATACTTCAAATTGTTCTCAATATCCATTTCTGTCCTATAAGCCTGATGCAAAGTTTTAGGGTCTTTGTCTCTCAACAAATAGCTCATTTCTTCATTAAATGCAACTAGGTAAATAACTAAACACACTACATCATTTGGTTTATAGCTGCTAGGAATGTCAGCCAATGTTCTTGCAAATCTGAGATTAAAAGAAGGAACTAACTCATCTTCTTCATTTTGAATATCCATGAATCTTTTTATAAATGAACTTGGATTAACTCTTTCACCAAATTGTTCCATGAAAGCTACACTAAGTTCATCCCATGAAGAGATAGAACATGCTGGCAAATATGAAAACCAATCTCTGGCATCTTCTTTTAGAGATTGAACAAAAAGCTTCATGAAAACATCTTCTTGATTTATCTCAAAATCTCCCATCAAATCAGAAAACTTTTGTAGATGTCGACATGCTGATTCTGAGCTTTTCCCATTAAACCTTGGTAAATGTTCTCTAACTTTAGTAGGAACAAGGTTTGGGAAACCTTGAATACCACTAAAACTTAATGGTCTATATCTTTTTATAGAGAGAATTTTGTTGCGACTTGACAAAGACATTTCACTGGCATTTATAGGCAAACAATACCTCTTCTCACCCATTCCCTATTTCTTCCCTTATTACAATCTTAAGATATTACAATGCATAGCTCAAAACATACTTCATTCAACTTAGTACAAAATCTGAAAATTATATCTCAGAAGTATGTAAAATAATCCCTACTACTCCCCTTCTTAGTGCCTAACTCACTTAATAGGGAAACATTTTTTACTAGTGACTTTCATGGGAATGCATATGAAAATCAAAATACCTAGAAGTATCGTAGTGGCTGGAAATCAGCTTTCTGGCTTGCAACACTGATACATCTTTATTAAGTTCCTTCGTAAATCAGCCACCTCTTTGCAGAGGACAAATGTCTTGAACAACTCGGATTCCTTCATAGGTTAGATTTGTTCAAAAACTAGAACTGCAACACCTCCTCCTCCATCATATAGATTCCTTTCTCAACTTGTTAGGGTACTTCATCACAAGACCTCAAATCTACTTCATCTCTACTACAACTTCTTTAATTCTTATTTAGTTCTTCTTCAAATAATGCACACTAGTGCAGAGATTTCAGAGTCGCCACTCACAATTTGTGAGATATTATGAAATAATCATGTACAATGGAAAAATCTAGACAGAACTTACATTGAAAGATAAAAAACAACAGATTCTCTAGCAATATCTATGAGAATTGACTCAATTGGTAATGAGATGGAACATTACAAGCTCATGACTTTGTGCAAGTCCCCAACAGAGTCACCATTTTTGTTGGTTCCCCAAAACAACATGGGATTTTTCACTGCAGGAGGGCAGAAACCAAGTTGATTCTTCAGATTATCTATGGAGAAGCCAACTCCAACTATCAATATATTTAAGAACTTGGACCAACATATTCCAAGGATTCTGACAAGATCCTTCTACACTTTGGGCTCTACAAGACCTGGGAGGGTGATCTCTAAACCATACTCACAATCTTCACCAAAACTAAGTAGATAATCTCATATAAAGGCTCAACAAAGAGGGATAATGCTCAAGAATGGTGAGTTCTTCAGTAATCCTCAACCTATTAGAGCATGGGATGGACAGAACATGAGAAAACATACAAAAAATAAAGAGATTCTAATATTCGGCAAATTATAGCAATTTGTCGATGAGTCTGAACACAAAACTGACATTAAAAACATTTACAAGCTGTGATTAGTGCTCTACTCCATTGGGCACCTAAATTTATACAATGTAAAATGAAAATATGATAGAATTTTATCTAATAGCATTGAACCTTGGATAATATTCCCTTACAATATATCTCATCTGAAATCCCAACCCAAACTACTTATCAAAATCCATGCATAAGCCCTACCAATCTGCAATTCCACTCAAGCATTTAATCAACCTCTTAGATCGAAGCATGAATAGAAAATACATACACCACAACAATGCAACAAATGAAAAAACCCTTGATTCTATTCATTTGAAATATAATAGAATTATACACTAGAGAAATGGATCAGAAAAGTATTTTTATTGAATATGTTTGCTACTTCTATCATAAAACAATTTACATATAACTCCTTCAAGAACCTGCAAAACTTAGACAATAAAATTCTTTTTATTGCTCTGTAAATGGCTTTACAACTTTCTCCTTTCACCTAGACTCACTACCAGGACTTATATTCTCCAAAAATAAAGCCCCTGGAACCAAGAATTTGGAACAAAAATTTTGAAACCAAAAATTCTTGACCCCCATCTCATGGCCTTGAATCCCCTATTATAGAAACAAGGGAGCAAACAAGCTTCAGGCTAGAGGAGACACTTGTCACAAGCCCATAAAACCACTTGTGATTCTATTACAAATTATTCTTTATGATTTCCCAAAAACTATCCATACTAGCATTCATGATGAGGTAGAACCAAAATTTCTAACTGCATTTGGGTAGAGAAAAAAATTCTTGAGCCATGCCATTATCATCCTTGATACCTCCAGATGGATCGTGAGATGCGTCGTTCTATCCTATATAGAATTTCCTTTCCCATAAGGGAAATTAGAACCCAACAAGAAGTAAAGTCACCCTCAAACTAGAGGAAGACCTCCACACTTCATGCCTAGGATCATTGAAAGTGGAAAAAGGGGCTCGCAGAGGCATGCAATAAGAGGGGAAGGTGTCACAGCTTCCATGTAGTTGCAAAACTAACTGGCCACTATCCCTTACCCAAGCTTGTCCTGCTCCTATCCCTCTGTGAGATCCTTCCCATAACCCCTTGCCAAATAGTAGTAAAGGAGAAGTAGAGGATGTTTCATGAGAGGCTTCTTCAGCTGAGAAATGAATTTCAAGCCTCTACTGACTATCCTCCCAACTTTCAAGGCTCCACTAACTATAAGTATACTCACTCAAAAATGAGGATTCCCATCCGGTATCAAAGAGTTCACTCCTTACACAATATTTTTCAAACATCTTCCTTATATCTAATGAAACCTCTCCAAAAAATAATGAGGTTTTTGTTCTCTTCTACCCACTAAACCACCAACTTTTTGTATTTATAATCAAAAAATCACTTCTTTTGGTGGTGCTCGCTCATGTGAAAAATCATTATTTCGATGCTTTATACTCATCCTATTAGCTATGGACACGGGAAATTATGTCTATCAAATCCAGAATACCATCACATTTAAGTTACCATTCCACCACCTTTTGTCAAGGCTCACCTTACGTGAATGATTTTGTTCTGATTTTATTATCCCTTGACTGCAAATTTCTACTACAGAATCCCTTTTTGGACACTGAGTCATTATCTTTTGAATTATTCTTAGAGATACTTCCTTAATTTTGCATTACTAAGAATCCCTGACAACACGCATCCTCTGATCTTGTTGACAAGTCCTTGATCATTATATTTCCAACTCTTAAATCATCCTTATCCTTTGAAACTTTGGCTTCTTGTTGTCGTGGCACTGAGGTTTACTGAGATGGAATCTTTGGAACTATCAATTTTGCTTGCCAATTCTACTTGACTCAACAAACGACCCTCAGAACAGGCCTTCTGAAATTTAGTCGGCGTCCAAGTGTCTCAACTTGTCTTCATTCATCCCACATCGAGAGGTTTACATTCTATCTACCTTTATTTTACCATGTGGGTGATAAGCAAATGGCTTCAATCACCCTTTTGAAATACATTTTCAATTTTCACCGTAGATTTTATCTAGCTTGGCATATCACGCGATCACCATCGATCAATCTAACATTGACCTTCCAATGTGGTAGGTGGGTCCATCAAAATCCTAACTAAGCATCGCTAAGTCACCTTCCAACTCAACTCTGCCAGTGGCCCCACCATCAAACTTACTTTGGTCTACCTTGGATACGTGGCATCATCTCATGATGCCATGGTCCATAACCCTCATGTATCTTCAGCTGCGAGGTTGCGAGGGTCATTGGATTTTCTCGATCTTTACTCTGATGCCACGGTAACTACCAATTTTAACAGGTTAATAGTCGAGCATCTTTTTTACCATTATTAAAAGATCTCCATCCATTCAAGCACATTCATATAACATAAACTTCTAGTAGCTCGACAGTTATCATAAAGTCTGCAACAATAATAATAAGACCTAGGAAAATTAATAAGGCACCGACATAAATAATAAAGGGGAGCCCGACCATGGGCCAATTAAACATTAGTGCACGAGACTTAGGACAATATTAAAAAGGGTCGATTGAAACAACTTAACACCTATGGAAAGACATTGCCCTGTCAACGGTAAGCAGACCCTTGGCCTTAAGTAGAGAAAAAGGTAACACCAAATTATAACAAGCTTAGGGTTTTTATAAAGACTTAATAAAAATAAATAAAAACCTAACATCTAAGCCTGAAACACAAGACAGAGAGTGAGATAAAATCAAAACGACCAATATTTTGACTAAGGCATGAAGATTTTTCACTAGGTCATTTTCAAGACTATCAATGGCTATGGTTGGGGACAATCATTAATCGGGATGATACAAGAATCCAAAATCTCAGGTGGAGCAAACCATTGTAGAACAGACCAAAAGGGAAGTTACCTACATAGGGCAACTCGAATAGAAAAGAAAACTACTTTATTATGTACAAGACCTAATCTAATGCTCATGGAAAATAACCACTTTAAGAAAATTAGAGCTTCAAGAATTGTCCATGAACCAATAATTCAAGAAGAAAAAGAATACTACTCCATTGCGAATGGATTCAAAAAGGTATACTCTACCCTAATCTACCTGTTGCTTGAAGATAAAACCACATATGGTGGCCCAAGGCCATCCGAAAAGATCAACAAATGCTTTCCTCTATCATAAACATGGTTTTCCTTTGACTGCATCAATTTGAAAGTATAGATAGAATTCCATTGATCAAACATGTCTGCATTTTTTACCCAACTACTATACTTAAAATTATCATTACATTCACTGTTGAATTTCTGAAACTTGTGCAATGATTGAAACTTTAAAACATTGTGTGACCCAAATAAGCCATGCTCACCGAAACACACTTCTATGTTGAACACAACATGTATCATGGCTCAAATCACTATCACACTCAAGAAAAACATCTCCCTACTGAAAAAGCAAAAGCTCACAATCTGATATACAACTGGGAATATAGGCTTTATTTAAAATACTTCATCAAAAGTCGCTCTCAAACTAGAGGAAGACCTCCACACTTCATATTCAAGATAATTGAAAGTGGAAAAAGGGGTTCCTAGAGGAATGAAATAAGAGGGGAAGGCATCACAACTTCCATGCAGTTGAAAAACTAACTAGTCGTTGCCCCTTACCCAAGATTGTCTTGCTCCTATCCCTCTGTGAGATCATTCCGATAACCCCTTGCCAACTAGTGGCAAAGGAGAAGCAAAGGATATGTCATGAGAGGCTTATTCAGATGAGAAATGAATTTCAAGCCTCCACTGACTATCCTCCCAACTTTCAAGGCTCGACTAACTATAAGCATACTCATTCAGAAAAGATGACTCCCATCAGGTATCACAGAGTTCACTCCTTGCATGATATAGATCAAACATCTTACTTATCTCAAATGAAACCTCTCTAGAAAATAATGAGGTTTATGTTCTCTTCTACCCACTACACCACCAACTTGTTGTATTTATAATCAAAAAATCACTTCTTTTGGCGATGCTCATTCATGTGAAAAATTGTTATTCTGATGCTTTACACTCATCCTATCAGCTATGGTCTCAGGGAATCATGTCTATCAATCCAAAATACCATCACATTTAAGTTATCATTGCACTACCTTCTGTCAAGGCTCACCTTACGTGAACAATTTTGTTCTAATTTTATTTTCCCTTGATTGCAAAATTTTTGCTTCAGAATCCCTTATTGGACACTGAGTTATTATCTTTTGAATTATTCTCAGAGATAATTCCTTGATTTTACCTTACTGAGAATCCCTGACAACACACATGCTCTAATCTTGTTGATAGGTCCTTGATCATTTTATTTCCAACTCATAAATCATCCTTATTCTTTGAAACTTTGGCTTCTAATTGTCATGGAAATGAGGTTTGTTGAGATGGCATCTTTGGAACTGTCAATTTTACTTGCCAATTCTACTCGACTCAACAAACGAACCTTAGAATACGCCTTTTTAAAATTCATTGATGTCCATGTGTCTGAAATTGTCTTCATTCATCCCACATCGATAGGTTTACATTTTGTCTACCTTTATTTTCCCGTGCGGGTGATAAGCAAACGACTTCAATCATCCTTTTGAAATACATTCTGAATTTTCACCATAGATTTTATCCAGGCTGGCCTATCACGTGATCACCTTCGGTCAATCTAACATTGACCTTCCAATGTGGTAGGTGGGTCCGTCAAAAGCCTAACTAAGAATCGCCAAGTCACCTTCCAACTCAACTCTGTCAGCAGCCCCACCGTCGGACTTACTTCGGCCTACCTTGGACACATGGAATCATCTCATGATGTCATGGTCGATAACCCCCGTGCATCTTTGACCGCGGGGTTGCGAGGGTCGTTGGATTTGCTTGATCTTTACTCTGATGCCACGGTAACTGCCAATTTTTTTTAACAGGTTAACACTCGAGCATATTTTTGACCATGATTAAAAGATCTTCATCCATTCAAGAACGTGCATATAATAGAAACTTTTAGTAGCTCGACAATTATCATAAAGTCTCCAGCAATAATAATAAGACCTAGGAAAATTAACAAGCCACTGGCAAAAATAATAAAGGGTGGCCTGACCATGTGCCAATAAAACATTAGCACACAAGACTTAGGACAATATTAAAAAGGGTCAGCTGAAACAACTTAATGCCTAGGGAAAGACATGGCCTTGCCAATGGTAAGAAGACCCTTGGCCTTAAGTGGAGAAAAAGGTAATGCCAAATTATAACAAGCTTAGTGTTTTTATAAAGACTTAATCAGGATGCATAAAACCCCAACACCTAAGCCTGAAACACAAGACAGAGAGCAAGATAAAATCAAAACGACCAATATTTTGACTAAGGCATGAAGATTTTTCGCTAGGTCATTTTTAGGACTATCACAATCCTCATTTTTATAGAATATTTAGTTGCATCTAGAGAGGCTATTTCCCCCAAATTTGTCTATTTACCAAGATTGACTTAAGATATTTGATATTTTGGGGAGGCTTGTTCTTCACCTTTTTTACCCTACACAAGAGCAGATACACTTGCTATTACATCTCCTAAGTCACTCCTTGAAAGGTGGTGGAGAGTTTTATCCCTTTTGGTTCTCCTTGGGGACTCAACAGTTGCTTCTTGCAAAGTTATACTGAGAAGATTAATCTTCTTCTTTTGGAAGCTGAAATTCAGTCATTGTAGCATACTAGAGTCCAATTGTTCACCTTGTGTGGAAACTTGGGTAGTTACCGTGTGGACCTCTAACTATTGTTCATGTTCCTCTTCTCCTTCTAGGTGGACTGCATCCACTTCTTCTTGTTGTTCATTTCTAGTCTCTCTTAGTTTCTCTTGTAACTATTTTGCAAGGTATTCATGGAGTGATGGTGGTTGTTGCACTTATACTAAGTTTTCTTGCAACACTTGTTCAAAACCTTGTTGTTGCTGCTTAGCCAGCTCTTCAATTTTCTCACCTACTACTTTCTCAAATCCTCTTTATTAGCCTCATCTTTTTGTTTCTGTTGGTCCCCTTCAAGTTGCTTGAGGAGAAATTCCTGGTCTTGCGGCGTGAGCACCATTCTCTCATCCTATTCATCAACATCGATAGTTTCTTCATGCTCCTCATATACCTATGTTTGGATGGTTCCAGTGATTTGATCTTTCGGCTCATCATGTTGTGTTTGAATATGCAACTTATTCTAGGGAATGGAAGAAACTTGTTCAACTGTTGTTTATGTCAGGACTTGTGTAGAGCCAGACTGCCTCTGCATAAGATTTTCCTTCCTTTTACTAGCTATCAGAAAAATAGGCTCATCATCATCATTTGAATCTGATTCAACATTATGAATTGTTACTTGCTCATGAGATGGTGTTGGGGTTGATGTCAGAGCTTTAGTAAGAGGAGCCTGATGTTCTGTATCTTGCATTTGTGATGTGCCTTCTCTTGGAGCAATATTGATTACTCACACAATGGGTATGATTGAAGCTTGCGACATGACCAACAATCTAGTTTTTATTCCATGTTAGCTGTCATTTTGAGGAGTTGTGACTCCTTCATGTTTGCATCTGGTGGTTTCATCAGTTCCTACTTTCCCATGGTAGGCATAGTAACTTCAAGATCCATTGGGGTATTCTTTCTAGATTCACACCTCATCCTCCTTACATATTCCTTGGTGGTTTTTTATCGGGGCTTATATATGGCCATCCCTTTCTTCTTTTCTTTCGAAACACTAGGGCAGAGCCTCAAACTAAGCCACCCTCTTGTTCTCTCGATCACCTTCTCAAAGATATTATCAATATCCATATTTTCCCGTTCTGACTATCCGATCGAGGAGAGAGGTCTCTTGTCTACCATTTTTTCATTGTAGGTTGGATCGATATCCCCGAGCTCATTAGGAATATTTATTTCCACCTTCAATTCCTTGATTTGGGGAAGCGTTAACTTGTAGAATCCCCTTTTCCTGGCTTCAAATCTATCTTGCATACCTACCTAGAAATGTTCCAATGCTGGTATATGGCCTTCACAGGATATCGACATCATTTCTTTGAGCTTGCCGAATGGGTCATACCTCTGTTAGGAATAGTCAAACTCCTTAATGCTGAGATCTTGTAACTCGTGGATATTTGTCTTGGTTGTTTATATATTATGGCACATGTAGTACTCAAGAGCAATTGGAAAGGTGACCCCAGTTTTATGCTTGAGGGTCAAAAGAGATTGAATTCCCACAACTTGCCTTGCATATTGAAGAATTATAATGCAATTGATGCAGTATCGAGGGAGAAGGAGGGGTTTTCCTCTGAATCCACTTATCTAGATATAGGTGGAGCATTGGTTATGGAGGAACCATGTTCCCCATTCTTATATCATCTTCATAGCCTCAAGGGAGATTTGGTACTCGACATCGCCTGTCAATCTACATATTAATGCACATATGAAAGTGTCATTGATCCTTTTGAAATGAAACTTGGCATGTTGGATGGGCAACTGAGTATAATATTCCCATGCTCTTAATTCCCTAGGTGCTTCTCCAAGTCTGCCACTAGTATTCAATCCATGATAGATGTCACTCCTGGCCACTATCTAGATTACATAGGAGGTCATAAAGAACTTCTTTGTTTCCAATTCACTACACATGTTTTGATGAATATTATCAGATAGGATTTGTGCCCAACCAAAGTATTCCTTCCCTATAAGAATGATGTGAATGTAGTGGAACATCCATAAATGGTAATGCCTCCAATATTCTTTACCAAATGATCAACTAAGCATAATAATCAGGTCCATTGGTGCATCTTTTAATTTGACCCTTAGAATGTTGTTTGTGGCCTTTACTCCCAATTTTCTTAGTTCTTTGAGCCACACCTCATTTATATGGTGCCTATTGTCTGCAACATTCTTATTGAAAAATTTGGATTGCTTCATCTTTAGTTGTCTAGAGGACTTTCTCATATTGTGGAATACTGAAGGTCATTGCAAGAATGTCGGGTGAGAGGTTGACCACTACATTCCATTTAGTGTCCATGCATCTATGAGTATCTTTGTCATAGTGTCGAGCTATTTCCAATATTAGTTCTTGAGACTGCATTGCTTGAGGAAATACTATTACTTCCACAAGCCCAAACCTCTTGATTCTCATGTTTACTACCTTGAGGTTTGGTTGAGCCATTTTCTACTTAATTGCATCTAGATCAATATGCCCTATTTCTATATCGACAACCCACTATATCTCATTTTCAAATTTAGAAACCAATGTTTGGCCTTGATACTGGTACTTCATTGTGATTGGGTTCTTCTTGTAGACACTAAAACTTGTCCTAAGTCTTCGATGACAATTTTCACCAATCTTTTTCATCTAAACTGATTAAATAATTTTAATTATTTAATTAGTACTAATTTTATTCTTCTAATTTCCTATAATTAAATAATTATTAATTATTTAATTAATGTTTTTCTAAACCGTTAATTACATAATCTTTATGTAGACACCTAAAAATGTCCCATTAATTCTACACTAATTATTCATCTATTTAATTAATTCTTTAATTATTTGATTAAACTAACTAGGTCTTCTAATCATCGCCCTTCAACACTCCTAATTGTCAAATTTCTACCAATTAATCAATTAGCCATATCTCAATTATTAATTAAATATCAATTATTTAATTAATTGTGAGTTTTTCCTTAGTTAAATAATCTTTATTATTTAATTAATTCAATCTCCTAAGTTTAAATAATTTCATTTAAATTATTTAAATTAATTAATTAAATTCCTCCAAATCCCCAAATTCTAATTCCAATTAATTTCATCTAATTTCATTTAATTTTTCCCCAAATTCGAATTTCATATCATTTCATCTAATTTCACATTTCCAAATTCACATTTCACCAAATCTGGATTTCAATTAATTTCATGTGCATTTCAGAATTCGAATGACCAAATTCAAATCCAAATTGAAAATGAAAATCAAATTCAATTTCAAAATCCTACAACACATGCTAAAATCAAAACTGGTTGATCAAATCAGTTGTCTAATCAGTTAACTCATCAATCATCTTTTTTAACTCAAAATCATCTTTTTATGAATAATCCATCAATTCAGTCATCTCCCTAGTCTATTTAGTTTGTTGATCAATCAAATGAGTTTACTAGCCAATCTATTGAGTTCACTCTCCAATTAATCCTATTAACAGATCAATCAAATGAGTTAACAAATCAATCATGACTAGTTCACTGATCAATCAATTTCAATTATCTATCAATCAACACTTGAGTTCTATTTCTCAATTCAAGCTAGAATCACATAATCATAGTCTTCAAAATTGTTGTCCATCTTATGCAAGAAATCAAGTGCAATACCTGAGAGCCACCTACATCATCAACAATGGAGAAAAGCAATGGAATCCTTGTTATTTCAATTGAGGGAGTTTTAAATAGATCATTCTTTCAATTCAATTGATGTTGCATTATTCTATTGTCATTTAGGAGTAATATTGATTAGATTAGAGTCGTGATTCTCTCTTTGATATCTGATTATGCAATTTATGCTTATTTACTACCTGAGTACACTTTATTATTTAATTAATATTCACCATTATCTCTTTCTAATAAATTAATCTTGATCTTAATTGACTAATCCTAACTATTCCTCTTCGATTAAATAATTCGCTTAATTATTTAATCCCTTTATTCTAAGCTAATTATTCTTCTATGATTAAATAATTATTTATAATTATTTATCCCCTTTCTCCAAATACTCTAATTAAATAATTTTTTAATTTATTTAATTAACATGTCTGGGTGAAATAAATATATTTTATTAATTTATTTATGACCCCACTTATCTCTTCCACTTTCTAATTTCTATCTCCCTTATCTCTTCAACCTGCTAATTCACCACTAGTCTTTTCCTTTCTTTCATTTTGGTATATTTTGGTGAAAATACATGTTTCTAATAATTATTTTTACTTAACTCTTTTCATTTTTATTTCTTCCTCAACCTTGAAAATGCAATTTCCTTTTTATCATCACTTAACAAGTTCTCTCATTCAATCTCATCCATTGATTATTTTCAGTCTCAAATCAACTTTAGCTATCCAATCAATCTCAAATTTTCTATAAATTGAGCTCCTTTATTCATCATTTTCAACCACATTTTGAGTACCCTTATTCTATCTATTTCACTCTATTTTTGCAACCTTTCTTTTCACTTGCACTTGCTTTGTAGGTGAGATCCACAAAAGTCCCATTTGAAGGAGAAAGAAAGCCAATGGAGGAACAATGAAGGGAATACATGCTTTGGTTTGCATTTTAATTTTAGTATTTTATCTTCATTTTGTTGGCAATTGACACTCAATTGGTTGGTTTCACTATGTTGTCATTGATGGCAACATGGTATTTTGTTTTGGTTCAGCTGTGTACCGACAGGAACTTCACAGACACTACACCGACACTGACATATAGAAGGATTTCTTTGGTTACTGGCAATGCAGGCCGACATGGTTAAGAATAAGGTTATCGATATTGGAGGTCGACATCTCTTGGATCTAACATCGACAATTGTTTTTGATATTCATGTATTTATGTTATCTAGTCAACATGTATATTGATATTGTAATTATCTTTGTATACTGACATAAGGCATGATAAGTTGTATAGGGTATATAGGTCAGTTGGATTAGATCATTTTGATATTGATATGGTAATTGTAATTGTAATGGAGATATGGATGTGATATGATGTGAAATATATCAGAGTGATCATGTATTTGAGGATATTTATGTAAGGGTTATTTCGGCAAAGGGTTTAGGGTTTCAGACCGGAACAGACATAGGTTAACTGGAACTGTATTCTAGCATAGAAGATATCTTAGCAGTTCACTAACTTCTCTGGATTGTAGTCTGGATTTATATGTAGTCAGTGAAGCTCCTTTTGTGATTGAGCATTGTTCTCTAGGTCGTAAACCTTTCTGCACGTGCAGGACCCTTGTATTTTGTAATATCTCTTCATATGGCTAGTGGATTGATATTGTGGGTCACAAATCACATCGTGGTTTTTCCTCTTTGAGCTATTCCACGTATAATTTTGTGTCTTATGGTTCTCATTTATGTGATTGATTTACTTCTTTCAATTTTGTATGTACTAGTATACCGGTTGGTGTATGCATGTTTTAATAAGGCTAAAATTGATATTTTTGGTATAACACTGATTCACCCCCCCTCCCCCCCCACCCCTCTCAATGTTATTGGATTCCAACAATTGGTATCAGAGCCTTGTGTCTCAAAGGAAGTTCAATAGCTTAGGGAGATCCAGAATCCATGAACATGGGTTTGGAAAAGCATCTTGAGATGGCACTTGAAGATTATGATGTTGAAAGGTTGAAGAACTTAAAGCTACAAGATTAATTGAATTCTACTAAGGAATTCATTCTTTTCCTACATGAGAGGCTATCATCTGTTCAATCTAGGAGGAAGGAACTTTTGTAAAATCAAGATGATGAAGAGAAAGATGCACTTAAGGAACAGTGTCAGAAATTGAGTCAGGAGAACATTGTTATGAGAAATGAAATGCAAGCTATAACTATGAGAATGTCTAAAGAGATTGAGGACTGGAAGAAAAAGGAAGAAAATCTTGTTGTATCTCTGAAGAAAAAATTTGAAGAATGTGGTAGGTTGGCTCATGAGAATGATATGTTGAGAACTAATTTAGTACAATCCCAGAGTAATGAACAAGAACTTGAGAGACAAATGATAATTCTGAGAGAATATCTAACTACTGCAAGTGAGTACAAAGAGAAATTCCAGATTAGTTCAGCACAGCTAGGTGATTTATTGAAGAGACAAAGGCAGGTTGGAGATTCCAATGGACTTGGATTTAAGCAAGGATAGAGTTTCAATACTGCTAATGATGATCAAAACCATAAGGCACTCGTAAGGAAATTTAATGCTTATAAATTTAATGGTCTAGATGTTTTGTTTGCAATATATTTGGTCACATGGCTAGGTAAGGTAGAAACAGAGAAAATCATAACCCTGATCATGCTCCCGATCAATGTTCTAAATGCAATAAGTATGGTCATAAGACAAAAGATTGCAGAATGAATGTTAAATGCTATGCATGTGGAAAGTTTGGACATATGGCTAATCAGTGCAAGTCAAGCAATTCAAAATAATAATGTTACATGTTATGCATGTAATGAGGTTGGACATATTGATAAATTTTGTAGAAGCAGAAATCCATCGGTTGGTAATGGAGGATCAAATGAGAAAAGGAAAGAAAAGGTTAGTCAAATCTGACAAGATCATACTTAGAGATGGGTCAGGAAGACTGAATAACAATCAGTAGAAGGGAATGCACTGGTTACTTATCCGACAGAGGAGGTTGCTCTTGCACTGGTAGGTAGCTCATCCGGTAACTAAGGCAGATGCCTTAAGGGTAGGAAAAATTCATGAAGATGTTGCATATGCCCCGGGAAGAGGTTCTCGAAGATGTTCCAAACATTGGAGATGCTTATCCGGCATGGATATGTTTTGTTCGAGATCCGGTATCTTTCACCGAAAGTCATTGATGTCAATAAAAGATTAGGATTTTTCTTGGAGGATAAAAGGTCGAATTCACTTCATTTTTTATCACCTTGCATTCAGAGCGATTCAGTGTGATTAAGAGCGATTCGGAGGAATCAAAGGCTATTTAGTGCGATCAGGAGGAATCAAAGGCTATTTAGTGCGATCAGATATCTTCTTGAGTGATTTCACTGATGACTGAAAGAATTTGTTAAGGGTTTCACCAGAAGCAATTAACAGGTATTTATCTTTAATCATGGAAGCAGAATCATCATATATTCCTATCTTTGTTGCAAATCTGACTGTTGTAGAGGTCAAGGACCATCCTAGGCCAATTTTCAAGCGGTATCCGCATGTGGCTACCCTAGAAGATTCGGTTGGAGCATTTTCCCATGTTCTGGAAGGATTTGTTTATGTCAAAGATGTTAGGTCATACATACACTGTCACATTGAGGATTTGGGGACATCTGATATAAAGAGCATGTACATGAGAGCTTATGGGAGATTCTAGAAAGATCAAACTAGCATACAAGCACATTGAAGACTTAGGGTTTACCAACATTCTGGATATTCCAGAATTTGAAGATGAAATCATTAGGTATGTTTTGAGCAGAGTACATGGAGAGTTTATCTGGTTGGATAGACCTTACAAGATCACCAAGGAAGCCATCAGGGCAATCACAAGTTTACCACAGGTTGGGAAACGTCCAGATAAGAAGGTCTCTAATGATTATGTCAAAAAAATCACTAGCACAACATCTGACAAGAGATATATTAGAATAAGCATTATTACCAACACAGACATCAAATTCAGTAGCACGATCATCGGTTATAAGGTAACTCAATCAAACAGATAGAATTTTGTTTCTAGCTCCTATGTTTTTGCAACTTACAAAATGATGAGAGAAAATGAGAAATTGGATCTATGTGGTTGGATGTTAGATAAACTATTAATAAACCAAGGAAAGATTAAAGGTGAAAAGAAAGGGACTTTCCGGTATCGAAACTTGATTGTCTGCTTGATGTTATTTTTCATGAATGACACTCCTAGTTTTGGAAAGAGACAATGGGCATTTGATATCCCGGTAGCGAGACAATTAAAATAGTTAATTGCTACATTAGGTAGTCAGAGGGATGACAAAGTATGGGGATATTTTAAGGGATTCCAAAAGTCTATGAAATCTAGGGAAAGGGTTCCTAAGAATATTGTTGAGAAATACTCAACTGACATATGCTTCATGGTGAAGAAAGATGAAACACTCATGAAAGCAGTCAAGCCCCGAAAGATCTGGATTGAGGAAATGAGCTATGAAGTTGATGCACAGATCCTTGATGCTTATGAAAAGATGTTGATTGATGCACCTATTGATGAGGCTGAGAAGCCCTAAGGTACTACAAAACAGAAAACACAAGAGATTGAAACAATGTTCAACCGGAAGAAGAGAGAGAAGCAGGAAGGAAAAGAAAACAAGTTTGTAGAGAAAGTTTCACAAGACATCAAAGCATTAATTGATGTTGTCTCGGAGAAAGGAAAGAAGAGGAAAGAACTAGAAGTGTTCATTGAGTCTATCATAGTTGAGTCTACATCTAAGGATGACACACCCCTGGCATTCAAAAGGGTTTTAAGGAAGGAAGTAGAGGCAACCAGTTAGGAAAGTTACATTCAATATACCGACACAGAGAAAGCACCAAAAGGAACACCTTTAGCCCCATCTGGTACTACAAAAAGGAAGAAGAAGAAGAATGACATTGATATGGCTATTCAATCTGGTAATGTAACTATCATTCCACCAAAAACTTATGCAGAGTTAGTGGATCAAATAACTAAGGATGGCATGTTAAAGAAAGTACAGTTTTACTATAATCGTTTAGAGAATGATGAACAAAGAGAGGTAGAGGAAGCAGTATTGTTATATTTGGATATTTATAAGAAAGCCTTGATAGAAATTGAAGATCAAATACTAGCAGAATTGTATGATATGTTAGATGCTAGGAGACTATCAGCAATGCAAGAAGACAAACACATAAAAAATCAAGAGTTGTTATCTATTTGTGTTTCTATTACTCTAGAATAAATGGATAGGACACTTGAGGTGGCAAATAGAAAATTCTTTATCAGCAAACATAGAATAACCAGTCTAATGCTAGGAAGGGTAAATGAAATAATAAAGGAGACCCACAAGGTATGCGTTAAGTTCTTTGGAGATAACTGAGGTTTCTTTACTTCATCGAAATCAAAAATAGACACTGCAGACACCCCAGTTGAAGGAAAAGGAAAGGGTATTATGGGTACTTCGCCCTCAATTTTGAAAAACATTAAGATAGTGTAAATTAAGCCCCCGATAGATACAAGTATATAGACAAATGTTGAGACACTGGCTAATACTGAGAGTGAAAAAGTTGATATTGCATAGGATACTAATGTTGAGGATAACAGTCCTCTAGATATAGATGTACAGGTTGAGGTTACCGTTCCTACAGGGGAACCGGCAGTTACAGAGACTGTACCAAGTGGCGAAGCCACCGATGTAAGTGAGGAAGCTATAAAAGATAAATCATCAGAGGAGAAGAAAGAAGAATCTGATAGGGATCTGGTAGTAGGTCCATAATTATTTTCAATTGACACCTCATAGTTTGTAAAGAAAAATATAATCGAGATGAGTCCTATTGAACTCATGATGATGGCTGCACAAAAATTAATGAAAGAAGGATCTATGGATAAAGGGATTTTTTGATCTGTTAGTGAGCAGATTTTATCTTTCTTTTAATTGAATTAATTCAAAACTCTGTTACCCTCTTTGAAAAATAAAAGTTCAACTAAACAGTTGGGTAAGTGTGACATACATCACTTCCCTCTGAATTTTAGATAGGTACAGCTCCCTCCATTAGTTATTCAGGGAATAATCTAGCTAAATAAAACTGATATGCTTTTAACTTGAAAGCACGTAAGGCTGCCTACTTCATTCTTAGATGAGAGGCTGGTAATATGCAGATATTTTAGGAAAAACTTTCTTTAAGATGCTTCACCACGAAAATCAAAAGTAATCAAAGCAAAGTTCAATAACACTGATTTCAGCACTTCATAAAAATAAACAAGAGAAACAAAGTCTCTTTTCAACCAAATATCTTTCTAAACAACACAGAAAGAAGCTCCAGATTAATAATAGCATTCGCCATCAGAAAGACAATCACAGACAATTTGACTGGATTAATATTTGCAAAGAAACATTACTCCATGGATTCAAACTCAAAGATTTAAAACCTCAAAATGCATATGATCTTTATATATATATTTCACGCAACAAAGACATAAAGATACACACATAAGTTCCTTCCAATTTCAGATTTTGGAAAAACTGATCACTTCCTTCAGACAAACAAAATTTTCTAATCTCTAAGTCTACTATTCTAACCCCTTATAAATCTTTTTTAATCTAACTTATAGTAGTATTTTCAAGAACAGAGGAGGTCTCCCTGAAAACTCGATCTCCTCTGAAACAATTATAAAACTAATAGAGTATTTAGGGGACAGATGTCTCGAAGTAATTGCAAGGTTTTTGAAAAGCATTTGAAAATAAAAACAAAGCATAAGCATCAAATTATTCTTCATCTCTAGTGTTATCTCCTCTTTCACTTTTCTAAGCATCATGGGCAGTTGTAAGCTCCTGAATCATAGACTAACTTGGATTCTTCATGGCATTAGTTTTCGCCTTTGCAGCTTCCTTTTCCCACCTATGTTTTACCATTTTCTCAACATGTTTAGGTAACTAATCATTGCTAATGAATGTCATGGATTCAATTCGGGCAATCTGTGTTATATCTCTAGAAGTAAACTTTCCTTTGGCCCTAATTTTCTCCATGTGCAATTTAAATACTTTTACCACGTCTTGTGTATTCAGCCAATAAAGTCCTAGTTGCCAATCATGATCTGGGTTAACCACTTTATTATCATTGACCAAGCTATATTGAAGTTCTTGGAGCTCGTAAACAAAGGCTTTGGCATCAGAGATTACAGCCTTGAATGTAATTACTCGCCACACTATGGTTTTCTTCAACACAAAGAGCTAGCACTCATTAGTTACCAATTTTATTGAGTTTTCTACTAAAAACTTGGTGGGTCCATATTTTTCTATCTTGGTGAACATGGGTAATACGTTTTCCCACTTATGCTCCTCCTTTTCCCATTGCATAACCTGATTTTGGATCTCCACAATGAGGTTTTGAATTTCATCGCATAGCTTCCTGGAATCTGTAATATATTTTTTTCCATCCTTGATCACCCCTTCAATCCATTTTTTCTACGGTCCTTGCGATGCTCTTGGCTCACTGAACTTGATTCATCAATTTCTTGTTCTCCAGTGAGGTGGGATCAAAGTTTTCTGAAGCTTGTGATATAGGGAGTGCTCCAAAATAGCCTAGGCTATCAATGAATTGGGCTAAAACCTTGATGTGTTGTTTTAGTTTCTTTTTCTCTTGTCCGTCTTTCTCTGAACTAGTGAGAATTTTCTTAGCCATCACCTTGAAAAGGTGGTTATCAGAGTCCCTTCTCATGTTTCCCAGATCCACTTTGGTGACTTCAAAATCTTTTGCATTTATTTCTTTACTTTCATCCTTGGGTTTATAGGAAGCAATTTCAACAACCCATCTCACGGTCTTTTCATCAACATCCAATCTAGTGGTTGTTTTGAACTTCTTTTGTTTAGGACCTTTTTCCATGTATTTAACCACCATGTCTTGAATTGGGATAGACACTGGGATCAAGCTCCATTTCTTACTTACTGAAGTATTTAACCATTTGGGAGTTGTGCTTGAACTAGTTATTCCTCTAGTTACTTTAGGTGGTGGTGTCATGGCTACAGTGATTGCATGGGAATCCGTGGTGTTGACAATATCACTATCAAGGTCCTCGACCTCAAAAATCTAAGGTTTGAGAGTCTTGAATTTCACCTCTGTGTCTCTGACCAGGTCTATTTTCTTCTGTACAACGCTCTGTAACCTTGTAAATCGGGGAGCGGGACAGTTCAAAGCAGGATTAGGCTCATGCTTGGTGTGAGATGATTTCTTATTTTTACCTACATGAACAAGCATAGAAGTGGGGTTAGAAAATCTTTTTGGAGAACGTAGAGAAACCATATTATCTCGTATAGGACTGATCCTGCCTGATTTCATTGCTCTTTTCTTATTAACCCAATCTGCAGTTCTCTCCAAGACTCTTTTTGTTATGAGTTGTATATCATCTTCTTCTTCCACATCCCAATTAATAGAGAACGTTTTAGGTTCAGTTTGATCTAGACAACCAGGTTCAAATATTTCTAGATTATCTTCTTTAATTCCACTTATATCAAGTTTCACCTGCAGTGAAACTATCTGCCCCAGAACCATTCTCATATTTTCTCTCCTAAACACTTCAAGTTCATCATAGTAATCTTCCCAAAAGTCTTCCAAATGTGGGATAGGAAGGTGCACCATCAAACCAAGGCCTCATGAAAAACTTTTATTATCAAAGTCATTCCTTCCTTGATACAGTTTGAAATTAAAATTCTTCAAGTCAGCTCCTATACTCAACACATCTGACATTGAACTACAAGATAAAGCACCTAATTGAACAAGGAAATGATCTTCCCATTTATCTTTGGGTTGAGCTTTCTTAATTACTGCAGACAACTGTCTACAAATCTCAGCAAGGACAAAGTCATATGAACAAAAATGAGGAAGTCTAAAAGGTTCTTCTTCGAAACCACCTACCCTTATATAATAGAAATGAGGAAATTGAACAAAGAAGCTTCCATTTCTTTTCACCAAGGTCTGGGCCTCTTCAGACATTCTTTTTGGTTTCATGTTCTTCAATTCATAGCACAGGTCCCCCAGGAAAGCATTATGCACTTTCCTAAAATCTTGTAATGCATTATCTCTTTGTAGCATGGGGTAAAAGTCATAAACAGAAACATCCCCTTCAGCAGGTTGCCTAGGAATTCCCATTATCTCTTTGGTACATGCCAAACAATATATCAAATAAGAATACATGAAGAAATTTTGTTTGAACTTCTTTGCCATGTTCAACTGTTCTCTCATAGAGTCAGCAATAAGCTCTGCCCAGTCAAGGAACTGCTTTCCCTCCAACACTAGTTGCACATAACAATAAATCTAGTCATCAAAGTTGTATGCTTCAGTTGAACCTCTAACTCGGTGTAACAACAACATAACATCATGAATATGGGCAAGGATCTGATTTTTGTTGGGGTGTTTAGGTAGCCTAGAGCCACCTTTCTGAGGAACTGTCAACCAAAGCTTTGCTATATTGTTTCGGTGTCCACTCTTGTCTGCATTGAACTTAGTGATTGATTGGGTAGGGGAAAAATTTGAGAACTTGTAATCTGGCAATTTGAAAACAGAAGAAATGACTTCCCTATTTATCGCAAGGAGGGTTTCACCATTGTCCCTCTTGATAGTTTTAGAAGTAGGGTTATATTGTACAATGCACTCCCTAACTAATTCTAGGCAAGGAATAGAAGGTAGGAAAGTTGTCGCCTCAATCAGGCCACTACTTATAATTTCTAGACCAAAAGAACTATCAATACCTTTAAACATCCCTTCCTTCAAGGCTTCCAAATTCTCCCCTTTTAGGTCTATGTCACTGACAATGGGTTCTGTGCAAGCAAGACTAAAAATATTTCTGAAAAGATGCAGAGTGGACTTCATAATTTATAACCAACAACCCTTATCTCTCCAAGCAATTTTATTATGAGGGAGAAAAACAGCTAAAAATCATTGAAGATAGGAATCAAAACTCACCTTCATAGCTGAAACCAATCGAACGACTACTAGTAGACAAACCTTCGACTAGACACTCCGCAGTAATGAAGAACGGGCTTCAAAAATAAATCACTTCATACCTTATAACAAATGAAGTGCCAAAAGCTCATTTAGTGCATTAGTTTTGGCCGTCAACTCAAATGAGATGAAGCATTGGGATTTCACATCACGGGTGTGTATTGAATGCATGATAGCACTTGTCGTCTTAACCGCCAATTCCCAAAAATGATTACTTGCCTTCAAAAATCAGTTGATTGACGTCACCCGAGATTTGGCCAGATCTTCACCACACTTAGCAATAAATGCACCATCATGTCATTTAGTCTTTACTATGGCACCCACCTAGTTTGAACATTCATGACCTATTTGAACTAACTTCATGAGGGTTCAGGTAGTTCAAAGCATATGCTACGCCAAAGAGATTTTCCTTTGGAAAACATTAACTTTGTTGATTGTCATTGGTCCTTTGAAATTCATTGAACATTTTGAACATCACTAAACTGTTTGAACTAGGTTCAAACAGTTCACGGTTTGGTGAAAGAGTATATGAAATGTCCACCATGACCGTGAAATAGAGCTCCTGTAAAACACTTGATATGAATGTTAGCCTAAAAATGTCTAAGACACAACTTAGAGCCTACGGTACCTAAATGAACACTATGAATTCTTTTCAGGATGGTCTAAGGGGTTCATAAAGTTAAAACCGACCATTGAAATGTAATGCTAAGGTTTTAGAAATTATTTATAGGAGGATTAAGAATTGAACCAACGAACTCTAAACAAGATTTCAGAAAAAGAGGGAGAAAATGACTCAACTAAAAATTTGCAAGGCGACTCACTCATGTTATGAGGACAAATGACAAGCTAACATAATCAGTCTATCACTATTTTAAATAGACTAGTCTCAGAGTGAAAGATTTTCAAAGAAGTGAGCCCATCTGGCAAGCTTAAGACAATTACTGAGCACATTTCAAAGGATTTTCAATCCTTGCAACAGATTTCAAACAAGAAAGCACTGGAGAGGTTCACACGGGCTAAAAGAGCTGCATTTGATTAGTTGATTGAATCTGAGAAGAAGAAGATTGATGAAAATTTGAAACTGATAGACAATTCTTTTAAACAGTGCACAAATATATACAAAGTATGTTGTAACACAGATGTACTTACAGTTAATGTGGATAAGAAGATAAAGGAATTTTAGGAGAAAATTGCAAGTATAGCTAATTCTTTTGATGGATTGACTTCATTGACTATATCCATTGATGGTCAAATTTTGGTTTTGGAAGCCCAAATTTTTGTTCTTGTGAAAGAAAAAGACAAAATCATAAGAAGAGCCAGAAGTCTGAGAGGCTTGGTGAGTCACCGGTTGGATTCACTCAGTGTACATAAAAAGGAGTGTATGGATATGGTTAGAAAGCCCACACCAGCAGAGATAAGTGAGAAAGAATCATTTGCTCATATACTAAATGGACTTGTATCTATTTCTGACACTTTCAAATGGTTGGGATACTTATCTTGAGCTATTGGAGAAGGAATATCCAGAAATTTTCAAATTTGTTAAGCTCCGGTAAGATATTTTTGGGATATTCATTGTACAGTTTTTAGATCTTTGACATTCTTTCTTAATATTTTTTATGGCATTGATGTCAAAGGGGGAGTGATATAGATGTGAAAAATTAAAAAAGGGGAGTTGTATTCATTAGGGGGAGATATCAAGATATGAAGATATGGAGATATGAGGTATGGAGTATTTTGCATTCATGAATATTCAGCTCAGAGGGAACAGGCAGGATGAAACCAGTAGATGAAACCTTGACCATTTTTCACATGAGTTTTACCATTAATGCCAAAGGGGGAGATTGTTGGCAATTGACACTCAATTGGTTGGTTTCACTATGTTGTCATTCATGGAAACATGGTATTTTGTTTTGGTTCAGTTGTGTACCGGCATGCACTTCACAGACTCTACACCGACACTGACACCGACACCGATAGATAGAAGGATTTCATTGGTTACCGGCAATGCAGGCCGACATGGTTAAGAATAAGGTTATCGGTATTGGAGGCCGACATCTCTTGGTTCTAGCATCGAAAATTGTTTTTTATATTCATGTATTTATGTTATGTAGCCAAAATGTATATTGATAGTGTAATTATCTTTGTAAGCCGACATAAGGCATGATAAGTTGTATAGGGTATATAGGTCAGTTGGATTAGATCATTTTGATTTTGATATGGTAATTGTAATGGTAATGGAGATGTGGATGTGATATTGTGAGATTTTGCCAAGATCAAGATTTCAATGAAATATAGAAAATAGAAAGACAAAATATAGGACAAGAATAAACTGTATTCTCATCAATAGATAGATGATCAAAAGATCAATAGTTGTTACATACAATGTAGATGAGCCTGTTTATATAGGCAAGGCTATATGGATATGTGAACACACAAACATGACATGTGGCTCAATAAGAAACAAGGGTAGGTAGGAAATAGGTTTGGTAAGTAGGAGAAATAATAAAATATTCCACATGAGGTGGATCGCCCACCGAAGGTGGAATTATCACTCCACAATAAGTGGATATGATAAAGTAGTAACAAGATCACACCATAAAAGGTGGAAATTCTCCTACACACGCTATCCTAATGTGGCACAAACACCCAAGTGTCTCATACCCAAACTACTATGAAATCCATTCCTTAAGTAAAATTAAGTAAGGTGTAATAATATCCAAGATGAATAATTATTTACACCAACACCCCCCTTAAGTGCAACTTAGGGGAATGCACTTAAGTCTAAAATGCAACTAAGTAATGCAAGATGGGTCTCGGCTACGAGGCCATGTTAGGTACCCATGTACAAATGCAAATGCATGCAAACCAATGCAATTAAACCTCTCACAAAGCGGGGAAAGAGAGAAACCCAATGGGAAAAAACTCTCCCCCAAAAGAGAGATGAAAACTAGATACAAAGAACTCTCATAGAAGTATGTGAGGAACAAAACCCCATGTGAGGAAAAAGTCCCCCCTATATGAGAGAAGAAGAGAAGCTAGGAAGCCCCCCCTCAATGGAGAATTTGCACCAATGATAGAAGCTCGAGAATGAATGAAGAAACTGCTCCAAGAACGTCGAACAACATTCCTCCCCTTAGGAAGAAACAAAACCAAAGGTGGATCCATGAAGTCTCCCCAATCATGAAGGGAAGATGTATGAACAAAACTCATGATGAATGAAGTCTCTGAAAACTGCTCAAGTGTCCCCATGTCGATGTTGAAAGATACCCCCTCCAAAGGTGGTGAACTGCTCCACATTGTTGAAAAAGGCACTCCAAGATCTAGTGGAGATGAATGTAGAACATGATCCAAAGACTCACATGTCTCCTCTAAGGATAAAGAGACCTCCTCCAACTATTATACATAAGTATCCACAATCATGTCGACCTCGAAAGAATGATCATGTAGAGAATGAACAAGAGGGTCAAAGTGTTCCCTCGCAAGAATTGAAGAAGGATCATCTTCATCAAAGAGAAGATGAATATCATCAATGATGTCTCCCAAATCTGCAATGTAGGATTCCACAAACAAAGCTACAATTTATGTCAAGTACTCATCTCATGAACCTAAAGCTGGAAGACATGAAATATCCTACTGCACTAAATCACATGAAGGCCATACTATCGCACTATCCGCATCATCGGGTGAAATAGGTGATGTGATATCAATAGGAGGAGATGGAATACAAGGCTCAAAAATGGGGTCACATGTGAGAATCCCCAAGTTCAAGTACCCAAAGTTCTCCTCAAAATCTGAATCATCACAAGAAGTGTGATCATCATGTGAAAAATCATCATATGTGAAATCATTATCATCAACAAAATCTAAAAAGGAGTATAACCGAGATGCATGATCAACTACCCCAGTCGCAATGATATCTCTAGTCTCCAAGTCTGTAATGAAAACTGACTCAGGTGTGAACTCCACAATTCTCTTAGTTGCACCATGTGTGATTTGATAGACAGAAAGGAGATTGTTTGTCAAAAGGGGTACACACAACACATCATTGAAGGAGTTATCCCCAATGGAAATAGATCCTTTCCCAATCGCATCCATGTATGTATGATTGCCCATCAAAATTTGTGGCATGGTGCAAGGCTCAAATGAAGAGAACACAGACTGTGAAGATGTCATATGATGAGAAGCCCCTGAATCTAGAAGCCATCTCCCTGAATCATGATTGGTAGTAGCAAAAAGAGATTTTCCTTTTCTTGTCCCAAAAGAGTGATTCTTCCCACTTGTAGAAGCCATGAACGCTTGCCCTTTCCCTTTTGATTGTGTGGAAGTGGAAGTTGATGAATGATCCTTCTTGTAGACATTAGGCAAATCAATGTTATGCTTTTTGAGGATATGTGTGAGCTCATCAATCTTCTTAGAATGGCAATGATGCTCCTCATGACCAAACTTTTTACAATAGGCACAAGTAGGTCTCTCCCTCTTTAGTGAATTGTCCCTCTTGGAAGAGGATGAATCTCCTTGTTGTGGAGAATGTGATGCTTTTTCCTTAGGCTTTGATTGCCATTTCTTCTTGTTGGAGTTGTCCTTTCCTTGATTTCCTTTGTTCCCTTGATTTGCCACTAATGCTTGAGACTTAGAAGTCTTAAGAATGCCCATGCTTATTAACTTAGTTTGTTCCATCATTAACATTTCAGTGAAAGCATCAAATGTAGGCATTGTGTAGCTTGAACCCATTGTCATCCTATGGGTTTGGAAACTAGAAACAAATGTTGCATATTCTTGTGGAAGCTTTCCCATCAAATTGAAGATCAATTGAGTATCCTTCTTATCAATGCCACAATCCTTGAGTTGTGCCCTCAACTCTTTTGCCTTAGTGACATAATCTTGTATAGTATCAAAGGTCTTGGGATCTAACATGGTGAGATCACTATCAATCTAATATCCTCTAATCTCATCAACTTGACCATACAAGTCTTGAAACTTTTGCCAAGCATCCTTGATTAGAGTACATTTCTCAATATGAAAAATGAGATCCTTTGATACATACTTTCTTACGGTACCAATTGCCATGATATTTTTAGTGAGACAATCCAAGTGACCAACAAGATCAGCCTTAGCATCAACGGGAGCAACAATAGTTCCAACAATATAATGAGTTAGTCATTTTTCCATAAGTTTACTCCATGCATCAATTTTCCAAGTAGCATAATCATGAGGAGTTAAGAGAGGAAACTTAGAAGAACCCATAGCAACAAAAAGGAAGGAACACAAGAGCACAAAAGCACAAGAGACACCCCCCCCCCAGATTCAATCAATCAAAGTACCCCCCAAAAATGATGATTTTGGCACTTTATATGTAGTGCGTGTACAATAGGCCACTTGTAAACAATGGCAAGGTTGACTTCTGATTTTGTTTTACAATTGCCCCAATAGGCTGAGAATAACAATGCAAAAGACCAGAAAGATAGATCTATGTAATACAAGTGCCAAAGTGGCCAAAAAAGACCATATGATGAAAGTACAATTTATACCCAAAATTGTTACAAACTGATAGCATATTATGAGATTAGACGACAAATCGTGTACTTTCAAAAAAAATAGAAACTAAAAAAGAGTTCGTATGAGCCCAAATGGAGTCCTAGAAGTTGCAGAAACGACGATTAGATAGGTACAGTCACCAAAAACTGATATTTCTGAAAAAATCTGTCCATCAAAATCAGAAAATAATTCCACCACGAAAAATTACACAAAACTATAGCCAATTTCAAAAACAATTGCACCAAAAAGGGAGAAAAAATGAGCAAGATATGGCCTTCCAAAGTTAAACTACAAAACTAAAAAGCTCAATGAGAGGGGCCTACAAAAAAAATTTAAAAATTGATGAAGTCAGCAAACAGTGAGTCTAAATTTGATGGTCGTCTATCCGTCATAAAAACTTTGCCTCCTCACCTGCATGGTATCCGTACAGTACGGATGGATGACATGGCAATGACAACTGGACTACAAAGGTGGAAAAAGACCGTACGACTGACTGTGCAAATTGTTGATGTGGGCAGATGTGTCGGTGTTGTCTGCTGATGAGGCGGAGGGTCTCCGTGTGGTAGTGGGGTCCATGTAGGTGTCGGTGGGCTGGAGGGCCGGTGAGATCTGGTGGTTAGCGGCCGGGATGTAGGTGTCAGCAATGGAGCAGTCGTCGGGAGGGGGCTCGTCAGTGGCAGGAGGTCGGTGACCACACGGTGTCGGTGCCGGCAGGAGGTCGGTGATGTTGATGTTGAGAGGAGCCAGAAGTGAACGCGATCGACAGGAGTCCGGGAAGGAGGGGTCGGCAGGGAGCTGCAACAATCGTCGAGAGGTCCCGGCAACAGGGAGTCTGATGGGGAGTAGCACATGGGACCCGGTAGATGAGAAGAACGCAGGGGTGCAGAAAGGACGATGCATGGTGGCAGCTACAACACTTGAACCTGCAGTACAGCAGGTCACAGGGGGGTCTATGGACCCCCCAAAAACCTCTTTTTTTTCTTTTTTTTTTCAAAAATTTTTTTTTTTTTTTTGAATAAAAATTTTGAAATCCATACCATACTGCCCAAATTGGACAAAAATTTTCCTCCAAACCCAAAATCTGATTTTCACCAAAATAGGCCAAATTTATACTCAAAATTCATGGAAATGGCCACCCAGACATAATGGCGAGGTTGGATCTAGTCTAGGACGCCTCCAAAAGATTTTTCTCCTTAGATCTGCCTCTTGACGTTGCAAGAATGCCTCTCAAAGATGAATCAATGGCACTCTAATGGCTCTGATACCATGTGAGATTTTGCCAAGATCAAGAGCTCAATGAAATGTACAAAAAAAAGAGACAAAATATAGGACAAGAATAAACTGTATTCCAATCAATAGATAGATGATCAAAAGATCAATAGTTGTTACATACAATGTAGATGAGCCTGCTTATATAGGCAAGGATATATGGATATGTGAGCACACAAACATGACATGTGGCTCAATAAGAAACAAGGGTAGGTAGGAAATAGGTGTGGTAAGTAGGAGAAACAATAAAATATTCCACATGAGGTGGATCACCCACCAAAGGTGGAATTATCACTCCACAATAAGTGGATATGATAAAGTAGTAACAAGATCACACCATTAAAGGTGGAAATTCTCCTACACACACTATCCCAATATGGCACAAACACCCAAGTGTCTCATACCCAAACTACTATGAAATGCATTTCCTAAGTAAACTTAAGAAAGGTGTAATAATATCCAAGATGAATAATTATTTACACCAACAGATATGATGTGAAATGTATCAGAGTGATCATGTATATGAGGATATTTATGTAAGTGTTATTCCAGCAAAGGGTTTAGGGTTTCATATCAGAACAAATAGAGCTTAACTGGAACTATATTCTGGCATAGAAGATGTTATCTTAGCAGTTCACTCACTTCTTTGGATTGTAGTCTGGATTTATATGTAGTCAGTGAGGCTCCTTTTGTGATTGAGCACTGTGCTCTAGGCTGTAAGCCTTCTTGCAAGTGTAGGCCTCTTATATTTTGTAATATCTCTTCATATGGCCAGTGGATTGATATTGTGGGTCACAAATCCCACTGTGGTTTTTCCTCTTTGAGGTTTTCCATGTATAATTATGTGTGTTATGGTTCTCATTTATGTGATTGGCTTATTGATTGCTTTACTTCTTTCAATTATGTATGTATCGGTATACCGGTTGGTGTATGCATATTTTAATAAGGGTAAAATTGATTTTTCTGGTATAACACTAATTCACCCCCCCCCCCCTCTTAGTGTTATTGGATTCCAACACATTTCCTTTTATTGCTTGTATTAGGACTCATTTTCATAACTTTTTAGTTTATTTGGTTAGCTAACTCATATTTTATGATTCTTATGCTTGATTTCCTAGTTACACTTCTCAAGCCTAACTTCACTTCTAGTCTTCTTCCTTGGGGTGGCTGATGTTTTTGTTGTCGCAAAACTTTGCACCCTTGTTGAACACTCATGCTCAACAACCTTGTAAAACATGGAAATAACCTCCAATTGTGGGATCTTGCACATGTGAGGTTGAGTCTCCGGAGAAGGCTGACTTCCTTTCCAATTCAAACGTAGAGTGTTGGAGTAACCCAACAATAGTAAAACTAATCTACGATCTAACAAGGAAAAGGGAGAGAGAGAGAGAGAGAGAGAGAGAGAGAAGGGTTGCTTGAAAGATGGGAAATAAGGTTTGCACCTAGACTGAAATAATGATCTCCCTGCCTATGAATGCACAAAACATCCATAAAACTACCCCAAGTATGCATGGATTTATATCCTAATTAGCCACCTAAGTGCAAGTGAAAGTTGGAATTTATGAAATGAGGAGAGGAACTAAGCTCAGTTCACAGTCAACATCCACAAAGGAATCAACACAAACACCTACAACTAAGGAAAACAAGCAAGGACACATTCAGACAAAGAGGTAAAACATTACGCAGGTTGTAAGAACTGAAAAAAGGCAAGTAAGACTAAGTTTATTAATGAAAGAGCAAGGAAAAACTTTACAAGTGCATAAAAACATAAGTTTTCTGCAGAAGAAAAGAAAGAAGATCATGTACAAATGTTACAAATTTTCCTTTATAGTTCAGGCATAACTCAAATGGTTACACTTAAGAAAGCCTAACCCACATAGGGTTAGGCTACAACATATCAGAGAGGGAAGGGATCAAATTGACTAGATGATTTAATGCATTCATTAAAGCCTCTAAGAAGATCTTTCATCCCTCGAAAGAAATAAGAAATTGTTGCAAGTAGAAACCTTTGAGTCGATGGTGTACATAATACACTTGCAGGGCGAAAGTCTTCATTCTACATTGAATAGGCATTGTTGCATCAAAATCGGCATGCAAGGGTCACTTCTGAAGTAATGATGATGGAATCTGGTGGTTGGAAAAAATCTGATCCAAAATTGGGCATTGACTGGGTTGAAAAGGGGCCTCAACCATCGGGTCGACAACCACCTTGCATAGAGGTTTGAATGATAACATTCACTGTGGGTTTGAAAATCAGTTGTTGATATGAGAGATTCATGTGAAGATGGGCGCACAAGATCTCTCCATATATCCCTCCAAAAGGCTCAAAAGAAGATTAAAACATGGTCCTTGATCACCCCTTTATGTGGAAATCCATGTCCATAGATGTGCCACATGGAAAGTTAGGTCCATTTTTCTCTTTTGCTATGAAAGAACGATGCTTTTTTTGCAACTGGATCTTGCAGATGACATGGCATGGAGGTCCTAGCTCAGTTGGAGTTCAACGAGACATGGCCTTTCAGCCAGACACCCTTTTCCCTCCTATCGCCATTGAAACCCTTATCAAAAAGGACCCTCATATCACCCATTGTGACATTGGGTAAAAATAGAATAGCCCAAAAGGAACAAAAGCCAAAAACTCCTGACCATGGAATCTAGAAAAATGAAACCCTCTCCAACAACCTCATCCCCTCTTACTAGTGTTATCACTTTGTCACATCGAATAGGAACACTTCCACTTTTGTTCCCTATTTTGATCTTCCATTTTCGTGTGACAATGCGATATGCGATGGTGAGAGGGGATGAGGTTGGTGAGGATTTCCTTTTACTATATCACGTGGTCGAGAGTTTTCCAGATTTTGTTCCTTTTAGTAGCTATTCTAATTTCACTCGATGTCATGATGGGAGATATGAGGGTCCTTTCTGGTAAGGGTTTCAATAGTGACAAGAGGGAAAAGGGTGTCTGGCCCAAAGGCCATGTCTTGCCGAACTCCAACCGAGTTGGGACCTCCATGCCACGTCACCTATGGGGCCCAATTATAAAAAGAACATCGATGTTTCACAACGAAAGAGAAAAGTGGACCCGGCTTGCCACATGGCATATTTGTGATCGTGGATTTCCACTCAAAGGGGTGATCAAGGGCCATGTTTTAATATTATTTTGAGACTTTTGGAGGGCTATGTGGAGAGATCTCATGAGTCCATCTTCATGCGAATTTCTTAGATCAATGATCGATTTTCAAACCTCTGTGTAGGTTGGTTGTTGACCCGATGGTTGAGGCCCCTTTTCAACCCAGTTGGTGCTTGATTTTGGATCAAATTTTGTCCAACCACTAGATTGCATCGTCATTACTTCATAAGTGACCCCTATAGACCAATTTTGATGCAACCATGCCTATTCAATTCAAAATGGAGACTTTTGCCCTACAAGTTTATTATGTATGCCATCGACTTAGAGGTTTCCACTTGCAATGATTTCTCATTTCTTTTGAGGGATGAAAGATCTTCTCGGAGGATTTAATGAATACAGATCAAATCAGCTTGTCAATTTGATCCCTTCCCTCTCTGATATTTTGTAACCTAACCCTATGTGGGTTAGGGTTTCTTAACTGTAACCATCTAAGGTATGCCTGAACTATAAAGGCAAATCTATAACATTTGTACATGATCTTCTTTATTTTCTCCTACAGAAAACTTACATTTCTCCGCACTTGTAAAAAATTTCCTTTCCCTTTCATTAATAAAATTATTCTTACTTGCCTTTTTTCAGTTCTTACAACCTGTGTAATGTTTTACCGCTTTGTTTGAATGCATCCTTGTTTTTTTTCCTTAGCTTTAGGTTTTTGTGTTGATCCCTCTATGGATGTTGACCGTGAAATGAGCTCATTTCCTCTCCTCATTTTATATAATTTCAACCTTCACTCACACTTAGGTATCTAATTAGGATAGAAATTTGTGCATATTCAGGGTAATTTTATGGATATTTTGTGCAGTCATAGGTATGGAGATCATTATTGCAGTCTAGGTGCAAACCTTTTTTCCCCTCTTTCAAGCAACCCTTCTCTCTCTCTCCCTTTTCCTTGTCAGATCATAGATTATTTTTACCAGTGTTGGGTTGGTCTAGCACTCTACATTTGGATTGGAAAGGAAGTCGGCCTTCTTCGGAGACTCAACCTCACATACGCAAAGTCCCACACTTGGAGGTTGTTTCCATGTTTCACAAGGTTGTTGAGAATAGGTGTTCAACAAGGGTGCAAAATTTTGTGACAACATTTTCCATAAGGATTCTTCAATTTATGCAAAGGAATGTACATAATTATTGCCTTAGGAGATTTACTTAAAAATAATGGACTCTAGAATCTCGGGATTCTGGGGTGAAAAGAAACCCTTAAGCATGATTTTGGGATCTTAGTGTTCTAAGGTCTCGAAGCTTGTGGACTCAACAAGGGACTCACCTTAGAGTTATGGAATCTCAAGACTTCAGGTTGAGTTTAGCAATAGACTCAGCACTTCAGGATTCTAGGATCCCAAAGCGAGGGGTAAAAGAGGCACATGGGATGACTTTGAAATCCCAAGATTATGGGGTTTTGAAGGCTGAAATGTGGCTCTTTTACCCCTCACTTTGGGATCTTAGAATACCAAAGCACTGAGTCTATTGCCAAACTCACCCCAAAGTCCCAGGACTCCAGAACTCTGAGGTGAGTCAATTGTTGAATCCCCAAGATTCAGGACCCTGGAACTCCAAGATCCCGAAATCATGCTCAAGGTTTTCTTTTGACCCCGAAACCTTGGGAATTTGAAGTCCACTATTTTTAAGTAAATCTCCTAAGGCATTAATTATGTATATTCCTTTATGTATATTGAATATTTCTTATGGAAACATTGGCCACCCCAAGGAAGAAAACCAGAAGTGAAGTCAGGCTTGAGAAGAACCCAGTCACAATGAAGTACCAATATCAAGGCCAAACATTGCTATCCAATTTTGAAAATGAGATACAATGGGTTACCGATATAGAAATAGGGCATGTTGGGCTAGATTCAATTAAGTAGGTCTAGGCATTTAAAAATGGTCAATGCTTGCAGTGCCATACTCTAACATGTCCGCGTGACTTTATTTTAAAGTTTTTGCATCTTATTAACATTTCTTCTATTTCGTGCACTTGATCTTCATCATTTGTCGACATCTTGTTAATCCTCTACATTTTGGTGCAGGAGAAACCCTTCAAGATGATATATCAGACTCAAAGGAGGGAGGATAAGGCATCAAACATGTCTTTAGAAGGTTTTTTGCATATGTTTCAATCATGCATTGTGTGTTTGTAATAAAGAACCCCATCTTGTGAGCCAAACTCCTATTTTGGCATTTCTATAAGCCAATTAGGACTTTTGGACAATAGGGGATCAAATGTGTGTAGGACATAGTTATCCTAGCAGTTTTAGTGCTTCTAGGATGTTTTAGGAGGGGTTAGACTTGACCCAAGGCATTAGGAGGTGAAAGATGGCATTTTGACAACTTTTGCAAAAGTTGTCAAAAGTTGTCATGAGCAACTTTTTATGCACTTTTTGCATTTTTGTTTATTTGAACCCCTCCAACAGCTCTAACCTCTTTTTTTTTATTGAGAGAAGTTGTGGAGTGGTTTATACACCTTGTGGATCCAATTCCCAAGGGGAGACTATACAGAGAAAAGTTTTTGTGACAGCAAACTAATAAAATTCTAAGTTTTTCTTGCAATTCTGTAGTTTTGGTACGGGGTATGGTACTGTACGGATTGGGATCAATTCCCAATGATTTTAATTGGTTGGAGAGGAGAGTTATATTTTTTTTGGCTTTGGTTTGAACTTCTAGATGTGTGTTTTGCTCCTGATATTCAAATTTTGTTGTAGGTGCTCGAAAAACCAAGGTTTACCTTGGGGTTTTCCTCCTCCATGGCCATAACTTGCAATTTATCAATCTCAGACCCATGGTATTTGGTGAAAGGAAAGTATGGTCATTTTATTCTAGGATTCCAAAAGTGTTTTTCAGGAGGAGCAAGGGAGAGGTGTGTTTGAAGCGATCCTAGGTATCTCTATGTGGCTACCTAGACCTTGAACAACAAAGTTACCCTTGTATGTAAATGATGATGGTTCCAAGCATGTAACCCTAGAATCCATTATGGTTTATGGTTCCCTAAATACCCATGGGGTTTTAATTTCTTAGTTTACTCATCTGGATATAGGTGCTTCACAAATGGAGGCCTAATTAGTCCTTTAGGACAGTCAACATCCTACCAGTTCAGGCCTTTGTTTATCATACCCTAACCCTTCCTTTTGTGGAATTGTGTAACTTCCAAAAGGGTGTTTTAATCCATAATTTTTTTTCTATGGTTTTTGGGAAAGTTTGAACTTAAGCTCCCTTTACCCGCTAAAAAGGGCTACAAGCAAATAGGCCTAATTGTGAAGGTACTATGGGGAATAGGGTTGAAACCTCAAATACAGTGTTGGATCTGGTGACAGTGAGTCATGTTTGACCCAAAACAAGTTTGCTAATGGTCCATAACCCTTGGAGGTCTCAAAGTGTATGTTGGATCCATTTAACCAGGTTGAGTAGGTATGAGTCTTGAAGATGATGAGAGGATTGAACTAATATTGTAGAGCCTTGTCTTGATAGGATCCCATTATTGTTTTGAGGGGCCAGTGTCATACATTTTGAGGTGTTTGGCAGGTTACAAGGAGGGCTCAAGTGGTATCAAAGATAGTAACGGCTTTGGTAAGGAGATAGAGAATTGAGAGATGTCAGATGGACAAGAAGAAGAAGTCCCTAGAGGACCAATCACTAACATGGAATTGGAAAAGATTGTGAGAGAGTAGGCCACTGCTTGAAAGGCAATGCAGAGGGAGCTAGAGAGGTTGAGAGGCAGATTAGATAGGAAGGAAGATGGAGGCACCAGTAGTGGTTCAATTGAGAACTTTGTGTCTCTAGAGATGGTGGAGAAACTAAAGTTGAGGAGACTACCTCACCCTTGCCCCTACAAGGTCTCATGGATCACACAAGGATAGTAAGTTTGTTTTGGAAGAGAAGGCTTGGGTAGAATTCCAGATTGGAACCTATAGAGATAGGTTGATGTTTGACATTAAAAATATGGATGCTTGCCATCTCCTATTTGGGAGACCATGGCAATTTGATTTGAAGGCACAACATGATGGTGCTAGGAACACATATTCCATCACCAAAGATGGTAAGGTGATTGAGTTGTTACCTTTGATGGAGAATGAGGAGGAGACCAAACAAAAGGAGGCCAAGGTGTTGGTGTTAGGTGGGAAATAGTTCATGAAGAACATGGCAGATGAAGGTTCGATCTGTTATGCCCTTTTCCCTAGTCCAACAGTAACAAAGGTGGAGAGGTCTGAAGACAAGAAAGAGGATAGATTGAGGTTGATTGACCTTGTAGTGTAGCAGCTACTAAACAAATACAAGGGTGTCATCTTTGATGGCATGCCAAGGTCACTACCTCCCATAAGGGACATAAACCATTGTATAGACCTTATACCTGGATCCACCTTGCCTAATAAAGCAGCATACAAGCTCACACCGGATCAGAATGTTGAGATGGCAAAATAGGTTGAAGAATTGTTGGAATCTAGATTGATTGGCAAAATTTTGAGCCCATGTGTAGTTCTTGCAATCTTGGGACCCAAAAAGGAAGGCCCTTGGAGGCTTTGCACTGACTCAAGAGCTATCAACAAGATTATTATAAGGTATTGGTTTCCAATGCCTAGGATTGAAGATTTATTAGATTGTTTGGGGGGTGCTAAGTATTTTACAAAGGTTGACTTAAAAAGTGGCTATCATCAAATTAGGATTAGGTCGGGAGATGAATGGAAGACTGCATTTAAAACAAATGAGTGGTTGTATGAGTGGAAGGTCATGCCCTTTGGCTTATCCAATACACCTAGTACCTTTATGAGGTTAATGAATGAAGTCTTGAGGGATTTTATAGGGAAATTTGTTATAGTCTACCTAGATGACATTCTAGTTTTCAGTCAAACCAAAGGAGAGCATCTAAAACATGTAGACCTGGTCCTAAGAAGATTGTATGAAGAACAATTAATGATTAGCTTGGAAAAGTGTTTCTTTATGCAAGAAGAGATCATTTACTTGGGGTTTGTAATCTCATATGGTGAGTTGAAAATGGATCAAGAAAAGGTGAGTGCCATATCGTCTTGGCCTACACCTAGAACAATGAATGATGTTAGAAGTTTTCATGGCTTAGCTACCCTCTATAGGAAGTTTATAAAAGGCTTTATCCATATTTGTGCTCCTATGCTTGATACCATAAAGGGAGGCCAAAAGTGTAGGTTTAGTTGGACAGAAGAGGCAGATAACTCTTTTGAAACACTGAAGAGGAAAGTTGCAAAGTAGCCAATCCTTGCCCTACCTGATTTCAACAAGATCTTCCAAGTGGAGTGTGATGCTAGTCACATGGCTATTGGGGCAATGCTCAGTCAAGGGGGAAGACCTATTTCTTTCTTTAGTGAGAAGTTGAATGAGGCAAAGAGAATATATTCATCCTATGACCTAGAGATATATGCTCTAGTACAATCCTTGAAAAAGTGGAGACACTACTTGTTGTCAAAAGAATTCATAGTCTTCACAAACAATCAGGCCCTTAGCTTTATAAATAGTCAAGAAAAGTTGAATCATCGGCACATGAAGTGGGTAGAGACCCTACAAGCCTTCACTTTCATTCTTAAGCACAAGAAAGGGGTCAAGAATAAGGTGGCAGATGCTTTAAGCAGAAGGGTCCTAACTGCAAATCAAATCCAGTTGGAGAGTGTTGAAATAGACTCCTTGAAATCCATGTATGAGGGTGATGAAGACTTTGGAAAGGCCTATAAGGTATGTGTTTCATTTGATGAACGGTTTCATGTTGAGTACTCTGAATTTTTGATTCAAAATGGATTGTTGTTTAAGGGTGCATAGCTATGCATACCCAAATACTCTATGAGACTGAATATAATTAAGGAGAAACATTGTGGAGCAATGGCAGGCCATTTTGGTCTTGACAAGACACTAGATTTGGTGAAGAGGCACTACATTTGGCCCAAACTATGGATAGATGTTAGGAGATTTGTGGAGACATGTGTGATCTTCCAAAAGGCAAAGGGAAAGTCCACAAATGCATGCCTATACCAGCCTTTACCCATCCCTTCAAGACCATGGGAAAGCATAAGTATGGATTTTGTTTTAGGATTTCCTAGGACAAGGAAAGGATATGATAGTGTTTTTGTAGTGGTGGATAGGTTTAGTAAAATGGCACATTTCTTGCCATGCAAAACCACTTGTGATGCATCCTATGTTGTAGACTTGTTCTTCAAGGAGATTGTCTGGATACATGGTTTGCCTTTGACTATAGTCTCTGATAGGTATGTGAAATTTATTGGTCACTTCTGAAGGACCCTTTGGAAGAATCTTGGTACCAATTTATCCTTCTCCTCAGCCTACCATCCCCAAACGGATGGCCAAACTGAAGTTGTAAACAGGTCACTAGGAAATTTGCTAAGGTGTTTCACTAGACAGCATGGAGAAATATGGGATAGTATATTGTCTCAGGCAGAATTCTCCTATAATGATACAGTGAATAGGAGTACCAGTAAGTCACCCTTCTAGATTGTATATGGCATCCACCCAAGGGGTGTGATGGAGTTGAGAAAGCTACCTCAAGGAGAAGCCATTAGTGCAGATGGGGAAATCTTTGCTACCACCATAAAAGAAATCCATGACCAAGTTAAAAATCATCTTCAACAATTTGCAGAAAGATATAAAGCTCATGCTGACAAAAAGAAGAGAGATGTTCATTTTGATGTGGGACACTTGGTGTGGGTTCACTTGAAGAAGGAAAGACTTCCAAAAGGCAGATATACAAAGCTTATGCAAAGAAAGATTGGACCTTGCCAAATCTTGAAGAAATGTGGCCCAAATGCCTATGAACTTCAACTCCCACCTGATCTTGGTTTATCACCTATCTTTAATGTATGTGACTTAACTCTTTATAAATGTACTGTTGATGTAGGAGAAGACACAATTCAGGTTATTACAGATGATGACATTCCCAAACATGAACCACCAAAGTTGCATAAGGTTATAGACACTAAGGTTACAAAGAAAATAAGGAGAAAAGTCTACATGGAGTATTTGGTGGCTTGGAAAGGAAAACCTGATTCTAAAGCAATCTGGATGACAGAATAGCAGATCAAAGACCATGGTGCAGACCTGCAGACTCTCATCTCAAGTGGACTTGAGATTTCTTCTTCCGGGGAGTATGGTGTAGGAGCACCCCTTCAAGATGATAAGTCAGACTTAGAGGAGGGAGGATAAGGCATCAAACATGTCTTTATAATGTTTTTTGCATATGTTTCAATCATGCATTGTGTGTTTGTAATATAGAACCCCATGTTGTGAGCCAAACTCCTATTTTGGCATTTCTATAAGACAATTAGGACTTTTGGACAATAGGGGATCAAATGTGTGTAGGACATAGTTATCCTAGTGGTTTTAGTGCTTATAGGATGTTTTAGGAGTGGTTAGACTTGACCCAAGGCATTAGGAGGTGAAAGATGACATTTTGACAACTTTCGCAAAAGTTGTAAAAAGTTGTCATGAGCAACTTTTTATGCACTTTCTGCATTTTTGTTTATTTGAACCCCTCCAATGACACTAACCTCTTGTTTTCAGTTGAGAGTAGTTGTGGATTGGTTTATACACTTTGTGGATCCAATTCCCAAGTGGAGACTATACAGAGAAAAAAAATTGTAACAACAAACTAATAAAATTCTAAGTTTTTCCTGCAATTCTGGAGTTTTGGTACGGGGTACGGCACTGTACGGATTTGGATCAATTCCCAATTATGTGAATTGTTTGGAGAGGAGATTTATCTTTTTTTTGGATTTGGTTTGAATTTCCATTGTGTGTTTTTCTCTTGATATTCAAATTTTGTTGTAGGTGCCCGGAAAACCAAGGTTTACCTTGGGTTTTTCCTCCTCCATGGCCATAACTTGCAATTTATCAATCTGAGACCCATGGGATTTGGTGAAAGAAAAGTATGTTCAGTGTATTCTAGGATTAAAAAAGTGTTTTGTAGGAGGAGCAAGGGAGAGATGTGTTTGAAGCGACCCTAGGTAGACATCTCTATGTGGCTACCTAGACCTTGAACAACAAAGTTACCCTTGTATGCAAATGGTGATGGTTCCAAGCATGTAATCATGGAATCCATTATTTTTTATGGTTGTGCACATACCCATGGGGTTTTAATTTCCCATTTTACTCATCTAGATATAGGTGCTTCACAAATAGAGGCCTAATTAGCCGTTTAGGATAGTCAACATCCTACCGGTTCAGACCTTTGTTTATCAAACCCTGACCCTTCCTTTTGTGGAATTGTGTAGCTTCCAAAAGAATACTTTAATCCATAATTTTTTTGCCAAGGTGTTTGGGAAAGTTTGAACTTAAGGTCCCTTTACCCGCTAAAAATGGCTACAAGAAATAGGCCTAATTGTGAAGGTACTATGGGGAATAGGGTTGAAACCTCAAAGCCAGTGTTGGATCTGGTGCAAGTGAGTCATGTTTGGCCTAAAACAAGTGTGCTAATGGTCCATAACCCTTGGAGGTCTCAAAGTGTATGTTGGATCCATTTAACCAAGTTGAGTAGGTATGAGTCTTGAAGATGATGAGAGGATTGAACTAATGTTGTAGAGCCTTATCTTGATAGGATCCCATTATTGTTTTGAGGGGTCAATGTCATACATTTTGAGGTGTTTGGTGGGTTACAAGGAGGGATCTGCATCACATTTCTTCCTCCTTCGATTGCATTTCTCGCATTTTCAATTAGGTCTTTTCAACATCATCATGACTTTCAATCTTTGGTCGATATCAATCTTTATCATGTCAGTTAGACATTGTCAACCCTTCGTCATGTCAAATTAGGATTTTTGTCCTCAATATTTATCATTTTCAATCATTTTATCATGTCGATTAGACATCATCAACCCTTCTTAATGTCAAATTGAGGTTTTTTCCTTGATCTTTGTCATCTTCAACCAATCTTCGATCTATTATTAGTCATTTTGGATCATTTTGCATCCTTGTCAATTATCAATTTGTCAATTCCTTATCAATTTGCGACCGATTCTTCATTGGTCTTTTGTCATTCAACCTTTATCAAGTCGACCATTTTATCAATCTTTGATTGATTTGTCATCGATCTCAATCAATCATAATTTCTCATCAATTTGGACCGATCAGTCATTGGTCCTCATCAATTGGTTCCTATCATTTTTATCCTTGATCAATTTGTCATTGATCCTTGTCAACCAATATCAACACTTTATCAATTAGTAGTTATCATCATTTGACCATGATCGAATCGACCTTATATCAATCGCATCAATCATTCCAATCTTGTCATGACCTAATCAACATCCTTTCATCTCTAATTTTCTCCTATGGTTTTATGATTTATTCATCTATTCCTATTCATCATTTCCCTTTTAGATTAAATTTATTTATTTATTTAATCCTAAGTCTCCTCTTGTCACAATTAAATGTTTATTTAATTGGATAATTATTCCCCCCCTTTGTGAATTAATTAGTGAATGACAATTTATTAATTAATTTCACCTTTTTTCCTAATTTCCTAATTTCTAATTCCCTTTTTTTCCTATTTTCCTATTTTTTAATTCTAATTTCCAACTAATTTGTCCCTCTCTAGTTGTCCCTATTTTCATGCTTCGCTTTTCATAGAGTGGAAGCATGAATTTATCATGTGTCATAGTGCTTGACATAGCAACATGTTATAACACTTAACTTAGCATTTAGTCCTTGCACTTGGCATTGGAAATGTGTCATAACCTTCTCTTTTCAATCCAATTTTACCATTTTTGAACCAAATTGTCTCTTTCATATCTTTCATGCTAATTTCATCCTTTCTCCAATTTCTCTATAAATTGGATGCATTTCTTCACTCTTTTCAATCAACCATGTTTCTAGTATCCTTGCACTATCAAAATCATCTTGCAATCTTGCTTTCTTGCTTATTGCACTCATAGGTGAGATCCACAAAACAAGCTATTTGGAGGGAAAAGAGAAACAATGGAGGCCAATTGAGGCAACATATGCACTTTGGTTTGCATTATCTTTTGATGCTATTCTTTTATTCCTTTATTGAATGTGATAGGATTTATTTTCATTACAATTTAGGTTTGTGGTTTCCTAATATCATATTGCTTTGATATTTTTTTCCATTTTCCTACCTCATAGTAGGAAATGTCTCAACCAAACCTCAAGGTAGCATACAAGAGAATCAAGAGTTCTAGGCTCATGGAAGCGACAATCTTTCCTCAAGTAGTGCAATCTCCAGAATGAATATTGGAAATAGCTCAACACTTTGACAAGGATACCCAGAGATGAATGGACACCAAAGAGAATGTAGTGGTCGACCTCTCGCCCGACATGCTTGCAATGACCTTCGGCATTCAATAGTATGAGAAAGTCCTCCAAACAACTGAAGATGAAGCAATCCAAATTTTCAATAAGAATGTTGCTGACAATAGGCATCATATAAATGAGGTGTGGCTCGAAGAACCAAGAAAACTAGGATTGAAAGCCACATACAATATTCTAAGGGTCAACTTCAAAGATGTGCCAATGGATCTAATTATCATGCTTAGCTGAGCATTTGGTAGAGAAGACTACATGCATTACCATTAATGGATGTTCCACTATATTCACATCATTCTTATAGGGAAGGAATACTTTGACTAGGCACAAATCCTATCCGATAATATTCATTAGCAAATATGTAGTGTATTGGAAACAAAGAAGTTCTTTGTGAACTCCTATGTAATCTGAATAGTGGCCAGGAGTGACATCTACCCTGGGTTGAATACTAGTGGTATACTTGGAGAAGTACCCGAGAAACAAAGAGCATAGGAATATTATACATAGTTTCCCATCCAATAGGCCAAGTTTCATTTCAAAAGGATCAATGACGCTTTCATATATTTAGTCATATAAAAATTGACATGTGATGTCGGGTACTAGATCTCCTTTGATGTTATAAAGATGATACAAGAATGGGTAACTGTAGAAGTTGAGAAAGCCAACTTCACAGACCTCGAAGATCACCTGCATGCAAATAACCTGTCACAGAAAGAAGAGATGGAGACAAACAAGCAAGGGTGCTCTGAAAGCTGAAAAATGTATTCATCCGAGAGAGAGATAAATTACAATGATGAATCCTTATAAAAGGATATTGTGCAACCCTAAAAGAAACCCTAATAGGTAGACATTTAATAATTAATATAATTATTAAATGTCACAAATGCAAACTAAAGTGAAATCTTAAGAGAGGAATAAAGGTAATTTAATCAACATGATTAAATTAAAACCTTTACTCTAACAGTAACATGGTTCCTCTAGAACCAATGCTCCACCTATATCCAGATAAGCATATTCATAGGAAAACCTCTCCTTCTCCCTTGATAGTGTAGAAACCACATTATCATTCTTGAATATGCAAGGCAAGTTGTTGGACTTCAGTCTCTTTTGACCCTCAAGCAGAAAATCGAGGTCACCTTTCCAATTTCTCTTGAGTACTACATGTGCCATAATATACAAATATCCAAGACAACTATCCATGAGTTATAGGATCTTAGACTTAAAGAGTTTGACTACACCCAATAGAGGTAAGACCTATTTGGCAAGCTCAAAGCAATGATGTTGGTATCCTATGAAGGCCATAAACCAGCATTAGAATATTTCTGGGTAGGTATGTAGGATAGCTTTGAAGCCAAAAAAAAGGGGATTCTACTGGTTAACAATTCCCCAAATCAAGGAATTCAAGGTGGAAACAAATATTCCTAATGAGCTCAGGGATGATGGAGAAATTTTCAATCCAACTTGCAATGAAACAATGGTAGACAAGGGACCTCTCTCCCCAATCAGATGGTCAGAATAGGAAAATGTGGATTTTGATAATGTCTCCAAGAAGGTGATCAAGAGAATGAGATGGTGGCTCAATCTTCAGCTCTGCCCTAGTGTTTTGAAAGAAAAGAAGAAAGGGAAGGCCTTGGGTAACCCTCAATCATAAACGACCAAGGAATATTTAAGGATGATGAGTTCTAAATCTAGAAATAATATCCTAGTGGATCCCAAAGCTACTATGCCTACCATGGGAAAGGAGAAATTGATGAAATAGCTAGATGCAAAGATGGAATCACAAAGCCTCAAAATGACAATTGAACATGGAATAACAACTTGATTGTTGGTCATTCTACAAGCTTCAATCACACCCATTGTGCTAGTAATCAGTATTTCTCTAGGAGAAGGCACATCACAAATACAATATATTGAACAACGGGATCCTCTTAATCAAGCTCTGGTATCAACCCCAACACCATCTCACAAGAAAGTAATAATTCATAACATTGAATTAGATTCAGATGATGATGATGAGCCTATTTCTCTGATAGCTATTTAAAGGAAGGAAAATCTTATGCAGAGGCAAACTGACTCTAAACAAGTCCCAACAGAAATAGTGGTTGAGCAAGTTTCATCCATTCCCCAAGATAAGTTGCATATTCAAACACAACATGATGAGCCTAGAGATCAAATCTTGGGAACCATCCAAATGCAGGTATATGAGGAGCCTAAAGAAACTATGGATGTTGATGAACAAGATGAGCAAATGGTGCTCACGCTGCAAGACCAAAAATATCTCCTCAAGAAACTAGAAGGGGACCAATAGAAATGTTGAACACAGAATGAACCACTGAGAGGGGGGTGAATCAGTGGTAATTAAAAAATTTAACTATTTTGAATGATCTAAGCTTCAATAACATAAATCAATAAACTATTAGTGGAGATATTAAACTCATTCAAACATACAAGGCAACCACACAACACAAGATATACAAGGAATACCCATAGTGGGAAAAAACTCAGTGGGAAATGTTTCTAGAGTCTACTACTCTAATCCAGCCTCAGAATGGAAATACTTTGGTTATAATGTTTATGGGCACCAACACAAAGGAGCACCAACCCTTAACTTTATGAGTAGCAACTCAAAGGAGCACCTACCCCTAATCTGAGCACCCACTCAGATGACATACAATAAGTAAATATGTAATATTAATTAAGCACCTTGTTCCAAATAAAATTTTGTAACTCACAACTTGTTCTCTGCACTTGAGATTGATTTGACTCTTCTCTTCTCTCAATATCTGCTTTCAATCCTAGCTCTTTGTTATTCACTTCTATTCTCTTCTCTATCTTTCCTTGTTCTTGTTTTTATCTACCTCTTATTTCCTCTTCACCTTCTGATTATTCTACATGCAATCTATTCTACGATGTTATACCTGCACTGGCATCGTGTTATGCACACCTACGAAAATTGCTTCTCTGTGAGCTTCTTTTTCTACTCTATTTTTTGTTTTTCTTATTGGACCTACTTTCTTATGAATACCTTCACTAATTCATAACATTTCTTCTTTGTCAATTTCGTATCTAAAAAAAAATTCCCTCCAAAAGTAAAATTAAAAAACTGATAGTTCCAGCAAAGAAAAATCTTATCTCCTCATTTCAGATTTTCAATCATCCACATTAAATGGCTCTTTCCTTCTTTGGTAGCCAATCTTTGCAATATAATTTGATTTTGCATATTGATCAGATCTAATTTCTCTCTCCATAGCTATCAGCATTAAATGTGTCTCTTTGTCTTCTGATAATTCTCTATATTGATATTTTTAACAATATGTCTACTTGTCAGATTTGATATCTTTCCAAATGATCTTCTTGAGCCACACACCTGTCTGCATTCATCAACCTCCTTCTTTTATTGGATCAAAAATTGCCTCATTTGAATGCACAATCTATGCAGTTACTAATTTATTCATGTTAACATTTGTTAATGATTATCTGAAAGCCACGTGTCTTCATATTCATCATTCAAATCACTTGGTCAAACTTGGTCAACCACCACTTGGACCCCTATGTTTATCGAGTTGCCAACATGGCATCAAAACATTTGTCCATATCATCTAGTCAACCTCCATAAACAATCTATATGGACACTTCATCTAGCAGGCTGAATAAAACACCACAATGTGACTAACATGAGTGTTGACAACCCTCCTCGTGGGCCCCAACATGAAAACATGCTCCTCCATGCTAGCGTGAAAACTTATCCACTTGGGGCTCATTGAGACAGAGTGCACCACCTTTCTGAGTGCTAAGCACTTGCCATGTGATTTGCCATATCAGTCGCTCGAGATTGCTTGGGGCTCAGCCAACAGCAAAAGACTTCCCTGCCAAGTGTCGAGGATCCTTCGTGTTATCACCATATCAACTGCTCAGTACAACTCAAAGCTTGGCCAACTACAGAAGACTTTTCTGCCAAGTGCTGAGGATCCACCATCTCATCACCAACTCACCCACTCGGGACCACTCGAGGCTTGGCCAACTACAAAAGTCTTCTTTGTCTAGTACCAAATGAAGTAGAGGGCCCCACACACACCACATATCAACCGCCCATAGACGTAAGGACCACTTACTTCCACACAGTCATTTTCTAGCTCGATCAAAGTGGGATCAACTTTTCAAATCAACAGTTTTCGTTGCACCATAGCCATTCCCTTTCTGACACAAAATATCCTCAAGAAAGAATGTTGACCGTTGGATTTGACAGTGATGGATACGATTCTTTATGCCATAGTGATAACACATGAAACTAACACAACATAGCGAGATGTGACTAACATGACATGAGTAATAACATAATGTGTTATGTGCATATCAACTGCACCAAAGTGTGACTAACATGACATGTTAGTCAACCTGCAACCATACTTTCTCTGAGTCAGACCAACTTGCCCAATTCAATTCCAAGTGGAAATTTTGCATCTTTCTTGTCTAAATACGCATCCCAATGATATACTTCATGCTTTCCTTCTATTTGTAATTGTGTGTGACTAACATGATGTTTTATATATTTCTACAGCTATATTGCTCTCTGTGTTTCTCTTTATTGTGCTTATCATCTCTGCATCTTTGTCCTCTGAATGTTGACATCAATGACAATTTAACACCAACAATCTCCCTCTTTGGCATTTATTTTAACCATACTAATCTTCTCCCCCTTTGACAACAATGGAAAAGGGCCTAATAGACAACACACTCACACATGTTCTTCTCCCCCTTTGAGAAAAAAAAAGATTGATACCTTGTTGGAAATATGCAGTCTCCCTCTATGACCATCTCTACATGCATAAATTTTGATTGCATGTACTTCCTAAAAGCTAGATCAACCATTATTACAATATAAAGAGCAGTGCCAATACTGCTTATAAAAGTACAAATCCCCCCTTGAGTGCAAGCATGTGGTTCAAGGACTTAAATGTGAATCTTGTAGCTCCCCCTGAACCATAAAAAATGATCATTTACTTCTTAGTTTCTGCATGAAGGAGGAACAACCCCAATTTCAACCTAAGATATTCATATGTATCCTTGGGTAGAGTCTTGCTAAAAATGTCTGCCACTAGTTCATTTGTAGTCACATACTCTAGCTTGACCTCCTTACCAGCCACTTTCTCTCTCAAAAAATGATATTTGATTGCAATGTGCTTTATCCCAGAATGCATGATAGGCTTCTTTGATATATTTATAGCACTTGAATTGTCACACATGATAGGAATGAGGTTTGAAAACTCTACTTGAATGTCCTTGAGTTTTTGCTTCATCCATAATACTTGTGAGCAACATGTGGTAGCTGAAATGTATTCAGCTTTAGCAGTTGATAATGAAATGGATTATTTCTTCTTCTTGTACCATGATACCAACCTATTTCCAAGGAAGAAGGCTCTGCCACTAGTACTCTTCCTATAATCAATACAAATAGCCCAATCTACATTAGTGTAGGCTTGCAAAGTGAAATCACCATTCTTTGGATACCATAAGCCATAGTCAAGAGTCCCCTGCAGATACTTAAATATTCTCCTTATTATATTCACATGTGATTACTTTGGAGCTTCTTGAAATCTGGCCATCATGTACAGTGCTTGCACTATGTTAGGTCTTGAGGCAATTAAGTACAACAAGCTACCAATAATGGATCTATACAAGGTCTAATCTACATTAGGTGACTCATCATCCTTACTTAATTTGCATCTTGTCACCATGGGAGTACTAACCGGCTTGCAATCTTCCATTTTAAATTTCCTCAACATGTCCTTGGCATACTTGGTTTGTGATATAAATATTCCTTTATCTAACTAATAAATCTGCAAACCAAGAAAATATGACAACTCTCCAAGCATGGACATTTCAAATTCTGATTAGCAAACTCATTCCATAGTACATCTTTGTTTCTTGCAAAAATGATGTCATCCACATATACAACAATTATAATTATATGGTTACCATATACCTTGATATATAGATTACTATCAACATTTCCCTTTTTGAAACCTTGTTGATGCAGATATTTATCCAATATGGAGTACCATGCTCTTGGTGCTTGTTTCAATCCATATAAATCTTTCTTAAATTTGCACAAATAGCTCTCATCTTCATGAAGTTGAAATCCCTCAGGTTTCTCTATGTAGACCTCTTCTTCAATATTTCCATTCAAGAAGGTTGATTTGACATCCAGTTGATATACCTTGTATCCTTTGTATGCTGAGAATGCCAAGAACATTCTGATTGCTTCAATTCTTTCAACTGGTGCAATGTCTCTTCAAAATCTATTCCTTCAATTTGAGCACATCCCTTGCATACCAATCTAGCATTGTTCCTTATGACCTTACCTTCCTCATTCATTTTTCTTCTTACAGACCCATTTAGACCCAATTACATTCTTATCAGCAAGTCTAGGAACTAGTTCTCATGTCTTGTTCTTTTCTATCTATTGCAGCTCTTCTTCCATAGCTTTTATCCACTTCTCACTCATGTTGGCTTCATCATGATTCTTTGGTTTCATTTCATTTAGGAGGCAAAAATTAACTTGCTCATTGTTTCTTGCAAGTCTTTTACTAGTTTGCACACCATCATTCTTGTTGCCAATAATATGATCCTCAAGATGATTATTTTGAACAAACCTATTTGGAGGTTTGCTAGGTGCACCTTCTTGTTCACTTTCAGATTGTCCAGCATCTTAAATGTATGGTTCTTCAATCTGATTTACTCTATTTTTATTTTCTTTATGAAGATCCTCATCTATCTTGGCATTTACACTTTCAACCATTCTCTTTAGTCTTTTATTGAAACACTTGTAGGCCTTTCTATGAGTAGAGTATCCCAAGAAGATACTTTCATCACATCTTAATTCAAAGCTTCCTAGTCCATCTTCATATCTTTTAATAAATCATTTTCTACCAAACACTTTGAAATTCATAACTAAGGATTTCCTATCATACCATAGTTCATAGGGTGTCATTCTTCTATTTACTCTTAGCTGAACTCTATGTAATGTATATATAGCAGTATGGACTGCCTCCTTCTCCTTATTCTCCAAACTTGATTTAGTTACCTCATACATTCTTGTAGCTTCATTTAATTGTGTTTTCAGATCTGAAATGTTTTTCTCAAATTCCTCAAGACATTTGTTCAATCTATCTTGTTCTTCAGCAATAGCATACTTGACCTTTTTATATTATTTCCTTACCTTCCAGAGCTCTTCAAGTGCATTTACAAGTTCACCTTCAATATCTACCTTAGCTTCAACTTCATCTTCCTCATCTTTAGTAACATTTTCATCATGCAACTCTCCTTGTGCCATAAAGAGATTTACTTCTCTTTCATCCTCGCTACATAACTCATCAAAGACACTTTCTTCATCTGTAACATCATCCTCAATTGTGTAAAGACTGTTCTTCCTTCTAAAATTCATTTTCTTTGGTTTGTATGATTTCTTCATCTTCTCTTTACCAAAGGCTTTCATATTTTATTTTCATCCTTCTCTCCATAAGGACATTTAGATGCAAAGTCTCCAATCTTGCCATAGTTGAAACATTTGAAAGGGAGCTTACCTTTGTATTTGCCTAATCCTTTCTTGAGCTTCCTTACAAAATTTTTTACAACAACATTAGATTCATCTTCTTCTTCATGAGCAACTTCTTTTCCTTTCTTGGTTATGTTGAATGCAACCTCTCTCTTTAATGATTCTACACGTAATGTTCTCATCTCATAACCTGATAGGGAGCCAAACAATTCATCCATAGAGAATGTCTTTAAGTCTTTAGCTTCTTCAATAATAGAGACCTTTGTGTGATACCTTGTGTTTAATGATCTCATAGCCTTCTTGATAATAAATTCATCTAAGACATCCTCTCCAAGTCCTATTTTAACACTTACAATCTCATCCACTCTTTGCAGATAGTCAGCTATCTTCTCCTCTTCCTTCACTTTTAGGCTTTCAAATTGAGCTCTTAGATTTTGCAGTTTGGCTTCTTTCACTTTGGCCCTCATATATACTTTGTAGCTTATCCTATGTTTTTTTTACTAAAGTGTAATGCATGACTTTGACAAACTCTATATCAAACAAGCCACTTAAGACTGTGTTCTTAGCTTTGGCATTGTTCTCATATTCCCTTTTAGCATCAAGGTCGGTAGGAGGAACTTGAGGAACAACATAACCATTTTTCACAGCCATCCGGACATCAAAGCCTAAAGAGGATAAGTATTTATCCATTTTTCTACTCTAGAAGGCATAGTTAGCACCATCAAATATAGGTGCTTTAGAGGAGGATTCATTTCTAGCTATTGTGTTCTCAAGACAGGATCTACCCAAGCTAGAGAAAGATTTAATACAAGGGAACATAGGGCTCTAATAACAATTGTTGAACACAAATGAACCACTAAGAGGGGGGTGAATCAGTGATAATTAAAAACTTTAACTATTTTGAATGATCTAAGATTAAATTAAAAAAATCAATAAACTATGAGCATAGGTATTAAACTCATTCAAACACACAAGATGACCACACAACACAAGATATATGAGGAAAATCCACAGTGGGAAAAACCTCGATGAGAAATGTTGCTAGAGTCTGTTGCTCTAATCCAGCCTCACAAGGAAATACTCTGGTTACAATGTTTATGGGCACCAACCCCTAACTTTATGAGCACCAACTCAAAGGAGAACCTACCCCTAATCTGAGCACCCACTCATATGGAATACAATGAGTAAATATGTAATATCAATTAAGCACCTTATTACAAATAAAATTTTGTAACTCACAACTTGTTATTTTCACTTGATATTGATTTGACTCTTCTCTGCTCTCAAAATATTTTGTCAATCCCAGCTCTCTTCTATTCACTTCTGTTCTCTTCTCTATCTTTCCCTATTCTTGCTTTTAGCTACCTCTTATTTCCTCTTCACCTTCTGATTATTCTGCATGCAATCTATTCTGCGATGTTATACCTGCAATGACATCTACTGGAATCAATGAACACTGAGAGGGGGGGTGAATAGGTGTTCTCCAATTTACTAATTCATTAAACTTATTATTAAACCCTCATATGCAAAAGATAGAAAGTATAATGTAAAAATTCAAAGCAAACAACCACACATTCATAACACTAGAATTTTTACGTGGAAACCCAAAAAGGGAAAAATCACGGTGGGATTTAAACCCACAACATTATTATACTATGTCTAGTAGTAGAACAATATTACAAAAGGGGAATGCACTTGCATTTAGGCACACTACCTAGAGCTCACTGCTCAAATACAAAATAGGGTTGCAGCCCTGGAGGACTCGTTGTCCTACAAATGAGATATAAAAGCAAATACAATGTCTGAACTACAATACAACATCTACAAATGCTAGTAATCAGTTTTGGTTAAGCTCAAAATGATCTACTGGTAGTGATCTAAAAAACTACTCTGATCTACTCTGCTGCCAAATACCAGATCATCAAAACTCAAGATGCACATGTGAAACTATGCTCAATCACTCCCAAAACAATTTCACACATACACCATCATCTCAAATGATCATCCAAGTCGATCTTATATATCCACACCGCCAAAATAGATCTCCAACAAATCGGCTTCACAAAACTGCAAACTATAAAACTTGTAGTCTCATGTCGGCTCAATCCACCATAAATCCATATACGAGACCTAAAACATATGATCACAAGCTTCACACATAATGGAAAAACTCCTCTAACACAACACCAATCATGAAAATCACCCCTATAGTTCCACAACACACGTTACTTAGCTTGTCCACACAATAGCTTTGCTCTTTTGGAATCACCGGATACTGGACTAAGAATCATACACTGGAATCAACACCAGAGGCTGGAATTATAAGATGATCTATCTTAAACAACTAATCAACTATCCCAATCACCACAACCAAAACTACATCATTGGAAATGAGTTGTGCTCACAGAATCTGTACACTATGTTCACACTCTGCCATACTTATGCTTAAATTCAATATGACTTTCGATAGATCAAATATACAGGTACCAGATAGGATTATTAGGCTGAGTTACCATCAATGACAACCCCTAAGTAATCTCCATGCATCTAACATCACCAGAATAATGTCTCTTGCTAACAATCTTACCCTTTGGCTTTGATGGCAATACTCTGAAAAAATGACAAGTGCTCCAAAATTCCAGAACTGCAATCAATCCAAAAATATGTACACTCAACTTACTCCCCCTAAGAATGTGTACCATTTTTTACTACTCTTAGCTCCCCCTTTGACATCAATGGAAAAGGTAGGAATCCACCAAAACTTATATACAAAAGAATGTATATAGTGATCTACAGAAACTTGAAAATGTCTACATAAGTTACCTTCAAAGACTTCAGATACTCATTCCATCCACTCAGGAAGCAATCCAAAATATTAATTAAGGTGGTAAACATATATGCATGTACTTCTACACCCTTAATATTTATCGGTACATCTTTTCCCAAAGCAGTAACTGCATCCTGTTGAGCCCCAAGCAAAGTATCCAACCGTAGAGAGATTAGACTCCTCAATTCTCCTACTCTGCTTATTATCTACTCCTTCTCTGCACTCAAGCTCTTGATTTTGGTTGTTAGAGAAGCAGTCACCGATGAGGAGGAGCCTCAAGGAGATCAATCCAGACCAGTCAGCAAGAGTAAACATAACAGAAACACATAGATATGATGGAGGCAATGTAGAACAGATAATTTTATTGCATGACATTTGATTACATCCAACCAGTAACAACTGGGTTACAACATACTGGTACACAAGCCTAGTAGAATAGGTCACAATTGGGACCTTGAATTGAAAGATCTATCTTTTAGGCATAGTCTAACTATCTGATACTCTCACTGATTCTAATTGATTGATTCCATTCTAAAGCATGATTACAAATATATATATTGATCCAAAGGATCCAATCGGCCCAAAGGGATCAAAACCCGAAGAAAAATACCTAACGTGCAAAATGAACAAGGTCAGCCTCTGTCAAGAGATTCCTCTGTAAAATCCAAAGGATGAAATGTAGAAGGTTGGCCACATGCCAAGAAACATCAAGATCGACGTCTAAGGCTTCGCAAGCTTCGGAATGGGTTCTGGTAGATCACCAGAATAGGTCTCAGGCAACCAGAAACAAGAAACTATCATGAAAATAGGTAGCGATATCTTACTGGTAAGTGATCCAGATGCGATGTGGTCTGAAAGAAAGAAAGATGATCAATTCTTCAAGTAGAATCCAACTCCACAAGATTTGGTGAGCCAAAACTGGGACACACAGAAAGGAAAACTGAAACTGCAAACAAAATAGAAAGGAAAATGTTTTTAGTTGATGCAAGATTGTTGTGAACTGAGGATGCTCCTACATCAGTTAGATTCATAATTTGAGCTTCAATATTGCTAGCAAAGACTGAAACAAGGGCAAAATATTGTGAAATTGTAGCTAATTTCCCTTCATATTCCCTAATCTTCTTGCTAATATCTATAGTAAATATAGGCAAAATGAGACATGACCACCTTCATCTAAGGCATCCTCAACACTCTTTACCACAGATCTCAAGACTACCCTATCATCCTCAATTTCTTTCAAAAAGGTTGACAATCTCATTTCCTTAAATTTGTTCAAAAAATTTATATCCGTTGCTTTCTCCAATGATACAAAATGAAAATCAACTTCTTGTAACATATTTCTAAGCTTATCAAAGGATGAATCACCAGAATCCTGCTTAAAAGAAGACAAAATTTTCTCTAAAACACTAGTGGCCAAAGATATAACCTTCTTTCTTCTGATTGAGACTTTAGTAAGTCCTCACTTGCTTTAATTTGGGAAAGGGTGGCCAACTTCAATGCTTGTATGGGAGACGGTGTACTCAAATCAATCGGTCCATGGGAAAAAACCTCTTCATCAAAATTGATCTGCTTCCCTTTGTCAGGAATAGTGGCTCTTTCCATGGTCACCGGTGCCTCAACAACCTTTTCTTCTCCTTTTTCTTTCTCAGCACTAGCACCTGTATCACCCTTTGCTACATCAACTTCTTCTTTAGCTTTCTCATCTACTCCCTTCCTATCTACAATCTCCTTAGTTGTTTCCTCTTAGTGAACTTCCATAACCAAAGGATCTTGCATGGCTTCACCGAAGTCCCCATCTACCTGGTTATCGGTGGTTTCATTTGCAATTTCTTGCTCTACCGGATGAATCTATACAGATGGTTGCCTGTGAGAAACCTTTGATTGAACATGAACTACTGGAGTAGAAGTGTCTTTTCTTGATTGTCCTTCCAGTTGGGAATCATCCTTCTATAGATTGATCTGATACTGATTCTCCTTCAAAAATTCTTCAAAATGCTCTCAATTTCCTTAGCAACTTCAACATATTTACCAAACATTATCTTATTCACCCTATGTTTACTTCTAAACTTTTTCCTATACAAGTTTCAAAATTCTTTGAATCTGATCTTTTAAAATGACAGAACACAGATTAACTAATATGTATTCTTTCAATCTCTCATCTTCAACGCTCATTGCATGTCTCCAGGCATCCAAGATATCATATAACTCTTTCAGAATTATAAATGAAAGTTCTAAAAAATCTTTACTATATGTATTCAAATACTCTATTATAGCTTCTTCAATTGACCTCTGCTCATCCTCATCACAATTCATGTAATAATCTAAGACATTCTTCAAATTACCTTCCTTGAGTTGATGGACTTGAAAAGCACTAAGAGGGGAGGGGGTGAATCAGTGACACCAAAACAAACACAACTTCAAACACTAACCGGTAGATGAACTTAACCAAGCATTTAAACAAAATACATGCTATCCAAAATGAAATAAAAGCATCCACATAAAGTAGAACATCCACCATAACACAACTGCTTATACGTGGAAAACCCAAATAGGTAAAAACCACGGTGAGATGGAACTCACAAGTTAACTATCTACAGTAATAGATAACTGACCGGTTAAGGTCTTACAAAGTGCTTTGCTAGGAGCGAATCTTGTTAGAGATCCCAAGCTTGATTAGAAGCTTATACCCTGTTAAGAGTACTACCCTGTTAGGAGTAAGCTTGCTGGAGGATTTGAGAATCCAAACTAATGGATCACGTTGTTAGAGGATTTGTCAATTGAAGCTTGTTAGAGCTTACTCGGTTAGAGGATTTGATTCTATTGTAATGAGTAGAAAACAACAAGAATGGTTTGATCTATTCTGAATAGCACAATGTTTGCTTGATCAGATCATTCTAAGTACATTCAACATTGCTCTTTATTTTAACACTTATCACTCTTCAACAAAAGCTTCCACTCTTTATACATATCAGTATTCGCTTAATCTCTTCTTCTATATTAGTTATCAGTTTCAAATGATTCACTAAGATGTCTTTAAATAGACATACAAATCTTATGTCAGCCATAGGAAATCAAAACACAATTTCCTAGGTGCAGTGTATCTAGACAAGTAAACATAACTCATCACAAAAATGACTCCCAAGAAAATAGTGCTAGTAACTCATCACAAAATTAGATACCGGTTAGAACAGTCAATACCGGTTGGAACAAAACATGTGAACCGTTGTCCTGGAATCTTCCGCTTGATCTCCATCTTCATCTTCATCTTTATTTTGAAGTCGACTTAATGTAACCACAAGTAATCTTTTATGCATATACCAGTTGACACAAATTACTGGTTAGAGATGAACCTTAAACATATTAGTTGTCAGTGTAAACCAGTGAAGTTACACCGGTAGTCAATGTAATCATATGTGTGTGTGAGAGTGTTTCATCAATGACAAGAAGTGATGAATATATTATAATCATCATCAAGCCAACAATCTCCCCCTTTGGCAACACTTAGAAAATTTAGAGTAATACAATACCACTAAGTGTGCATACACAACATATTTACACATGTGTTCATATTCCCCTTTAATGCAATACAATACTCCCCCTTAATGCATGCATAAATACAAAATTTTTAAAGACACACATACATATTATTACTCCCCCTTTGACAACAATGTCAAAATGATAAAGTAAAATATATGCATATATATAGAAAATCTGTATCAAAGTGTTTAGCATATATTACAAAAAAAATTTCATGCACTAGCTAAACTCATAAAAATATCATTGAAGTTCTGCTTCATCTGGGATAAAGCATTTTCCATGATTCCAATATGTTAGCAGTATACTCAGATGTAGACATCAACTGGGAATGAAATTCTTCCATTGAGTCTAGTGTGCAGGTTTCAGGAGTAGCAAGAACAGCTTTTGCATTGGAGTAGGCTCTCTGAATAATGTCGATCTGTGAGGTGAGCTAACTCTTGAGCTCTCTTAGAGATCAGAATCTCTTAGCCTTCTCATTATCATTCCTATTCAGTCTGCCATGCAAATCATCTATAGACCGGTTAAAGGTATGAATGGAGTCTTGGAGTGGGACATATGCCTTGCATAACCTTTCCATTTCCTGCTCGGTTTCAAATTGACTCTTAGAAATGTCAAAATAAAAGAAAGTAACATTGGAGGTAGAGGCAAGATACTTTCCTCCAGATTCAATATCTTTCTTCAATAGACTTCCATTATTAAATAAAGCCATTTTGCCACTTTCAATGTTCTTTTCCAATTTATCTCCATATTTCTTCTTGTGGCTCTTCTCACCAGACATTTGATCAGCATCTTCACGTGACTTGATTTGATCAGATACATCTGCAACTAACTGACCAAGTTTGTTGATAGGTGTAGGAAGATGTGCAACAGCTGTTTCCGGTAGTAAACTAGACAAACTTTCTACTACATTATGGATTATCTCTGCTTCAATCCTTTGCTCTTTCAGTCTCTTCTTGTGTGCTCAAGATTGCATAACATTAACAATCTTCATCATTTCTGATGCACTCAGGGTGTTCATGTCAATGGGTCCTGAAAGACTTAAAGAATCATCATCATCATCTTCAAGTAGTGCTTGCTTTGTCGGTTCAGGGGGTACACTCTTAATGATAGCTCTTTTTGTGTTCTTCTCTAATGTTTCTTCAATTAACTGAGTGATAGCTTCCTCGGTGGACTCCTTTTGAGTATTTTCAATGACCGATGGAGATTGGGGTTTCTCCAGTTGTGCTTTTGCCGGTTCATTCTCCACTGTTAGTTGAATACCTGGTTGTTCAACTAATGAAAAATGTACTTCAGTGATTGTAAGAGGATCTATATCTGGTGTAGTGATGTCTCCAGATAGCTCTACCATATTCTGATCATCTTCATCAACAAGAATAATGGAATCATCCTTCTTCTTGATTGGATAGACTACGTCAGCTTGAATAATTTCCTCTTCATCCATTTTCGATCAAGGAACATCATTTGTAGTATCATCCTTATTGCTAGATGGATGACTTCTTCCCTCTTTTTGATTACACAAGCTAGTTGATGTGTCTCAGTCTCAACAACTACCCTTTTTGCATTAAGAAGCTTCAATATTCTCATTTTAAAATCAAATATACTTTGTATTTCTCAATTAAAGCACTAATTCCATTTGATGATAAGTTAGGAAAATATTGTACAAATATTTCATCAATAATCTTCTTCTCCAATTGAATTGCTTCTTCCCATTTATCTAACAGAGTATTATACAAAGAAATTGAAATATCTTTTTCCAAGTCATGTGGAAATCTATTGTTATGACCCAAATAAGTTATTACCTGTTGGATTACTTGCTTCTGCTCATCTTTAGTGAAAGAATCAAAATATTCTTTGACATTATCAAACCTATTTCTTCCTAATGTCTTCATTGTCCTCTCAAAAATTGTGCCAGGTTTGTAGGTAGCAATATCTATAGGTGTAGTTTCCTTCGGCACTACCTTTTCCTTCTTGGGTGTTCTGCCGATTGTTGTTTCCTTCTTTGGTTCTTCTTCAGAATCTGTACCCTCAAACTCTGGTTGCGAATTCAATTTCTGATTTCTCTTCTTTGGTGCAATCTCCTTCTTTACATATACTTTAGGTGCTAGTTCCTTCTTGGTTAGGACACTCTGAGTCACCCTTGTGTTCTTTTTCATAGGAGATTTTTCATCAGACTTATTTTTCTTTCCTTTCACTTTAGCTACAGGTACAGTACAGGTTTCAGTTGGTGCAGCTTGGACTGCCACAATGTCCAATTTTGCCTTCTTTTATCTTTAGGCAATGCTAACAGGGTATTAGCATAGCCAACCAGTAAATCATGATTAACCTCATAGCTCATATCTTCCATCTCTTCCTCTCTAGGCTCAATTGCTTGCATCAAGCAAAAGTCAGTGGTAACTATGAAGATTATGTCTTTTGCAAAGTGTTTTACCACATCTTCAGGTAACCTCATTCTCATGCTCATCTTTTTCTGAAATTCATTAAAATACTTGTTCAAGGCAACTGAAAAAATATTCTTCACAACCTTAATGTTGTTCTTGATCTGTGCATTGACCGGTTGTTCTTTGGACCATTCAATATCTCCAATACCTAGTAGGAAGTTCTGAAAATAGAAAAATAACCCGACTAATAGCTGACCATATTTGAACTTTTGTGTGTTGTCCTTCTTAATGGATTGTAAATTTTGAAATAATTGTGATCTGATGGCTTCACAATATCATAATTTGCATTATCAACAATCATTCTATGTGTTGTATGAATTGTTGTAGATAGAACATTGTTAAGTCTACTGGAGTAGAATATCTGGTAGCCTATCACCATTGTTGCAAGTTTCACCGTAGGGTTTCTAATATTGTTGATAGAAAAAGTACGCTTATCAGATATAGAACCAGTTAACTTGAAGACAATATCCTTTGAAATTCTTCTTAACATAAGAATTTTGCTGGTTGAGAAATAACCCGTTACAACCCTAATAGCTTCCTTGGTTATTGTATGAGTCCTTTCCAAATACATATTCTCTCTGTGGACTCGACTCAAAATGATTCTTATGTGTTCTTCCTCAAAATCTTCAAGAAAATATGCGGCAATATGAAAACCTTTTTCAAAAACCCTAGCATATTTTGTTTCAATCTTTTTGCTCTTATCACAGAGTGATTTCAGCTGAGTATAGATGTGTAGAGTTCCTAAGTCTTCTATCTTGCAATCTATATAGCTGGACAAGTCACCTTTGACCACAACACCACTTGGGACTTGTGACAATGCATTATAAGACATAATTTCATCTGCCTTTAGAGCTTCATCAGGCTCAGTAGTGATCATCAACCTCTCTAAAGACTTAGAAGTAGATGCCATTCTAGTTAAATTCAAAGTGGTATACTTAAAGAAATACCTTGTATCTTGCACGTTGCTTCATTTCCCGATTGAGATGTCCAAATGCACACCCGTTTGTCTCTCTGCAACTTTTGATTCAACTTGATTTCTCTAAACACAAAACAATTCACCAATTGACAACAAGACAATCTTGTTCTGCTCTGCAATCGCTTCAAATTTCTTTTTTGAAAGAGTTAGGGTAAAAATGATATAGTAAAACTTGTTTTTATCCCTTTTTACCAACTATAATAAATGCTTACACTTTAGGTTACAAACCCTAATTTTACCACTTAAGTGAAATACCGGTTGATAACACATCAACAAAAACTCACCAAAAATTCATAATTCAAAAAAAAATTCTTTCCCGCTCATTTTACAAGGGGTCCGAAGATGTTTTACCATTAAGCTCTCCTTAGCCATGTTAGACAAGCTTAAGTCACTGGTGTTGGATTCTCTTCACTGGGTGAAGGAACAATTTCTTCTCCAAGCAAGTCATCACCTTTCTTTTTCCAAAATCTGATTTATATCTTCTCTGGTTTCCTCAATATCAACTTTCTGCTTGCCTTTCTGATCCTTGAAGGAGTTGACCGGTTTACTATTTCTTGATCTGCAAAACTTTGCTAAGTGCCCTGGTTTGTTGTAGTGATAACAGACCATACCAGATGATCTCCAGGGTCTTGCATTTTCTCTTCATGTTCTTCTTCTGCAGTTCATAGCCACATGACTAAAGTTATTACCAAAGGTGCAAACAACATTTGTTACCTTTCCCATTTCAAATGGACTAAACCAGTTGCCATAAGATCCTTTCCAGTTCTGGTTTACCCGGTTATCAAAATTCCTTATCTGGTCACCATTTGGTCTAGGATGCATGTGTGGTACAGGATTGTTTGCTCTATATCTACACTCAACATGTCTATGCCCATGCATTCCACAAGTGTAGCAATGACCTTCAAACTTCCTAGACACATACCTAACATTAGTATTGTAATTGGCATTTCTGTTAGGTTTGTCTCTATAGACATTTGCAGTATGACCAAGCTTATGACAAACAAAGTAGACAAGTTTAAAAACCTTCTTACCAATAGTCTGATTGACATTAGGAGCAGTTTTGTTCTTTGTATAGTTGCTCTTTGTACCAGAGGATTTACCTTTTTCAGTTGTATGAAAACCAAGTCTAGAGATATCACCCTTCATTCTCTGTGATTGAATTTGTTCTTCTAGCATGGTAGAACTTTTGATGAACTTCTCCAATTTCTCATTGGCTTCAGTAATATTTTTGACAAGATCTTCATTATGCTTAAAAAAATTCTCTTTCAGAGATGATGCCAACTCAAGGTCTAGCTTTAGGTTCTCTTTTTCTTCTGTTTCAGAAATCAAGTCCTCATGCATAGTGTCTTTTTTCCGTTTGATCTTTATGATCTCTTACCTTGACAAGATCTTTAGCAGCTCTTCTAGCTTCCAGTTCCTGACTCATGCGGATAGTGAGACCTTCTAACTCCCTTCTTAGATTTAGTTTTTCACCATTCACCTTTTCAACTTCATCAGCTAAAGCTTCAATTTGGGCTTCATCTGAAGAAATATTATGGGATGTTTCTAACAGTTTTTCAGATAGCTCTCTCCTTTTGACTTGAGAGACTTTCAGTTTGCCTCTAAGGGATTCAATTTCATTTCTGCTAGCTTCTAGCTCTCTTACCATCTCGAAGTAGCTTTTGTCCCCCATGATAGTTTCAACACTCCCTTCTAAGTGGTTAGGCTTCAAAGAAGTTAGGCTCTGATACCAATTGATGGACTTGAAAAGCACTGAGAGGGGGGGTGAATAAGTGACACCAAAACAAACACAACTTCAAACACTAACCAGTAGATGAACTTAACCAAGCATTTAAACAAAATACATGCTATCCAAAAAGAAATAATAGCATTCACATAAAGTAGAAGATCCACCATAACACAAGTGTTTATATGTGGAAAACCCAAATAGGTAAAAATCACGCTAATATGGAACTCACAAGTTAACTATCTGCAATAATAGATAACTGACCAGTTAAGGTCTTACAAAGTGCTCTGCTAGGAGTGAATCTTGTTAGAGATCCCAAGTTTGATTAGAAGCTTATACCCTATTAAGAGTACTACCCTATTAGGAGTAACCTCACTGGAGGATTTGAGGATCCAAACTAATGGATCACCTTGTCAGAGGATTTGTATAAATAAAGCTTGTTAGAGCTTACCCGATTAGGGGATTTGATTTTGTTGTAATGATTAGAAAATAACAAGAATGATTTGATCTATTTTGAGTAGCACAATGTTTTCTTGATCAGATCATTCTAAGTACATTCAACACTTCTCTTCATCTTAACACTTATCTCTCTTCAACAAAAGCTTTCACTCTTTATACATATCAGTATTCACTTAATCTCTTCTTCTATATTAGTTATCAATTTCAAATGATTCACTAAGATGTCTTTAAATGGACATACAAATCTTATGTCGGTCATAGGAAATCAAAACACAATTTCCTAGGTGCAGTGTATCTAGACAAGTAAACATAACTCATCACAAAAATGACCTCCAAGAAAACGGTGTCAGTAACTCATCACAAAATCAGATACCAATTAGAACAATCAATACCATTTGGAACAAAACATGTGAACCATTGTCCTAGAATATTCCGCTTGATCTCCATCTTCATCTTCATCTTTATTTTGATGTCGACTTAATGTAACCATAGGTTATCTCTTATGCACATACCGGTTGACACAAAGTATCGGTTACAGATGAACCTTAAACATACCGGTTATCAGTGTAAACCAATGAAGTTACATCGGTAGTCAATATAATCATATGTGTGTGTGAGAGAGTGTTTCATTAATGATAACAAGTGATGAATACATTATAATAATCATCAAGCCAACATGAGTATCTGATTAATCAGTTCACTTAGTGTCAAAGGAGGAACAATAGTGTAGGATTCATCAAGCTTATCAAATTTCAAGGCTTCATCTAGTTCAGATTTTTGCTTCTTGCTTGGTCTAGCTTTACAAGATGGCTCTTTTTGAATTTTAGGCTTCTTTGCAGGTGGAGCTTCACCAGATGGAAGCTTTCTCACCACTTAGGTGTAAGTGGCAATCTTATTTACTTCTCTAACCTCTTTGTCTAATTTGGTTTCCTCTTTTATAGCAGCATACTTTCTTATTGGCTTCTCCTTCTTTCTCTTCTTTGCCCCACTGGTTGATGTTGATTGTGGTTTAGATGGAGGGATTGGCTTGTGCACACTAGAGGTAGGTGTTGACTTGCTCAGCTTGGCCTTATCTTTCTTGGGAGGAGTGGGAACTGTCTTATCCTATTGCTTCACCATATCTTCCTCCGATATATTTTTCTCTTAGGCCCTCTGCATAGCTTCTCTGGTTATGTCCATATGCTCTGCAAGTTGTTCAACCTCCTTTCTGACCTTTCTCTTCCTTCTAGATTCAGTGAATCGCTTGTGCAAGCTCAAGTGTTTTTCTTTGAAGGTAGCAAATCTTTCCTCCTTCTCATCCACCGACTTACTGAGGAGATGTTGTGCATTTATATCAAGAGTGATTTCATCCACCTCATAGCCCATTGGCAGAATCCAAATAGCCCTAGGCTCTACTGCTTCCATGTGGCATTGGTCCTTGTCCACCATGAAGTATATTGTTTTCATATTTTTCAACTATAGCCTTTGGAATTATTTCTCTGCCCTGCATCAGCTCCTAAAAGGTCTTAAAGTAACCCCATAAGGCAGATTTTTGAGCAACTACATCACCAACACCTTGCAATCCTTCTTTGATTTGTATTGCTACCATTTTTCATATGCCCATTGAACCTTTCCAATGTTAGGTATCTCATTTAAGAAATACAGCTCCAAGCAAATGATTAAGGAACTGAATTTGAACACATGCTTCTTGTCTTGTTTGATCTTCTATAAATTTCTCATTAGTTCACTACGAAGCATTGTACACATGTCATACTTCTTGTTTTCTTTCAGCATCTGATAAGCTACATAGATAGCAGTATTGGATAAAGAATTTTTCCTGTTTGACTAATATAACTTTTAACCAGTAACCATAGAAGAAAGTCTTACATTAATTACCACTACATCACTAAAGGTCGTTGATCTATTGTCATGTTTTGAACCGATTACCTCCATTACAGTGGTTTTCTTCACATTCTGAAGTGCAGGGACTTCACCAGTAGCATTCAAACAAGTCACTTCTTGAATAGCTTGCTTCATGATCTTGCGGGGTTTTTCTAGCCATAGGAATTCATCATGGATTCAGCTTAGAACATACCTCGCCCATTCGGGTTTTTCAAATACTAAGAAGTGAATGAACCGAATGAAACACTTTTCCTCCAAATTCTTAAAATCTAATTTCAGATTGCCAAATCCATCAACCATGTGTTGAGCATACAAGGATAGCATATTTGAATTCCTGAGTTCTTCAATGTTATAGTGTATGTAATCCCTAATATCTTCATTATGTAAAACACCATATGGTACAGAGGAAAATGCACCATTCAGATTATCTTCTACTGACTTAAATGGATGCTTCTTGAAAACTGACCTAGCCCTTTCAGTGATCTCAACAACAAGTTGTTAGCATTACACACTCAGATGAGAATGGTTGATGTTGTCATTGATGGTAACCAACTGGTAACAGGGTTCTATAGGATTCTATTGATTATACCAGTAACAGACTTTGCATACTAGCACCGGAAGCTACACAAAGTTCATTCACACTAGCATCCAGTTTACATTGGCAATGAATCATATCGGCACCCAGGCTAACATAGGATAAAGTTCTGTTTATGTGAATTATATTGTAATGTAATTAATTATTTGTAGCCGACATGATGTATTGTAAAGACTCATATATGTATGAGATCTTGTAGGTCATTTTGTAGGAGATGATTATGTAATTAGGTGATGAATATGAGAGCGAATATCTGTATATGCATTTTGATGTAAGTATTTTATGAGCGAATAAAAGAAGAGAAAAGCGAAGCAAGGTTTATGGTAGAGGTATCTGAGAGAGCTTAAACCGGTACTGAATCCAGCATTGTAGATGTTATTTTGAGCAGTACATTGTCATTGGATTTAATCATCCAATTTTGTAGTCAGTGAGACTCCTATTTTGTATTGAGCAGTGAGCTCTAGGTTGTTGGCCTTCCTGCATGTGCAGGCCCCTATTGTATTAGTAATATTTATTCATATTGGCCAGTGAGTAAATATTGTGGGTCACAAATCCCATCAAGGTTTTTCCCCTACCGGGTTTCCTCGCTCAAAAATATATATGGTATGGTGTGCATTGATGGTTATATTGTTTCTCTTTATTACTTTATTGCTTGTTTACTGGTACATTAATTTGGGTTGTAAAGTTTCAAATAAGTTTAAATCTTTCATCTACCAGTTAGACATTGATTCACCCCCCCCCCCTCTCAGTGTCTTTGGGACTATTCAAGTATCTAACACAAGTGGAGTTACAATGTCATAAGATGATGTCATTTGAATTTAGGGTATGAACAAATAGCTTTGAATGTAGGTAAATAGCTTTCCAATCTCAACCAGATGCCAACAATCTCTATCAGGTTGCTACAAGCACGAATTTTGCTTCTGAATCTCTTTTGCTCTGCTGCTCTACTCTTTTCTCTTTAATTGCATTGTGAAGATTGAATAGAGAAATGTCTTTTTATCCTTAGAAAACCTAACTTTTAGTTGAAATAAATGCATAACCCTAAAAAGCTTCTGGATACCTCATTCTGCATCAATTCACTCACTAGGATCTCAAATTACCATGAATTCTTTCAGACAACATCACAACATCTAATCTAGATCTTCTGCAACCTTCCAGAACTAGTTACAGATCTTCGCAAACAAAACAAAAAGGAAAATGTTTTTGGTTGATGCAAGATTGATGTGAACTGGGGATGCTCTAGCATCAGACATCTATGGTTAATGAAAAGTGAGCCTCTCACTTTGCTGGGGTCAGAGAGAAACCAAGGCAGTCTACCTCTTCCTGAGAAATCCAAGATGAATCTTCAACTAGTATGCTCTTCCACTTCACAAGATATTCTTTGTGTTGACTGTTTCAGGTATTACGCCCAATCCTAGTGTCCAAAATCTCTTCAATGTGATCCGATTCCTTCCAGGGCAATTGTTTCTTAAGGTCTTCAACACTGTCCTCACTGAATTTTGGTTCATGGTACTCATGAATATCTACAATGTTGAATATAGGTGAAATACTTAGACTATCCGGTAGCTCCACTTCCTATGCATTTCTAGAACTAAACTTCGTCAAAATCTTATAGGGTCCAAACTTCTTCATCTGCAACTTATTATAAGTTCCAACCAGGAATCTCTCTTTTCTCAAATATACCATCACTTCATCGCCAACTTCAAATTCCTTATGTCTCCTCTTCTCATCTGCCTTCTCCTTATATTTGTTGTTCATATCTTCCAAATGTTGTTTAGCCTGAATATGCAATGTTGCCATGTGATTTGCAAAATCTTCTGCTTCTGAACTCTTTGAGTCTTCACTGCTAATGTCTCTCAATTTTGCTATTACTCTAGGATGCACTCCGGTAACAATCTCAAAAGGTGTTTTTTTGGTACTTATATTCATTGAATTGTTGTAGGAAAACTTTGCTTGTGCAAGGGTCAAATCCTAACTTCCGGTTTTATCTCCCACTAAACATCTCAATAAGTTTCCCAAACTTTGGTTAACAACTTTTGTTTGTCCATCAATCTGTGGATGAAAAGTAGAACTGAACTTCAAATTTGTCTTCATCTTCTTCCAAAGTGTTCTCCAAAAATAGCCAACAAACTTAGTGTCTCTATCTGAAACAATGCTCTTAGGTAATCCATGCAATCTCACCACTTCCTTAAAAAATAGGTCTGCTATATGTAATGCATCTAATGTCTTCTTACAAGGTATGAAATGATCCATCTTCAAAAATCTATCCACTACCACAAATATAGAATCATTCCCTCTTGGTGTCTTTGGCAATCCAAGTACAAAATCCATGCTTATATCCTCCCAAGGTCTTACCGGTACTATCAAAGGTTTATATAATCCCACATTCTGACTACTACCTTTTGCAACTTGACAAAATCTACAACTCTACCCATATCTCTTAACATCCTTATGAATCTGGGGGCAAAAGTATTGTTCACTCACCAATGCAACTATTTTGTCAATGCCAAAATGTCTAGCTAAACCTCCACTATGTTTCTCTTTTATTAGGTTCTCTCTCATGGAACTCTTAGGTATGCACAATTGAACTCCCCTGAATAACATCCCATCCTGAATGAAATATTCCAACCATTTTCTCCTATCAACCATAACTAGTTCTCTACATGCTTTCCAAGGTTCTAAAAATCTAGGTCTTCATCATGCAAGGTCTTCAAATCTTCAAAACTTAATACTATCACTCGCATCTCTATTAGCAAATTCCTTCTCCTACTCAATGCATTAGAAACTTTGTTAAATTTCCCACTTCTATGCTTCAACACAAAGGTTTAACTCTGCAAAAATTCTACCCATCTCATATGTCTCTAATTCAATTTACTCTAACTGTTCAAATATTGCAAAGCTTGATGATCTGTATACAACACAAACTCCTTAGGAAACAACTAGTGTCTCGATTTCTTCAAGGCATTAATTATGGTATGAAATTCCTAATCATACACTGAATATCTCTTCTGGGCATCATTCAATTTCTCACTGAAATAGGCTACTACTTTTCCTTCTTGACTCAAAACTACCCCTATTGTTATTCAACTTGCATCACAATCCACTTGAAATACCTTATTGAAATCTGGTAAAGCTATAAATAGGTTGCTCAGTCACTTTCTGCTTCAAAAATTCAAAACTTTTGTTTTCTCCCATGGTCCACTTTAATTCCTTCTGATCTCCTCTCATGGTTTCAGTCATAGGGTTACAAACTGAACTGAAATTTTGGATAAACTTTCAATAAAAACTAGCTAATCCATGGAATGATCTTACCTCTCCAATTCTTTCCGGTGTAGGCCACTCAATAATGGCTTTCACTTTCTCAAGCTCTATTTTCAAAGCATCCTCGGATATCACAAATCCTCAATAGACTAACTCATCCTTCATGAAAGTAAACTTCTTGATATTGATCAACTTTTCTTCTCTCAACCTCTGTAAAACTTGTCTTAACTGCAACAAATGCTCCTCCCTTGTTTTACTGAAAATCAGAATGTCATCCAAATACACAATAACAAACTTACCCAAGAATTTCTTTAATGCTTCATTCATCGGCCTCATGAAAGTACTCGGTGCATTAGTCAACCCAAAAGGCATCACCAACCATTCATATAGTCTTTGATTTGTCTTGAATGTTGTCTTCCACTCATCACCTTCTTTAATCTTGATCCGATGATATCCACTCTTTAAATCTACCTTTGTAAAGTATTTTGCTCCACTCAAACAATCCATTATGTCATCCATCCTAGGCAAAGGAAACTGGTATTTCATTGTGATCTTTCTTGAATCAGTACACATCTTCCATTCTCCATTCTTCTTAGGTGCTAATACTGTTGGTACTACACAAGGGCTCAGACTCTCCCTAATCAAACCTTTCTTCAACGGCTCATGCACTTGTCTATTCAGTTCTTCATTCTCTATTGGTGGTAACTAGTGTGCAGCTTTGTTAGGCAAACTAGCTCCAAGAATCAAGTCCATGCAATGACTAATACTTCTAACCGGTGGAAATCCATTAGGTACATTATCTGAAATGATGTCCTCATAATCTTTCAGCAAATCTCTTATCTCTTCTAGGTGCTCTCCTTCTGGTTCCAGTCTCTCAGTCTTCTTAGGAATTAAGGTAAAACACACATTCTCATGTCTTAGTCCATCCATGAATTTCCTTCCATGTACTAAATAAATTTTGGCATTTGTACAAACTTCATTCTTCAAAGGTTCCTCCAAAGGTAACAATGTTTGTTTCATCCCTTTGGCCACAATAGTGTATCTATTCTTCCTCCCATCATGTATTGTCTATCTATCAAACTACCAAGGTCTTCCAAACAAAAGATGACAAATATCCATAGGCATAATATCACAGAAAACTTCATCATGATAATTCCCAATTTTCAATTTTACCAAACACTGTTCACTTACTAACAACTTGTGTTCATCCTGAATCCATGCTATCTGATAAGGCTTAGGGTGTTTCAATCTCTTCAATTTCAACTTATTCACCATATCTTCTGAAAATAGATTTTTTGAACTACCACTATCAATAACAACTTTACAACACTTACCAGGAGCGGCAATGGGAGCGGGAGAAGGTGGCAGCAATGGGCAAACTCAAATTTCAAATTCTCTGCAAGGCGGGAACTCTGTTTCCAATGGTGGGAGTGGCCAAATCAATGCAGCTGGTCCCATAGGCGATAAGGATAAGCCTCCAAACATCCCGGAGGCTGTTGTTGACTTGCAGTCTGATGGTATTCTGCCAAAGGAACAGTGGGTTCATCTGGGCTTTTGGGGGAAGGGTCCAACAGGGGGCCCATTCCATGTGATGACTCCATTGATAGCGGAAAGGAAAAAAAGAAATTGTCTTCCCTATTTGGAACTAGACCAACTGGTAAGTTTGCTATCTCTATCCCTAACCAGGTTCTAGACCATAATATAAACAATATGTCGAACTCCTTGGTAGGGAAATTTATGGGTTCGCGTCCTAATATTGAAGTTGTTAGGGCTTTTGTCAAACAAAAATGGGTCCTCAAGGGAAATGTTGAAGTCTCGGCTTTACCTAGAGGCCTTCTGTCTTTTTCTTTTTCATGTGAAGAAGATAAGGTTAAGATTCTATGTGGAAGCCCCTGGATGGTAGGAAAGACAGCATTGGTCCTTCGAAAATGGCATCTGAATTTGAATATGAATGATTCTCTCTTGGTGCAAGCTCCAGTCTAGATAAAGCTTCCAGGCTTGCCTCTTGAATATTGGGCAGAAAGTATCTTCTATGGAATTGCAAGCTCCTTTGGCGATCTGCTCTCTATAGACCCAGTCACTGCTTCAAAAAGGAGACTGACTCATGCTAGGTTCTATGTAGGAGTAGCCCCTGATGCAGATATGCCAGAACAGATAGACCTAGTTTCAAAGTTGGGAACTTGGAAACAACACATTGAATATGAATCTATCCCTTTTGCCTATTTCCACTGTAAAAAAGTAGGTCACTAGGCAAAATCTTGCCCAAACAAGCCGATGGTAGAACCTAAGCAGCCTAAACCCCAAATTGAAAACCAAAAGTTGCCAGAGAAAATGGTGTGGCAAGTTAAAAACCCAGAGAATAAGGAAGATAAATCCAATTGCTTTAATCCTTTGGGGGAAAAGAAGGAAGTGACATATTCTATCTCTAGCCCCTCAACCTGGGAAGCAGTGAGAAAAAAATCAACCAAAGCCAGCCCCCTGGGTACTACCCAAAAAGAAGAAATGAAAGATCGGACTAAATCTTCAAACGAGTTAGCTGAAGTGGTTTTTGACACTTATGAAGGCAAGGAACTGGAAGCAAAAGATTCCTAACATGAGGAAGGGGAGATCCCTGACCCCCAAGAAGAAAGGACTGATTCTTCACTAGCCTCGCCAAGTTTTGAAATTTGAGAAGCCCAAAAATGTGCAATTTTGGGTATGAACCTATCGGACTCAGAACAGAGTTCAAAAATAGTGAACAATGTTTCAACTGATTCCAGAACTCCTAACTGGGGTAATAAAGAAGAAATCTCCAAAATCCTCAGCAACTCAAAAGAGGCTCTTGTGATAGAAGCTGAATGGAAGCAACCAAAATACAGGAATAAGAAAGGATCTACTCCCCCGACTTCCCTTCTAAGGAAATCTAGCAGATTAGCTCAAATTGATGTGGGTACATCTCCTCTTCCCTGGGGTGACCCTCTAACCATAAAGTCGGAGATAAGGAGGCCAACAAGAACATTACAAATGGAACCCAAAAGAATCTTAAGGAGTTGGGAATCGGTAAGTAGTTATGAAGATTATCTCCTAGAATATTAGGGGACTCAATAATCCCCATAAACATGATATCATTAGAAATATGATAAGAGATAGTAATCCTGATATTTTTCTAATTCAAGAAACCAAAATGAGTAGAGAAAATTTTGAATCTTTGAAGTTCTTTAAAAATGGTAATGTTAGTGGTGGCAGCTCCGAAGGTGCTTCAGGAGGTATTGCTACCATCTGGAACCTCAATACTGTTAAAGGTCATGTTATTATTCAGGACAATAATTTCTCTTGTATCAAATTTGAGCATTTAAAAGATGGTACTTCATGGGTTCTCACTAATATTTATGCTCCAAATACTTTGAAGGCTAGAAACTCTTTTTGGAAAAAAATTACACAGGCTAGGGACAGCTTCAAAAATATTAGTTGGGTGGTTATGGGAGACTTCAATACTCCTTTGAGAGAGGAGGAAAAATTTGGAGGAAGTCCTCCTCAATTGGAAAGTAGGATGGCCCTCATGGATTTTATTAATTCTCAGGCTCTCAATGACTTGGAAATACAGGGATGTACTTACACTTGGACTAACAGAAGAATTGGCAATGATCTTATCCAAGTGCGTCTTGATAGAACCCTCATCTTTGATGACTGGTATAGTCATTACTTTTGTTCTTTGACGGCCCACATTCAGGTTGGATCTAATCATTTCCCTATCACCTTCATTGCTAACTCAATCAGTAGAAGGAGAAGCTTTCCCTTCAGATTTGAAAAAATGTGGACCCTCCACCCCAAAATCAAAAGAAATATTAAGAAATGGTGGAGCATTCAAGTTGAGGGAACGGCTATGTTTAAAGTTGTCAAAAAGCTCAAAAGTGTGAAGGACAACATAAGACTCTGGAACAAAACCAGCTTTGGGAATATTTTTGAGGCTAAGAGCAAAGTTCAGGAAGACCTTAAAAAAATACAAGATCAAATCCAGAAGGATGGTTTTAGTACTATGTCTATTGCTGATGAAAATGAGACTCTCAAAAAACCCATGATATCATTGCCAAAGAGGAAACGTTCTGGAAGCAAAGATTGAGATGCATTTGGCTTAAGGAAGGAGATAGGAACACAAGATTCTTCCATATGTCGACGATTAAGCATAAAGCAGTTAATAGGGTTAACAAGCTACTGATGGATAACGGGGAGTTGGTCAAGGAGGATGAAATAAGGAATGAAGCTAAAAGGTATTTCTCAGACCTCCTCAAGAGGGATCACAGCCTGGATACTGAAGCCCAATCCTCCTTTCTTCATAACATTCCTTGTCTCATTGATGATCAAAAGAATGTCTTTCTCTCTTCCATTCCCTCTAACTTGGAAATCAAAAATGTTATTTTCTCCTTTGATGGTAACAAAGTGCCTGGCCCAGATGGCTTCCCAATGTTCTTTTTCCAAGAATTTTGGGAGATTGTTGGAAAAGATGTATCCAATGGAGTTAAGGAATTTTTTGGGGCTAGAAAACTCTTGAAAGAAATCAATGGCACTTTTATTGCTCTCATACCCAAAACTCAAGGTGTTGATTCTTTGGACAAATTTAGACCTATTAGCCTCTACAATTATTTTGACAAGATAATTCCCAAGGTTCTTACCTCTAGAATCTTATCTATCCTTCCTGCCTTAATTAAACACCAACAAAATGGTTTTTTTCCTGGAAGACAAATTCTTGACTCCATTATTACGGTCCATGAGAACATTCATTCTCTTGTTAGAGCAAAGAAACAGGGTTTTATCCTAAAGCTTGATCTCTCCAAAGCCTATGGCAGGGTTGACTGGTCTTTACTTCAGAAAGTCCTCACTTCTTTTGGTTTTTCCTCCAGAGTTGTCGACCTCCTCTCTCAGCTTACCACCTTTGCTACTTTCATTTTTCTTGTCAATGGTTCTCCCTCAACTTTTTTCCAAGCTTCTAGAGGTTTAAGGCAAGGGGATCCTATCTCTCCCATCCTCTTCATCATTATGGCAGAATGCTTTGGAAGGACTATGGAAAAAATGGTGTTGCAAGGCTCCTTTAAGGGCCTCCAACCATCTTCTGCTGACCTTATCTATTCCCACCAGTAGTTTGTTGATGATACTATTATTATGGGGGAATCAAGTATTTCAGAAGTTAAATTCTTGAAGAGCATCCTAGGTAAATTTGCCTCTGCTTCTGGTCATCTTATCAATTGAGCTAAAAGTGAATTTTTTTTCATTAATACTCCTGAGAGAAGACAACAGAGGATCAGCAGAATCCTAGAGTGTAGGATTGTTGATCTTCCTGCTACCTACCTTGGTCTCCCCATGGGCATTGCACCTCCTGATCCCTTCTGGAGTTCTCTTGTGGACAAATTTCATTAAAAAATTCAAGGTTGGAAAGGAGCCCTCTTAAGTCAAGTTGGCAAGCTCCAACTCCTTAAGGCTACTCTTCAAAGTATTCTGATTTATGCTCTGTCTTTTCAGAATTCTAGTTAAGTATGCTGATGCAATCGAGAAAATTCAAAGAATTTCTTTGGTGGCTTGGGACCAGGTCTATAGGCTGAAAAGCAAAGGTGGGTTGGGCCTTAGAAGGATTCATACCCTAAATGAAGCTCTCTTGTCCAAACAAGTCTAAAGAATGTTTCATTCAGACTCTGAATGGTGTAAAATTTGGTGAAGTAAGTACTCTCTTCTATCCTCCTCTCTCTCCTCTTTTATCCATTCGGACCTTAGTATTAATGGATCCCACATATGGAATCATGCCTCTAAATGTAAAGAAGATATAGCCAAAGGAGTGATCTGGAAACTAGGAAATGGTAGGAAAGTTAAATTCTGGGAGGATCCTTGGCTTTTTGATAAACCCTTGAATGATATCAATGAATGGGCCCCCTATGCTCCCTCTTGTATTAGAACTTTTGGTTCCTTAGTTGCTGAGTATTGGGTTGGTAATGAATGGCAGAACATTGAAAGCATCCACCCTAGCCTTTCTAAGCTCAAGATCCATCTGTCTGTGGTATGGCTGAATAAAGAAGAAGACTCCCTGATTTGGAAACATGATCCTAAAGGTACTTTATCTATTTCCTCTATGTATTGTGTCCTTCCCCCCCCCCTCTCAATCAACCCTTACTGGTCTAAAGCCTAGATTAAGGGTCTCACCCCCAAAATCAATCTTTTCTTCTGGACCAGCCTCCAAAATAAGATTCTGACCCTTGACAACCTCAAAGGCAGAGGCTTTTCCCTCCCTAATAGATGTGTGTTGTTCCTTCAAGAGGAAGAGTCTTTGGACCACCTTGCTCTGCATTGTTCCTTCTCAGCCTCTGTTTGGGAAAGTTTTCTCAAGAGTTTTAGTATGGCCTAGGTGTTTCTGAATAACATCAGTGACCTATTCTCCTCCTAGAATATTAAATGGACTAACTCTTTTTTGAGATGTTTGTGGCATCTCTCTCTTCCTCACATCTTATGGGGACTATGGAAAGAAAGAAATAACCAAATCTTCAGGGATGTCTCCCTTAATCAAGATATTATGTTCCAGAAAATTCAATGGTTGATTCAGGAAAATATAAGGATCATTGAGGGTCCTTGTTACTTGAACAACTCACTGGAATCAAACATCTTGAGGGTATGGAATATGAAGATTACTGATGGTCCTAACAACCACAATAAAAGGCTTGAAGCTAAATGGCAAACCCCTCCTCAAGGTTGGTTCAAAGTTAATTTTGATGGTGCTGCCAAAGGTAACCCTGGTCCTTCAGGTTGTGGAGCTATACTGAGAGATGACAGAGGAATTTGAAAGGAAATGGTTGCTATCCCTATTAGAACCCAAACCAACCATAAAGCTAAAGCAATGGCACCTCTTCACGGCATCCTCCTAGCTAAAAAGTGGAATTGCCCCTATCTATGGATTGAAGGGGATTCAAATAATATTATAAAGTGTCTTAAGGGGACTTCAAAACCTTCATGGTCGATTCACAACATAATCACCTCTTCTATTGATCTTATTAGCACCTTTAAAAATTGCCATATATCCCACATCTACCAAGAGGCCAATGGCTCTGCTGACTGGACTACCAATGCAGCAGTTAAAAGTGAGGAAATTACCATGTGGATGGGTGAACGTGGACTCCCCAAAGACGTCAGACAAATCATTAGTAATGAGAGATATAGAAGCACTCCAAAGATTCTTGATGGATAGGATAATTATGAAAAGTACTAATGTGAGTACTTCAAGTTACTATAATAATGAGAATATCAGTCATTCTAACATCAATGCCATTAACTCTCACACATTCTGGGTAACTATTATAGTTCCAAAAAGCTCTCTGGTTTATCTGCTCTGCAAGCTTCAAAATTTGACCGTGGGCAGTGACAACATGGGTGGAAACAGGAGGAGATATGATCCAAGTAGTTGTAAAGAATGGAAATAGAAGGAAGAGGTTTGGGGTATACTGCAGCAGGGTGGTCTCTCAAACTTCATGGAGAGACTCCATGGTCGAGATGGTATGGTTACCAGTCTTATCTGCAAGAACTGGAAGAAGGGCATGTTAAAAATGGGCGATCAAATGGTTGAATTCGATGAAGACTCAATTGCTCAAGCTACGGGCCTCACAAGGGAAGGCTGCAACTTCTACAGAGATAGGAAGGTTAGCAGGGAAGCTATTGAAAGGTACCTAGAAATGGAGAAAGAGAAAAAATGACTAGTAAAGTTGAGAAAAAGCTACTACCCGCCCAGGGATTTTTCCAAACCCTGGAGGGAAATCCTCTTTGTTTTAATGCGTTATATCACTCTAGATGGTAGGTTTACCAAAGTTTATGGTTATCACTTTGTTCTATTAAACTACTTTAGGTACAATGATAAGGTTAATTTCCCTTATTTCCTACTTTGCTCGATGAATGCATCCCTCAAAGCCTATAAGGAGAATCCTCTAGGTGATTTTGCTATGCACCAAGGCCTAATGGTCCTAATTTATGACCATTTAAAAGCCAACCAAATAGCTCGGATGCATCCCTCTATGGACTCTAAGGAAGAGATTCTTGATTCTGCCTTTTTTGAGGAGGAGGAATCTGACAGTGACTCTTCAACTGACACAGAGGATAGCACTAATGTCTCAGGGTATGAAAGTGGGAAGAGGAGGAAATATAGTAAAACAAGACCCTCTTCCTCTAAGGGCAAAAAGCCAAAAAGCAGACCCCTAATCAACATCTCTTTGGAAGAGGAGTACTCGGATGACTCTGAAAAGGAGAACCCTAAAGGGTTGCCGAAGAAGAAAACAAAAGACCATACCCAGACTAGGAAAAATCACAAGAAGAAAGAGGAGACTGGTAAGGACCCGGCAGCTGACAAGCAAGCTAAGGCCTTGGAAGCTGATCGGAGTTTGGAAAAGGAGACCATGGAAGAGACTCTTAGGGTTGTTGATACAATTTCCACCCTCCACATCCCTAAAGAGGAATAGGTTACCCTAGAAAAGCTACCCCCCCATCTGGTCCTCCTCCTTAGGGTTTGCATGGTTTCATGGTAACTATGGAGTGGCTCATTAATGGCTACAAGAAAGCTGAGGATGAAAACAAAAAACTCTGCAACAGAGTCTTGATCCTGGAAACCATTAATACTGGGGAAGGGAACACTATGGCTGACTATATTGAGGACCTGAAAAACACCATTGCCAAAGCTGAAGACATCAGAGATGCTTTTAACCCCAGGTTTGAGAAGATTGAGAAGGATTTGTTGGAAAGGAATAGCCTTGCTGACACTAGCGATAAAACCCTCTCGGACACCGTTACCAAAATTGGTAAAATTGAGGAGTGTCTGAAGAACATTGTTGGATAGAGCCTAAGTATCCTGAAGATCTCAGCTAACAACACCCACACCCTCATCAGAAAACTGGATGAAGAAAAGGAAATCCAAGACATAGACCTGGAAGCTGAAGGAACAAGGGAAGCTCAAGGTCCCAGAACCCGCACTAGAGACAAGAGGAAGGAAAATAAATCGAACAAGGATCTGGAAGACCTAAAAGTTGTCGGGGCCACCTATGACAAGCTGGTGATTAAGGCAGAGGATTTGCTGAAGAAAATTACTGTGTAGTGCCTTCTTTGTTTCTTTGTTGTTTTTTGTTGTTAAGCTGTTCTTTCTGTCTGCTGGTCTTTTGGCCAATCTTTTTGTATGCAGACTTTAAAGCACTGTTCTTCTTAGTGCTTTTTCTCTATCTATGTTGTAAAGGTTTTGGGTCCTGAAAACCTTTTTTTTAATTAATCAGAACTTTACAACACTTACCAAATACCTTACATATGGTCTTGAATAGATTCTTCCTCTGCAAGGGTTCTTCATCTCCTCCGGCATGAAATAAAGCTCTCCTCATCATCAACAGTTCTCCATCTTCCGGTTTATTATCTAATCTGGTGGGGTTTTCTTCCACTACTATTGCTCTTATGCTAGCCTCTATCTTCTTACATTCGAATGCACAGTGTCCTTATCCTCCACACTTAAAGAAATTTCCTCTAAATGTCCTCTTGTCTTGTCTTCCAAAGTTCTCATTCTGATAACCATCCAGTTTTCTCCTCGTGTAGAAATTTCTATCATCCTTCCGGTATGAATTACCTTATTTTCTCACTTCCTTGTCCTTGTTTTGATCTATACTGGTTCCTCTTCCTCCTTGAAATTTTCCTCCAGTAAACCTTCCACCTCTACTTCTTTGTCTCTACTCATGTCTTTTATTCAATTTCTCTTTAGCCTTTAGTGCATACTGGTAAGCCTCTTCAACACTCTCCAATTTGATCATATTGATTTCATCTTGTATAGACATCTGCAATCCATTCGAATATCTTGTAATTTGTTCAACTTCATCATCAACATGTTTGGATCTGATGTTCAACTTGTAAAATGCTTCGGTGTACTCCTTCACACTAGATTCCTTTTGTCTCAGATTTTGCAACTTCTGGAACAAATCCACTTGATAATTTGTCAGGACAAACTTTTATTTCAACTTAGAAATCATCTGATCCCATGTCTTAATCTTTTATTTACATCTTCTTCGTCTATCAACTTGTAAATTCTCCCACCAAAGAGATGCATGACCTTTCAACCGGGTACAGGCATATTTCACCTTCCTCTCTTTTGCAGTGTTTTCAAAATCAAAATACTTCTCCATCTTCGAGATCCAATCCATCAATTCATCTGAATCTAACTTCCCATCATATTCTGGTGGGGTAAAATGAGGTTTAGTGTTCACCCTACTTAAAACCCTTAAAAACCTTTCTTCATTTGGATCAACTATTGGTAGGTTCACTTGTTCTATCGGGGCTTCTTCTCCTTCATCTTCACTTAGATCTTCAATATGTCAGCCTTTTCTCTAGGTTGTCTCCATGGCTTCTAGTTGGTCTGCTATACCTCGCAACAGCTCCATCACAATAGGGTCTGCATTCCCATGTGCTCCACCATTCCTAGTTCCTCTTCGCACCATCGATTCATGCTAGTCTTCTACAATTTGCAGGTCGGATTGCAATCTGCCACCCTACAACAAAATTTAGGACATGCAACCTCCAGAATGAAACTTCACTCTGATACCACTTGAAGCAATCATCGGTAAGGAGAACCTCAAGGAGATCAATCTAGATCGGTCAGCAAGAGTAAACACAATAGAAACACACAGATATGATGGAGGCAATGTAGAACAAATAGTTTTATTGCATAAAATTTGATTACATTCAATCGGTAACAACCAGGTTACAACATACCGGCACACATGCCTGGTAGAATAGGTCACAACTGGGACCCTGAATTGAAAGATCTATCTTCTAGGCATAGTCCATCTATTTGATACTCTGATTGATTCTAATTTATTGATTCTATTATAAAGAATGATTACAAATATATATATATATATATATATATATATATATATATGATCCAAAGGATCCAGTCGGCCCAAAGGGATCAAAACCTGAAGAACAAGACCTAACATGCAAAATAAACAAGGTCGGCCTTCGCCAAGAGATTTCTCTAGAAAATCTAAAGGATGAAATGTAGAAGGTTGGCCACATACCAAGAAACATCGAGATCAACGTCCAAGGCTTTGCAAGCTTTGGAATGGGTTCTGGTAGATCACCAGAATAGGTCTCAGGCAACCGGTAACAAAGGAAAAATAGGTAACAAGAAACTATCATGAAAACCAATAGCGATATCTTGTCGATAAGTGATCTGAATGTGAAGCGGTTTGAAAGAAAGAAAGATGATCAAGTCTTCAAGTATAATCCAACTCCATTGGATCCGGTGAGCTAAAACTGGGACACACATAAAGGAAAACTGAATCTACAAACAAAATAGAAAGGAAAATATTTTTGGTTGATTCAAGATTGTTGTGAACCAAGGATGCTCCTGCATCAGTTAGATTCATAATTTGAGCTTCAATAATGCTATCAAATACTGAAAGAAGGGCAAAAGATTGTGAAATTGCAGCTAACTGCCCTTCATATTCCCTAATCTTCTTGTCATTATTTATAGTAAATTTAGGCAAAATGAGACATGACTTAAAGATATGGCCACCTTCAGCTAAGGCATCCTCAACACTCTTCACCACAGATTTCAAGACTACCCAATCATCCTCAATTTCTTTCAAAAAGGTTGGCAATCTCATTTCATTAAACTTGTTCAAAAAATTTATATCTGCTACTTTCTCCAATGATACAAAATAAAAATCAACTTCTTGTAACATATTTCTAAGCTTATCAGAGGATGAATCACTAGAATTCTGCTTAAAAGAAGACAAAATTTTCTCTAAAACACTGGTAGCCAAAGATATAACCTGCTTATCTTCTTATTGAGACTATAGTAAGTCCTCACTTTCTTTAATTTGGGCAAGAGTGGCCAACTTCAATGCTTATATGGGAGACAATGTGCTCAAATCAATTGGTCCATGGGAAAAGACCTCTTCATCAACAACGATTTGCTTCCCTTTTCAGGAACAGTGGCTCTTTCCATGGTCATCGGTGCCTCATCAACCCTCTCTTCTCCTTTTTCTTTCTCAACATTAGCACCTATATCACCCTTTGCTACATCAGCTTCTTCTTTAGCTTTCTCATCTACTCCCTTCTCATCCACAATCTCCTCAGTTGCTTCCTCTAAGTGAACTTCCATAACCAAAGGATTTTGCACAGCTTCACCGAAGTCCCCATCTGCCTGGTTATCAGTGGTTTCATCTACAATTTCTTGCTCTATTGGATGAGTCTGTACAAATGCTTGCCTGTGAGAAACCTCTAATTGAACATGAACTACTAGAGTATAAGTGTCTTTGCTTGATTTTCCTTCTGGTTGGAAATCATCCTTCTCTAGATTGATCCGATACTAATTCTCTTCAAAAACTTCTTCAAAATGCTATCAGTTTCCTTAGCAACTTCAACAGAATTACCAAACATTATCTTATTCACCCTATGTTTACTTCTAAACTTTTCATGTACAAGTTTCAAAATTCTTTGAATCTCATCTTTTAAAATGACAGAACATAGATTAACTAATGTGTATTCTTTCAATCTCTCATCTTCAAGGCTCGTTGCATGTCTCCAGGTATCCAAGATATCATATAATTCCTTAGAAATTATAAATGAAAGTTCTAGAAAAACTTTATTGTATGTATTCTTATACTCTATTATCTCTTCTTCAATTGACCTCTGCTCATCCTCATCATAATTCATGTAATAATCTGAGACATTCTTCAAATTACCTTCCTTGAGTATCTGATTAATCAGTTCACTTAGTGTCAAAGGAGGAACAATAGTGGAGGTTTCATCAAGCTTATAAAATTTCAAGGCTTCATCTAGTTCAAATTTATGCTTCTTTCTTGGTCTAGCTTTACTAGATGGCTCACTTTGAGTTTTGGGCTTCTTTGCAGGTGGAGCTTCACTGGATGGAAGATTTCTCACCACTCAGGCATAAGTGGCTATCTTCTTTATTTATCTAACCTCTTTGTCTGATTCAGTTTCCTCTTCTATAGCTGCATACTTTCTCACCAGCTTCTCCTTCTTTCTCTTTTGTGCCCCATCGATTGATATTGATTATGGTTTAGATGGAGGGATTGCCTTGTGCGCACTGGAGGTAGGTGTTCACTTGCTCAGTTTGGCCTTTTATTTCTTGGGAGGAGTGGGAACTGGCTTATCCTATTGCTTCACTATATCTTCCTCTGATATATTTTTCTCTTGAGTCCTCTGCACAACTTCTCTTGTTATGCCCATATGCTCTGCAAGTTGTTCAACCTCCTTTCTAGCCTTTCTCTTCCTTCTAGATTCAATGAATCTCTTGTGCAAGCTCAAGTATTTTTCTTTGAAGGTACCAAATCTTTCCTCCTTCTCATCCACTGACTTATTGAGGAGATGTTGTGCATATATATCAAGAGTGATTTCATCCACCTCATAGCCCATTGGCAGAATCCAAACAACCCTAGGCTCTACTGCTTCCATGTGGCATTGGTCCTTGTCCACCAAGAAGCATATTATTTTCTTATTTTCAACTATAGCCTTTGGAATTATTTCTCTACCCTGCATCAACTCCTAAAAGGTCTTAAAGTAACCCCATAAGGCATATTTTTGAGCAACTACATCACCAACACCTTGCAATCCTTCTTTGATTTGCATTGCTACCAGTTTTTATATGCCCATTGAACCTTTCCAATCTTAGGGATCTCATTTAGGAAATATAGTTCCAAGCAAATGATCAAGGAACCAAATTTGAACACATGCTTCTTGTCTTGTCTGATCTTCTTTAAATTTCTCATTAGTTCGCTAAGAAGCAATGTACACAAGTCATACTTCTTGTTTTCTTTCAGCACCTGATAAGCTGCATAGATAGAAGTATTGGATACAGAAATTTTCCTACTTGACTAAAATAACTTGTAACCAATAACCATAGAAGAAACTATTACATTAAATTCTACTACATCACTAATGGTCATTGATTTGTTGTCATGTTTTGAATTGATTACCTCTAGTACAATGGTGTCCTTCACATTTCAAAGTGCAGGGACTTCACCGATAGTATTCAAACAAATCACTACTTGAATAGCTTGCTTCGTGATCTTGCAGGGTTTTTCTAGCCATAGGAATTCATCATGGATTCGGCTTAGAACATACCTCACCCATTTGGGTTTGTCGAATACCGAGAAGTCAATGAAACCCTTTTCCTCCAAATTCTTAAAATCTAATTTCATATTGCCAAATCCATCAACCATGTGCTGAGCATATAGGGATAGCATATTTGAATTCCCCAATTCTTCGATGTTATAGTGTATGTAAGCCCTAATATCTTAATTGTGTAAAACTTGTTAGGTCCCGGAGACAACTAAGAGGGGGGCTGAATCAATTGTCTAACAAATTCAAACCAAAAACAACTTTACCAACTTTAATGATTAATACCGGTAAACCAGTCTTTTATGCCGGTAGACAGTTTTATCAGTTAATTGTAATATCGGTAAAGATTAATGCATGAAAAAAAAGGACAAAGTCATCCACAACACATAACACCAATATTTGTATGTGGAAACCCTGTAAGAGGAAAAACCATGGTGGGAAACCTTACCCACAATCGATGATACTACTGCAGATAGTATGTGTATACAAATGGGGTCTACACATGCAGAAAGGCCAAGCGCCTAGAGCTCACTACTCAAACACAAATAGGAGTCACACTGACTACAATTGGATGGTTAAATCCAATATGAATGTATTGCTCAAATTTGCATCTTCCTATGCTGGATTCAGTACCGGTGTAGTTTTGATTGTCTTCACAAAAACCCTCCTTCAACCTTCAAATGATGTATGCGTGTATAACTCTGCTTATTCGCGCATATACCTTCACACAATTCTTTTCCGCATTCCACACTTGATCTTACAAATAAGATCTTACATTTATATCATAACCTAAAACCAATTATAGTAGGTCGGCTCTAAAGGATATTACAATAAAATCAATTTACAAATAAAACAATATCCGATGCAATAACATATTCAACATGTCGGCTTGATGCATTTACAACAATAATAAGCATCTCCATAGCATGTTGTGCTCATCTGGAAAAGATAAACCTGTCGGTGTATAACCTGGACCTATTTGCTGGTAACAGCAAACATGCAAATACGAAATATGCCAATGACCAAAAATTCAAGACAAAGTGTCCAAACGATGTCTTCGACGTAACCAGGTGTTTTCCATGCTATTCCAAGTGTCGGTGAACATTATATCATGTCTGTGTACCAGATACCAGTGACTGTGCATAAGTCACTTGCTTGCCGGTGAATGTTGTTGATTCTCCAAAGTGCCAAAGTTGATAAGTGTTTAGTAGGTGTTGACATCAATGACAAAACCATAACAAAATATCAACAAAACTCTATAAAGTGCAGAGGGAAATGAACCATTCAAATCATCTTCTACTTGTTGGCAATTGACACTCAATTGGTTGGTTTTAATATGTTGTCATTGATGGCAACATGGCAACATGTTCAGCTTCATATTTTGGTTTAGTAGTGTATCGGCAAACACTTCACCAAAACCAATAGGTATCTTCACTAGTTGGAAGGAATTCTTTGGTTACCGACATTGCAGGCTGACATGGTTTATATTCAGGTTATCGGTATTACAGGCCGACATGACTTTATCAAGTTATCGATATTGGAGGCCGACATCATTTGGGAGATCTGGCATCAGAAATTGTTTTTGATATTCATGTATTTATGTTATTGTTCGGACATGTATATTCATATTGTAATTATCTTTGTAAGTTGACATACGGCATGATGGATTGTAAAGGGGTATATAGGTCAATTGATTAGATCATTTTGTAATAGGAAAAGGATATGGATATGTAAGGTTATGGAATGTAATGGAGATGCAAAATATATGAGATAGATCATGTATGTGAGGATATTTATGTAAGAGGTTATTCTAGTAAGGATTTAGGGTTTCAGACCGGAATAGATAGAGCTTAACCGAACTGTATTCGGGCATAGAAGATGCTATCATTGTAGTTCAATCATTTCTTTGGATTGTAGTCTGGATTTGTATGTAGTCAGTGAGGCTCCTTTTGTGATAGCAGTGTGGTCTAGGCTGTAATCCTTCCTACAAATGCGTGCCCCTATATTTTGTAATATCTCTTCATTGGCCAGTGGATTGATATTGTGGGTCGCAAATCCCACCATAGTTTTTCCTCTTTGAGTTTTTCCACATATAATTCTCTATGTTATGGTATTGATTTGTGTGATTGGCTTACTGGTTTCCTTAATTCTTTCAATCTTATATGTACTGGTATACCGGTTGGTGAATGCATTTTTAAATAAGGTTAAAATTGATCATTCTGGTAGAACACTGATTCACCCCCCCCCCCCCCCTCTAAGTGTTCATGGATTCCAACAATTGGTATCAAAGCCTTGTGCCTCGAAGGAAGTTTAACAACTTGAGGAATATCATGTATCCGGAATCCATGGATATGAGTTTGGAGAAGCATCTTGAGGTAGCACTTGAAGATTATGATGTTGAAAGGTTGAAGAACTTGAAGTTACAAGATGAATTGAATTCTACTCAAGAATTCATTCTTGTCCTACAAGAGAGGTTGTCATCTGTTCAAGCTAGGAGGAAGGAACTTTTGCAGAATAAGGATAATGAAGAGAAAGGTGCCCTTAATGAGAGATGTTAGAAGCTAAGTCAGGAGAACATGGTCATGAGGAATGAAATGCAAGCTATAACTATGAGGATGTCAAAAGAGATTGACGATAGAAAGAAAAAGGAATAAAATCTTGTTGTATCTCTGAAAACAAATTTGAGGAATGTGGAAGGTTGGTTCATGAAAATGATATGTTGAGAATTGATTTAGTACAATCCCACAGTAATGAACAAGAGCTTGAGAGACAAATGATAATTTTGAGAGATGATCTGACTATTGCAAGTGAGTATAAAGAAAAATTCAAGGTTAGTTCAGCACAACTAGATGAGTTATTGAGAAGACAAAGACAGAATGGAGATTCCAGTGGACTTGGATTTGAACAAAGATAGAGTTTCAGTACTACAAATGAAGATCAAAACCATAAGGCACCAGTAAGGAAACTTAATGCTTATAAATTTAATGGTAGAGTCTTTGTTTGTAATAAATTTGGTCACATGGCTAGGCAATGTAGAAATAGAGAAAATCAGAACCCTGATTCTGCTCTCGGTCAATGTTCTAAATGCAATAAGTATGGTCATAAGATATAAGATTGTAGAATGAATGTTAAGTGTTATGCATGTGTAAAATTTGGACATATGGATAATTAGTGTAGGTCAAGCAATTAAACTGGTTTTAGCAAAGCAATTCAAAAGAACAATGTTACATGTTATGCATGTAATGAGGTTGGACATACTGCTAAGTTTTGTAGAAGCATAAATCCACCAGTTGGTAAAGAAGGATCAAATGTGAAAGGGAAAGAAAAGGTAAATGAAATCCAGTAAGATCATATGAAGAAATGGGTCAGGAAGTCAGAAGAACAATCAACAGATAGAAATACACCGGTTACTCAACTAGCAGAGGAGTTTGCTCCTACATCGGCAGGAAGCTCATTCAGTAACTAAGGTAGATGCCTTAAGGGTAGGAAAAATTCATGAAGATAGTGCATATGCCCCAGGAAGAGGTTCTGGAAGATGTTCCAAACATTGGAGATGCTTATCCGGCATGGAGATGTTTGATTAAGATATGGTTCCTTCCACTAGAAGTCATTCATATCAATGATGGATCAGGGTTTCTTGAAGGTTAAAAGGTTGAATTCACTTCATCTCTGACCACTTTGCATTCAGAGAGATTCAGAGGAAGTCTAAGGCGATTCAGTGCAATCGATATCTTCTTGAGTGATTTCACCAGCAATTGGAAGAGTTCTTTAGGGTTTTTCACCGGCAACTATCTCACGGGTATTTGTCTTTCATCATGGAAGTGGGATCATCATATGTACCTATGTTTATTTCAAATCCTACTGTAGTTGAGGTCAAGGACCATCCTAGGCTGATTTTCAAGTGATATCCGCATATTGCTACTTTGGACTATTCGGTTGGCACTTTTTCTCATATCCCGGAAGGAGTTGTATATGTTGAAGGTTTCAGAGCTTACATTCACTGTCATATTGAGGATTTTGGAACAAGTGATATTAAGAGCATGTACATGAGTGAGTTAATGAGAGATTCTGGAAAGATTAAGCCTGAGTACCAGCATATTGAGGATATAGGGTTTACCAGCATTCTGGATATTCCAGAATTTGAAGATGAGATTGTCAGATATGTTTTGAGTAGAGTGCATGGAGAATTTATTTGGTTGGATAGACTGTATAAGATTTCAAAGGAGGCCATCAGGTAAATCATCAGTTTATTGCAGGTTGGACAATGACTAGAGAAGAAGGTTTCTAATAATCAAGTCACAAGATCACCGGTGCAACATCGGACAAGCAATCAATGAGGGTTAGTACTATCACCGAAAGAGATATTAGATTCGAAAGCATGGTCATTGGTTACAAGGTAGCTCAATCAAACTGACTAAATTCTATTTCTAGCTCCTGCATTTATGCAGCTCATAAAATGATGAGTGAAAATGAGAAGTTAGATCTTTGTGGTTGGATGTTGGATGAATTGTTGATTAAGCTAGGGAAGATCAAAGGTGAGAAGCAGGGAACTTTCTGGTATACTAACCTAATTGTCTGTTTAATGTTGTTTTTCATCAATCAAACTCTCTGTTTTGGGAAGAGATAATGGGCATTTGATATCTTGGTAGGGAGGCAACTAAAATAATCCATTTCTATATTGGGTAGTCAGTGTGATGACAAAGTGTGGGGTTACTTTAAGGAATTCTAGAAGGCTATGAATTAGAGGGAGAGGGTTCCAAAGCACATTGTTGAGAAGTACTCAACTGAGATATGCTTCATTGTCAAGAAATATGAAACTTTGATGGAGACAGTTAGGCCCCGAAATATTTGAATTGAGGAAATGGGTTATGAAATCGATGCACACATTCTAGATGCTTATGCACAGTTGATAATTGATGCACCTATTGATGAAACTGTAAAAACCTTTGGTAGTGCTAAGCAGAAGAAGCAAGAGGTTGAAACTAATTTCAACCAGAAGAAGAGGAAGAAGAAGCAAGGCAAGGCAAGCAAGTTTGTGGAATAGGTTTCACAAGATATCAAAGCATTAATTGATGTTGTTCCAGAGAAAGGAAGGAAGAGAAAAGAACAAGAAATATTCATTGAGCCAATTGCAGCAGACTCTGGATTTGATGATGACACACCCTTAGCATTCAAAATGGTATTAAGGAAGAAAACTGAAGAGGCTAAGGTGGAAGCAAAGAAGCAAACAGATAGGAAAGTTACTATCAGGTTACCGACACTGAAATGAGCTCCAAAAGAAACACCTTCAGCTCCATTCGGTACTGGAAGAATGAAGAAGAAGGATGACATCGATCTTGAACTTGTATTTGATAATGTAACTACTATTCCACCCAAGACTTGTGCAAAACTGGTTGATGAAATAACTAAAGATGGTAAGTTGAAGAATGTGCAATTTTATTATGAGAATTTGGATGATGATGAAGAGAGAGAAGTTGAGGAATTAGTTTTGTTGTATTTGGATATTTATAAGAAAGCCCTATTAGAAATTGAAAACCAAATACCGACACAATTATATGGCATTTTAGATGCTAGAAGATTATCAGCAATGGATGAGGACAAGCATATAAAGATTCAGGAGTTGTTATCTATTTGTGTTTCTATTACTCCAAAGGAGATGGACAGAACACTTGAGGTTGCAAATAGAAATATCTTTCACAACAAACACAGAATAGTAAGTCTTATGTTAGGTAGGGTTAATGAGATAGTCAATGAGACCCACAAGGCATGGGTCAAATTCTTTGTAGCAAACCATGGTTTTCATACTTCACCGGAACCTAAAACAGATACTAAAGACATCCTGGTTGAAGGGAAAGGTAAAGGTATTATGGGTACTTCACCCTCAATTTTGAAAAATATTAAGATATTGGATATAGAGCCCCAAGTAGAAACTAATATACATACAAATGTTGAGATACTGGCAGAATTAGAGAGTGTAAAGGTTGCAAGTGTACATGTTACTAATGTTGAGGATAACAGTCCTCCGGATCTGAATGTACAGGTTGAGGGCATAGTTCCTAAGGAGGAACCGACAGTAACTAAGACTGCACCAAGTGGCAGAGCCACCGGTGCAAGTGAGGAATCTATAAAAGTTAAACTATCAAAGGAGAAGAAAGAGGAATCCGACAGGGAACTGGTAGTGAGTCCATCGTTGTTATCAATTGACACCTCACAGGTTGAACAGAAAAGCATTACCGAGATGAGTTCTATTGAGCTCATGATGATGGTTGCATAGAAAATGATAAAGGAGGGATCTATGGACAAAGGAGTTATTGATCACTCTATCACTATTTTGTACATACTTATCGCAGAGTGCAAAATTGACAAAGAAGCAAGCCCATCCGGCAAGCTTAAAATAGTCACGGAGCACATTTCAAAGGACTTTCAGTCTTTACAGCAGATATTAAACCAACAGGCACTAGAGAGGTTTACACAAGAAAAGAGAGCAACATTTGAGCAGATCATTGAGTCGGAGAGGAAGGAGATTAATGATAAGTTGAAGTTGATAGATAATTCTTTGAGGCAATGTACTAATATTTATAAAGTATGTTGTAACACAGGTTTACTTACAGCTGATTTTGATAAAAGGATATTTTATTCTTTGTTGATATTATCTGACATGATCTTTCTTCATAGGCAAAAAAAATCGGGCTATGGAAACTTTGGTCTATAACATTTACAAACTAAGCAAAACAATGCCGCAAGTACAGAAGTCTTCTTAGAACTAGTTATAAAGAACTTGAAATGTTGGATGTGAAATGATGTTTCAGTATAATATACCAAATTGAAATACTTAAACATAAAAAAATTGCAAAATGAACCAAAACCATTTAACATTCAACATAGTGACATCATGAACAACAGTCATTGACAGATCACAAGAGCAACAGCTATATTACAACAATTTCAAAGCACTCTGATAAGATCAAAGTAGTGATAAGGTTAGGAAGGTTCACAAAGATTTGAGGGATCCTATAGCCTCTCTACATCACTAGGATTCTCTAGAGTTTGCAAACTATACCAAGAAGTAAGTCAAGAGTAGCTACATTTAAAGGAGCTTGAAGGTTACTAGCTCCCATCCATCTATGATTTGGCTCTTGTAAACCAACCATCAGTTGGGTAGCTTGAAGGTGGCACTGAGATGAGACAAGGTAGACAAAGATCCTCTCAAGGTACAGATTGGAGGATAGAAATCTTAAAAAACATTTCATGGAGTGATCAAAAATGCAAATGTGATTGTGGCTACTTATCAAATGGTTTTCAAGATTCCTTTGAAGCAAAAACATGTGTTGTTATCAAATGGTAGATATGGATGAGCTTTCACTTTGACAAATTTTGCCAAAATGTATGCTTCAAAAGTATCTTAAATAATAGCTATGAATGGTGGAGTCCATTTTTGTGTTAGAGGTTTTGTTCAGTTCATATTGAACCCATTAAGCAGATTATAAACATTTGTATTCATAAGGAAAATAAAAAGTTACAAAAAATTTAAAATTTGCACTATTGGAAAAAGTCAACCCAATGGTAACACTTAAGACAAGTAGAAGCATGTGATTGGGATATAATGCATCAATGAAGTCCATCGGCAGAACACACACAAGCGGCAATGGAGAAATCTTGTCTTGTCGATAGCCGATGAGGCTATCGGTAAGACTATTCCCAATGAGAATATTGGCAAAGCTTATGCTAAGGAGACATAATGTATCGGGAGGAGCTCTACCAAAGGAAAAGACATCGGGTAAATTATGCCCATAGCCTTAACATATTTTAAGCTATCCCAATGCCCGATGAGACTAGCGGGATAACTCGTACCGATCAGTAGGAAGAGAGGTTAGCAGCTTATTTTATCCTGATGAGTAAGAAGAAATCAGAATGTTGTGAAAATCATCAAACCAACATATGCCAATCAACAGGTAATTTCAATGTATCGAAGAAAGGGAGAGAGTTATGCCAATGGCGCCAAAATAAAATTACATTAGGGAGAACTGTGCCTATGAGCCATTATCAAATCAAATTTCAAAACTGAAGCAGAGGACTCTTATTAAATGCTTACATCGGGTTCACGTGGAGCCAATTTATGGGATGCTAATCATTGTGAGTTTGGCATTGAGTATATTTTTTATATAATTGAAGTTGCCTGACATAAATCTCACACAGTGAAGGAAATTGGCAGAATAGAGACTTCTAATTCACAAAGGGTAGAGTGAGAAATTGCAGTTGCAGAAATGGAGGTGTCTAGTTCTATAGGGAAAAAGAGATCAGCCAAGAGTTTGGAGTTAGGAGCCAAGAAATCCAAAACCGGAGAAGACGCCCCAGTTAGAAAATTGAACCAGGATATGATTGATCAAATGCAAGCGCCTGTCCCTAAGTCTAGAAGATTGAAACAACATCTACCTGACTGGGATCAATTGGAAGATAGATACAATTATTTTGGGGATGTTTGGACTAGGTTAAGGGGATATGAATTATTTTTATTCCATTACTTGAGGAGAAATAGGGAGGTGTCGCTCTGCAACCCCTGGGTTACAAATCTGGGTAAGCTAATTGTCCCTAATATTTTTGTAAATTTGAAAGTTTTAGAGATTCTAGTGAGAAATTATAATTCTATGGGCAGATACATTCAGACTCCAAATGGAGAAGCCTTCATAAGGTTTTCAGTAAACACTATAAATTATGTTCAACCTAGATTTTGGTTTTGATAAACCTCTGTCTTTTGGGGAATTGGAAGAGGAATATCAAAGAATGGACACTACATACCTTGGGTGGAAACAAGTTGTCCATAAAGAAGAAGCGGGAGAACTTACAAAATAGGATAGGCCACCATTCAACATTGATTTGTTCAGACATTACCTTCAATAAACCTATATGTCTTGTGAGCAGTTAGGAGGCATTGAGGTTCCAGACCTCATGAGTATTGGGCCATTAGTTTTAGCTTCAGACATTCAAATGTATGAACCCAGGCCATTTGATTATGCATCATATTTGGTGGAGAGATTGCATGAGGGTTTTTTGAACCTCAGGGATAATAATTGCCCTAATTTTAAGTTTTACTCATTATTGATGCATTTAATCTTATTCTATAGATGTTTTAGGGGTATGTGGCCTGAGGAATTGAGGCTTAACGTTAGAAAAATGCAAGGGGAGGATCAACCTGTTCAATTATGGACTTTTGTTTAGGGTTTTCGTTACACAAGATCAAATTTGAGGAATGGATAGTAAAGCCAATTTATCGGATGTATGGATTTCCTTGTGATGGACCAATCTCAAATGTTATTAAAAGATTTTTAAGACCTAAAGATTTTGATGACAGAAAGATAGTGAATCATAACTCGGGAGATTGGTATGTCCATAAGGACTTCACATGTTTTAGGATATATGGGTTTGAAGGAACTCCATATATGTTGCCAAAATGTGTTCCCGACCGAATAGCATACTTGGAGATTGTCAGACAATTGAGTGTCTCAAATGCTAAAAAATTAACTCTTAGCTTTGGAGATTTCACAATTGTTTCAACAAAAGCCTATGATGTAATTGACAAGAAATTAATGGAAGAATTTAATTTATTCAAACATTTTGCAAGAAAGAATTATGATCCAGAAGGATATATCCACTGCTGCAAGAAAAGGGAAAATCTAGGTGATTATTTGCATGTGAGTCTGGAAGCAGAAGATATATTTAGGAACATGGAAGATGCAGAGGCTCAAGAAGCGATTGATAACCTAAACAAACAATTGGAGGAGAAAAGACAGAGGTTAATAGAGATAGAGTCAGAAGAAGAAATGTCAGAAAATGAACCAAAAGACATTGAAGCCATTTCTAGGTCACAAGCAAAAGATGTGGAAGAAGAGTTCAATGAAGATGATCAAATTATAACTAAAATGGAAATTTATAAAAATGCAAGATTGGATGGACATGTTGCTTTTGTGATAGATGATGTATTTGTTAAATCCAAATAATTTAAGTCTTTTCTTTATAATTTCAAAGCCAAAAGGTTGAGGGAGTCTATCCTAAATGTGACACCTAAAAACAAGGCAGAATTATTGAAGAAACTAAAAAAGGATATAGAAGCAGAATTGGTGAAAATGACTCCATGGAGAGGGAGACAATTACTGATAGAGGCCAAAGTAATTCTTTTTCCATGATGGGACCTGAGTGCCTCTTTTATTTTTGATAGTTTATTGCACTCTGATAATAAGGAATTCAAATAGGATATTCAGGGAGTTAATGACATTTTTATTGGGTCAAGGTTTGGTCTAGATGAGGAAGAACTAATGTTATGGGTATTGTATCCACCAAACAAGAGACCAACAATCATTGATGTGGATAGGGCTTTTGGACACATGATGAAATTAAAGGTGGGAGAAATTGATCCTATTGTCTCAGCAGATATAGGAGTAGATATTTCCAAATTCAACAGGGCACAGACGGTTAGAGTGGTAAGGGAAAAGAATCAGTACAAAGCTATGTATGAGGAGGCCATCAGAAGAAGTGGATAGTCTGAACCCATGTTGCTCTCTCCTAAAAATTCAAAATGAAAGAAGAAATGTGAGGAATTGCAATGGGAAAATCAAAGAATTCTCAAACATATGCAAAGTGTAAGAATTGATACTGCTTCTTTCTTATTGAATAAAAGATTTTAAAAGTTGTAGGGTCACTTGGAAGACTTTTGGGTTGTGTTTCAAAAAAATGTGGATAATGCAGTATCACATAACAGGATCAAAAATAGACTAGGGGTCAAGTTGCATGAGAAGAATTTGGAGGGAGCAAATGCCAAAGAGATTGAGAAAATTGAAAGGCTACTTGCAAAGCATGATAAATTCGATGTAGAATTACAAAACAAATATGATGAGTGTAAAGATATAATCCAACATGGTATTCCTATTTTAGTTGACCAGAAAGGTGAAATTAAGGATAAGAATAAATGGATTGCTGAATGCCAGAGTATCCTCTATGTTGTCCTTGATGTTGCCCTAACAGATGGAATAGAGTTAAAGGAAACCACTGCACAGATGGAGCGGTTTGTCACATTGGAGATCATTGTCAGGGACATGATTTATGAAGTCAGAAAAATATTTGGAGCATATTAAGAATTGTGGCAAAGTTCTTGGCAATTAGCTCTTGTTCCGAATGTTTTAAATTGTTGTCTTTTAAAGTCTTATGTAATATGTTTGTTATGTTGGTAGTTGTGTTAGGGTCAGTTAGTTGGTTTTTTATTTGTTAGTGTAATTCTGAATGAAGGGGTATGCCCTTTCATTTTGAAACTGAATCCTCATCTGTATATATAAATGATCTTTTGATGAAATGAGAGATAGATTCAAAGATGCAATTATATATAATACTCTCAAGGTTTATTTTCTAGAAATTCCAAACTGGTGAAAAGACATTGTGCTATATGTAATCAGATGATTATCTTATGTTTATTTCAATACAAAGATCAAGTGTGTTTCATCTTTGATAGTATTTATCTTTTTGAATGTTTGATTAGTTCCCTGTGATAAATCTATTCATTTAGATTGTTTCAATGTGCTATCCTATGTTATTATAGTTTGGGTTAAGTTTCAGTTTGATTATCAGTTTGAAGGATTGGATGTCAAGCTTCATTCTGTCTTATTGGTCTTTCAGAGAAAAGTTAAATTCAGTAAGACTAACTACAACATTATGTCAGGGTTGAAGGCACTGGTCTACTATTGTTTGAAGATAATTTAATTAGGTGTTTTTCAAAGTAATCTCAATTAAGAAATCATACTTATAATAAAGTAACCTTTTATTTAAAGCATTAATTTACAAGCAAGCAATTCAAAGTTTTTCAGTAATTATTTAATTGAAGTGACAATCTCAGGAATCACTTGCCCTCTAATGCACATAAACCTTGGAAACATTCAATTCCAATCAGGCATACTTGACAACAATGGGATTAATACCCATCAAAAGTCTCTTCTCAATCTTCAAAACACCCTTACAAGACAACAACTTAATAGACACCAACCATACTTTGAGGAAGACAAACATGACAAAGGTTGCCCTTACCTTCTAATGAAACCAACTGCTCCGGTCAATCTTTAGATATCATTGTTACATAATTATCCTCCAATTTATAGAAAGATCCAACGGTTCAAATAAAAGTTATGATAATTCTTCCAAAACTGCTACAGGATACAAGAAAGATAATATTAAAATCAACTATACAAGATACACAATATGAAGAAAACTAGTCAAAATTCTTGATAACATCAAATGAAATATAGTGTTTGATTAGATTCTACTTTATTTTAAAGTTCTATACAATACCAATATTTCTATTAACCCATTATAAAATACGCAAATAACAAATAAAATGAGATAAATTATTCATATTTCAAGCCTCCAACTCAAAATGATTCTGCACGATAGAACCAATATCCATTAGGACTTGTTTCACCTTGTGTTTTATGATGATGAATTCAATGTGTAGGGAAAAATTTATGGGTTGGATCACTCGGTAGCATATCATTTTTATTTAAGGCTAGTTGATAAGAGGATGATATATGGCATACTGGTGCTTCAAATTGGGTAGGATGAATGTTAGTAGGCACATGGGCATCTTTTAACACTTTAGTAAGGATCTCTTGATGGATAGATGATAATTTTAAAATATCAAAAATAGATCAATCAATCCTTCTAGGAGAAGAACATCTACAGCAGGGATTGTGAGGCATGTTGAGGCTCTTGGTCGGTATCTTTTGAATCCATTGGCCATGGTTGCAACATTATGTGGTCCTGGAAAAGAGATATTATCATTGAAGCTCCATTCATTGGAACATTTCCTTAGTCCAGATGACAAGTATGAAGTTGTTGAACAGGTAATGGTTACAGTAACCAACCAAGTTGGTGTTGACATAAACCTAGCAGCATCACATGAATGGATGTTTTCTCCTCTGCAATTTGTAGCTAGCCTTGGACCTAGAAAATTTGCTTCCATACAAAGGGCTATTTTGAGGGCTGGAAGGGTTTACATTCGTAGAGAATTGTTGACCCCTCTAGAAGCTATGAAGTGACTTGTCTTTATAACTAGCAGCCACATAATGGAGAGGTTAAGGAGGTTGATGATCCATATTTTGCCAAACCGGATACCATTAAACAAAGTGAACAAGAGAATGCAAGGAAAGCAAAGGAACTTACAAAAAAATCTTGATGACAAGAATGAAAGGACCAACCTCTTGTACGATTGTTGTCGAGCATCTATCTGCAACAATTGTGTCTGCTTCCTCCTAATTTTCTCACCCTGATCCCGTGCATAATGATGGCATGTAATTACTTTTTTTTTTTAAATACCACATGTTCATCGGAATTCCAACGTGAAATACAAAATCTGCACTATCGGCAGCAGTCAACCCGATGGTAACACACATGTAGAAGCAGGTGACCGGGATAGAATACACCGATGAAGTCCATCAGCAGATCGCACACTAGCGGCAATGGAGAAATCTTGTATTGTGGATAGTCGATGATGCTATCAATAAGACTTATCCTGATGGACACTGGCAGAAGTAAAATGCATCGGCAAAGGTTATGGCGATAAAGGGTCAAAGCTTATGCTGAGGAGACATAACGTATCGGGAGGAGATACGCTGAGGGAAAAGCCATCAGGGAAATTATGCCCATTGCCAGAACACATTTTAAGCTATCCCAATGCCTGATGAGACTAGCGGGATAACTCACACCGATCAGCAGGAAGAGAGGTCATGGACTTATGTTATCCCGATGAGTAAGAAGAAATCAAGAGGCTGTGAAATTCATGGAACCAACATATGCCGATCAATAGGTAAAATCCATGAAATTTTAACATGTTGTTATTCTGACAAACATGGGGTAATTTTTGAAAAAAAAAACAAATTAATCTGACAAAGAAAAAGAAATCCCATAGCTCATCAGAAATGCTCATCGAAAAACCGCTCCAAATGTACTAGTGTCAGAATTCAAACGAACATGGGCAAGGTTTCAAAAAAAAAGGAAAATTTGACACTTAGTCTCAATCGGTGCTGAGAGGGGAGGGGTGAATCAACACTTTACCGGATTTGCTCAATTAAATCTATACCGATGGAGCTTTGAGAAACCGACTTCAAGATCGCTATATCGATGAACATTTTTTGTAGACCACATAACTTGAAGGTTAGTCTCAACATGGAAACTAACCGATTTGGGCAGCCCAATAGTTCATATGGATCTTGACCAACATTGACCATCTAAACTGGATAAAGAATAAGAGGACATTTGGCTCCTTGGTGGATATAACAAATCAGATATATGAAAGTCGGTGATGATAATGTTTGTTGTCAAAACTTCCAGGGTAGGTCGACAGAAGATGATGATCTCATTAATGGTGATCCAGTTACAAACAAGTTCGCAGCTCAAGATGACCAACTTGAAGGAGATCAGATCTACTGGATAGAACAAGTTTGCTAAAAATAGCAACCCAGTGGAGAAACTAAGAAGAACTAAGAAGGGTCATTCAATGCAGGTGGTTGATTCAAGGAGGGAAATCCAATCTACTGCAGACCATATCCTTGCAGAGCAGACTCAGATTACTAAGTTTAGAAATCTATGTACTGATCAACCTGAAGATAGATGAAACACATTTATTATATGCAGCTAGTCTGAAATAATTATGTAGATAGAGAATAAAATCTTGTTGAAACAGAGAGTTGATAGTAGGCAGAACAATCTGATATGATTCTATGGGAGTAGATGAGAAAGAGATTTTCAGTGAAACTAAAGACATCTCTTGATGTTGATGATGTGAGAGATGTTATTTGCTGAAGTAAAGTACATTGTTGAATAGAATAGATAGAGAGAGTTAGTGTGTGAGCCATTGTAGAAATAGAGTAGTGAGGGTTCTTGTAGCAGTAGAAGATTAAGGACAGAGAGTAGTTTGAAATAGGTGAAGCTGAGGTAGAGTAAAGAAGACAAAAAAGTATAGAACAGAGAAGAAGAACAGAGAACTGTTTGTAGAGAGATGATAGAGTGTAATCCTCAGAAATAGAGAAAGTCATTCTCATGATATGATAAACTTGTAAGTGTTACAAAAATCATTTGTAATAAGGCTTTATCATTGTATTCTAAAATTGAACAATCACTATAATTCTCTGAGTGGGTGCTCAAAGCAGGGATAGGTGCTCCTTTGAGTAGGTTCTCAAAAAACTAGGGGTTGGTGCTCCTTGAGTTGGTGCTCATAATATCAAGGGTTGGTGCTCCTTGGGTTGGTTCCCTAAAACATATTGTAAATGGTTATTTACTGTGAGGCTAGATTGGAGCAATAGACTCCAGCAGCTATTCTCACCGAGGTTTTTCCCATATTGGGTTTTCCTCGTACATATGGTGTTATGTGATGTGCTCTTGTGTGTGTGTGTTTATGTTTGCATTATATCCTTAAAAATCTGCACACTAAACTTAAAGTTTTGAAATACACGGATTCACCCATCCCCCCTCTCAGTGTCCATTTGTGTTCTTCAATTGGTATCAGAGCCCTAGGTTCCCCTATAGTGAAAGATTTCTCTAGCTTGGGTAGATTCTAGTTTGTGAACACAATGGCTATGAATGAATCCTCTCCTAATTCACCAAAATTTGATGCCACCAACATTGTCTTCTAGAGTAGAAGAATGGAGACCTACTTGTGTTCCATTGGATGTGATGTCTGGATGTTTGTGGTAAACAGATACAATGTTGCAGCAACTCCTCCTACCGATCCAGCTGCCAAAATGGAATATGAATACAACACCAATGCAAAAAATGTTATTCTTGGTGCTCTATCAAAAAAAGAATTTGATAAAGTTATGCACTGCAAATCTACCAAAGAAACCTGGGACACGCTGCAAAGAATATATGAAGGAGATGTCAAAGTGAAGGAAGCTAAGCTGCAAAATCTTAGAGCTCAGTTTGAAGGTCTGAAAATGAAGGAAGAAGAGAAGATTGTATATTATTTTCAAAGAGTAGATGAAACTGTTAATACCATAAGGGGACTCGGAGAAGAAGTCAAAGATGAAGTTATTGTCAAAAATATACTCAGATCTCTCAATCCAAAGTATGACACTAAGGTCTTTGCTATTGAGGAATCTAAAGATTTAAAAACCTTCTCTATGGATGAATTATTCGGTTCCTTATCAGCATATGAAATGAGAACAGTAGGCATTGAATCTTCAAAAAGAGAGGTTGCATTTACTTCCACAAAGAAAGGGAAAGAACAAGCTACTAGTGAGGAAGAAGATGGACCAGATGTTGCTAAATTAACTTTTTTAGAAAAATCAAAAAGGGATCAGGCAAGTATAGAGGAAAGCTACCCTTCAAATTCTTTGACTGTGGTAAAATAGGACATTTTGTTGATAAGTGTCCCAACAAGAAGAGGGAAGATAATTATGTGGAAGATGTAAAGGATAAGGGTAAAAGATTTTATAAATCAAGAAGAAGAAACTTTCAAAAGAAGAAAGCTCTTTATTCAATTGATAGTGATGGCTTTGATGATGAAAGAGAATTAGTTGAGGAATACAGTAAAGATGAAGAAGAACAAACTAATGTCTTCATGGCTCAAGAAATCCTTAATGAGAAACATAGTGGTGATCAATCTGAAAATTTAGATGATAGTGAGGAAGAATATGTAGATGTTGTGGTTGACCTTGAAGGAGAATTGGTTTGTGCTCTTGAAGAACTTGACAAAGTAAGAAAAGAATTCAAGAAATACAAGAAGTCTGTCATAAAAGAGCATGACTTACTAAACAAGAATATTGAATAATCAAATAGCAATCTTTCTACCATGGCTACTCAATTGGAAGAAACCAAAAGAATGTATGATGTGACAAAATCAGATTTAGAAAACAATGAAAAGGAGTATCAACAGATGGAGGAAGAAATTGTGAATCTCAAAAAGGAAATTGAAAAGTGCAAAGATGAACTCAAGGTGAGAATCAAGTATGAGGGAAACATTGATATGTTGGACAAAATGTTAAATAAATAAAGAGATACATTTTGCCTCTTCAAGTAAGAATGGAAATGAACAAACTTTCACTGTCAGCAAGCCCGCTAAGAAGAAAACCTATGTTGCTACTACAAAGGGCAGTTATGATGATCCAAAAGGAAAAGCCAAGATGGATAATGGAGTTTTTACAAGAGCCAAGGACATGAGGAAGAGCTCAAGAAGACCGAGTTATGTTTCTCCAAGGATACCAATGAGAAATAATTTCAACAATGATTGGTATGTACCTTAGTTCCATGGCTACTATTATAAATTAAATACTTATGGTCATAGAATTGTGGAATGTAGACTTATGCATAGGTCCCCTCCTAGTTATGAAAGTAGAAATCCTTTTGATTAGTCTCTTAGAGATGAAAATATTGTATGTTGCCATTGTAATGGTATTGGTCATAGAGGTTATAAATGTAGGAGATATAGTTTTCAGTCCTATGATAGTACCTTAAGTTCATCATTCAATAGAAATGTCAAATGTTATTATTGTCAAAATCTTGGACATATAGCAAAGCATTGTAAAATTAGAATGGCCAAGAAAAAGAAGAAAATGTCACCTTTTGATTCAAAGATAGAATCAAATCAGAATATAACAGCAAAGAAGAGGCAAGAATCAAAACAAGTATGGGTAGAAAAGGAAAAGGACAAAGATGAGTCAAGTTTGATTGTTCAAACTACCCTACATGCTGAAAGGAAAAACCTATGGGTAGTAGATAGTGGCTGCTCCAACCACATAACTGGTGATAAGAAGAAGTTTATCAAGCTTGAATATTGGAAGGGTGGATTAGTGAGGTTTGGAGACAACTCTTCAATCAAGATAAAAGGCAAGGGCACACTAAACATTGATGAAAAATTAAAGGCTCATGATGTATACTATCTGGAAGGTCTAAAACATAATTTTTTGAGTGTAAGTCAAATGTGTGATAAAGGATACATGTTCACCTTTGACTCAAGAGGGTGTGAAATCAGAAAGGAAAGCACTGGAAAACTAGTTGCTAAAGGCAAAAGGATAGATGGAAATGTGTACAAATTGAAAGAATGCTTTGAGTCCCAATGCATGATGGAACAAGTTGATGAAGGTTGGTTGTGGCATAGAAGACTAAGCAACATCAACTTTGATACTCTTGTTAGGGTAAGCAAGAAAGGGTATGTAAGACATACCTCAAATTATCAAACCAGCAAGCACCTTCTGTGATGAGTGTCAAAGAGGAAAACAAACTAAGGAGAGTTTCAAGACAAAGGAGTACTCAACTATAAGGCCTTTAGAACTTGTGCATACAGATTTGTGTGGGCCTACAATAACAAGATCCCTAAATGGAGAAAGATACTTCATGCTTCTTATAGATTATTTCTCTAGGATGGCATGGGTCACCTTCTTGCAAGACAAATCACAAGCCTTTGAAAGATTCAAAATATTCAGGAAGATGATTGGGAAAGAAAGTGGGTACAAACTGAAGTGTTTAAGATCAGACCATGGAGGTGAATTCACATCAAATAAATTTGAAGACTACTATGAAAGGCATGAAATCAGAAGATAGTTCTCAACTCCCAGGATACCACAACAAAATGGTGTTGTGGAAAGGAAAAAGAGGACAGTCAAGGAGATGGCAAGGATAATGTTGAACGAAGCTAATATGTCTGATGTATACTAGAAAGAAGCAGTCCATACTATTGTATACACATTAAATAGAGTTCAACTGAGAATAAATAGCAGAATGACACCTTATGAATTATAGTATAATAGGAAACCCTCAGTGAAGTACTTCAAGGTGTTTGGTAGCAAATGCTTTATCAAAAGAGATGAAGATGGATTAGGAAGTTTTGATTCAAGGAGTGATGAAGGTATCTTCTTAGGGTACTCCACTCATAGCAAGGCCTACAAGTGTTTTAACAAAAGAATAAAGAAGGTAATTGAGAGTGTACATGTGAAAGTAGATGAAGATATACATAAAGGAAGACAAAACTCAATTACTCAAACTGATTTACCATATGTTGAAGATAAATATCAATCTGAGAGTGAACATGAAGTAGAAGCACCTAGCAAAGCCCCTAACAAATATGTGCAAAAGAATCATCCTGAGGATCAAATTATTGGCAGGAAGAATGATGGTGTACAAACTAGAAGGAGAGCTAGGAACATTGAGCAAGTAAATTTTTGCCTTATGACAGAGATGGAACCCAGGACATTTGATGAACCTAGCAAGAGTGAAGATTGGATGAAGGCAATGGAAGAGGAGTTGCAATAGATAGAAAAGAACAAAACATGGGAATTGGTTCCTGGGCCAGCAGACAAAAATGTCATTGGAACTAAATGGGTCTATAGGAACAAGATGAATGAAGAAGACAAGGTAATAAGGAACAAGGCAAAGCTAGTATGTAAGGGATATGCCCAGGTAGAGGGCATAGATTTTGAAGAAACCTTTGCACCAATTGCAAGACTTGAAGGAATCAGAATGTTCCTGGAATTCTCAGCACATAAAGGATACAAAGTATATCAAATAGATGTCAAATCTGCATTCTTGACTGGTAATCTAGAAGAAGAGGTCTACATAGAGAAAACTGAAGGCTTTCAATTGTATGAAGATGACAATATTGTTTGCAGATTGAAAAGGGCATTATATGGTCTAAAGTAGGCACCTAGAGCATGGTATTCTAGGTTGGATAAGTATCTCCATCAGCAAGGTTTCAGAAAAGAAAATGTTGATAGCAATTTATATATCAAAGTAGATGGAGACTACATGATAATAGTAGTGGTTTATGTAGATGATATCATCTTTGGAGGAAACAAAGATGTTATATACAAAGAATTTGTTGATCAGATGTAGTCATAGTTTGAAATGTCCATGCTTGGAGAGCTATCATCTTTTCTTGGTCTGCAAATTTCTCAGTTAGATAAAGGAATATTCATTTCTCAAACCAAGTATGTTAAGGACATGTTAAAGAAATTTCATATGGATGACAACAAATCGGTTAGTACCCCCATGGTGATAGGATGCAAGTTGATCAAAGATGATGATTCAACTAGTGTTGATCAAACCTTGTATAGATCCATAATTGGAAACCTGTTGTATCTCACAGCTTCCAAGCCTGATATTTTGCAAGCAATATGCATGGTAGCTAGATTCCAAGTTGCTCCAAAGTAGTCACATGTGAATGATGTTCGAAGAATCTTCAAGTGTCTACAAGACACACTCACTTATGGCTTATGGTATCCAAAGAAAGGAGATTTCAGTTTGTAGGCCTATATTGATGCAGATTTGGTAGGATGTGTAGATGATAGGAAGAGTACCAGTGGTGGAGCTTTCTTCCTTGGAGACATATTAGTTCCATGGCATAGCAAGAAGCAAGAGCCTATTTTAATATCAACTGTTGAAGCAGAGTATATTGATGTTGCCACATATTGTTCATGGGTTTTGTGGATAAAACAAACTCTCAAGGACATTCAGATAGAGTTTTTGGATCCTATTCCCATCATGTGTGACAACTCAAGTGCAATCAATATATCAAAGAACCCTATCATCCACTCAAGGACAAAGCGCATTGCAATCAAATATCATTTTCTTAGAGAGAAGGTTGCAGAGGAGAAGGTAAAGGTTGAATATGTTCCCACAAGTGAGCAGGTTGCTGACATTTTCACCAACCCTCTTCCAAAGGACACATTTGAGTATATAAGATACAAGTTGGGTGTTGTATCACCCTCCTTATGAACTCAAATGTATTGTTGAGGTCTATGGTTCAGGGGGAGCATATTGTTTTCCTATTCTTTCATCCTTGAACCTCATGTACAGTCTCAAGGGGAGATCTAAATTTTTGTAAGCAGTATTGGCATTAATTTTTATATTTTAATAATGGTTCATCTAGCTATAGGCAACAGAGGTCAAGAAGTTGTAAAGGAAATTTCTCATGTATTGCAGATGTGTCATGATGATTTCATAGTTGACAGTTGGTTGTAGCACCCTTTGCCATTATTTTCAAAGGGTGAGAGAAGAAAGTGCGTTGACATCAATGCCAAAGGGGGAGATTGTTGGCATTAGATTGTCATTGATGTCAATAATTGAGAAGATACAATGGAGAGATTAGACAAGATGCAATAGAGAGATCGGGTTAACAGGTTGGGAAAAGTGTTGTTGCAACATCATATAACACACCATGTTATACGACATCATGTTATACACACAAGGAGACACATGAGGATTGCATGAAGCGTGTCATTGAAGAATGAAAATGGACAAGGAAGACACAGGCAATTGTGTTGGAAATGCATAGTGAAATCTAGTCTAACTCAGAAAAACTTAGTTGCAGTTGTCAACAATACGCAGGTTATCGCATGCTGCAAAATGTGACTGTAGATGTCAATAACATGATGAGTTAGTCATGTTGGTCTATCAGATAACATGTAGGTTATTGCATGCAATTACAAGGAGTATCAGTTGCAGTTGTCAATAGCACGACGGGTTGGTCGTGTTAGTCTATCAGGATATCAATAACATGGCATTTATGTGATCCTATGGGGTAACGCTAAAGTGTGACAGAGATGTTAATAACATGCAAGTTATGCTACTTGGCTTATCCTACAACATATTTTTTGCATGAAAGAAACCTTGCGGGATAACAATAGTCAAAGGAGGTCAAAACAGAGAGATTCTCTCTCTTATCCTATGGTGTCAAAAGTGATAAAAAAACATCACACGGGATAAGACACTTAAGGGAATATTGCTAATTCCCTTATCCTGCATGGGCTAAGATACACAAAACATGTCACGCAGGATAACAAGTTATGCATGCCTTATCCCACAAACCCTTATCCTACAAGGTTTCACAATAGAAAGAGAAGTTCCACTTGGATAAGACTACAAAGGAAAAGGAAAATTCTCCTTATCCCGCGTGTCTCCATGGGGATAAGGAAAGGCCTGCGGGATAACGAGTTGCTTATCAAGGGAAGACAAATCTTATCCCGTGTGTGATGAGAGACCATGAAAATGAGGTGCAGGCTAACGAAGGAAGAGGAGAGCTTCTTGAGAATAACAGAAGATTATCTTGTGAGGCGTATAACATGAAGATCAGCCACAGTATGAACAACCCAATAGTCCACCTGGGCATTGGCCAAGTTTGACCTGACAATGTGACATGTACAGTTCGAATCAGAGGACACCTATTGAGAAGAGGAAAGGAACCAAAAGGCTTCACAAGGTTATTGAGATAATTTTTGAAGGCAGAAAATAGACAAAATGTTAACCTAATAGTTAAAGCTATACCGATGGAGCTTTGAGAAACCGACTTCGGGATTTCTATAGCGATGAACATTTTTTGCAGACCACATAACACGAAGATTAGTCTCAGCATGAAAACTGATCGATCTGGGCAGCCTGATAGTCCATATGGATCTTGATCGATCTTGACCATCTGAACTGAATGAACAATAGGAGGACATGTGGATCCTTGGTGGACAGAACAAATCAGATATGTGAAAGTCGATGATGATAAAGTTTGTTGTCAATTCTTCCAGGGTAGGTTGACGGAAGATGATGAAATAATTAATGGTGATCCAGTTGCTGATAGGTTTGCGGCTCAAGATGACCAACTTGAAGCAGATCAAATCTGCTGGATAGAACAAGTTTGCTAAAAATAGCAACCCAATACAAAAAGTGAGAAGAACTAAGAAGGGTCATTCAATGCAGGTGGTCGATTCAAGGAGGGAAATCCAATCTACTAAAGACCGTATCCTTGTAGAGAAGATTTAGATTACTAAGTTTAGTAATCTATGTACTGATTGACCTGAAGATAGATGAAACACATTTATTGTATGTAGCCAGTCTGAAATCATTATGTAGACAGAGAATAAAATCTTGTTGAAACAGAGAGCTGACAGTAGGCAGAGCAATCTAATATGATATGATGGGAGTAGATGAGAAAGAGATTTTAGGTGAAACTAAAGACATCTCTTGATGTTGATGATGTGAGAGATGTTATGTGTTGAAGTGAAGCACACTGTTGAATAGCATAGATAGAGAGAGTTAGTGTGTGAGTCATTGCAAAAACAAAGTAGTGAGGGCTATTGTAGCAGCAAAAGATTAAGGACATAGAGTAGTCTAAGATAGGTGAAGTTGAGGCAAAGTAAAGAGATAAAAAATTATAGAACAGAGAAGAAGAACAGAGAACTATTTGTAGAGAACTGATAGAGTGTAATCCTCATAAATAGAGAGAGTCATTCTCATGATATGAGAAACTTGTAAGTGTTACATAACTCATTTGTAACAAGGATTTATCATTGTATTGTAAACTTGAACAATCACTCTAATTCTCTGAGTGGGTGCTCAGAGCAGGGGTAGGTTCTCCTTTGAGTAGGTGCTCATAAAACTAGGGGTTGGTTCTCCTTGAGTTGGTGATTAGAATATCAGGGGTTGGTGCTCCTTGGGTTGGTTCCCTAAACATATTATAAATTCTTATTTACTGTGAGGATGGATTGGAGCAGTGGACTCCAGTAGCTATTCTCACTAAGGTTTTTCCCATATTGGGTTTTCCTTGTACATCTGGGGTTATGTGATGTGCTCTTGTGTGTGTGTATTTATGTTTGCATTATATCCTTAAAAATCTACACACTGAACTTAAAGTTTTGAAATACATTGATTCACCCCCCCCTCTCAATGTGCATTTGTGTTCTTCAAGGACATTGTCGGGCTTGGCCAAACACACTTGAGGATTATCTGAGAGGCAACTATGTTGGGGGAGATGGTGGGACCACTTAAGGTCCAGGTGAGCTAGGATGCAGCACACAGGGTTACTTGAGATGAGTGCCTATAGGTGGGAGAGGATCCAGGGTGTACCAGGGCTTAAACCTGTTGGTGGGAGGTCCATAAACCAATCAAGCATAGCATATTGGGGTTACTAGAGGAGGATGAGCTACGACCCTCACTGGATGAGGTGGTTGGAGGTGAGGAGGATGGGCCAGCAGACAGGGCAGTGGCACGAGGAGCTAGGGAGCAGAGGCAATTTCTACAAAGGAGGAGGGGGGATAACATGTGCCTCAGGTGGAGGTACCTTTAAAGGTGTAGGCCTCAAGAACATAGATTGGTGCAGTACTGACAAAGGTTGAGGGGGCAGAGAGGACGAATCCTATGTATATCCCCAATGTATAGGTATAGAGAGAGGTGTCAAGACAGGCAGGGGTAACACAGGCAAAGCATGACAAGATGGTAGTTGAGAGGATGTTGCAAGAGAGAGGGTGTAGAGCCTAAAGGAGGAGTTGGGGATAGAGAGGTTTGGGGAAGATAGTGTGTAGACAGAGGTAGCTTAGGTTAGCAAGGAGGTTGATGATTTGAGGGAGCATCTACAGACTATACTAATGGAGGTGGGTGATATGAGGTAGGACATGGATGAGTGAGAGATTGTTTGAGGAGGCTAAGAGTAGGAGAGCCATGGCATAGTTGAGGGGAGAGCTAGACTGGTGGGATGAGAAGATTGAGACCCTTCGGTCCAGGCTAAGTAGAGAGAATATGGATGTGGTGAGGCTACAGATGTTAGGATAACCAGTGAATAACTAAGAGGGGGGGAGAATCAGTTGTTGACAGATTATATCAATTAAACCACTTTATAACCTTTAATCAGATCACATAAACATTAATTACTAGAATAGCAGAAATATATACTGGTAAGCAATAAAACTGAAGAGTAAAACAGATAATCAACACAATGCAACCATACCACATAGCACCATGATTTGTACATGGAAAACCCAGAAAGGGAAAAACCATGGTGGGGAACCTACCCACAGTTAGATGATACTTCTACAAAAAGTATGTGATACAATGAGGGGCCTACACATGCAGGAAGGCACACTGCCTAGAGCGTACTACTCATTACAAAAGAGTCTCACTGACTATGGAGAGTTTATAACCATCTCAAGATAAATGGACAACAATCCAAAATAATGAACTGTCAAAGATAGCATCTACCATGCCTGATTACAGTCTTAGTTAAGCTCAATACCAGAGGCCTTTGACCTCTTCCTTTATCTTAATTCAATCACCTATGATCGACCAAATATCCTTTGCATATGATATTACATTCCACGACCATGATGCCCTATTTACAATGAGATCTTGCATCAATTTATACCAACCCTAAGGCCTAAACCAATTAGGTCGGCCACCTAAAATATATTACAATAAGATCATTACATATATCCATATTACAATGATATGCCATGTCGTCTTAAGACCAAAACAACAATAACCAATCCATAAATCATCCCGGTAACGTGTAGAGAACGCGTTAACATGATACCGGTCCATAACCTAGATAGGCACCGGACCTAATATGGGTTCACCACACCAAATAAATGCCTTCACTCAGTTGAGGCATGATCAAAGAACATCTTTAGCATCCTAAAATACATCTAGAAGCCACACCAACACCACTTATGCATTCTGTCAAGATTTCTCAATGAAAGCTTTGTCGGTTAAACCTTAAACCCATGTTGGTAAGGGTTTACAAGAGTGTGTGATAGCATCCTATTACCAATTCAATACCAACTAACCAAAACATGCTCTAGAAGCATGTAACACATAAAATCAAACATACTTCATTGATCCAAACATGCCAGAAGTGTCCAATAGATAGTCTCTTCTGTTGGTAACACTAGATATTCTACCGGTAACCAAAACCTATCTGTTAGTAACCAACCATAACAGCTAGTGTTGACATTAAAGACAAAACATCAATGCAACACATAATCAATTCATCCACATTGCCAACAACACAGTGAGTGAGATATAGTCAGACAGTTGTTGACCCCTGCGGGGCAATTGTAGGTGTTCTCTGATGTCATAGTCAGGCAACAGCGGGCAGCAAGCCTAGCACAAGAGGCTCAGTATTATAGGGGCCTATACCATGGGATAGTGTCATCAGACTAAAGAGCACCCTCATACATTAAGAGCATTTTTTTGCATCAGGAATAAAGCCTGTAGTCAGGGGGATCAGTGGGCATGAGGGCACCTCGGGCACCAAGAGGAGGAGGGACAGGTGGAGATAGGGAGAGTGCAAGATAACACTTGGATATGTACACTATATTTTTTACCCTTTCTACCATTGTATCATTATTGGACTCATCACTATTTTTTGATATATGAGATGAGATGCATTTTGGCTGTGAGATGCATGTGTATTTATTATGAACTATACATGGACATTATTATTATTCTCATGTGATGGATGATGATGATTTTGTTATAGTGATGATGCATATGCTCTGACCTATTTGTGATGCAAGATGGATGTATGTATGTGTGTGTGCTCATGATTCTAGATATGATGTCCCTTATCATTTTTGCGGGTGCAGGGTGGATGTGTGTTGTTTTATGGATGAATTATTTATGCTATATGGATATTTATGATGTATGTGATGCAAAATAAATGTATGTACATAATATTTTATGATTTGATGTATATGTGATGTGATGGATGTACTATACAAATGTGATGTAATAAATGATACTAAATATGAATATGTAACAAAAAATAGAATAAAAACACCTTATAATAAGGTATACCTAAAAGTGATAATGCAACTAAATGATGAATGAATGTTAGTAATCTACAATGAATATGATTATGATATAGTGCACCTAAATGATATAAATGCAATTACTATTATTAATGCGAGTAAATAATACAATGTATCTAAATTGTAATGCAATTAGTTTCAAACTGTAATGAGAACCCTTATTTAGCCACTAGCATAATAGACAAGCAAAAAATGTGTTTAACTTGTTCTCGACTAACTTACCAAAATGTGACTAGTTCTGAATGTGTTATATTGAATAGTGTGATTATTAATGATTGCTAAAAATAAAGGTGGTCAACTAATGGCTCACACAACCATTCGCGTAAGATATTAATGCAATGTTTGATGATAATTATAGTGAGCATGAGACATGCATCTAAAAAAAAATGCAATTAATATGTAACCTAAATGAACACAAAATGCAGGATGATAATGGATGTAAGTAGAGTGATAATGAATATGAAAGACCTATTTTTTTATAATGAGCCAACAACGATACAATGATATAGGACTAGATAGAAGAACAGGAATAAGTGAATAAATTGAGGTCTTCGAAATGCATGGGGACAAGGGGGGAAATGAAATGAGTGGAATGGGGATGGATTTTTTTGTTGTGTTTATGTGGAGAGAAAACCTAGTTTTTCCAAGGATGATCTACACCGCTGATTATAGGAATCAGGATGTTGATGAAAATCCGAGGCGTGGACTAGACTCTCAAACAATAGGTATCCCTTGCACACAACCATATAAACACAATATAGATGTAGATACAGGGTTGCAATTTCGTATAAGAGAAACCATCAAACATGCCATGCCACAAAAACATGCCCCAGTATACACCCACCCAAAACATACCAAGATATAGAATTATCCTGGCAAACCTAAATAGGAGTAGTCGTAGGATATAATGATGTAAATCAAAGAAATAGACCAAATCATGCAAACAAAATGCACATGGCCAACTGAAATCTCTTGCCAAGAGTAGGTCTTAGGATTATGGATAAAGTGTCAAGTACGGGAATGATGCATCCCAATGAGTAGGAGTAACTAATAGGACTAAGTAGGCAATAGAGAATATGGTATGGACACATGCCTACAGATGTGGTACTAATTGCAGAGATTTGATTAGGCTCATGTGGATGAGTGCTTAGATGATGCACAAGTCAAGAAGAAGCTCATTTTACTGGGATAAAAGCTCAGTGTGATGGGATGAAAGCTCAGTGTGTTGGGATGATCCTTATTCCCAACTTTGGACAAAGACTCATCATCTCATGAAGAGGGGAATACGTGGGTTGGAATTAAGGTCATCTGATCAATTTTCTTAATGGAGACACAATTGACCTTAATACTTTTCAGTGATGTTATTGAAGGCTTATGTGGTGGCATGGATTGAAGAATTAAGGGTACAACTGGCTGCAAACAAGCAAGAGAAAAAAGGGGGGGATTTGTGACTTGGAATAATATAATGTCTTTCATAGTGTACAAGAAGGCGTTGGGTAAATGGGATGGATGATCAAAGTAGGGACTCATCCTACACAAATCCCTTATTTAGTAAGTAAAGTTGTACAATTCTCATCATTGTAGGGCTAGGGGAGTGTGGAAGATGTCAAAATATCCAATTTTTATTATGGAATATGGATGGTGGGTAGGTGGAAGGAATAGGTTATGCGATGGTATGAAGCAGAATTTGCTCATGAATGCTATAAAAGTGGAAAAAAATTAGGGACCACTGGGGGTGGAGATTAGCCCTAAAAAGCCAATTTTTTCTAAGCAAATGATGGGTCTAGCTCATTTACCTTGATGCCCGAAACCAATTTTTCACTAAGATACTTTCCCATAGCACCACAAAGTGTTTTTCACTGATGGATGAATTGATTTTTCTTTTCTTTTTTGTTTTCTTCATTTTTTTTTGTATTTTTTTATTTTTTAATTTTATTTTATTTTTCTAATTTTGAGAAACTGGTGACCTCTAAGGACTAGGCATAAAATCTCTTCAGGTGCATGATGTTCATAAGCTAGTCCAAGGGTTCTCCTTCGAGAGTAACCAACTAATAGGCACCTGATCCATACTTTGCAGTGATCACATATGGTCCAAGCCAATTAGGCTCAAACTTGCCTTTCTTTTCACGGTCCTATAGGTTTCTCTGATTTTTCATAAGCACAAGATCACCAACGTCAAATTCTCAGGTTGGAACCTTCTTATTATAGCTCAATCATAGATGGTTATGATGTAACCAGAGGTAATTTAAGGTCTTGAGGTAGTTTTCATCTAGTAGTTCAAGATCTTGCAATCTGACAACTTTGTATTCTTCCTCAGGGAGAATGTTTTGTAGTGATACCCTAAGTAATGGATGTAGACACTAAAAAATGTCTTTTTCATCATGTAGTAATTATTCATCTTAATTAATTAAGTAAATCTTTGATTATTTAACTAAGTTAATTATTCTTCTAAACTAACTCATTCATCATTCTTCATCTTATTAATTATTCAATTTATATTCTCTAATTAATTAATCAATTAACCTTATCTCAAATATTAATTATGTAATTAATTATGATTAATTCCTTGATTAAATAATATTTATTATTTAATTAATCCTATTTCTAATGTTTGAATAATTTCATTTAAATTATTTAAATTAATTGACTTATTCCTCCAAATCCCCAAATTCAAATTTCAAATAATTCCATCTAATTTCATTTCTCCCAAATTCACAATTCCCCAAATGTGGATTTCATTTAATTTCATCTAATTCCAAATCATCAAATTCACATTTCACCATATCTGAATTTTAGTTAGTTTCATGTGCATCTCAACATTTGAAAGTCCGAATTCAAATCCAAATTGAAAATGAAAATCAAATTCAATTTCAAAATCCTACAACACATGTTGAAATCATAACTGCTTGATCAAATCAGCTGACTAATCAGTTAACTCTTCAATCACCTCTTTTCACTCCAAATCACCTTTTTCTGACTAATCAATCAATCCACTTATCTCTTCAATCAATTCAGTCTTCTAATCCATCTATTCAGTCAACTAGCTAGTCTATTCGATCTATTGATTAATCAATTGAGCTCACTCTCCAATCAATCATGTTAACAAACCAATCTATTTAGTTAAGAAATCAATCAAGATTTGTTCACTAACCAATCTAAATTAGTTGACTATCAATCAAGACTTGAGTTCAAATCCTCACCCATTCTATGTTGAAAATCTATATAAACATCTTCATTTTCACAAATCAGTCTAGAATCGCAGTCTTCAAAATAATTGTCTATCTTATGTAGGAATTTCAGTGCAACACCTGAGATCCAATCAACCAATTATGGAGAAGAGCAATGGAAACCTTGTTACATCAATTGAGGGAGTAATTAGATTTCATTCATTATTCAATTGATTTAGCATCATTTCATTGTCATTTAGGATTTAATTGTAATTGGATTTAGAGTTGTGATTCACTCTTTGACATCTGATTATCTTTATGCTTAATTTACCCCTAAGAAACATTGGTGAACCCGACGTGAACTAGCTTTCTTATCTGTTTTTCTCATAATTTGTAGGTTTGCACGGAACAGGAAAATATGATGCGCAATTGTATTGACAGAAATTCGCATTTGTTCATTTTGATGCGCAATTGTCATCATATTAATTCATAATTGTAGTCATTCTAATTCGCAATTATTAATTCTGATTTGTAATTGTAGGGATAGGTCAAAATTTATTTTTTATTTATCATTTCTGCTTTTCTGACATTTGCACTACTAACCCAGAAAAATCTTGCAATTCAGGAAGAAAAAAAAATTTATACATGAAATGTTCTTAACGCAATGGCAAGAAGGGTGACATTCAAAATTTTAGGTACTAGAAGAAGAAAAGAGAATAGAAGACAACAAAAAGCCTATCAGAGTCTTGTGAAGGCAGAAGGGAAGATTCAAGAAATTGAAGAAGAAGCCATAACCCGATACCACAAGAATATACATAGATTCCTTGCTAAATTCGATTTCTTTGACGATATTGAAGTAATGGCCCGAGTCATCTGGAGTGATCCTCTTGCAAAATGATTTACCTCTTCTATCTACTGTCTTTTTTATTTTTTGTTTAAGAAATTCACAATTGTTCAGATTTTTGTTCGAACTTGTGCAAACAGAAATTCGCAATTGTGTTGTCAGAAATTCGCATTTATCTTGACAGGAGTTCACATTTGTAGTCAAATTAGTTCACAATTGTGCAGTAGGTGATGTTCAATTTTTAGGATTCAAAAAAGTATTACTATTCTGGTTGTCATAATTCTTTGTCATAAATATGTTCCATATTTACTAGACAGAGAAGTCAAAGTTGTAATCAAAGAAAATATTAGGCTGGAGAGCCCACCATGTCCTAACCATTCTCATGTTTTATTGTAGGGGGTTGGACTTAGATTAGCCAAATCTTTCCTTTTGGTGCTTTTAGAAAAAAAAAACAGTTTGCTTTCTTATCTTTCCTCATCATTGCAATACTGGATAAAAAGAACATCATGTCTTCTTGGAGCAATATCTCCATCTAGCGTAGACAATTTTGCAATGAAGGTTTAAAAAGAATCCTTTTCTTTTGCGTTTGTGAGGTGATAGGTATATTCTCTCCCCTTTTTTGAAAAAGCTAGAACCATCTCTTCTTATGCTTTCTTTCAATTTTGCATTTGGATAAAACCCTTAGAAGGTTTGCCTCCCAAGTAGCCCATAAGGCCAAGTGAGAGGGAATGACCTAAAGTGGCAATGGCTAAAGCCAAGTAATCGGAGCCACTATAAAATAAATGTGTTTGCAATGAAAATTGTAAGCAACAGGTGCTGGAATGGCATAGCGATGATTAAATTCATCGGATCTATGCCCACTCGAATGGAAGTCTGATTAAACACCTTAGAAATTAGAAGCCCAATTGAGTTAGTAACCAGACACTTTATTATCACAGTGCAAGGGTGGGGAAGAATCTACCCCCAAGACACTCACCATATATCTCGCAAGATAATGAGCCAATTGAGGAGCGATCCTCTTTGGTTTAATTTTCAGACAAAGGCAAAAAAACAAGCGCACCTTAGGGTGTGACAGGGTTGTTTAGGCTGACAGAGTATCAAGATGTAGGTTGTGGTAATATTTGTGACCTTTTGACCTTAGGAGAGTCTTCTTGTTGTGCAATTGATTGACCAAATTACAACAAAAACAAAATGGGGTTTTGAAAAAGACTCCAACATTCATGGGAATTTGAAAAAGTTCCTTAAACAAGTATTATTTCTATGTTATTATTCTTTTTTGATGTGTCTATTGTGTCTTTGCTACATAATCAAACGTTTAAAAGTGGAATATCAACCAAGTTTTTCATACTAACATCAACCAAAATTTCTCAACGCAACAATCAAGAGTCAAAAATTCAAAAAAAAAACCAAGTATTTACATCCAACAAGTTCAACAAATTTTGCCAACATTCAAGAATATGGAAAGAAATGGTGCTTCATGTGATCATAGGTCCTCACACATATAGGAATGCATGGTCTAAGTTTTTTATCCACGTCTTGCATAAGTCTTCATAATTAGGAGATTAAAAGTCCATCATTTGCATTCAAATTAGGAGAGTAAAAGTCCATCAATTCACACCCCTCTTAGGATAGAGTCCTTACATCACAAATATTATTACCCAAATCAGTTTGCATATTCTTCATTCATCATAGTCCTTTTCATCATAGAAGTCTTAAGAACATATCCTTTGCATGGATCGAAAAGAAGATGGTGATTTTCATTCAAACAACCCAATCTTGGACCAGAGAATGATCAATTAGAGATAATTGATGGTTTGGACCTTTCTTGGGAAGTAAGAATTGATCTCCCATAATATGGAGAAGTAGAAGCCTTCATAGACAATGAAATTTGGAAATCTGTCTGCCTTGATACTAAGTTAGCAAAAGAAATCAAGAAACAAAGAGAACAAGAAGAATTTTGACAATTTTTAGAAAAACTTATGGCAGATATTCCCCGCCAGTAATCTTAGGAGAGTGTCACCATTCATAGATTGCATACATAGTTAAGTCTTGCATCCATCTCAACCTACCATTTACATTTAGGAAATCATAGTAAGTCATAGGGAGTCAAGATCACAAAAGGCAAAGGATCAAATGGATCCGAACACTGACCCATACTATAACCCAACTTGGAACATGAACACACCTAGAAGCTCAAGCTCTCAATCAAGAAATAGGGCTTTGATACCAACTAATCCTAATAGATTACCAACAATAGAGAAACTACAAACAAGGTTAACACAAGAGTAAATAGAGGCAGTTCAACAAAACCCTCAAGTCTAATGGCAATCAATGCACTTATCAACAACAATAGAGACAAGTATCTATCTCTCTTGATTCAAAATGGAGCAAAGTTGCCTCCTTATTTCAACATGTCCGCAATAATGCCACCAAGAGTGACATTGAACCTAAATGCGACACAGATATCCAATACATCTACAACAACAACTTCTACACAAAGTGTTGCTCCAAGCACACAAATGGCTCTAACTCAGTAAACACAACACAAGCAGTTATAAGTTCTACACCAATATCAGGGGTTACTTCAACAAGGTTCCAATCAATTCCCATGTTCAATTCACAGGCCATTGGTACTCCACAAGCAACTACATCATTATCAACAAGATTTGCAACTAGTAGCCAAGGGATACAACATGGACATACCAATCCCTTTGGGTCTACTCAGGCTAACACAACACCTCAGTTTACCTACTTCACAACACCTAGTAGTGGTTCCCATATAGTACAAAGTCAAGCATCTTAAACAACACTAGTATACACCACCTCTTCAACATATGTTGCAAACAAATATGCATCAAGCATACCCTTGACACAAATAGAATTTTTGGCTCAACACGTCCAAAATTTACAAAAGAAAATGGTGAGGATGCAAGCAAGCAAGGACAAGAAAAGCTACACATTGGAAGATCTCAGGCCTTATCCCTATGATAGATCTCTATATATGCCACCCTTTCCTCCACACTTTGAGACACCTAAATTTGATAAATACAAAGGAAAGGGTGATCCAAGAGATCATATAAGAGTATTTTTTACATCTTGCATAGAAGTGGCACACGAAGACAAATATATACTAAGACTCTTTCCTAAGAGTCTTGGAGGGCCCCCATTAGAATGGTTCTCACATCTACCCCCTAAAATTACTTCATGGGGAGAGCTAGTAGAGTTGTTTATCTCAAACTTCTCTTATAATATAAATAATCTAGTGAGCCTGATAGATTTGTACACTACAAAGTAGAAAGAAATAGAGACCTTTGCTATGTTCTTGCAAAGATGGAGATCATTGTATACAAGGTATCCAAGCAATATACCAGAGGCAGGAACAACTAGACATTTTCAGTGAGAATCTTCTTCCACCAGTCAAATATCCTTTGCAAATGTAATATTTTGATACATTCAAGGATATTATAGAAAAAGGTCTCAAATGTGAGAAGGGATTGTTGGTGCAAGGTATCATTAAAAATAGTAAAGATGCAGAAGCACCCAACAATGCAAGTGAAGATAACCCCAAATTTTGGTCAAGGAATAAGAATATTACAAATGATGGTGTAGTTGATGCAAGAGTGGTCAATAGAGCTCAACCCACACTATCAATACAAGAACCAAACCAAAATGTGAATCAGTCACAAGCAAATAATGCAACTACAACCACTACCAATGTAGTCCAATCTAATGTAGTTATACCTCCAAGAAATATGGCACCAAAGAGAAATTTTACACCTTTGGGGGAACCTATCGATACTACTCTAAAGAAGCTGATACAAACAAACATGATAACATTGCCAAAAGCAAGACCATATGAACCAGGCTCATTCAAACCAGTCTAGTGGAATGACAATGATTTTTGTGATTATCATTGCTCCAAGGGACACAAAACATCTAGTTGTTACAAGCTCAATAATCTCATCCAGGACTTGATAGATCAAGGTGATGTAACAATAGATACAGATAAAGGATCATCAAACCAGATACATATTATATACAAAGATCCTTTTGTGAAGCATAATCAAGGATAAGCATCTACATTAAAAGAACAGGACAATATAGCCAGCTATACCAGGGTTGCATACGATTACACAATCAATGAAATTAGTGAAGGGGAGGCAATGGTTGCAACCATTTCCATTGACCTTAAAAACAAAGATGTTCAGAACAACCAGGTTTGCATGGTGTTAGATAATTCTCTAGCAAACAGATGCAAATATTTATCCCTTGTACATTCACATCTAATTAACTAGGGGCAAGAGGACTCACCAAATCTAGATTGGTTTGAGAATGATGAGGCTATCATGGAATTCCTTGGTGTTAGAGAAGGGTTTCCCTATTGGGATCATAAGGCATGATTTGCAATAGACTCGGACAAAACAGTATACTTTGGTGAGGCTAGCTCATCCTCAAATGCAAATGAATCAGAGGAGGCAAAAATAATGACTAGAGGAAGACTAGATGATCTTCCCATTGATAGAGAATAATCAGCACTTCTTATTGAGGAAATAGAAGAAGTAAACATTAGAGATTCAGAAAATGTAAAAAAGATTCATCTAGCAAAATCTATAAACCCTATGGAGAAAGAAAACTTCATCAGCTTCTTCAAGAAAAGACCTATCAACTTTGCATGGTCTTATGAAAATATGCCAGGATTGGACCCCAAGTCGGTCCTTCATCACTTACCTCTCTTACCAGGAGTAAAGCCATACAAGCAAAAATTGAGAAAAATGCATCCTCATATAGCCTTACTAGTCAAGATCAAATTGCAGAAACTATTAGATGTGGGTTTCATCAGACCTATCGATTATGTAGAGTGGATTTCCAATTTAGTCCCAGTGACTAAACACTCTGGGGGCATCTGGATCTGTACATATTTTAGAGATCTTAACAAGGCTTGTCCTAAAGATGATTTCTTGCTCCCAAATATTGACATGATTGTATATCTTATAGCATGGAATGAAGTGCTGTCACTTATGGACGGTTTTTCGGGCTATAATCAGATCATAATAGCACCAGAAACCAAGCTAAAATAGCATTCACTTGTCCTTGGGGTACCTACTGCTAGAATGTAATGCCCTTTGGTCTCAAAAATGCAGGAGAAACATATCAAAGAGCTATGAACACATTGTTTTATGATATGATACATGATTTCATGGAAGACTATGTCGATGATATCCTAGCAAAATCACAAACCAGAACAAATCATTTAGAGGTCTTGGCAAAAACATTCAACAGACTGGAACAATACAAGGTAAGGTTAAATCCAAAGAAGTGTGTGTTTGGTGTAACAGCTGGAAATTTGTTAGGGTTCATAGTATCAAATAGAGGAATAGAGGTAGATCCTACAAAGGTGAAAGACATCTTAGAAATGCCAACACCAACAACAATTAAACAACTCATAAGTCTACAAGGTCGGCTTCATTCCATTCGGTGCTTCATAGCACAGTTGGAAAATAAGGGCCATCCATTTCAACACCTTTTGAAGAAAGGTGTTACATTCAAATGGTCAGAACAATGCGAAGAGGCATTTCAATCTTTGAAAGACTATCTATTGACAACACCAATTTTGATACCACCAGTCCATGGAAGACCATTACTCTTGTATATATCAGCCACCAACTCAACTTTAGCACAACACGATGATCAAGGGAAAGAACTAGCAGTCTACTACATTAGTAGAACCCTTGTAGGTTATGAATTGAATTACACTACTATTGAGCATGCATGTCTAGCAGTGGTCTTTGCCTCCCAAAAATTAAGACACTACATGATCAGTCACAAGATCCAGCTCATTGCAAAATTTGATCCACTCAAGTACCTTTTAAGCAGATCTGCACCGACCAGAAGGTTGGCCAAATGGGTAATGATCCTCAATGAATTTGGCATTGAATATGTTGATAGGAAAGCCATAAAAGGGCAAATTATTGTAGATCAATTGGCAGAAGCACCAATGACAAACCACCATCCTATCTTGATAGACTTTCAAGATGAGTATGTCTTTACAGTCACAGTATCTAATGAATGAAAAATAGTCTTTGATGGATCACATACAAACCATGGAGCGGGGATGAGAATCCTTTTTCCAATGCCTCAAGGTGATTCTATTCCCATGTCATTCAGAATAAGCTTCACATGTACAAACAACATAGGCGAGTATGAAGCCTTGGTCATATGGCTTCAGACAGCAGTACAATAGAAAATAAAGGACCTACAAGTATATGGTGACTCACAACTCTTTATAAATCAAGTCAATGATGATTATAAAACCAAAGATGACAAGTTGACACCTTATAAGCAGCTGGTAGATGAATTAAAGCCATATTTCACCAACATCACATTTAAGAAAATCCCCAGGGCACAAAACTGAGTTGTGGATGCAATGGAAACTATGGGATCTCTCCTTGACATGCCAAACAATGGAACTTAGTTTGAGTTCGTAGTGGAACAGCTAATGGTACCTTCATATGAGAAACCAACTTCAAATTATGTTTATGCAATAGTGGTACCTTCATATGGGATACCAGCTTCATATTATGTTTGTGCAATAGTAGGACCTGAATCTCCTTGGCATCAAGAGATATATGCATATTTACATGATCAATATATGCCACCTAACCTTTCATCAAATCAAAGGAAGACTTTCATAAGACAGACCTCTAGATACACACTCATTGCAGATAAACTATACATAAGAGGTTTGGATACAACTCTACTTATATGTCTTAATGCCAATGAAGCACAAGTATCTCTACAACAAGTTCACAATGGCATTTTCAGTGCCCATGTCAGTGGCTTAGCTCTAGCTAAAAAACTGTTGAGAATAGGTTATTATTGGTCGATAATGGAGAAAGATTCATACAAATATGTGCAAAGATGCAGACAATGTAAGATACACGGAGACCTAATCCATGCACCAGCACAAGATCTTCAACCAATAACATCACCATGGCCATTCTTACAATGGGGACTTGATTTAGTAGGGAAGATCAACCCTATTTCATCTAATGGACATAAGTTCATTCTCATTGCCACATAATATTTCACTAAATGGGTTGAAGTAATCCCTATGACCTCTACTACAGGCAAGCAAATAGCTAAGTTTATTCTAAACTACATTATCTGTCGATATGGAATACCAATGAGCATTGTAATGGATAATGGTAGACCTTTCAAAAATTATGAAGTGGCAAAACTTTGCGAATAGTTCCATATTCAACACTATTTTGCAACTGTCTGAGTCATTCACCTATCTGCACTGAAAGGAGCAAAGGTTGTCTCATTTCCTAGATACTTGTTCATGAAGTTTTGGGAGGTCTTTACTCATTTATCTTCAATGTCACCTTGTGATTGAGATTTATCCATGGTTGAGTAGAGGTTTCACTGTTGATTCTTGTTACCCGAAATATATCATTTTTTATATATCACACATTAATCAATAGCTCTAAGTCATTACAGATACCTAGTTTCTCATGTGGCTAGTGAAAAATCCAATATTCTGCTTCAGAGTCATTGTAATTGTCATACCCAAGTAGGTTTCATTACTTACAAGTCAAGGCAAGAAAATAAAAAATAAAAGTTATGCCAAATATCCATCTCAAAACAAAATAGCAGATATATAACTAAAATATCATACAAAAATGTGCAATAAAGCTTGACTAAGGGAACATACAAATAACTCCATCAGGGCTATGGACGTCTACCGGTAATGGAGCAATATTTGAGATATTGCAATGTATAACCTCGTCGGAGCCCTAAAAGCTTGCTGGTAGTGAAGCTCTATCCGAGATGATTTTGAAGTCATAATAACTCATGTATCTAGCCACATAGGATTCCAAGGGTCTTTGATGGCTATAAGAGTTGGAATGAACTCAAGTGCACACACATGGGAAAAAGGGGATCAAAGTTTCAAGAATTGATGGAGAAGTTTTTCGTGCCTCCATTCATAAATTTTGATTACATAGTGTGTTAAGATTGGATGATCTAAAGTCTTCTGAGAATGGATTGAGCTCCTATCTGTGAAACATTTCACACCTTTAATTCAATCAGTGCATTTCAGAATGAAAAACGCATATACTCACCCTTGTTTGAATAGGAACTGCATCTTCATCTTGCATCTTGCACTAGCATAGCTCATATCAAAAATGCATTGTCTCCATATACATTATCAAGATATCATCATAGATTTGCATACTTGGGGGAATAACTGAAAAAAGTCCTAAAAAAATCCAGATAAAGTCCTGAAAAAATCTTAAAAATCAGAAAATGATCTTGAAAAAAAAAATCAATCAAAAATATTTGGATAAAATCTTATAAAAATCCAAAAACATTTGCGAAACACAAAAGCTTAAAAAATTCAGATAAAATCCTGAAAAAAACCCTAAAAATCATAAAAAGATCCTGAACAAATACCAAAAACAATTGAAAAACAGCAAAATAAAAAACATTTGAAAATGATCCACAAAAACCCTAAACATCGAAAATCTCAAAAACAAACTAAAAATCAAAAACAACTAAAAAATTGCAATAAAATGTCTCATGAGAAACAAATACCCTAGCAGATATCCAGCAAACACTTCGCGTAAAGTTCAACAAAGGATATAACTATCTTATCAAACATCTACAACCAACCTGATCAAGTCTTATCAATCACTACTATCCACATCAACGTGATCATTATCATGTCTTAGACAGAATCACATACACTCAAAACCAAACAAGTCAGTCTTAAACGGGGTCCAAAACTTTCAAAACCAGACATTGTCAACCATCACATCAAACAAATCAAAGAAAAGGCACAGTCACTATAGCTATTGAGTTTTGTCTAATTTGGTTTTTATCTTTTATCAATTGGCGAAGATCATGTTTCTAAGCTACTCGAGGATGTCCAAAAGTGACTAGGGGAGTCGTGATGGGCATGATCTTTTTCTTTGTTTGTTGTTTGTGGTGTGAACCAATGAAGTTCTAGGGAAATAGCTCCAATGTTGTCTTCTTCGTGTTTGTTTCTTGCAATGAGATATCTTTAAATCTTGGTTCCTTATACCCTAGTGTAATAAGCTTCATTGTTACATAATAAGGGTCAATGATGATAATGTGTTGCACTACGAGTAAAGGCAAAGAAGAGTATTCATCACCATCATTCACTATCATCATCAATCATATCAGTTCATTCCATCAAGATTGACTCATGTATCATCATGAATCATATCATTTCATTTTCTCATCTCATAATGTTGATTCTATCTCAAAGATCATTTGCTCATCTAACATAGTCTACTCTCAATGAGTTCATTTCAATTTCTACTCACATCTTTCTAATTCCATTTCAAATCATTTCCTCGTATCAACTATTCTATCTATCAATCAATTATTCTTCACTTTCATCCAATGATCATCTATCAATTGTCTTATACAGGATTAGTCCTTCCTGAAACCAAACACGATCATATATCATTTGTCTTATACATGATGTATCCTTCCTAAAACTAGACGTTTTGATCATCTTTGTCTTATACAGGATGTGTCCTTCCTGAAACTAGACTTTATCAATCCAATCAATCTTATCAATCAAATCAATCAAGTCAATCCTAATCAATCATATCAATCCCATCAATCCTATCAATCTTATCATTCAATCAATCTTTGAATCATTCTAACCATTTCTTCTATCCAATCAAACTCATTCATGTCATCAACTAACCATTCTTCCATCTCTCATATAACATTCTTCTTCTTTCAAAAGATCATTCATGCCTTCAATACACAAACAATCTCTCATGGGGGCATCCTACCACCATTACGAGGGCATACTAGGGCAGAATTTTTTTTGTTTTCTTTGAAACAATGTCATCTCGACATTGTATCAAAGAGGGGCAAATGTAGAAACTAAAAAAATGTCTTTTTCATCATGTACTAATTATTCATCCTAATTAATTAAGTAATTCTTTGATTATTTAATTAAGTTAATTATTCTTCTAAACTGACTCATTCATCATTCTTCATCTTACTAATTATTCAATTTCTATTCTTTAATTAATTAATCAATTAACCTTACCTCAAATATTAATTATTTAATTAATTATGATTAATTCCTTGATTAAATAATCTTTATTATTTAATTAATCCTATTTCTAATATTTAAATAATTTCATTTAAATTAATTGACTTATTCCTCCAAATTCAAATTTCAAATAATTCCATCTAATTTCATTTCTCCCAAATTCACAATTCCCCAAATGTGGATTTCATTTAATTTCATCTAATTCTAAATCATCAAATTCACATTTCACCAAATCTGAATTTCAGTTAGTTTCATGTGCATTTCAGCATTTGAAAGTCCGAATTCAAATCCAAATTGAAAATGAAAATCAATTTCAATTTCAAAATTCTACAACACATGTTGAAATCATAACTGCTTGATCGAATCAGTTGACTAATCGGTTAACTCTTCAATCACCCCTTTTCACTCCAAAACACCTTTTTTCTGACTAATCAATCAATCCACTTATCTCTTCAATCAAATTAGACTTCTAATCCATCTATTCGGTCAACTAGCTAGTCTATTCAGTCTACTGGTTAATCAATTGAGTTCACTCTCCAATCAATCATGTTAACAGACCAATCTATTTAGTTAACAAATCAATCAAGATGAGTTCATTGATCAATCTAAATCAGTTGACTATCAATCAGGACTTGAGTTCAAATCCTCACCCCTTCTGTGTTGAAAATTTATATAAAGATCATCATTTTCACAAATCAGTGTAGAATCACAGTCTTCAAAATAATTGTTTATCTTATGCAGGAATTTCAGTGCAACACCTGAAATCCAATCAACCAATTATGGAGAAGAGCAATGGAATCCTTGTTACATCAATTGAGGGAGTAATTAGATTTCATTCATTATTCAATTGATTTAGCATTATTTCATTGGCATTTAAGAGTTAATTGTAATTGGATTTAGAGTTGTGATTCACTCTTTGACATCTGATTATCTTTATGCTTAATTTACCCCTAAGAAACAATGGGATCTCGATCTCAAGGGGAAGGACGACTTCGGAACCAAAGACTAGGGAATATGGAGTGGCTCTTGTGGATGTTTGGATGCTTGTGTAGTAGGCCTAGAGGGCGAGATGGAGTTGCAAGTGCCAATCGCGGCCAGCTTCATTGACTATCTTCTTGAGGATTTTGATAAGGGTTTTATTCAAAGCCTCAGCTTGACCGTTACCTTGAAAGTAATATGGAGTCGAAAAGCGGTGTTGGATGGAGAATTTATGGCATAATTCCTTAACATCCTAATTTTTGAAAGGTTTCCATTGTCTGTGATGATTACCTTGGGATTTCCATAATGACAAATGAGGTAGTTCAAGATAAACTTAGAAATTTGTTTGCCAGTTGTGAAAGTGAGGGGTATGGCTTCCACCCACTTAGTGAAGTACTGAAGTACTCAGTGGTAGTTATTATGAACTTATGGCCATTGGAGGAAGTAGGGTGGATTTTCCCTATGAGATCAAGACCCCATTGTGAGAAGGGTCATGGTGTGATGAATGGCTTCAAATCTTGAGAAGGTGCATGAATTTTGTCGTTGTGTTTCTGACAAGGGATACATTTCTTCACATAATGGTATGCATCTTCTTCCATTGTAGGCCAATAGTATCTCGTGCACAAGAGCTTCTTAGCCAATGTAAGGCCACTTGAGTGTGCTCCACAAATACCTTCGTGCACTTTGTGTAGTGCCCATTTGGCCTCTTCTTTATCTAAACACCTTAGGAGGGATCCATCCAAATGCCTTCGAAAGAGGGTGTCACCAAGGATGGTGTAGCAGGTGGAACAACAGATGAAGGTTTGTTGTTGGGTTTTCCTGAGGTGTGGGGGAATGATGTTATCTTGAAGAGAGGCAAATGTTTCTTGATACAAGGGGAATCAGAACCAATGAGAACACACACCATTTTAGATTCAGGGAGATCATATACCAAAATTAGGAGCTTCTCAACCAATAACTCACATTTTTGGCTATTTGTTGGCATCTAGAGGAGGGAATCAATTGTAGCCATAGCATCAGCAACATGGTTGTTCATTCTATGAATCTGATCAAACTGGATAAGAGTGAAATGCTACTTGATGTCTTCTACCATGTCGCGATAGGGTAGTAACTTGTCATCTTTTGTTTGATACTCGTCATTTACTTATTTTATGACAAGTTGGGAGTCACTGTAAACCTATAACTCAATTATCTTCCATTAGATGGCGAGGCAAAGCCTAGTGATTAAAGCTTCATACTCTGCCATGTTGTTGGTACATACAAAGGAAATCTTATATGACTTTGAGATTCAATATTCTTGAGGTGTCACAAGCAAGATGCATGCCCCCGATCCATTCTATGACTTTGAGATTCAATATTCTTGAGGTTTAGATGTTCCCAGGTGAGCCTTTTATTTTAAAACCTAAAGCCTATTATGTTTCTTCATTACCTTTTTACTTAAAGTTGAGGGTCTTTTCCATCATTGGAAAGGACTATGTTCCTCTCCCTAGGTGTTATTTCTTTTGCCGACATTTTAATTTTTCCTAGAGACTAAGTCTTTTCCATTATGGTCGGGTCCCCTTTTAATATTTCTATGGGCATTTATTTTCTCTAAGTCTAGCCTTAATGTTTCGGCTTATATCTTCATGTTTAAGTACCGAGCAACTAAAAGTCCCATGAATTTGCACGTGTTTAAATGAACAATGATGTTATGACCCAAGAAGAAAGATGCTCAAAGGATAGCAGCAAGTTTTGGGCGGACTTTGTAAAGCTGCAAGTAATGAACGAATAGATCGAATGGCCCTCGTGATCCCATGATGAAAGATGCAGGAAGGTTAAGGACTGCGGCATCACGAGATGATGCCACGTGTCCCAGGCAGGCTGAATAAGTCCAACAGCGGGGCAGCTGACAGAGTTGAGATTCAGAGATAATTTAGCAACGCTTCGTCAAAACTTTAATGAGCCCACTTGCTACATTGGAAGATCAATATCAATATTGACCAATGGTGATAGCGCGATGTGCCATGTTGGATAGATCTACGGCGGATATAGAGCATTTTTCAAAAGGAGTGATCGGGGTTATTTCATTGTTATTCACACAGGAAAATAAAGGCAGAAGAAGATGAGATTGTTGACATGGAATAAACAAAGACATGTTCAAGGTATGTGGATGTCGATTGATTCTCAAAAGTCAATTTAGGAGGTGTTTTATTGGGTCGAGTCGTATTAGTGGACAAAGCTCATAATACCAGAGGTGGTAATATTAGCAAGTTTTCATTGCCACCACAGAAAGAAGTTGAGATCTTCAGAAGCATCAAGGGGATAAGGATAATTCATGAGCTGGAAGTGAAGTGATCAAGGACCTGTCAATAAAATCATAGGATGCATACTATTAGAGACTCTCATAGTAAGGCAAAAAATCAAGAAATTATTGCCAAGAAACTTTCAAAATATAAGGACTTAGTATCCAAAAAGGGGGGATTCTGAAGCAGAAATTTTGCAGTCAAAAAATCAAAAAATCAAGAAATCGGGAACAAAATTGTTCATGTAAGGTGAACTTGGTCAAAAGGGTAGTGAATTGGCAGTTTGAGTCTGACAATGTTTTGATTCGATGGATATGCTTTCTTGAATCCATTTGCTAGCAAGATGAGTAGAAAAGTATTGGAATGATCATTTTTCCCATGCATGAACACCACCAAGAAAGGCATTTTCATTATAAATACAACTGGATGGTGTCTTCAAGTGGTAGAAAGAACAAGAAAATTCATTATCTTGTCAGAAGGTTTTGAAATGGTGAAAATGATTTTTGAACAGTATCGTGCTAAGAGTTACACTGAGCTCTATGATACCAGATGGAATTCCTTTGGGAGTGAGTATGCTTATATCCAATAGAGTCTTGAAAGTGGGGAGGATAGTCGATGGAGGCTTGAAATCAGTTTCTTATCAGAAAAACCCCTACAAGACTCATCCTTCGTCTCTCCTCTATCACTCTTTGGCAAAGGGTTAAAGAAGGAGCCTTATAGAGGAAAAGGAGCAGCACAAGGTTTGGATTGGGGTGATAGCTGATCATCTCAGCAACGGCATGGAAGCTGCAATGCCTTCCCATCACTTTATTTTCCTTTGTGAGCTCATCGTTCCATTTTCTCTGATTCTGGGCATGAAGGTTGGAGGTCCTCCTCTAGTTTAGGGGTGACTTTACTTCTTGTCAGGATCTAATTTCCCTTCCCAAAGGGAAATGCTCTATAGAACAAAGATGGTGCATCTCACAGTCCATTTGGAAGCATCCGCAATGATAGTGGCACGGCTCAAAAGGTTTTTTTTCTACCAAAATGCAGTTAGGAATTTTGGTTATACTTCATCATGAATGCCAGCATGGACAATCTTTTAGGAGACTGTGAGGAATATTTCTGTAAGAAAGTCACAAGCGGTCTTATGAGCTTGTGACAAGTGTCTCCTCTATCCTGAAGCTTGTTTTCTCTCTTGTTTCTATAAAAGGGAATTCAGGTCCATGAAACAAATGTCAAGAAATTTGGTCCACAAGTTTGGATCCAAACCCTTGTTCATGTATAGTAAGTCTAGGTGAAATGAGTAGGTTGTAATAGGAATTTGCAGAGAAAATAAAATGGGTCTTGTGTCTTATTTTATTTCAAGTTCTTGAAGGAGTTATATGTAATATAATTTGTAATAGAAAATAGCTTATTAAATGAATGCAAGCATAGTTCAAATTCATTTTCTCCAGTGTGTAACTCTGTTATGTTTTGAATGAGTAAGATCAAGGGTTTTTCTCATTCATTGCATTGTTGTGATGTATGCATTTTCTATCTTATACTCTGATCTAAGGGTTCGGTTAAATTTCTAGGATAGGATGTGCATGCTGATGGGACTTATACATGGATTCTAATAAGTATTTTGGATTGGGACAAATAGATGAGACTCATTAAAAGGAAGTGTTATCTTAAGATCTCCAGCTATTATATTAATGTTTTGTTCTATTATATTTCATCTTATGTTTTACAATTTCATTTGCCCAATGGATAAGATACTAGTCATGGCTTTAGTCATTTCTAGTAATAGTTCTTTACTCATAGCTCATTGATAGCTGCTTGTAAATCAATAATATCATAATATCTTTTCATTTTTGTATAGATCATTGCTTGTCAAAATTTGTCTCACACTCCAAAGTAGGTCGAGGATCACTGAGATCTAGCCACTCTATAGCATTCTCCCTCTTTTTTGAGCCCCTAGAAGTGAGACCTTCTGCTTTATTTTAATTTCATCTGCAAGTGTGGTGCGGAGATTTCAGGAGCATTAAGGGATCACCCTCTTGGGTTTTGCAGAGCCCGAAGTGAAGAAGGGTTAGCATAATCCTTGTCATATGTTGGTCCAAGTCCCCGAGTATCTCTAAAGTAGTCTAGAGTTGGCCTCTCCACGCATGATTCGAGGGCCCGACTTGGTTCCTGCCCCTACGGCAGTGTAAAACCCCCACTGTGTGCAATCTGGGGAACCAACAAAAATGGTGACTCTATTGGGCATAGTTGTCTATAATCTCTGGTTAGAAACAGATTGAATCATTATACAATTGAGATTAACCCATCCGAGTCACCAATAAAAATGGTGACTCTATTGGAGATGTCTGCACAGGAGTCATGATCATATAAGGTTCCATATCCTTTGTTGGTTCAGTCAATTCTCATAAATGTTGCCTGAGAATCTATTATAATTCATCTTTCAATGTAAGTTTTGTCAAGATTGGTCCATATTTCAGGATTATTTCATAATATCTCACAAATTATGGGTGGTGAGCCTGAGATCTCTGCACTAGTGTGCATTATTTGAAAAGGAACTAAAAGAGAATAACAAAACTTGTAGTAGAGATGAAGCATATTTGATCTCTTATGATAAAGTACCCCAACAGGTTGAGGAAAGAATTCACATGACAAAAAAGGAGGAGTTGCAATACTAGTTTAGGATCAGATCTGACCTGACAACCTAGAGAGGATGCATAGATATTTTCAGATCTATCACTACAGCGAGCCAGCAAAGTTGATTTCCAGCCACTAAACTACTTCCAGGTACTTTGGATTTTCATGAGTCAGATGTATTTTTTATGAAATTCATTTGTAGAAAATACTTCCCTATCAAGTGAGATAAGCACTAAGGAAGGGAATGGTAGTAATCTTTTTAGATACTTCTGAAAATTAGTTTGCAAATTTTGTAATAAGTTGAGTGAAGTATGTTTTTGAGTCATACATTGTAGTATTCTAAGACTATTGAATAGATGCATTGTTGCTTGTATATCCCTAAGAAAAATTTAGTGTAAACATGCAACATATGCAATCATCATCAAGCCATAATAGAATGTTTTCTATTGAAAGATATAGACCATTAAATTTTAATGGTATCCAAGGTTCCCAAACCCTATTCCTGCTAATGTTAGGGAGCATTTACCAAGTTTTAATGGGAAAGGATTAGAATCAGTATGTCAACACTTGCAAAGGTTTTCTAATATGATATGAGATTTTGAGATAAGTCGAGAAGATGTTTGCATGAAGCTTTTTGTTCAATCTTTAAAAGAAAATGTCAGAGACTGGTTTTCATATTTGCCAGCAGGTTTTATCTCTTCATGGGATTAGTTGAATGCATCTTTCATGGAACAATTTGGTGAAAGAGTTAATCCAGGTTCAGCTATAAAAGGATTCATGGGTATTAAAAGAGAAGAGGATGAATTGCTCCCTGTTTTCAATCTCAAATTTGCAAGAACATTGGATGACATTCCTAGAGGTTATATACCAAATGATGCAATATGTTTGGTTGTTTTCTTAGCTGCATTTGATGAAGAAATGAGCTATTTACTAAGGGATGAGGATCCTAAAACCTTGTATCGGGCTTATAGGATAGCAATGGATATTGAGAACAATTTGAAATATGGAATCCCTAAGGGTTATTTTACTACAAGAGTTTGTTGTCCTAAGGTACCAGATATTGAAGAGAGGTGTGAGTCAAGAGTTGAAGATCAATGTCAAAGCACTTACACTTTGGTTGATCACAAAGAACATGTTATAACCTATGATTCAAATCAAAATATGAGTGAAAATAACTTGTCTTGGACAGTGGTTATTATAGGAGTTGAGAAAATACAACACCACAGGAGCCTGAAGATCTTCTACAAGACAAATAACCTGTTACAAGGAGAAGCAATGAAGCAAAATCTGAAGAACATACAAAACACAGAGAATATTCTCAAAAAGAGAGAGCTCAATATTCACAAAAATATGTAATGTGATTCTTACAATGAAAAGAAAGAACTCAACCTTTAATAGGTCAAGAAACCCTAAAAAGGGAAAACCTAGGTTTGCACATAATAATTAATTATATGCACCTAAAGTTAGCTTAAGTGTAAAAGAAGATAAAGGGAACTTAAATAATTAAACAAAGAATGTTTAATTAATCAAGTAAATACCCGAATACTCTAACACCCCCCCTTAAGCTAGACTTAGGGAGAAGCTAAAACCTAGAACAGCTACTAAAAGCAATAAAGATGGGTCCCAGCAACAAGGCCTGATCAGGTACCCAAATACAATGAAATCTCTATGAAACGGAGACAAAGGAGAAAACCCAGTGGGAAAAAACTCCTCTCCAAAAAGAGATAAAACACCACTGAAGCATGAAGAACATGCAAACTCTGTTGAAGAATAACTGTCGATCTGAAGAACATCCACTGAACTAGAACATGACCAGGTAGAGAAGACTGTAATCTGCATGAGTGCCCTCAAATGACACTACTCGAATCGGGAGGAAAACAAGGCAAAACAACTGAAATCGAAGATACAGATGGCATGAGAAACCAAAGCCTGAAGAGCTAATCAATCGAACCATGGAAGCATTAGAACCAACAGGATAAACCTCCCCATAATGCGGAAGTGGGAGAGGGACAGGAACACTGAAAAGGACAGCCAAAAACAACTGCATGATGAAGAACCAAGAACATCAAAGGTGTTGAGACACATCATCATGAGGTGAATGTCGTGGAAGGAACACTCACTTGACAAAGGAAGATGGCAAACAAAGGCAAACATCAACCCCCTCATGGCACTTGATCAACAGTGCATGTACAATGAGACACAAGATATGCAAGATTCCAAGTAAACAATGCATGATGGCACTTTATCTCAGTGCATTTGCATAATTACAAGCTACAATGATAAGAAGACTGGAAATAGAAATGAGAATCAAAACAGAGACACCCTACTCAGAAAAGAGATCCCAGGACCCGAAACAACCACGATATCCACCAGAGTGCTGAAAAGCAAAAAACTAAATAAAATATGAATGGAGCAGAATCTGGAAAAAAAAACTCATATTTTTGGAAAGTACATAGAACACGCTTTCCGAAAATATAAAGTTTTCGAAAAACGAAGGTCGGATGCTCATTCTACGTCTCCCGGAGTGCAAAAAAGAGACCTCACTTTAACTGTAAAAAATTATAGTCAAACAGAAAAATTGGAAAAAATTACCAACACCATGAGGTTGGCCTCGGAACCAGCTTTCCAACGCCTATTTGTTCTCAAAAAAATGACTCTGTATGCCCAAGATAGGGCCAAAAAACCAAACCCCCCCTAAAAAAGCCAAAAAAGGGGGTCTGGTTGCTGCTTGGTGGTCCGGTGGCCAGTGGGCGGAGCTCTAGTGGCGCACCGGTGGCGGTCGGGTGGCAGGGCGGCGACCAGGTGGCAGCCCGGTGGCAGAGCAGTGGCTGGCCAGAAAAAAATCCAGGGAGCCGGAGCGGCAGCCGGGAACTGAGCGGCGAGCTGGGGCCGCAAGCAGGCGGGGGCCACAGGCGGCGGCGGAAGGCGGCGGGCGCAGGGAGAGGCGGCGGCCAGGGAGAGGAGCAGCAGGCGGCGGGAGCAGGAGCGGAAGCCGAGGAGAAGCTGGAGGGAACGACCAGCGGGGGCCGGGGAGGAACGCCGGAAAGGGCCGCCGGCGAGGGCCGCAGAGGCCGGACTGACAGGTACAACGAGACACAAGATATGCAAGATTCCAAGTAAACAATGCATGATGGCACTTTATCTCAGTGCGTTTGCATAATTACAGAGGGCCCCAAAAAACCTTCTTTTTAAAAAAAAAAAAAAGAAACAAATCTCTTTTTTTTTCACTTTTTTTGAAAGATTGTTTTTAAAAACAAATTTCGGCCTGCATGCTGTAAAAAGGCAAAAAAAATTTCTCAATCTGCATGCCAGGGTCGTACGACCTGAATCTGAGAAAAAAATTGCTCCCAGAGGCTCAGGAACCAAAATAGGTCGAATTTTATATGACCATAGGGGTTTTCGGGCCTTCTGAGCACGATGGTGAGGTCCGTTTAGGCCCAAAGTGCTCAGAAAAAAAAGCTCAAACCCTAGGTACACAAAAAAATTCCTGAAACCCCAGATCTGCTTCCAAAGCCAAAAATCTCAAAACAAGAACAGGCAGCTACAGATCCAAGCTCTGATACCATATAAGAGTTGAGAAAATACAACACCACAAGAGCCTGAAGATCTTCTGCAAGCCAAATAACCTGTTACAAGGAGAAGCAATGAAGCAAAATCTGAAGAACATACAAAACACAGAGAATATGCTCAAAAAGAGAGAGCTCAATATTCACAAAAATATGTAATGTGATTCTTACAATGAAAAGAAAGAACTCAACCTTTAATAGGTCAAGAAACCCTAAAAAGGGAAAACCTAGGTTTGCACATAATAATTAATTATATGCACCTAAAGTTAGCTTAAGTATAAAAGAGATAAAGGGAACTTAAATAATTAAACAAAGAATGTTTAATTAATCAAGTAAATACCCGAATACTCTAACAGTTATTCCTCATATTAGTGAAGACGAGGTTAATGAAAATTTATATGATATAAATGATACAGAGATGGAGGTAATTTTAGTGGCTACACCAGGTGAAAAAATTATTAGCCCTTTTAGTAAGGATGCCACACAAAGGGTCTATCTTCCCTCTTATGGTTTGGATGGATATGATAGCCTGTATGAAGAATAATTGGAAATTTGTACATCTGATGAGGATAATGATGATATGCAAGGTTTTGGCGAGACAGATTCATCTTCTTGGGAATCAGTCATGTGTAATAATGGAATCTTGAATATTGTTACACCATTCTTTGTTGATAATGCTTATAAACCAGAGAACTCTATGGTATGTTCCAATGAAGAAGATATGCTTCATCCTATGCTTATTTCATGTCAATTTATTCAGGGTGATGAGTGTGAAGAACTAGTCAGGGTAGATATCCTTGAAATGGGTATTATAAGTAATGATATACTACCTATCCCAGTACAAGTAACACTCTATGAAGTGGATCAAATTGTTCCTGAACTTTCTAATCATGAGGACACATGTGAACCATTAGATGCAGTTGGAAAAGATGAAGGAAAGGGCCAGAGCAGTCATGATGATTTTGTTATAACTTATGAGAGTTATAACACTGAATATTATGATGTTGAAAGTTGTTATAGCTCAGATTATGATTACCTTATGCCTAATAAGGGTGAATGTGAATTTGAGGTAGGAAGAAGTTTTAATGAAGCTTTTAATACATTGTTTGATGAGGATGTAGATATGGATCAGCCTCTGCTTTGCCTAAATATTTATGAGGAAGGTTTTCATGTGATTTTCAATCCTTTGTATGAAGAGATGGTTGAGAAACCAGAAATGGTGAAGATTGACCAAAATGTAAATGTTGAGTTAATTTTCTATGATGAAGATCAATTTTATCCCATGAATGTTTATGATAGCAATGTTGAAGGTGTTTCAGATGCTTGTAAGCAAGGTTTATATGATCAAGAAAGGGTCATCCAAGGTGATCAAGGAATTTTATTCGTCCCTGCTGATAGCAGTGTGTAAGAATACAAGTCAGAATTCTTAATCACATGCTAGTTGAGTGTTTTCCTAATCAGAAGGGACCTGGATGATGTCAAATGAAGGCTTAGTTTACAATTTACAAATGTTTCTAAATGTGGTCAACATGTATATGGGAATATTTTCAAGTCATTGATCACATGCGTGGATGAGAATCAGACCTTTGATAAGGGTAAAAATTGGTGCTTAAATTTTGATGGCCTTGGGCCATCAATCAAAGTTTGATTTTCTCAAACTACAATATAGGGTGCAAGGAAAGTAGGTCGACTCTACAACCTAATGGAGATGTACAAGTGTATTCATACTTGTGTTGGTAATATGAAAACTAAATACAATTGAGGGTTGAAGCTTTGATGAAAAGAAATGGAACTAGAAGAGAAGTTGATACCAAAATGCTAAATTACAAATGCAGGTTTTAAGACTTGTATAAAAAACAACTGTAATAAGTTTTCAGAAAAGGGTGTTGATCTTGATATGGAATGCCAAGTAGGAAGATAAATGAAGGCATGGTAAGTTTGATATCATCTGCTTAGACCCATATCTGATTCAAAGCAAGTGGGGATAGGATTTTCATTTCATATCTTCTCCAAGGAATAACAGATGTAGTCCTTGAACTACCTGTTCATGGACAGTTCTTGGAATATAGCTTCTTTTTGAAGTTTTTATTTTCCATGAGTAGTAGATTATTTTCTACTTTGGGTTGCCTTGTCCAGGTAGTTCTCTTTTTGGTTTGCTATGTATCTGGTCTGTTTAACCTGGGATTCTAGATCCTCGTATCATACCAAAGTGATGATCATCCCCAGCCAAAGCCACTGATAGTCCTGAAAATGACTATGCAAAATTTGGTGTCCTTGACAATGTTTTATCATTTTGAATTAATGTTGCTCTCTGTGTTACCCTCAGGGTTTAAGGTTCTTAGGTTTAGTTGTTCCTAGGTGAGCCTTTTATTTTAAAACCTAAAGCCTATTATGTTTCTTCATTGCCTTTTTACTTAAACTTGAGGGTCTTTTCCATCGTTGGAAAGGACCATGTTCCTTTCCCTAGGCGTTATTTCTTTTGCCGACCTTTTAATTTTTCCTAGAGACTAAGTCTTTTCCATTATGGTCAAGTCCCCTTTTAATATTTCTATGGGCATTTATTTTCTCTAAGTCCGACCTTAATGTTTCAGCTTATATCTTCATGTTTAAGTATCAAGCAACTAAAAGTCCCATGAATTTTCACGTGTTTAAATGAATAGTGATGTTATGACCCAAGAAGAAAGATGTTCAAAGGATAGCAGCAAGTTTTGGGTAGACTTTGTAAAGCTGCAAGTAATGAACGAACAAATCGAATGACCCTCACAGTCCCACAATGAAAGATGCGGGAAGGTTAAGGACTGTAGCATCACGAGATGATGCCATGTGTCCCAGGCAGGCTGAGTAAGTCCAACAGCAGGGCAGCTGACAGAGTTGAGATTTAGAGATGATTTGGCAACACTTTGTCAAACTTTTAATGGGCCCACTTGCTACGTTGGAAGGTCAATATCAATATTGACCGATGGTGATCGCGTGATGTGCCATGTTGGATAGATCTATGGTGGATACAGAGCATTTTTCAAACGGAGTGATTGGGGTTGTTTCATTGTTATTCACGCGGGAAAATAAAGGTAGAAGAAGATAAGCTTGTTGACATGGAATAAACAGAGACGTGTCGAGGCATATGGATGTTGACTGATTCTTAAAAGGCCGATTTAGGAGGTGTTTTGTTGGGTTGAGTCATATTAGTGGACAAAGTTGGTAGTACCAGAGGTGGCAATATCAACAAGTCTTCATTGCCACCATGGAAAGAAGTTGAGATCTTCATAAGGATCAAGGGGATAAGGATAATTCATGAGCTAGAAGCAAAGTGATCAAGAACCTGTTAATAAAATTATAGGATGTGTGTTGTCAGAGATTCTCACAGTAAGGCAGAATATCAAGAAATTGTTGCTGAGAAACTTTCAAAAGATAAGGACTCAGTATCCAAAAAAGGGGGATTCTGAAGCAGAAATTTTGCAGTCAAAAAATCATGAACAAAATTGTTCACATAAGGTGAACTTGGTCAAAATGGCAGTGAATTGGTAGTTTGAGTCTGACGATGTTTTGATTCGATGGATATGATTTCTTGAATCCATTTGCTAGCAGGATGAATAGAAAAGCATTGGAATGATGATTTTTCCCATGCATGAACACCATCAAGAAAGGTATTTTCATTATAAATACAACTGGATGGTGTCTTCAATTGGTAGAAAGAATAAGAAAATTCATTATCTTCTCAGAAGGTTTTGAAATGGTGAAAATGATTTTTGAGCAGTATCGTGTTAGGAGTTACACTGAGCTTTGTGATACCAAATGGAATTCCTTTAGGAGTGAGTATGCTTATAGTCAATGGAGTCTTGAAAGTGGGGAGGACAGTTGATGGAGGCTTGAAATCAGTTTTTTATCAGAACAAGCCCTGCAGGACTCATCCTTTGTCTCTCCTTTGTGACTCGTTGGAAAAGGGTTAAAGAAGGAGCCTTACAGAGGAAAAGGAGTAGAACAAGGTTTGGATTAGGGCGGCAGTCGATCATCTTAGCAACAGCATGGAAGCTTCAATGCCTTCCCATCACTTTATTTTCCTCTATGAGCTCCTCTTTCCATTTTCTTTGATCTTGGGCATGAAGGTTGGAGGTCCTCCTCCTCAAGTTTAGGGGCGACTTTACTTCTTTTCAAGATCTAATTTCCCTTCCTAAAGGGAAATGCTCTGTAGAACAAAGATGATGCATCTCACGGTCCATTTGGAAGCATCTGCAATGATAGTGGCATGGCTCAAAAGGTTTTGTTTCTACCAAAATGCAGTTAGGAATTTTGGTTATACTTCATCATGAATGTCGGCATGGACAGTCTTTTGGGAGACTGTAGGAATGTTTGTGTAACAAAGTCACAAGTGGTCTTATGAGCTTGTGACAGGTGTCTCCTCTAGCCTGAAGCTTGTTTGCTCCCTTGTTTCTATAAAAGGGAATTCAGGGGCATGAGACAAATGTCGAGAAATTCCGTCCATAAGTTTGGATCCAAACACTTGGTCATGTATAGTAAGTCTAGATGAAATGAGTAAGTTGTAATAGAAATTTTTAGAGCAAATAAAATGGTTTGTGTCTCTTATTTTGTTTCAGGTTCTTGAAGGATTAATATGTAAGATAATTTGTACTAGAAAATAGCTTATCAAATGAATGCAAGCATAGTTCAAATTCATTTTCTCCAGTGTGTAACTCTGTTATGTTTTGAATGAGTAAGATCAAGGGTTTTTCTTGTTTGTTGCATTATTGTGGTGTATGTGTTTTCTATCTTATGCTCTGATCTAAGGGGTCAGTTAAATTTCTAGGATAGGATATGCAGACTGATGGGGCTTATACATGGATTCTTATAAGTATTTTGGATTGGGACAGATAGATGAGATGCATTGTAAGGCAATGTTATCTTAAGATCTCTAGCTATTAGATTAATGTTCTGTTATGTTATATTTCACCTTATATTTTACAATCTTAGTTTCCCAATGGATAAGACACTGTTCATGGATTTAGTCATTTCTAGTAACAGTTCTTTACTCATAGCTCATCGACGGCCTATTGTAAATTGATAATATCAAAATATCTTTTCATTTTTGTATGTCACTGCATGTCAAAAGTTGTCTCACACTCTAAAGTAGGTCAAGGATCACTGAGAGCTAGCCACTTTGTATCATTCTCCCTCTTTGTTGAGCCCCTTTTAGGAGTGAGACCTTCTACTTTATTTTAATATCATCTACAAGTATGGTGTGGAGATTGTAGGAGCATTAAGGGATCACCCTATGGGGTTTTGCAGAGCCCGAAGTGAAGAAGGGTTAGCATAATCCTTGTCATATGTTGGTCCAAGTCCCCGAGTATCTCTAAAGAAGTTTGGAGTTTGCCTCTCCATGCATGATTCAAGGGCCCGACTTGGTTCCTGCCCCTGCAGCAGTGTAAAACCCCCACCGTGTGCAATCTAGGGAACCAACAAAAATGGCGACTATGTTGGGCATAATTGTCTTGAATCAATGATTTTAACCTTGACCTCAGGTTGAGATGAAGTGGAGGTGACATTTTAGGTATTAGAAGGGGGTGGTGGAGGGGGTGCTTCCCTTCAAGAAGTTTGCTATATTGGAAGGGTTGCAGGTCGGCGTGAATGGTGACTTCTCTACCATTGAATGAGAATTTAAGGCATTGGTGATAGGCGGATGGGACGACTTGAATGGAATGAATCCACATATGGCCAAGGAGGATGTTATATGGGAGGTCAAGGTCCAAGACTTGGCATGTTGTTTCCATAATAGAAGGACTCACTTGAAGAGGCAGTGTAATTGTACCTTTTGAAACCCTTTCTGCATCATCATAGGCTTTGATTGTGATCTTTCCAAATGGTTCAACCAAGTCTTCAAAGATTCCCAATTGTTTGATTAACTTATATGTACATAGGTTTAAACCAGATCCACCATCTATAAGGACTCGCTTGACTTTATGTTTATGTACAATAGCCTCAATGTAGAGGGGCTTGTTGTGAGATGGGTTATCAATGGGTGCATCCTTTGATGTGGACACAAGGTGGTGTTACACAATGAGGTTTCCTATGAGGGATTGGAATTGGGCTACATTAATATTGTTGGGAACGTGGGACTCTAGGAGGGCTTGTTCAAGTATCTCTTTATGGGTAGGGGATTTTTTTAGGAGCTCAAGGATGGATATCTATGTAGGAGTTTTCTCGAGATGATCAAGGATATCATATCAATGGGTGGACAACATGGGAGGTTATGGAGGAGGGGAGGATCTCTCTGGATGGTTACTCTTCCTCTACGAGTGGTCACATTGCTGTCATTCTGAGCATTTGAGGGTGCAACACCTTGAATGACTATTTTGTCTTGAGAGGACCAACTGGATAACTGCAGAGGATGGATGCCTTGAATGGTGACTCTAGGTCTATAAGTGGTGGGAGGGGGATCAACCCCTTTGATTGTGACGATGTTAATGGTGGTGTCAACATGCTCTATACGACCCACCAAGGAGTCAAAGTTGGATACATAATTGGTATAATCATAATTGATGGCATGAGATGATGAAGCCTAGTCTTTACCATGCTTAGGGAATGGGTCCTGGTACATCTTGAGTTTATCATTGAAGTTATCGGGTTTAACACCTGCTACTTAAATATCTCCCTTGTCAATTAGGTCTTGAATGTAGTTCTTGAGTTCCATACACTTCCGTGTATCATGACCATTGACACGGTAATAATCACAATATTCATTCTCATTGTACCACAAAGGTTTAGGTTGTTTGGGGTCAAAAGGATGGGTTATCAGAAAGACAACCACGCCAGCCTGGACAAGATTTTGGAAGATGACCTCTATAGGCTCACCAAGTAGAGTATATTTACGTTGGGATTAGTTGTTGGAATAGGGAGGTCGACCTTGGATGGAAGGATTGTTGTAGGGTTATGATTGATTGGATTGATTATTCAATATATTATTGGTGGTGGTGGGTTTGGATGGGGCAGTGATAGTTTGGATGCGCTTGGCATCAATGACTCCATCATTGACCACGTTCTTGTTCTTAGACCAAAACTTTGGCTTGTCATTATAAGATGAACCTTGGTAAGTTTTTGATAATGTTTTAGTGTTCCTTCTTCCAAAAGAACACATTCCAAGGCTAGACATTTCTTGGATATTTCATCAAAGGTACTCAAGCATTGACAAGTTAGTAGTTTAAATAATTTAGGTACCAAGTTACATTGGAATAGCTCAACTTGGTGAGGTTCTAGTATGTCCCATAAAAATTTCTTGATAAGATGTCGCCATCTTTGGAGGAATTTGGTGAAAGTTTCTCTAGGCCTTTGCTTGGTATTGCATAAGCCCATCACAGAAGCGTTATTTTCAATATTGTAGGCATAGTGAGATACAAATTTTTCTACCAGATTTAGGAATGATGTGATGGAACCACGGGGTAGGGCAGAGAACCAAGTGAGGGCATCTCCGCCAAGACTTTTTGGAAATTAGCCTTCTAAGGTATAGCTCACTATAGGAGACCTCTTGACACAAAATGTGAAATTAACAGACATGATCCCTAGGGTCACCCTTGCCTTTGTATTTTTCAAATTTAGGCATTTAAAACCTAGGTGGGTAGGGTGTGACAAAAATGAATGGATCATAGGGATAGGGACACATTTCCTCGAAGGTGTAAGGTCTTTTGTTTGTCCCATTCTTAAATTTTTTGATAAGGTCATTCATGTCCCGAATTTCTTTTATGAGGTCAGGTCATTGATTAGGGACATAGCAACCTATGTTGGATCTTAGGATTTGATGAGATGAGGATAGAATACCACCACCACAAATGTATTGATATGAAGAAACGGTAGGTTGTAAGGAGGTAGACGGTTGTGATGTAATGGAAGGTTGTGATGTGTCTTGAGGATGTGATCCATGGATAGAGCTAATGGGAGGCAAACTTGTGTTAATGTAATTGAGAGAATTATAGAGAGGGGTGGTCAACCTAGGAGGTTGGGACATGGTTGGATTGGATGCACTTTGAGGTACACAGATTGGATGTGCAAAAACTGTTGGTGTGGATGTCATGGGTGGTGGATGGAGAATGGTGTCAATGTCAATTTGGTCCACGAGGTCACCTTTTGAAGGTCTATCAAGGATAGACTGGTCAAATCCTGGGGGCAGTCATTCCCCTTGAGTGATGAGATGAGCTACAAGCCCATTAGCATTATGTTTTAAAAAATTCTCCATCATGTCTTGATTGTAAGGATCAGCGAGAAAGGATTGGACACATGGAGAAAGGTTAGGTTGATCAACAAGTTGTTCCTCAAGTGATGTGGCAAATCTTGATTGTAGAGGAGACTAGTATCGGGCATTCCATAGTCTTCAGCTACCATTTTCACCTTTTGAGAGTGAGTCAAGACCATGCATGAATAACCTTAGAGATGATTTAGAAGAAAATTTGATGATAGGACTTAGCAAATTTTGATTTGATGGGGACAGATTTGGATGGTCCTTGGATTAGGATTTGGGATGAGGGATTGATGATGTTAACCACAAGCTAAGTGACAACCAAGCTAGGTAAAATTTAGATGCTATGATAGTGATCAAGTATTCTCCTACTTAGGGTAGACTAATGTCCCTAAGAAAAATAAGACAAAAGATAAGGGTTTGGATCAACCCACAACGATTAGGCAAAAGGTACTTAGGGGAGATTATTTCCCAAGCACAAAATCCAATTGATTGATTGATTAAGTATGAGGATCTAAATCAAACTTTGACAAGGAATTAACCTTATAATGGGATTGATTGATTGGTTTGATCTTTGGATGATAGAATTTGATTGATTGGACTAAGGTTTGGTTGAAGTTGGATTATTTGATTGAGGGTGCTAAGTCCTTAGAAATGGAATGATAAAAAAGATCAAGAAGGATTATGATGATTATGGAAGAAAGATGGTAAGGTTACCCTATATAGAAGATGACTCAATAGATCAAGAAGGATTATGATGATTATGGAAGAAAGATGGCAAGGTTACCCTATATAGAAGATGACTCAAAATGTGATTGGTTGAGAAGGAAAATAAAAAATGTCGATATGACCACCCCTATTGATTGACTGTGAAAGGCCTGACCTCTATTGGAAAGCACGTTCTCTTAGAGACTCCTCATCAAAATCGTTGTTGTGACCATGAAGATAGTTGTGAAAGCGATGCAAGAAGGCCCTATGTTTCAACAAGAATTTTTAGTTGATATATAGGAATCTTCGACGCTCAAGGAGTTGTTTCAAACTAGGGTTCTTCTTGACTTAACGATGGGTTGACCTTTTAGGATGTTTGGTTGACGTGGGCATGAAGGGAATTGTCGACTTTTGATGGAAAGCGGGTCAAAGTGGGAAGGTGTTTGAAAGAATGGAAAATATTTGTGAGACGGATGATTGTCAACTACTCTTGGAAAGAACACATCAAGATAAGTATACACATTGGCCAAGTGCAATGCTTGATAACAAGCGTGAAAGTGATGGGGGGCCTAGATTATCCCAAGTAGATTTTATTGGTTTTTAAACAAAATAAAGACACACTTTTAAACATACAACCTAAGGATGGAAAGTGGAAACCATTTGATGGGACCCCCACAACAATAATATACCTCCAACAAGAAAACATATAGAGACTCCAGTAGCACTGGCTCCACTCCACGACACTCACTTCTTGGGCATACAATTTTTTCTTAACCAAAAGATATAAGGATATATTATATGGGGAATTCATGTCTCATCTTGATGTGGTACATGGGGAGTATCTATGGGGTATGATCCACACACCTTGAACCATCAAATGTGGGATTTTGACTACTAAAATAAAGTTTTTAGTGTAAATGTTTAGGGATCACCGATCCAACGATGGATTCTCAAAGCAAGCCACTTAAGACTTTCTTATTGGTGCAGAGGGGTCATCCACATATGACGAATTCACTTGGCACTTCAGTAGCCTGACCAACTTATTTATATAGCGGCTCAAAAAAACCCGCTCGAGATCACACCGAGAGATTCGATATCCCCAACTTGTCCCAATTCAAAGTAGCCTTGTGGGGTGATGAAATCCCCAATCAAGAATACCCCTTGCTATAAATAATAAATGGTGGGTTTTAATGTTTGCTTTTTCTTTTACACCCAAGATCCACGAAGGCGAGGAGAGAGGATACTCAAGTGCAACGATGGGTCCACCCAATAGATGTGCAAATGCACATAACATAGAAAACACTCATTTATTTCAATCCCAAATGCAAGTTTATCTAATCTATAATGTGAGAAAACAAACTACACTAGTGGGAAAAAGTATTATTTGACTAGCGGGGCTGCAAAAAACCAGTTAGTAGTCTGAAATCAACCTTGGACAATCAAAAAATACTTGCAAAAACTAAAAATGAGATCAATAACTAAAATCCCTAAGGCCTCAGCGCAGATGCTGAAGTAGGTATGCCTACAAAACAAAAAGCAGAAAAATGCGGGAAAAATTAAAAATTTGAAAATTTAAAATTGATTATTAAAATACTATAAGCGTAGACGTTAAGCGTCTACACAGATGTCAAAAAGATAAAAAGACCAACAGAGTTACATGAAATTTTGAAATTTGAAATTTAAATCTAGGCGGGATTTTAAGGTCCGACATAGATGTCGAACCAAAGCGCAAAAGTTGATGCTTCAAAAAGCCCAAAAAATTAACCTAGTTAACTTAATAATTTGATTAGATTGCAAAAACAAAAAGAAAAGTAGCTAATTTAACATTTTTGTTCTTTTTAGATCCTTTTAAAATATTTTTGTTCATTTTAAGTTGTAAAAATTGAAAATAAAGCTCTAAACGAAGTGTCAAAAGACACTATGCAGAGATGTTGATCCAAGCGCGAAGACATTGATGCAAAGACCTGCAAAAAATGGCAGGTTAGTAGATTTAAACTATGCATGTAGACGTTAATGCAGAACATAGATGTTGAAACAACAAAGCACAGACGTTGTTCTGGAACCTACAACTTAGAAACTTGCAAAACACTCAAATTTAATATTAGTGACTAGGGACGTGGGTCCCCCCGAACGTGCCAAAATGAAGAGATATAAAAACTCCAAGTGATGCAATGCTTAGTTAATCAAATAAAGAATTCAAAACAATAAAATTTAAGCCATTATACCTTGAAATTTTACCTTCTCCTTCAAACTGAGCTCTTGGTGAAGTTGAAGATGCGCCCCTCTCCAACTTCTTTAGATTAGCTCCTTGTATGATTGTGGATTGATCTCCACACACAACAACTAAGATGAAGGGATGGATGAATAAGGAATAGCAAGTGGATGATCGATAGGGATTATAGCTAAGTGGTTATGGATGCCTAAGTTTCCTATAATGTGGATGCACAAGAGATGATTCATAAGCATAAAAGAGCAGCATGAACTTGCATGAGTATGAGATATGGAATGAAGGGGAGGAGACCCCAATTTATAGATTGGAAGGAGGAATGGATGGTTGGGATTGAAAATCAATCAAAGGTTGAGATTGAAGAAGATAGATGAGGTGGATTGAGAGGACATGGTGTGGAGAACAAGAGATTTGCCATAAAGGCTTTTTTGTCTCCACACTTCATAATGTACATGGGGAAGACAAAAAAGGAATTAAAAATTCCTTGGGGAAGGACAAGGGAATTAAAAATTCCCAAATAATGAAATGCATAGGAGAATGGGGAGAGAAAAGGAATTGAAAAATTCCTTGGGAGATGAGAGTGCATAAAGAGAGGAAATTTGAAATCCTTGAAATGACCAAAGTTGGTGCATTTAAGGTTGGAGGATGAGAGTGTTGGACATTGTTGTTACTAGGATATGTTGGTGTCATTGATGTCAACATATTCCTATGATTTACTGCTTTCGTGGTTGCAGATTTATTTATTGAGATCATGGTTCGGTGTATGGAGTATTTATAGTATCATTATATTTTTTGTATTGGTTTCGGTGATTTGGAAGCTTAATTGATCATATCATATGATTTGGTTTGTAGTTTGGTTTTCTGATCAGTACTTTGCAGAGTTTGGTATTTCCTCCTATATATTCCAGTGTGATCAGAACTAGAGCTGAGTTTTTGGGAGATTGTTTGGCATGGTCTTGTGTATCTTCATTTCAGATGGTTCATGATTTGGTGTTCTGCAAGTTATCTTTCTTCATGATAGTTGTTGTTGTTGTTTGAGTGTTCTTGAGTTTTAGATGTTGATCGATGAAGATTTGATAAGTAGTGTTGGTGCAACTGTTATACATGATTCTAATGTGCTTGCTGATGTTTCCTAATTATGTCCTATTTCTTTTGATGATCCGCATTGATCGTTGTGAAATTTTGTGAACCGATGATATTCTTCGTGTTATGCGGTATTCTTGGTGGAGTAGTGTGTTGCAGTTGACCTTGGTGTGATTTTTACTAGTGTTGCATGTTTGGGCATTTGGTTTAGGTGCATGTTATATCAAGTATATCATTATATTGGTCCAGTGGTCGATCTTTGTATCATGTGATGTAATTTTCTAATTGTGAGTTGAGGATTTAACTGACCTTGTTGTCAAGGTTGATGAACTGTATAAATAGGTGGTATGGTCATGTAATTTAGGTATTGATGTTGTGTCTGCATTATCAAAGAGTGGTATATGTGTTTCTTAAGTGAATTTATCCTTTGATGTGGTGTATTGAGTTGAGGTGTTGTAGGGCATATTGAAGATTTATAGTTGCGATCGAGATCTAAGATAATATCCAACTACTCCTCTCCACCATGGAGTCTCTTTACTTTCCTGTCGGTGACTCTTCCTCTCCACCAAGGAGTCTCTTCACTTCTATGTCGGTGACTCTTCATGTCCATATGGCTATCAGTGAAGATGTAACCGTTGGTGTCTTTTCTTCTTCCTTCGTGGTGTCTCTTCACTTGCAATTTCAATTCTTTATATTCATTGCTCTTCTCCTTCGGCAGATGGATAGATATATATTGTTGACTTCTCTCATTTGTCTATAGCAAGTTGAGAATATTGTGTATGTAGTCTGTCAGATCGGATATATTATATGTTTTATGTGTTCTGAATTTTCAAACTTATGAAGGTTTATAGAATGTATAAGAGATGTATCATTTGCCTTCATTGTCAAGATTGATTTTTGAAGAATCAAACTTGTCTTATTGAGATTGATAGTAATATGAAACTATCAACAGTTGTATTCATTTTTAGAGATATAATAAAGTTCATTTTTTAGTGCGTTGGGTTTTTCACCCTCAAGTGGAGGGCTTTCCCAGGACAAATTCTGTGTATTTTGTTTCAAATTTCTATGTTGCTAAAACATTAACATGGTATTAGAGCCAGGTTACTTCTATAGAGCCTAACCACTTGAAGGTAGATCCTGTGCTTCAGAGGGAGCCTGACATATCATTAGAAGTAACCTTGGATGAAGAGGTCAGAAGATTGATTTTAGCTTCAGAGGGAGCTTGTGGAAGCCTTACATTTCAGCTTCAGACGGAGCTTGGCATTTCAGCTTCAGAGGGAACTTGTCATTTCAGTTTTAGAGAGAGCCTGACATTTAAGCTTCAGAGGAAGCCACGTCATCATGAAAATTTTGTTAATGCATTTTTCTCTGTGATGGAGAAATTTGAGGTGAAAGCCCTTGTTCATGAGTTATTCTTTGTGAGGGAGAAGTTCGAGGTGAAATCCCTTGTTAAAGAGTTCTTCTCTGTGAGAATTTTGAGGTGAAATCCCTTAGTTAACAAGTTCTTCTCTGCAAGAGAAGTTCGAGGTGAAATCCCTTGCTAACGATTTCTTCTCTGAGAAAGAATTTTGAGGTGAAATCCCTTGTTCCACCCTCTGGGAGTAGCTATGGTGGATCCACCCTCTGGGAGTAGCCATGGTGGAATTCATGTGTGTGACTTCGTGACTTTATTTTCTATTTTTCTGATTCACCCTCTAGGAGTGGCTATGGTGAATATTGTTATGTTGAGATTTATTTGAGAAAATTTGTGATGAGATTTTTTTGTTGACATTCTTTTGGTTGTAGCTATGTGTACTTGTCATGTGATGACATTTTGAAGATCTCTCACTTGCTAAGAGGGAGTGTTGAAGATTTATAGCTGCGATAGAGATCTAAGATAATATCTAACTCCTCTCCACCGTGGAGTCTCTTCACTTTCCTGTCGGTGACTCTTCCTCTCCACCATGGAGTCTCTTCACTTCTTTGTCAGTGAAGATGTAATTGTTGGTGTCTTTTCTTCTTCCTTCGTGATGTCTCTTCACTTGCAATTCTGATTCTTTATATTCATTGTTCTTCTTCTTCGGCAGATGGATAGATATATATTGTTGGCTTCTCTCATTTGTTTGTAGCAAGTTGAGAATATTGTGTATGTAGTCTGTCAGAGTAGATATATTATATGTTTTATGTGTTCTAAATTTTCAGACTTATGAAGGTTTATAGAATGTATAAGAGATGTATCATTAGACTTCATTGTCAAGATTGATTTGTGGAGAATCAAACTTATCTTATTGAGATTGATAGTAATCTGAAACTATCAACAATTGTATTCATTTTCAGAGATATAATAAAGTTCATTTTTTAGTGGGTTGGTTTTTCACCCTCAAGTGGAGGGTTTTCCCAAGATAAATTCTATGTATTTTGTTTCAAATTTTTGTGTTGCTAAAATATTAACAAGGCAGACAAATGTACTTAACCAGAATTGTCATCAGGCATTAGTAAATGCTATTATTGTAGTTCATTTCTTCCAGATTGTAGTTTGAATCTTATTGTAAGTTAGTGAGACTTCCCTGAGGGTTGTAGCCTTCCAGGTTATTATATCTTGAGCTGTGAGCTCTAGGTAGTGTGCCTGAATGTTGGTGCATTCCCCATTGTAATTATTTCTACATACTACTGTAGAGTATCATCTTATTGTGGGTAGGTTCCCACCGTGGTTTTTCCCTTAACCGGGTTTTCCACATCAAAATCTTGGTGTTGTGTGTTGTGCTATCAATTTGCTTATCTTTTTTGTTGCTGCAATTTATCAGATTTGTATTTGTGGTTGAGTTTGTAGATTCGGTGAAAACTGATTCACCCCCCCCCCCTCTCAGTTTTCTTTCACTGTTGTTGCCAACAATTGGTATCAGAGCTAGATCCTCTGGAAGAAGCTTAACCGCTTGAGGAGATCCAAGATGGAAACTGGAGGTGTTATCTTTAAGAAGGAGAGTCTAAGATTTGATGGAAGTAATTATGCTATATGGAAGAACCGGATGGAGGTGCACTTGAGATGTCTTGGAGAGGATTACTAGAATATTACAAAGGGTGCCTATTATGTTCTTCAGAATGGATCGGTTACTGTTGTTGAGATCAAGGATGTTGAAAATAATATTAGAGCTAAGGAAGCATTGCTGAGTGCCCTGAATGATTCAGAAATGATTAATGTAATGGGACTTTATACTGAACATGAGATCTGGGAGAAGCTTGAGACCCTGTATGAAGGAGATAAAAAAGTCAAAGTTGCTTAGTTGCAGAGTTTGAAAGGGAAGTATGAGATGCTGAAGATTGGAGAAGATGAGAACATAAACACTTTTATGGCTAAGGTGAATGAACTTGTCCTAGGTATCAAATGTGTCGGTGGAACCCTTGAAGAAGATGAAATTGTTGCTAAGGTGCTAAGATCATTGCCTTCTGCTTACAAACATAAGGTAGTTGTTATTGATAATATCAGGAGTGTGACTACTATGACAAGAGACGTGTTGGTTGGAAAGATTGCTGCATTTGAACTAAGCAAGCTTGGTGAATCACATGGAGAGTCTGAGACAACATTTAGAGCATCTATATCCGGGAAGCAGAAGTATGATCTTGATGAATGCAAAATATCTAGATATGAAAGAGAGAGAAGAGAGATGGAAGAGCAAGAAAGAGAATTGGATGAGCTTGAAGCATTGATTGCCCGTAGACTTCCTAAGGGAGCTAGCAAGTATGACGGAAAATTGCTTCTGAAATGATTCTCTTGCAATAAGATAGGACATTTTGCTTCTAGATTTCTTGGAGAGAATGTCTAAATATGATAGGCATGATAAATATGATAAGCATGACAAGTATGATAGATATGAGAAGCATGATAAATATGATAAGCATGACAAGTATGATAGATATGAGAAGCATGAAAAGTAAGATAAGCCTTACAAGTCTAACCAGAAGTATGAGCATCAGAAGAACTATTATTATGCTACTGATGTAGGTGTTACAGATGAAGAATCGAAAGGAGATGAAGTTTTATTTATTGCTATCAAATAAGATGGACTGGTACCTATTGATTCCACAAGCTGCACTATTGAGGAGAAATCTTTAGCTGCTAAAGTTGAAGAGAAAGATGAATAGGTGATTGGCAGTGGTTGTTCACATCATATGACTAGTGATAAAAGAAAATTCATGAGTATGGAGAGCTATGATGGTGGAATATTAAGTTTTGGAGATGACAAAGCCTATGTGATCTGTGGTAGAGGTTCTATTTCCTTTGATGGTAAGCATAACACTGATGATGTCTTGTATATTGAAGGTTTGAAGCATAATCTTTTATGTGTTGGACAAATGGTTGACAAAGGTTATGATTTACAATTCAAGAATGGAAAATGCAAGATCCTAAATGCCTTTGATATAGAGATTGCATTTGGAACTAAGACTAAAGGTAATATCTTTCATTTGAATGCTAGTGAGAAAAGTTGCTTGATTGCTCATATTGATGAGAGTTGGTTGTAGCATAGGAGAATGTGTCATGATAATTTTGATTCAATGATTAAGATCAGTTCTATACAAGTTGTTAGAGATCTGCCTAAAATTGTTAAGCCTACTAATTTGGTATGTAAGGAATGTCAAAAGGGTAAGGAAACAAGAATTTCTTTCAAGAGTAAGTAGTATACATCTATTGGATTGCTAGATCTTGTGCATAATGACCTATGTGGACCTACAAACGTTAGAAGTGTGCAGGGTGATAGATATTTCATGTTACTAATAGATGATTATTCCAAATGTGGGTTATCTTTTTGAAGGAAAAATCAAAAGTGTCGCATGTATAAATTCATCAAATGTAAAGTAAACTAGGATAGAAAGGGAAAATCACGAATCCCTATCCTAATTAGAATTCAAACAAACAAAACAATGAAATAACACAGAAGCAAGAAACATGAATATAATTAAAATCAATCAATCCCCCCTATTCCAAGACTGTGTAGAGCTTCCATTGCTCTTCTCCTCTTTGTGGTATGGTGGCTCTCAGATATCACGTTGGCAACCTACAAATGACACAAAGATTCAAAGTTTGTGATTCATCGTGATTGTTGAAAATGAAGATTGAATGCTCAATTTATAGATTTTTGGAGAGGATTGAATGAAAGGTGGAACAGTTTGATCAAGAGGTCGAACTCAGGTGAGCTCACATGTTGATTGATAGTTGAACTACTGAATTGGAGGTGAAACAAAATTGATTGAATAGATTAATATGTTAACTGATTGAGAAAAAAGTTGATTGAAAGATGAAAAGGATGATTGGAGGGAAATTGATTGATGACAAAGAAAGCTTTATTTAGAAAAAGCTAACTAGAAGATAGAAAAAGAATGATCAGAGAGAATTAAAGAAATGATGTAATCAATCAATTAATTGAAAATATCAATTAAATTAGATGGAATAGTTAAGTGATTGAAAGCTTTTTGAATGCCTTTTGGAAAAAAGCAAAGTGGAAGATAGAAATAGAAATTGGAAAAATAATTAATTTGATTAATTGATTAAATTAATTAATTTAGCATGTGCTTGCACTTTGGTTTTCAATTTAATCTTTGCATGAGATTTAATTCAAATATTTAATTTATTTTAAATTCAATTTACTATTTGAATATATTTAGAACTTGACTTTGATTTTCAATTTGATTTTTGAAATCATGCACATGTATTTAATTAAATAATAAAGATTATTTAATTAAAAGAATTAAATCACAATTATAATATTTAATTAATATTTAGAAGAGGATTAAATGATTAATTGATGAGAAGATAGAAATTGAGAATGAATTTATTTCAATAATAAAGATTATTTAAATTGAAAGATTAATAATCATAATTAATTAAATAATAAATATTTAATTAACATTAGAAAATGGTTTAAATGATTAAATGATGATAGAATTAAAATAAAATAATTAGTAAGATGACAAAGAAATATGAAATTAGAAGAATAAGATTAATTAACTTAATTAAATAATCAAAGAATTATTTAATCAATTAGAAGAATAATTAGTACATGATCAATGGGACATTTTTAGGTGTCTACATTTGCCCCTCTTTTAGTCAATGTCGGAATGACTTTGTTTTAAATAAAATTTAAAAAAAATTGCCCCAGTATGCCTCGGTACATGCTTAGGGTGTAATTCCCCCTCGAGAGATTGTTTATGCATTAAAGGTATGAATGATCTCTCGAAATAAGAAGAATGCTAGATGAAAGACGAAGAATGATTAATTGTTAGTTGATTAGAGATAGAGATAGGTGATGTGAAGATGATATTGAGATAGAATATGAGAGAATGAACCTTAGAATGAAATAGAATAATGTTAGATGATAGAAAATAATTTAGAAAGAGATGATGAGAAAAGAATCAACAAACTAGCAATAAGCAAATGAGATGAAATGAGAATGATTGATTCACGAACCTGTGTCATTTATTGCGCAATATATACTCATCACTGAGCCTTATTATTGAACAATGGATTTTTGCACATCAGGGAATAAAGAACCAAGATGTAAAGATATCTCATTGAAGAAACAAACGTGTAGCAGACAAGGAGTGAAACCCTCCATTCTGAGAATAATGTCAGGGGTCGAGGTATGTGGGATAGTCACAAGAATAACTATCCTTGACTTTTACATAGGATATTTGTCGAATGAACGTACCAACACAGACACCCATTGGAACTATTTCCCCAGAACTTCATTGGTCCACACCACAAACAACAAACAAAGAAAAAGATCATGACCATCCTAGCTCCTCTAGTCACTTGTGGACATCCTTGAGTAGCATAGGAACATGACATGTCGCCAAATGATAAAAGATAAAAACTAACTAGGACAAAATCCAGCAGCCATACTGATCTATGTCTTCATTTTGATTGCTTGATGTGATAGTTGATAATGCCTGATCTTAGAAAGTTGCAGACCCCGTTTAAGACTGACTTGTCTGATTTCAAGTGTATCCTCTTCTGTTTAAGACAAGATAATGATTACTTGATATGGATGTGATACGATTGATAAGATAATTTGATCAATTAATTGCATATGTTTGATTGGATAGTCGTATCCTTTGTTAACTTCGTGCGAATATTTGATTCTTGCGAGACATTTTATTGCAAGTTTTTTGATTGATTTTTTGGATTTTGTGGATTGATATTTGAATTTTTTTGGATTTTTGTGGATTGATATCTGAATGATTTTGGTTGATTTTTTTTTCAATATTTTTGGTATTTTTTCAAGATCATATTCAAATGTTTTTGATTGATTTTTTCAGGATCTATTTGATTTTTAGGATTTTGTTAGGATTGTATGTGAATGTTTTTGTTATTTCTGCTTTGGATTTGATGAAACATGACCTATCATCAATTGATAAAGATAAGACTAACTTGGACAAAATCCAACAGCCATATTGATCTATTTCATTGTTTTGATCGTTTGATGATTGATAGGAATGTCAGGTTTGAGAGAGTGAATACCCCGTGTAAGACCAATCTGTCTGGTTTCAAGTGTACCCTTCGTTGTATAAGACATGTTGATGTTTGATAGAGTTTGATCAATAAATTGATTAACAAGACATGTGATCAGTTTGATTGTAGACTTTGAGAGTTTATCTGTTGTTGATTTGATTTGATGGACAGTCTATGTTTTCTTGCATTGATTTTCAATTTTTTTTGTTTTTGTTTTTTTTAAGGCTTTTTCCAAGACATTTTATGACTTTTTTGGGGATTTTTTCAGTTATGCCCCCAGTGTGAAGACCTATATGACATGATGATCTTCAGAATGCATGTGGAGACAAGGAATTTTTGACATGACCTATGTTAATGCAATATGCATGATGAAGATGCAATTCCTATTCAAACAAGGATGACTATGTTTGTTTAACATTTTGTAATACACCAATTGAATTGGAGGTACAAAACATTTCATAGATAAGCGGTCAATCGATCCTTAAGGTTCCTTGGAACATCCAAATTAACACACTTAGTGACTAGGATTTACAAATGGAGATGTAGAAAACTTCCCCATTGGTTCTTGAAACTTTGATCTTCTTTTGCCCATGTGTGTGCAAATGAGTTAATTCCCCCTCTTGTGTTCACTAAAGATTCTTAGCATCCTATATGACTAGCTACGTGGATTATTCTAACTTCTAAAGCATCCTGAATAGAGCCTCGCTGCCAGCAAGCTTTTAAAGCTCCGACAAGGTTATAGACTATAATTTCTCAAATATTGCTCCATTGCCAACAGGCGTTCATAGCCCTAATGGAGTTACTCACATGTCCCCATAGTCAATCTTTTTATCGCACTTTGTATGCGTGATATTTGAGTTATATATCATTGCTCTTTTGTTGTTAGATGGATATTTGGCATAACACTTTTTCATTTCTTTTTTTTTTCTTGCCTTGACTTGTAATTAATGAAACCTACTTGGGTGTGACAATTACAATGGCGCTGAAGTAGAATTTTAGATTTTTCACTAGTCATATGATCAACTAGGTGTCTCGAATGAATTATAGATTTTGTTAATGTGTTTGAGATATAGCAATTGATAGATTTTGGGTTAACAAGTCTCAAATAGTGAAATCACTACCCTGCCATAAGTAAAGCGTTGTCAGAGGGTAATGTTGAAAATGTATGACCTTAGGACCTCAAAGACTTCATGTCTAAATATCTAAGAAAGGAGATGACCCTTGTTCCTCTTGAATACAAACAGATGATAAACTTGGACAGTTGTCATGTTTTATTGATGTTGCTATATGCAAATGCAGAAACTATATGCTATGAAATATGTGAATATGATGCATTTGAAAAAGAAACTATATGTGATGCAGTGTTTTGAATAAAATGAGATACAATTCGAAAAGTAAAACCTAAACTAACCCAATCCTTAGATATAATATCATTTAAGGTGCATGTTATTCATAGGGTCAGGAAGTTTTGTGTAGGTAGTTCATTGGTCTTTGTTTGAAGAGTCGGATAAAAATGTCTTTTCCAATAGGATATAAGGACTCAGCTAAGTGTACATGTTCAACATCTCCAACATTGATTTCTTTAGTTTTTGGATTTTGTGGATCATCAAAGGGAAATACAGCTCTAGAACCCATGAATTCAGCTATAGCCTTATCATTTTTAAAGCAATCCGATTGTGGTATATCCTCTTTCCCCTAGTCTATCAAGTGCAGGTATATGAAGCAAATAGATTCTGGTTCTAAAGTTGTGACCACATTGGCATGTGAAAATGGCACACATACAATCATTGATAAATTATTCTCTACAGTATGATTAGGATTGGTGACTTCATTGATAAGGAGTTCATGAAAAACTTGTGAAGAGGGATTGGGATCATGAGGGGGACTAGGAGAAATGGTAAGTTCATTTGAGATGGAATCTTGTGAGAAACATGGAGGAATATGATATGGAGATGAAGGGATGGAGAGATCTTGAGAAATAATGGGATCATGCTTAGAACATGAAGGTGAAGGAATACTTTGATCTTGACTTGGAAAGGGATTATTAGGAAGGATAGAAGGGATATCCTGATCTTGCTTAGGAGGTGGATGCTGGATGGGACTTGAAGGACACTTTGTTCTTGAGATGAAAGGGTATCATTATGAATGGAATAGAAAAGAGTGAGGGGATCATCATAAGATTCTTGGTCGGTGGGATCTTGATCAAATATTGGGTAGGATGGAAGGGTTTGTTCTTGATCTTGATTTGTTTCAAGACTCATTTCTTTTGATTTTGGATCATCCTGTTAACATGGGGAAGAAGTTTGGATATGCATGGGAGATTATTAGAATGTTTTAACATATTATCCTGAAGAGGAAGGATTTTGAATGAGATCCTCTGGATTGTGACTTGAATTATATTGGATTTGTACAATGGATAGCCCTTGGGAGGTTGTGCTATTGGATAGAGATGGCATGGATTGCTCTTGTGTGACTTTAGGGGATGATGAAACGGTGGATAGATATGGTTGATTTGGGCTTTGGTTGAAAGGGATTTGATTTTGGTTGAAAGGAGTATAATTTTGGGTGAAAGAGGTTTGATTTTGGTTGAATGAATTTTTATTTGGACTTTGGTTGAAAGGGGTTTGATTTTGGTTGAAAGAGGTTTGAATGTTGGGTTGGTGTGAATTTTGATTTAGACTTTGGTTGAAAGGGGTTTGATTTTGGTTGAAAGAGGTTTGAATGTTGGGTTGATATGATTGGTATGATTGATATAGCGGGTTGAAAGAAAAGAAGGTTTACATGACTCTAATGTTGGTTAAACTAAGGTGGGAATGATTTTGTTGAAGAATGAAGGTTGGCATGTTTGAATGGTCTCAAAAGAAGAAGAAGGTTGGCCTGATACTAATTCCCTCATGGTCATCACTTCTCTCATCATTTTTTCTAACCAGCCCCTATGGTTGTTAGGACTAGTCATGTCTATCATTTGTTGTTGCAAAGTCTTGATCTGTTGAGCTAAGGTTTCTATGGATGGTGATGGAATAGGAATGGAAGGGATGAATTCTCCACCTTCCCTACGAAATGTATAATGCCAATCCATGATGTTTTCTTGATTGGTTTGGACCTAGGATCACAACATATAAGATGTTTTCTCCATTTCTTTGAATGTGACAATGTTTGATTTGTTGAACTTGACAAACTTGTTTGAGTTGAGGTTGAGTTTGATTGATCCTCTGATTGTGATTTGGATGTTTGGGGTATGACTTTCTAGGATGATTATGCAAATGAGGATGGACTAAGATAGACGTATATGAAGTCTAGACAAGGACTAAAATGAATATTATAACACTAAAATGAACTAGGAGGTCAATGGGACACAGATAAGGACTTATGAGAAGATTATGATGATGCATATGGGAACTCTATGAGGACAATGCAAGGGCTTATGCAAATACTTATGAAAATTTTAATGACGTAAATGAGGATGATAATAAGGACGATAACGAGGATGATGCTGGGACTTATTCAAATTCTAAGGACGTATATGAGGACGATAATAATGACGTAAATGAGGACTATAATGAGGACTAGTCAAGGACTAAGGGCATTTATGAGGACGATAATGGGGATGATAATAAGGACTAAGGACGTATATGAGGATGATAATGGGGACAATAATGAGGACTATGTGAGGACTTATGCAAAGTATGGATGTAAATACGGATTATATGAGGACGACAATGAGGACTATGCAAGGACTTCCTATGGTCACAAGTATGTTAAATTTTTTAGTTTGTAGGTTTGTCTAATGTTTCAAGGTAAACTTTGTTTCCAGTAATTTTTTTTGTAGGACAAGTTTGTTGTTTTCCAAATCTGAGAACAGTTGTTTGAAGATAGGTATAGCTGACTGAACTATGTTCTGACCAACTCTGAGAATTCAGAGATATGCAAGATAGGGCCTAAAATAGCCCGAATACTAACTCAATATTGGTTTGGTACAATGATACATATAAAAGCACATAATACAATCTTAGGCTGGAAAGTGGACACCATTCAATGAGGCCCCCGTAGCAAAATACTGAAATAAAATGAACAAATAAAGAGTCTGGCAGCACTGGCTCCACTCCATGGCACACACTTCTTGGGCATGCCAGTCTCTCTTACCCCAAAGATTCAAAGATCTTATCACTGAGGGATTTCTGTCTCATAATGCAAGGTACATGAGGGGTATTTATGGGGTACGATCCGCACTCCTGGAATCACTGAATCTGGGATTTGGGCTACTAAATTGGTTCTTATTGAAAGTTTCAAGGGATCCCGATCCAACGATGGATTCTCATAGAAAGCCACTTAAGACTTTAGTTAAGCTTATGGTGCAAGGAAGGCCCCCACATATGTCGAATTCACTCAACACTCTAGCCACCTGACCAGTATATTTATATAGCGGCTTGAAAAATCTGCTCGAGAGTACGTTGGGAGAGATGATATCCCCAATGCATCCTAATTCGAAGTACCTCTGTGGGGTGATGGAATCCCGAGTCAAAGATGCCCTCACTACTAAAATGAAAAATTGGGTGTTGTTATCACCTTCTCCCTTTCTCCCAAGACCCCGAAGGCGGTGGAAAGGTAGTTAATGCAACAGTAGGTCCACCCCAAACACAATAAAAAAGTTATTTCCCTTAAAAAAGCAAATTATGAGTTATTCTATTGATAAACTTGATTCACGTTCATTTTAGAAACCCAAACTTAGGTGTGAGATACGCATGTGCATATCAATTTTAAAACACCAAACTGAAATGTGAATGCATGCATGTCAATTTTAACCATTGTTTATTTTAAGCCCAAAACTGAAGGGTTATAACATGCATGTTCATTTTAACCATTGTTTATTTTAAACCCAAAACTGAAGTGTGAGAGAATGAGTGTTTATGATTCAGTAAAGATCCGATCCTCTGTAAATTCACCACATGCTGCAAACAAATAATCAATAACCCAATAAAACCAACAGAAAACAGAGAAATAAACTATGACAAATACGAATGTGTGATGATACCTGAGCGATTGAGTGATCCTATATGATCGATTGCGTAATTATGATAGAGTGATTGCATGATCCTAACAGAGCGATTGTGTGATCTTAACAGAGTGATTGCGTGATCTGCAAACAAACAAAAGAAAAAAATAAAAAAGAAAGCTAATTTTGATCAGTAACCTGCAAAATAGATTGTGATGTCCTAGCAATATCTCTCATCATCCATTCTATGTTAAGAAAATCGTATTTCACTCTATAAGAGAGAACTAGGCTATTGTATCTGTCGATGGCTAGTTGATCCTCTAGATCTCGTATCTTATTTTCTACCTTTAGGATTTTCTGATAGTGTCTGGCTTGCCTTCCATGTTCCTTCGTCCTCCTGGCACTTGAAATTCTGAATTGTACCTTACGTGCCATAAAATGTCATAATTAAGCATGCAATAAAAGTAAATCGTATTCAGATTTACCTAATTTCATACAAAATTTGACAAAACATAGAGCAGAAAATAAAAAACATAAAGTAAACAGAACAACAATATTCCTGACGAATGTGTGATCCTAACAAAGCAATTGGGCGATCCTGTAAGGGCTTTTGTGTGATGGGTTCCACACGAATGCATGACCCGGTCTGCTCAATTGCATGAGCCTGTCTATGCGATTGCGTGATGATGTAAGCATGATTGCGTGAGTCGGAATTTGTTTTGCAAATTCGTATAAACCTGCAAAAAAAAATTTAAAAATTGTACGACTTGCAAAATCACACAGAAAAAAATAAGGTTAAATTGTTGCTAGTTCATGTCGGGCTCACCAAAATGTTGCATGTATAAATTCATCAAATGTAAAGTAAATTATGAATGAAAGGGAAAATCACGAATCCCTATCCTAATTAGAATTCAAACAAATAAAACAATGAAATAACACAGAAGCAAGAAACATGAATATAATTAAAATCAATCAATCCCCCCTATTCCAAGACTGTGTATAGCTTCCATTGCTCTTCTCCTCTTTGTGGTATGGTGGCTCTCAGATATCACACTAGTAACCTGCAAATGACACAAAGATTCAAAGTTCATGATTCATCGTGATTGTTGAAAATGAAGATTGAATGCTCAATTTATAGATTTTTGGAGAGGAATGAATGAAAGGTGGAACAAATTGATCAAGAGGTGGAACTCAGGTGAGCTCACATGTTGATTGATAGTTGAACTATTGATTTGGAGGTGAAACAAAATTGATTGAATAGATTAATATGTTAACTGATTGAGAAAAAACTGATTGAAAGATGAAAAAGGATGATTGGAGGAAAATTGATTGATGACAAAGAAAGCTTTATTTAGAAAAAGCTAACTAGAAGATAGAAAACAAATGATTAGAGAGAATTAAAGAAATGATGTAATTAATCAATTAATTGAAAAGATCAATTAAAATTAGATGAAATAGTTAAGTGATTGAAAGCTTTTTGAATCCTTTCTGGAAAAAAGCAAAGTGGAAGATAGAAATAGAGATTGGAAAGATAATTAATTTAATTAATTAATTGATTAAATTAATTAATTTAGCACGTGCTTGCACTTTGACTTTGATTTTCAATTTAATCTTTGCATGAGATTTAATTCAAATATTTAATTTATTTTAAATTCAATTTGTTATTTGAATATATTTAGAACTTGACTTTGATTTTCAATTTGATTTTTGAAATCATTCACATGTATTTGAAATTGGGAGAAATTAGAAGAATTAATGAAATTAGATGAAATTAGATTAAATGAAATTAGAAGAAATTAGAAATTAAATGAAATTAGAAGAAATTAGAAATTAGAATTTGGGGATTTGGAATTTGAAGAATTAATTAGCTAATTAAATAATTTAAAAAAATTATTTAATTATTTAGAAATTGAATTTAATTAAATAATAAAGATTATTTAATTAAAGGAATTAAATCACAATTATAATATTTAATTAATATTTAGAAGAGGATTAAATGATTAATTGATGAGAAGATAGAAATTGAGAATGAATTTATTTAAATAATAAAGATTATTTAAATTGAAAGATTAATAATCATAATTAATTAAATAATAAATATTTAATTAACATTAGAAAATGGTTTAAATGATTAAATGATGATAGAATTAAAATAGAATAATTAGTAAGATGACAAAGAAATATGAAATTAGAAGAATAAGATTAATTAACTTAATTAAATAATCAAAGAATTATTTAATCAATTAGAGGAATAATTAGTACATGATCAATGGGACATTTTTAGGTGTCTACAAGAAGAATTGGACAAATTCAAGATATTCAAAGCAAAGGTTGAGACTGAGACAAGACTGAAGGTGAAATGTCTGAGATCTAACAGAGGAGGAGAATTTTGTTCCAATGAGTTTGATTCATTATGTGAGAAGTATGGGATTAGAAGACAATTATCCGCTCCTAGAACCCCACAGCAGAATAGAGTTGTTGAAGGGAAGAACAAAACTATCTTGTATGCTGCAAGGACTATGTTGATTGAAGGGAATATTCTGAAGATCTATTGGAGAGAAGCTATTAGCACTACTATTTACAAATTCAACTGAGTGCATATAAAAGGTGATACTGGTAAGAATCCTTATAAACTATGGTTTGGTCATGTTCCTACTGTGAGATATTTTAGAATTTTTGGAAGCAAGTATTATATCAAGAGAGATGAGGATATAGGAAATTTTGATGCAAGAAGTGATGAAGAAATTTTCTTGGGATATTCAATACAGAGCAAAGCCTACCAGTGCTACAATAAGAGACTGAGAAAGATAGTGGAAAGTGAAAATGTGAAAGTTGATGAGAACTGTGGAAAAGAAATCAGAGCATGCAGATATGATGATGGTCAACATATTGTTCTAACACCTATTTAGACTGAAGAATTGAAGCAGAATGATCCGGTAGAGACAGCAAACCCAGATATTGCTACTGATAGTGGAGAGGTGCAAGAACTTGAAAAATTGGAATAATCAAAAGACTCTGAGGCATGTAAGATTGAATCATTCTAAAAATCAAATTATTGGTGATAAAAATAAAGGTGTGATGACTAGAAGAAGGCTAGCTGCTAAAGAGGTATGTTTGATTTCTAAAATTGAACCTAAAGATATTGTTGAGGCTTGCAAAGATGAAAATTGGATAAGGGCCCTGGAAGAATAATTGAATCAAATTCAAAAGAATAACACATGGGAACTTATGCCTAGACCTAAAGATAAGAATGTGATTGGTACTAAATGGGTATTCAAGAACAAATTGAATGAAGTCGATGAAGTTGTCAAAAATAAAGTAAGACTGGTATGCAAAGGATATTCACAGAAGGAAGAGATTGATTATGAGGAGACTTTTGCTCCGGTAGCTAGACTTGAAGTTGTTAGACTGTTGCTTGCATATGTTGCGTACAAGGATTTCAAGGTATATCAGATGGATGTCAAGTCACCCTTTCTGAATGGTGATATTGAGGAAGAAGTCTACATTGAGCAACATGATGGATTCCCATTATCAGATGATGGAGACATGGTATGAAAACTGAAGAAAGCTCTTTATGGATTGAAACAAGCCTCTAGAGCTTGGTATGCTAGATTGGATAAGTACTTGTTGAAATTAGGATTTAATAAAGGTATTGTTGATAGTAATTTGTATTTCAAGATTGAGAATGAAAACATCTTGATTGTTTAAGTTTGTGTTGATGACATTATCTTTGGAGGAGATGATAACTTGAGTATGAAGTTTGTCGGTGATATGCAAAAAGAATTTGAGATGTCTATGATAGGAGAGATGAAATTCTTCTTAGGTTTGCAGATTTCACAGACTGAAAAAGGTATTTTTTATATTTCAAACTAAATATCACTAATACATTTGGGTTCAAATTCCAACGGAGGTTTCCGACGAACAAGGAGCATTGTGTGAAAATTTGATTTTTTTTTTAAAAATGCCCGTGTTCGTCGGAATTCTGACGATCTCGAGCATTATATTAAAAAAAAAAAACACACCGCATTTTCATTGTGTAAAGCAAACCGAAGCCGCTGCCCCCCCCGCCGGAGCAATCTCTGCACTGCAAGCAAGGTAAGGTTTTTGGCGGCATTTAGAAGGACCTTTTCAAGATTTGATTTGATCGGCCATTTAAACTTGCTTTGCAATCCTTAACATGATCGGCCATATTAGGTTCCTTTGCAATTTTTCACTTGGGCAGATTTTGAATGTTTCTTTTGTGCAAGCAATTTGGTGTTTCCTCATTCTTTTGTGTAAACAAATCTATATTTTGATCTTCTTTGTTTGATGAGTTCACTATTATGAACTTGTTTAAGACAATCGGACCTCCTTGTTTTTTCTTCCTTCACTAATATTGGCATTGATGATAAATGCGTAGCCTCCCTCATCTACTTATCTATTTCTATATCTATATATCTAGATATAACCAGGCAACTTCTTCTTACTCCTAGTTAACCGGGGGGCACCTAGGAACAACTACACTCACAGTCGGCTTCCAAACCACAGTCAGATACATGGATTTATAGTTGGCTTTCGAACCACAGGCAGAGCAGAGCTTGTTCCCTCGGTGTTTGCAATTTCAATTGCATCTGGATTTTGACTTTGTGGTATTCCTCAATTCAATCGATCATTTCCCTTTCATTGGTATCACAAGGTCTTGATGCTTTTTCTTATTCATTTGTATAAGCAAATCTACCCCTCATCATTCATTCGCATTGCATCAAGTCGGTCTTAGGTTCTCCATTTGTATTACCTCATCCTTATGTGAACAAAACCTTCACTCCCAAATCGATGATTAAAGTTCCATTTGCATAAGGTGATTTGGAAGATCAAGTTTTACTTGTCTTCACTTGTACAAACAAATGAACTTGATCAGATTTTGATTACTCATTTGTTTTGCTTTGATCTTTAATCTTGATTTCTGGAGTTATCTCTCAATCCGCACCTCACTGAATTAGACTGTTTGATGTTTGAAAAGAATGACCTATCCTCCCCTTCCTATCTTTTCATCCTTACTTCAATTCAGAACTTGGTAATTCTCATTAATGCCCAATCTTTCCTAAACTTGGTGTTGTTGTTGTTACATGTCTGATAATGTAATAGAATTCCTTCAAAATCTGCCTCTTTGCTTTTACCTACAAGACGAACAAGAAGATATCAAACATCATAAAGTACATATTATCTTTACCTATCCTTCATCTCTTATGTGCTCTGATCTTATATGATCAAATGATGTTTTTAGTTCTGACATGTCATTCTCTGGGTCTATTTCACTGTGCCTTGATGCATTGATCAGAACATTAATTGCTTGGATGATGTTTTGAAAATGAACTGGGATGCCTTCTTTATATGGGCATTGGATGTTAGGGGCCTTTTTCACTCTATCCTCATTTAAGTGGCATGTCTTTATTCAAAGGCCAGCTCCCTATCTTTCTTGGTGTCACACCTTGCATTATGCTTCATCGTGGCTTATGCTGGGGATATTAGGGGTCAAGGGAATGGTGAGGTGGTTGTTTCTTTTTTTAAAAAATAAATAAATAATATGCCTAAAAATTCGTTTACCTTCTTTCAAAGATTAAGTTTTGACCAAACTAATTCTTAAATATACAAATGAAGAGTGTGGTTGGTTGGTGACTAATTACTCTTTTTAACACCATTTACAAGATCATATCTAAATCAAGTGTCTCAAGAATTAAGCTACTACTAAGAAGATAGTTTGCCTAAAGCAAATGGGTTTCTTGGGTGGCTATTTATTGTAGATAACTTAGTTCCTTCATGAGAATCAATCAATTTGGAACATGTATAACTCACATTTGTGACATGTCACTAATGCAATTCCTGAGTACTTGTTTGAGTACTATCTCCTCTATTGTTTTCTATCCACTTTTGTGTCCTTCTTAGAACAAATAATAGATTAATGAGAAGGTGGAAAGATGGATTCACCTAAGAGAGAGTGGATTTTCCCAATAATATGTTAGATTCTCCCAAGGATGGATGGACTATACACTTGAAAGGTAGATGATTAAGGATGATGACAAGGTGAATTTTCCTTAGAATGATAGGGTTGATTTTCCTAAGAACGAGTAGATTCATGTAAACTAGAGGATACAAATTTGGACAAAATAATGGAAGGAGACTAAAACTAGATAGATTCACCTAAATGGGAGTGTAGTCATCTAAGGATAGGAAAAATTCATCATTTGCGTAAGAAAGATGGATAAGATAAATGATTTATGTGAAATAGATTCACCTAAGAGAAAGTAGATTCACATAAGGATAGGTGGATTTTCCTAAAGATGAAGGGATAAGACTTAACAAAAAGAGGACTTAGGATGATGACAAGGAGGATTCATTTAAGGATATGGCATTTTCACCTAAGGGATAGTGTATTCTCCCAAGAATATGGAAAAATTATTGATTGGTGGAATGACATACTAGATCAAGGAATGATACAAGGGTAGATTCACCTAAATATAGGGTAAATTCAGCTAAAAGGGTACCCATGAGATTGTGGTACTGAGTACCTATCTATGGATGGTGTATTTGGATACAAGTATGATGAAACCATGATTGTGTATGATGAAACAAAGTCCAGATCTCTATTATAGGTCCAACATAATCTCTATTATTTGAGACACAATTTTATTAGCATATCCAATTAGGGTAATTTATGGGTTTAATTATGGATCATGTTGTCTATTTCCATGCACTATTGAACTTATTTGGATGTATTGTGATTATTTTAATTTTGAAGTTATAAATAAATTATGTTTGTACCTTAGAAAGGGTAACTCCAATTGATGTTTGGGCAGTTTATTTGAAAACTTATGGTGATTATTACCCTATGTTATGTAATGGAGTTATTTTTACACTAAGTAATTAACTAGAAAAATGAATTTGTATTGTTGTACAAGTATGATACAATACAAGTATGATGAAACCATGCTTGTGTGTTTACATGTTTGTGCATCCTATTGAGAACCAACCTCGTTGTTGAGGAACTCAATAAATGTGGTGTTAAGTAGAAGAATGGAAAACTCAAGAAGCTATGGTGACATATTGTGGCATTAGTAGGGATTATCTCTATTGACCACACCTTTCAAAGATAGTATCCCCTAGTTCTCCTCATAGAATGGACCATTGGATGGCTCATAGTGGTATCCTATCCTACATTTATCTTGATGGCATTGTCAATAGTTGGTATGTGGTTCTTGGTACGGGTTTCCTCTTACCCTATTATCTTATTTATATCTTTGTTCCAACATGTGGAGATTGAGTTTTGTCATGCTATGATGATTTTCATGTTTGCATGTGTTTTGACATTATGCAAATAGATATGATGTCACACCATACTTATGTTTTGATATAGTGTAGGTGATGGTTACATGTTGTTGATGGTAGCGATTTGGGTTCAAAGACACAATTCCACACACACACACAAATATTTGAAGATGCATTTTATATTATTCCTTCTTAGTGGCGATTAGTGTTGGAAGATTTGCACACATGTAGAGAGGAACTCATGTTAGATACAATAGGTTGTGTTTGATAACATTTGAATGTGCCTCATGATGTATACATATAGCTTTGGTGTGTGACATGCATGCACATTTTTCCATAAGACACATTGCTATGTGGCATGTGCCCTATGCATGTCTTCTTTGTGAGGCACATTGATATGTGCAATGTGGCCCTAGGTGTGTCTTCTCTATGAGGTGTATTGCCATGATATGTTAGGGTTTGTAGTGTGCAGGCCACAAATGCATGCATGAGGGACTATTATTATAGTCATGTTTTTTGGGCATGTAGCCTAGGCATGTTTTCTCCATTAGGTACGTGGCCATGCCATGTGGGAGTTTTTGTGTTCATGCCACAAATGCACACATGAGGGACTATTATTGGAGTCATGATGAATCTTCACTCTATTTAGCCACAATTTCTAGTTGTATAGTTATGTAATGTGCACTTTTAAGGATTGTGAAGTTTCCTTCAATTATTGATGATCTCTCATCTTTGTTGCATTGGCCAACAATTTTATTTTATCTTGTTTGAATTAGTTTAATCACTATTGTGTAGTTATTGTGGCTATGTTTGATTTGCTATTGGAATTAAACACATTTATTTGACTTATTATTGTTACTATTTTTTCTTGCTTTCAATATTTATGATCTTTGCTAGTTTAGTGAAACTCTTGCTATTTTTAAATGTTGCCTTCTTTATTGTGATGTGATTCCTCACCAAGATCGACATAGATAACCTTGGATGAGTGTATATAAGGAATCAAACATTGGGAAAATTTGAAGATAGGGGTAAGTGTTTGTTGTATGGGTAGCTACGATCCACTTGTACATTCTTAGTGATTATTGACGGCTATGTCTTGGAGCTGGCTAATCCCATTAAACAAACAAGGGGGAAGTCATACATAATCGTATGGGTCCTCCCTAGTTGTGTGTGGATTCAAGATGGCCATCATTTCATATGGTTCTTGGTTACTTTGTGAGACCATGGCATCCTCTTAGACCAATATGTGAGCCTTGTATTGTTATCCCTGCAATGTGGATGAATAAGTGTATGTTTAAATAAATGCTTTTCTTAGAATACTCAAAAATGTCTCTCAAAAAGTCTACAACAGGCAAACTTTTAGTAAGAATTTGCAGACACAATGCTCAGAAATTCACACAATCAGCTACATTAAATGCGTTCTCTATTAAGTTCAATGGTTTTGGTTCGATTTGCAATTTTTGTGAAGCTTTTGCACTGAAGTTTCCATAGCCTAATTTTTTTGCCTGTGAAGAAAGACCATGTCAGATAATATCAGCGAAGAACAAAATAAGGAGACAATTGCTAGATTATGGTCTAACTTGAAAAGAAAAGTTGATGGGAAATGTTATTGTCCCTGCAAAATTTGTAAGGGCTTAAAGACTAGAAGACTTCTAATCAAAACAGCTAAGAAACATTGTAGGCAGCATGGTCACATTGAAGGGGGACATGATTATCATCCACTGGTAAGTTGTTCATTATATCATTTTAACAATTTATATACATAAGAAATCACTTGATAATGAGATCATGATCACGGTTTATTTATGTATATCAATTTTATATAGGTGGAGCACCCTAGAGCACATGGTATGGATCAACAAAACCTTGAGAATATGGTTTTGGAAGTGGAGGAACATGGAGGTGTGAATATCGAAGCTGAAGATAATGATCCCATGGAAGATGACGATCATGCACCAGAAAACACAATTGAAGATGATGGTACAAATACATTGATCCATGACACATTTAGTACTGGCACAGCTGATCATGATGATCAGGATGACCTTGATGTTCATGATTTACCTCTTCTTGAGAAGGCATATGAGCCCCTTTACAAAGGCTCCCAAACAACTCTTCTCTCTGTTGTATTGTTGTTGGTGAACTTGAAGGTTATGAATGGTTTATCCAACATAACAATCTCTCGTATGTTAAGGTGTGTCATACATGTCATTACAGTTAATAAATGGTGAATCATGTACCATTAATATTCTTTATATTAACACCTCAAACTTTTTTTTTTTTGCTGTAGATTGATAGGTGAGTTTTTCTTACCACCATCAAATATTCTACCTCGCTCATACCGAGAATTATCTGCCATTATGAAAGATATTGGAATGGAGTATCAAACAATAGATGCTTGTCCCAATGATCATATTATATATCATAAACAACATGAATTTGGAACAGAATGCCCTGAATGTCATATTAGTAGATATCGAACAGATCAAATAACAAAAAAGGTGCCTCGCAAGCTTCTTCGTTATATTCCCATTATTCCACGTATGCAACGATTATTCAGGTGCACTAGCTTGGCACAATTTATGGATTACCATGCACGCAATAGAAGTCGAGATGACATTATTCGAATGCCTGTGGATGGTTCAGCATTTATGGACATAGAGGAAAAGTGGCCACACTTTAAAGAAGAACCTCGTAATCTCAGGCTTTCATTGGCAGCGGACAGTGTCAATCCATTTGGAGAGTTGAGATCTGTTTACTCTATGTGGCCTATTTTTGTTATCAACAATAATATTCCTCCATGGATGTTAATAAAGAGGGAGCACATAATGTTGGCAATGATTGTTCCAGGTATTTTATCATTTAATAGTCATCTACATTTAATTATAAATATTGCAGTAAAATGGTCATAATAATTATGTAATGTTTTTGTGCATTCCACTAGGCAAGTACCAAGTTAAAGATATGAATGTATATATTGAGCCTCTTATCGACGAGTTGTTGGAGTTATGGAATGGTGTGACCATTTATGACATCTCTAGACCAATAGGACAAAGACAATTTCAATTCCATGCAATGCTTGTATGGATAATACATGATGCCCCAGGGCTAACACATTTTTGTGGTACGTTATAGTGTTCAAGTTGTGCATGATAATTATAATTATAAAAATTAACAGATTTAATAGAATTATACATTATCTTGTAGGTCTTCAAACAAAGGGAAAATTTGCATGTCCAGTTTGTGGTCCAAAGATGAAATCCCGTCATTCAAAAAGTTTAGGAAAGCAGGTGTTTGATGAGTATAGGCACTTCCTTCACAAAAATCATAAGTACCTGAATACTGAAAAACATCTTTTCAATGGGAAAGAAGAGACTACATCAAAGCCACGAAGAATGACTCCTCATTTATGGAAGTTGGAATATAATAGAATTAATTGTCAAGGTAATGCCATTCCATCTAATGGTTTATGTGTGGAATTTGAATTTTTCTATCGTGTTTTGTTAATTGATGATGTAATTGATGATACTGAAGGTCGTCAAGGCATGGATGGCCACCTTCCAAAGGGACTAAAAAGTTATCCCAGACAATTCAGTAGGTTGCCTTACTACAAGCAGCTACAAATTGTGCATTTGTTTGATACAATGCATATTGGAAAGAATATAACAGAGACATTATGGAAAATATTGGATGGAAGGCGTGACAAAGAAAAAATTGTCAAAATTTGTAGTGACATTGTGGAATCCAATCATGCAATGAAAAATGTCATTCAATCAAATAGCAACGGAGATCAAATTAATATAAGTGCCCTTCCTTGGTTATTAACGGAGCAGCAAAGCAATTCTATAAAAGAAGTCATACGAAAAATTCGATTTCCCACAGGATTTGCTGCGAACATAAACAATCTCATATCAAAGAAGAGTGAATTTGGGTCAGGGTTGAAAACGCATGATTGGCATACCTTCATTAAGATAATTCGTGTTCTTGTGTATTTACTATATATTTGTATACTGCACATGTACTTTTCATTGTATTATGTTAGAAAACAATGAAAAGATCATTTTATAGTTGTTGCAGTATGTTCTACCTCTATCTCTCCTAGACCACTTCGACAATAATATCAAGCAAGTCATATATGATCTTGGAAAATACATGAGGTAAGTAGTGATGTTTGTTCAATTTGTAGTATAGATATTATATTTGCCATTTGTTTTACTTGTTATGCAATATATTTGTATATTATTTTGTAAAGTCTCGTTTATATATTTTTGCATCTTCAATCTCTTTAATTAGGTGGTTGTCATCTAAAGAAATCCACAAGGAAGATATAAAATATTGGAAGAGAAAAATCCCTCATCTAATGTGTGAAATGCAAAAGTGTCTACCTTCAACTTTTTTCAATGCACAAGAACACTACCTCATACACCAACTTGAGGAGATCGAATTGTGTGGACCTGTACACACTAGGTCAATGTGGATGGTTGAGAGGCACTTGAAATTTTTGAAGGCTTTGGTTCGACAAAGAGCACATCCTGAGGGTTCTATGGTGGAGGGATATATGGTATACCAAACTATGGTGTACATTACTGAATAGCTTCCTAAGTTTGCAGCAAAAATCCACGTAGATCGCGTTTGGGATCCCAACCCCATTAATAAATTCGAAGGGGAGCACTTGATGGGGAAAGGTAGATTGAAGAAAGTGAGAGGTAATTATAAGATGTTATTGTAGTAAATTAATTCTTCATCTTCTAAATAAATCAATTGTAAGTGGTCTATTAATTATTTATACAGTTGGTCGGGAGTGGGATGCGCTACATTTGTATATTGCAAACAATCTTGATTGGATGACGGTGTGGATTGAACGATGTCAACATTCTGGTCGCACATTAACATGGGATGGTGTCGCTTCATTGGTTAAAGAAGCTCATCGTAATGGAGATTCCAATGTTACACAAAGGGAAATTGATTTAGCATATGGTTTAAGAGATCAACAGGTACGTATAATTTTATTAATCACCCGTATGTTTATCAACTCATGATGCAATAATTTTAATATGTTAGACATATTGCAGGTCAAACACCACAAGGCTATGTGCTGCAATGGTCATAAATTTTGCATCAAACAGTTGGATGACATGAAGAAAACTTCTGATTCTGGGATAACTGCAGTCTTTGAGGTGACCAATATTTCATCTAGAAACGACATACATCCTCAAGTGTCTCAAAATCAATACTATGGCATTTTGGATGATATACTTGAGTGTGACTTTAATTCCTTCAAATTAGTTTTGTTCGTCGTCAAATGGTATAGGCTACGACTGAATATAAATGATCCTGATAGAACTGTTATCGAGCATGATAATGGATTTACAATGGTTAATACAAGGTCGTTTGAATGAGTTGGGGATGAGCCCTATGTTCTTCCAAGTCAATGTGAGCAGGTATTTTACTCAGAGGTTCCACATAAACCAGGTTGGTCATTTGTTGTTAGACATGATCCAAGAGGAAGGCCGATAATGTATAATGTGATGGAAGAAGAAGATACCGAAGAAGTAGAAGATGATATAGATGATCACGATCGACAGTTACTCGATGATGTTCCTGACGGAAATGTACACGAAGAAGAAGTTGATGATGATGATGGTGTTGCTGTTGATGATGATGGTGATGGTGATGGTGATGGTGATGGTGATGGTGATGGTGATGGTGATGGTGTCAGTGATGGTGATGATGATGAAGATGACGAACACAATGACGATGACGACGACGAGAACGATGACGATGACGACGATGACGATGACAATGACGATGACGACAACGACGACGACGATGATGATGATGATGATGATGATGATGATGATGATGATGATGATGATGATGATGATGATGATGATGATGATGATGATGATGATGATGATGATGATGATGATGATGATGATGATGATGATGGTCATGATGGTCATGATGATGAGTTGGATGAAGAAGAAGATCAATGACATGAATGAAATGTATGACATGTGATTATTATATTATATATTTAATATTGATATCTTGATAGAAATTGATTTGACTTATATGGTTACATAAATAATTCATATGTTTTGAATTCTAATGCCATTACTTAATTAATTCATGATGCACCTCTAGCTATGTGATAGATGGTGATTTAAAATACATATGTGATGGATTACATGGTTATGATGATACATGTGACATTTTTTGAACTTTGTGTTTATTTATGGAATATGGACTACTTATTAGCTATGTGATGGATGGTGATTTATGATACGTATGTGATGGATTACATGTTTATGATGATACATATGTGATTCTTATGATGCTCAATTACATATATGATGATACATATGTGATGCTTATGATGCTTATGATGCTTATGATACTGTAGTATTTATTGTTTATCAAATTACAAATGTAATGCTTATGATACTCAATTGTTGGTGCAGGAACCTGAACCCCTTTGACGAGGATCCTGCACAGTCTCATGGATCGATAGGTATAAGTCAATACACCTTATAGAAATAATATATTTTTAAAAAATTACAAGAAAAAAAAACTTCCTCAGTTTTTCAAACATCAACATTAGCAGCAAATCTAATACAGTTATCAACACTTGAGGCCCCAGTTGGACTTACTCAAATTTTAATCTCAACATCAACTTTATGGCCGACTTCTTCATCAATATTACCCTCATTTGCAAAATATCTCTCTCATTACCAACTAACTCTCTCATTTGATGGTGCACAGGTATCACCAAATAGGTATTTGTCAGATGTGTCTTCCTCGAGTGAGGGAAATGCAGGAATAGAAGAGGAAAGTGAGACATGTAGTAGATCTCAAATAGGGAGATCAACTAGAGGTCAAAAGATTAGAAGAAAATTCAATAAACGCATGGAATTTTTTCTTGCTCAAGGGGGGTCATGATCTTATGATGATGAGACCAAATGCGACATTGAGGTGCCCTTGAGGTACAAACATCTATTGAAACAATGTGTACCCAAGGAACTTCCTCCAATAAACACTGATTTTTGTGTTAATGAGAGGATATATCGCATAGCACCTTCGTCATTACATGGTTTGGGCCTATTTTCCATGGACAGCATAAAGGTCTGTTACAAAAAAGTTGCTGAATTGATGGAGTTTGTTGGACCTTGTTACAATTATAATGATTGGATGCAGATTGTTCGATATAAAAAAGGTATGCGTAGGTATGCACTATCAACCAATTATATACAACAAAAAGATAATGATCAAAGTAAATGAGTGGCTGTATACATTGATGGAAGGCCAAAAGCAACAAGGAATATTGTAGGTTTTATAAATAGTACACGACCTGGGTCAACTAATAAGCAACCCAATTGCATATTTGAGGCACGTGAGGGAAATTGTGTGTTTGTATGTGCGATAAAATCAATAAGTGCAGGGGAAGAGCTGCTAATCAATTACAATTTGAATCATATAGATACAAACAAAGTTACTATCATGGGGGTGGTACGTACTATATATATACCATTTAAGCCAACTTCCAATTAATGAATCCAATAAACCATTGTATTATTAAGTTTTTTTGCTAAGTCTATTGGTTTCATTTCGCTAACGTTTTTATATTTTTTCTTTGTCACAGGGCCACATGGATCCACCACATAGCACAGATAGGGGTGTAGGTCCCGACACTTCTACGGAGCAAGTAAACCTCATTGTAACTGTACAAATTAGATAGAATCAAACTGTTACATTATGATCTTTTCTTGAGTGTTTTGAAGTAATTTTGATAGTGTTAATTATATTCTTGTCACAGACGGATGTTCGGGATAAGGGAAAGGAACCTGCAGTACCTCAGCACCTCCATAGGGATGTGGGGCACTCGACAGTGTTATGCACTGATGACATCGCACTTACCGCAAACCTTATGCAATTTGTACATAAGAATATTAGAAAAATTAGGCAAGAGATTCTTGATTTGGCAACCATAAGTCCTCAGACTGATGAGATAACAAAGAGGGTGCAACTATTGTTGACGACAATGGAAAACTTGCAAGTAAGCAGTAATGAAAGCTTTAATCATAACAAAAGTTCAATAATGGTTTATATTTTTATCTCTTTTATGTCATTAACTAAAATATGTATGTGTTGTTTTTGCATAAATTTATAGGGCCTCATCATCCTGGTGGCGATGATCAGGGTATTGCGAGTAGTTCAAGTGATGACCATGTTCTATATATTAAAACCACTCCTTTGGACTTGTGAACTTGCTTTTTTAATGTTTTACATATTTAATGTATTACTCTTCAGGTGCTGACATGGGTCCGAGGTCGAGCCCAACTGTATTGTCGACTGCAATGTTGGCAACACGTAGTATGCAGACATCGTCTGTTGCACCGGCTCGTGTTGTCCCGCCCCCTGGTGGTAGATCCCTCTTTTTCTCTCTCTTTCGTTATGTGTTTATTACCCTTGAAGTGTTATTTCTTGGAGGCATTTCATAGTGGATTCATTTATTGTGGCAGGAGATGCACATGAGGATGCACCAGAGGCAAGTACTACTGATAACATACCATCATTTCCTGGATCTTCCCGTATTGCTAGTACGGGAACGTTGCAGGCCACATTGGTGGTGAGCGACAAAGAATTGATTCCCTTGAAGATACAAAAGGTTCCAAGTACTTTAAAATATCATTATATATAGTCTAATTGTAATTTACTTACTGATCACTCATTTTGGACTAATGATCCCATGTTTTTTTTGCAGGAAATGATATTTTTTATAAAAATCTTAATGACATTTCATTGCAGATATTTGGCCCCACCATACGTAAAAGGTGGAACATCATACATGAACTAACCCTTATCCACTATTTTGATTTCATATCATTGCTAGAATAGTTTTCCTTTTATCCATTTCTTGAACTATATCAAAGGTAGCTTCAGTTTCTTTCTAAATCTAACAGGTTTGTTTTTGCTTTAAAGGTGGAATGACCAAGAAAAAAAGTTAAAAGATGAACTCACAAACAGTATGGTAGGGTTGTTTGGAAATGACACGTTCGACAAGACTAAGCTCCTGGAAAAAAGTTGGCACATATCTGAAGTATGTGAGGGACCAATACAGGACACATTTAGAGAAGAACGTAAAGTATGAGCGTCCCCCCATGATTCCAGAGAGGGAGTGGAAGGACCTGATTTTGGATGCAAAGGAGAGAATTGAAAGGAAAAAAGGAAATACACCACCAGACACTAGAAGAAGGTATGTGATACTATTAAGAATGTGAATATGTACTAATTATTCATTATATTTATATAATCTAACATATTTCAAACTTTTCATAGATTGAGTGACACGTCAAAGGCAACCAAGGCAAGACAAGAAAAGCATGGGCAACACAAACTCGGCTCTAGTGGTTATATGAAACTTGCCGCACGAATTGTAAGAATCAGTAAATTAAGTATCACATCAAAATATTTATAAATTGTAAACAATTTTTTTTTTTATCAAACAATACAAGCAAAATTCACAATACCAAGCAAAAATGCAGGGCTTTGAATTCAATAGAGCACCCACAAAAGATGACAAGAGAATTGGCTACCAGCAAGGCTATATAGCCGTGGCTAAATGGCTACGAGAATTGATTGGGCAAACATGAGATTCTGATGCATCTGTCACAACGGTAATTAAGCTAAATGAAAATTATTTCAAGTTGAATACTTAACCAATAATCTATTTGATGTTAAGTTTCAACATAAAGTGACTATATTTTTTTTAAATAAGCAAGCAATGATAACACTGCACGTGACATTGCAATGCAACATGATAATCATGGAATAGAACCTGTACATGAAGGTCCGGATGTGCATCTTAGTAGTGGAGGTATTCATTTGCTATTCAAATTTTTTATGTAATTATTAATACAATTAAACATCTTAAATTGAAAATTAGTGTAGTAATTAATGTAACCTTTATTGTTAATATTTTAGAGCATGTAGTCGGTGGTGACCAAGTGGAGCATGATCCAGGTAGACAACATCAGGAACATGATGTTCCCCAATCAGGTAAAGAGGACCACTGTTATTCCTTTAAACAAATTTATTGCAATTGGTGTATTGATTAATGTAACGTTTCGTATTTCAACTCCAGAGGATCTAGAGGGTGCTCAGCATGTCGAGGTTGAGGCTAGACAAAATGATGTGGAAGATGATGTGGCCCCATCAGGTAAAGAGTGTAACAGTTGTGTTCTTTAAATTAATGAAATACTTGTAACAATAATAAAAAAATGTTTTGAATTTAACCCAATTCTTTGTTATTGTAGAGGACCCCCCTTTGGTTCAACATCCTCGTCCTTTGTAGGACTAGGCATACATCAAGAGCACGAGAAGAGGGCATAACATCCGTAGATGGGGGAAATGATGAAGAAACTGATGTTCCACTTAGTCTTTTCATATCTTCAAAAAAAAAACAAAGAAAGAAATGATTGTAATCTACCTTATTTGATAGTGACTGATTTTTATGTGTAATGAATGTAATTATGTGCTAATGAATGTTCATGAATGATATGTGTTGATGATTATTGATGAATGTTGCGTTTTAATGAAAGTTAATGAATTTTATGTGTTAATGAACGTTATGTGATAATGAATGAATGTTATATTTTATTAATGGATGAAAGAATGAATGGAAGAATGAATGAATGTTAGATGTTAACGAGGAATTTAGAGTGATGTTAGGGGGGGGGGAGGGGCCAAATGAGCTTCCACCTTCACATGGTTGGCCATGTTAAGTAGAGAATATTAAACTATTCTCGAAACAAAGTGAAGCTCAATTATAAGATGTGAAATGTTTGAAAGGTGAGAGTCCACAAACAGATGTGAAATGTTTAAGTAGGCCTCCCAATGAAGTGGATCTCATAGACACGAAGAATCCTATATAGAGAATCATTGAGAGCCCTTGAAGAAGAAAATTTGAACTTCGATGAAGCAATACATGATGGAGGAATATCTTGCAAGAGGAAATCAAAGTCATTATGGTGTCATCTAGATCTGAAATGTGGTCTACTTTTCAAAAAAGTAAAGATACTTGATATGAATGTGTCATTGATTTGACAATTCTAATGTCTGGTAGATGACTTTGATGCTCTCAAATTGTTCTTGAAGCTTATATGGCTCAGTTCTAATCCTTATAAGATTTTAGACTGATTTAGGCACTATGATCTCACTGCAAATTTATCATTTATTGGTTGTTCTTTTGTTGATAGTGACATTTATCACTACTTTCATCTGAGGCAATCACTTCTTGACAGTCAAAAGGTTGCCCGAGGTCAAGTTATATCATGGAAAAATGAACGCGGAGAAGAACTTCTATTTTTAAGTAACAAGGTATAGATCTACATTCTGCATGACACTTTTGTAAATCCATGCATATACTACTCTTATATATAATATACTTTGTTAAAGAAATGCTTGTTATTATTATTCCAAAGAGGTTTACCTCAGCTGGGCATGATCTGAAGGAAAATCTCTCCCCACGTAGGTAAGGAAAGAAAGCATCTAGATCCTACGTGTAAAACTTATATCCTTTCATAATCATGCAAGCATAACTTTCACAATCAAAGCCAAGTCTTGTCCAAAAAGTTGCAACTTCCCCATCAAATGGGGAGGTAACTCCCCAAAAAAAAGCTTGGCATCATGCCCTCTGAGGGAACTTCATTGCTACAAACTAAATTGTATGCCTTCCATGACCATTCAAGAATCCCTTAATAGTGGCCCACACTAAGAGTCGCAATATATAACTATCTAGGTACTCTAATATTCCTTCCTCCCATCCCAGTGCAACATACCAATGCACAAATGACCATAGATTTGTGGATATAGACAGTCCACATTCAAGTCATCTCACTATAGCCAATTGATGCAGGGGCATCTTCAAATTCAAATCATGGGATTCTTGAAGAATCAAACTCCTCTTGATTGGTTTTCAGGTTTTGAAACACTTAAGGATAGTTTTGGTTTATTTTCATGTTGATGTAATAAGTCCCCCCACCTTGTAAGCCTATGCCCTAGGTAGGTGTGTTATAAACCACCTTGGGTATATGGAAATTGGGGTTATTCATTCCTTGAAGGAATTTTTAGTGCATTTGAAGATTTTTAAGTGTCTTAGGGGTCAATTAGTGTCTAGGTGTGTTTAGGAGGACAAAATGTCAAAAGTTGTCAAAAGTTGTCAAGCAACTATGACAACTTTTAACCCAAAATTGCAACTTCCTCCAAACCGCCATGTTGGTTTCCAAAATCAGTTGATAAATATTGGAAGGGTCATTAAAGGTCGAATTCCAACCTTTGGCAAGGTTGTTGAAGGAAAATGAAAGTTTTGTGAACAAAGAAACCAATAAAAATCTGTCTTTTTCCTGCATTTTGTTGCTATTTCCCATATTCCATACAGTACGGCTTTCTCCAGGGCATAAAACCTCTTGAATATGAAATTCACATGTCTTACCTTTCCAATGCAACAAGTCTGAGCCTCTAACTCTTCTGGAGCCATGAGAAAAGTGGTTTTTTGTGAAGGTACCCTGGATTTGACAGTCTACCTAGGGTTTGACAGCAAATATGAGTTTTTCTTGCTGATACCTCATGGGATTTGTATAGCCTTTGGGGTGAAGCAAGTGGTGAAAATGTAATTTAAGATTTCCAAGACCTTTTGCAGGGAAGTGATAGGTAAAGGCGAGGGTTTGAAGTTTTAGAGGTGGGCATCTCTATGTGACCACCTTGGTTGGGTATGCATCCGACCCCACAAATGATGATAGCGGTGGAACCAAGGGCTATAACTTGGTAATTTATGTTGTATCCATGTCCCCCACATGTATCAAGTCTTACTTTGCCTAGGCAGCAGTTTTTGAGTATACTTCCTTTGTTAAGGTGGCCTAATTAGGGCTATTAGGCCTAGGAGTGAAGTTGGGTTTATAACCCTTAGACATTGGATCTGCCCAAACCCTTTTGGAATCCTTTGGCACTCACTTGAATGAAATAAAATCCACTCTTATTTGTAGAGGTATTTTGAGAAATGAACAAGAAACCTTAAGTTTTTTAGACTAGCAGGGCTACTAGGCGTGACAGGCCTAATTGTAGCAGCAGTACTAATTTTTCTCAGTACATCTTGTTTGATGATTGTAACAGGTCTATTAACCCTATAAGATAGTAAATCAAGGTATTGGAGGTCCCCATTGCCTTAGGAAGTGTGTGTCCACCTTTGGTTGGGTGTAGTGGCCTTTGAGTCCTGAGAGACTTTTGTGAGACATTGTGGGATTGGCATTGTCTAGATGGCTTAGTATGGGGAGAGGTATGAAAACAATCAAATTGAAACCAATCCAACCCTTGATGTCTTTGTAGAAGTTGTAGGGTCCTTGTTTGGGGTTCTTGAGTGAAGGATCCTGTCTCAGCAACAAGGGCTCTGCATCACCAATGGGTGGATTAAATCCATACAACTGCGTAACTTGTAGATCTAAAACAATGACGCATGTAAAACTCATCATCACACCAATAACTTGCAAACTGAGATAAAAAGAAATATCATATGGATCTCAAGACAAAGAAACCAAATCAACTCCAAATCCGATTTGCCAAACAATTCCACTAGTCAAGGAATCCATCAAGAAAATATTGTAGAGATGATGAGGGACTAATGATTGCATACCAACATCTCCTCACTAAGAAAGTTGCAAACAACCTCCTTGAATCATGTACTAAACATGCATGCAAACCCACAACTATCTTTCATCTAGAACCACCTATTGATGTTTTTTTATGCACCGCGAACACAATAAAATACCAAGGTATTCTATCATCTCTTGAACAAAGAAACTTTGAATGCTAAACAAAGTGATCAATCAAAGCAACTCCAAGGTTTACAATACGAACTATGCAACTTAATTGCATGGGATAGACTTAGTGAATATGGTGTAATTTTGCTGGAATCGCAAGGGGGCTTACATTTTTCTTGAACTCTACTGGAAGTTGGACTCTACACTAACTTGCTTGGAAAATAAAAGACAAAAGAGATAAAGGGTTTAGAGATCTAATTTAATCCTAAGAACAGTGACAATAAAGGATGATGATTTGATAGACGAATTCCATAATCAAGCTTTGCTTTGCCATGCAGAAACAAGTACACAAAACTAATGCAATCTTCTAAGGAATAACGAAGGGTTTTCATATCATGAACATTCATTCGAACACCCAAAACTAGCGCAATTTAAGTGAACATTCACAATTGAACTTATGCTTAATGAAGTTCAGACTAACCGTACATTGCAACTTACAACCAGCAAATTACAAATAGTATGAACAGGAATTCCATCAAGAAATCATCACATTTCTCCATTGCAATATATGAAATTTATCTAAACTTGAGAAGTAACAAGAAGCCATGCAACATGTAGAAATTACACGTAGAAATCCACCATGCTTCAATGAAGATCATGTATTAAAATCAACAAGTCTTGGCAACAATTCCTTCTTTCCTCCTACTCTACTATACTTGCTATCTAACTGCTATCTATGAACTATTAATTGTTGACTAGCAACTATTAACCTTTACAAATGAAAAGGCTAGGCCTTTTATAGACCCCCATTATAATGAATGACCCAGATTGACTATCAAATCAACAGATGAGATAATATAGTGAAACCCTAATTAGGGCTTGTTATAACAAACTCCATTCTAGCCAATTAAATAATTACATTGAATAGGACACATGTCCACCTTGAATTCTAACCAATGAGGAAATAGGTTAGGTATGCTTGAACAAACTTTGATGCATCGCAATGTGTCACTAGCTCATTCATTAGATGAATCAAGTATGATGAACTTGGACATGTCAATGTGGCTTCACTTGATTAGGTTGAAGATGATTGGATGCCAACTCAACTTTCCAAGTCGATCATCACAAAGCTTATGTGATTGAGCAATATCTCTTGATACTCAACGTTATCTAGTTTTCTCAACATGATGAAGGTGGTGGGACATATTCCCAAATTGTATCATCTAGATGATCAAGTCCTTAGCTTTTGATTAATTCTTCTGAAACTATCTACTTGATCATGTTTGTGTCCTTCCATCTTCCTGATAGTTCTTGATCCTTTTATGTGACCGTGTGCTTAATGAAGTATATGTTTGATGATGCTTGGTCCTCCTTTTGTTGCATCTCCATACCAATGATGCTTGCTTCAACTTCATGGTGCATATACTTGACTTGAATGGCTTGCTTTGATGAAATCCTCTTTGAGATTCAAAAATCTACCTCTTTGTGGGGTAATTCACCTTGGTGAATATGTTTGATATAGACTTTGTAATGCCTAGGCTTGATGTAGAACCCACTTATTCTTGATCTATCCAACCTTGATCACCTTTGTAACTCTGACTTGAATACCTTGATCATTGGTGATTGATGTCTTACATATGGCCTATCGTGTTGTAGATCCCTTCATTTTAAAGCAATCCTTATTGATTTCTCCTTATTCTACTGATTGCTATTCTTGGATTTTCGAAGGGAATGCAAGATAGTCTTTTGTTTCTTCCTTGTTGAATCCTCATAATATCTTGATCATCATTTGACATTGTCCTTGCACCTTGAGATGCTCCTTCCTTTGTATTGCATTGTTGAAAGCTTTGAATAGGTTTAGCTCCTCATGTTGCCATCCTAAACTCGTGAATCTTGGTGTTGATATTGATGTGAAAACCCTCCATGATGCCAATGTCCTCTTTCATGCCTTGAAGCCTCCTTTCATCAAGTGTCTTCATCCTTGCATTGAAGCATGATGTTGGCATGCTCTACGTGTTGGGTAAGGTGTTCTTTTCCTTGTAATGAAGTCCTCACATCCTAAAAGCAAGAAAGAACATATCGTGAATGAAATGAAAAACAAATAATGCATCACAAATAAATTTAATCTGATTTTATACCCTAATTCACAGACCTGCTCCCTAATTCTTCTCCTCTTAATTGGTTGCAAATTGAATTTGATGAGCATTTGATCTTTGTTTTATATGCTTCCTTTTTACCTTTGCCTTCATTTCACCTCCATAGGTCGGCCAGCCCAATAATTGTTTATTAAATTCATGAATTTACCTTCCTTCTAGTCGACTTAAGGTGCTCTTCTCTTGCTGAGTGGGTTTGGACTCCTCTCATGCATAGATTTAGGCACAAATAACAAGAAGTTTTGCACAGATTGGGGTCGGCAATGTAGAAAATTACTATTTTATCCTTTAAACGTTTGCATTTTTCCTCAAAATAAGGCCAACTTAGGGCTATTTTACCCCCGAGTGGGTTTGAAAGGCTCATATGCATAGACTAGAGGTGAGAGAGTGAGAGGAAGAGATAATGACCTGGAGAGGGTAGAGAAAGAGAAGTAGAGAGGGAGAGAAGAAGAGAGGGATGGAGAAAGAGACCTAGAGAGGGGAGAGAGAAGAGAGATAGTAGAGAGGGATAGAGAAGAGAGATAGAATAGAGATACCAATGCCAATCTTTTTCTATAAAAAAATTTTCTGAAAAATCGGACTACCATCAGAATTCTGACATCAAAGCGTAAAAATTCCGACAGAGGAGTGTCATTGGATGCACAGCATCCTCGTCGGAACTCTCCTGGAGGCCATCGTAATGCCGACACCAAAGGGTTAAAATTATGACGGCCTCCAGGAGAGTTCTGATGAGGATGTTGTGCATCCGATGACACTCCTCTGTCGGAATTTTTATGCTTTGATGTCAGAATTCCGATGGTAGCCCTAGATCGAGACGGTATTCTTTCTGGGTATGAGTATCAATGGTGGTCGTCGGAAAGGATGGGGCTAATGTCGGAATTGCGACGACCACAAGGATAGTCAGAACTTCCGACAAAAAGTTTTCAACGGCTTTTTTTGTCGATAGTGCGACAAAAATCCATCGGAATTCCGACGATTTGCTATCAAAATTTTGACCCAAATGTACTAGTGTATGTGAAGGAATTACAGAAAAAGTTTCGGTTAGAAGACTCCAAACCGGTTGGAACACCTATGGTTACTGGTTGCAAATTATCTAAAAATGATGAATCTTCGAAAGCTAATCAAACTTTGTACAGATCTATGGCTGGTGGACTACTATACTTGACTCAAAATAGACCAGACATTATAAATGTTGTGTGCATGGCTACTAGCTATCAAGCTAATCCGAAAGAGATTCATGTCACTGCTATAAAGAGGATATTTAGGTACTTGAAAGGGACTGTGGATTATAGTTTGTGGTATCTGAGGAATGATGATTTCATGTTATGTGCTTACACTAATGTTGATTGGGCTAGTGATGTTGATGACCAGAAGAGTACCTCCGGTGGTGCATTCTTTTTGGGTAAGAAATTGGTTTCATGGGCTAGTAAGAAACAAGATTCAGTTTCCTTATCTACTGCTGAAGTTGAGTACATTGTGTTGGATTATTGTGGAGATTGTTAGATTTGGTTGTTCATTTTTGCTGCTAGGATATGTTGTTGTCATTGATGTCAACATTTTCCTATGAGTTATTCCGTTGAGTTTGGGAAAAAAAAATTGATCCAGTTTTGTAGTTTGGTTTTGTTGATCATTGTTTTGCAGAATCCGGTATATTCCGGTGTGATCAGATCTTGTGTTGAGACTTTGGATTATTGTTTGGTATGATCTTGTGTATCTTCATTTCAGATGGTCCATGATTTTGGTGCTCTGCAAGTTATCTTTCTTCATGACAGTTGTTGATTGGTTGTGTTCTTGAGCTTTGAGACATTGACTGATGAAGATTTGAAAAGAGGTGTTGGTGCAACTGTTCTGGATGATTCAAACGTGCTTGCTAGTGTTTCCTAGTCATGTCCTATTTATTTTGGCAATCCACATTAACCGTTGTGCGATTTTTTGGTAGTTTCTATGAATCGGTGATTATTTTCATGTTATGCAGTATTATTGGTGGTGTAGCATGTCGTGGTTGATCTTGGTGGGATTTTCGGTGGATGTAATCATTTGGGAATTTAAATTAGGTACATGCTATGTAATGTGGATCATAATATTGGTCCGACGGTTGATCCTTGTATCATGCAATGTAATTTTTGTAATTGTGAGTTGGGGGTTGAGGATTTAGTCGACCTTGTTATCAAGGTTGATGATTTGTATATATAGGTGAGATGCTTATGTAATTTAGGTGTCGGTATTATGTCTGCATTATCAGAGAGAGGTGATTGTGTGAAAAAGAGATTTATCATTTGGTGAAGTGTTGTGGTGAGATTGGTGTTGCTGAGCAGACAACTGTGCTTGGCTAGAACTGTCATTAGGCATTTGTAGATGCTATCACTGCAGTTCATTTCTTCTGGATTGTAGTACAAATCATATTGTAAGTCAGTGAGACTTACCTAGGGGTTGTAGCTTTTCGGTCATATATCTTTTGAGCAGTGAGCTCTAGGCAGTGTGCCTGAATGCATGTGCATTCCCCTTTGTAATATTTTGACATACTACTACAGAGTATCATCTTGTTGTGGGTAGGTTCGCACCATGGTTTTTCCCTTAACCGGGTTTTCAACATCAAAATCTTGGTGTTGTGTGTTGTGTTGTTAATTTTCTTATATGTTATTGTTGTAGTCTATCAGTTTATGTTTTGGAGTTTAATTTGCTGAGATCCAATGAAGACTGATTCACACCCCCCCCCCCCCTCTTAGTCTTCCTTCTTGATTGTTTCTAACAATTGGTATTAGAGCCAGATCCTCTGGTAGAATCTTAATCGCTTGAGGAGATCCAGGATGGCAACTCAAGGTATTCTTTTCAAGAAGGATAGTCTGAGGTTTGATGGAAGCAACTATACTATGTGGGAGAGATGAATGGAGGTGCATTTGAAATGTCTTGGAGAAGAATATTGGAAGATTACTAAGAATGCCTATGTTGTTCCTCAGAATGGACCATCCACTCCTGATGAGGTTAAGAAAGATGAATATAACATCAGAGTGAAGGAAGCATTGCTTAGTGCCCTGACTAATTCTAAAATGATAAATGTTATGGAACTTCAAACTGCGCATGAGATCTGGGTGAAGCTTGAAATCCTGTATGAAGGTGATAGTCAAGTGAAAGTTGCTAAGTTGTAGAGTTGCAGAGTTTAAAAGGAAAGTATGAGACATTGAAGATGGGAGATGATGAGAACATACACTCATACATGGCTAAGGTGAATGAGCTTGTTCTTGGTATCAAATCTGTCAGTGGATAGATTGAAGAAGATGAGATTGTTGCTAAGTAACTAAGATCTTTGCCTCCTACTTATAAACATAAGGTTGCCACTATTGATGAGATCCAGAGTGTCACTACAATGACAAGAGATGTGTTGGTTGGAAAAATTGTTGCATTTAAGCTGAGCGAATTTGGAGAATCACATGGAAAGTCTGAGACAACATTCAAGGCATCAACATCTATTTCCGATAAGCAGAAATATGATCCTGATGAGTGCAGGATATCCAGATATGAAAGAGAAAGAAGAGAGATAGCAAAGCAAGAAAGAGAGCTTGATGAGCTTGAAGCATTGATTGCCCAAAGATTGCCTAAAGGTGTCGGTAAGTATAATGGAAAGTTGCCCTTTAAATGCTTCTACATGCCCAGAGAGAATGGATAAGTATGACAGACATGATAAGTTTGATAAGCATGATAGGAATGACATATATGAGAAGCATGAAAAGTATGATAAGCCTTATAAGTCTAACCAAAAGTTTAGGAACCAGAAGAACTATTATTATATTGCAAATGAAGGTGTTACAGATGATGAATCAGAAGGAGATGAAGTTGTGTTTATTGTCATTAAAGAGGATAGACCTGTGCCTATTGATTCCACTAGTTATTTTGTTGAGGAGAAAGCTTTAGCTGCTAAGGTAGAAGAAAACAGTGAATGGGCGATTGACAACAGGTTTTCACATCATATGACCGGTGACAAAAAAAAAATTGTAAGCATGGAAATGTATGATGGTGGAATAGTTAGATTTGGAGATGACAAAGCCTGTGTAATCCATGGGAGAGGTTCTATTTCTTTTGATGGTAAGCATAATGTTGATGTTGTTGTGTATGTTGAAGGTTTGAAGCATAATATTTTGAGTGTTGGACAAATGGTTGATAAGGGTTATGATCTAAAATTCAAAGATGGTAAATGCAAGATCTTGAATGCCTTCGGTATAGAGATTGCATCTGGGACTAAGACTGAAGGTAACATTTTTCATTTGAATGCTGGTGAGAAATTTTGTTTGATTGCTAAGATAGATGAAAGTTGGTTGTGGCATAGAAAAATGTGTCAAGTAAACTTTAATTCATTGATTAAGATCAGTTCTACACAACTTGTTAGGGATCTGCCTAAGATTGTTAAACCTATTAATCTGGTATGTAAGGAATGTCAGTTGGGTAAGCAAACAAGAACTTCTTTCAAGAGCAAAAGATATACATCTGATGGATTGTTAGATCTTGTGCATACTGACTTGTGTGGACCTACAAATGTTAGAAGTGTGCAGGGTGATAGATACTTTATGTTGCTAATTGATGATTATTCTAGAATGATGTGGGTTGTCTTTTTGAAGGAAAAATCAGAAGCATTTGAGAAATTCAAGATATTCAAAGCTAAAGTTGAAACTGAGTCCGGATTGAAGCTGAAGTGTCTGAGATATGACAGAGGTGGAGAATTCTGTTTCGGTGAGTTCAACTCTTTCTATGAGATGTATGGAATCAAAAGACAACTATCTGCTCCTAGGACCCCACAACAGAATGGGATTGTTGAAAGGAAGAACCATACTATTTTAGATGTTGCAAGAACCATGTTGATTGAAGGAAATGTTCTGAAGGTCTATTGGAGAGAAGATATTAGAACTATAGTCTATACATTCAATAGAGTTCATATCAAAGGTGATACCGGTAAGACCCCTTGTGAGATATGGTTTGGTCATGTTCCTACTGTGAAATATTTCAAAGTTTTTGGTAGAAAATGCTATATCAAGAGAGATGAGGATATTGGAAAGTTTGATGGTAGAAGTGATGAAGGTATCTTTTTGGGATATTCTACAAATAGCAAAGCCTACCAATGTTATAATAAGAGACTGAGAAAGATAGTTGAGAGTGCAAATGTGAAGGTGGATGAAAACCTTGGGAAGGAGATCAGAGCTTATGATGAAGGTCAACATGTTGTTTTAGCTCCTATTCAGCCTGAAGAGCCTAAGCAAAATGATCTAGTAAAGACTATTAATCTGGATGTTGTTGTTTCTATTGATGTTGTGTAGGAACCTTAGGATTAGAACAATCAAAAGACTCTGAGGAATGTTAGACTAAATCATTCTAAGAATCAGATTATTGGTGATAAGAATAAAGGTGTGATGACTTGAAGAAGATTAGCTGCAGAAGAAGTATGCTTGATTTTTAAAGTTGAATCTAAAGATGTTTTTGAAGCCTGTAAAGATGATAATTGGATTAGAGCCATGGAAGAAGAGCTAGATCAGATTGAAAATAAAAATACTTGGGAACTTGTGCCTAGACCTAAGGATAAAAATGTTATTGGTACTAAATGGGTTTTTAGGAACAAATTGAATGAAGTCGGTGAAGTAGTCAGAAATAAAGCCAGACTAGTCTGCAAAGGATATTCACATCAAGAACGGATTGATTATGAAGAAAATTTTGCTTCGGTTTCCATAATTGAAGTTGCTAGATTATTGCTTGCTTATGTTGCTTATAAAGATTTCAAGGTATATCAGATTGATGTCAAATATGGATTTTTGAATGGTGATCTAGAAGAAGAAGTTTACATTGAACAACCTGATGGATTTTCATTATCAGATGATGGAGACATGGTATGTAAGTTGAAGAAATCACTTTATGGATTGAAACAAGCTCCTAGAGCCTGGTATGCTAGGTTGGACAAATACTTGCTAAAATTTGGATTTATCAAAGGTGTTGTTGATAGTAATCTGTATTTTAAGATTGAAAGTGATAACATCTTGATTGTTGAAGTCTTTGTTGATGACATTATCTTTGGTGGTGATGATGATATGAGTATGAAGTTTGTCAGTGATATGCAAAAATAATTTGAGATGTCTATGATTGTTGAGATGAAATTTTTCTTAGGTTTGCAGATTGCACAAATAGGAAAAGGTATCTTTATATCTCAAACTAAGTATGTGAAGGAATTGTTGAAGAAGTTTAGATTAGATGATTCTAAATTGATTGGAACTCCTATGGTGACTGGTTGTAAATTGTCTAAAAATGATGAATCACCAAAATCTAATCAGAGTTTGTACAAATCTATGGTTGGTGGACTACTATATCTTACTCATACTAGGCTTGACATTATGCATATTGTGTGTATGGTTGCTAGATATCAAGTTGATTTGAAGGAGAGTCATGTCACTATTGTTAAAAGAATATTCAGATATCTAAAGGGAACTAAGGATTATGGTTTATGGTATCCAAATAATGATGATTTCATGTTGTGTGCTTACACTGATGCAGATTGGGCTAGTGATGTTGATGACCAGAAAAGTACTATCGGTGGAGCATTCTTTTTAGGTAAGAAATTGGTTTCATGGGCTAGCAAGAAACAAGATTCAGTATCTTTATCTATTGCTGAAGTTGAATACATTAGTGCTACTAGTAATTGCACTCAGATAGTTTGGATGAAGCAAATTTTGAAAGATATCAGAGTTATTTATGATGAGCCTACTGTTATATAATGTGATAATTACAGTGCTATAAACATGTCTAAGAATTTGGTACAACATTCAAAGACTAAACATATATCAATTAAATATAATTACTTGAGAGAGAAAGTTATTGAACAAAATGTGAAGTTGAAATATGTATCTACAAAGAAACAAATTGTTAATATTTTCACTAAGCCTTTGCCTACAGATACATTTGTCTATTTGAGAGACAAGTTAGGGGTATCCACCCCTTCTGATGAGAAATAGATGCATTGAGTTGCATCGATCTGGTGGAATTTAGAGCCCTATTCTTTTATCTGGATTGATGAGTTGGTGGTGCTCCTCTACTGGAGTAGTCTATGTTTTGGAAAAGAGATTTCTGAGATTTCTGGTTATGTGTTTTAGGGGGGAGAGTTTGGTTTTCTATTTTGGAGATCTTTGGCATTGTTGTCAAAGGGGGGTAGAGATCATGTGAAAAACTGCTTTATCTATCTTGATCTTAGGGGGAGTTTGTTGGTGATATCTTCTTTCTTTGCATTGATTGTTTTTCACATTCATATGTTGCCATCAATGCCAAAGGGGGAGATTGTTGGATTATTGGGGAGATTGTTGGATTTGGTTGTTCATTGTTGTAGATAGGATATGTTGTTGTCATTGATGTCAACATATTCCTATGAGTTATTCCGGTGAGTTTGGGAAGAGTTTTTTATTCGGTTTTGTAGTTTGGTTTTGTTGATCATTGTTTTGCAAAATCCAGTATTTCCTCTGGTATATTCTGGTGTGATCAGATCTTGTGCTGAGACTTTGGATTATTGTTTAGGATGATCTTGTGTATCTTCATTTTAGATGGTTCATGATTTTGGTGCTCCGCAAGTTATCTTTCTTCGTGACAGTTGTTGATTGGTTGTGTTCTTGAGCTTTGAGACGTTGACCGATGAAGATTTGAAAAGAGGTGTTGGTGCAACTGTTCCGAATGATTCTAATGTGCTTGCTAGTGTTTCCTATTTATTCTCTATTTGTTTTGGAGATCTGCATTGATCGTTGTGCGAGTTTTTGGTGGTTTTTATGAACCGGTGATGATTATCGTGTTATGCAATATTTCTGGTGGTGTAGCATGTCGCGGCTGATCTTGACGGTATTTCTAGTGGATGTAATCATTTGGGAATTTGAATTAGGTCCATTCTATGTATTGTAAATCATAATATTGGTCCAGTGGTTGATCCTTGTATCATGCAATGTAATTTTTTATGGTATGATGAAAGAATAAGTATTTGGTAGAATACTAAGAGGGGGGGTGAATCGCTATATTGAAAAACTGATACAAAGTTCCCAAACTCAAACTCAATCACACAAAGTAAACATATCTCAGTCAAGATCAATATTCATAAGAATACTTAACATCAACCGGTTTAACTGTTATGACAACTTAACAGTAAACAACTTCAAACTTGTAAACATCAACAATGCTTAATCATAACTCAACATATTCATCTCTCAATGCTTCTACTTAGCATGCCTTATCAGAAGTTAACCAAATCAACAAATAAGATCACAACCACAAAAGCATTCACTACTTGACATAAATGAATATACGTGGAAAACCCAAATAGGTAAAAACCACAGTGAGATGAGACTCACAAGGATAGCTATCTGAACTCTTCTGAAACTTGCCCTGTTAGGAGCCAAGCTTGTTAAAGCTTTACAATAAGTCATGTTAAGAACTAATTCAAGTTAGGAATCACCCGGTTAAGGGATTTACAAATATGCCTTGATGAAAAGTACAATACCATGTTAGGAGTAACCTTGCTGGATGATTTAAGATTCCAAGCTAATGGACCACCTTGTTAGAGGATTTAATGAGTAACCAAGCTTGTTAGAGCTTACTCGGTCAAGGGATTTCACTTCTGCTATAATTGTTAGAAAACAACAGGTTTTCTTGATCTACCTAACTAGAACTATATTTGCTTGATCAAATCCTTCTAAGCTTCAATCTGCCTTCACTCAAAGTGCAAATCCATTCACCAGTTAGGCAACTACACACTCAACTGATTTCAATCAATCTTGCCAACAACCTTTACAAACAACTTCATCGACCTTAAATACAAATAAATTAGGTCGGTAACACAACAAAAACCTAATTCTCATCATCGAGATTACAAACAAGTTGGTACAATCTTGACCATTAGAAATCATGACAATCTCTTCACATTCTTCAAGAAAATTCCAACCGCTCCATGATCATCGCTTCATTGGACTTTGTAACTCATCATGCACTATGCATTAGATGCAATCCACTTTTCTCCTTCCCTAGACAAAAAAAAATGCGCCAAAATAATTTAAACATATCCTCATACAATGATCACACGTGTCTCCATCATTACCGCTTATCAGATAATAAACCAACAAACTTGATCGGTTAGGGTTTTACAGTTGATAGGTTTATCGGTTACATTACATAGAAAGGTTTAACCCTTTACACCGGTTCAACTCACAAACTTTACATATCGATTTACAACATCTTCCACAAAGCTCTTCTTACTGGTTACTAGCCAATATCAAAAACAACAATATCAACAATGACATGAATACCATTACCGGTTCAATTGAAATCAATGACAACATATCATTAATCCAATCTCTATGAAAAATGCCAATAATCTCAAAATGACAACAATCTCCCCCTTTGGCATTGATGGATATACTAATATCAATGCCTCTTGCTGCTGAGATTGGTGAATAGGAATCTTGATTTACATTACCAAGTATTCACCTTGTTGTTGTCTATCTTCAGCCTGTCCCTAGTTCACCTAATCAGACACAATTCTTCTCCTCAATCACATAATTATTCTCCCCCTTTGACAACAATGCCAAAGTGAAAGTAAAACATGTAATTATGCTCTCACTGTGCATCAACATCATTCTGCAACTGGATGCTCCCCTATGGAATACATCCACTTCTTCATCAATCCATGTAAAATTCTGCAAGTGGTTCAGGGACTGATGCAATCAGCATCATGCTCAACTAACTTCATGAAGAGGGACAACCCCCAATTGACTTCTAAGATACTCGAAAGTGGTCTTAGGTAGAGGTTTGGTAAAGATATCTGCAAGCTGCTCCTTGGTAGAAACATGCTCCAAGATAACATCTTTACTTTGAACTTTTTCCCTCAAGAAGTGATATTTCAATTCAATTTGCTTAGTCCTTGCGTGCAAAAACATGATTTTTTGAAATGTTTATTACACTTGTATTATCACACAAAATATTTATTGGTTCTGAGATTTCCATCTTCAAACCTTCCAAAATGTGCCTCATCCACATATCTTGTGTGCAATTCATATGGGCTACTACATACTCAGCTTCAACAGTAGATTGTGAAGTACAACTCTGCTTTTTACTACTCCATGAAACTAGCCTTCCTCCTAGAAAGAATGCTCCACCGGTAGTACTCTTCTAGTCATCAATATTTCCTGCCCAATCAACATCTGTGTATGCTCTCAAATCAAAATTTACACCATATGGATACCATAACCCATAGTTAATAGTACCTTTCAGATATCTTAAAATTCTCTTGGTTGCCATCAGATGTGCTTCCTTTGGATTCTTCTGAAATCTAGCAACAATACCAACTGCATGGGCAATATCCTATTGATTGTGAACAACATAGTGTAATTTGCCAATCATTGACCTGTATTCCTTTTCATCTACAGATTTAGATGCATCTTCCTTGGACAATTTACAACCTGTAACCATTGGGGTTCCAACTAGTTTACAGTCACTCATACTAAAAGTCTTCAAAACCTCTTTCACATACTTGGATTGAGTAATGAAATTACCATTCTTCATCTATTGTATCTATAAGCCTATGAATTTTTTTATTTCCCCTACTAATGACATCTCAAATTTATTCTTCATTTCATCTGCAAAACAATTACTCATGTCATCATTACCTCTAAATATAATGCCATTTACAAATACTTCACTAGCCAGTATTTCATCTCCTTCAAACTTGAGATAAATGTTGTTGTCATCACTGGTTCTAGAAAAGCCTATCTTCATCAGATGAGTATGAAGTCATTCATACCATGCTCTGGGTGCCTTCTTTAATCCATACAAAGCTTTATGCAATTTGCATATCATGTCTTCCTTATCTGTCAATGCATAACCATTGGGCTACTCTACATAAACCTCTTCTTCTAGTATCCCATTCAAGAATGCAGACTTAACATCCATCTGGTATACCTTGAACTTCTTATGAGCTGCAAATGTAAGTAATGTTCTTACACCTTCTAGCCTTGCTACTAGTGCAAAAGTTTCTCCATAGTCTTCTCCTTCTTCTTGCGCATAACCTTTGCATACTAATCTTGCCTTATTGCAAACTACAATGCCATCTTCATTTAATTTGTTTTTGAACACCCATTTAGTACCTATAACATTCTTGTTTACCGGTCAGGGTACCAGGGTCCAATTGTTGTTCTTCTTAATTTGATCTAACTCCTCCTCCATAGCTTTCACCCAATGATCATTACCAAATGCCTCCTTAGCACTTCTAGGTTCAAAGGTGGAGATCATGCAAGAGTTCTCTCTTATTATCCTTCTAGTTAGTACACCGACATCCTTATCCCTAATGATTTGTTTAGGACTGTGATTCAGTCTCACATTCCTGGGAATAACATGATTATTCTCTTCAAGTTCAACTTCTTCATTATCATCTTCCTTTGAATTTATTTGTTCTAGTTGAACAAGTACATCAGGATTTGCTTTACTGGTTTTTGATTTAACAATTTCAGGTTCCAAAAGCAAAATGCAAGGATCTTCATCATTTTTGTCTGAATTGGTTCCTTCTGTAACTTCAGGACATTCATCTACACGAACATCAACACTCTCAACAATTCTTTGTGTCCGGTTGTTGAAGCATTTATAGGCCTTACTCTTGGTGGAATAGCCAAGAAATATGCCTTCATCACTCTTAGCTTCAAACTTGCTTATGTAATCACCTCTTTTAATAGAACATTTGCTTCCAAATATCTTAAAATAGCTAACATTAGGTGATCTCCCATACCAATACTTATATGGGGTCTTGTCCTTACCTCTTTTCACCAGAACTCGGTTCATTATGTAGACAGTTGTACTTACAGCTTCTTTCCAAAATGTTTTTGCTACATCTCCTTGTATCAACATATTCCTAGCAGCTTCAACCACTGACTGGTTGTTTCTCTCTGCTATACCATTGTTTTGTGGTGTCCTTGGTGCAAAAAGTTGTCGCTTGATACCATTATCATCACAATACTTAGTGAACTCCACAGAAGTGAATTCACCGCCTTGATCTGTTCTTAGACATTTTATCTTTTTGCCACTCTCTTACTCAGCTAAGGCTCTGAATGCCTTGAATTTATCAAAAGCTTCATTCTTATCCTTCAACAATGTGACCCACATCATCCTTGAACAATCATCAGTGAAGATCATGAAGTATTTGTCACCATGAATGCTTCTTGTTCTTATTGGTCCACATAGATCTGTATGAACCAAATCTAACAAGTGCTTTGCTGAGAAGGACTTGCTCTTGAAAGTTGAAGAAATCATCTTTCCTAGCTGACATTCTTTACAAAGAGCATTAATTGGTTTGTCTAGCTGAGGTAGACCTCTTACAGTCTTAGACTTTCTTACTTTAACAATATTGTCAAAATTTATAAGACAAAATCTCGTATGCCAAAGCCAACTATCATCTATTTTTGCAATCAAACAGTTGCTAACTTTAGGATTGAGACGAAATAGATTACCTCTGGTTTGTTTCTCGGTTGCAATCAATTCACCTTTTTTGTCAAAGATTTTGCACATTCTATTTCTAAACTCTAGTGGGTATCCTCTATCATTAAGTTGTGCTACACTTAAAAGATTGTGATTTAGGCCTTCAACCCAATAGACATCATCAGCACTACTTTTCCATTAAGAGAAATACCACCCTTACCTTTAACCATACAGGGTGAGTCATTGCCAAATCTGACAACACGACCATCAAATTCCTTCAAGGAAAGAAATTTGCTCCGATCACCAGTCATGTGATGTGAACAACCACTATCAATGATCCAATCATCAAAGTTATCCATTCTGGATACTAGTGCCTTCTGATCTGATATTTCTTCCTTAATAGCTACAAACACAATATCTTCACTAACATCATCATCATATTCTTCATCAATAATACCATTGTTAATAGCTACAAGACAATCTCTCTTGCCTTTACCCTTATACTTCTTAAATTTGTCTTGCTTGTATTCATTTTCACCATTAGGGCAATTTCTGCTATATGATCAATCTTGTTGCATGAAAAATATTTTAAAGGTAGCTTACCTCTATATTTACCAGTGCCTCTAGGTAGTCATTTTGCCAACAATGCTTCAAGTTCCACTAAGTTGTCTTCATCTTCAACATCTCTGCTAGATCTAGATTCATAGTTATGGTCGGTATCTCTATTTCTTCTCACAGATAAGTTAGAGACAAAAGCTCTGAATGTAGATTCAGATTTCTGTACACTACCATCATAGCCATTTAGTTCAAAAGCAGTAAGTTTGCGAATAATAGAGTCAAGAGTTACCTTTGTCTTGTCAATGGATTCTTCAACTTGGATATCATAGACCGGTAGCAGGGTTCTCAGTACCTTACTGATTACTTTGGCATCTTCCACTTTCCCTCCTACACTCTTTATCTCACCAACTATCTCTTTAATCCTTTGACCATACTGTTGGATATTCTCACCTTCATTCTCATATCATCAAATTTTCCTCTTAAACTCTCCTCTTTGGCAATCTTAACATGTTCATCACCGCTATAAATCTCTTCTAATTTCTTCCATACTTCATATGCAGTTTCAAGACCATGAACATCTACATATTCAGCATCACATAGGGAACTGATAATAGCCTCTAATGCTTGGTGATTTTCTTGTTGTTCTTTCTTCTGATCATCAGTCGGGGGTTCAGTAGGTGTAGTATACTTATTTTCTATATGATCATCCCAATACTGACTACCAAGACTCTTAATGTAAATCTTCATTCTGTCACTCCATATTCTATAGTTATCTTTGTTGAACTTCAGACCTTCTTTCTTCATCATGATCTACAAGATCTTTTCCTCAAGTTGTTAGGATTTTAGATTAAGAGGACCTGAGATGCTCTGATACCAATTGATGGTATGATGAAAGAATAAGTATCCAGTAGAATACTCAGAGGGGGGGGGGGTGAATCAGTATATTAAAAAACTGATACAAAGTTCCCAAACTCAAACTCAGTCATACAAAGTAAACATATCTCAGTCAAGATCAATATTCATAAGAATACTTAACATCAACTAGTTTAACTGTTATGACAACTTAACAGTAAACAACTTCAAACTTGTAAACATCAACAATGCTTAATCATAACTCAACATATTCATATCTCGATGCTTCTACTTAACATGTCTTATCAGAAGTTAACCAAATCAACAAATAAGATCACAACCACAAAAGCATTCACCACTTGACACAAATGTTTGTACGTGGAAAACCCTAATAGGTAAAAACCATGGTGAGATGAGACTCACAAGGATAGCTATCTGAACTCTTCTGAAGTTTGCCCTGTTAGGAGCCAAGCATGTTAAAGCTTTACAATAAGTCTTGTTAAGAACTAATTCTGATTAGGAATCACCCGGTTAAGGGATTTACAAATATGCCTTGATGAAAAGCACAATACCCTGTTAGGAGTAACCTCGCTGGAGGATTTAAGAATCCAAGCTAATGGACCACCTTGTTAGAGGATTTAATGACTAACCAAGCTTGTTAGAGCTTACCCGATCAAGGGATTTCACTTCTATTGTAATTGTTAGAAAACAACAGGTTTTCTTGATCTGTCTGAGTAGCACTATATTTGCTTGATCAGATCCTTCTAAGCTTCAATCTGCCTTCACTCAAAGTGCAAATCCATTCACCAATTAGGCAACTACAAACTCAACTGATTTCAATCAATCTTACCAACAACCTTTACAAATAACTTTGTCGACCTTAAATACAAATCAATTAGGTCGATAACACAACAAAAACCTAATTCTCATCATTGAGATTACAAACAAGTCAGTACAATCTTGACCATTAGAAATCATGACAATCTCTTCACATTCTTCAAGAAAATTCCAACTGCTCCATGATCACCGCTTCATCAGACTTTGTAACTCATCACGTGTTGTGCATTAGATGCAATCCACTTTGCTCCTTCCCTAGACAAAAACAAACGTGCCAAAACAATTTGAACATATCCTCATACAATGATCACACGTGTCTCCATCATTTCCGCTTATCAGATAATAAACCAACAAACTTGATCTGTTAGGGTTTAACAACTGATAGGGTTTACCAATTACATTACATAGAAAGGTTTAACCCCTTACACCGGTTCACCGGTTCAACTCACAAACTTTACATACCGGTTTACAACATTTTCCACAAAGCTCTTCTTATCGGTTACTAGCCAATATAAAAAACAACAATATCAACAATAACATGAATACCATTACCGGTTCAATCAACATCAATGACAACATATCATTAATGCAATCTCTATGAAAAATGCCAACAATTTTTATAATTGTGAGTTGAGGGTTGAGGGTTTAACCGGCCTTGTTATCAAGGTTGATGATTTGTATATATGGGTGAGATGCTTATGTAATTTAGGTGTTGGTATTGTGTCTGCATTATCAAAGAGAGGTGATTGTGTGAAAAAAGAGATTTATCATTTGGTGAAGTGTTGTGGTGAGATTGGTGTTGTAGAGAAGACAACTATGCTTAACCGAAACTATCATCAGGCATTCGAAGATGATATCATTGTAGTTCATTTCTTCCGGATTGTAGTCCAAATCATATTGTAAGTCAGTGAGACTTCCCTGAGGGTTGTAGCCTTTCGGGCATATATCTTTTGAGCAATGATCTCTAGGTAGTGTGTCTGAATGCATGTGCATTCCCCATTGTAATATTTTCACATACTACTGCAAAGTATCATCTTACTGTGGGAAGGTTCCCACTGTGGTTTTTCCCTTAATCGAGTTTTCCACGTCAAAATCTTGGTGTTGTGTGTTGTGTTGTTAGTTTTATTATCTGTTATTGTTGCAGTCTATCAATTTATGTTTTGGAGCTTAATTTGCTAAGATTCGGTGAAGATTGATTCACCCCCCCCGCCCCCCCCTCTCAGTCTTCCTTCTTGATTGTTAATAACACATTGTTGCTACTAGTAACTGCACTCAGGTAGTTTGGATGAAACAAATGTTGAAGGATATCAGAATTATCAATGATGAGCCTACTATCATATATTATGATAATTCTAGTGCTATTAATATGTCAAAGAATCTGGTGCAATGCTCAAAGACTAAACATGTATCAATCAAATATCATTTCTTGAGAGAAAAAGTCAGTGAAGAGGAAGTGAAGCTATAGTATGTGTCTACAAAGTAACAAATTGCTGATATTTTTACTATGCCTTTGCCTACAGATACATTTGTCTATATGAGAGACAAATCAGGGGTATCCACCCCTCCTGATGGGAACTAGATGCATTGAGTTGCATCAATCAAGTGGACTTCACAGTCTTATCTTTTTGTCTGGATTGATAAGTTGGTGTTGCTACCTTGTTGGAGTAGTCAGTGTGTGTTTAAGGAGGAGAGAATCATGATGTGTTTATCTAAGGGGAGAGTAACTTTGGTTTTCTATTTTGAGAATCTTTGGCATTGTTGTCAAAGGGGGAGAGAAGCATGTGAAAAACTATTTTATCTGCCTAATCTTAGGGGGATCTATTGGAGATGTTTTCTTTCTTTGCATCGATTTTTTTTCACATCCAAATGTTGCCATCAATGCCAAAGGGGGAGATTGTTGGACATTGCTACTGCTAGGATATGTTGTTGTCATTGATGTCAACATATTCCTGTGATTTATTACTCTAGTGGTTGCAAATTTATTTATAGAGATCATGGTTCAGTGTATGGAGTATTTATAGTATCATTATATCTTTAATGTATTGGTTTCAGTGATCTGGAAGCTTAATTGATCATATCATATGATCCGGTTTGTAGTTTGGTTTTCTAATCAGTGCTTTGCAAAGTTCAGTATTTCCTCCGGTGTGATTAGATCTTGAGCTAAGTTTTTGGGAGATTGTTTGGGATGGTCTTGTGTATCTTCATTTTAGATGGTTCGTGATGTGGTGCTCCACAAGTTATCTTTCTTCGTGGCAGTTGTTGTTGTTTGAGTGTTCTTGAGTTTCAAATGTTGATCGATGAAGATTTGATAAGTGGTGTTGGTGCAGCTGTTATAGATGATTCTAACGTGCTTGCTGATGTTTCCTATTTGTTTTGGTAAAAAGCATTAATCATTGTGCAAGTTTTTGAACCAATGATATTCTTCATGTTATGTGGTATTCTTGGTGGAGTAGCGTGTTGCGATTGACCTTAGCATGATTTTTGGTGGTGGTGCATGTTTGGGCATTTGGTTTAGGTCCATGTTATATCATGTATATCATTATATTGGTTCGGTGGTCGATCTTTATACCGTGTGATGTAAGTTTGTAATTGTGAGTTGAGGGTTTGGCCAACCTTGTTGTCAAGGTTGATGAATTGTATAAATAGGTCGTATAGTCATGTAATTTAGGTATCGAGGTTGTGTTTGTATAATCAGAGAGTGGTATATGTGGTGCTTAAGAAAATTTATCCTTCGATGTGGTGTATTGAGTTGAGATGCTGCAGGGCAGACAAATGTGCTTAACCGAAACTGTCATCAGGCATTAGTAGATACTATTATTGCAGTTCTTTCCTTCTGGATGGTAGTCTGAATCTTGTTGTAAGCCAATGAGACTTCCCTGAGGGTTTAGCCTTCTAGGTTATTGTATCTTGAGTTGTGAGCTCTAGGCAGTGTGCTTGAATGTTGATGCATTTCCCATCATAATTATTTTCACATACTATTACAGAGTATCATCTTATTGTGGGTAGGTTCCCACTGTGGTTTTTCCCTTAACCAGGTTTTCCACGTCAAAATCTTGATGTTGTGTGTTGTGCTATCAATTTGATTATGTTTGTTGTTGCTGTAGTTTATCAGATTTGTATTTGTGGTTGAGTTTGTAGATCTAGTGAAAACTGATTCAATCCCCCCCTCTCAGTTTTCTTTCATTGTTATTTCCAACAGAGAGAAGACAAGCCATTTATGGCAAGTAGTTGACTTGTGGCTAATAATGAGGATTAGTCACAAGTAAATGATTAGAAAGAGTGATTAAGTGGGATAATGAGAGATTAGAAGATAAGTGGGAAAGTTAGGAGTATTTGACAAGGGGAGAGAGAATGAGTGGGAGAATTAAAAATTAGGAAATAATGATAAGCAGGCTTCTAGAATAATTAATTAGGCTAAGTGAGGGTTAGAGGAAAGTGATTTGTAGGAATCACATAATTTAGTTAATTAATTTGAATTAATTAAGTAAAGGGGATTAAGAAGAGTTAATTAATTTGGGGAACTTTAGAAGAATAGGGAATAATTTATTTATTTAATAAATCAATTATTGGATTATAATGATAGGATTAATTAAATTAAATTTAATTAATTTTGAGGCGAATAAAGGGTAACATAGTTAAATCAATTAGCTATGTAGTAAGGTTAACTTAATTTAATTAACTGATTTAAGTGTCTACACCAAATCCCCCCTCACTTGTTGTCGTCAGAAGAAATGAGTGTGGCCCTTGCAAGAGAAGTCGGTTTGAGGAACATGTATGTTAACATTACTACTTCAATATCCATCATTGAAGAAGTTGGTGTAACCCCGCGAATAGAACATGGGTTCACAAGTCAAAGCAATATACCATTGGCAACGAATACCATTGAGAGTCGAGACTCCATTGCCTCCTATTGAAGAAGTTAGTAAATCCTTTGAAGAAGGATCTAATGTGGAAACATAAATTGAGACTAAGACCGACTCCCATGATTATGAATGGTCAACCTCCTATTGATAATGGTATTGTTTATGAGGATAAAAAAATTGATCTTAATTCATGGAGTGTAAGGAAGTTAAGTAGCAGAACAACTTCCTACACTAACCTTGAGAGGAGGGTAATGCAAAAACTTTTACAGATCATCACAATAGTTACAGAAAACAAAAATATATATAATAACATTCAAACCATAACACAGTGATTTACATGGGGCAAAACCCTTTCAGGAGAAAAACCCCACACTCCAAAAGCCGCCCAATATATTATTCCGCAATCAAAACAAATTATAATATACTTGCAGAGCAAGCTCTTTGTAGGAGTACCACTAATCAGAGATTCAGAGGTAACTCAATAGCTAGAAGACTCTTACACACAACATCTATCTCACACACCTCATATATAGGAGATTCAATACAAGAAACCGTTAAACAATATTACAAAACCATGGGCTAAAACCACCCAATAAGGTGTAGCTGACCTTATCTCCCTTTTAGATTCCCTATGATGTGTCCCTCACTTTTTATAGCTTATTTATGTGTCCAATGTATTTTATATTTCCTACTTCAGGGGTACAAACTTCTAGAGATCATAACTTGAGAACTGTGTGTCCTATTGACAAACCGTTTGAAGTCCCAGAAAGCTCGCAAAGTGCTCTATTGCCTCGTAAATGCTACGTTGTTTACACCCACTTTTCAGGGCATTTTAAGGCCTCTAAAGTCCTCAAAATCAGATTTAAACCTTTCATTAGACCCCTCCAAAACGAAAAAATTTAATATATTCAAAACTAGTTGTGATCTTGCAACGTAACTTTACTAGAATGCTTATCTAACCAACTAGAAGCTTTGGGGAGAATTTTACACCATTTCATGCTCAAATGAAAACTTACTATAAATAGTAACCTCATGTAAATGCAAGGTTAGAACACCATTTTCCCAAGACGGAGACACTACTTCAATATTTGTGCTTGCACTCTGACAATTGCATCCTATTCTAATGGAGACAATGACCTTTGTCTTATGTTCTCATATCTTATAGATTGGGAACAACAAGATAAACCACACCTAGACTAGTTCAAAAATGATGCGGCGATAGTTGAATTTCTCAATGTTCATAAAGGATTACCATAATGGGGGCCACAAGGCTGATTTTGCTATAGACTTTGATAGGGTAGCATATTTTGGGGAAGCAAGTTCTTCCTCTAGTTAGAGAGACCAAGGAGAGGATGAAAACAAAAATGAAAGTAAAGGGTCCATGGATGGAAATCGAGAGACATCATCAGATCATAAGTAAGGAAAAATAGATGATCAATCTAAGGTCATATCAAGGGGAAGGTTTGACAACTTACCAATGGACCGAGAGAGATCCTCGCTATTAGTAAAGAAATCGGAAGAGGTAAATATTGGAGATGGTGAGAACATAAGGAAAATTCACCTTGTAGAGTCACTACAATCCAAGGAAAAGGAAAGATTCATTAAGTTCTTTAAAGAAAGGCAGATAAAATTTGCTTGGTCATACATAGACATGCCTGACCTTGATCCAAAACTAGTCTTACATCACTTGCCATTACTTCTAGGGACAAAACCCTACAATTTTTTTTTGGAGAAAAATGCATCCTTAGATAGCCCTCCTAGTCAAGGTAGAGCTACAAAAGTTGTTGGATGTGGGTTTCATTAGACCCATATATTATGTAGAATGGATCTCAAACCTTGCACTTGTAACCAAACCAACTGAGGGCATCCACATTTGCACAGTCTTCAAAGATTTAAACAAGGCCTATCCTAAAGATGATTTTCCTCTCCCGAATATTGACATGATAGTAGATCTCACAGTTGGGCATGAGATGTTATCTTTAATGCATGGATTTTTAGGATATAATCACATAAGGATAGCACCAGAAGATTAACACAAGACTGCCTTGACCTGTCCTTGGGGAACCTATTGCTATAATGTGATGCCATTTAGACTAAAAAATGTAGGAGCAACATATCAAAGAGCCATGACCACCTTGTTCCATGACATGATACATGACATCATGGAAGGCTATGTAGGTGATTTGCTGGCAAAATCTAAAACCAGAGATAGTCACCTTGTAGTCCTTGTTAAGATCTTTCACAAACTTGAACAATATAAAGCTTGCTTGAATCCAAAAAAGTGTGTGTTCAGGGTAAAATCAGATAAACTCCTAGGATTTATAGTCTCGAACAAAGGTACTGAAGTAGACCTGACTAAGGTCAAGGCTATTCTTGATATGCCTCTGCTTGCTAATTTAAAACAATTAAGAAGTTTACAAGGCAAATTGCAATCCATCAAGAGGTTCATAACACAATTATCAGACAAATGATAACCCTTCCAACACCTTTTAAAAAAAGGAGTGACCTTCAAATGGATAGAGAAATGTCAAGAAGCATTCCAAGCATTAAAGGATTACTTGCTATCACCACCAATCTCGGTACCACCAACTCAAGGAAAGCCTTGATGGTATGGTGAAATAATAAGTATCCAGTAGATTACTGAGAGCGGGGGGGGTGAATCAGTAAACTAAAAAACTAATACAAACTTCCCAATCTCAAACTCAAACTTACAAAGTAAACTTTCACTATCAAGATCAATACTCATAAGAATACTCAACATCAATCAGTTAACTGTTACAACAACTTAATAATAAACAACTTCAATATCGTAAACATAAAAATGCTTAATCATATATCAACATACTTCATCTCTCAATGCTTCCAGTTATCATGCCTTATCAGAAGTTAATCAAATCAACAAATAAGATCATAACCACAAAAAAATTCACCACTTGACACAAATGTTTATACGTGGAAAAACCAAATAGATAAAAAACACGGTGAGATAAGACTCACAAGATATCTATCTGAACTCTTTTGAAGTTCACCCTGTTAGAAGCCAAGCCTGTTAAAGCTTTTACAATAAATCCTGTTAAGAACTGATCCTGTTAGGAATCACCTGGTTAAGGGATTTACAAAATGCCTTAATGAAAAGAAAATAACCTATTAGGAGTAACCTCGATGGAGGATTTGAGAATCCAAGCTAATGGATCACCTTGTTAGAGGATTTAAGAAGTAACCAAGCTTGTTAGAGCTTACCTAGTTTAAGGGATTTCAATTCTGTTGTAATTGTTAGAAAACAAAAGGTTTTCTTGATCTGTCTAAATAGCACTTAATTTGCTTGATCAAATCCTTTTAAGCTTCAATCTGCCTTTACTCAAACTGTAGATCCATTCTCCGGTTAGGCAACCACACACTCAACTGATTTCTGCCAACACTTTGCCAATAAATTTACAAACAACTTCATTGACCTTAAATACAAATCAATTAGGTCAGTAACACAACAAAAACCTAATTCTGTCATAGAGATTACAAACAAATCAGTTCAAGTGTGACCGTTGGATTTACATAGCAATCTATACACATTCTTCAAGAAAATTCCAACCGCTCCATGATCACCGCTTCATCGGACTTGTAACTCATCACGCGCTATGCATTAGATGCAATCCACTTTTCTCATTCCCTAGACAATCAAACAAATGAACAAATGTGGCAAAAACAATATGAACTTATCCTCATACAATGATTACACGTGTTGCCACCATTACCGCTCATCATTAGATCTTAAACCAACAAACTTGATCGGTTAGGGTTTAACAAAAACAACTAGTAGGGTTTACCGATTACATTGCATAGAAAAGGATTTTAACCTTATACACTGGTTTACCGGTTCAACTCACAAACTAACATATCGGTTTACAACATCTTCCTCAAAAGTTCTTCCTACTGGTTACAAGACAGTATCAATAACAACAATCATATCAACAATATCATAAATACCATTACCGGTTTAATTGACATAAATGATAACATAACATATCACTAATGTAATCTTCATGCAAATACCAACAAGCCCTTGTTACCATACATTTATGCAACTGACTCATCCCTTAGAGCACTTTTGGCATAGCAAGATGACTAGGGGAAAGAACGTGCCATTTACTATATCAATAGAACATTAGTGGGCTATGAACCGAACTACACTCCAATAGAGTGAGCATGTATAGCTGTGATTTTTGCATCCCAAAAGCTACGACACTATATGCTAAGTTACAAGGTGAAACTTATAGCAAGTATTGATCCACTCAAATGCCTCCTGAATAAAGCTAGATTGACAGGAAGGTTGGCAAAATGGGTCATGATCCTCAACAAGTTTGACATTGAATATGTGGATTGGAAAGCAGTCAAAATACATATTATAGCAAACAAACTAGTAGAAGCTCCACTTCAAGCTGATCACCCCTTGTTAATTAACTTCCCTAACGAATCAATATTCACCTTAGTGACAATGAAAGTTATACTTTGATGGATCTTTCATTAATCACAGAGTGTGGGCAAGAGTTCTCTTTGTGACAACTCAAGGGGATTCAATCCCTAAATCATACATAATCAATTTTCCCTGCACGAACAATATGGCAGCATACGAGGCTCTCGTCACAGGACTTTGAACCGTTATGCAATGAAAAATCCGATATCTTCATGTGTATCAGGATTCATAGCTTATAATCAATCAAGTTAATTATGATTACACAACTAAAGATGATACATTGATGCCATTTAAGCACATGGTGGACGACTTTAAATAATATTTTGAGTAGATCATCTTTGAACAAGTCCCCTCTGTCCAAAGCAGTTGATGCAATGGTTGTTGGTATTTTGTTATGATTTTGTCATTGATGTCAACACTTACTAACACTTGTCAACTCCGACACTTTGAAGAATCGACAATGTTCACCGACAAGCAAGTGACTTATGCACAGTCACCGGTATCTAGTACACCGACAGGATATATTGTTCACCAACACTTGGAATGATATGGAAAACACCTGGTTATGTCAAAGACATTGTTTGGACACCTTGTCTTGGAGATTTGTTCATTGGCATATTTGTATTTGCATATTTGCTGTTACCGGCAAATAGGTCCAAGTTATGCACCGGCAGGCTTATCTATTCTAGATCAACACGACACGTTTTGGAGATGATTTTGTTGTTATTGTAAATACATTAAGTTGACATGTTGAATCAGATATTGCATCGGTTATTGATTTACTTGTAATCATTTTATTGTAATATCTTTTAGAGCCGACCTACTAAAATTGGTCTTAGGTTATGGTATATATGTAAGATCAATATGCGATTGGGATAAGGAATTGTAAGAAGGTATATGCGAGAATAAGCAGAGCTATACACACAGACATCATTTGAAGGTGAAGCAAGGTATTTGTGAAGACAATCAGAACTACACCGGTACTGAATCCAGCATATGAAGATGCTATTTTGAGTAGTACATTATTATTGGATTTAACCATCCAATTGTAGTCAGTGTGACTCCTATTTGTGTTTGAGCAGTGAGCTCTAGGCGCTTGGCCTTTCTGCATGTGCAAACCCCATTTGTATACACATACTATCTGCAGTAGTATCATCTGATTGTGGGTAAGGTTTCCCACCGTGGTTTTTCCCCTTACAGGGTTTCCACGTACAAATATTGGTGTTATGTGTTGTGGATGTTATTGTCTTTCTGTTTCATGCATTAATCTTTATCGGTACTGTAATTAACTGATAAACTGTCTATCGACATAAAGTTTTGTTTAGCGGTATTAAGAATTAAGGTTGGTTAAGTTGTTTTTGGTTTGAATTTATTTGAAAATTGATTCACCTCCCCCCCCTCTCAGTTGTCTCTGGGACCTAACAATTGGTATCAAAGCTTAGTCCTCTTTTTGCAGAAGCTTAACAGCTTGAGGAGATCCAATGTCTACTAACTATTTCAAGAAGGACAGTCCTAAACTTGATGGAACCAACTATGGTATATGGAAGATCATAATGGAGACACATCTAAATTGCATTAGAAAGGACATCTGGGATGTTACAAAGAATGGCTATACTGCTCCTACATCCGGTCAGCCTAATCCACCTACATTGGGAAAAGATGAAGAAAATGATTGCAAAGCAAGAGAAGCACTTTTGAGCGCATTAACAGATCAACAAATCATGGGATTATTTAATATTTCTACTGCTAAAGCTATTTGGGATCATTTGGAAACATTGAATGAAGGAGATTCCACAGTCAAAATTGCAAAACTTGAAACCTTCCGGGTCAAGTATGAAAATCTAAAAATGGAAGAAGATGAAAGGATTTCTACTTTTATGGAAAGAGTAAATGAAATTGTTTTGGGTATTAAATGTTGTGGAGGAACCTTAAGTGAAGATGAAATTGTTTCAAAAGTTTTAAGAGGATTTCCACTGGCATATAAAATGAAAGTCACTACTATAAATGAGTTGAGAACAATGCCTAATACATCAGTAACTAGGGATACATTGATTGGAAAACTTTCAGCTTTTGAAATTGAGGAATTTGGTCCTATTGCTACTATAAAGATAGATTTATCTTTTAAGGCATCAACATCATCTGCACCATCTTTTGACAAATTTGATTGGAAAGCCTTTTATGCAAGAGAACTTGAGGAAAGCAGGAGAGAAAATGAAGAACTTGAAGCACTATCTGCAAGGAAAATGCCTAAAGGTCCAGTTGGAAGTAAGTATGAAGGTAAAGCACCCTTTAAATGTTTTAACTGTAATAAGATTGGTCATGTGGCTTTGAGATGCCCTGATAGACATGCTAGACTAAGAGAAGAAGCTAGAAGAGCATACAAGCCTAACCTTGAATATCAAAGATACAAATTGAAGAAGAATAAAGATAAATCTTGTTATCTTACTGATGAAGGAGTCACTGATAATTCTGATGAAGATCCAACAGATAATGGATGGGTTTTTGTTGCTATAATAGAAGATCAACCGTCACCTACTGTTCAACCGGTAGAGCAGGCCCTGGTAGCTAAAGTTGAAGTTAAGGATGAATGGATCATTGATTCAGGATGTTCACATCACATGATTGGTGATAAAGGTAAATTCTTGAACTTTCAGGAATACAATGGAGGTCTAGTAAGATTTGGAGATGATAAAGCTTGTTTGATCAAAGGAAAAGGTACTATATCTCTTGATGGCAAGCATAATATTGACAATGTTTACTATGTAGAAGGTTTAAAGCATAATCTTTTGAGTGTTGGTCAATTAGTTGAAAAAGGATTTCAGTTACAATTCAAGAATGGTAAATGCAAAATTATGAACAAAACTGGCTTGGAAATTGCAACCGGAAATCAAACTAGAGGTAATATCTTTCATTTGAATAACAGTGAAAAGACATGCTTGATTGCACATATTGATGAAAGTTGGCTATGGCATAAGAGACTGTCATGTAAATTTTGATTGCATGGTAAAAATCAGTACTACTAAGGCAGTTAGAGATTTACCTAAGATTGTTAAGCTTCACAATCCGGTATGTAAGAAATGTCAATTTGGAAAACAAGTTAGAGCATCTTTTAAAAGTATTCCAGATAAATCAAATAATGCTCTTGACTTAATTCACACTAATTTATGTGGTCTTGCTAAAATTAAAAGCTTACAAGGTGATAGATATTTCATGCTAATCATTGATGACTATTCTAGAATGTGTTGGGTTACTTTTCTCTGAGAAAAATCAGAAGCACATGGAAAGTTCAAACTATTCAAAGCAATGGTAGAGAATGAAATCGGTAAGAAAATCAAATATCTGAGATCATATCAAGGAGGATAATTCACATTTAAGGAATTTAATACATTCTGTGAAGTGAATGGAATCAGAAGATAGTTATCAGCACCCTGGACACCACAACAGAATGGAGTTGTAGAAAGGAAAAACAAAACTATCTTGGATGCAGCCAGAAGTATGTTATCTGAAGAAAATCTACCACATGTATATTGGAGAGAGGCAGTAAGCACAACGGTCTACACATTCAACAAAATTCAAATCAAAGGAGAAACCGGTAAGACCCCTCATGAACTATGGTTTGGTATTACTCTTACTCTTTAATATTTTAGAATACTTGGAAGTAAATGCTATATTAGAAGAGATGAGTATATTGGCAAATTTGATCCTAGAAGTGATGAAGGAATATTTCTTGGTTATTCATCTAAGAGCAAGGCATATAGATGTTTTAACAAGAGATTGCCGAAAATTGTTGAGAGTACAAATGTGAAGATTGATGACAAATTTAGAGGAACTTCAAGGTATATAGACTCTGAACCGGCAACAGAGATACTGACAAATGAATTGAATCCACCGGTATAGAATGAAGATCCAGTTACACCGGTATCATCTGAAGATTCCATTGTAACTGAGGAACAACATCAAACAAAGACACCCCGGTATGTAAGACTGAATCACTCTGAAGATTAGATAATTGGAAACAAGTATAAAGGAGTTATGACAAGATGAAGACTGGCAAATGAAGAGGTATGTCTTATTTCTCAAATAGAACCATCATCAATAAATGAGGCATGTGAAGATAAACACTAGATTAAAGCTATGGAAGAGGAACCCGAACAAATTGAGAAAAATAACACATGGACATTAGTTCCCCGGCCTAAAGATAAAAATGTTATTGGAACAAAATGGGTATTTAGAAACAAACTTAATGAAGATGGTAAGGTAATCAGAAATAAAGCAAGACTAGTGTGTAAGGGATATTCTCAGAAAGAAGGAATTGATTATAATGAAACCTTTGCACCGGTAGCTAGAATTGAGGCAGTCGGATTATTCTTGGCTTTTGCAGCACACAAGAACTACAAAGTATATCAAATGGATATTAAATGTGCATTTTTGAATGGAGATCTTGAAGAAGAAGTTTACATTGAGCAACCTGATGGATTTTCTTTGACAGATAACAAAGATATGGTTTGCAGGTTAAGAAAAGCTTTGTATGGGTTGAAGCAAGCTCCAAGAGCTTGGTATGCAAGATTGGATAAGTATCTTTTGAAGATTGGATTTTCTAAAGGTAATGCTGACAACAACTTATACTATAAAGTGACTAATGATGACATCTTGGTTATCAAAGTTTTTATTGATGATATAATCTTTGGAGGAGAAGATAGATTATGTAAAGACTTTTCTATTGAAATGCAACAAGAATCTGAAATGTCCATGATTGGAAAGATAAAATTCCTTTTAGGATTGCAGATTTCATAGATTGATAAAGGTATATTCTTAAGTCAATCCAAATACTTGAAAGAGTTACTAAAGAAATTCGGGATGGAGAACTCTAAACCGGTAAGCACACCTATGACTACAAATGACAAACTATCACTAAGGGATGAATCTACACCTGTTAATCCGACTAGGTACAAGTCTATGATAGGAGGCCTACTGTATTTGACACAAACAAGACCAGATACTATGAATGCAGTATGTATTGTTTCAAGATTTTAGAGTAATCCTAGAGAAAATCATGAATCAACAGTAAAAAGGATTTTTCGATACTTGCAAGGAACTACAAATCTTGGTTTATGATATCGTAGAGATGAAAACTTTGAATTATGTGCATACACAGATGAAAATTGGGCAAGAGATGTGGATGATAGAAAAAGCACCACCAGCAGAGCATTTTTTCTTGGAAGTAGATTAATTTCTTGGTTGAGTAAGAAACAAAGTTGTACATCCTTATCAACAACAGAATCGGAATATGTTGCAGCAACAACTAACTATACATGGGTATTATGGCTTAAGCAAATGTTGAAGGACATAAAGGTAAAATGCAAGGAACCTATAACTATCTATTGTGATAACACTGCAACAATTGATATATATCTAAGAATCCGGTATTACATTCTAAAACCAAACATGTTTCTATCAAACTAAATTTTCTGAAAGAGAATGTTGAAGCAAAAGAAGTAAAACTGGTTTATGTGAATACTAAAGAGTAGATTGTAGATATTTTCACTAAACCTCTGCCTAAGGAAACCTTTGAATATCTTAGAGATCAGCTTGGGGTCATACCCCCACCGGTAGAGACTTAGACAGTTGATGTTTGTCATCAACTGACATAATTAACAGATAAATCTTTTACTCGGCTTTGATGAGGAGAGTTACTTCTCAGGGGGAGTAGTTGGCATACTGAATTGGTTGGTATTTTGTATTTGAACCTAGATTTTGTATTGGCTTTGGCATTTGATGTCAAAGGGGGAGAGATTGATATGGAAAACACAAGGAAAAAACATGTTACTCTCAGGGGGAGAGATTGTTACTCTCAAGAGATTGATTCTGATTTTTGATTTTTGGTTATGATCTCTTTTGAGAGATTGTTGGTTTTTGGTATTTGGCATTTCTATTTTGGCACTTTGATGGTTTTTCCATCTCGTGTTGCCATCAATGCTAAAGGGGGAGATTGCTGGTATTTTGGTATGGTTTTATCATTGATGTCAACACTTACTAACACTTATCAACTCTGGCACTTTGAAGAATCGGCAATGTTCACCGACAAGAAAGTGACTTATGCACAGTCACCGGTATCTAGTACACCGGCAGGATATATTGTTCACCGACACTTGGAATGATATGGAAAACACTTGGTTATGTTGAAGACATTGTTTGGACACCTTGTCTTGGAGATTTGTTCATTGGCATATTCGTATTTGCATATTTGTTGTTACTGGCAAATAGGTCTAGGTTATGCACCAACAGGCTTATCTATTCTAGATTAGCACGACACGTTTTGGAGATGATTTTGTTGTTATTGTAAATACATTAAGCTGACATGTTGAATCGGATATTGCATCGGTTATTGATTTACTTGTAATTATTTTATTGTAATATCTTTTAGAGTTGACCTACTAAAATTGGTCTTAGGTTATGGTATATATGTAAGATCTTATTGTAAGATCAATATGCGATTGGGATAAGGAATTGTAAGAAGGTATATGCAAGAATAAGTAGAGCTATACACACAGACATCATTTGAAGGCGAAGCAAGGTATTTGTGAAGACAATCAGAACTACATCGGTACTGAATCCAGCATATGAAGATGCTATTTTGAGCAGTACATTCTTATTGGATTTAACCATCCAATTGTAGTTAGTGTGACTCATATTTGTGTTTGAGCAGTGAGCTCTAGGCGCTTGGCCTTTCTGCATGTGCAGACCCCATTTGTATACACATACTATCTACAATAGTATCATCTGATTGTGGGTAAGGTTTCCCATTGTGGTTTTTCCCCTTACAGGGCTTCCACGTACAAATATTAGTGTTATGTGTCATGGATGCTATTGTCTTTCTGTTTCATGCATTAATCTTTACTGGTACTGTAATTAATTGATAAACTGTCTACCGGCATAAAGTTTTGTTTACCGGTATTAAGCATTAAGGTTGGTTAAGTTGTTTTTGGTTTGAATTTATTTGAAAACTGATTCACACCCCCCCCCCTCTCAGTTGTCTCTGGGACCTAACAATAGCAACATTGGGATCTCTCCTAGACATGCAAAGTAATATCACACACTTTGACTTCTTAGTCGAACAACTAATGATCCTAGCTTCTGAAATTCCTCAATCAGAATGTGTGTGTATGATAGTTGCCCCTAAATCCCCATGGTACAAAGATATATATGCATATCTTCATGATCAATACATGTCTCCTAATCTCTTCCACAATCAACAAAAGACTTTGATCTGACAAGCATCAAGGCATGCCATCATTATGGATACCTTATACTAGAAAAGTATAGATGGTACCCTCCTTCGATGTCTCAACACTGAGGAAACACAATTCACTTTGAGGGAAGTACACGAGGAAATATGTGGTTCTCACTCTAGCGGTCCTGCTTTGGCTAAGAAGCTAATGCACAATAGATATTACTAGCCAACAATAGAAAATCATGCATACAAATATGTTCAGAAATGTCAGCAGTGTCAGATACATGGTGATCTCATTCATGTGCCAACACAAGATCTCCAATTTATGACATCACCATGGCCCTTTTCAGAATGGGGACTTGACCTTGTAGGGAAAATCAATTCTACCTCTTCCAATGAACATAAGTTTATTTTGGCTACTACAAAATACTTCACTAAGTGGGTGGAGGTGATACCACTTACATACATTGTTGGTAAAAAAATAGCAAAGTTCCTCCTTAATTACATCATTTGCCGATATGGAATCCCAATGACTATAATCATGGACAAAACTCACCCTTTTAAAATAAAAAAGTGCACAATCTTTGTGATCAATTTTATATCCAACATCGTTTTGCCACTCCTTATTACCCACAAAGCAATTGTTAAGTGGAAGAAACTAATAAAACAATCCTAAAGATCCTCAAGAAAGTTGCCAACGAAGTAGGATGTGATTGGCATTTATAGCTAAATCCTGCTCTTTGGGCTTGCCGAACATGTGTCTGTACCCCTACACGTGCTACTCCATACTCCTTTGTATTGAGATTAGAAGCTATTCTCCCTATCGAGGTTGAGTTACCATCCCTTCATGTCTCCTTGCAACATGTCATTTTAGAAGAAGAATATAGGGTGACCAGATTACAAGAATCAGAGATGATTGATGAAAGGAGACAGTTCCCTAAACCATCTAAAACCATATCAAAACCACCTGAGAAGAAGTTACAACAAAAGGGTGAGAGTCTGATTCTTTGAAATAGGAGACCTAGTTCTGAGGGAAATTTAGAGAAATCTTGCAAAAAGAGAAACACTAGACAAGTTTGAATGGAACTGGTTGGGTCCTTATGTGATCATAGGAGTTCTTGGCAATGACGATCCAGTCTACAACATGCACTTAAAGAAATACTACATCTAGACTCTATATACTTTAGTTTAGTTGCATTAGCTATAGTTTGCTTTTAGTTTTAGCGATAGTTATTTTTCATAATTATAGGTGTCCTAAGTAGGATTCTTCATTTGTACAAAAGGTGTTTGTGTTGTTTTGTCATACACTTACACCCACACAATTTTACATTCAATCCATTTCCTAGAAGACCTATTCATGAATTGCTTTGGAATCTGAGGTTGCTTATCTTTAATATCAATCTTTGGTTAGGATCTGTGCTTGACTTGGAAGAGGATCTCTTGTTATATCTTGATGCCAACATCTTTATATTAATATATCTTACACAACTTAATAATTTACTCTAAATCGTTGTGGTTTCTTAGTTGAAGATGTGACTACTGAAAAATCTAAAATCTTGCTTCAGTGTTGTTGTAATTATCAAACCCATGTGAGCTTCATTGCTTACAAGCTAGTGTGTGAAAAATAAATGGTGATAAAATGCAATATCAAAAGAGATCAAAAGAAAGAATGAGCAAGAAAATAATATAAAAAAGAAAATGTAAAAATGATTTGAAAAAGAACATAAAAAGACTTGTCTTTGGAATATGTGAGTAAGTCCATTAGGAATATAGATGCCTGGCTGACAATGGAGCAATATTTGTGAGATTACAATGATAACCTTGTCGGGGCTATATATGTTTGCTAGCAACAAGGCTCTATCCAGGATGCTTTTGAAGTCAGGATAACTCACGTAGCTAGTCACATTGGATTCTAAGGATACTAATGATCATATGCACTAGAATAAACCCACTTGCACACATGTAGGTAATCAAAGACTAAGTACCTTGATCCAATATGGGACTTCTCTTCCCTTTTGAGCACATATCTTAGTCACTAGACGTGTTCAGTTGAGTTTTCTAAAGATTTTGAGCATAGATTGAGTCCTTATCTTTGAAATGTTATGTAACACCTGATGAATAATGATGAACAACAAATACCCTAATTGGTACTGCGAGGGGGGGGGGGTGGGGGTGAATCAGTACATACAAAAACTTCTCCACAACTTATCAAGTTAAAACAATGATAACGGTTGTCTTCATCACTGAACTTAACCATGACAATACCGGTTAAACATAGTAAGACTTCAGACATCTAAACCAGTAAAACTGAATACTTCAAATATCATTCAACACTTGATAACTACTTCACCAAAACACATATGCATGTGTTGTATCAGTAATACCATAACCATTAGCTTTGCATGCATAATCACCTAAACAAGAATACTGAATCATCACATGAAAAATGCACAACTCATAACACACATATTTTTCACGTGGGAACCCAAATGGGAAAAACCACGGTGGGGATGAATACCCACAAGCTTGTTTTTGGTCTCTTTTGAAGCTCGCTCTATTAGGAGCCTAGTCCGGTTAAAGACTTTACAATAAGGTTCTATTAGGAATCGATCCTATTAAAGATCACCCGGTAAAGGGATGGCTATATACCCTGTTAAAGGTTACCTTGGTAGAGGATTTGAAGAACTTAATGAACTTGAGTCACCTGGTTAGAGGTTTTACAATAAGTCTATTAAAGCTACCCGACAAAGGGATTTTCCTACTATTGAAATGGTTAGAAGACAACAGGTAAAGCTCTGATCTGATAACAACACTACATGCTAAGGCAGGTCCTTTTCAGTTCCTCTACTCTGCAACCACACTCTGCAGTTTTCCACTCACTGGTCTAGAAAGTATCTCATCACTTGGATACACACAACATTTGCCAACACTTACAATATCAAAACTCATCGACCTTATAGACAAAAATTAGGTCGGTAACATAAACCCTAAACCCTAATAAATTTAGGTTTACAATTACAAGCGGTTCAATCCTGCCCATCCAAACACATTACATAGAATGAAACAATCTCAAACAAATCACAAGTAATTCTGCATCATCCATTCTTCACCGCACATAAAAATCAATAACCCATCACACTTTCTTCTCATACCGCTAAGAAAAATGTTCATTCCCTAGGTAGACATTTAATGCAATCGATCTTCACATGCAAGATCCTCAAGGAAATCCTTCACGTGCACAAAACTGACGTGGCATCTCGATCTCATTCTCATCTCTTAGCTAACTCATCATAGAATATCACTGGTTGCATCGCACAAGCTAGATTGTCAAATCAGAAACCCTAGAGCTGAGACTACCAACCGGTAGTCACACTTAGTGAAACCCTGACACCAGTTCACTTCATCTCTTCATACCGGTTCTCCAACTTGAACATCAATAACAACTTCTTCCAATCTTCATACCAGTTCTCTTGTACTTATTGGCATCAATGACAACATACATTATCATCATATCATCATATGCCAACAACACCTATTCAACTGATGTAAGATAATATGGAATGTTCACAAATCGCCCTTGTGCAAATGGAAACTTCTAGTTTAAGTCCATAACATCATTCCTTTGTCTAGTCAAATGGTTTCATGAAACTTTCCTTTATTAGTAGCTATGAATTTGAGATGTCACACAAACTCCCATCATCAAGTAATGATCAAGTTAGACCACCCAACACATCACTGAAAAAATACGTACCCATTTTGGCTTGAAATACATTACCCTTTATCACACATACTGTTACAAGAGAAGCTACAGTCCTATACCTGATTGGGGGCAAATCCTTGATCACCTAAATTTTTTTATGAAAAGTCCTAAAAAAAATCCATAATAAATCAAAGAATGTCTTTGAAAAAATCCATAAAAAAATCATAAAATGTCTTGAAAAATACAAAAAAGTCATAAAAAATCAAATAATGTCTTGAAAAAATCATAAAAAGTCTTGAAAAAATACAAAAAATAATAAAAATACTTGAAAAAATCCCCCAAAATCATAAAAAGTCTTGACAAAATCCATTAAAAATCATAAAATATCTTAAAAAAAGCGCAAAACTTGAAGAAAACCATTCAATCAATTATCTCATGGAGATTAAATACTTAAGTAGATACCTAGTGAGCAATCAACGAAAATCAACAAAATATAAACTATCATACCAAAGTCTACAATCAAATCGATCAAATGTCTTATTAATCAATTCATCCAGCATAAATCATCAACTTGTCTTAACCAGGGAAGGATACACTTGAAACAAGACAAATTGGTCTTACACGGGGTACTCAATCTCTGAAATCAGACATCAACCATCACAACAAGCAATCAAAACATTGACACAAATCAATATGGCTATCGGATTTTGTCCTAGTTAGTCTTATCTTTATCAATTGATGATAGGATGTGTTCCTATGCTACTCGGGGATGTCCACAAGTGACTAGAGGAGCCCAGATGGTTCACGATCCTTAATCTTTGTTTGCTATTTGTGGCATGAATTGATGAAGTTCTGGGGCAAAGGTACTTTGGGTGTTTGTGCTGGTAGGTTCATTCGACAAGTATCCTATGTAAAAATGAAAGTCAAGGATAGCTATGCATGTGACTATCACACATACCTCAACACTTAGTGATATACTGTAAAATGAAGGGATTCACTCCTTATCTGCTAACTGTTTGTTTCTGCAATGGGATATCATTTACACCTTGGTTTCTTATACCCCAATGTGTGAAATTTCATTGTTACATGTAATAAAGGCTCAATGTTGAAAATGTTGAATTGTAATAAAGACACAAGAATTCGTGATGGTATATCATTTTATTTCTATTAATCACTTTTCAATCAATTTTATTCATTTCTTACTAATTCCTCTTCATACTAATATTTGAGTATTTGCTTTCAACTGGTCTTTGTTGTGTGGTTGAGAGTTTGTCAATTGCTAAGAGTAGCTCCCTTTGATCAAACCCTTAGTATTTGAATTAATTTTTGCACAAAAACTTGGTTGTGTGGTTGGGAGTTTGTCATTTTCTAAGAGTGTTTTCCTTTGATCAAACCCTTAGGATACTGAGAAGAAATAATTGAAGACAACAAACAAGTATGCAACAAATTTTATAGATGTTAATGTAATCATGCTAAGTTATGCAAACACTTTGATTATGTGAATGAATGCGACTTCAATGCTCTTGTTAGATCATTTATAGGGTAATCCAACTGAAATAGGATTAGTCCTTAAATACTTCTCCAAAGGACACAATTAACATGTTTCATACTTTGAGTTGACACATAATGAATAATTAGAAGGATTAGGTTGACCTTAAATTTGAATTTGAAGTCTAAAAGTTTTGGGTCATTTCTATGAATAGTATAACCGACTAAGGTCACTTATGTAAATCACACATTTGATCCCACATGAAGAATATATAAAGTTTAGGATCAACATTGGTCCTTAGAAGTGAGAACAAATGGAAACATGCATGATTCAAGTTATGTGCCAACTTTTAACAAAAATCTCTATATTTATATAAATATCATTGCATAAAAGATGAGGTAATCAAAATTAGTCCAAAGCAAAAGCAAAAGATAAGATACACAATTTTCATAAGTGAAGTTGAATGACTCAATATCAATTATGCAAGTAGCCAATACCTATATTGATGTAGATATTTACGCTGAGAGGGGTAAACCTACAATCACAGGCATTTGCCAATAATTTTATTTGTGCATTGGTGAAACTTGTCACACAATTTTGAAATCATCACTCATGAAATATTCGTAATTTTCAATAAGAAGAACAATTTTTTCCCAAAATATCTCCAATAATGGTTTACGTGTTTGACATGTCTCTCTCAATGCCAAATTAGTTATTTTGCAACCAATTACAATAAAAAGCGATTAACATTTATATTAAATTTAATATTTGCATTATAAGAGTTTTCAAGCTTCAATTCCCATTATGTATTTTTGAAAACGTACAATACTGTTTTACAACAGAGGTATAACTCTCTTCTCATCAGAAATATCATATATGTTTATTTTAAAAAATAATTAAACATAAAAATTAATTATACATTAAATATATTAACATTAATTACATATTCTAAAATTATTATTACATTATAACTATATATATATATATATATATATATATATATATATATATATATATATATATATATATATATATATATATATATATATATATATATAAATAAAATTATAAATGACTATCAATAAATAGAAATTAAACATCATATAAACATCATATAGTATAACTAAAAATTGATTATATAAAAATTCATTTAATCTAAATATAAATAAATAAATGAAATTAATATTCATTTTCTTTCTTTATTTATTCAAATTCAAAATCTTATGAAATTAATATTAATTTAAAAGAAAAAATAGAAGTGCCTGGAATGAAGATATATAGAGTAGTCCAGATGTTTTAAAATCTTATTATAGGGTGAGTAGATTTAATTTGCCAGCTATTCTATATGTGCAGAAAATTGCATTCCTTTCCCTTTAACGTGGATGATCACGTTTCTGGTATAATCCTCATATGGGCATTTTTAATTTCAGGGGAAATTTTGCTTCATCCCAACAGGTACGGTTGTAGTAATCTGTAACAGATATTGAAAAAGTCTTTTCGTTTGAGTATTTATTGTTTTATAAGTTTCGAAAAGGTCAGGGTTTAGGAATTAGGGTTTAGCAGTAATGGAAGCCTTCATCACCAGAAGAACTGTTGCCTTCATGAGAAACATCATTAGGAAATCAAAATGTGAGAGAACGCATTACAATTACCGGTGGTCAGCTCATATTAGCACAAAAATATCTGGCAGCGGCCATTTAAATAGCTTTGAAGCCTCACCTAACACCCCTTCCGCATTGGAACTTCATTCGTCCATGCCCAACCCAACATTCCTGGGTGCCCACAAACAAGAAGAAGAAGCGGCTGCACTTAATGAGTTCTTGGAAAGGTTTGAGGGAGTCATGCGATCTAAACTCTCAGAAGCTTATCCGGATGATGGTATAGAAATCATAGATGGTATGCTTGAAATCATAGTTAATAAAGTTGTAGTAGAAATCGAGAAAGGAAATTTCAATGAATTTGATAAAATGAACGTGTCCTCTTCTGAAACCCAAGATTTGAGTGAAGAGATGTGGAAAATTGTATGTGAGGTTTCAAACAGCATTGTTGAAGATATGCGAAATAACCGAGTGAATAGGGAGATTCATTCATATTTACAATCTGAGGAGATGAAAAACATCAGTAGGTTTGCGAAGGATGTTGGCATCACGGGAGACCTTCTCAGGGATTTGAAAATGCATTTTGTGGAAGAGAAGAAATCAGAGATTGAGTATAAGAAGAGGTTAGACAGATTGGTTGGTAAGGAGTCGACTGTAAATTTGTTTGGAAATGGGTATGTTCAAACACAATCTTCTCTGGATAAGGGTGGTTTGTCACAAGGGCGTGCAAAACTGGATTTTTTGGAGTATGGGTTAGATCTTTCTGATCCAAGCTGGACTGAAATCGGCCAAAGGTTGGAAGTAGCAGAGAAAAAGATAACTCCAGTAGAACCTGTTGTGTTGTCAGGAAAAGCCAAGGCTATAACTAAGCAGATCATTTCCTTGTCTGATGACAAAGATTTATCAGATTTATTGACACGCTGGATGGAAAACGTTAAACCATCTAGGATAGATTGGCTTGCCTTGCTGCAACAATTGAATAAATCAAATAAGAATATCTTTTTCAAGGTCAGTGCAATGAACTAAAATTCTGCTTTACGATTCTAGTTTAGTTTATTGAACTAGGGAAACTCTGTAGTGCTACAATGCGAAGCTGGACAAAAAATAATATATCTGCTTTAAACTGGTTAAATGTGGAAATATGTACTGAGTTGCCTTATATAACTTTTTCCAACGTGCTATTGACATATTGCCTTTATTAGTTTAATGTAATGAGAAGAGGTTTAGATTAGCATTGGCCTACAGCCATCATTTTTGGGTCACCTTTCTAATATTTCTTAGCTTGCAATAAATTATGGAAATGCCTGCGAAATTTATAACTTTATATCATTCTACCTGCAGTAGTCAAAGCTTATTCATATTCTAATGGACTTCCATTGTTTGTGAGTCTTGGTTGGTGGGGGGGATTCACCTAATGAGGGAAGGAAAGGAGGGCGATGAGAATGTGAATGAGGTTAGTGATAACAAACCATTGAGATGGTGCAAGTAAATCATGGAATTTAAAAAAAAGTAAATCTTGAAACTTTTTTGTGGTTTGGTAAGCAGAACTCCTACAACTGTCCTTGGTACCAATTCAAATTCCAAGGAACATCAAGGTTTGTTGCGGATCCTTCAAACTGATTTGTAAATGCTCTAGGAACAAAGAAGAAAGAATGTGAGAGTGATACCCTAAAACCTAGTTGGCAAATGCTGACTTGGTAAAAACTCGGCAGACTCAAAATTTGTGACTCAGCAAAAACTTGGGATAAACTCAACAACTTAAAAATTGCTTAGATTTATTTAAAAACAATTTTTTTTTGTTGCAAAATTCAATGACAAATGTATCCATTGAGGCCATAAATGAGTACAAAAGATTTTTCTATTAAATTTGATTAATTTGGGTACAAATTGCATCACCATGTGGAATCTTGATACAATCGATACTGACAACTATTATGAATTTGTGATGATTTCCTTTGAAAATCATCATCATAATTCATAAATCGCATATTACAACATTATACATCTCCCTCTTCCCTAATTTAGTGAAAACTTGGGGAGAGGTTCAAATCCTTGCACTCTACTGGGGCTCCTCACTTGGAATAGAAGGCTGTGCCTGTGGCTCTGATTTGACATCCGTCCTACTAGTAGATGGCAATGACTCCTCTACCTCATTAATGCAATACACTAGCAATCCAGTAGCTCCTTATTTTGCAGCCACATCCTCCATTGCTTGACTTTCAAAATCAAGAATCTCATTAATAGTAAACAATGCGGCTCCTCATTCCGCCCTGTCCAATTGTTATAAGGATCAATTTCATCCAAATCAATGACCTCCTCGGATTTGTCTTTGAAATGTACTTGCTAGAGATTTTTACTAATCACAGATAAGAACGAAGGCCAATTCAAGAGATAATTTATTTCAAGAACATCTTGCAAGCTACAGGCAGTTCAATATGATATTTATTGATATTCAACAATGGCCTTTTTAATTCCAAATCCATTAACAAATGCTACAGCCAGAATCAGTAATAACTTCGAGTGACCAATTCATTACAAGTGTTGAACACAAGCATACCAATTATCGCTCCCAAATGTCATGCCACAAAACCTTGTCATGAGCTCATGATGAATAAATGCAGAGAAGGGCTGTTCACAAACGATTTGCTGATGCTGATGATGATCTGCTACTGCTGTTGATGTCTGATCAGCGAATCTGAACCCTTGTCTCAAGCGCTGTAAACCCTTCTAACTGGCTGCAATACCAAACAAACTGATATTGTTGCCTTCCAATCACCAAATGAACACCTTCAGCCCTAGCGATAAAGATTTTAACAGACTTAATGCTTCCAGAATGAATTAGAATGCTGTTGCAGACCTGGGGCTACGTACAAAGCTGCTTGGACAGGGTTTCCGTCCTGTTCCTTGACCTCAAATTGCAGAGAAAGAAATTCAATATAATGAATCGTATGAATGAATTCCTTGATGCATCGAACCCCTTTATATAATAACTCCAGCAATGCCAAAAGGCCATCGATGCCTCTAGAAGCCTCATCATTGGTGACTTAGCAATATATCCAAGGTTTACCTTAATTATTAAATAGCCCCCCATGAAGATATCGCCTAGAATAACACCATTGTAACTTAAAAGTGGCCCCTTTATTGGTCTTAATGAATCATTAAATATATTGCACTTAAATTTTAGCTTTTTGGGCTAATATTTAATTATTCACTCATTGTCTTATTATTCATTTAATTTTCTAGCCTCAGGGAATGGGGAAAGGCTAGAAATTTCTTCTCCGCATAACCATCACTCAGAAGGGGACATTATAGTCCTCCCTTCTTGGGATTTCTGGCCCTCTAGCAATCGCAAATTGGGATGTTGCAAGATCTCTTCACCTTCCCATGTTGCATCCTCAATTAGTAAGTCCTTCCATTTTATCAGATGTTCCCAGACCACCTTGTTTCTCAACTTCCTCTCTCTCCAATCAGCAATACCTTCAGGGACTATACCAAATTCCCTTCCTCATCTAATGGAGGCAGCTCTGGAGATGCGATTGTGTGCTGGCCCAATGCCTTCTGGAGGCATGAAACGTGAAACACATTATGTATTTTGCTACCTTTTGGCAATTCCAGCTCATATGCAACTTCTTGAACTCTCTTCAGTATCTTGTAAGGCGCATAGAAACGTGGTTTTAGTTTTTTTGTGCCACTCTTCTTCAGTGTGGATTGCTTGCAAGGTTGTAGACGCAAAAAAACCAAGTCCTCAACCTCAAATGATCTCTCAACTTCCGTCTACACACATCTTCTGTTGATTTTGAGTATGCTGAATATTATCTTTTAATGTCTTGAGATTATTCTGATAATTCTGCATTGTTTCCTTCGCATGAGGTGTTGTTTATAACTAGGGAAAGATGGGTTCGGATTGCCTTAAGGCAACATCCGAACCCATTTAGGACTGGGTCCTATCCTTAAGGGGTAGCGTGGCCCCAAGACAAGTCCAGCCCCATCCTCCACGCTACACCAAAAAGGACTCACCCCACAAAATATAAATTGGTGCCAAAAAGGATTGAGGCCGACCTTGGTCAAAAGATCCATATAAATAAAGTTAAAGTGCAAACACAATTCAATCATCAATGCAATCAGCGAATTAGCTCTGCTAATAAAAGTGCGAATTTATCCAAGGATTGTGTGAACTTGTCAAGGATTGTGCGAACTTGTCCAAGAGGATATAGGCCTCTTTTGGTGCAGACTTCAAGTGCTTAGAAGTGCAGATCTGACATACAAAAGGGATCAGATCTGGAGAAGCAAGCTAAGTATTGTATTTGTGCAATTAAGAGAGAATATATAATCTGACCTGTGGGTCTTTAATGCTGGGTTTTTCCTCCTTGGAGGTTTTCCCAGGGTATTTGCGTTTGTCTCTTGTTTACTTGTTTCATTTCTGAGTTTACTGAATTATGGTTTAATAAAATATTACAAATCTGATTAACAAACTAGGGCATAATTAAAAGACATAAATCTGATTACTGATCTAGGGCACAAAATTAACACGAGGGACCTTTCTATCATCAAAGGCTAAGTCCATAAATGATAGTGCTTCATATCCGTAAAGTGCTATGAAAGGAGACATGCCAATGGACATGTGGTAGGTGGTATTGGAGTAATATTCACCTAGGTAAAGCCATCTCACCCAAGCACACTACTGCCCTGAAACATAATTCTGTAGGTAGCCTTCAATCCACTTATTCACTATCTTTGTCTGCCCATCCGTTTGAGGATGGTAGTTTGTGCTTGGTGTCAACTCTGTTCCCGCCAATTTGAATAAGTATTGCTAGAACATACTTAAAAATCTACTATCTCTGTCACTCACAATTGTTTTGGGGAGGCCGTGCAACCTAAACACTTCATTGAAGAACGACTGTACGACTTGCGATGTTGAGAATTTTGTAGGGACAGCAAAGAAGTGTACATATTTCGTTAGTCTATCAACGACTACAAATATGCAATCTTTCCCTTGAATATGAGGAAGTCCTATAATAAAATCCATTGATATCCCTTCCCACCTTTGTTCAGGTATCGGTAGTGGCTGAAGAAGGCATGCAGGGAAAGTATGTTCTTTGCTCTGCAAATCAAACACTCTCTAACATGCTGCAACACATCATCTTTCGATCCCTTTTAGGTAAACCTCTCACGGATTTGGCGATAAGTTTTGAAGAAACTTGGGTGCCTTGCTAAAGGTGTATCATGTAACACCCTCAAAATCTTGGCCTTCAATCTAGATCTTGGTACAAGATAAATTCAGTTCTTGTAATAAATGATGTTATCAATCATCGAGTATCTATAATCTTGTACCTTGCCATCTATCAAATCACAAGCAAATGAATTTTTTGAATACTCGGCCAACAATTGAGATTTCCAGTTAGCTGAAATTTCAATGAGAGAACAAAGTGTTGGTCATCTGGATAAGGCATTGACAACAACATTTTTCTTACCCTTTACATACTCCACATTGAAGTCGTAAGCCTGAATCTTGCTTACCCATTTCTGCTACCGCTCGTTCAAGTCCTGCTCCAGAAAGTACTTAAGACTATCGTTATCCGTTCTGACCACAAATCTAGTTCCCACCTGATACTGTCTAAACTTGGCTAGTGCATGCATAATCGCTAGCATCTCCTTATCGTATGTGGAATACAATCTCTCCATGTCTCTCAATTTCTTGCTCTCGTATGCAATCGGCTGTCAATTCTGCATCAGCATTGCACCTATCCCTTGACTCGATGCGTCTCATTCCAAGACAAATGGTTGTGTGAAGTCTGACAATGCTATTACTGGGCACAAGCTCATGGCTTCCTTTAGCTTGTCAAAAGTCATTTGCGCCTCCTCAGACCATAGAAATGCACCCTTCTTAGTCAAATCTGTCAATGGGAACGTTGGCTGTGAAAAACCTCTCACAAACCTCTTGTAGTAAGAGCACAACCCCAAGAAGCCTCTCAACTCAAATATATTCTGTGGTGGCGGCCAGTCTAGGAATGCCTGTATCTTCTCCTAATGCACTTTCACACCATCTACACCAATGATATGTCCAAGATATAGTATCTCTGTCATCTCGAACTCACACTTGGAAGCTTTTGCATAGAGCGACCGAGCCTCCATGATACTCAATACCACATCCAAATGGTGCAGATGATCATTGCAAGTCCTGCTGTAAATCAAGATATCATCGAAGAAAACCAGAACAAATTCCCTCGATCGATCACGAAATACGTGATTCATGCAGGACTGAAATGTCGCCGGTGCATTTGTGAGCTCGAATGGCATGACCAGGAACTCAAAAGTGTTCGCAATGGCAATTGAAGGCAGTCTAATGAATGTCTTTCTCTCGGACCTGTTGTTTTTTAGGCACATGCAAACACAAAATAAAATACCCAAAACTATCTTATTCTCTCTTGATCAAAGTCTCTCAAATGCCGAAGATTTGCTTAAGGATCACTTGAGATAATTCCATGGTTCTTATATGTCGGGTCACGACGTGTGGATAAGCTCAATGGTTGGATGTGATTATGCTGGAATCACAATGGGACTTACGTTGAATATTTGAATACTTGAATTGCTGGAACTAGGATTCTATCTACTTGCTTGGAGAATTAAAACAGGCAAAAGACATAGGGTTTAGGAATGCTAAGAATGTAGGAACGATGGATAATCTTTGGTGCAACTCAACTAAGCCTTGCTTTGACATGCGAAGCAACAACTCCACAAAGATTAGTCCGATCTTCTAAGGAAATTAGATGATTTTCAAATCATTATCAAGCATAGACACCATTAATTGAATGCATATCAATGATTGAATAACAATTGAACTTAAGCTCATTCAAGTATTCTAGTTGACCACACAAGGCGAATTTGCAATCAACAAATTGCTAGTGGTATGGATTAGGAGTTTCATCATGAATCATACACAACGCTCTATCATTCAACTAATCAACATGAAAGCAAATGAATCGAGAAGTAGAGACTATGTGACTTGTTGAAATAACGCATTAATTCACCATAACTTCAATGAAATCATATGCTTGACTATACCTCTAAAATGCTTTCCCTTCTCTCTGACCCCTCTTGTTATAGGATTTTACCTCTCAACCCTTGCCCCAAAATTTTCAAAAAAGTCAAACTCGCCATTTCTCGCTCATCATTTGATGATTCCACTAAGAGATCTTTGTACCCTTCCAAAGAAATTACCCTCGCATCTATGGTGTCCCTAAAATTGACAAACCTGGCATTCCTCTCCGTCCCATTGTTGACACCATGGGTTCTCCTACCTACAATCTCGCAACCTTTTTAGCCAAACTAATCTCTCCCTTAGTCGGTAAATCCAACACTTTCATCAAAGACTCCACCCATTTTGTTGACTTTATCAAGAACCAAAATTTGGAGAGTCATGACCTCTTAGTGAGCTTTGACTCCCTTTTCACTAGAGTCCCTCTTCCTGATGCCATTGAGATCATCAAGCGTAAGACCAATGATGAGCTTGCCTCTCTTGTTGAGCTTTGACTTAGATCCACATTTTTCTCCTTCCAAGGGGTTATTTATGAGCAAGTAGATAGTGTAGCCATGGGTTCCCCCTCTCTCCTATCACTGCTAACCTCTACATAGAGTACTTTGAAGAATATGCCCTCTCCTCTTTTCTCCTCAAACCAAAATGGTGGAAGCGCTATGTGGACGACACCAATGTTTGTTGGTCACATGGACGGGAAAAATTAGAAGAATTCCATGCTCACCTTAATAGCTTAGCCCCTTCCATCTCCTTCACCATTGAGATGGAGTCTGATAACTATATCCCTTTCCTTGACATTTTGCTCTCTAGGAAACTTGACGGTACTTTAGCTCGGTCAGTTTATCGCAAATCCATCCACACTGACCTGTACCCTCACTCTTCCTCCCACCACCACCTTGCCCAGAAAGCTAGCATTCTTAAAACTTTAACCATTAGGGCTTGGCACATTTGTGATGAGGACCACTTGAACCAAGAGTTAGCCCATCTTCGTCACGTTTTCCTTTTGAATGGCTATAGCAACAAACAAATATCCAGAACCTTCAAGCCAGCCAAATCTGTTATTTTCTCCAATCCTAAGCCCTTTGGTCCCTTCACCCCCCCTTCTGCCACTCTTCCTTACATCAAAGGCCTTTCCCACAAGATTTCCAAAATCCTTCTTAGGAAAGGCATTTGTTGTACCTTCAAACCAGTTTCAACCTTAATCAAGTGTCTCCCTTCCATCAAGGATCCTAGAGACAACTTTATTAATTATGGGGTTTACAAAGTCATTTGCTCCTGTGGCACCCCATACATAGGTGAAACTAGCCGCTCTTTTAAGACTAGAATCAAAGAACACGATGCAAACATTAAGCATGAGTGTGTTCTCAAGTCAGCCCTTGCTGAGCATTCCTCTTCCACCAAGCACCATGTGTGCCTAGACAAGATCCAAATCCTTTCTATTGAAGATAACTTCTTCAAAAGAAAGCTCAAGGAAGCCATTGAAATCTATAACCATCCATCCAACCTTAATCATGATGAAGGTTGAAACCTGAACTCCTCATGGCATCCTCTTTTATCCTTCCTTAGAAACCCTCGCCTCCCCCCTCCTTAATCTCGCTTCTCTGTTGCCCCCCCCCTCCCCCCCACCCCTCTTTGTTTCCCTCTTCCTTCTTCTTTCCTCTTTTGTAGTCTCCTCTCCTTTGCATCCCCTAGGTTTTCCTTTAGCCCTTTATCCCCCTCCTTTCCCTCTCTTTGTTTGGTTTTTTGATATTCTTGTTTTTCTATATATATATAGTTTATTTGTTCTTTTGTATTCTTTTATTTTTTCTTGTTCTTTTTTGTATATGTATGCTTAATGTGTGTGGGTACACACACACATATACATACATATGTATGTGTGTATATATATATAAATATATGTACACACACACACATGTCCGTGTGTGTATGTGGGGTTGCTGGTGTAGGTGTAGGTTTATACACATACAGATTTTTAGTTACTTTTGTTCATTTGCTTGTTTTTGTTTATTTCTCGTGCGTGGTTTTTATTTGTCTAATTTTTGTCCTCTTATTATTTTTTAATTTCCCTTCTTTCTTATTTTTTATTTTCTCATTTTTTTTTTAATTTTATTTTAATTTTCTATTTATTTATTGGTTCCCTTCTTCAATTCTTCTTCCTTTTTCTTCTAGCTTTTGCTTTGTCTTTTTTTATTTCTTTATTTATTTTTATCTTGTGATATTTGGTTCTTTTTTTGTTTTTGTTATTTAAAAAAAATTGTCCTTGCTTCCCTTTCCTCAACCCTATTTACCCCTTCTTGGTCTGCAATTTCACTCATTCTCATCCCACAACTCTCTCATCCTGATGATGGATCATTGAGTATGATCCGAAACGTTGATGCAAAAAAATTTACTTAGTTGAATTCCAAAAAACAAAGACAACAATCTTGATGGACTGTGGAAATCTAATCTCATTGAAATCATATGCTCTTTACAACAAGATTTTGGCAACAATCTTTGCCTTCTCCCAATCTAACTTCTACTCTAATTGCTACCTACTATTCACTATTCACTATTACTAACTATTAACCTTTACAAATGAAGAGTTTGAGCTTTATATGGAGAGCTCATTACAATTCAAAGGCTCAGATCGATTTGAGATCAATGGTCGAGATTACAAGATGAAAACCCTAATTAGGGTTTGTTACAACAAACTCTTCTTAGCCAATGAAATAATTACAGCATTTGGACACATGTCCTCTTTAGCATATTTGACCAATAGATAATTGTTGGTGTTGGAAATAAGCCACACCTGGACCGACGAGGGACTGGTCCAAGAGGGGCCAGCAGCTTAGTGGTAGAGCACTCCAACAGCGTATGGAAGGTCCTAGGTTCGAGTCCTAGCTGGTCCATGTCTCAACATGGTATCAGAGCCAGGTCCAGGCTAGGAGCCCCAAGCACACGAGAGGTGTGGCTTAAGGGGGGGTGTTGGTGTTGGAAATAAGCCACACTCGGACCGACGATGGACTGGTCCAAGAGGGGCCAGTAGCTCAGTGGTAGAGCACTCCAGCAGCGTATGGAAGGTCCTAGGTTCAAGTCCTAGCTGGTCCATGTCTCAACAATAATGGGGGTAGGTACATTGGAGTTTGTGCACCCAATGGATGAGCTTGGTTCATTGAATCCGGACATGCTGAGGTGAAACCTTCTGATTGTTGGAATGGTGACAAGGATGCCACCTCAATTTGCTTGTAGACTTGGTAGATCATCATGATGGAATGTTGAGTGATATCTCTTGATATTCAACATTAGTCACTTGCTTAATGTGGTGATGATGATGAATGCGTGTTTCCAAATTATATCATGTTAATCAAGCTGATCTTCTAACTTTGATCAACTCTTTTTTAACTATCCTCTTGAATGTCTCAATGCTGAAAGCCATGAAGGTGCAAGGTGTAGATGTTGACTTCCTCTTAGTCTTGAATTTTGATGTTGCCTTGGAATGAACCCTTGATGTCACAACTGCCTCTTCACTCCTTTGGAATTCTTTCTTTGTGATTCCCTTCATGCAGTTGATTCTTTCATCTGCATATTTGGATGTGTGGATCATGCTCTAGTATTAGTGAATCCTTCTTGTGTAGTCACCTTCCTTGATACCCTTGTGTTTGCTGATGAAGTTTTCCCCTTGAAGTTGCATGATGGTGTAGGTCTTGCAATCTCCTCTCTCTTATTCCTTCAAGGTGTTGGTTTGCAATTTGCATCATCATCCTTTCTCATCTGCAAAACAAAACAAATATGTTATCAAACACACACCCTCATAATTTGATACGATTTCTGATTTTTTATGTGTTGCAGGTCTGATGTAATGTGAATTCTCACACAATTCTACCTTTATCTGCTTTCAAAGTCAAAATCGCCCTCTTTAAGTCTATTTTGATCAAATGCAATGATCAAAATGATTACAAAATTACTGTCTGAGATGAAATTCACTGTCTCTTTAACTGCAGATCAGAATTAGAGATTGTTTTCAATGAATTAAGACACCCCTCTATACAGGCGCTATTGGATGGAGGGATGTATCTTTTCATCTCAATTTAATTAAGCCGACTTGCTTTTCAATTTTTTTTTTTATTTGATTATATTTAAGATTGATTTGTCTTTGCCCGAGTCAGTTTTATTCACTTAGCTGGCATCTATTTTCTTTAATATCCATCGGGCGTTTTGGAGTTAAAGCATGATTGCTTAATGTGTGGGGCCCCTCATTATTCTTAGGCGGTGCTAAGACTTTTCTTCATGTTTTGTTTTTAGGTGGGCCCCTCTTTTCTCCTAGATGGTGCTTCTTATATGCCTTGTTTTGTCTTTGATAGGAAGTTCGCTCTAAATCAAGTGCAATGGAAGTGCTTAAAGGGGAGATCAGTCCAATTTTGAGGCAAAGGAAGTGCCTCTAGGAATGTTCGCTCAAAATGAGTAGCAAAGGAAGCGCTACATAAGAAAATCACTCCATTTCCCAAGAAAAGGAATCGCTCTAAATCAAGAGCAAAGGAAGTCACTTCTAGGTGGAGATCGCTCAAATTCGAGAGCAATGGAAGTCACTTCTAGGTGGAGATCGCTCAAATTTGAGAGCAATGGAAGTCACTTAAAAGGAGATACTCTCGAATTTCAATGCAAAGGAAGTGACTTCTCATGAAGATCACTCAAATTGGGAGGCAATGGAAATGGTCTAAAAAGCATCGCTCAAAAACATGAGCAATGGAAATGCTCTCTCAAAGGCATCGCTCAAAAACATGAGCAATGGAAATGCTCTCTCAAAGGCATCTCTCAAAATTTAGAGCAATGGAAATGGTTCAACAAGGAGATCGCACAAAATCATGAGCAAAGGAAATCACTCAAATTATGAGGCAATGGAAGTGCTTGATAGAAAATCACTCTTGTTTGAGGGCAAAGGAAGTGCTTTCCATGCAGTTCGCTCAAATTTGTGAGCAAAGGAAATCATCCTCAATATTGATTTCATCCAAAGAAATGGGACTCGGACTCGGCTCGGACTCGGCAAGGCCAACTCGGACTCGGACTCGGGACTCGGCTCCAGACTCGGCTGGACTCGGGATAGTGAAAAACTCAAGAAATTTAGAGATTTTTAAATATTTAAAACTTGTTTCAGACACCCTTTATTGAATACACCTTAAAGACACAATAACATCATCAAACTCGGCTCATTTGATTACATACACAAGTATACATCAATCACATAAGCATAAACGCAAATTGTAGCTGAAGAAAATAACAAACATAGATATATAAATATTGTCAAATGTATACAATATTACAAAACTCATGGAATAAAAAATCCATGTCATCATATGATCATCATCAAATGTTTCATACAAATACCAAAGGTAAATACAACTACAAGTCTATGGCTCAGAGGAGCCTGCACCCTCCAGCCCCAGCCCCCTGCGAAGGCGTCTAAGGTAGGTCCTGGATGATTCGACTGCCATAGCCGCTCCCCGTGACACCATGCCATGCTCACCAACATCAGGAACATCCGTGTCACTATCTGCCCTCTAAATCTCCTGTTTGTGCTCGTGCTCTCCGCTCCTCCTCTGCCATGGCTACAGTCTCAACCTCTATATCTACCTGGTCGATCCAATCAATGTCAGACTCGGAGGTTAAATTTTCTCTACTTCTATTGACGCAGTTTCCCCCATATTTTTCGACGGGGGTTTGGGGGCAGCGCCCCTTGCGCGCTCCCTGTCGCGATACAGGGCGAGGTCGAGGGGCAGCGCCCCGCGAGGCCAAAAAAACTTATTACAAGTCTGAATTAGGGTTTCTTTGAGAGTCTTCCTTAGGGCTTGGTTTTTCTCTTGTTGCTAATTGGGTCTTGCTTGGTGAGTGAGTATCATTCTTGAAGGTCCAAGCTAGGTCAAGTTGGTGAGTGATAAAGTCTGGAATGTCATCCTGATCTTCAAATGCCCTGAAATTTGGCTAAGTCTGGAATGTCCTGATCCTGAAATTTGACTAAGTCTGGAAAACTGAAGAATCCTCCAAAAACTAGATTTTGCAATATAACTCCTGGAGGCCCGAAACCACTCTCAAACATCCTGACAGTATATATGGAATATAACTTATACTTAAATGTTATATTCCATAAAATAATCCTGACGGAGAGACCAAAATGTCAAATTTCGCCCTTCCAAAAAAACTTATTACTTTTTTAAAAAACTTTTTAAAATGTTTTTTTTTTGTCATTTTATTAACCCAGCCAGTAGCCGAGTCTGGGGCTCAGGACTCGCCGAGTCTGGCGATTTTGAGCCAAAATCGCCAACTCGGCGAGTCTGGCGAGTTTACTCTCCAGTCTCGGCCGAGTCCGAGTCCGAGCCCCTGGGACTCGTTTGGCCTAACTCGGACTCGGACTCGCCGAGTTTGGGCGATTTCGGGCGAGTCTCGTTTCTCTGATTTCATCCCTTAATACCTTAAGTCTCTTGACCTCTATGCATTAAAGCTATCAAAACACCTTCAATGAATGCCTTTGGAAATGACCTCGCTCCAATTTCAAGGCAATGGAAATACAATCTAAGAGGATCGCTCAAATTTTAGAGCAATGGAAATCTCTTCAAGGAAAATTGCTCAAAAACATGAGCAAAGGAAGTCTCTTCAATGGAAGATCGCTCAAATTTGAGAGCAATGGAAGAGCTTCTAAGAGTTCGCTCTAAATCAAGAGCAATGGAAATCGCTCCAATTTGGAAGCAATGGAAGTGATTCACCTCTTGCAATGCTGATTAGGACAGTCAAAGGAAGTGCTGCTGTCAGTGCTTGAAATGCCTTAGTAACTTTGATTTACATCCATTATTTAATTAATGGGACCCAAGCAAGGCTATGGTGGCAAAGGAAGTCAAAGGAAATGCTATGCCTTAAGGCAAGCTTTTAAATCTCCATTTCAGATTTTGTGGGGCCCAGCAGGTATGAGAGGAGTGTGAGGGAAGTGGTAAGGGGAGCTGCTACGTGGGGAAAGAGGAGGAATGGGATGTTGGAGGAAAGGGAGACATAAGAGGTATGGATGTGTGGAAAGAGTGCTACGGTGAAGGGAAGGGAATTTGGGAGGTATAAGGGGTAGTAAAGGAGTTAGGATATATGGGGAGTAAAGGGGTAGTAAAGGAGTTAGGATATATGGGGAGTAAAGTGGAATGGGAGGGGTAGTAAAAAGGGTAAGGGGTAGGGTGTTATGTTAGAAAATGTAGGAAATGGAAGATGGGTTAGGATAGGATAGGGGTAGGGGGTAGAGTGGTAGGTAAAGGGAAAGGGTAGGCTAAGGGAAGTAGAAGGGTAAGGGGTGTGAGATGGAGGGTAGAGGATGTAGGTGTAGGTGTGGGTGAGGGTGAAGTAGAAGGGTGGAAGGGTAGGGAAGTGAAGGAAGTTAAGGGGTGAGGGTATGAAAGGAGAGGTAGTGGTAGGGGAATACGATAGTGGATGGGTAGGATAAGGGAGAGGTAGTGGGTAAGGAAACAAAGGGAGGTCTAGAGAATGTGGTTGAAGGTAGAGGTAGGTGGAAATGTAGGTGAAGGTGAGGGGATGGGTATGCTAGGATGGGAAAAGGGTTAGGTAGGTGAGAGCATAGGTGAGGGTAGGTGAAGGTGAGGGTGAGGGTATAGGTGAAGGTAGGTGAAGGGAAGGGTAAGATGAATGGAAAGAAATGGAAGGAGATGAGAGGGAGTGAGGGAAAATGGAAATGGAAGGGGAGATGTGAGGGATGTGGTGAAGGCATAGAGGGGTGGAAGTGGAAGGAAGTGGAAAGTAGAGAAGATGGAAGGGCTATGGGATGGAGAGAGAGAAGGTGGAAATGGAATGGTGAAATGGTGATGGCAATGGTGATGGCAATGGTGAGGAATGGAAATTGGTGTGATTGGGTCTGGGCACCCACTGACAGTGTTGGGAGAAGTGGAAGTGATTATGCCTTGGCTGGGCAAAGGGAGTGTTGAACTCACTTCATCCTTAAGAAAGAGACTTGATCAGCTCCTGAACGACTACAAACAAAAGGTTAATAGCAAAGACTCGATAACAACCAACAACTAAGCTAAGCCAACTAACCTAGAAAGCGAAAAAGTGGGGGTCCCCATTTGCAATGGGGTGATGTGTGAATACGTTACAGCAGGACCCATATCTGATGATATCTAGAGTAGAGATCAATCTTTGAAAAATACACGGCCCCTTGTAGCTCATCAATCAACTCGTCGATCCTGGGTATAGGGTATCTGTTTTTTATTGTCCTCTTATTCAATGTTCTTTAATCTATGTACATACGCACGGTCCCATCTTTCTTTTTCACCAGAACCATTAATGAAGTAAAAGGGCTCGAGCTAGGCCGTATGTGTCCCATCTTTAAAAGCTCCTTGATCGTCTTCTCAATCTCTTCCTTGAAATGCCGTGGGTGGCGGTAGGGCGTGGTAATCATTGGCTTCGCGCCTTCTTCTAACTCAATAACATGTTCAAAGCCACGATCAGGTGGACGACCAAGAGGAATGTCATCAAACACTATGTTGTGTTTACCCAATACTATCTGGATGTCTACATGGTATTCTGGCTTGTTGCTGGAAGTTGGTGTGGTGGATACAAAAACACTGAGCTGCCCAATCTACCTCTCCATGTTTGAAAAGCGCCTCCATCCTTCTTGCTGAAATCTCTCGAGGACCCCCAACTGCTATAGCCTTGAGCACCGTTTTCTTGCCAGCAACCATAAACTCAAGTTGCATCTGGTTGAAGTCTTGAACATACCGTCCAAGTGATTCTAACCACTGGAGGCCCAATACAACATCAATATTGCTGAGACTCCCCACATAAAAATCATCTATCGAGGTATAGTCTTCAATCTGAATACTCACCTATGGAATCACCCTAGTGCAACTCAAGTAAATGCATTAGCAACAGTGAAACTGAACCCGTAAATTCTTCAACCTGTACTCCACTCCTCACCACTAACCCTTTATCAATAAAGTTATGCGTGGCTCCACTATCCACTTAAACAGACCATTCTTTGTCCCTTAAGGACACCTCTCAATCGGAAAGGGCGATTGCGTGGAACTCTCAATAGAGTGGCAATGCGAGGAATCTCTTTCGTTGGAGTGGCCTCCAACTCTATCTGTGGCTGGTCCAACTATGCATTATCCTCTTCCGTACTAGCATCTTGCTCATCCTGTTCATCATCTTCAGATATGACTTTAATCAAGTGCACTTTGCCTTTCCCAAGGCAACGATTACCAGGCTCCCACGGCTCCTTGCAGGTGAAGCACAACTTTCTGTGAAATTCATTTCTGGATTCCTGTTCCGGTTTCGGTGGGGTGCTCTTTTGCTGGTTGAAACTTTTTTGTTTTGACAGAAATCCACCGAAGGTCTTCCTTTGAGGCTGAAAGGCAGGTGTTGTCTCCAAGTCAAGTGCTAGACCAATGGCGTCATGAAGTGTGCTAGGCTTTTGAGCCTTCACCAATCCTTGCAGTCTATCACTCAGACCCTCGACAAACAACATAGTAACACGCCTCTCAGTCATTTCAGGAACCTTAACAGCTATTTTCTGGAACTCATTCATATAAGTCTCAACATGACCAAACTGCTTCAGCTAAGCCAACTCCTTGTAATAAACCTCAACATCCTTCCTATCAAATCGTGCAGTCAACTTATTGACAAACTCCTCATATGAATGAATCAAGCCATGATCCTACGACACTAGTCCATGGTGCCAACAATCGTATGCCGCACCCTCCAAATGCATCGTAGCAAATTGTATGGCCTTGTCCTCCTCCATAGGCTTCAGTGACAAGAATGTGTCAAGTTTGTGCACCCAAGACCTGGCTTCCATCAAACGTGGGAAAAGAGACCTTATTTAAAACATCCTTGAATTCTTTAGGCTGTGTGCCAAGCCTAGCTTGTCCTCTACGCCTCCTTTCCTGTCTCTCCAGGCAGAATTTGGCTTTATCCGTCCGCTGGTTCATGAATTGATTAGGTTCATTAGCTGCCTTACATCAACCGGAAGCATTCTGTACTCATCATATGCTACCGTGACATCATCCGTGATTTGAGTCTCCTCTTCCTCTACCTTTGGAACCGCTTCCTCTTCAACTGGCCTTGATAAAAACACAGGTCTTAGAGGCTGATCAGATCTGGTGTTCGCTGTCCTAACAGTGTTAGAGGCTGTCCTACCTTGATGATAATTCCCGGCATCACTTCTATCTCCATCCCGACCTTGTGCCTGCGGTTGTTGGACCCTTAGATTTTGGATTGTAGCTAGAAGCTGCTGCCGAGACTGCATAAATGTTTGCATCATCTATTATTGCTGCTGTGCCATCTGTGCCATAATAACCTGAAGGTTTGGTTGACCATTTCCACCATCATTTCTCTGTTCAGCCATGTTGCCAGAATCAAACAAGGAGTTCTCTTCTTCCAACTGCTGCTTGGCCCTACTCCTGGTGAAGTATCTATGTGATCCTGACTCTCTAGAGTGCATAGAACCGATTCAAGCTGACATGCAACTGATTTAATCACCCTCAAATTGACATGCATAGGAAAACCCTCACAGGCTGGCAGGGTCACTGTGCTCTAATACCACTGAAATATACTTGCTAGAGATTTTTACTAATCATAGATAAGAACGAAGGCCAATTCAAGAGTTAATTTATTTCAAGAACATTTTGCAAGCTACAGGCAGTTCAATATGATATTTATTGATATTCAACAATGGCTTTAACAATTCCAAATCCATTAACAAGTGCTACAGCCAGAATCAGTAATAACTTCGAGTGACTAATTCATTACAAGTGTTGAACATAAGCATACCAATTATTGCTCCCAAATATCATGCCACAAAACCTTGTCATGAGCTCATGATGAATAAATGCAGAGAAGGGCTGTTCACAAACGATTTGCTGATGCTGATGCTGATCTGCTACTGCTGTTGATGTCTGATCAGCGAATCTGAACCCTTGTCTTGAGCGCTGTAAACCCTTCTAACTGGCTGCAATACTAAACAAACTGATATTGATGCCTTCCAATCACCAAATGAACACCTTCAGCCCTAGTGATAAAGCTTTGAACTGACTTAATGCTTCCAGAATAAATTAGAATGCTGTTGCAGACCTGAGGCTATGTCCAGATCTGCTTGGACAGGGTTTCCGTCCTGTTCTTGACCTCAAATTGCAGAGAAAGAAATTCAATATAATGAATCGTATGAATGAATTCCTTGATGCATCAAACCCCTTTATATAATAACTCCAGCAATGCCAAAAAGCCATCGATGCCTCTAGAAGCCTCATCATTGACGACTTAGCAATATATACAAGGTTTACATTAATTATTAAATAGCCCCCCATGAAGATATCGCCTAGAATAATAACGTTGTAACTTAAAAGTGGCCCCTTTATTGGTCTTAATGAATCATTAAATATATTGCACTTAAACTTTAGCTTTTTGGGCTAATGTTTAATTATTTTCTCATTCCCTTATTATTCATTTAATTTTTTAGCCTCAGGGAATGGGGAAAGGCTAGAGATTTCTTCTCTGCATAACCATCACTCAAAAGGGGACATTACAGTCTTCTACCTTTCTTGTGCAAAGTTGAAGGTCGCATTGTACAAAGACAAGGTCATTGAGGTGTTTTTGAGTTAATTTATTTTGTTTTTTCATGTGAATGGTCTCAAACAAATTCCAGTTGTGTTACAATGAGATGCACAACAAGGTTGACACAAAAATACAAAGGGATTTCTTCTATGTTACCCCAAGTTTCCGGAACGGGGGGACGAGGAAACGGGTTTCCGGGACGTTTTTTTATTTGCCCAGATTAGGGGACGACTAGCTATATATATATATATATTTTGATAATGAAATTTAATAATAGCAAGTAGCAACATAATAACATTGAGAAGATAAATCATTAAATATTACCTTAGGTTAGGATTGTCTTTCCAAATGTATCTGCATGCAAAATGGAACTTTACTTGTCAGTAAAAAAATGTGAATATTGGCGAACTTTATTTGTGCTTTCTTTATTTGCCAATAGAAAGAAATACAGGATTTGTCATTTTTTATCCATTTCCTATTTGTAAATAAGAAAACTATTATCTGTTTGTACAGTTATGCATGAACACAACACAATGAACACGTCCATCTGTGGTCGAGAGCCTATTTTCACTTGTTCGTCATATGCCAAATGGTGAAGACTCAGCTAATTGTGCCATTGGTGGTTTGTTTTTCTTTTTACTCATGCGTGATTGTCCCATATGATATCGATATCATATTATATGATATTGATATAATATATCGATCGCCGGTGATAATAATGAAGTTAATAAACTTATTACCTTTTCTGCAGACTATAGATTATAAATTATAATTTATTAAATTTATAATTTATTAATTTGTAATTTTTAAATTATAAAATTATTATAATATTTATTATGTATTAATAATTATTAATAAATTATAAATATTATAATATTATATAAGCGATTTAAAAAAAATAAAAAAAACTTACTTTGTTATAAAAAAATTACTTTAACAATCAGGGATCCAAATTTAAAAACTAAAATTAATTGCTCTTAAAATAATAATAATTTTTTTAATTTTTTTTTTTAATGCTGTACCTGGGGAAAATGTTGACTGTCCCCGAGTTTCCGGCCGTCCCCAAGTCCCTGAAACTGGGACGGTTTCCGAAACAGGTGCCTTGAAGCCGGAAACGCGTTTCCGGGTAACATAGGATTTCTTTGATGATTTGGGGTATTTGCACCTGAATCTACCCTCCAAGAACTTACAAAATAAGATATTCACGAGTTAGTAAGAAAACCATATTTTATCAATAGAAAAATTGAAATTTGTAACTTGCAAAATGCATGTGATGTAAAGATTCCAATTTTTGTTAATTAGTGATTGAGTTTCTCTTCCTCAAATAGCTAGTGCAAAGAAAAAAGCTTACCCCTACAAGTTTTGTAACTATGCAATTCTTGAAGAGTGAGGCCTCTCAATTCTGTAACGTCCCCTACTTGGAGCTGCCATAGTTTCAATAATTTATCAATCATTACTGAACAAATTACCAAGCTATCATACTTAATAATTAATTCAATTATTCATAATTTATACTTTCTAATGTTGATGGATAGTTTCGGTCGAATCCTCTGAGCCGACTATACCATCAAATGTGTGAAGGGCCTTTTCGCCCTTACACATTTAAATATGTTCGATTTATATATATTTCTGATTTTCATATTGAAACCGTTGGATCTGCCACATTGGAAGACATGTAATTATAATGTAATCTTTCACTAACAAAAAGATGTGTTGGTTTAGATATATCCGATCACTAATGAAGAGGCATAATTGTTAATTAGAAGCCGACCCTTGAAGGATCATGTTGTTTGGCATCACCAATACATGGGTATATAGTTCTTGTTCCCTTTCACTTCCAAGGCGATTGATTCAACATTACAGCAGTCTGACTTTTCTCTATCTTCAGCGATTCATATCAAGTGGATCGTGTTCCTTCTCTTGCAGATCGGAGTGCATACATTCTACAGCAGTTCACATCATTCACTCTGCAGTCCATTGATATTCATCTACAGCAGTTGGTGAATTAACCAAGGAAGACCGAGTCTTACAGCAGATCGTAGATTCTCTATTGTGGATTGTTGTCATTCCTATATAGCTTCAAGAGTGAATCCAATTCATTGTAAAGACATCTATTATATTGATAAATACAATAAGGAACATTATTGCTGGGTTTTTCACCTTCAAGAGGAAGGTTTTCCCAGGATAATATCGGTGCATTTGTGTTTGATTTATTGCCTATCTAATCTGGTCATTAAAACTTAACATCTAATGCAATGTTCAACCCTTGTTACTACCCAGTCCTAAAAGGAGATGATTATGTTGCCAAAGCGCTTAGATACCAAAACACAATAGGCTCCCTCAAAGTTTACGGATGCAGGCCCTTACCCTATCTTGGGACCATGCCCTCAAATTTTACGGGACTCTGATCCTTACCCTATCTTGGGAATCATCCTAGTGGCTGGATTTAGACTGCCCCTCTTTGGAAACAATTCGGTCCCTTCTTCTTAGATATTGACAGTAGTAACAAGAATGGAATCATATATATATTCTTCTTAATGTTTACTACTTTAAGAGTTCTTTCTGTTATATAATCTGTCATTGATTTTGCTATTTGACTGGTTAATTACTTAAGACATTATATAGATTCTTTCATTTATATTTCACAATTAATTATAAATTTACTGCAAAACAGTATCAGAAAGAATTTTCAATGCTGTAGTAAATATTGATTCAGCATACCGTTTACAGGATCAAGATGTATTCACTTATTGACATCGCCACTGATCTCCATCCTTTTCTTTTTTCCCTCCCCTCCTCCTTTGGAGTGATTTGAGAGTCTCTTTAATATGCCATGAGGAGATGTGGATATTAGGAGTTGCATCTCTTTATTATTTGGCAAATCAAACCCTTGGTTTGGGATGGACACGTCCCTTCCTAGCATCTCATCATAGTTAATTGTTAGGGTCCTAATCACACTTTTACGTTGATGTTGATTACATGTGTGAATAGCACCATTTACACGAATATTATTTATTAATAAGACATACGTTAATCCCACCTTCTGAGTGCTGGCCATCTTAAGAGAATTCGAATACAATTCCTTGTGATTGCTGAATGTCCCCAATACACATAACATTATCATAATGTCGTTATGTTCACATTACCAATCGTTCTATTAAGGAGTCGATATATTAATTCTACTTTGATATCTTAAGACTTGAATCATCTTTGGCACTCGCTGCTATATCATATGAACGATTTGCCACCTAATCATTGCCTCCTTATATGTATCTAATATTATTGTTGACTTGGATTTCATAATGATGGTGAGATACAATTGTCCCATATACAACTCCAATTTTCATTGCTTTGCCATATGGTTGGTCTTAAGTCATAATTGGTAGCTGCTTGTTTGCCCATCTGATTATTGTTTTTGCTAGTGATTGACACAAATGTGTCCTAGGTTTGCCCTGCTAGGACTACACCATGTTTAGTCTCAGAACTGGGGACATTACAATCTTCCCCTCCCAAATTTGCTTGTCCTCAAGCAAAGACAAGTGATCATGGAAACCTATGCGTAATCCATCCTACATTGCGCTATTATGATATTATCATACATGTCTCCCCCCTTATCGCTATTTGATAGTAGAAACTTGCCCAAACTTAAGATAAGTTTTCTCTCATCTTCAAAGAAAGGGAATCAAAGCCATCTCGTATTTGCAAATTGATTAGGTTGTATGATGTTATGTTTGTCTTTTAAGTTAAGGCAAGGGCAAACCATCCATTTTCTGAAAAGAGAAGCTTGACACACATTTATGACCTCGAATGCAATGTTCTTAAACAGTTATAAGTACTCACTAAGCATGTTCAAGGAAGGCGCAGACACACATGAAGCAATCATATTAAAATTTGTAAGTTATGAAGCACCCATTTAATACAAAAAACATTCATGCTGAAAATACATGAGCAATCTCATAAGATACAAGGCACATCCATGGATACTCCTGAACACGGTCATAACACATGGAAAGTATAAAGTAATTGCATGAACACTCGCAAGGCTTGATGTATACATATAAGTATTGAAACATAAACATAAGTAATGCTTGAAGCAATACCCATAAATTGACATGAGATATGAAGCATACACGTCACATAGAGGCTTAAAGCATACATATGAAACACATACAGATTAAACACTTTATGCATAAATCAAGTATGAAGCATACACATGAATACATAAGACATGAGTCACACACATGAATACGCATAAGGTGTATAGCACAAATCATATAAGGCAAGGAACATCTACATAAACATGGAGTATACACATAAGTTATGAATACATGTAACACATGAAGTATACATGTGAATACACGAAGCATAAAGTATACATATGAGGCATGAAGTAACATGCATAAACACCACAAGACATGAAGTGTACACCTACGACATGCAATAATGGACACATGTAAGGCAAGAAGCAACACACACATGAGTATATGTAAGACATAAAGTAATGCACTATGTAAAGCACAAATCATGTATATGAATACATGCAAATCATGAATCACATATGAAAGACATGAAGTAATACGTAAATACACATAAGGTACAAGCATATATGAGAAAGGCACTCAGAGAATGCACATGGAGTAAACACTCTTGAAACACATCAGTCATGAAGTAAATATGCTCAAGATATGAAGCTTTCGAGAAATGCATACATAAAATGCACATGGAATAAACATGTTGAAAACACATCAATCATGATGTGAAGCATATTCAAAACATAAAGCATACATTAGGAAGGTGCATGATGTAATCATGCTGAAAATATGACAAACATGGAGCAATCACATAAGTATACATATAATACAAACGTAAATGAGAAAAGTATATGTATATACAATGGAGCGATCATGCTGAAGACACACAAACACATAAATATCCGCAAATTGGGAGGTATACATATACATGAAATATACATAAGGCATGTGAATACACTTAAAGCATGAAGTATACACTTAAGACAAGAAGTATGTATGTAAAACATAAAGTATAGGCATAGGACATAGAGCATATACATGAATATACTTAAGGCAAGAAGCATTCACATGAATACACCATGAAGTATGAAGTATACAGGTAAGGCACATAAATTTGAGCAAGACAGTAAGTATTCACATATATAGACTTAAGGCAGGAAGCTTGTACATAAATACATGTCGATATGAAGCATATACGTTTCAAAGCATGAAATCTGCAAGTAAGGCATGAATATATATACCGCATGAGTCATATACACGAATATACAAAGGACATAGATCATACATATGGATACACATAAGGTGTGAAGCACCTATATGAATGCACATAAGGCATAAGGTACAAACACAGGGCATGAAGCATACATACAAATATACGAGCATACAGTTAAATACAATCAAGACATACCCATACATTTGAAGCATTTCAAATTACATAAAGCATTAAAACTATACTCATTGAATAGATGCAAGGCATGAATCATAAAGGCACGTAAGTCATTAGATATACGCATGAAGGGCATAAGTATATATAAGGTGCAAATACACGCAAGGTATGTATCATGCATGGAGTTTGAATTTAGGAATCACAAGTATTTGCAAGGTAGGAGGCATACACTTATAAAAGCAATGTTGGCTTTATAATTAACTCTAACTATATGATGGTTGTGTAGTTATATCCCACAGGATGGCAGGTTTATGCTTTGATACCAATTGTAATGTCCCCTACTTGGAGCTGCCATAGTTTCAATAATTTATCAATCATTACTGAACAAATTACCAATCTATTCATAATCCATGATTTCTAATGTATTGTTCAACCCTTGTTACGCTTCATGCCCTGTGTTATGTACCTTATGCCTTATGTGTATACTTCATGCTTTAGGTGTATAAGTATTAGGTATTGTACATTGTAATCATCCATAACTTATCAATACCGAAGCCTATTCAGAAGCTTTTTTGGTTTAATGTAATTCTCAAGGTTGCATAGCAAGTTGGTTTCTTTTTTCTTTTTATGTGATAAGTGTTTTGGCTGCAAGTGATCTTTGGGTGTTGTGTGGTTCAACAATCAACTCCAACACCTTGCCATCATTGTGCTCCGTCATGAGATTCAAGATCTTTGTGTGGTTGTATTTTGTGACCTTCCTTCCATCTGAACGATGTTCTTCAGCCAACTAAGCTGCCCAATATCTTCAATGATAAGGTCAATGCATTGGGCCGCATAAGGGCTCTAAACAAAGTAGGGTGTTTTGCCTCTATCATGTGACTAGTTGATACACACATAGCTACATAGTCCTTAACTACCCAGACAAGGATCTCCACCTCTACCTCCATCATTACTTGATCCAACTAGTTGCACAAGGTGTTGGTATTTTTTTAATTTTTTGGAGGTATCAATTGTCTTCGAAAACATTAATTGTCCTCTTGAAGCCATGAGGAAGTTGATTAAAGTTTGTTTCTATCATTTGTCCACTCTTTTGATAAAATGCTGCAGTCGTCCTTTTGCCAAATTATTTTTTGTTCATCTACTAGTAGGCTTGTGTTTTTGAATGTACCCTACAACAATGGCCCACTCAATTCATAACAACTTAGTACTTTGAACTGTTTATCTGCCACAGTCAATGCTGTACCATTGTTGAAAATCTACTTGCAAGTCAAATCCTAGCCAAGCCTGAAAATGCCTAAAAATCCCAAATGTAAAGCTCAAATAGTTGAATACAACAGAATAAAAATAGATTAATAAAATCATATCCAAAAAATATGAGTTTTTGAGTGAGTCTACAGTGAGTTTTTTAAAAACGTCAGCAGCAAGTTGTACCATAAGTAAGTCACGAGCCTTTTTGACTTGTGAATCTGAGTGAGTTTTTCATCTATGTTTTAATTAGGGTTTTGTTAGTGCCTTTGTCTTTTAATAAATCTTTGATTGTGTAGACCTATTTTGCTAGTAGAGCATGTGGGTGTAGTGTGCTTTAATGTTATATTGGTATGTTAAGTCCCATGTAGGGTTGTGGGAGAGTTGGTAAGTCCATGGTACATTTTTATATGAGCTATTGAGAGAGAAAATAACATTACCATGTCTCGGCTTTTGATTTATGTAATTATGTTTGTCACTAGGAACCCCAAAGGAACTTATACCGGACTAGGGTGGGTTTCGATAGTTGGGCCAAATGGGTAGACCATGATGAATACCCCATCTCAGTAACCAGGCCAAGGGTAAACCCTGGCCAAACCCATAGGGTTCCCAAAAATAAATGTGGATTTTTAAAAGAAAGTATGCCCCTAAAAGTGCATTTTTTGAAGAGTTTGGAACTTGGTTAAAAGTTGGTAAAGTTATGAAAATGACATACACTATGAAGGTCTCTATCCTGCTCTGGTTTTAAAAGTAAAAACTAAACATTGTTTTGGGCTGCATTGGGTTAAAAGCAGTCTTTTTGCTTGAGTTTTCCTCCCAATTATATCCCAAGAATTGAAGTGCATTTTTGCTTTTTGTTGCCAAGTCAATCCTAATTCTGAGTAGTGTTACAATGATACTTGTAGTTGTTGTGATAAGTGAGCAAATCTCTATGGTATTCGTATGTGTGTAGTGTGCTGGTTAGATGTAAGTGGACTCTATGCTGGTCGGAAGGTGTATTGTCCTTTTGCAACATGGTAGGGAGTTGATGATGTGTTTTTATGCACCATGCAACACAAAATAAAATACCAAAGGCACTCTATCCTCTCTTGATCAAAATCTCCTTGGATACTGAATTATGTGATCAACGGAGATGACTCCGAGGTTTCTATAGTTAGGTCTTGACGTGTAGATAGCTCGATGATTGATGTGATATTGCTGGAATCACAAGGTGGACTTACGTTGAATCTTGAATGCTTGAATGTAGTTGGAACGTGGAAAATCACCTGATTTGGAAAAAAGAGCAAAAAGGGACACAAGGGTTTAAATAGCTAGTTTAATCCTAAGAATGCAAGAGGAATGGACACTCATTGGTGAAACTCAACTAATCTTTGCTTCACCATCAACAAACAACCCGACAAAGCTAGTGCGAGCTTCTAAGGTAAGCACTTGATGTTCAAATCACTATTAACAACTAGGATACCTTCAAGGCAATGCATATCAAAGTGTGAATAGCAATTGAAGTTAAGCTCATTTAAGGATTCCAATTGACCACACAAGGCAAACTTACAATCAGCAAATAGCTAGTGGTATGGATATATGAATTTCACCATTGATCATGCACAAAGTTCTTTCATTCATCTAAACAACATGAAAGCAAATGAGAAGTAGAGACCATGCAACTTGTTGAAATAACGCATCAAATCCACCATAGCTTCAATGAAATCATATGCTCTTTACAACGAAGTCTTGACAACAATCTTTGCCTTCTCCTAATCTAACTTCTATTCTAATTGCTAACTATTGATTTCTATCTATGAACTATTATCTATTACTCCACTAGTACTCTACTCTTGTTAACCTTTACAAATGATATATTTGAGCCTTTTATAGCGCTCTCAATACAATTCAATGGCTCATATTGATTCATAAATCAATGGCCAAGATTACAAGATGGAAACCCTAATTAGGGTTTGTTACAACAATTCCCTTTTCGGCCAATGAAATAATTACAAGATTTGGACACATGTCCATCTTTGAATGTGAACCAATGAAATATGAGGTTAGGTATGTTGAATTTTGTGCCTCCATTGAATGAGTCAAGTACATTGCATTTGGACGTGCTGATGTGGAATGTGTGGAACTCCTCAATTGGGTGAGTGATGACAAGGATGCCACTTCAACTTGCTCTTATAGACATGATACCTCATCACAAGCAAGTCTGATGTCTTCAGCAATATTTCTTGATATTCAACTCTTCTTCATGATATTTCCATCCTTGATCTTAGATTCTCTCATCTCAACGTCCCTCATTGAGGTTCCCCTTTTGGTGTACTAGCAATGGTTCTTGAATTTCCAGAGGAAGTTCATGATTGTAAAACATCTTCTCATCTTGTATGTTTTCTCTCCTTCATGCCTTAAAGCCTTGACTTCCTCATGTCACAATGATGTGATGGGAGGTAGGAATGCATTTTTGCTTCTCATGTTGTTTTTGAATACTGAGGTTGTAAGATTCTTTCTTACGGACCGGACCTTCTTTGAGCTTGTCTTCCCTTGACTTTGCTGAGCATTGACTTTCTCCAGCATTGTTGTAAAGCTCTTCAACCTTTTCATTTATCATTTGACTTGGAAATATGATTTCCTCTGTCCTGAATTTGCATTCATCTCAGTTGGTATTCACTTTTGTTTCTAATGTTGCCGCTAACTTGTTCTTGTGAAGTCATGATGATGTTTGGATTTCTTCAGCTACATCTCTTTTTGATGCTTCTTGTTCTTCTTGAGATGTGGAATACATCTTTCATGTTAAAAGGTACCTCTTATTGTGCAATATTTTGAACCCTCTTCCTTGTGGTGAAGTCCTTCCTTGAAGTGCTGTTTTGATCCTCCCACAATCAGACCTGCTCCTGATTTCTTCCTTAGTCACTTAAAAGCGAAAAATAGGGCATCATACACATATAACACATACTATTTTCACCTATCTTATGTATGCAAGTAAGGCCTTGATGAATTGATCATCCAAGCAACTTAATTGAGCAACCTTCAATACAACACAATCAACCTGTTGATGTGTTTTTACGCACATGCGAACACAAAATAAAATTCCCAAAAGTATCTTATCCTCTCTTGAAAAAAATCTCTCAAATGCTGAAGATTAGCTTAAGGATCACTTGAAAAGACTCCAAGGTTCATGAATGTAGGGTCACTACGTGTGGATAAGCACAGTTGGTTGATGTGATTGTTGGTATCACAAGGGGACTTACATTTGAATGCTTGAATGCTTAAATTGCTGGAACCTAGATCATCTGATGTTACAATCTGGTGATGCTTTTTTGTCTTAGACTAGCTCGAATTGAAAAAAAGGCGAAAGGAAAGGATTGAGAGAGTCTATTCTAAGACTTAGAATGTGAGAAGATGGATGAATGATTAGGCGGAATCCTACTGGGCAAGGTCTCACCGTCAAACTGAACAATTTGACACAAGCTCAGTGCAATCTTCTAAGGACATTTCAAAGATGTTCAAATCATTACCATCGAACATTGATCACCATTCAAGTTAATGCATAAACAATGGACGCATAACAATTTAAAGTTAAGCTCATATCATTCCAGTTGACCACACAAGGCACACTTACAATCAGTAAGAGGCTAGTGGTATGGACGAAATGGATTCTACATAAATGCATTCAACAAATTCTTCCATTCAATCTAATTATTTATCATCTAACATGAAGATCCAACAAGAAACCATGCACATTATAATAAAACAACACACTTCACCATAACTTCAATGAAAATGGAGTTCTTTTACAACTTAGGCAACAATTTCTGCCTTCTCCTCCTACTCTACTCTAATTGCTATTCTATTCTTCTATTCTATTCTTCTTCTGCTACTAGCTATTCACTATTAACTATTAACTTCTACAAATGAAGAGCTTGAGCTTATATGGAAATCTCATTACAATTAACGACCAGGATCAAATCTCCATCAACGGCTAAGATTTTACAATGAAAACCCTAATTAGGGTTTATTACAACAAACTCTCCTTAGCCAATGAGAAAATTACATTTAGAGAATGTGGACCAATAGATATTGAGGGTAGTTAGATCGGAGTTTGTGCCTTCATGTATGAGCTTGATTCATTGAACTTAGACGTGTCGATGTGGACTTCATTGATTGGTGGAAGGGATGACGGGGCTGCCACCTCAATCTTGCACTTGTGCTTGGTCAAGGAACGTTGAGCAATATCTATTGATACTCAACATTATTCAGTTGCTCAATGTGATGATTGATGAGAAGCGGACTTTGATTAACTCTTCTGAAACTATCTGCTTCTTTGATCATGTTTGATATTGTGTGATGACCTTGATTGTTCCTCCCTTGTTCTTGATACATTTGATGAATGATGCATTTGGTTGAATGTAACTCTTCAATGTACTGACTTCAGTTCTTGGATTCCCGAAGGGAATTCAAGATTGTAAAACATTCTCTCACCATGTAGGTTATTCTTCCTTCATGCTCTAGTGTTTGCTGATGAAGCTTACTCTTGAACTTGCATAGTGGTGATAGGAAGTATTTGTCATGGCCGAGTCATTCCTTCAAGGTGTTGCTTTGCATCATCTTCTTTGCATGTCTGCAAAACAAAGCAAACATAGTATTAAATACATAACATATGATCTTCACACACATCCTGTTTTAAATTGATCTCTCACTCTGATTTTATGATTTTTTAAACTAAATCTGATTAAAAGAGGAGTGATATTAGTCAGTGAACTTTCTGTAGTTGAAGGGAGTTTGCTGTATAGGAGATGAATTCTCTGTTTATATGATGAATCTGGGCTACTTAGTAGTGAAATTCCCTCCCCTTGATGACTGGATCTGCACCTTCAATGCCTAAATTCACTTTAATGCTGACTGATTCTGCTCCTGCATTGACAAAATTCGCTCATATGCTGATCAGATTTGCTAATGATGTTGATTGGGTTCCTTGCCTTGCTGATGAAATTCACTGTTGAAGGAAGAACCTGCTGTGAATTGGTGATTGAATGATTGCTTTGAGTCCTACTATATAGGTGTCTTAATGAGGAGATGTGTCCTTTTAGGGTGAAGCCGACTTGAACATTTCAACCTCTCCTTTTGGAATTCGAATTTTAAATTGATTTTTTGGCGCCAAAATGTTTTGATCTTGAGGAATTCGCTCAAGATAGAGAGCAAGGTACATGATTTCAAAAAATTCGCTCTCAAGCTTGGACAAGGTACATGCCCTGGTAAAAATTCGCTCTAAGGCTTGGACAAGGTACATGCCTTAATGAAACTGTTCGCTCTCAATCCTTAGCAAGGTACAGGGTCCAAGTGAGAAATTCGCTCTATGTCCTTAGCAAAGTACACTGCCTTAAGGTATTTCGCTTGAAAGTTGGGAGCAAGGTACATGCAAATGAGTATTTCGCTTCAAACAGGCTGCAAGGTACATGGTTCTTAATGAATTTCGCTCCAAATCAAGAGTAAGATACATGCCTCTTGTTGAAAATTTCGCTCCAAATGTGTGGTAAGGGACGGGCTTTTACCAATTTTACTCAAATTAAGGAGCAGGGTACATTGTCTTGGTGGAAGACTTTACTCCAAAAATGATGCAAGGGACAGATTCAAGACAAACTCTCTCTAATCTTGAGGCAAGGTACATGATCTAACCAAATTTGCTCTATGACCTCTCTAAGGTACATGAAATGATAAGAAAGTTCGATCTCAAAATCTTAACAAGGTATATGCTTGAACAAAGTTCTCTAAAATCTCTTTAAGACTTCAAAATTCACTCTTGATCTTCCCTTGGATAAATTCGCTCTTGATCCCTTGCAAAGTACACAACTTGGCAAAAATTCGCTTTGGACCCTTAGGAAGGTACATGTCCTTGTGAAGAAATTCGCTCTATGCCCTTTGCAAGGTACATGACTTGGAGATGAAATTCGCTCTAGGACCTCAACAAGGTACACTATAATTTCGCTCTAGACCCTTAGGAAGGTACGCAACTTGGTGAAAATAATTTCGCTCTTGATCCTCCGGAGCAAGGTACACGGTCTTTAGGAAAGACTCTTGACTTAGTCCTTTCACCTGACTTTGCTCAATTTGTTCAATCCTCAAGTCTTTCACCTATAAATCATTCTTGCAACATGGTGGATGTCATGTGAGAGACTCCATGACTTAGCACTTGTGTTTATTCACCCTCTAGGAGTAGCCATGGTGAACGTCATGATGAGATGATGACATCACGTTAAGGATTTTGTGATGGGCACTTGTGTTCATTTGCTTTTCCACCCTCTGGGAGTAGCCATGGTGGATGTCATGTGTGTGACGCCATGACAACATCACTTGAGAGAGTCTGTGATCATTTTCTTGTACTTGTGTGTTCACCCTCTGGGATGAGCCATGGTGAATCTCATTGTGAGGTGACGATCTCACAATGATGAACACTTGTGCATTTTACCATCATTGTGAGGTGACGATCTCACAATAATGGTTGATATCACGGTGAGGTGATATCTTTCCCTTCCACATATGGGAGTAGCTATTGTGGTCAAACATCACGATGAGGTGACAAGCTTCTTTCATACACATGAGTGTAGTCATTGTGTTAGTCATCACGATGAGGTGATGTGACTTGTAGAGATTGAGAAGGATTCCTTCCTAGATAAGAGGGAGTGTTGATGATATAGCTTCGGTCGGATTCTTACAGGCCGACTCGGCAAGATCAAATGTGTGAATGGCCTATCGGCCTTACACATTTGATGAACCGATAAACTTATATTAATCTATATCTTTATTAGGTCATATGTGCATTATCAGGTTTGATGTTTAAATGTGCCTTATCGATTTGTTAATATGTATGATTATCAAAGGGGCCAACTTTTGGCAAAAGTTGCCATCCCTTAATGGAAGTACACGTTACATCATATGAGGAGGTGCCTCATATTGAAGGGAGCCGACTCCTCTTGTGATGTCATTGGGCTAGATATATAGGAGTTCGGATCTCCTCTCTTTGAGATCACAGACAACAACAGTTTGGCATCCTTCTGCAGATTGAATAACATACAATCAGCAGAACAGTATTCACGTGAGCATAGCTGTAGTATTAACTTAGAAGAGAAGTGCTCGGGGGAGACGATCAAGTATTGTCTATGGTTGGGAGGGCAAATCATTGCTCGTGGTTAATCGAGCACACCTACCATTTAACACACTTCCCAAAAACATTCTTGTCATTAAATCATGAGACACCAAAACTTGTTTTTTACTGCACCATTTTGTAGGGCTTGAAAAAAACTAGACAATTTCAAATGTTATTGCATTTTGAAAATTTGTTTCCAGTTAAAATTATAAAGCAAGTCTTAAACCATTGGTACTTATTATTGTCTAGGCAGCTAAAAAATTATATGTCTAGGTAGCTAAACCACCCATCAAACTTCAAAGGGATCAATTTAAAAAAGAAATGGATAACAAAATGAAAAATCAATGATCATGAAATTGAATCTTAGGTGTCAACAAAAGCTTAAACATTTGATGTTTTAAAGTCTTTCAAAATGGTTTTTTATGATTTTAAAAGGAGAACACAATTTTAAAACGAGACAGCTGTTGGCAAGAAACTCTAAAAAGTAGCCAAAAGAGTTTGCAAATGATCAAGAATATTTTCCCCTCCTATCAAATTCATAGACATTGATTTAACAGCTTTGTTTAAGGATTGTAGACAATAATCAATTAAGTGGCAATGCCTAGGATGCTATGCAGATATCAGTGCTGTAAGGAAAACATAGTGAACAATGAAGTGTTCTTGATAGTTGCGAGATGTGTTAAAAATTTGCTTGGTGCTCCATATGAATGGGGTTTTTTTTCTTTTTCTACAACACTTTATCGAGCAATTCAAAAGATCATTTCCCTAATCCGTGAGATAGAACCAAGATGATGAAGGCAAAAATTGAAGATCAAATCTGGACTCTTAAAATTAATGTGATAACTGAACTTTTTTTGATACTTTTGATACCTATACTCTCAATCTGAATGTGATAACAATTCTTTTTTGAAAAATGTCTTTGCTACAATTCCTCTTCTTAATGTGCTTGGCATGTTATCATAATTGTTTAAGTCATCTATGTTGATGTTATATATAGGAAAGTGTTTTACAATTAATTACCATCTAACATCTAAGTGTTCCTCCTAATGTTATGTATGTTCAGGTGGCAGAATTTGTTCTTAATGAGGATTCATTTGAAGCCAGCGTAAGAGATTATACCAAACTTTTAGATAGCTTTGCAAAGGAAGATCGTTTGGAAGATGCTGAAAGGCTTCTGCATATTATGGAGGAAAAGAAGTTTGCTCGGGATGCAGTGACATGCTCCGTGTTGATTCGCATGTACAGCAAGCTAGGAAATCTTGATCGAGCCAAAGAAGCATTTGATGAGATAAGAACTCTTGGACTTCAACCAGATCAGAAAGCATACAGCTTAATGATCATGGCTTATGTGAAAGCAGGATTACCCAAAACAGGAGAGTCTTTGATGAGAGAGATGGAAGCTAAGGATATTGAACCAGGGAAGGAAGTATACTTGGCATTGCTTAGAGCTTTTGCAGAGAGAGGTCATATTGATGGTGCACAAAGAATTTTCAACACTATGCAGTTTGCTGGTATAATGCCAAACTTGGAATCATGCACCTTATTGGTGGAGGCTTATGGTCAATCTGGTGATCCAGATCAGGCTAGAAATGTTTTTGATCATATGATGAAGGCTGGACACAAGCCAGATGATAAATGCACATCTAGCATGCTAGCTGCATATGAGAAGAAGAATTATCTTGACAAAGCACTGAGCTTGCTGTTGGATCTTGAGAAAGACGGTTTTAAACCTGGGGTTGAAACATCAATCATATTGATTCACTGGCTATGTAAATTGGGTTTGGTAGATGAAGCCGAGCAAGTCTTTAAGGGAATTTCTGCAAATGAAGTAATTCCATGTAAAGTTCATGTAAGTGTTTGTGGTATGTATGTAAGGGCAGGCTTAAAGGAAAAGGCATTATATACACTGAGCATTGTAGAGAAACACATCGAACAATTGGATTCCGAAGGATTTGAAAGGTTGATACAGGGGCTTCTTGCTGGTGGCTTTATCGATGAAGCAAAAAGAATGCACGATGCTATGCAGAACCAGGGTATCATTCCTTCAGACCTTGTCAGAGTAGCCTTGATGACAGCTCAGGCCATTCCTCGCAGGCAATCTGCAGTAAGGGAGGAGATGTTTGGAGCCTAGTCAATGTAAGCAAGAACTTAGATGTATGCATGAATGAGAGTTTAGGATAACGTGAAAGTGTAATAAACTGTAATATTTTGTCGTTGCATGAAAGCCAAGTTTGGTTTGCAAGCAAATTGCAGGAGACTTTTTCTTTTCTTTTTTTAATCTGGCAAAAATCTTACTCCTATTTTCATTTTCCAATATGAGCTATGGATCATTTTGGGATGCTCTCTGTTGCAATCCTTGATTGAGCAGCAATACTATGGTTGCTTATTGCTTAATGTGGGAATGGAAAAAACCCTTAAACTTCAAGACCATTTCTAGAATGTATAGTATAGTTTCTAAATATTCCGATTAAATTTATCCCATCTTTGCAAGATTTAGTTACTTTCTTGTATGTTATTTTAGAAAACTTGTGAGCCTTGAAGCTGTTAAAATTTATTGAACTTCATTCCTATCCTGTCAATATTTGTTGTTTTTGAGTTTCTGATGCCCTTTTCACTTTTTGAATGTTTTGGACCTGATGAATTATTCAAGTTTTTTGCAAATTTCATTATGAATTATTGACCAAATTTATAACTGTTAGATGTTTGAGTTAGAATTCTACATAAAGACAGATTGAAACTCAAAAGCATTCTCTTGTAATGCTGAATCACAATTATTAAATTACCCCATTAACATGATGTTGGTTTCTCTCAAGCCATACTCTCCCAACAATACAACATAAAGCAATACATCTGAATAATTTCAAATTTACAGTCCCAATGAACCAATTGCACGTGATTCCTACAGTTATGTAGGAAGGCCCAACACGTTCTGAGACAATAAATCACAAAGGTCCAGATTTCTATAGAAAACAAGTAAAGTAGCACGAGGTGATCTACAACTTTATAGGCAACATGGCAAAGAGCACAATAAGGTATATGAAATCCCCTTTGGACAATATTGTCATGAGTGAGAATATGGTTAACCTTTGCTAGCTAGACAAATGAATCACATTTTAGGGGCACTTCCATTCACCAAAACATATCACACAACTAGTCCACCAAAGGGGAAAGAACCAACTTTCTGAAAAATTTGTATCCCAAATTGACAAGATCAAAATCACATAGGTTACCTTTTCAAATTAAGGAATAATTACAATATATTATAGGGATACAAATTTTAGACAACAAAGAGTTTGAAAGAACTTTCTAATCTTAAAGGAAGGGAAGAAGCTCAAAGCTCTTCCAGTCGCTCAACATAAACCCATCTTTTTCCACGGAACAACCCTAATCTCTTACCAAATAATCCTAGATGCTCTTCAAACAAATTTGAGCCTTCACTAAACTATCAATATTCTTTAGGGGTAGATGACTATCCTAGAAAAGAGCTATGTTGCTAGTTTAAATATTCCAAGAGAATATCAACTTTAGTATTGTATAAAGAGGCAGTGAAGTTCCATATTGCCAAGCCATGAAGACGAGAAAAAAGTTTTAAATAGAGAGATAGCTGTTGGTTCCCAAACCAACAGTCCCCGAGTCCCAGAGGAATTGCCACTAACTCATCGACAAACTCGGGGAAGGATTTGGCCAACGAACGAGATTCAGTCACAAGGATTGAGATCTCTTGCACTTTTGGCTCTGCGAGACCAAGATGGGTGAACTTATGTAGTGTCTAATAACTTTCAGCTTCATGACACTATGAAAATGTACTAAGGAAGATGGATGAACTCCTGGTTTTGGCTTTAACCTGAGTTTCTAAGCATCTATGCATTTCATTGAGGAGGGGGGTTTCTACATTAATCCTACTCCTAATGCAGAAAGAAATGCAGAAATAAAAGAGATTTTGATAAAGGAAAGATTCTAAAGACTGGAAACAATAACCATGACCAGTGCCTTGTATGGGCAGCAAAGTCAACTTCACAATATGTAGATTTAACATCCAAAAAGGGTAACATGCAACCATCGAGCTTGAAATGTTAATGCATTACACCAACATTCTCCCTTTTGATTTCACCAACAACCATATTTGAGAATCTCATATATACACAACATTATCTCTATACCTTGAAGAAGCAAATTAATCTTTTCCTTGAAGAGAAGCAAACAACAAGATATACACCTAACTTGCAGGGACAAAACAAAGATCCTTGATCATTTCGTTTCATAAAATAGAGCATATATAACAGAGACAGCTGCAAATAAAACCTCTGAAATTGTTTGTATTCAGATTACAAACTGTTTGAAATATTAAAAACTACAAATTGAAAGAAAAACTCTAATTGACATTAAAATTTGCACTACATGCATGGAAGCCTTGCTTCCAAGTTGCTTCTAGAATGAAAAATTACATTCATAATTCTCTAAACTGAGAAGAACAAGAATCATATACCAGAGAGAAGAAAACCCCTTAAGGAATCTCAAAAAGAGACCTCTCTTCATCTTGGAATCTGCATCTTTCAAATCTGCCCTCTTCTTTCAAAGTGCCAAAATTATGCACTTGCACACCTGCTGGAAAATATCAAACATCTGAAAATTACTACTACATGCACTTGTGAATTCTCCTTTTGTACCTTGTTCAAAGTTTGCCATATTTGGTCTCTGTCCACCTTTGACTGGGTAAAAGAAAATTACCCCCTTTCGTGAAATTCAAAATTCTGATTTTTACTGTGGGTTTTCCCCTTGTTCAGAATTAGCAAAAATATCCCTGACTGAAAATGACCTCTTTGTGCCTTGTCACTCCTTGATTCTGCACCTTTATCTCTTAGAGAAAAAGAAACATTTCCCCCTTTGCAAACAAGAATCCATGAGTCTGAAAATAAAATCCCATGTGCAAAAGTTAAAAATCTAGGAGAAAATCATCTCCAAGTGAAGACATTTCCTTTGACTGTGAAAATTCTTTGTGCAACACACTTCACTTGTGCGTAAAAACATATACAATGTTTTTCACTCAATTCCCCTTTCTCAAAGATTCACTACTTAGTGAAAACATTACCCTCTGAGATCGCAAAAACTCTGATTTTAACTTCAATTCTATGCACATTTTCAAAAGTTTTCACCATTGACAAGAAATCACTCATATTAGCACACTATACCACTCACGCTTGCATTTCCAGTGAATCCTCTTCCATAACATTCTGCACAAGAAGTGCTTTAAAACGGGTGTGCCAAATGTGATCTTGGTGTGACTAAGAAACGCTTCGTGTCTTGGTGGAACGGTGCTTCAGCTCAACATTATTCTGTTGTGAAGAATTTTTCACAACGAAGTTTTTCCCAGGTGGTTACTCAGGACAACCCGACTGCCACAACGGTCCTGTTGACGGATGGGGTGGCTTCCCCCATGGTGGGTGTCTCTATTTCTTCGCGGCCTGAGGTGGCTGCTGGGGGTTGTGGGTTGCAGGCTAGTGTTTCTTCAGTTGAGGTTGTCCCTCTCGTTGCTGTTAGGAAGGAAGGTGATGTTGCTGGCTCTTTGGTTACTGGATTTGCCTTGGTTGCTGGATCTGACCGGTCTGCTGGGGCTGTTCCTGTCTCTGGGGAGATTGCTGGTGTGGTCCCTTTGCTTGGTTCTATTGCTAGGGCTGATTCTGGCCCTAGCCCTGTTGGTCCTGCTGGAGTTGCGTCGTATGCTGGTCACTCCATGGTTGCTAGGTTTTGTTGTGACCCTTTCACACATCGCCCCATCTGAATGGGGACCCCCTCTCCTTTTTTTGGTCATGCTTTCTCTTAGCTTAGTTTTCTTTGCTTGCTAGGTGTTTTGAGTGAGTTAGTGGTCGCCTAGGCTAGGTAAGTTAGGGTTTCCTTCTTAGAGCCTGCCTAGGGTTCCTTTCAAAGCCCAAATTTGACTTGCGCTTGGGAAAGTCATTTGTTTTGTGCCTAGAGCCCTGATGTAATTTTAGAGAGATCTTGCCTTTGAAGGATGGAAAATGTATATTTTGCAAAGAAGCTGAAAAGTTTGAGTCAGGATGGGTCAAGGTTGTAAGTTTTAGGGCCAGAGTCTTGTCTTCTGTCGAGTCGAAGTCAATTGAATGAAGCCAATGATCAAAGTATAGGCTCGAAAGGTGAGTGCTAGCATGAGCAAGCTTGGAGAGATATGATTATAAGGAGTTGGCTTGGAAATTCAAAGAAAAGGTTAAGGATGTGAGCTAAAACTCAAATTTCGCTCTTGACCCTTCCAAAGGGTCCAGAGCAAAATTTCCCAAAGACCTAAGATTTCACCTAAGTCATTGAATGGTTGGGTTGATTTGCAAGACTATGGAAGGAAATGCATCAAAGGTTTAGTCTAAGGTGAAGTCAAGGCAATTTCAGGATGAATTAAGCCTAGAATAGAAATTTCGCTCCTGACCCTTCCAAAGGGTCCATAGCGAATTCCTCCATATGGCATTCTGCCTTGCCCAAACTATGAACCAATCCATGTCCCAGTCTTTGTTGAAGGCAAAGCACTTGTTTGGATAAGGAAATGTGGGAGATGAAGTCAAGATTTGAGCCTAAGTGTGAATTTCGCTCCTGACCCTTCCAAAGGGTCCAGAGTGAAATTCTTGTATGACCTTATTTCCTCACTAAACCTTGAAGTAAACGCCAGTTTGAGAGCAAATTGACTTGATCATGATAGAAAAAGGTTTGAGAAGTTAGATCCAAGGCAAAATCGAGAGGAAAGAAGTGAGAAATGAGCTCAAGTATGAATTTCGCTCCCGACCCTTCCAAAGGGTCCAAAGCGAAATTCCCATAACCTCTTCGTTGCTCTTTGTTATGACCAATCTTTTGACTTCTAAGGCATGGTTGGGATATTTTGATGTGTACTTGCCTTTGAAAGGTAGTTTGAGGCAATGGAGTGGTGAAGATCAACCTAAAACTTGACCCTCTATTTTGCCTAATACATCAAAATGACCTTGTTTTGAGCTAAGTGGATGGCAGATTGACTTGATTATGGTGAGGAGAGATAGGTTTGATCAAGTTTGAAGTGAATTGAGGAGAGAAGTGTGAAATCAACCCAAAGTATGAATTTCGCTCCTGACCCTTCCAAAGGGTCAAGAGCGAAATTCTCCATAGACACTATTTTCTTCCTTGTTTAGACCAAAATCCTTGTTCCTTGGACATAGTGGGGGTGGACTGGCATGTTTTTGCCTTTTGAAGTGATTGAAAGTGAAGGAAATTGGGAAAAAAGGGAGGTTTTGAGAATTTCGCTCTTGACCCTTCCAAAGGGTCCAGAGCGAAATTCTCAAAACCTCCCTTTTTTCCCAATTTTGTGTTGAGCCAAACATTGATGGGGGTGAATGGAGCTTGAAGATGTCCCTAGGCATGTATTTGAATGGGTTGTGATTCCAATAAGTGAAGATTTTGAGCTAAAACATGAATTTCGCTCCTAACCCTTCCAAAGGGTCCAGAGAGAAATTCTCTATAGGTCCTGTCCTTGGCCATGGTCCAGAGCGAAATCCTTTAAACTCCCTATTTTCACCTTGTTTGAGCTAGGAAAAAGGCTAGTTGTAAGATCATGATGGCTAGAGGATTTAAAGGTAAGATCAAGATTGTGAAATGATCAAAATGTGGAGTAAATGGAGCAAAATGGCAAAAATCATTCCTGACCCTTCCAAAGGGTCCAGAGCGAAATTTCTTGAAGACAGGTGTTTTACTAGTGGAGATGTCCAAACAAGCCTCCTTGAGGGTGGTTTAAGCCTTTCCCGCATCATGAATATTCTAATAATCATGAAGACTAAGTATGCCTTCATCAAATCTTGAAAAAACTTCAACATCTCCTAGGTTCGCCTATGTCTCTTCAAGACGTTCACAAGCAAATTTCTTCAAGACACATTATTCCTCTCTTAAATCGCTCATCAAACCTCATTTTGAGTAAATAATACAAATTCGCCTTGATTAAACACTTGTCAAATCGGCTAATTCGGCCTATGAGCATTAAAATTCAAAAAATTCACCCTTTGGCGCCCAATTATATTTTTTTTAAAGCTTTAATGATAAGTCGGCCAACTTGGGAAAGGAATTTTATTTTTTATGTTTATCTAAGCAAGGTCGGCCTTTTGGGAAAAAGGGTGAAAGCGCCCTATAAAGGAAGGTGGATTTCAGAATCATTAATCATTCATTCTTCCTAAAGCGAATTTAAGGAGCAGACTTGAAGAGCGAATTCCAGCAGGTATAGGCAAATTTCTGGATTTAGAAAGGTTGGTCAAGGTCTGAATTATCAAGGGCGTTGACTCCTTTGAATGTCACTTGGAAAGAAGGCGAATCCAGCAGCAAACTCCCCCTTTACCCATCTTTTTCAGGTTGATAGCTAGAAATCAAGATTAAGGTATGTGCGATCTGATTTTGAAGCTGTATTGAGGATCTGATTCAATTTTCTATATCAGTCTTTTGGGGTTAAGTCTTCAATAATCTGGTTTGATTCATAGGTGATATCGATTTGAAATTTCATAATTTTAAAGGTTTATCATTTTATTTTCAAATTAAAGTTCAATTATTTCTTTAAAAACTCAAATCACCTATCTAGGTTACTATACCTAAACCTAACTTAAGCCTTTTTGTAGGTAGCAAATGGCGGCCCCCAAGGCAAGTGGATCCTCTACCCGGCAGGCTCTCATTAAAGAAGATCAAAGAGTGATGACTTGGAGACAAGGATCATATCCAAATGGAGCAATATTGGAGACCCCAACTTAGGAAACTTCAATGTGAAGAAGTTTCAAGAAGCACCTTACATAGGCAAGCCATCGCCCGTAGCCAAGAAGATAATTGAGAGTGGGATCATCAAGGCCGCAGGCTTCCCTCCTGCAATCAGATGTCATGAGCTGATGATCGAATGCGCCAGGCACTATGATTCACATTCAAGGGCAATTGTAACCAAAGATGAAACTATCCTCGCCTATCTCTCAGAAGGAGCTATAAGTGAAGCTTTTCATCTTCCAGAACAGAGGGATATGATTTGCAAAAGCCTAGAAGGAGCCAAGTCTATCTTCGAAGATGATCCTGATACCTGTGTAAACTTCATCAATAAGAATTGGTTACTCAAGAGTAGGCCTCGCCTAAATAAGATACCCAATACGCCTCACAGAATTGATTTCCAAGAGGAATTCAGGGACTTGATAACCATGCTCAATCGAATTGTAGGTGCTTCCCAAGCCTTGTTTTTCGACAGATGGATGTTCTTCTTTATACAAGTGATCGTTCAAGGGAAATGAATGTTCAGCTGGGCTAAGATTATTAGCAATAACCTAGATGTGCAGTTGAGGAGGCTAGTCCCTACTAAGTCATTCCACATGAGTTCATATGTTATATATTCTTTAGCCAGATGCTTTGAATATGTAGGACTACCACACAGAGGAGTTGTTGGGAGAGGACCCGGAGAGATAAGAGTATGTGATTCTTATGCTCAATTCCATCATCCACCTAAGAGTTACTACAAGCTAGTCAACGATACTTTCACAATGCATGTCACCAGGACATTACAAGGAGGGATCCACCATCGACTATCTCTAGAAGCATAAGAATTCGTGAAGAAACATGGAGCATGGTTCATTCAATTTCCTAAATTCACTTACATCAGAATACATGGGTGTCCACCTCCTTATATGTTGCCAAGGTATCCTATGGATAGAATAGTACTACTTGAGGTGACTAGATAACTGGCAGCTTGTGCTAAGGCATCAAGACATAAGCATGGGAATGGTATCCCTATACCTATTTCACTTGGAAATTCAATTGAAGTATGTCCTAATTCTCAAGCAGCTGAAGATGCAGAAAAGGAACTATCTCTCTACTCATTCACGTCTTTTGCCTCGAGAGAATTTTGATCCTAATGGTCATATGGAAGAAATAGTTGGGAAGAAGTACAAGCATGTATTTCAAGTAGAGGACTTCTGGATGAATGTTCAGGATGATGTAGAGGTAAAAAGAAAGATGCACTCTCGATTGCCCTTAGATCTTATCAGGAAATGCAAAGTTTATAGAGTAGCAGATCAAGCACAAGACAATGGCAGATATCTTCAATCTTCCTATGAAAAAGAAGACAAAGAAGTGAAGATAGATTGGGATGAGCAAGAAGTAGCAGACTTAAGAGCATTAATGGATCCAGTCCTGAGTTGTACTCGTAGGTGGGTGGATATCCAACATCAAAAGTTGAAGGAACAGAACATAGATATGACATTCAGCTTAGAAACAAGAACGGAAGAAGGAGAGGCTAGTGCAAGTGATAACACTTCTCATTCTAAGGGATCAAAGAGAAAGGAGGGACCTGAAAAGAGAGAATCGTCCAAGAAGAGACAAAAGGTGAATCTTGGTCATCCCTCGAGTGCTTCTTCTAGACATGAAAAGGAGATAAGTCAAGGAGAGGATCAAAGAGAGAAGGTGTATGAGATAAATGAGTCTATGGAATCCACAGTACAGAATGACAAACAAGACAAAGGAAAGACACCTCAACACTCATCAAGTCAGTCTCTTCCTCTTCAAGTTGGTGCTAATGAGCAACAAGAAGAAAAGAATGATGATGAAGCAACATCTCCTTTTAGAGCCGAGAGACCTTTGCTTGAGGAAATACAAGGGAGAAAAAATCTTCCATTCCACAGTGGCTTAGAGAAAGACTTACAAAGGTAGTTGTGGTTGAAGATGAAGAGCAAGTATTTGATTTGGAAAGTCTTTTAGGAAACTCTCAAGAGGGGATCGAAAGGAAGAAGGTTACAAAGATGTCAAAGGTAATTAGAGATGATGCAGGGTCCAAAAAGATACAAATAGCTACACCAGCAATTGACAAGTATGATGATGAGATTATGGCAGAGGAATATGATTTAGAGACATTTGACCTTGGTCCACTTAACTCCGAGCAAGCCATGGAAGATGCGACTGATTCAGTAAGGGCAGTTAATGATAAACTAAAGGAAGAAATGGAAAAGAATAAAAGGTTGGAAAAGGAGATTAACGCTTCGAGGAATTATTTTAGCCACCTTAACCAGCCGTTAAGGCGACAGGATCCAATAGTCTCACCCTTGCAGGCACTCCCTCTTGAGTCAATAAATCAGGCAGAAAAGATGAAGAACTTGGCTCAACTCATGAATACATGGATTGATGGATCTTACAAGGTAGCCAAGGAATTTGTGGCAAGAATGATGAAGACAGTCGACAGAACTATCCAAGTCCTTGAGATCATTCATAATCTAGTGGTAACTGTTGATGCGTTCACTCACACTAGAGACATTGTCATCCCAGTATTGCAAGTGGTAAGAAGGACATCAAGACAGGTTTTAGCACAAGAGAGGATAATTGATGGTGGAACCCATAATCTCCTACAATGGTCAACTTTGCTCCAAATGAAAGAAGTTTTATTCAAGGACATCAATAGTAGGTGCAGCCGAATTGAGGACACTATCCATCCTATTCAGGATAAGGTGTTATATGTATTATGTGCAATCCTTGATAGAAGGATAGAGATTGAAACAGATGTGGACGTCCAAGAATTGGAGGACAGGATCAAGGTCATCTTTTGTAGAGAGGAAGACATAATCACAAAAGAGCAGCGAGATTAGATGTATACTACTATGTTCCTGATTGAGAAGACAAAAGAGTTGGAACATGGATGGGAGATGACTCTTCTTTCGACCTTTGATGAGGTCCTTCACTTGGAGGAGCGAATGAAGAACCTGCTTGAGATTCCCATTGTAGAGATCGAAGGGATTACATCTAGATTCATTGAATATGCTAGAAAGGAACATGGAAAAGGGAACAAAATTCTACATGAGAAGTTGTTATGAAATGATGTGACAATTCAATTCCTATTGGACGATGTTTCCTCGTTATTTTTGCCAATTTCTATTTGCAATGTTATGATAATGCTTATCTGATTAGGGTTATTTTTGTGGCAAACCCTAATTAGGGTTTAGGTGTCAAAATCTCAGCCCTTGATCTTCTCTAAATCTGGGCCATTCATTGTATTTGAGAAGGCTATATAAGCTCTCACTCATTTCATTTGTAGGTGAGAGTTAAGAGGAATGGACCCTAAGATTTGTAGGTGAGAGTTACAAACGTGATCCATCATATTGTAGCATGGACCCTAAGATTTGCCTCTTTTGAATTTTTCAACGTCATCGAGCTGCATTTTCTTTCTCCTTTTAACATACATTGGTATTTCAAAGAATGCAGCTGCAACTTTGGGTATGCCGACATAATTGCCATCTTCCCCTTTCACCAAAATTGACCTAAAAGCAGCAACATGCACTAAAGAATGCCCATGCCTCATCTTTTACATCATATGCCTGTATATAACAGCCTCCATCGTTCCCATCACACCATCGATTTGTTCTTCTGTTCTTCTCGAGGCTCTTTCATTTGCAAACTTCTGCCAAGGTGTTAAGTTCGCATTCTCTTTACACTACTCGAATGAGGATTTCGAGTCCATTTTCCTCTAGGTGAAACCATCGAGCACCTTCGCATCGAAGTTTAGGCCCCCTTCTTGTAGTGAGGAAATACATTTCGCAACAACATTACTGAAGCAAAGCATCTTCATCGCTGCTTTTGATGCCCCAACAAACTTTGGAAATAGACGGCCACAAGATGACTGGTGTGTGGTGAATGAAGTGAAGGATAACCCAGTAGAGCCTCTGCAACAATTCCTTAACTCATACCCCTATCAAATCTACAAACATCGGCCATAATTCATTTGAACGCACTCACTAGAAATTAGGGTTTTTAACAGCAACACATTTTCGTTTGCCCTCAGTTTCTTTATTCTTCGCGTTTTGTTCCTTTGTGATGAAAAATAAAAACTTATCCCACGGCTTCTTTCACCTACCTCCTGAGTTGCATGGGACAAAAGCTTTCCTTGCACTTTGTGTGGGGTCTTTATCCCGCAGTGTCATTGCTTGGTCTCTAGGACCCTGCAAGACAACAAATATTTCTCACATAGCACAAAAGGTTATCTCGCGGGTATTCTTTTCTTGGTTAGATCTTGCGCGGGATAGGGAAAAAATTCCTCCCGCTTTGCTACTCTTAGCCCGTGCCTCCTGCTTAAATATGATCCGTATTCATGTTGAGGGGAAGTAAAATTTTGAAAACCTTTGCAAAGTCACAAAATATTTTGTCTTTGCCCTTGGTGACTTTTGAAAACAAAAGGGGAAGGGGGCCACTATTCTTTATCAAATTCTTTTATTATTAAATCAAATAAATCTTGGTCTTTTAAATCAAATAAATGATTTAGCGAATTTGCTTCACTCCCCTTGTAATCATAGGATTTTAGAAATCACCAAACTGATCTTTTTATAATTTCCACACAACAACCCCTTTTGCCTTTTAAATATAATATTATTTTAATCGATATGATTAAAAATAATAAATATTTAATCCTTTAAGCTTCAATAGTCAAATTATGTATCAGCCCTAGTTGGGCCCCAAAGTGGGCCTGGCTAAAACATTTTTCGTTCTCAAACAACTGAACTGCTGGGAATGCTGACTGAAAATGCTCGGGAGTCGAGAAAATGATTATGAAATCATTAAATTTGATGTTTTGCAACTTTGGATTTTGACCCAAAACACCTGACTAGCTGCTGAAACGAGCTTTAAAAATTGAGCAAAACACCTGATCAGAGCTTGCAGACTGGCACACTAAAAAATTGCAATTCCGAGAATCTGGGAAATCTAACAGATCGTCATTATGACATCCGAGGCAAAAGTTATTAACTGTCAAAGTTGCCTACTCAGGCTTTTTTGAAACTGAAACTGCTGAGTCAACCTGAGTAGCCTTAAAAAACTGATTTGAAAAAATATCAAATTATCACTTCATGAGCTGCCACTTGGCACATTGGTGGATGAACATACCCTGAACACGTGTGCAGGAGGGTTTGGCCTGATTAGGTCACATGTGAAAATTATTCACCCTCAAAGTTGGCTCCTCTCAAAATCTGGAAATTGCTGCTCACAAAACCCTGAAAAAGTGCGTTTGGAATGGGCTTCAAAAACTGGGCAAATGACGAGCTGGGGGGCTACAAATTGGGGATATGGCAGATATATTTACTGAGAATCATGGGGTACAATTGATTTGAAGTGTAGGTCAATTGAGTGCGAAATAAAAATTCTCAAAGAGGGCACCAAATTGCTGTTTGACAATGTTCAGTTGCAGAACTGAACTTTTTTGCAAATGGATTTAGCTTTGAAAACTTGTCAAACGAATTGATGGGACCTAGCCACTTGGCATGGAGGCTTAAAAAATAGCAGGGAAACACAGACAACTCTCCGTTTAGCTTGACAATCACCCGACACAAATATAAAACTCTTCAAATAGGGCTTCTAAAAAAAACGCAAACATGCAATATGCAGACCTAACTTTAGGACCTCCAAAGGAGACTTCACAAACACATCAAAAATGATCTGAGGAGGCTTCAAAAAGGCATGTGGCATCTCCATAAGGGGTATAACAATCTCCCAAAGGGATTTCTCATGACAATTCTCCGGTGCAAAAATAGAAGCTCACCAAATGAGCTTTAAAGGTCTGATCTGAAAGGTGATTCTGAATGCAACTTACAAAATTTCGAGCCCGAGTCTTCAAAATTAGACAATTTTTGAAGTCCCAACAATAGCATCCCTAAAAGCAAAAACACTTGTAATGCAAAATAATAAACCTAGGGCTTGTTGGCAATATTCAGGAATTGATTGTGTTGTCATTGATGTCAACACTGCTTTGGTTGGTTGTTGACCTGCTCCGGTTGGACATGGTTTTGGCATAGGTTATCAGAGATTTTGCTCCAGTAGGATCAAATTGTTGGATGCGGTTTTGGAAGGATATTCATGATGATTATATGTATGTCATATTTAGTTGGTTCATGATTTGGTGCTTTGGAAGCTATTGATTATGGTCTAGACTGTTAGTTGATGTTCTTGGTCCCGAATGGTGATATTTGATGAAATGGTTAAGTGGTTTTGATGTGGCTTCTAGAAATGGTTCTTAACGTGCTGAAGGTGTTCTTGATTGCATCCCAATTGTTTGGTGGCTTCGCATTGTTTGGCGTGAAGATTTGGTGATCCTATTTGGGTCCGGTTGGATATTCTGTGTTATTGACACTGAGGGTTTTTCCTGGTTGATGTAATGTGTTGCGGTTGATCTTGGTGGGATTTCCAGTGGATGTAATTGTTTGGCAATTTGAATTAGGTCCATGCTATGTAATGTAAATCATAATATTGGTCCGGTGGTCGATCTTTGTATCGTGTAATGTAATCTTTGTAATTATGAGATGAGGGTTGAGGGTTTAGCTGACCTTGTTATCAAGGTTGATGATTTGTATATATAGGAGATATGTTTATGTAATTTGGGTGAAGATATTCTGTCTGCATTATCAGAGAGAGGTAAATGTGCGAACAAAGATATATCATTCAACGAAGTGTTGTGGAGAGTTTGGTGTTGCAGGGCAGACAACTGTGCTTAATCAGAACTATAACCAAGCATTAGGAGATGCTATTTCCACAGTTCATTTCCTCCGGATTGTAGTCCGATGTTTATGTAAGTCAGTGAGACTTCCCTTTTGTGTTGAGGAGTGTCCTCTAGGCGATTGGCCTGATTGCAAGTGCAATCTCCATTGTAATATTTTCACATACTGCTGCAGAAGTATTATCTGATTGTGGGTAGGGTTTCCTACCGTGGTTTTTCCCTTCACCGGGTTTTCCACGTCAAAATATTGGTGTTGTGTACTCTCATGCTTTATCTTTCTTTGTGCTGTTTTCATTTTGCTCTGGTAGAAGGTTTATAATCTGTAATAATTGTTTAACTTGTGGAAAACTGATTCACTCGCCCCCCCTCTTAGTTTTCCTTCGGTTCATTCTAACAATTGGTATCAGAGCGAGGTCCTCTCTGCAGAAGCCTAACCGCTTGAGGAGAACTGATGGCATCAAGTTCATCTAATTTCTACCGGAAGGAGAGTCCCAGATTTGATGGTACAAATTACAAATTATGGAAGGAGCGAATAAAGATTCATCTGAGATGTCTTGGAGCTGAGATATGGGAGATAACAAAAAAAGGTTATACACCTCATGATCCTAGTTCTGGAACTCCGACACCTGCTGATGAATAGGAGAATGTTGATAATGATGTCAGAGCAAAAGAAGCATTGTTAAGTGCCCTATCAGATGAAAAATTGTTGAATGTCATAGAGATGGAAAATGCAAAGCAGATCTGGTTGAAGCTTGAAACTCTATATGAAGGCGACCAAGCAGTAAAGATTGCAAAACTTGAAGGTTACCGAGTGAGATGTGAAAATTTGAAGATGGAAGAAGATGAAAAGATAAGTTCTTTCATGGATAGAGTGAATGAGATTGTCATGGGAATCAAATGTTGCGGTAAAACAGTTAATGAGGATGAGATTGTTTCAAAAATTCTAAGAGTTTTACCTCCGGCTTACAAAATGAAAGCTACTGCAATAAATGAACTCCGGACAATGTCAAATACCCCTGTTACCAGAGATACATTACTTGGCAAATTGACTGCTTTTGAACTTGAAGAGCTTGGAGATGAGAATGCTACTAAAACAAAAACTGCATTTAAAGCATCTGCCTCCGGTAAGCAAAAGATAGATTGGAAAGAGTTATATGCTAAAGAGATGGAAGACATTGAAAGAGAGAACAAAGAACTTGAAGAATTGGAAGCCTAATTGCTAGAAGAATCCCTAAAGGACCAGTTGGAAGTAACTATGAAGGAAAAGTTCCATTTAAATGTTTTTCATGCATTAAGATTGGTCATTTTGTTTCTAGATGTCCTGAAAGAGCTGCAAGGAATCATGAAAGATTTTTGAGGAATTATAAACCTAATCTGGAATATCAGATCAAACCTAAATATAGAAAGAATAAGGACAAATCATGTTACTATGATGGTGATGACGATTTTGGTATTACTGATGATTCTGATGATGATGAACCTGTAAGTGGATCCGGTAATGGAAGATTGGGTAGTGGAAAAGATTGGCTCTTTATTGCTATCAAGGATGAATCTTCGGAACCTGTCAATGATACAACTCATACTGAGGAGAAAGCCCTAACTGCTAAAATTGAAGAGAGAGATGAATGGGTTACAGATAGTGGTTGCTCTCACCACATGACCGGTGATAAGAGAAAATTCCTAACTCTGCAAGAATTTGATGGCAGACTAGTCAAATTTGGAGACAACAAGGCATGCAAGATCAAAGGAAAATGAATAATATCCTTGGATGGTAAGAACAATACTGATAATGTTTATTATGTTGAAGGTTTGAAGCATAATCTCTGAGTGTAGGACAAATGGTGGATAGAGGATTTCATTTGCAATTCAAAGATGGAAAATGCAAGATTATCAATAGATCTGGATTGGAAATTGCATCCGGAACTCAGACCAAAGGAAATATCTTTCATTTGAACTCCAGTGAGAAGACTTGCTTGATTGCTCAGATTGATGAAAGTTGGCTATGGTATAAAAGGATGTGTCATGCGAATTTTGATTACATAGTAAAGATTAGTTCAACCAAGGCTGTCGGATATTTGCCCAAGATCATTAAGCCTCATAATCCGGTATGTAGAGAATGTCAAATGGGTAAGCAAATCAGAACTTCTTTCAAAAGCATACATGATAGATCTAATGAAATTCTTGATCGTATTCATACTGATCTATGTGGTCCAACAAGGACTAAAAGCTTTCAAGGAGATAGATACTTTATGTTGCTTATTGATGATTACTCTAGAATGATGTGGGTTGCATTTTTGAAAGAAAAATCAGAAGCCCTTGACAAATTCAAAATATTTAAAGCTATGGTTGAGACAAAAACAAGATTGAAGATAAAATGCTTAAGATCAGATCAAGGTGGTGAATTTACATCCGATGAATTCAACAGTTTTTGTGAGAAACATGGAATTAGAAGACAATTATTTTTACCTAGAACTCCACAACAGAATGGAGTAGTGGAAAGAAAGAACATAACTATCTTAGATGCTACAAGGACAAATGATGATGGAAGCCAAATTGCTTGATATTTATTGGAGGGAAGCATTCAATATTGCAGTCTACACTTTCAATAGAATACACATAAAAGGTGATACCGGTAGGACTCATGAATTATGTTTCGGTCATACTCCTATTGTCAAGTATTTCAAAATTTTTGGAAGTAAATGCTAAATCAGAAAATATGATGGAATAGCGCAATTTGATCCTAGATGTGATGAAGGAATATTCTTGGGTTATTCTACTAAAAACAAAGCATATAGATGTTTTAACAAAAGATTGCAAAGGATAGTGGAAAGCATAAATGTTAGAGTGGATGAACAAAGTAACAATCAGATCATATCATATGACCATGGACCGGAAGATGAGATTGTCATATCAGAACCGATAATGCAAGAATCAGATCAAAGCATTGATCTAGTTGCTCTGGTAACATCAGCAAATTCCACAGTAACTGTTGAAGAGCAGAAAGAGTTAGAAATTCAAGATAATCCAAAGACTCCCAGGTGTGTAAAGCTGAATCATTCTGAAGATTAGATCATTGAAGATAAGAGAAAAGGTGTAATGACAAGAAGAAGGTTAGCTGCTAAAGAGGTACGTTTAATTTCTCATATTGAACCGGAATCAGTCATTGAAGCATGTAAAGATGAGAATTGGATGAAAGCAATGGAAGAGGAATTAAATCAGATAGAAAAGAATAACACATGGGAATTGGTTCCTAGGCCTAAAGATACAATTTTTATTGGAACTATGGGTATGCAGAAACAAATTAAATGAAGAAGGACAAGTTGTAAGAAACAAAGCTAGATTGGTGCAAAGGATACTAACAACAAGAAATAATTGATTATGATGAAACTTATGCTCCGGTTGCAAGGATTGAAGTAGTAAGACTATTTATTGCCTATGCTGCACATAAGAACTACAAGGTATATCAAATGGATGTCAAATGTGCATTCCTAAATGGAGATCTTGAAGAAGAAGTCTACATTGAGCAGTCTGATGGATTTTCACTATCAAAGGACAAGGACATGGTTTGCAGATTGAGGAAAACCTTATATGGATTGAAACAAGCCCCTAGAGCTTGGTATGCTAGATTGGATAAACATCTTTTGAAGCTCGGATTTAGCAAAGGTAATGCTGATAGCAACTTATATTATAAGATTGAGCATGATGACATATTGATCATTGAAGTCTTTGTTGATGATATCATTTTTGGAGGAGAAGAATGATAAACTTATAAGGCACTGAGAGGGGGGGGGGGGGTGGATCAGTGCAAGCAAAAACAACACAAATCTAATCACCACTTTTATCAATTTGAAACTCAACACGCATGCAAAGAAAATAACCACATAAGCTAACACCCAATAAAGTATGCACCACATAACACAATGTTTTTCCACGTGGGAACCAAAATGGGAAAAGCCACGATGGGAATTAGTACCCACAAGATCCACTAACTGCAGTATAATGATTAGACCGGTTAAGGTCATACAACAATGATGCCCGGTTAGGAGCAGACCCTGTTAGGAGTGACTCTGTCAAGGGATTTACAATATGAGCTATGTTAGGAGCTTTGCCTTATTAGAAGAAACCTCACAAAAGGATTTAAACTCAAGTTGTTAAGCTACCTGGTTAAGGGATTTAGACATTCAGGCCTGTTAGGACGGAAACAACAGGTAGTTGATCTGCATATAGCACCTATGTGCTTGATAAGATTTGCTTATGTTTTGCAACTAATATCGACTAAACATCAATACAGAGCTTCACCTTCCACCGCACAATCAAATCTTCAATCTAGATCCTTCATCTAATACACCATCACACAATATACTCCTTTTTATAAACAACTCTTCTAAGTCGGCAAACAACCTTGGAACAATTTCCTAGGTTCAATGTATCTGGTTAATCTTGCTTAACACGCTTTACTTATGTTGGCCACAAACAAAAATAAAACATTATATCTATCGGTTTTACCGATTTAAGTGATTTTGCTTTACCGGTTAACTGTTCTTCTTGATTCACTGTATAATACATCATAACTTGCTCCAAACTTTGAATCTGTCGATGCAGTTCTAGACAGACTCCTGCCATTGTCATAAACATTCACTCCAAACCGCAACACTTGACTCTTCACCGATTTCCCATACCGGTCGCTTGATCGTAACACTGTACTTCTTTACCGGTTCACTGTTTAACTGCTTTTACTACCGGTTAAGATTTACCGGTTGGACTAAATGACTTAGATGACTGACAAAACATGGTTTCCATCAATGACAACACAAAACAAGTCATCAATCAACCTATTACATCACAAACATCATCACCAAGCCAACAATCTCCCCCTTTGGCATTGATGGCAACACTTAGGAAATTTTTTGTCTAAGTGTCACATTACAAAAATTAATGACTCAAAACTCCCCCTTAGCAATTACATGCTATATACTACTACCCTTTACAAAATTTTCATACTACTACTCCCCCTTTGACAACAATGGAAAAGGTAAGCAAATACATGTGAAAAAGAAATACAATTAGACCAAACCCTTTGACAACAATGGAAAAGGTAAGCAAATACATGTGAAAAAGAAATACAATTAGACCAAAATTTGTATTTACCGGTGCAAAATGTATAAGAGTTCAACAGTTTACATATTACATTTTGAGAAAATGTCATCAAAATTAGTCTTCAAAGCCTGTAAGTCATTATCCCATGTTTCCAAAAGTATGGATGTGATCCCAATGTGTGTATGGATCTGTTGTGCAAGATCTTCCATGGTCACTAGAGTGCTCATCTCCGGTGTCGGCAAAATTGCCTATGTTTCCTTATATCCTCTCTGCAAAATTTGTAACTTGGGAACAATATGTGTCTGTAACTCCTATAGAGTTGCAGTCCTCTTGACCTTTTCTGCCTCATATGTCTTTAACTTATGCTGTACACTTACAATAGAACGACCAAAATTTTTAGTTGAATCATTTAGGGGATCAAATGATTCACTCATAACCTTTATTGCCTGTTGCTCTGCCTTGATCTTCTTCTCTATATCATCAAGAAATAATGAAAAATTACAAATTGTAGACAATATTTTCCTTCGGTCTTTAGTGCATCTTTTATCTGTTCCATATTATCACTAAAACCTACCTTGTCTCTGTCAATTGCTTTGATCAAAATTGCAATCCTTCTCCTCTCATATTCCTTCTCAGTGTTCTTGATTGCAGTTTCTTCCAAGCTCTTCATCTGCTCACCTGCTATTGTGACAAGTTGCTCCGGTTTGTCAATCGGTGTAGGAAGACTGGCTATGTCAGTCTTCGGTAATATATTGGATAAAATTTCAACAACACTTTGAATAGTTTGTGCTTCTTTTCTCTGAGCCTTCATCATTTCTTCTGTGCTCTAGATTGCATGGCAGATGCAATCTCCATTAGCTCAGTTGGACTTGGCATATCCATGTTAATCGGTCCTTGTATGCTAACAGTGTCATCCTCCTCATCATCAACAATTTTCTTAGATGAGTGACCGGGGTGTCACTTTTTGCTCATGTACCTTTGATGTTACCTTTTCTTCTTCCTCCTTCTTTTTTGCTTTCTCTTCAATTTTCTCCTTTTCCTTTTCATTATCCTTTACCGGTGGTGCAGTGGTCTGCACATCATCTGTTTGTGTGTTCACCGGTGATTCTTGTGTTTCAGTCTTGTCCGGTTTCTTAGTAGGCTGTACATTTTCAGTTTGCTCATTCACCGGTTGATCTGTCATTTCCTCATCTTTCTTTTCTGCATCTTCTTTACTTGTACCCGTTAGATTCACTTCCGGTAACACTGTCTCATCATCAGGGATAATGATTCGATCTTGCTTAGTGCTTGTATCAACTGATGTGTTAGCAAAGACAATATCATTCGGTATAATATCATCAATCTCCAAATAATTAGGGAGATCTTCTCCCTTTAATCTCTCCGGTTGCTCTTCTTCTTAAGGAATAAGGCCCAAAAACTTCTTCAAAATTTGCTCAGTATCAGCATGTACCAACTGAGATTCACCAACTAATAATCTTGTCAACCTTTTCTTTGTCAAGAATAATGGCCTTGTCTTGTAAATAATTTCTTGAATATCTTCCTTAGAGGTTTCCGGTTGTAGATGCATCAATATAAGTTCAATCAATTCTTTGACCTGTTTTATAGTAGTTTTCCATCTTGCTTCCAATTTATCATACAAAGAATTAGGTTTCAAACCTTGCAACTCAATCAATGCTTTACAGTACTTGTTCATATACTAGACAATAGTATCTTCAATTTGCATTTGCTTATCTTCACTAAAATGATTATAAAGTCTCTTTACATCAGTCAAAATGCCATGCTTTCTGATTTTCTCCAAAATCCTTTCAAGTAAAGTGAGTTTACTTACCGGTGGTTTCACAGATTTCACAGTAGGAGATCCGACCACTTTGGATTTCTTCCCACTAGCTCTCATTTCCTTCTGTCCACCTTCAGATTCAGTATCTTCTTCCTCAACAATGTCAAGTGTCCTTTGTGCTTGTTGTTTCTTTCTTTTCCTGTAGACTTCTTTCACCTTGGGTGCTTCAGGCTTAGCTTCCTTAGGTTTTCTTCTAATCTAGATCTTAGGAGTAGGAGGGGGCTTCTCCTTCACCACTGTACTCCTTGTTTGTCTACCGGTGCTGGTACCGGTTGGGGCACTAGAGGATTCAACTTTCCTTGCTTCAAACTTAGCTCTAGCCTCTGCAATTGCCTCTTTAGTAAAACCTTGTTCAATTGCAATTTGTTCCACTTCTTTTCTGACTTTCTTTGCAATGACTAGTCTGGCAAGCTCAAAATGCACCTCAATAGATTTCTCCTTATAAGTCGCAAACCTTGTAGCATTGGAATCTACCGGTTGTGCTAACAAATATCAGCATAGGCAATCAAAAGATCTTCTTCAACTTCATAACCCATCGGCATCACCCATGATGTCCTAGGGTCAGCTGCCTCCATTTGACAAGTGTCAGTATCTACCTGTTGTGACCATTTCACACATCGCCCCATCAGAATGGGGACCCCCTCTTTTTTGCTTTTGTTTTGCTTGTTCTTCTCTCTGCTTTTAGGGTTTTGAGTGAGTGAGTTGTCTGTCTGGGCTAGGGCTAAACCTTAGGGGTTTCTTTTGGATATTATACAAGCTGAGTCTAGTCAAATTTTGAAAGTTGTTAAGCGTCCTCCTGAGAATTGAGATTGTTGAAATAAGGTAAGCCTGTCGGGGGAGTCAAATAGGTCTCAGGTTAAGTCTAGATTGAGGGTTTTTAGGGTAAAATCCAATTTTGACTAAGTGTTAGCATTTTTTTAAGGGGAAATTGTGTGTTCTTGCCTAGGTGAGTTTTGATCAAATTTTTGAAGTAAGATGATGCCTGAAGCAGACAAATCACCCCTGACCCTCAGTGAAGGCCCAGGGCGAAATTTATCCTGAGTGCAAATTCTCGTTTTGAGAAGGCTTGCTAACTAGTTCCTGGCCTTAAGAATGACCTAACTCTGTCTTGTGAAGTGATTCGAGACTTAAATTTTGAATAGTTTAGCCAGAAAGGGTAAATTCGCTCCTGACCCTTGCCAAGGGTCCATGGCAAAAATGTTATATAAGGCATATTTGTCACTGACTTTTCGAATTTGTTTTGTGCAGGGTCTCTAGGAGGGATGATTGGACATGACTTGATGCTTTTGAAGATTTGAAGGCATGAAAATGATGAATTTTGAAGGCTAAGGGAAAATTCGCTCCTGACCCTCTCTGAAGGCCCAGGGCGAAATTTTGATTTCCCTCATCTTACGGCGAAAGAGGACCAAGTATTGGGCATGAACGGAAAATGAATGACTTTCTCCACCCACCTGAAGGAGTTTTAACTTGAAATGATGAAGGATCTTGTTGGAATCATCAAAATCGCTCCTGACCCTCTCTGAAGGTTCAGGGCGAAAAAGCTTATTAGAGTCATTCCTGACCTTGTTTGGTCAAATTGAGATATCAAAGGCGTGGTGGAGGACGAAATGAACATGATAAAGCATCCAGACTTGGTTGAAGATAATGAAATGATGGAGTTTTGCCCAAGAAGGGTACTTTCGCTCTTGACCCTCTCTTAAGGTCCAGAGCGAAATTCTTTATATGCACATTCTTAGACCTTTCTTGGACATGAACTTTTGTTCATGGTGTAAAACAAGATGAAATATTCCCTAGCAAGGACATTTCATGGCGAAAAGTGAAGCATTTTGGTCTAGAGGGCAAATTTCGCTCCTGACCCTCTCTGAAGGTCCAGAGCGAAATTTTCAAAAGATACATTTATTGCTAGGTCAAAGTGATTTTTTATGATTGGAATAGATGAAAGCAAGTGTGTTTTACCCATTGAATATAATTTGGACGATCAACAAGGAGGCAATCAAGCCAGGTTTGAAAAGTCGCTCCTGACCCTCTCTGAAGGTCCAGGGCGAATTTCTAAGTTTCTCTCCTTTCTTTGAAGAATTAAGGCAAAATCTTGCTTGAATGAGTGAGGAAGGGTGTGTTTTGACCGTTGAAGATAATTTGGAGGGCTAGCAAAAGATGGATAAACTTGAATTTGCAAAATCGCTCCTGACCTTCACTGAAGGCCCAAGGCGAAAAACCTAATATCCAACCTTTTCCTCCAAAAATAAATGAAGCTAAGCCTAGATGCAAGTTTGAAACGATGTTTGAAATGCCTTGAGGTGGAATTGAGATGCTAAGATTGCAAATGTTGAGGACAATAAGGAAAATCGCTCCTGACCCTCTCCAAGGTTCCAGGGCGAAATTTCCAAGAGCTCTCACTTCCCTTGTATTTCGAGATGGTATTTTTGTTTCCAAGACTCAAAAGGGAGTGAAGTATGATGTTCTACGCCTTAAAGGTAATTTCAAGTTGAAGTCATCAAGAATTTGTGTAAAAAAAACTCAAGATCGCTCCTGACCCTCACTGAAGGCCCAGGGCGAAATTTGCAAAACCAACAACTTCCCTTCAAGATCGCGCTAAGGCAAGGTTGTGCTAAGGTGGAAAGGTCCTCCAAAACGTGATGAACAAGGATTTACCTCCAAAACTTGATGATCCTGGCCTAAATTGCAAAAGTTGCTCCTGACCTTCACTGGAGGCCCAGAGCGAAAATCTTTGAAGTCTTTATTTTGCATTGCAAAAGCAAATCAAGCATGCATGGAATGAGTGAAGGAGATCATTGCTTATCCCACAAGGTGAGTTGACAATTAAAAGATGAAGGATTAAGAGCAAAAGTAAAAAATCGCTCCTGACCCTCTTTGAGGGTCCAGGGCGAAAAAATCCTAATAGCACTTTCCTCCTAGAGATCAAGTGAAATCAAACTCAAAACTCCAATTAAAAATGCCATTTAAATGCCTAGATGAAGTTTTGGACTAGAGAAATGAGGTATGCAAGACCTAAATTGAAGGTTCGCTCCTGACCCTTGCCAAGGGTCAAGGGAGAAGTTAGTAGCATTCTTTATTTTACCATATTTGAGCATTGATATTCCCAAATTCCTCAAAATTTCGAAGCCTTTGAAAAAGAAATTAATTAAAATTAAATTGGCATTTAATAAAAGACATATTGGCATTTAATAAATTAATTTTGAGCCTTAAAAAATCGAACTTTTATTGTGAAGGCATTTAAAATTAATTTGTATGAAATTAAAATTAAATATGGAGCGCTTAAGGTCTTATTTTTATTTATTTTATCAAGTCAGCCCCTCCTTTTTACAATTTTATTTATATTTTTAACCTCTTTTTGCCAAGTCGGCCTAGAGGGAGCAAAGGGGTGGGCGCTCTATATATTGGAGGTGTTTTTTTTCACAATTCAAATCATTCACTCATTGCTTCAAGTGCGAATTTGGAGAGCAAGAAGGAGGTGCGAAATCTGGTCTATTTGGAGCGAATTTATTTCAAGTGTTGGAGACTAGAAGGAAGTGGAGTTGATTCTTGTGAAGACTAAAGGAGGCGCATTTTTATTCAAGGAAGAACTTTGATCTACATTTTGCCTAGCGAAATTCATCTATTTTTGCATCATTTCTTAGAGTTTAATACTCAAGAGGAGGTATGGCGAAATCATCTTGACACCCTTGTTGAAGATTTGAATTTTGAACTTTGGTTTTGAAAATTCCAAGTATTGCATAGTTAATTAGGAAATGATAACTCAAGATTTATCATGAAGTTTCCTAATTAAAATCCTAAATCTTCCTTACTAATTGTGAAATGTTGTGTAGGTGTCAAGATGACGACTCCAAAGACGGGAGCATCTACTAGTCGCCCGGTTCTCATGAAGGAAGATTAGAAGAATGAAGAATTGGAGACCAGGATCGTGTCCAAATGGAGCAATATCGGAGATACCAACTTGGGAAACTTCAGTATGAAGAAGTTTCGAGAGGTCCCCTACATTGGCAAGCCATCACCTGTCGCGAAGAGAATAATTGAAAGTGGCATCATCAGGGCGGCCGGTTTCCCTCCAGTAGTCCAGTGTCATGAACTAATGATCGAGTGTGCCCGCCATTATGACTCACAATCGAGATCGATCGTATCCAAGGAAGGAAACACTTTGGCTTACCTTTCAGAGGAGGCTATAAGTGAGGCTCTCCATCTTCCAGAGCATAAAGATATGATTTACAAAAGCCTAGAAGGAGCCAGGTCAATGTATGAAGATGATCCCGACACTTGCCTGAATCTCATCAATAAGAATTGGTTGCTCAAAAGTCGTCCTCGCCTGAGCAAGATTCCCAACACACCACATAGGATCGACTTCCAAGAGGAGTACAGAGATTTAATAACTTTGCTCAATCGAGTTACAGGGGCTCCTCAAGCCTTCTACTTCGAAAAGTGGATGTTCTTCTTCATCCAAGTGATAGTCCAAGGAAAAGGAACGATTCACTGGGCTAGAATTATTAGCCATTGTAGTTGAGAAGACTAAAGCCTACTAAGTCGTTCCACATGAGCTCATACGTCATATATGCCTTGATCAGGAGTTTCAAATATGCAGGGCTACCTCACAGAGGAGTGATCGGAAGAGGACTCGGAGAAGTGAGAGTTTGCGACTCTTATGTTCATTTGCATCATCCTCCTAGAGGTAACTACAAGTTAGTCAATGACACCTTCACGATGAACATCACTAGGATATTGCAAGGTGGGATTCATAACAGACTATCTCTGGATGCACAAGAGCTTGTGAAGAAGTATGGTGCATGGTTCATCCAGTTTCAAAAGTTAACATATATCAGAATTCATGGGTGTCCTTCACCTCCCTACATGTTGCCGAGGTATCCGACAGACAGGATAGTGCTACTTGAGGTGACCAGACAATTGGCAGCTTATGCAAAGGCATTCAGACACAAGCATGGAAATGGAGTTCCCATGCCCATCATATTGGGGAATTCAGTTGAGGTATGTCCTAATACTCAAGCCTTGGAAGATGCAGAGAAGGAATTGGCTTTATATTCATTCACGTTCTTTGCCTCGTGGGAGAATTTCGATCCTCATGGTTATATGGAGGAGACAGTTGGCAAGAAGTACAAACACGAGTTTCAGGTAGAGGACTTTTGGATGAATCTCTCAAGTGATTTAGAAGTGAAAAGAAAGATGCATTCCAGATTACCTTTAGATTTCATCAGGAAATGCAAAGTTTACAGAGTAGCCGATCAAGCTCAGGACAGTGGCAGACATCTCCAGTCATCCTATGACAAGGAAGATAAGAGAGTGAAGATAGATTGGAACGAGCCTGAGGTTTCGGACTTGAGAGCTTTGATGGCTCCAGTTTTGTCATGTACTCGCGGATGGGTGGATGTACAACATTAGAAGTTAAGAGAACAAAACATACCAATGACTTTTACTTTGGAGGAAAGACCAGAAGAAGGAGGAGCGAGCGCAAGTGAAGGCAATTCTCATCCCAGAGGCACGAAGAGGAAAGAAAGACCTAAGAAAAGAGAACCTTCCAAGAAGAAGCAAGAGGCCAATCGAGATCGCCCATCAGGCACATCTTCTCGACATGGAAAGAAGGCAAGTCAAGCTGAAGGACAAGAGAAGACGGTGCCTGAGGTTGATGAATCTATGGAGTCCATGGTACAAAATGATAAGCCTGAAAAGGGGCAGACACCTCAGCATTCGTCAATTCAATCTCCCCAAGTTAATGAGCTACATGAAGAGAAGAATGATGATGAAGCAACATCCCCTCTTTGAGAAGATGAACCATTGCTTAAGGAAATACAAGTTAGAGAGACAAGATCCGCCATTCTGGATTGGTTAAAAGAGAGACTGACGAAGGTGATTGTGATTGAGGATGTGATTGACTTAGAGAGTCTTATAGGAAATTCTCAAGAGGTAACGGAGAAGAAGAAGGCCACCAAGATGTCCAAGGTGATCACAGATGAGACAGGATCCAGGAAATTGCAGATAGCTACACCAGTAGTGGACAAGTATGAAGGTGAAATCCTTGCAGATGAGTATGATGTAGAAACATTTGAGCTTGGTCCACTCACTACTGAACAGGCACTGGATGAGGCAACCGATTCATTTGAAGCACTTAAGGACAAACTTAAAGAAGAAATGGAAAAGAATAGAAAGCTTGAGAGAGAGGTCGGTGCTTGGAGAGGCTACTTTAGTCATCTCAATCAGCCCTTGGGACGTCAGGATCCGGCAGTATCTCCTGTGCAAGCACTTCCCCTCGAATCAGTTGGCGAGGCAGAAAGAGTCAAGAGCTTGGTTCAGCTTATGAGCTCTTGGATTGACAAATCCCACACAGTAGCTGTTGAATTTTCAACAAGAATTATGAAGACAATCCACCGAGCTATCCAGGTCCTTGAGATCGTCCACAACCTAATGATAACTGTAGCCGCTTTCGCTCACACTAGAGATGTTATCATTCCTGTTCTGCAAGTAATCAAGCAAACACCAAGGAAGATCCTAGCACAAGAAAAGATAATGGATGGAGGAGCTCATAATTTACTTCAATGGTCAACTCTACTCCAGATGAAAGAGGTTCTTTTCGAAGACATCAGCACTAAATGCAATCAAGTTGAAGGTGTCATCCATCCAATTCAAGATAAGGTGTTCGAAGTGTTGTGTACCATTCTTGGCAAGAGGATCGAAGTTGAGACGGATGTGGATCTCCAAGAGTTGGAAGAGAGAGTCAAGGTCATCTTTTGCAAAGATGAGAATGTCATCACAGATGAGCAACGGGATCTAATGTTCACTACTATGCTCCTGATTGAGAAGATCAAAGAACTCGAACCTGGATGGGAAACGGATCTTCTCACTGCCTTTGATCAGGTTATCCACTTGGAGGAGCGAATGAGGAATCTTCCCGAGATTCCTATTGCTGAGATTGAAGGAATTGTGTCCAGATTCGTTGCATATGCTAAGAAAGAGCATTGGAAAGGGAACAAGGTTCTAGAAGAACGGTGGTTATAGAATGATGTGGCATCTTAATTATCATTGGTCTATGTTTCCTCGATTTTTGTGCCAATTAATTATTTGGCTATGCATTTAATAATGTTCATCTAAAAGGGGAACTTTTTGTAGCAAACCCTAATTAGGGTTTAGGTGTCAGAATCTCAGCCATTGATCTTCTTTTGATCTGGGCTGTTCATTGTAATTGAGGATGCTATATATACCCTCACTCATTTTCATTTTGTCATTAGAAATTAGATATTAAAGAGATAGATAATAGTTAGAGCTTTGGAGAGAAGAAAGTTATTTTGTAGCAAGATTGAGTAGTGAAGAAAGAATTCCGAACAATTGTTGTCTATTTTGGCTTTGAGATCAATAAAATATTGAAGTTATGGTGTTTTATTGCAATTCTTGTGGCTATCTTCATGGTTGTTTACTTTCTTGAATCATTCTCAATCGAAGTAGTATTTAAGTTTGAAGGGCTAAGTGTTGTGCTTGATCTTTGGTGAGATTCACGTTCCAAACCACTAGCTTCTTACTGATTGTAAGGACGCCTTGTGTGGTCAACTGGAGATATTGGGATTGCTTGAAACTTCAATCGTTATTGAAATATTTATATGTATCTTTATGATAGTATCTATAATTCTTGATGATTTGAAAATCACTAATCACCTTAGAAGATCACATCAATTCCAGTAGAGTTGTAATTCCTTGGCAATACTGAAATTGGTAGAATCTTACCAAGTCTAGCCTACATTGAGTCATTCTTAGGATTAGATTAGAATTCATCTCTTGAAAACCCTATCTTTTGATCTTTTTTGAGAATTTGTTAGTGTTAGGAAATTCCTGTTCCTGCAGTCAAGTAAGAGCAACACGGACCAACTTTTAAAGTGCGTAAGACCCCTTGAAGAAACAACATTCACAACGACCACTGGTGCTTATCCACACGTAGAGGTCCTACAACGAAGAACCTTGAAGTCACCCTGATTGATCCTTTTTTGCAATATCTTCAACATTTAGAGGCTTTACTCAAGAGAGGATAAGGTACTATTTGGGTATTTTATTCTGTGTTTGATAGTGTACAAAATACATGTCAACACTACCATGAAACAAATAGTATCCTCATACCTTTTAACAACCTGTTCCGGTATCCTCTCTCTTTTATGCATTTTCTTCTGAAAATCTTTAAAATATCCCCCCACGTGACCTTATCAAATTCATTACCGATCATCTTGATACTGTTATTGATTTGTAACATTGCCGGTGTACCTTCTATCCATTGTATATCACCGATATCGGGAAAGGAGTTCTGAAAGTAGAAGAATAATCCTACGATCAGCTGCCCAAATTTAAATTTCTGCCTTTTATCCTTCTTAATGGATTCCAGATTTAATATCAATTGGGTTCTCAGGGATTCAAAAAGATCATAGTCTACATTATCTTTTATCATCCGGTAAGCTGTGTGAATTGTAGCTGCAGCGACACTATTGGTTCTATTGGAATGATAAACCCTATATCTGATCACCATAGATGCATATTTAACTTCAGGCTCCTCAATTTCATTTATTGACCTCAGTACAATAACTTCACCGGTGGTAGACAATCCGGTGACGACATGATTCACGTCCTTTGTTATCTTATGCAATCGATCAAGCCATATAAACTGGTCATGTATCTTGCTCAAGACATACCGGATATGATCGTCAAATTCATCAAGAAAGTTCAGCGCACGATGAAAGCCCTTGTCAACAACCCTTCGAAATTGATTATAGATTGCAATGGTACCTAAATCTTCCAACTTATAGTAAATGTAGGATCGGACATCTTCCACATGCAACACTCCATATGACACGCTAGATAGGGCTCCATATGACACGCTGGATAGGGCTCCAACAGGATCGGTTTCAATTGACTTGTGTGGATGCCTCTTGAATTCTGGTCGTGCCCTTTCAGTAACTTATACAAAATGTGGTGTATCCATTGTAAGATATCAAACACAGATTCAGATTCTAGATGAATACCTTTCACCACCTCCGCAACTAAGGTTTCTACGCTTTTTGGTCTGAATGCACTTCTTCGATTCACTTCTCCACAAATCTCTTCAATCCGCAATCAATCTTTGCCAATGCAGTAATCAAAAACTCTTCTCTGCTTTAGTCGCTCTCCAAATGCTCTTGAAAATGCAAGGTAATAAATAAGACTGAAAACCTTCCTTTTATTTACCTTTTACAAGCTGCATTAAATGCTATACCCGGTTGAACAAACCCTAAACTTCATTCAACCCTAAAACTCACTACCGGTTTGATCACAAAATCACTTCAAAACATCATAAAGCATCACAACATTCAGATTTATCTTACCGCACAATCATTCAGTGGGTCTACAAATAGACCTGACAATAGGTTCCCCCTAAGCTTTATAACAACTTAGTTTACCGGTGATGTATTCTCCACATTAGGTGAAGAATGAGAATCTTCTAGTGATTTGTCTTCATTTTTATCATCACTCTTCTTTCTCCAGATCTTGTTCATTTCTGCTCTGGTCTCTTCCACATCAACTTTCTTCTTCCCTTTCCGGTCAGCAGACTCATTCACCGGTTGATTCATCCTTGCTCTGCAAAACCTAGCAATGTGTCGCGGTTTGTGACAATGATAACATGCCATTCCAGATGCTCTCCAGGGTCCAGCATTGCCTCTCCCAGTTCTTCTTTGGCAATTCAAAGCAACATGACCGTAGTTATGATAGATTGTGCAAATTACATTCATCCTTCTCTCCATCTCATAGGGACTAGACCGGTTAGCATAAGGTCTCTGCAAAGTAGGGTTTCTCTAGTCATTATAGGATCTTTGCCGGTTACCTCCAGATCTCTGATTCATAGAAGATCTCTGAATGTTTGCCCCTGACCTGCACTCAACAACTCTATGCCGTAACTTGTTGCAAGTGTAACAATAACCATTAAAAGTTCTAGGCTTGCAAGCCTCATAAGCATTAGGTCTAAAACCATTAAAAGAACTAGATCTGCTTCTACACACATTAGCAGTATGTCCTGGCTTATGACAATTAAAGCATACAGGTTTGTAGAGTTTCTTACCGGTGGTTTTCTGGATCTTGGGTGCAGATTTACCTTCATGCAAAATGTTCTTGGTACCGGAAGACTCACCTTTCTCAAAGGTTGTATATCCTAAGCCTTGTGTCTCTCCTTTCAGCCTTTGTGACTGAATCTGCTCATCAAGCATAGTAGAGCTTTTATTAAATTTAGCAAGTATCTCATTAGCATCAACAAACTCCTTTGTAAGATCTTCATTCTTCTTCATCAGACTTTCTCTCAGAGACATTGCCATGTCTAGATCAGCCTTTACTTCTTCTTTTTCTTCTTTTTCCTCTTGAAGGTATGCAGTCAGGGTTCCAACCTCTTGATTTAGCTTAAAGATCTCATGCTCTTTTTCTCTGATCTTGTCTTCAACAGTCCTTCTGGCTTCCAGCTCTTGACTCATCCTGATAGTTAGGGCTTCAAGTTTTCTCCTCAGATTTGACTTATCATCATTTAACTTTTCCACCTCATTAACCAATGCATCCATGTTTGCTTCCTCAGATGAACTGTTTTCACTAATTTCATACAGCTGTTCAGCTAGCTCTCTCCTCTTTGCCAAAGATGCTTTGTACTTAACCCTCAGTTCACCTAGGGCTTCTTCAGATTCTGCAAGCCGGTTAGAAAGCTCTCTATAACTCATATCCCCCATGATAGCCTTGAGGATCCTTCCCAAGCAGTTAAGCCTTAAAGGAATTAGGCTTTGATACCAATTGATAAAATTATAAGGACCTGAAAAGGGGGCGGGGGGGTGAATCAGTGCAAGCAAAAACAACAACACAAATCTGATTACCACTTTTATCAATTTGAAACTCAACAAACATGCAAAGAAAATAACCACATAAGCTAACACCCAATAAAGTATGCACCACATAACACAATGTTTTTTCACGTGGAAACCCAAATGGGAAAAACCATAGTGGGAATTATTACACACAAGATCCACTAACTGCAGTATAAGGATCAGACCAGTTAAGGTCATACAACAATGATGCTCGGTTAGGAACAGACCCTGTTAGGAGTCACCCGGTCAAGGGATTTACAATATGAGCTCTGTTAGGAGCTTTGCCCTGTTAGAAGCAACCTCGCAGGAGGATTTAAACTCAAGTTGTTGAGCTACCTGGCTAAGGGATTTAGACATTCAGGCCTGTTAGGACCTACCTGGTTAAGGGATTTAGACTGTTGCAAGTATTAGGAAACAACAGGTAATTGATTTGCATAAAGCACCTACGTGCCTGATAAGATCTGCTTCTGTTCTGCAACTAATACCGACTAAACATCAATACAGAGCTTCACCTTCCACCGCATAGTCAAATCTTCAATCTAGATCCTTCATCTAATACCATCACACAATATACTCCTTTTTATAAACAGCTCTGCTAAGCCGGCAAACAACCTTGAAACAATTTCCTAGGTTCAATGTATTTGGTCAATCTTGCTTAACATGCTTTACTTATGTCGGCCACAAACAAAAATGAAACATTATATCTACCGGTTTTACCGATTTAAGTGATTCTGCTCTACCGGTTATCTGTTTTTCTCGATTGACTGTACAATACATCATAACTCACTCCAAACTTCGAATCCGCCGATGCGGTTCTAGATATAGACTCCTGCCATTGTCATAAACATTCACTCCAAACCGCAACACTTGACTCTTCATTGATTTCTCATACCGGTCGCTTGATCGTAACACTATACTTCTTTACCGGTTCACTGTTTAACTGCTTCTACTATTAGTTAAGCTTTACCGGTTGGACTAAATGACTTAGATGACTGACAAAACATGGTTGCCATCAATGACAACACAAAACAAGTCATCAATCGACCTATTACATCAAAAACATCATCATCAAGCCAACAAAAAGAATCTATGCATGACATTTGCTGATGACATAAAGAATGAATTTGAAATGTCTATGATTGGTGAGATGAAATTTTTCTTAGGTTTGCAGATCACTCAGACTGATAAAGGTATTTTTATTTGTCAAACTAAATATGTGAAAGAATTGCTAAAGAAATTTGGACTTGAAAATTCAAAACCAGTTGGAACCCCTATGATAACCGGTTGCAAAATGTCAAAGAAAGATGAATCTCCTAAAGTGAACTCAAGTAGATACAAATCAATGATTGGTGGACTACTGTACTTTACTCAGATTAGACCGGATATAATGAATGCTGTCTGCATTGCTTCTAGATTTCAGTTTGATCCAAGAGAAAATCATGAAATTGCTGTTTAAAGGATATTCAAATATTTGAAAGGAACAACAGATTATGGGTTATGGTATCCAAAGGATGATGATTTCAGATTATGTGCTTATACAGACTTAGATTGGGCAGAGATGTTGATGACTGGAAGAGCACTACAGGTGGTGCATTCTTTCTTGGGAAGAAGTTAGTCTCATGGCTTAGCAAAAAACAATCATGCACTTCATTATCTACTGCTGAAGCTGAATATGTAGCTGCTGCAACAAATTGTAATCAGATTTTATGAATTGAGCAAATGTTGAAGGATATAAGGGTAACTTATGATGAGCCTATTCTTATTCACTGTGATAATACAACCGCTATTGATATGTCAAAGAATCCGGTATTTCATTCCAAATCAAAACACATATCTATAAGATATAATTTCTTGAAAGAAAAGGTTGAAGCAAAGGAAGTCAGATTGATATATGTGCCCTCTCAGGAACAGATTGCAGATATTCTAACAAAACCATTGCCTAAAGATACTTTCGAATATCTCAAAAACCAATTGGAGGTCACCACCCCTTCAGAAGAGACCTAGAGATGCAGAGATGCATCAATCCGATGAGCTTATCAAAAATATCTTCTGATCCGGGTTGATGAGATGGTGTTGCTACTCAGGGGGAGTACTCAGCTGATTGGTTCAATACCTTGGCATCAACTCTTTCTCATTGATGTCAAAGGGGGAGTGGTGTCCATGTGAAAAACAGAAAATCATATTCCAGTATGAGGGAGAGATCAGTTAGTTCTTTTGTTGTTATCTTGGGAGAGAGTTTTTTGGAGATTGTTGGCATTCCTTGGCACTCGGATGTTTTTCACATTTAGTGTTGCCATCAATGCCAAAGGGGGAGATTGTTGGCAATATGCAGGAATTGATTATGTGTTGTCATTGATGTCAACACTGCTCCGGTTGGTTGCTGACCTATTCCGGCTGGATATGGTTTCGGCAGAGGTTATCAGAGATTTTGCTCCGGTATGATCAAATTGTTGGATGCGGTTTTGGAAAGATATTCATGATGATTATATGTATGTCATATTCAGTTGGTTCATGATTTGGTGCTTCAGAAGCTCTCGATCATGTTCTATACTGTTGGTTGATGTTCTTGGTCTTGGTTGGTGATATTTGATGAAATGGTTAAGTGGTTTTGATGCGGCTTCTAGAAATGGTTCTTAACATGCTGAAGGTGTTCTTGATCGTGTCCCAATTGTTTGGTGGCTTCGCATTGGTTGGCGTGAAGATTTGGTGATCCTATTTGGGTCCAGTTGGATATTCTATGTTATTGACACTGAGGGTTTTTCCCGGTTGATGTAATGTGTTGCAGTTGATCTTGGTGGGATTTCCGGTGGATGTAATTGTTTGAGAATTTGAATCAGGTCCATGCTATGTAATGTAAATCATAATATTGGTCCGGCGGTCGATCTTTGTATCGTGTAATGTAATCTTTGTAATTATGAGTTGAGGGTTGAGGGTTTAGCCGACCTTGTTATCAAGGTTGATGATTTGTATATATAGGAGATATGTTTATGTAATTTGGGTGTAGATATTTTGTCTGCATTATTAGAGAGAGGTAAATGTGTGAACAAAGATATATCATTCAGCGAAGTGTTGTGGAGAGTTTGGTGTTGCAGGGCAGACAACTATGCTTAACCGGAACTGTAACCAAGCATTAGGAGATGCTATTTCCACAATTCATTTCCTCCGGATTGTAGTCCGATGTTTATGTAAGTCAGTGAGACTTCCCTTTTGTGTTGAGGAGTGTCCTCTAGGCGGTTGGCCTGATTGCAAGTGCAATCTCCATTGTAATATTTTCACATATTGCTGTAGAAGTATTATCTGATTGTGGGTAGGGTTTCCCACCGTGGTTTTTCCCTTCATTGGGTTTTCCACGTCAAAATATTGGTGTTGTGTGTTGTGTACTCTCATGTTTTATCTCTCACTGTGCTGTTTTCATTTTGCTCTGGTAGAAGGTTTATAATCTGCAATAATTGTTGAACTTGTGGAAAACTGATTCACCTCCCTCCTCTCAGTTTTCATCCAGTTCATTCTAACAGGGCTAACTTTGGTGTAGAAGAATTCTTGAAGCCTATTTTTCCCTTGAGGCTTTGGTTTGTAACAATAAATATTTTAAACCCTAATACCACCTTTGGTGATGCATCTACAAGCTATATTCTACATGAGATGGTGAAATTTCCTTTCCTTTGAATTACTACCTTGCCATGAAAAGTTCCTACAAGCCATTTATGTTAGCAACAAGAGACCTAGGGTCTTGTAGAACATAAAGCATAGATAGTGGAATTATTTGTTTGACAACCTTGGCTCAAAGTAATTCTACCGGTCAAGGTATATTGTCTGTCTCTCCAGGATAAAAAAAACATTTTGAACTTTGCTAAATAGACTTTCCCATAAGAAGGATTTAGGTGGCCTAGAGAATAGAGGGATCCCCGAATACAAATCAGGTAAACAAACCACCAAGAAGCTCAAAATGCTCTTGATCTTGTTCTAAACTCTTGGATGAGAGTTGAAGAAAAAATGATTGGTTTTCCATATCAAGCAATTGGCCAAAGAACTTTGTATAATCAACCAAGGTCCTATAAAAAATTCAAGATTCTCTAGTTTTTTTCTTACAAAAAAAGAGTATTATCCATAAATTGGAGATGAGAAATAGATTCCTGATGAGCTAAGATTTTTGTGCCACAGAGCTAAGAGCAATATTTAGACTTCTTAATTCATCAACCATTAACCTCTACCATAAAATCAAGTGCTGCAGGACAGCAAAGTTCCCGCCAAAGACTGGAAAAACAGTTTTGGCTTTGTGTGATTTGTTTATAGACACATGAGATTCTTTGGCTGTGTATATGTGAACATAAATAAACACAGTTCATGGTAACATAAAGGGGAAAACAGAAACAGAGGAACTGTTCATAAGCAAAATCAAATATATGTAATCATAAATAAATTAAAATTTGATTTGGAAATTAGATGGCTGATGTCTTTCAACATATCATAAAAACAATGAAAACTGAACGGGTGTTCATGAAGCAATTCTTATGTGCCCTCAGAGACCGCTGCTGGAACAATACAACGTACTTCAGAAACATGCTTTCTAGACGATGCGTCTGGAATTGTCCAGCTGATCTTTATTTGCAAATCATAGTTTATAACATATCATTTGAATCCCAGTTCCTCCAAAAGCTAGTTCTAGCTGCTTGAACAGTCTTAACTTCATCAATCTCGTGATAAGTAGGAGATATTTTCCACAGCAAGTAAAATTATGATATTGCTATCAGGATTCAACTGTGTAGATTCATCAATCTCTACAATTATTAAGTAGTGTTCACACATTTTGGATTTCTTGAATTCAGTGTTAGACTGAATATTAATCACAGAGTCAGTTGACCCTGGGGTTTTGGAGGCTGTCTTGGTACTGCTGGACAAAAAAAGAATGGAAGGTGTTAAACAATATGCTTGTAGCACAAGCAATAATATGTAATAACAATCAATTGAAAGAATGCCAATGTTCACCACAAGCATTAATGTGAGGAAGTTACTGCCAAGGCACATCTCCAACGAACATTCGATCTCCTTCATTGTCTTCACAGGTGAGAACATAATTGGTTCCATTCAATAGAGAATGACCATTTTCAGATGACGAATTTGGCTTTGGCATCTGCATAATACCTTGAGCTAAAATATTGGTCAAAAAGGTAAATCATTTTATACATTCTGCTAAGTAGTACATGCAGTGACCAAAACATCTGACATCTGAAATCTTCAATGCAAACTGTACATGTTTTAATTAACAACAGCTTTAAAAGTAGTCTCAACCTATGCCGTGAATGGAACCAAGTATATAGAAGAGATCCAGTCCCATAAATTTTCAAGTGGTGTTGTAGACATAGAAATATCTTTAGAACATTCGAGGCCTGGAACTGCTACAAAGAGTACTAACATGAGAAAGATTTCTATGGGACATGTCTCTTAAATTCTTTTGTACTCTAAAAAAATGAAGTAATCAGTTAATCAGGAACACATCACTTTCACTGTGCAAATTTCTTAATGCGTATTATTATCCATAAAATTTATTGGACATTTGTGCAGGCAATATGAACGTTAAAGAAGATATTATCTGAGCATCACTTTCACTGTGCAAATTTCTTAATGCATATTGTTATCCATAAAATTTATTGGACATATGTGCAGGCAATATGAACGTTAAGGAAGATATTATTTGAGACATTCTTCAAAGAAGTTTGTTGTTTTATTGCCTATAGGTTTCAGCTTTGGATTTATTATTATTTGTATTAAGTCGAAGGATGCAAACAAAATTTAAGAGAGAATTTCATCATATTTTATAGATAAATAACTAGCTGACTTTGATTTAAAGAATTGGAGGCGTTGTCCATCATACACATTAGTACCAATGTACCTCTGGACCGACAATTCCTATGGCAAACATTGGCAATATTTTCGCAGGCAAACATATTGTCCTAACAGTAACAATAACAACTTTTGGCAAACTTCATCCTAATGGAGTCACAACAATAATGAACAACCTTGTTAGACTATGATACCAAGTTGATCAAAGAATTGAAAGGGAAACTGCCAGAGACCTTAGATAACCAGGGAATGATCTTCCACCCTACTATATTGGTATTGGAATATAGCAGCAGTTGTATGGGATGTCAAAAGTATAAGAAGGATCCGTTGCAGAAGTTTCCTACCTATGTAGGATCCAGGGCAATTAATGTCACTAAGTTGACTAGCTATGATAATTTAAAAAAAAAAGAACAGTTCACATTCCAAAGAGGCATTCGTCTAGAGTTTAATATAGCTGATAACATAGACACTTCAATTTGAAATCAATTATGCTGTTAAAATTGTGTCACTATCTATATCAATTTCTAAATTCTTCATTGAAAGGCTTCAACAGGTATATACTTTATGAAGGAACTATTAATTTGGGTCTCAAATTCAAGAGGATAAAAGATTTCAAGCCGATGGGATTCCTAAAGTAGGCTATATTTGGATAAGAGAGAGCTTAAATTCTATATCAGCAAATGCATTATGCCAGTTTCTAGTGCAATCTCACAGATAAACAAAAAACAAGCAACATTTAAATATTATCTACATATGAGTACAAGGAATTGGTGAAAGAAACAAACCAAACGACTATCATATAATTTAGGTATATGATTTATCATCAATTGTTAGCAAAACTACTCAATTGTCTTTCAATGTTTTGTTGTGATGTTTTCACACATTGCCCCATTGCAAATGGGGACCCCCTTGTTTTTGCTTTCCTTAGTTGCTTTGTGTTAGGGTTTCACTTAGGGTTTTGTATGTTTGGTAGTGTTTTGGTTTCCAAGCTCTTGAAAGTGAAGTGTGTGAGACTAGGGGTAATCTCCAATTAGAAATCCAGGTCTAGGATACTTAGATAGGCAACCTTTAAAATGTGGGGAGATGTAATTCAAGGTAAGGAAATTCACAAGATAGAAGTTGTCAAATGCAATAAAAGTTGTTAGGAAAAGTGAAATGAAGAAAATAAAAAGTGTGGAAAAATGAGATAAATTCCAAGGAATGACTTACCAAGATAAGAAAAATTCCTTGTCAAGGTTGGATTTTCCGACCTTTACAAGAGGAAAAATAAAGGAAGATTCCTAAGTTGAAAGATGAAATTTCAAGGAAAAAAATCAAGGAAATTCCAAGAAAAATCATGAAAAATCATGAATTAGGAAAGAAAATTCCACTTCCAAGTTGTGGAATGCAAGTAAATTTGCTCCCCAAAGAGGAAATGCACTCAAGGAATTTCCTCTTAAGGCTTGGAAATATTGCAAATCTTCTTGTCATATGTGAAAGTGCGCTCAACTATTCCTTCTTCGAAATGGAAATGCACTCAATATTTCCTCTCTAGCATGGAAACGTCCCCATCATTTCATTTCTTAGGTATGGACATGTGGAAATTTCCTTGCAGTAGTCTAATTTGCGCTCAACATTTCAAGATTTTCATTTCCTCTCCTCAATGAAAAAGTGCTCAATATTTCCACTCCTTAAAGAAAAAGCGCTCAAAATTTCCACTCCAATGTGAAAGCACACTCTACACTTCTTGAGAGGCATCAACACGTGCCCACAATTTCCTTGTCAAAGGTGAAATCATGCCCACAACATTTCCTGAAGGGTGTGGAAAGGTGCTCACTCATTTCCTCTCTAGCATGAAATTGTGCCCAAGGAAATAATTTCCTTCCTACCTTGTTTTTGCACTCACCAAGGGTGTATAAGAAATATTGAAACATCAAAGGCAAGTCAACCTCGTAGGGATAAGTGCAATGTTTATAGGCAAGTTGGCCTTGTAGGAGATGAGGAAAAACAATTTAAATGCAAAATTAAAATGCAGTCAGTTCGGCCTACTGAAAATTGCAACGTGTAGCATGAAATTGCCTATATAGTGATTATGGAGGATTTCAAAAGGCAAATGTATGGATACAAAGGACACAATCCCTCAAGGATGGCTAGGAGGATGATTGGGAATGGAATCGTGCAAGTGGCCTCTTTCCCTCCTGCAATACAATGTACTGAGTTGATCATAGAATGTGCTAAGCACTATGATCCTGAGCAAAGGAGAATTGTCGTTCCTAATGGCAAAGTGTTGGCATATCTTACCAAGGAGGTGATTGTTGAGGTATTTGATATTCCCGCCTACAATTCTACAATCTATAAGACAAAGGAGAAAACATTAAGGTTGTACAATATTGGAGTTGACACTTGTGTGGAGATCATCAATACCACTTGGATGGAGAAACCAAGAATTCATCATACCAAGTTGCCCAAGAAACTTTTAGGTTAGACTTCAAGCAAGAGTATAGACCTTGTCACATTATTGAATAGAATTATGGGGCACCCTCAAGCGTATACCTTCAAGCCATGGATGTTTTATTACGTTCAAGAGATATCAACCAGAGTTAAGATGATTAATTAGGCCAAGTTGATAAGTGACAATCTCGATGATCAATTGAAGAATCTAGAGCATTCCCAATCATTCAATATAAGTTCACATGTTGTCTACATGTTGACAAGAAGTTGTAGATACAAAGGATTGACATGCAGGGGACTATTTGGAAATGGTGAAGAGACGAGTCAAAGTAATTGAGTGTTACCTTCAATTGCACTTGCACAATATTTCTCATTTCAAATGGGTTAATGATGCCTTCTCAATGCATATTGTTAGAACACTACAAAGTGGTCTTCATAAGAGATTGTACAAGAAGCTATGAATTTGGTGAAGAAGTATGACTCATGGTATATTCAATTTCCTAAATTCACCTATATCGGATTGCAAGGATTCTCATCCTACCCCTATCGGCCTCCAAGATATCCAATTGATAAGATGATATTGCTAGAGGTAACAAGGCTATTGTCCGCATATGACAAGATCCAAAAGAAGAAGCGCAAGGCCGGGATAACTTTCCTAATCATAATGGGAAAATCAATTGAAGTGTGTCCATCAATGCAAGCACCGGAAAAATTAGAAGAAGAATTACAATTTTACAACCTTGTGACTCATACATCAAGAACAAACTTTGATCCCTTTCATAATATCAAGGTGGTTAGTGGAAGAAAAGAATATTGAGTTTTCTTTGAGCTTAGTGTCTTCTTCTCACTAGATGTAGACAAAGCGAGAGTTATGGAGGAACTCAACACTGCCAGAGGCGATGTAGAAATTGATCTAGTCATCCTCTGCGCATAAGCATCAACAACTCTTGGCAATCCCAAGTCATTGAATATTTTGATCATTCTTTTTTGGAGTCCCTTGTTGGACCTCTCATTCCTCACACTTGCTTCTATCTCCTCAATTGTTCCAAACCAGGATTCATTGGGGTCTCTGTCCAAATTAATAATCGCAGAATCTTTTGACTCTGCCAATTCTTCAGAAACCTCATAGGTTAATTCTAGAATCTAAGTGACCCTTGGTTCCACCACCATGATATAGCAATTATCTCTGCTAATTATGAAAGTAAATGTTTCTTTATACTTTCAAACCAAATCCAGAGGAAACTTATTCCTTTCTTGCATTCTTGCTTTAAAATCTACAAACCAAGCACCAAGCGTGCTCCTAAAAGACTGATCATCTACACTGAACCCTTGACATATAAAACTATATGTGCTTTGATAGGTGTAGATTACTCCCATACATAATTATCCCTTTTGGGAAGCTCATTTAAGTACATAAAGGCGAGGCAAATGATTAGAGAACCAAATTTGAATAGATACTTTTTCTCGTCTTATCCAGATTTTCCATCAGTAGTGCCAACAAGAGTTTGACATATCAAAATACTCTTCATAGATAGTCATGGTTGTGGTACCCTCTTAGTTTTGAAATTAAATTTTGTATGCAAGCCCTTTAGTTGTACATTTGACTCCTGGGTCCTTGTCTTCGATAGTCATGGCTCTTCCATCCCACCTAGAACCAATTAGTTCAGTCATAGTGTCATTCTTCGCAGACTTCTTCACCAAAATGGTGCCCTTCTCACATAAACCGATCAAATCCCTAATGCCATTTTTCGTAATCTTATAGGGTTTGTCTAGATACATCACGTCTCGATGAATTCGGCTCAAAATAGTATTTGTCCATTAGGTGTCATAAGAAAAATCAAGGAAAACCCTCCAAATATTCAACCCTAACTCAATAATGTTCTTGTATTGACTCTCAAGAGTAATTCCATCAGTTACAAACATTTCTTTCCAAAGGTCACCCAGTTTTGCATGGCTTACCTCACCCATTTTCGCATGAATATACGTCCTAACATCCTTTGTATACAAGCAATGAATTGGCACACTCAAAAACACACCTTCCTTATCCTTGACGGTTGCTACAAATGGGTATGGCTTTGAAACAGGTCCAGGCTTGAGTTCAGGGTCGACAACAATTGGAATCAACATTGTAGCAACAACTAGGGTTTACTTTCGCTAACACTTCACACACAAAAAATACACTACCACTCTTCTTCACACAAGAGCTCTCTAAAATATCAGTTCACAAGTGTTCAAAATGAGTCTAAAAACTCAATATATTCAACTCAACTAAATACTGTCAGTCATTAATGCGCTATTACCAAAAAGATGATAAATAATCTGTTTTGCCCCCTTTTTTTCATCGCGGACCAATGAGACCATTCAAAGTCTACCAAAAATAGCTTCCTAAGCATTTCTATGCTAAGAACGCTTCAACATTGAAATATATGGGAGTTCTTATGATCTTTTAGTTCTCCCCCTTAGACCAAGTAGTTTGTTTAGTTATTGGAAGAGGGCTTAGCACCCACAACAGGTGTGGATACATCGTTAGTCTTCTCTTCAATCTTACCTTTAGATTTCTTTGTCGAACCATTAGAGTTATCTATCCCGCTTTTGCAATGTTTTGCAATGTGTCCCATCGTGTTACAATTATAGCATACCGAACTTCTCTGAGGTTTACTGTCAATCATTATGTGATTTTTGAACCTTCTATTTGTCCTATATTCAAAAACCTTGTGCCTATATGCATTATAGGCATAACAAATTCCATTGAAAGACTGAGAAGAATTCATATTTCTATATCCATTCTATATCATCCTACTTCTGCATTTAGCAACCTTATGCCCAAGCTTAGTGCAAAAGTAGAATGTTACGTTAATAGATTGATTTATGATTTGACTTCTGCATTCACTAGCTCTATGTCCGAATTTATTGCATGAAAAACAATTGCCATTAAGAGAATTCTGGATGCGGCCTGATAAAATCTTTTGTTATTCTTTTTCTTGTTTCGGACCAGAATGAAATTAGTATCCTTGACCTTTTCTTTTCCTTTCTTTAGAACTTTCACCTTTTTCAAAACCAAGTCTATCTTTATCATTATTTTGCTTTTGAGCACTTAGCATGGCATCAAGTACTTCATTTCCACCTTTTAGTTTCAGACCTTTATCAATTTGCTCATTTGCATCTTTCAGTTCCTTCCCTAGTTTATGCACTTCCTTTTCAAGTTTGGTACATTCCTCAGTTTTTCTTTTCAACTTAGTGTCAAGATCATCCATAACTTTTCTGCCTTCATCAAGTAGCTTTCCCAATTAGGCAATTTTGTCTTCAACTTTCTTACACATGAATTTACTTTCATCCAAATCTGCCAAAGTGGATCTCAATTCTCCTTCCATATCAACAACACCTTCAACTTGCCAATCGTGTTGTCCCATAGCATCCATGTCGTTTAAATCTCCACTAAACATAGTGTTCAGAATTTGGGATCCACCTCAGTTGTTAAACTGCTTCTTCAAGAACCAAAACTTTGATACCAATTGTTGAACATTACAATTAAAACTTGATCAAATCAAATTGCTTGATCCATAACATTCATCCAAACCAATGTCCAAGAAAGTAAATAGTAGAAATAGTAAACACATCCACACAAGAACACCAAGATTTTACGTGGAAAACCCAAACTAGGAAAAAACACAATGAAAATCAAACTCAAAAATTATATTAACTAATTATAATGTTTAAGGCCACATGCCAGGGAGCTCACTGCTCTGGACTTGCAGACTAAGGTGCACAACCTTAGGCAAGATACAAAAGAGAGACTTGCACAGTTGAAGATCACTTCTTTAGGGCAAGGTACAAAATCAATTGTCTAGATACTATATGAGAAATAGATTGAATTGATCGAGAATAAACATCTATCAAAATGCAGATAACAGTTCACTATTTAAGCTCTCATTTGACTGCTTTGTAGCACTTTTGGACCTCTATCTTGTATTAGCTTTGCACCATATTCACACTGCACTTTATTGTCACCTCATCATATCACACACTTGATTACTCAACAATTTTGACTTATATATACCATTTGGACCAACAATATTCTTCATGAAGTCGGCTTGATGAAGATGTAATGCGTATTGTACCATCGACCCAAAGCAATTGATACATCTAATGTGGAACACACAAAAACGTGTAAAGACATACACCCTGTCGACTCCTCATCCAAAAAGAGTTCTATACATTCCACATGCAACCACACAGAGAAAACATCTTCAAGAGATAGGTCTTCATACACCAATTCTTAATCCAAACCAAAATCAAGATAAGAAGACCATCAAAATAAGAATTATAAACATGATCCACCAATGTGTAATACACTTCGCGTACTAGTAGGATGAGGAATACAACACATTCCTTTGCATCAACCAGAACTTGTACAAACTCTGTAATTCATATATTCCAAAAACACATCATGCTAACCTTATTTACCATCCTGAACACCCTTAGACAAACAAAAACCATCTGCATAACATCTGACTCATATATACATAGACCATGCTTAACCGGATTACTCTATATACATCCAAACTACTTCCGGGCTTAAGAGTTAACATCAATGACAAGCTAAAAGGCATATTTGCAACATGTACATCCTTAAGTAGCATAAGAAAATGATGTAAAGATAAATCAAATAAAATATAAGATTCATTGGACTAAATGAGTCAACAACCATACTAATCTTCTTGCCAAAGATACGTGTTTTTTGATAGGATGATTATTTTATAGGATGCCCATTATAGGAAAGATGTATCCATTAGGATATGATATTTGATAGGTTCTTGTTTTAGGAATGATGTATCTATAAAGGCATGTTGTTTGATAAGGATGCTAAAAACTGATAGGCAACCAATCAATTAAGTTGTAGGCTAGCTTGTTAGTTTCTTTGTTGATGCATGATTTGTTAAACTCAATGTATTTCATAATGTTCAAGTTGTGTTTGCTTAAATGTTTGTCTTTGCAAAGGATAATTTATTGTGAATTGCGATTGATGGATTATTTATGGGGTTTTGATTGTTTTCTAATTTTTAGGGTTTTCAGAGTCTATTTGATGTTTTTGGATTTTTTAGGGCTTTTTCTAATTTTTATGGATTTTTGAGATTTGTCTGATTTTTTTTAATACTTTTAAGGTTTTTTTGGACTTGTGATTTTTTTAGGATTTTTGAGAGTTATCTAATTTTTTTGATTTTTTTTGAAAGAAGTCTAGATAACCGATTAAGGTAAAAAACATATGTCAGGATTTATTCTCAAGAAAGATGTATTTATTTGCCCTAATGTCTACCAAGGTATATAAAATTATGAATGTATGAAGGAACTAGTGGGATGGAAATGGATAGGTGAAAGATGGAGGTAGCTTATTATGGAATCAGGGTTGATTTGGTTTCTAAGGACTATCTTACAATGACATAATATGTTTATTGAAGTTAGGAGACTAGATACAATAAGGTAAGATGATATCTTGGTGCAATGAACGTCATGTAGTCCATAGGCATGGATATGTCAAGAGGATTCTGAAAAACATGTTTTGCATTTTATGTGCTTAGTTTTGCTCAAGATCAAAGGATGAATTTGGTTAAGATGGAGATATGATTTGATAGGATAAGCAAGATCAAGGATGATAATGGATGATGAAAGTAAGAAATGGATAAGATAAGAGATATGGACTAAAGGGGGTGGATAAGGTGAAACAAATTGGATGCATGGTGTTTATGAAGATACTTAGACTCGTTAAGATCAAAGGTGAAAAAAAACCAATATGATTGTAGATAGGGTGATGGATAGTGGATGAGGGATAATGAGAGATGTGATAGGTAGGCTAGCATAGATAAAAATTGCCCCCAAGTGTAGAGTACAAGGGGATGATGGATTACACATGATGCTTGTTTGCCGGGTTTATTATGATACTTACCCAAGATGCCACAAGAAGTGGTTTTCATCATTGGACAAACTATTTCTTTTTTTCTTTTTTTGTTCTTTCTTTTTTATTTTTTTATTTTTAATTTTTTGGAAGATAATTGATGCATGATATGATATGACAGAAGGATTCAAACATCTTGTTCTTTATATGGTACCCTTGACATATGTGCTATAATGGACCATGGCTATTAAATGAATGCTCAAACATGGTAGGGTGATGGTAAAGGGAAATGAAATGAATGATACAATAGAATGGGGAAAGGATTTATGCAAAGGATTGAATGGGAGGGATGAAAGGATGAAAAATAGGTGTTGGATAATGGATAAGATATTGGAAGATGGGTGTTTGGGTGGAGGGAAATGTTTTCAAGATCAACATTGGCACACACCTTGAGGGGTGGTGATGGAGGACAAGCGGATTTTGGATTTTGAGATTTTGATGGAGTAGATGTGGATTTCAAGACATAAGGACCCAAAATGGATTAAGGAGGTGATGAAGGATTTAAGATAGTGGATTTTGGGACATAGAGACCCAAAATAGGTTTGAAAGGTGATAGATGTTTAGATAGAAGAATGCAGGAAGCCTTGTGAATAACAAGTTTGGATGCCATTTTTTATTTTTCTTTGGGATACAATACTTCTATGAGTGACAGGAATCCACATGCTTTTTTATTTTTCCTTCTTTGTGGTTCTTTGGAATGCATTACTTCTATGGGTGACTTAGGAATCCACATAGTTTTGGGTTTTATTTTCGCTTTTGGATCAAATTTTTCTTTGATTTGACATGTCTTGTAGATTGGACGTATTTATCTTTGGATGTATGTGGTTTTTTGGACTTGTGGATTTTATTCTTGGCATACAAATTGCTTCCAAAGGGAATGGGATTCTTGGATGAATAGGAATGATATGGAGGTCTTTTGGATGGGTTGAAGTAGGTAAATGGTTTAAAGGTGCTCAAATATGCGTGCCTTTGCTGATCTTGATTTATCATAGGGTAATTGGATTGTGAGCTAGGGGTCATATGGATAGTGGATGGAGGGATGTAGGGTCCTAAGATGGATGGAATGGGGGAAGGCTTTGATTTTGGGATACAAGGACCCACAATAGATTTGAAGGATAGAGACTATGTATGTTTGGATTTAGATGGATGAATGTGGGATTTAGTAGGGATACTAATGTTTTGAAAGTGATATATGTAGCCAAGGCCATGGCAATTGAGATTTTCTTTGATATGAAGAGGTTCTAATATTCCTTGTTCATGTAGGCCTAACCCTTTACCTTGATAATGCATGTTTTGAAAAATCTTTTTAGCAATGAGATACATGTTATATTTGAAACAAGATGCAAGTCCATTTTGAGGGGGATATGTTATAGAAGGAATGACAAGACCATGAAGTAGACCAAATCAAATGAAAGTGGAGGAACCAATTTGATAAGTAAGGGGTTTATGACTAGCTTTGGTAGGGGTGACGATAGCCTGAGGACGACTAGGGTCATGGCGTGGATATGAAGGGGTACCTTGATCTTGATTTGGAAGAGGATCATTGGAGGGGGATATAATAAATATCACAATCTTTCTTAGGAGGTTGGTGTTGAATGGGACTTGGAAAGACATTTTTCTCTTGAGATGGAAGGGGATCGTCATGGATGGAATACAAAAGGACTAGGGGATCTTCATAATTCTTGATAGGTGGGATCTTGATTAAAAAAATGGATTGGATTGGAGATTCATGGTGTCTTTATCTTGATTTATGCTAGGATTTGTTTATTCCTACTTTGGATTATCCTCTTGACATGGGGTAGGAGTTTGGATGTGTATGGGGGATTCTTGTAAGGAGTCAACATTTTGGTATGACAAGAAAGGATTTTGAATAAGACTCTCTAAAGTGGATTTTCTTGGAAATGGAGCTTATAGCAGCATTGGATCTAGGATTTTTGAATTGTACAAGGGATTTGTATAAACGAATGGATTACCTTGGATTTATACTATGGATAGCCCTTGGGGGTAAACTCAAAAGTTGTCATCATTGGATTTACTATTTGGTGTGGAATCACATGAGGTAGATATGGCATTGATATAATCACTTTGGAATGAGCCATTGCTAGACATAGGTGGATGATTTTGGTCAAGCTTGAAAGAAGTATCTTGATATATTTGATTTCTCTTGTTCTGGGATTGTGTATAGGCCATGAGAGACTCCTAGGTGTACATTGATGAATGTAAACATTGTTTTTGATTTTTTTTGGAATTTTGGATGATAATGCAATTGAGGAAATGACAAAAATTGGCAGTCAATTGCAAGATCTAATGTTGAAAAATGCGAAATAGATTGAGCACAAATGCAAAAATTTATCAACTACTCTGGGCTTGATTAAGGACGAATGTGAAATTATGGTCAGGCAAATGTGAAAATCAAAGGGATGAATGCAAAAATTGTCAAGGACAAATGCAAGATTCTATCTTTGTTTCTGGGATTTGAAAGTTTATAGTTTGTTTGAGGAAATTTTGGACAAATTATGCAATAAGACTGTCAGAAAACATAAAAGATAGTGTATCGACTTAAGTTTTCACCTCAAAAACTGACCTACAACTTGTTAGTCTATCATGAAAAATAAAAGCTACAGGAACTCAAGCTTCAACCAATGAAACAACATAAAATAAAATAAATAAAACAAATTATACCTTCATGGATTATGTCTCATTGTGTCCTAACCCCATTGTTCTTGGTTGCAAATGATTTGCTCTCAGACAAGCACTGGTAACTTCCAAGATGGGAAGTGTGGAATGGACTGATAGATGATATGCAAAATCTATGTGATAATATGCTAAAATTTTATGAAAATGATTTATGCTAATTTGCTCAAAAACTCTAAAATTCTTAGACAAATGAACTCACGGATGCAAAGATTAAGACTCCTAGTTAACTTAGACTATTGGACATTGGGCTCAAAATGCACTAGAACTCCTCTATTTATAGATTTTTTTGTTCATAAGCTTAGGTGACAGAGATCAATAGTCATGATTAAATCTTTCTTTTTGGATGGCTATCAACAAGAGGCTGAAGGTTGAGAGAAAGGGGAAGGAGAAGACAAATGCCACTCATCTCATTTTGACTGAGAGGAAGACTACGAGAATCTAGGATTGGTTGGAGAATATTTAGGGATGAAGGGACAAGTGGAGACGAACTAGGGTTAGATGGACAAAACCTCCTCCAAGAATATAGGAGTGTTGGAGCAAAAATAGGGAGCTTTCAAAGATTATGTTCATGTACAAATTTTATTCATGAATATGGGAGTTGGAGATAAGTGGCTCATAAATGATTTATTTTTTATTTGATTTTATTGATTTAAATTAGCCACTTGATGGATGAGTTAACAAAGGTGGAGATGAAGGGTGAATTGGAAAGTGGTAATTAAATATTTATAAAATTATTTAATAATGGAACTATAGGATAGTGAGTAGTGCACAAATATGATAAGAAATGATAAGTAAATATTAAATATTAAATTATTTAGCTTAGAAGAAAGGGAGTAATGAATTATTTAATTAAATGTTTCAACTCAATTAATTAATCGAATAATATTAAATACAAATGAATTAAATAAACTAATCTTTTCAAATTAATTATTTAATTGAAGAATAATCATTAAATAAATGTAAAATATTTATTTAATTACTCATAGCCAATTTTATGTGTATACAGATAGTATGATTGGTGCACTTTCTCACTCTGACTAACATAATTGTGTATGTTTATAGGCCAAATTCAACCCAAGTTTTCACAAGTCTTAGCACAACCAAAGACAAATCATACAATATTTACTTTCTAAGGACAAGGCTTCACTGCGATAATTTCAGCCCACAACTTGGAATCTCCATTGACGCAAATATAGGGACACCTAAAATAGGTGTATACACTCTTGTCTTTGCGAGAGAGGATGGGTAGGGGCCTCTAGGAATGGAAGGATGACCCAATCATCCTCTCCTCAGAAAGCTACATCTAGTTTATGTTAAGTTGGGGATTTATGTCTCATCTCAAGGGAGCCATAAGTTGAGTATCTTGGGGACAAAATGAACTATGCCCTTACACTGAAACTATCACAATGTTTGGTCAAAAATAAGGGTGAGCCTCTAAAATTTGGTTTCTAGTTATTGTTCAACGAATAAGACCAAATACAAATTCACTGGGCAAGCTACTAAAAGATCTTACAACCCTTATCAGGCCTTGATTTTTGAAGGCTATCGAATTCAAATTGCACCAATGTCGTATGTGTTGGTATTATGGATGTGTTGCATTGGTTTTGTCATTGATGTCAACACTTTTCAACACTTGAAGATCTTTGGTTATGTTCACCGACATGTTCAATGACTTATGCATAGTCATCGGTATCTGGTTCACCGACAGGTTATATTGTCCACTGGCACTAAGGATGATCTGTTATTATTTGGAGATTACTTGGTTATGTCGAAGACATTGTTTGGACACTTGGTTTTGGTGATTTGATTATTGGTACAATCGAGTTTGCATATTTGCTGTTACCGATAAATAGGTCTAGGTTATGGACCGACAAGCATTATCTATTCTAGATCAGCACGACACGTTATGGAGATGATTTGTTATTGTTGTAAATGCATTGAGCCGACATCACGGATCACATATTGATTCATTTGTAATTGATTTTATTGTAATATCTTAGTGAGCCGCCCTACACATTTGGTCTTAGGTTTTGATATATATATATATATATATATAAGATCTCATTTGTGAGATTAAGAAGAAGTAAAAGAGTGTGGAAAAAGGATTGTAATAAGGTATATGCGAATATAAGCAGATATATACACACATACATCATTTGAAGATTCAAAGAAGGTTTGGAGAAGGCAAATCAGAGCTTAATCGGTACTGAATCCAGCATATGAAGATGCTATTTTGAGTAGTACATTATCATTGGATTTAACCATCCAATTGTAGTCAGTGTGACTCCCATTTTGTGATTAAGTAGCGAGCTCTAGGTAGTTGGCCTTTTTGCATGTGCAGACCCCATTTGTACACACATACTATCTGCAGTAGTATCATTTGATTGTGGGTAAGGTTTCCCACCGTGGTTTTTCCCCTTACAAGGTTTCCATGTACAAATAACTGTGTTATGTGTTGTGTATGTTATTTGTCTTTCCGTTTCATGCATTAAACTTTACCGGTACTGTTATTAACTGCTAAACTGTCTACTGGCATTAAAGTTTGGTTTACCAGTATTATGCACTAAGTTTGGTTAAGTTATATCTGAGTTGAAATTAATAGACAACTGATTCACCCCCCCTCTCAGTTGCCTCCGGGACCTAACAATATGCACCCTATTGGTCAAGCTTTCACTTTCTATCAATTCATATAGGAGTCGAAAAAAAATCCGCTTTGGTCGTTCCCCCCTTGGAGTGATCATTTATCCAAACAGGTAGGCCTTCTAAGGAAAATAAAATGGGGTTCTACAACATAAAGTGTGCAAGTACACAAAACACTTGAAATAGATGTTCTTTCCTTAAGAAAATGAAGTGTTTGCTATTCGAACAAATAGTGTAAGAAGTAAAATAAGATTCAAGGTTCCTGCAAAGCACATGTTAGTAGTTTGAACAATTTTATCTTCGAACTACAATTGCCACAATGCTACACAAATTGATTAATGGTAAAAGAGAACATAGGCCAAATGTTAGTTTCAAAAGAGATCAAATGCTTGTATATCCTTTGATGAAACAATTACAACAGGGATAGTAAAATAATAATAAATTTCTCAATCCTTAATGAAATTTCAAACCGCAAAATGATTTGGAAAGCTAAGAGTGAGATCTAATAGAACCAGAAACAATTTTACAAAATTCCATGTCTAGAATTTTTTATAGATGAAAGATCAACACAAATGTTTAGAAGACAACGATATTAAAATTGCAATAAATTCTTTAGTTCTTAATGAAAATTCAAACCACAAAATGATTTGGTAAGCTCAGTGTGAGATTTAAATATCCACGAAATAATTTTTACAAAATTCTATATGTGTAATTTTCTACGATTGAAAGAACATGAGTTTGAGAGAAAAATTGCAATTTGATAGAGCAATTACATTTTAGATACTAAAATAGCGATAACTTTCTCAATTCTCAATGAAATTTCAAATCGTAAATGATTCAAAATGCTAAAAGTGAGTGTTGGCATATGGACACTCCAATGAGACATTGTATGTGATTGAAGGTTTTGTCATTGATGGCAACCTTGCAATCCTATGGCACCAGCAAGACATCATACTGGTAAAGCATTACACAGGCAAGATAGTGCACCGACATCAACAAGATCACTCTACACTGCCACTGACACCGACACAGAAGAAAAGATGTATACCGGCATAGAGGCCGACAAGATTTTTGATATGTAATATTTTGTTTATTATTGTAAGCCGACTTGGCAAATTGTAAAATGACTCTTGTATATAAAGGAGATCATTGTAGACATTTAGAGAGGTAATGTAGCGAGCAAAAAGAAAATTATTAGCTAGACCTAATGTGCGAATTATAGGTCAAGGGTATATGTAAAGAACAGAGCAAGAACCGATATTGAATTTGGCATTGGAGATGCTATTGTAAAGCAATACAAGTCATTGGATTAGTATAATCCTTATTGTAAGTCAGTGTGACTTCTCATTGAGAAGTGAGCTCTAGGCAGTTGGCCTTCCTGCATGTGTAGACCCCTATTGTAAGTAATATTCTCTTATTGGTTAGTGAGTGAATATTGTGGGTCACAAATCCCACCGAGGTTTTTCCCACACCGGGTTTCCTCATTAAAAATCTTGTGTTATGGTGTTCTTTTCATGTGGATGTTTCTGATTCTGTTTATTGCACTAATTCTTGCATATCGGTATACTGTTATTTTATGTTCTGCATAGAAAATTCTTATCACCGGTTAGATACTGATTCACCCCCCCTCTCAGTATCTACGAGAATCCTAACAATTGGTATCAGAGCCTGGTCCTCTATTTTCAGAAGCCTAATAGCTTGAGGAAGATCTTGACACCAGTAAAGATGGAAAATCTGATGAAGCAACTTGAAGGAGCTCTTACAGACTATGATGCAAAGAAGTTGAAAAATATCAAATTAGAAGATGATTTAAGAGAAGCTCAGGATATCATTCAGGCACTTTAAGAAAATCTTACTGTTGCAAGAAATAAGAGAAGAGAACTTTGTGAAAAATTGCAAAATGAGAATGATGAAAAGGAATCACTTAATGATATGATAAGCAAGCTAAAACAAGAGAACATGACAACAAAAAATGAAATGCAGGATATGACTATGAGATTTTGCAAAGAGATTGAGGATAGGAAGAAGAATGAAGAAGAATTGACCAGAAGACTAAGTGATGCAGCAAATGAGAACACAAGACTTAGCTATGAAAATAACATGTTGAAGACAGATCTGATGCATACTCAGAATGACTCAAATGAACCGACGAGACAAAAAGAAATCTTGGAAAGGGAATTGGAAACTGCAAATCAACATAAAGAAAAATTCAAGAAAAGCTCAGAAGAACTTGGTACCTTATTGGAGAATCAAAAACCTAAAGGTGACACTTCTGGAATTGGCTTTGAAGTTGGTGAAAGCTCCGGTACTGCAAATACTCAGGATCACAGCAAACAAGTAAGACCACCTAATGCTTATAAATTCAATAGAAAATGCTTTAACTGTAATAAGTATGGTCATAGGGCAAATGAATGTAGATCTAGGAATTATCAGAATATCAATACATCCACCGGTCAATGTTCAAAATGCAACAAAATTGGTCATAACTCTAAAAACTGCAGAATGAATGTGAGATGTTATGTTTGTGGAAGATTTGGACATTTATCTAATCAATGCAGAACACAAACCAGCATAGGTTATGGGAAAGCTATTTAGAAAAATAATGTAACTTGTTATGCATGTAACAAGGTTGGGCATATTGCTAAATTTTGTAGAAGTAAAGGTACACTGGTAGACAACAAAAGTGCTAGCTTGAAAGGTAAAGAAAAGGTTGAAGAGGTTAAGCAAGAATTCTCAAAGCAATGGATTAGAAAAGCTAATCTAAATATTGGGAATACTCCTCCACCGATAGAACCAACAAATGCTCCATCGGCAGGACAGAGTGATGCTTCACCGGCAGGATAGAGCAGTGCTCCACTGGCAAGAAGTCCTTCATCTAATTGAAGAAAATTTCCTTGAGGGTTTGGCAATCTAATGACACATGTGCTATTGTTCCCTCGGTTAGAGATAAGAAGTTGAAAATTACTTATTACCAGCAAACAATGTTAAGTGAATACTTAACCGACATACAATTAATGTGGTAGATGGCGAAAAGACATTATAAAAATAAGGTTTTGGCTCCATTTCATTTCACCGTGATTTCAAACTTTCAGAGAGCACGAAGATTCCGAGCTAAGGCATTTCGAGCAAGAAGCAAGCACACTCCAAGCATTCATCCATCCAAGACATCCAAGACAGAAAAAGGTATTTAATCATGGCATCCACCTCTGCAATTGAATACATAGCAAACCCTATTGTTGTGGAAGTAATTAAAAGACCTAGGCCCGGATTTCAATTAGTCCCCGAGATAGAAAAGAAGGATGATACCTTAGGTGCATTTTCTCAAATTCCTAAAGGTGTTGTATATGTTGAAGACCCTAGAATGTACATCCACTGCAACATTGAAGAGTTGGGAGATGAGGAAATCAAAACCATGTATAAAACTGAGATATGTGATGATACCAGCAATGTTAAAGCTGAACACAAGGTTATTGAAACCCTAGGATTCACATAAATCCTTAGCATTCCTGAATTTCCTAAGGATGTGATTAGGATAGTGTTAAGCAGAGTTCATGGAGAATTTTTCTGGCTAGATGCAATTCATAAGATCACCAAGGAAGCGGTAAAAGTTGTTACAGGGTTACCGACCACCGGTAAGAGACCAGACAAAAACAAGAAGGTTTCCAATGATTTAGTCATAGACCTAACAGGTGCAACATTCGATAAGAGATCTCTAAGGGTTAACGATGTAAAAGATATCAATGTGAGATTCATAAGTATGATATTAGGTTACAAAGCCACTCATGCTAATAGACTTAACTCAGTTTCAAGTTTATGCATTAAGAGTGCGCATGATATGGTGACAGACAATGCAAAAATTGACATCTGTGAATGGTTAAAAGATGAACTGATAGACAACCTTGGAAAGATAAAGAAGGATAAGAAAGGAACTTTCAGATTTGGAAATCTGTTAGTATGCCTAATGCTTCATATAATAAAATAGGTTCCCGGTATAGGATATAAAGAACTAGGGTATGACATATCGGTAGGAAAGCAATTGACAGAACTATTTAATACCATGGGTGAGAACAAGGAAAACAACATTCATGACTTTTTCCAAGCATTGAAGACAAAAATGAAGAAAAGAATAAGGTTATCTTAGAAAATAGTAGACAAATACAAAGATGACATATGCTTTGTTATTAAGAAAGATGAAATATGGATGGAAGCAGTCATCCCAAGGACAATTTGGGTAACCAAAATGGGCTATGAGACAGATGACCACATATTTGAAACTTATGCTAAAGCACTTCTGGAAGCCCCCAAAGAACCTAAGGAAGAAGTATTTGGTAGTGCTGAGACCATAGAAAGCCAAAAATAGTCTAAGAAAAGAGTAAAGAAGGTAGAGACATTTGTGAGGAAAGGATCCAGACAAGCAAAGGCCATTAAGGAAGATGTATTAAAGAAAACCGACATAACAGAAGATGAGTTGGCAGCCCCACAACCTGAAGCTCATCTATCACCGGTAGGTACTTCTTCGAAAGGTGACATGCCAGCAAATTTTAAAAGAGTTGTTAGGAAAAGAGATCCCTCACCGGTAACCACTCCTTCAGCTAGAAGGACAAGGCAGAAGCAACAAGTTGTGAGATCTCTGGTTAGAAAGGTCACACCTAAGAAAAAGCTAACCCCTAAGAAAAAGAAAAAGACAAAAACTGACTTGGCACCTCTAGACATATTGATAAATGAGATCATAGAGGAAGGAAAACTGAAAAAATAGAGAAAATTTATGATACTCTATCTACTGATGAGAAAGGGCAAGTTGAGGAAAGTGTAATACTGCATATGGACATGTACAAAAGGTTTTTGATGGAAGTAGTCAATGAAATTCCTAATGATTTGTAGAAAAGACTTGAGGCCAGAAGGTAAGCAGTGATTGAATTAGACAAGAAAATAAAAATAGAAAAACTACTTGCTGTATATCTGGTAAACTCTCCCAAGGAAATTGATGATTTGATTGCTCAGGCAAACCGGACAGTATTCTCTACTGCACACCAACATATTTCGCTAATGGCAGGAAGAGTTACTGAAGTTACTAAAGAAACAAAAGATGGTTGGGACATATTCCTGGTTGAAAAGGAAAAACAAGAAGAATACATGAACCCTAAGTATATTAAAGTATATTAGAAGGATAAGGACAAAGGGAAAGGCAAAGTTGGTGGACCTCCAAGCATAAAGGTTAAAGACAACCTACCCCCACCTGTGAAAATTGTAACCATTGAAGACCAACCGATAGCTGAAAGTATGGATGTAGAGGATAACAATCCAAATCCTGAAGTCCTATACACTGTAAATGTTGATACCCAAAAGATCAACATAACAGTTGATAAAGATACAACTGACAAATCAGATATGGCTAAAGAGCCTCCGGTAACAGGAGATACAGACAAACTGACAGAGGATACAGGGAAAAAGATGGAATCTGAGGCACATATAGAGAAACCAACAGAGCTAAAGGCTTCGGAATAGGTTCACAAGGAAACAGTGCCACCGGTAAGCAGTGAAGCAGGGAAACCAGTGCTAAAAGAAATGGAAACACAAACTGACCTGCCAGAGGTCAATACAAGCATGGTCACTTCCACCGGTACTCAGTTTGTTGGGTCATCATCAACATTCAAGTCAACAAATGTGACTGAGGTATTACTTGAATCCATTAAGAAAATAACTGACTGCAGTTCATAGGCTTATAAAGCAATAGATGATTCAATACCGATTTTGAAGTTAGTTGCTCCTAATTGTAATATAGATAATAAAGATTCTTTAGGACAATTGGATACATCATGTAAATACATTTCTGGAAATATTGAGAAAATAAAGGAAGAATCAGTAAAGGACATGGTAGGAAAGGAGAAACATAAACTCTTTGATGAAGAAATAAAGAAGTGTAATAGAGACTTTGACACACTTCTACCGGAACTATGTAGTTTTTTGAAAGAGTATAAAAATCTGTATAAAGATACACGTAAAACAAACTTCTTGACTGTAGATATTGACAAGAAAATAAGCAAGACACAGGATGAGATAAATAAACTTGCAGACAATTTTGTCAACTCATCGGATTCATTATCTATTTTTAAAGAAAAGTTAGCAAATTTTGAGGAAGAATTGCTCAAACAGGAAAGAGAGAAAGAAAGAATAATAAACAAGGCAAAACACTTGAGATCAAAACTGAGTCCAAGATTGGACTATTTAGCATCTCTGTGGAAGGAAATCTCAGAGGCATTAGCACAGGGAAGCAAAATACCGACAGAGCATTTACATCATTTCACCGGTACTGTGAAGAGGACTGAAACAACAATAAAATATAGAAAATTTTTTATGGATAGTATAAACTTAATTTTGGGCGATCTTTTTCAGATAATAACTACCCAACTACAGGGTTGAGGATATGGACAGATGTAACTACAAACTCTACTAACATCTTGACAACCTTTGTCATTGATGCCAAAGGGGGAGTAGTAGGATGAGAAAGTTCAAAGACAAGAATCATATGCTCAGGGGGAGCCCTCATATTTTTGGTAAACATTTTTGGACTACACATTTTGGACACTTTTTGAAATTTCTCATGAGTGTTGCCATCAATGCCAAAGGGGGAGATTGTTGGCATATGGACACTCCAATGAGACATTGTATGTGATTGAAGGTTTTGTCATTGATGACAACCTTGCAATCCTATGGCACCGGCAAGACATCATACCAGTAAAACATTACATAGGCAAGACAGTGCACTGACATCAACAAGATCACTCTACATCGGCATAGAGGCCGACAAGATTTTTGATATGTAATATTTTGTTTATTATTGTAAGCCGACTTGGAAAATTGTAAAATGACTCTTGTATATAAAGGAGATCATTGTAGACATTTAGAGAGGTAATGTAGCGAGTAAAAAGAAAATTATTAGGCAGACCTAATGTGCGAATTATAGGTCAAGGGTATATGTAAAGAACAGAGCAAGAACCGATACTGAATCTAGCATTGGAGATGCTATTGTAAAGTAGTACAAGTCATTGGATTAGTATAATCCTTATTGTAAGTAAGTGTGACTTCTCATTGAGCAGTGAGCTCTAGGCAGTTGGCCTTCCTGCATGTGCAGGCCCCTATTGTAAGTAATATTCTCTTATTGGCCAGTGAGTGAATATTGTGGGTCACAAATCCCACTGAGGTTTTTCCCACACCGGGTTTCCTCGTTAAACATCTTGTGTTATGGTGTTCTTTTCATGTGGATGTTTCTGATTCTGTTTATTGCACTAATTCTTGCATACCGGTATACTGTTATTTTATGTTCTGCATAGAAAATTCTTATCACCGGTTAGATATTGATTCACCCCCCCCTCTCAGTATCTGTGGGAATCCTAATAGTGAGATCTAAAAATCCATAAAATTATTTTCCTAAAATTCTACATGCAATTGTTTTATAAATGAAGGAACAACATGGGCTTGAAAGAAAAATCACAATTTGATAGAGTAGTTACAACTGAGATACTACAATAGCAATAACTTTCTCAATTCTTAACGAAATTTCAAATTGTAAAATGATTCAAAAAGATAAAAGTGAGATCTAAAAACCCATGAAATATTTTTTTATAAAATTCTACATGTGGAATTTTTTTATAAATAAAAGAACAACACAAGTTTGAAAGAAAAATCACAAGAAAGTGTGTAAGATCCGTTGCAATAAGCATTAGCTTTGAAAATTCTAGTAAAAATTGATTTCCAAGACCTCAAAGAATCCTTCAACCTAAAAAAATCACTAAAAACTCACAAAAACAAGCATTAAAATGATTGATTCACATCGGGTTCACCAGAATGTATACGAATGAAAATTGGGGGAACTATAAGCATAATAGACTAAGAGAAACCACAATCCTAATCTATCACAAATACAATCATAAAAAAATAAAATCTTGCTAATGAATTTAACAAGGAAACAAATAAAGCAAATCAATAATGAATCAACTCCATGTCGAATCCAAGCATGGGACTTCTATTGTTCTTCTCATCCTTGATGCACAAGATGGTAGTGGCTCTCAGAATTGCACGATACATGTAGAGTGTAAGCACAAGAATTCGATGAATGTGGTTGTTGAAAATGGAAGATTGATGATCAATTTATAAATTTGGAAAGGATTGATTGAATGACTGAGATCAATTTAAGAACAAAACTAATCAACAGTCGAGATTTGATGAGACAAGTTGGTGGGAGAGAATTACTCATCCTGACTAATTTTGATTGAGAGATTCACTCACGTGACTAACTTGTAAAGTGACATGATTGGAAGTTGAATTGAATTGATTGAATAGTTAAGAAAATTAATTGAATAGTTAACTAAATTGATTGATACGAAGACTGAGTTGATTGACTAGTTAACTAAATTGATTGATGAGTCCAAAAAAGTTGATTGAAAGTTAGTGGCAGTTTGGAATTTTTAACATGCAATGTAGGAAATTAAGATGAAATGTCATTTGACTTGCATTTAAGTTTTTGAAAATGTGAAATGAAATAAAATTAATGGAAAATGAATTAAATTTGAATTCAAAGAGAAATTTAAATTGTTCAAAATGAAGGGAAAATTAGATTAAATTAATTTATGAAATTTATTTAATTTAGAGGATATAATTAGATAATTAAATAATTAAAAAAAATTACTTAATTATGGGAAAATAAAAATTAAATTTCATTAAACAATAAAAATCATTTAATTAAAGTAATTAATCGAGATTAATTAAATAATAAGATTATTTAATTAATATTAAAAAGGGGGATGAATAATTGATTAAATGATTAAGAAATTAGAGAGATTATGAAAATGATGAGTAATATTAAGAGGAATAATTAGTAAAATTGATGTTTGCAGGCACGAGACAATTTTAGGTGTCTACACTTTGTATGATTGAAATTATAATAGTGAATGGATTTGTACATGGATTGGCGGATTAGCAAATTCGTCGATCCTACAATAGAGGGAGAAAATGCGGATAAGCGGATCCAATCTTCGATGGGCGGATCCACCAAATGATGGGCGGATTCCACGAATCCACCTAGGTGCTGTTAAGGAATTTAAATCAGAGATAGAGAAAACAGTAGTCTAATTATATATAGTAAGAACAGAGTTTCAATGAGATCGCTGATATGAATATATTGACCACTGATATATATATATATATATATATATATATGATTCTGTCAAATAATATTTGATGAATATTATCAACCGCTTGTTGTATCATGAAATTGCCACTGTTATTGATATCATGCCCAACAAGTGTCGATGTCATTGTATATGTATAACGGTGAAAGGTCATGCCTATGTAGGGGCATGAATTCTATGTGGCTTATGCCACGTAGAGTCTTAACCCTACGTAAACATAACTCTTCGCATGCATTAGTCACCGTTCATTAGTTATTAGTTATGCATCAAAACATTTACGATACTCGATACTATCAGGTTTAATAATACTTCGACTTCGACAGTCATTGGATAATGCAACGATGACAGTCATTGATCCGTCATAAGCAATCGATAATATGTTAATGCTACTATCAATCAATATATATATATTGCTTGCTTCAATCCGAATGAGGCTACATCCTTAACACTCCCTCTTAGCAAAAAATGATTGAATTTCATAATTAAGTTTAAGGAACAACATTCTAGATATATATTCATTTGGCATGAGCATATACATTCACTCAGTAATGCTTACCAGTGAGATACTTCATATCTCAGGGAGATATGGATTATCTGATATCCAACACTCTGGGATAACAACTACATGAAGTCTTATCAGATAACAACCTTGATCCTAGTGACAACTGTAAAATTATCATTATCACAGGTGCAATAATTTTAGTATCATGACATTTGGCACATTTGGGACAACAAATTAATGTAGTCAATCATGATATGATTGTTATCATAATTTTCGACACATTTTGGAACAACACTTACTGACAACAAATCAATAACTCAACATGACAAATTTAGTATCAAGATTTCCGACACATTCCGGGACAACAACTTAATATAGTCAATCTTGATAATAGATCAGACTATTGTGGAGGTTGTCACCTGACAATAGCAATCTTACACATACATCACATGAAAGATCGTCACCTTTCATGACATAACACATAAATGCAATATTGCATCCAATATATTCATGAATATATCAAATTACATATGACTAAGATTCAATATCAAAAATTTCAATTATAATTTAGTCATACCAAGTTTACCTCTAAAGTACTCCACTTTCAACTTTGCAAGAGGTTTGGTGAATATGTCGGCACTTTGCTCTTCAGTGCTAATGTAGGTCAATTTGATAACATCTCTGTCTACCATATCTCTTATGTAATGGTAAGGTATTTCTATATGCTTGGATTGATTATGAAAAACTGGATTTACAGAAAGTTTGATGCAACTTTGATTATCACAGTGAATCACAGTGGGGTTCAGGGGCTTCCCAAATAGTTCAACTAGCATTTTCCTTAACCACACTGCTTCATGAGCTCCCATGGAGGCAGCCATATATTTGGCTTTAGTGTGGAACTCTGAGCAACTGCTGATTATTTTATGCTAAACCAGGATATCATAGCCGATCCAAGACTAAAACAACACTCTGTTGTACTTTTACGATCAATGAAACTGCCTACCCAGTCAAAATCTGAATACCCTTGGAGTTGTATCTCAACATTTTCATACTTCAGGCCAAGTCCAATAGTACCATGCAAGTATCTCAGAATATGCTTAGCAGCCATTAGGTGAATCTTCTTGGGTTCACACATGAAATGACTTAACACATTAGTAGCATAACAAATATCAGGGCGAGTGTTTACTAGGTACATAAGAGATCCAATAATTTTTCTATAGTATGTAGGATCTATAGGTTCTGAATCTATTGCTTCACTTTTGAGATTATGAAGATTTGTTTCCATTGGAGTGGATAGAGGTTTACAATTAATCATACCAAATTTGGTTAGGATATCAGTGGTGTATTTTCCTTGATTTAGGAAAATATAATTCTCTTTTTGCCATACTTCTAGACCCAGAAAATAGTGCAGAAGACCTAGATCCTTCATATCGAATTCAGCCACAAGATCTTGTTTGCATTTTGCAATAAGATGATATTCTCCAGTTATCAACAAGTCATCAACATAGAGAAAAAGTATTAACATGTCACCATCTGATATTTTGAAGTATATGTTAGGATCTGTTTCATTTTTGGAATATCCTAGCTTGGAGAGATAACTATCTATCCTTTCATACCATGCCCTGGGAGCTTGCTTAAGGCTGTAGAGAGCTTTTTTCAGTTTACACACATAGAGGTTTCTATCATGTGTAGAAAATCCTTCAGGTTGTTCTATATATACTTCTTCCTCAATAACACCATTCAAAAATGCGCTCTTTACGTCCATTTGATGTATCTTCCACCCTTTAGATGCTGCAATGACAATAATTGTTCTTACAGAAGTATATCGTGCAACTGGAGCAAATGTCTCTTCGTAATCAATTCCATCCTTTTGAGAAAACCCCCTGGCAACGAATTTGGCTTTATGTTTTTCAATACTACCATCTGGTGCATATTTGATTTTGAATAACCACTTTGAAGAGACAACTGATTTGTCTTTTGGTCTAGGTACAATGTCCCAGACATCATTTTTTAAGATTGGTATTCCTCAATCATTGCATCTTTCCAAGCTTGACATGTTAAAACCTCTTCAACATTTGATGGTTCAAATTTTGTAAGCTCGATCATGAGTGCAACATAGCATGATTGAATTATTGTTTTCTTATTCTCTCTGAAGATTTCATCAGGTTCCACATTATTTTCTTCAATCATCTTTCTTGCCCATAGTGGTCTTTTCTTGTTGTTAGGATTTTCAACATTCTCAAAATTAGATGATTGAAGTTCATGATCTTCTATGCTATTCTCCCTCTGATTCTCAATTGTAATATTTTCATCTGATTCTATGGTTTGATCATCTTCTGCACTTAGAGAGAGTTTATAAGCAACATCTTCTTCAAATTTGACATCTCTACTGATTTCAATAGATCTTCGTCTTGGAATATAGACTCTGTATACTTTAGTGGTTTCACTGTAGCCAACAAATATGCCTTTCTTCCCAGAGGATTCTAGTTTGGTCCTCTTTTCTTTAGGAACGTGAATATACATGCGGCAACCAAAGATTATTAGATGGCTTAAATCTGGTTTATTCCCTGTAAAGGCTTCTTCAGGTGTTATATTCTCTAGGATTGAATGAGGGCATTTGTTTTGAATGTACACAACTGTATTTGAGGCTTCAACGGAGAATGAGATATGTAGATTTTGATCATGCATCATGGCTTTAGCGGCTTCGATGATGGTTATATTTTCCCTTTCTGTGACTCCATTCTGTTGAGGATTATAAGGTACTGTACACTCCCTCTTAATCCCAACATAAATGCAAAATTATTTAAAATTTTCAGAGATATATTCACCCCCAGTATCTGATCTTAGAGTCTTTATTTTCTTCCCAGTTTATTTTCCACTAAGGCTTTAAATTATTTGAATTTGAATAACACTTCATTTGATTCTTTGAGTTTTATGAAATAGATCCAAGTTTTCCTAGAGTAGTCATCAACAAATATCACGTAATACAAAAATCCCCCTAGTGATGGTAATGATATTGGACCACACAAATCAGTGTGGACAAGTTCTAGTACAAATTTTGATTTGTGTTCACTTGAGGGAAATGACCTTTTTGAGTTCTTCCCTAGAGCACATCCTTTACAAGCTCCAACATGATAAGATTTTAGATTGGGTAATCCTGTGGTGATCTTTCCTATAGAAGGTAGGGCACTAAATCAAAGATGTCCTAATCTTCTATGCCAAATTTCATTAGAATTTGATACTTCATGATTTAGTGCTTGTTTTTGAGTATTACATAGTTTATATAAACTACCATCTCTAGATCCTATAGGAATATCATTCTTTACATTAGAATTTTTAGGCCAGAGTAGAACTTTATCTTCATGGAAGGTGACATGATATCCTTGATCAGCTAGTCCTGAAATAGAGACCAAATTCCTTTTGATACCCGGTACAAAAAGAACATCTTTCAATTGTAATGTAACTCTTGTTCTTAATTGAATTGAGCAATTCCCAATTCCTTTCACTGAATAGGTAGAATTGTCTCCTATTGTAACTTCTTCAGTTGAGTGCCCTTCAAAGGTTTCAAATTGATCTCTAAATCTGGTTATATGTCGTGATGCTCCACTATCGATTATCCACATATGTTTGTTTGAGTTTAGTTCGCTTGATAAGGCTAAGAAGAATAGAGGATTCTCTACTTCCTTGACTTCAACTATGGTTGCTTGGGATTTCTTTCTTTCCGGGCAGAACCTGTGAGTGTGTCCAAATTTATCACACCTGTAGCATTGAATCTTGGAGAAGTCTCTGCTTTTGTGACGATTTCCTCTCTTCCGTTTGAACTTCATTTTCTTCCATTTGTTGCTTGTGTTACCATGTAGTGCTTGAATTTCTCCCTCTTTGTTTGGACCCATCCCTCTTGTAATTAGTCGAGATTCTTCTTGAGTGCAATCGTTCTTGAGTTGATCGAATTTCGGTAGTGTTAGTTGAGCACTAATGCCTTGAATAAAGGATTCCCAACTGGATGGTAATCCCTTAAGTGCTATTAGAGATAGCTCCATATCATCTACATTATTTCCAATAGTTGACAATTGGTCTTTCAACTCTGAAATCCTCATAAAATAGGATGTGATTGTTTCTCCTTTGTTCATGTAGATATGCATTAATTGCTGTTTTAAAGTAAGCAATATGCTTGCATTATTTATTTCAAATGAATTTTGAATGGTCTTGTACATATCATAAGCTGTAGTTAGTTTTGATATGGTTGGAAGAATGTGATCTTTAACAACATCAATTATTATTTTCTTAGCCTTGTTGTTGTGTCTTTTCTAGGTTGTTTTCTCTAGTTCATCTTCGAGCATCTTTGTGTCTTCTTCTATGTATGCATCTAGTTCAAGTTATTGAATAATTTCTATTATTCTAATTCTCCATGAGACAAAGTTGGATGCGCCTTTGAGTCTATCCTCCACACTAACACTGTTCACCATTAATGTTTCTCCCTTGGATCCTGAATGCAAGTCTGAATTTTAATTATAAATTTACTATCTTTTATTTATTTCTCTACCAACATGTCTCTGATACCATGTTAAGGAATTTAGATCAGAGATAGAGAAAATAATAGTCTAATACTATATAGTAAGAACAAATTTTCAATGAGATCGCTGATATGAATATATTGACCATTGATATATATATATATATATATATGATTCTGTCAAATAATATTTGATGAATATTATCGATCGCTTGCTGTATCATGAAATTGCCACTGTTATTGATATCATGCCCAACAAGTGTCGATGTCATTGTATATGTATAACAGTGAAAGGTCATGTCTACGTAGGGGCATGACTTCTACGTGGCTTATGCCACATAGAGTCATGACCCTACGTAAACAAAAATCTTTGCATCCATTAGTCACCATTCATTAGTTATTAGTTATGCATCAAAACATTTATGGTGCTCGATACTATTGGTTTTAATAATACTTCGACTTCGATAGTCATCAGATAAGGCAACGATGACAATCACTGATCTGCCATAAGCAATTGGTAATATGTTAATGTTACTATCAATCAATATATATATGTATGTGATATATATATATATATATATATATTGCTTCAATTCAAATGAGGCTACATCCTTAACAGGTACGAATAGGGAAACAATGAATTCAACATTAAATAGGCGGATCCACCAAAGGATCAATGGGTTCAACAAATCCATTGGGTGAGAAAAAACACAGGTGGATACAACACATTTGTCAGAAAAGGGACTGGTAGATAAAGATTGGTGAAAGTGAAGCTTCTGTTGGGAGGAAATATAACGATTGAGTGGATCTGCAGACCAAAGAAGGCAGGGGAAAGATGTGAATAAGAAAATTCACAAATTTGTTGGATTGGATTAGGAGGGGAAGTGAGGAATGTGCAGATGCACGCCACCAAGGGGCAGAAGGGATGAAAAATTGGCGATTTCACTATATGGAAGGGTAAATCCACGTTGGAGATCAACAAAATCACTGAGTTGGAGACTTAGAATAAGAAAAAGAAAAATAGGGGATTTGAGGATATTGAAGAAAAGATAATGATTGTCTGTGATGATTATGTAGTTTGGCATAGATGCTCCAGAGGTGTGAGAGTGGAGGTTTGTGGTGCTGAAGCTGGCGGATGACTTCAGGGCTAGGGATTGGGAGATCCTTGATCAGATTAGGTTGGGGTACTTAGAGCGAATGCCCCAGATTAGGACACATACCATGATGCTAACAATGTTGGTGTAGTGGTGGAGATCAGACACGATGACCTTCCATTTTCTTATGGGAGAGATCACAGTCACTGCAGAGGATGTATATAGGATCTTACAACTCCCAATTAGGGGGCCACGAGTGCTTAAGAGGAACATCAAACATATAAGGAATTTACTGATGTTTCTATGGAGGGAAGACGTGCCCATGCAGAGGGGGATAACAGTAATGAGGAAAGTGCAAGATACAACAATGCTAGATAGATATCTATATATATATGTTTGTGCCCTTGTGAGTAGATTTCTGACATTAGACAACGGGGGACGAACATTCTTGCTCGGGATGGTGCAGATTGTGGTTGATGCTATTGATCGATGAAGACCATATGCCTAGGGGACATTGGTTCTATTAGAGCTCTATAGAGAGCTTCATATGATTTGCTACCATGGACAGTGGAGTACATATTTATCAACCTTATTACTAGTCTGGGCGTGGGAGCACATGCTGGTGGCACGACTGATAGACAAGAGGATGGATAGGGAGGTGGATGAGACAATCATATTCAGCTAGCGAGGGACCCTACAAAGAGTAGGGAACACTATGAATTTTTGGAGGGTTTTGTTTGATAAGATCGACGAGAGCCGCATTATTTGGAGGCCATACAAGGACATTGTCAGGTGGCCAGAGGATGGGGAGCATCTACCATTTATGCTGACACCGTCATATATTACAACGCATCAAGCACACATAATAAAGAGATACAAACCTAACAAAGCATAGTGGCAGTTTGGGATTCATCAGGATATACTAGGTTCACCACACAGGATAACACGATTGACTCGTGAGGGTAGGGGACGAGGGAGGCTAGTGGGTAGAGAGTTGGCTAGGACATAGTGGTTAGATATGGAGGAGGTGGTCTAGGATCCAATGGGATGAGTGGATAATGCTAGTGTGACAGCTAGATACCTATCCTGGTGGGCGAGAATCAGGCCAACTTGAGTGGGGGCATTAGGGTTGCTAGTGGCTAGTGTCAAGAGGTGGCAATAGAGGATGGGAGAGAGGGAGGAGGGGAGGTTTATTATTGAGCATTGCAGTTGAGAGAGGATGAGAGAGGATTGATGTAGTCAAGGAGAGAGGATTGATGCAATATAAGAAGTTGAGGTAGGGCTAGGAGATGAGGAGGGAGGAGAGATAAGGAGAGGACAAAGGGAGGAGGGGAGGCTATGGAGGTGGATGAGATAAGGGGCTATATGGGAGAGGCCAAGGAGGCAAGTGAAGGTGATAGTAGCGCCTATTCCCATATCGCCGAGGTGAGGGAGGATATGACAAAGGACATAGATGGAGGATTTAGTGGAGTATCATGCACATGACATATAGCACCAACAACAACACATATAGCAGCTGACTAAGCAGTTGGGCAAGGTGCATAAACAGGGGGAGAGCTTGATGGAGGGGGTGAGCTAGGGACCAAGAGTTGGAAGATGCACTAACCCAATGACATGGATTATATGATGAGATGGTGGTGGAGAGAGACCTAGCTCTAGAGGATAGGGATAGTGAGAGGTGATAGGTGGCCTAGGTGATAGTAGAGGGATAGACTGTGGGCACAAGTGGAGAGATTGACAAGAGAGGTTGGCAACCTTAGGAGAGAGAGGGAGATGGCGCAGGCAACATCAAATGCATTAGATGTAGCACGTTAAAGGGGGGCAAATGAGATAGGGAGGTTGTGGTAGGAGAGGGAGAAAGATGAGGCGCAAAGGGGAGGAGGAGGTGGGTTGGGGGAGGGTGTCTTGGCCACATTGGTATAGCAACAGGGTATCCGGATCCAATAGCTATAGAAGAAGGTGAAAACATTGATGGGAGAGGCCATGTTCTAGTGAATCATCAATGAGGTAGCAGTTCCAACGAATTGAAGGTAGATCCATGAGATGCGCCAAGCAATGAGCACCTCATCACACTCAACATCACGTAGGGGATCCTTGATGCAGAGTGAGGGCTCCTCATGGTAGGGCAATGGGGGACCGTCACGACATAACAATCAGAGTGGGGGGGAGTAGGAGGTCAAAGAGGAGAAAATCCTCTCAGAGTAGGGAAAGATCGGTGATGGGACCTTTCCAGACACTAGTAGAGGTCAGATTGGGACCCACAGGATAGGGATTGACAGGGGGGATGATAGGATTGGAGGGAATACCAGTCTGGGATGGTATAGGGGGTTGGGATGGGGATGTACATGATGGACAAACAATACCATAGACATGTGTGTAGGGAGGGGATTCCCTAGTATCAAAAGGACCACTTGGAGCAGAGGAGGGGTCAAGGGAGGCTCCATAGCCAGAGCTAGGAATTGGACAACTTTTTGAGCTCATGATGCAGATGCATATTATACTTCTATCATGATAGATTGTATTCATTATTTATTGGACACATGTACTCATGATGCAGATGCATATTATACTTCTATCATGATAGATTGTATTCATTATTTATTGGACACATGTACATTATATATTTTTTTGACATTTATTCATGAAAGAAATTGACAACAACCTACATGTCACATGATATTATGATGCTATTGCTATGGATGTTTTATATGTTGATGATTATATGTGATTATATTAATAGTTTGTGATGCAGGAGGAGATGCATGGAGGATTATGATTTTGTGTTATGCAGATGTGATATTAGCTTGTGTTATGTGATGATTATGTGATCCAAGATGAGATGTAGGATGATGCGTTATTTGGACATATGGATGATAAATGACACGATTAGATGCATTGGTTTATAATTTTATATGATATTGTGGATGATGCAAGCTGCAATGTTTTTTATCATATGCATGTGTGATGTTATGAGATGTATGAAAATAAGATAGATTAATGTAATTATGTATGATGTGATGATAAGTTGGATTGATGCGATGGATGACACACTAATGCACGATATAAATGAACCTAATAAATGAAATGAAAACTAAAATGCAAGCTAATAATAAGGTGGAAATGAAATGAACCTAAGAAAAGGCCCCATAAATGATAATGAATGAAATGAAATTGAATGCAATCTAAAATGCAAACTAATCATGAAATGGAAATGAAACGAATATAAGAATATGGCTCATAAATGATAATGAATGAAATGAAAATGAATGCAATCTAAAATACAAACTATTGTCACTCAAATTGCACCCGTAATGCACAAGCTGAAACCTCAAGCAACTTGGTGACACATGGGATAATTCTCAGGCATGTGGGTTGCCTATAGTGAGAATTAACCTCCAGATGAAGGGCTGGTTCCCTGTGAATAACTCTAAATCTTTACTGAGAAAAAGGATAGGGAAACTAAGAATTAAAATAGAATGACCCGCAAATGCTAAATCAAGGTGAAGCATCAATAAGATATCTCAAAATGACAGAAATACATTCCTAAAAATACCAATCTGCACAAATAGACTTTTGGTTCATAACACATAAATATTTCATGCAAGGATTTAAATTTCAAGAAATTGAAAGGAAAAAGAAACTTTCAGAATCAACCAAATGAACCAATTTATCACAATGCACAACCAGTGACTTATAAATGAGACATAAAATTTAAAGGTTATTTAAACAATAACACAATAAACTAGCTTGCAATCATGAATAAGAAAATGAACTTTAAAGACATAAGGCATAAGCTGATAATTTTTATTTAGAATTCTGTCATAAAACTACATATGAGCTTCAAGAATGTATTCTCTGCTAAAACCAGTTAGAGAATCATCAAGAACTAGTCAAGAAAGATAATTTTTTTTCACTTTATACAAAAACCTTCCAAAAGGTAGAGGAAAGATAACTCCAGAATGACTGAAGATGAACCCCCACAGAAAATATCTCTTCCAAAAACTGATCCTCTCGTAGAAATAAAAAGCCACCCAAAAAGGCTTCAAAGCATGCAAAAATAACTCATGCAAACTTGGTCTTAACTGGGTAATTCAGTTCAAATTCTTAGTCAACTAAAGGTTGACCCATGTGGCACTCAAAAACAATCCTTATCACCTTAAGATCACGAGAAAGACTCATGCAGACTTGCTCTGAGCTGGGTTTAATAATCTCTTGCATTTACTGGATGACTTCTTCTTATTTTGCATGGATCCCTGGATGCTACCTTGACTGCCACCACTTTCGGCTTCTGACTGTAACTAGCATTTCTTTCTTCATCAGGTTAGCATCGAAATACTTATTCTGATGGCCGATGATACACTCTCAATAGTGTGTTGTTTTATCAGGTTATCGGGCCACACCCAAACATGTTATACCGATAACTAATAATAGTTCCATCCTTAGTTGCTGGGTCACGATGGAAATCCTAGCGAGCAATTTCCCACCGTGACTTGGCGACTACCATCAGATCTTCTCTGATTATCATCAATCAACTGTGATCTGCATTCTTTATTTCTTCCTTCGAATTGCTTCCTTAGCGGGGCCCACTACTTGGTTCCACCTAAACTGCCACGTCATCAGTTGCCAAGTCATGGAGATAATCGTCGATCATCTTTTCGTTGTGACATAGCGATGACCGTTGACCTTTCTTGATCATCGTTCGATCTTTATGAGTTGCTTGATGGTTAATCTCTCTTAGCGGGTCTCTCTTATGCCACGGTGTCACCACGCGTCAACCACTGGTTCATTCATGGGTCCACCTTGTCTCGCCACTTGGACCTGCCACTGGATTTGGTCTGCCTTGGTTCCTCATCTACTCACTACTACGTGGTGCATCTTCATTCGTTCTTGGCCCACCTGGACGACCACCTGCACGTGCTTTGTCACCAAGTCGCGAAGATAACCGACAAGCTTCTTTCTAAAGCGATAGCCCTTAGATCTTTCGGATTATCGTTGATCTTCCCTCAATTTGTTCGACCTTTAACCTCTTTCTTCCAGCCGACCACAAAATTAAGACGCCTTGAGATATGCGTGCATGCGGGGTCCACTGGGAGACGAGCCACTTCTTGTCAAAAGCTTGTAAGCTTTGAAACTATAGTTATATGTGACTTTAGTTTTAAATACAAAAACGCTCCTCCCCGCGAAGAATGTGGGATAAATCTTCTTCATGCCTGGCGACTGAAAACACTTGGAAGTTCTCTGACCTTTTAAAACCCTCTGTGGTGCCCAAGTAAAAACTTTACACAGGCCGATTGCATTTGCTCTGAGTTCCTTTTGGCCTTTCATCAGTTAAGTAGGGAATTCAACGATACACTTGCCAACATGAATTTGCTTGAAGGTTTTAATAGGCCACGCTATTTCATCTGCAATGGAGCATAATATCTCTGTGATCTACAACATGCTGAGCTCAACCCTCGTGGGAGCCACATTTTAACCCACATACTGTCTCACTTTTCTGTATCTGCACACGAAGCAAATAAGTTAGACAAAAATAGTGCATTTCTTCCTGGTACATGATTTGATCTTTTCAAAATGAAAGAATGCAAGACTTCAGTAGGGCACTAAATTTGGCATGTGCAAAATTTGGTAACATTTTTGGCGACCTTTGCGGAATGTTTTCTTGCTAAACACTATAGACCAGTCATGGCTTATCCATTGGGCTTATGGATTCATCTCAGCTTGGAACTTCTTGAAACTCAGCTGCTCCGCAACATGACAACAAAACAAAACAGGAAAACTAGGAAAAACAAGTGGTGCTGCCTAAAACAGAAACCACAAAACTGTGCATAAGCAATTATTGAAAAACAAAAAAACAAAACAGAGAACAAAAATGCATCGACACTTATTAACTAAAATGAAATCTCAAAGGCAAGCTTTGAGATGAATCCCATTAAATAGGATTGGAAGGGTTTCACCATTCAACTTTGAAAGCTGAAAAGCATTATGCTGCTTTTTCTCAGTAATGATGTATGGGCCATCCCATATGGCATCAAATTTAGTATGTTTTCCAGGCTTACTCTTTAATTCATCCCACTTCAAAACCAAATCTCCCTCATTGAAAACTCTCAGAGCTACCTTCCTATCGAAAGTCCTTTTCATTTGAGCTTGATGATTTTCAATAGTCAACAATGCTTGCTTTCTCACCTCCTCCAACTCCATTAGTTCTGCCAACCTAACCTGCATGGGTTCTTCTTGCAACATTTCTAGCTCTCTAATCAAAGTTACTATAGGCATTTCAATGGAAAGTGGGAGTCTTGCCTCTTTACCATAAATGAGGACATAGGGAGATATACCTGTAGCTCTCTTAGGGGTGATTCTATCAGCCCACAATGCATGTTTCAACTAAGTGTGCCAAGTTCTCTGCTTATCTTCAATTGTCCTCTTGATTATCCTAATCAAGTTCTTATTAGTAGACTCAGCTTGTCCATTACCCTGAGGGTAATAATTGGACAAAGTACTAAAAAATATGCTGTTCTAGACAACCTAATCAGTAATCTTAAATCCTACAAAAGCTAATGCATTGTCTGAAATAATAGAATCATGGATACCAAACCTTGCTACTAAGTCCTGATAAAAGTTTAGGACTGCACTTTCATTTGCCTCCTTCAAGGGTACAACTTCAGTCCACTTGGTAAAGTAATCAGTGGCTATCAAGATCCATTTATGCCTAGAACTTGAAGGTGGATTGATGACTCCGATAAAATCAAGACCCCATTTTATGAATGGTTGTTCAATTTGAACAGGTTGTAGGGGTAAAGCTGCCATCTTCTGTTTGCCTGCAAATAGTACATGATTCTTACACTTCCTTACCCAAGCATATGCAACTCTATGCAAATTAGGCCAAAAATATCCTGCCCTCATGATCTTTAATGCTGTAGTTCATGGTGCAAAGTGACCATCAGCTGGTCCATTATGAAATTCCTCTAATATTCTCTCAGTTTGATCTGAATCTATGTATCTTAAGAATACACCATTAAAATATTTTCTAAACAAAATTTCATCCAAAATGATATAAGGGATAGCTTTAAGTCTATAGTATCTTCGTTTAGCATTGTTCAGGCCTTTAGGACACTCACCAGTCTGGAGAAAATGCATCATTTCATGCACCCAACTTGTAGGAGGTGTTGCTACAACAATTGGCTCATTATCTTCATGGACTAGGACAACTTCTTCATTCTCTTGTTCGGTGTTTTCGTTGTGACCAGCAAGTTGTTCACATAGTCCCTTACCTCTAATAAGCTTTATTACCTTTATATTGACATCATACTCCATCACTTTCGTGATCCAACTAGCTCTTTTGTCATTAAGATCTCTATTTAACAAAAAAATCTTTTATACTAGGATGAGCAACCATTAGGTGAATTTTGTTATTTGAAAGCATGTGTCTAAATTTCTTTAGACTTCTAATGACTGCTAATGCATGTTTCTCAACAAAATAATAATTTTTTTCGTACCCTTTTAGGCCTTGGCTGATGAATGCTATTGGCTGCTCCAATCCCTCATCATTTTGCTGAATCAACATAGCTGAAACAGTATCAAAAGTACCAAAAGCATATAATATAAAATCCTTTGCAAAGTCTGGATTAATCAAAGTAGGCGCTGATGCTATGACAGTCTTAATTTCTTCAAAATTATTTCAAGCCTCTTTGGACCAGCTGAAAGTAACATTTTTCTTAAGCATGCTAGTCAATGGCTTCAAAAGAAATTCTATATTGGGGATGAATCTTCTTACAAAATTGATTCTGCCTATAAAGCTTTGAAGGCCTTTCTTATGTGTAGGTAAAGGCAAAGATAAAATAACACTTACCCTCTTCGGATCTATGGTTATTCCATGTTTGGAGACAATATAGCCCAACAACTTACCCTTGTGTACATCAAAAATGTACTTTTTGGGATTTAAAGATACTCCATATTCTCTACACCTTTCAAAAATCTGCCTTAAGAGAGAAAAGTGCTCTTCCACATGCTTTGAAAAAATGGTTATGTCATCAAGATAAACGAAAACAAATTTATTTATAAGACCTTGGAAGGCCATATCCATTGCCCTCTGAAAGGTTTCTCTTGCATTAGACAAACCAAAAGGCATTTTCCTATATGCCATTGTTCCCCATTTTGTAGTAAAGGCAATTTTAAATTGGTCATCCTCTTTTACCAGAATCTGACTATAACCAGAATAACCATCAAGTAATGAAAATCTTTCTGAACCTGAAATTACTTGTAAGATCTGCTCCATTGAGGGCAACAGGTAATGATCTTTTAGAGAAACTCTATTAAGATCTCTAAAGTCTACACAAAGTCTAAGCTCACCATTCTTCTTTCTTTCGGGAACCAAATTTGAAACCCAAGATGTATGCTTTATAGGAAAGATAATATTACCTTGGATCAACTTGTTTAGTTCTGTCTTCATGAGATGCTCGAGCTTTGGATTAAGGGGCCTTTTCTTTTGTCTTATAGGCTTGGCATCAACTTCCAACTCTATGGTGTGTTGGGCTAATGCGGGGTTAAATCCCTTCAAATCTTCATTCTGCCATGCAAACACGTAATTGAACTCTTAACAAAGCAAAACAAATGCCCGTTTCTCTTCAACTGTACATAACTTTCCAAGCTTTAATAACTTATCTCTGAATATCTCAATAAGTTTGTAGTGCTCCTCTTTAACCAGCATGCTGCCCTTTTCCTTTCTAACTTGATCATCAGTGTTAAAGATTGACTTAAGGGTTACCGATCCCTTTGGCAGCTTATTACTTTTCAATTGAAGGTTCTGATTTTCATATTGCTTTACAAATTTATGCTGATTACCAGCTGCAAATTCAGCCTCTTCAATAAGAAAATTAATAATTTGTTCATTTGAATCAAAGACTTGCCAATTGACACTATTATCTAGAATTGAAGGCCTAACAACCACTTTGACATATTGTTCTTTCAATACTGCTTACCTCATCTAGTATGTCAAATTGAGCACCCAAGGCAGCCAACTTATCTGCTTCCTTATTCTGATTTCTAGGCATAGACATCAGATTGAAAGTATCAAATTATTCAATTAAGTCCCATATCCTATGCTTATACATTTTAAGGACATCATTTTTAGTCACATTGACACCTCTTACTTGATTTACCACTAGCTCACTATCCCCAAATACTTGCAAACATTTTACATTTCTTTTTCTAGCCCATTCCAATCCATGTGCAAGTGACTCATATTCAGTTGTATTATTAGTACAGCTAAAAGAAAATCTAAAGGCTAAAAAGTATTTCTTACCTTCAAGAGAGATTAACATAACACCACCTCCAGAACCAATCTTTATCCTCGAGCCATCAAAATAGAGTTGCCACAATTCATTGTTCTGTTGATCACCCTGCTAATTGGATAATTGATTGTCATCCTTTTCAAGATTAGGGACAATGACACCTTCTTCATGGATCATGTAGACACCTAGCTCTAATTCTTCCATATGCTTGAATGGATCTTCCTCATCATTCTCTACTGCCCATTCATCTAATACTACATCAGGCATCCCTTCTATTGGGGTGTTTGGATCTGGGATATCAGGTTCTTGTATAGACAAATTTGCATTAACAACACTTGGGATGTATGTTCTATATGATCATTAGCTAACAATTCTGATTTTATGGTCACTTTGGTACCATATCTTGTTTTGAAAAACATGTGTGACCAATTAGAAGACAAATACCCACCCAACTTCGTTGTGAAATCTCTAGACAAGCATAAAGCAAAGTAAGGTGGAAGATCTATGATGTAGATATCTTGTGGGATTGAGAAGTTTGGGCATGCATACAATATGAGATCCAAATTTTTAATCACACCTACTATGTTTACTGTTGTCCCATCTAGTTGGACTGCTCCTTTTGAAAGAGGCTCATATGTCAAACCCAACTTATCAACTATCTTCTTTGGCATGACATAACTACTTGCACACGAATCAATCATACAATTATGCACTAGGTGGTGACCTATGATTAAAGTTAGATAAAAAGGAGGGGGTTTAACCTTATGAGTTTGTTGTTTGCCGTTCTTTCCTTGATGGGCATTGGATAAGACTACTTTGGGTTGCTCATTAGGAAGCTCTTGTGACAAAGATATGTTAGACAAGGCATTTTTAAGCAAATCCTTTTACCTTGGAAGAGATAAGGAATCCCACATTGAGACACTGACATGCGTCTTTTTCAATTGATCCAAAATATTAAATGAGCTTGTACTAATCTTCTGCTGCCCTCTTATAACAACAACATCCTCTTGAACTTGTGCTGTATGTAATTGACCACTTGGCTGATCCTTGTTGACCACTAGTTGCCCCTTTGGTAGGATTTGTGTATTTGGAGTGGGTTGAGGTCCAGGTGGTGCTTGTTGGATTGTATAAGCCTGATTGATGCCTTTATCAACTTGCTGTCCTATATCAATGGCTCTCTTTTTGGACCATGTATTGGCTGCAATAAAAGTGTAGGACTGATTCTGATCTTGTGGCTGATTTACTCCGTAGAATTCGTCACCTTGCCAATTGACAAGGTGACATCCGAGCCTTTTTCAGAATGAGAAACTTGTTGATCATGAGTTCCATGAGTACTATCTTCTGAGACAACAACATTATTTTGAACCATGAGTGTTTGATGTAGCATACCATTCCAAACAAGTGGTCTGATTATGAGGTTGGTTGCAAGGATAACACCAAGCATAATCTGATGCCATGTTATTTTGAGTTGGGACGATATCTCTAGATGTGCTGGTAGTGTTGGGATTGTAAGGTATATTGGATCTTTGGTTATAATTTCTCCTTTGACCCTGAGGGTCAGCTTGATAAGGAGGCCCGTTCTGTTGGTTGTTCTGGTAAGGGGCTTGATAAGGCTTGGTGTTATGGTAAACTTGCTTCTCAATATTGGTCATTTTATTACCAAAGCCTTGGAACAGGGTTTTCATTTCATTTTTAAACTCTTGAAACTCTAGATTTGGGAGTGTGACAGTATTTGCTTGGGCTGCAACTTGATAATTTAGTGCTAGTAAAGGTGGGACAACAGCTAGAGGAGGCTCTAAAAGAGGTACAATAGGCTGTATTTTTGGACATATGGGCATTGGGGGCCTAGGAGCTATTTTACCAGCCTGAACTAGGTAGTTTTCTGCTCTAATAGAAACATCAAATGCATTTGGTAGAGTATTTGCACCCACAGACTAAATCATGACTGAAATGTCACTATTAAGGGCCCTAATGATAAGATAGAAATGCATATGAGTAGGAGTAGGCCTTACCATGACAGGGATTCTGCTCCAAGTCTTCTGGAAACAAAAATTGAAGTCGGTCATTTGCTCTTAAGGGGATCTCTTTATGGTACTCAACTATTCTAATAGTGACAAATGGTCAGATATGTCCTCAAACTATGAATTTAAACTATCACCCAGTTGATCCTAGGTATCAATTGAGTTTACAGGTAGTCCTCTAAACCACTGAAGTGCTTTCCCTTTAAATGAGGCAACCAATAGTCTGATTGCAACATTCTCTTGTGTGATATGATGCACACCACACAATGAAGCTACATCCTTTATATGTTTGATTGGAGTGGTCTGATCTTCTCCTATGAAAAAAGGTAGGCTTTTCAATGCTGCTACAAGAATATCATCATAATGAGTAAGATTCAAAGGGCTGCCTTGATTAAAAAGTATAAAAGGTTGAGCTCTTGGCAGAGCCATTGGGATAACAAGTGGATTTACTTGTGCTATCTGGGTAATAGATGGTTGAATTGGAGTAGTTGTAAAAAGAGGATTTATGCGGGTGGCAAAATTAGGCTGAGAATTAGGTAAAGGAGAAGAATTAGACAGGAGATTAGAATCTGGAGTTTCCTGAAAGACTTCAACTAACAAACTTTTTGGAAACTCAACTGCTGAATTTGTTGCTTTCTCTATCTTTTTCGTTGTCCTTGACCTTCTCTGTGATGGTGGTAGCTCAATATGCTCAACTAGATCCTCGCTCTGTCTGGTTTGATACTTTTTCATATGCTATAAAATATCACTGGATCTACATAGAAACCAATAAAATGAGTCGCCAGGTATGAAAATTGTTACCTCTCAAGGCTGGAATTGCTGCTCCTCACACCAAAAGCAGCAAGAGTGAATATTTGTTGAACCGAGATAGCTCAAATGGGTCCCGTCGGGTGTGCCAAAAAATGTTTTGACTCAAATTGCACCTGTAATGCACAAGTTGAAAGCTCAAGCAACTTGGTAAAACATGGGATAATTCTCAGGCCCGTGGGTTACCTATAGTGAGAACTAACCTCCAAATGAAGGACTGGTTCCCTGTGAATCGCTCTAAATCTTTACTGAGAAAAAGGATAGGGAAATTACGAATGAAAATAGAATGACCTGCAAATGCTAAATCAAGGTGAAACATCAATAAGATATCTCAAAATGGCAAAAATACATTCCTAGAAACACCAATCTACACAAATAGACTTCTGGTTCATAACACATAAATATTTCATGCAAAGGATTTAAATTTCAATAAATTGAAAGGAAAAAGAAACTTTCACAATCAACCAAATGAACCAATTTATCACAATGCACAACCTATGACTTATAAATGAGATAAAAAATTTAAAGGTTATTTAAACAATAACACAATAAACTAGCTCTCAATCATGAATAAGAAAATGAACTGTAAAGACATAAGGCATAAGATGATAATTTTTATTTAGAATTCTATCATAAAACTACATATGAGCTACAAAAATGTATTCTCTGCTAAAACCAGCTAGAGAATCATCAAGAACTAGTCAAGAAAGATATATTTTTTTCACTTTATACAAAAACCTTCCAAAAGGTAGAGGAAAGATAACTCCAGAATGAATGAAGATGAACCCCCACTGAAAAGATCTCTTCCAAAAACTGATCCTCTTGTAGAAATAAAAAGCCACCCAAAAAGGCTTCAAAGCAAGCAAAAAGAACTCATGCAAACTTGCTCTTAACTAGGTAATTCAGTTTAAATTCTTAGTCAACTAAAGGTTAACCCATGTGGTGTTAAAAAAAAATCCTTATCACCTCAAGATCATGAGAAAGACTCATGCAGACTTTCTTTGAGCTAGGTTTAATAATCACCTGCATTAACCGGATGACTTCTTATTTTGCATGGATCCCTGGATGCTACCTTGACTGCCACCACTTTCGGCTTCTAATTGTAACTAGCATTGCTTTATTCATCGGGTCATCAGGTTAGCATAAAATTACTTATTCCGATGGCCAATGATATGCTCCCAACAGTGTGTTGTTCTATCAGGTTATCGGGTGGCACCCAAACATTTTATACCGATAGCCATAATAATTCCATCCTTAGTCGTTGGGTCACAATGGAAATCCTAGTGAGCAATTTCCCACCACGACTTGGCGACTACCATCGGATCATCTCTGATATAAATCAATCAATTGTGATCCGCATTCTTTATTTCTTCCTCCAAATTGCTTCCTTAGTGGGCCCCACTACTTGGTTCCACCTAAACTGCCAAGTCATCAGTCGCCAAGTCGTGGAGATAAACGATGATCATCTTTTTGTTTTGACATAGCAATGACCATTGATCTTTCTTGATCACCGTTTGATCTTTTTGACTTGCTTGCTGGTTATTCTCTCTAAGCAAGTCTCTCTTATGGCAGGATTTCGCCACACATCAACTACTGGTTCGTTCGTGGGTCCACCTTGTCCGCCACTTGGACCTGCCACTGGACTTGGTCTACCTTGGTTCCTCATCTACTCTCTACTACATGGCACATCTTCATTTGTTCTTGGCCCATCTGGACAATCACCTTTTCTGCACGTGTTTTGTTGCCAAGTCGCGGAGATAACTGGTAAGTTTCTTTCTATAGCGGTATAGCGATAGCCCTTAGATCTTTCAGACTACCATTGATCTTCCCTCAATTTTCTTGACCTTTAACCTCTTTCCGCTAGCTGGTCACAAAATTAAGATGCCTTGAGATGCGCACGCATGAGGGGTCCACTAGGCGACGAGCCACTTCTTGTTAAAAACCCGTAAGTTTTGACACTATAGTTATATGTGACTTTAGTTTTAAATACAAAAATGCTCCTCCCCGCGATGAATGTGGGATAAATTTTCTTCATGCCTGGCGACTAAAAACGCTTGGAAGTTCTCTGACCTTTTAAAATCCTCTTTGGCACCCAAGTAAAAACTTTACACAGGCCGATTGCATTTTCTCTGAGTTCCTTGTGGCCTTTCATCAGCTACGTAGGGAATTCGGTGATACACTTGCCAACATGAATTTGCTTGAAGGTTTTAATAGGTCATTCTATTTCATCTATAATGGAGCATAATATCTCTGTGATCTACAACATGCTGAGATCAACCCTTGTGGGAGCCACATTTTAACCCACATACTGTCTCACTTTAATAGGTCATTCCATTTCATCTGCAATGGAGCATAATATCTCATAAGGTTTATAAATGATAATTAATGGAATGAAAATGAGCTCAACAAGTTACCCACAATATAACCAAGATGAGAGACACATATGGACATTCCTAATCGAAAAAGACTAAGAGTGAGAAAAGCGAAAAATGAGTGTGGAAAAGAGGGAAATGGAGCATTGAAATAACACTTTAGACAAGCTTGAGCAGGAGCACCATAAAAAGGAGTTTCCTTGTAGTGATCTCTTAATTTGAGTTAGCATTGTCTATGAGGCACCAGGGTATGAGGAACCAAGGTGATTTCATGGCCAATGCATAGGACTAACTCAACAAATAGAAAAAGGTTGGTCTAACATTGCATAAAATTATAGATAACTCTGAGGGAAATGCTGCTAGAAAAACTACAAGAAGATGGTATGCCCCAGTGTAACATGCGATAATTGAGACCACATGAGGGAACAACATGGGACACACCAAGAAAAAATGCACAAAAAAAAGAAAAAGTGAGACCATGTCCCTAGTTTCACCATTCAAAGCACACCATGAAATGAAGGATAATGGTGACCATGAGGAGGTAGAAAAAGGGAGCTCAAGTTAAAATAAACAAAGATAAAAAACACCAAAGAAATATCAAGCATCTCAAGTACCTTTTTCCATAGGGAGGATTGATTGGTCTGATATGAGGAAAGATACATCCTGTGAGGACTAATGATGCATATTAAACTGGTATTCCACTGACGCGAGACAAGTGAGACACATGAAACCGCTAGGAATACCAAAAGATGATTGTGGAAGTACCAGCTAGATAGGGATATAGTCTTGATGACAGATGACCGACTAACAAAAAAGATGAGACCTAAGGACACATATGTATTGGTGAGCCTAGGTGGAGACACACAACTGATCGAGGATATGTACAAGACAAACCCTATGTACAAGAACAAGGTCATGAACCAAATTTACAAATCTCAAGAATTGGGATAGGGATATGCAAAGCTTAGGAGTTGGGATAGGGATATACAAAGCTTAGGACTTGGGGTAGGGATATACAAAGCCCAAGAGTTGGCATAGAAGGACAATGTGCTAATGCATAATGAGGATGGAACAACTAGATAATGATTAAGATATGAACCAAGTGACGATGCAATGAGAAAGTGAGTGATTGGGTTGTGTTAATCTTAGAGGATATTGTTAATACTGAAAGGGGGGGTGAATTAGTATTAACAATAATTTCAAACTTAAAACTTGAACTTATAAAAATTCACCAAATCAATCATAAACCAGTAATAAACTCTTTACCATTACCAATAATCACTGATAACCAACTGTTAAACTGATTTAACAAAACTTTTCATTAAGTGTTCATCAACATGCATCAACTGAAAGTAAATCAAATCAACACATTAGAAACATTCACCACATGAACACCATGTTTTTCACGTGGAAACCCAAATAGGGAAAAACCATGGTGGGAATTTGTACCCACAAAAATTTTGTACTCTTTTAGAATGCACCCGGTTAGGAGCCTAGCTCAGTTAGGAGCTTACAAAGATGCCCTGTTAGGAGAAGACCCTATTAGGAGTCACCCAGTTAAGGGATTTAGATGATGAGCCCTGTTAGGAGCTTTGACCTGTTAGGATCAACCTTGCAAGAGGATTTAACAGTCAGATGTTGAGCTACCCGGTTAAGGGATTTACAATGTAAGGCCTCTTAGGACCTACCTGGTTAAGGGATTTTGACTATTGCAACTGTGTGGGAACAACAATGAATGATCTGGGTATAACACTTAACTATTTGCTTGATCAAATCCAATTCTGCTCCAAATCTTCTACACTCTGACAGATCTCTCACACTTTGGTTCAGCTTCACACTCTTCTCAAAACCACTGACACAACAAACATAAACTATATTAACTTAAATAACCTTTACAACTTAGCCAGTTACAAAACCCTAAGACTTACAACATAGATCATCACAGACCTTTACAACTCATTACAAATCAACAAATGGATCATAACAATCAATTAAAATTTAATTACATCCATTGAATGATCACCACACCTTGATATGATACACTTTTAAACCCTTAGCTCATTCCGCTAAGCACTTCCCACATTCCCTAGAAATTTTCTCTTTGACCACGCCAAAATATCATTCAAACATCTACACGATTTCAGCCACATCGTCACCAACATTTGAACTTGATGTAGATCACCGCCAAACCAAAAATAATTACCAGTTAAGAGAATTCTTTACTAGTCCGTAAACCCTTCTTAAACCTTAGCAAAAATACAACATAAATCATAAACATGACTTCCGGTAACCAAAACATGATGCGGTTCCGGTCAGATACATATTAAAATTATACAAACTCACATTTCAAACCACAACACTTCAATCATCACCAATCGCCATATCTAATCAAAACATTTCCTCGTTTACCAGTTAAGGTCCTGATTCCCAGTTTCCTGTTTATTTACCATTAAGGTCTTTCTAGTAGACCAAAAATACTAAGATGACAAAATACAACATAGTAAACATCAGTTGCCATCAATGACAACACAAATAACTGATCGAAGTCATCCAATCATGCAATCTCAATCTCTTCATCACAATGTCATCACAAATAGTCCTTTACCGGTTCAATCATCATTCTTCATCTCCATCAGTTATGCCAATCATGCCAACATTCTCCCACTTTGACATTGATGGAAACACCAACATATTCAACTAAAATCATGTTGCTTAGTTCTAGAACTTCTCTGTTGCACTTCACTCTTCTTCTGGTTCTTCTCTTCTCTACCTAAAACTAAATCTTCATTTCTTCTCCCCCTTTCTGTTACACATCTTCTCCTCCTTAGGCTTATATATTTCTTCCCCCCCTTTGAAAAAAATGCCAAAGGTGCATATGCATCATCAGTCATCAAATTTGTTGCTGTTGTCTTCAACATCTTTGCAAATCTCATCTAAGTTGCTCCCCCTGTGGAGTAGGCATCATTTCATGAATCTATAGTGAAAAGTTTTCAATAAGCATACGAGATTGATGCATCTCCTGCATCCTAGTTTTTCTTGTGTAGGGGTTCGACCCCTAATTTACCTCTGAGGTACTCAAAGATAGTCTTTGAAAATAATTTTTTCAAAATGTCTGCTAGCTATTCTTTGCTTGTCACATACTCCATTCTAACTTGTTTTTCTTGTACTCTCTCCCTCAGAAAGTGATATTTCAATTCTATGTGTTTAGTTCTTGCATGTAATACATAAATTTTTGAAATATTAATTGCACTTGTATTGACACAATAAATAGTTACCGGTTCAGACATATCAAGTTTAAAACCTTCTAACACATATCTCATCCAGATTGCCTGCATGCAATCCATTGATTCTGTAGCATACTCTTCCTCTACTGTTGACTGTGATACACATATTTTATTTTTACTTGTCCAAGCAACCAATCTACCTTTAATAAGAAAAGCTCCACCAGTAGTGCTTTTCTGGTCATCAAAATTGCTTGCCCAATCTGCATCAGTAAACACTTCCAAAGAAAAATCATTTTTATAAGGATACCATAAACCATAATCTATTGTGCCTTTCAAGTACCAAAATATCCTTTTCATCTCTACCAAGTGAGTCTCCTTGGGATCCTTCTAAAATCTAGCAACCAAACCAACAACATGTGCAATATCAGGCCTACTGTGAACAACATAATGAAACTTACCAATCATGGACCTGTATTCTTTTTCTTTAATAGAGGGTGAATCATCCTGTTTAGACAATTTACAACCTGTCACCATTAGAGTACCAACCAGTTTACAATCCTCCATGCCAAATGTTTTCAACACTTCCTTTAGATACTTACTCTGACAGATAAATATTCCACCATCCAATTGGTGGACCTGCAACCTAATAAAAAACTTAATCTCATCAATAAGAGACATCTCAAATTCTTTCTTCATCTCCCCAACAAAAGCCATACATAAATCATCATCATCTTAAAAAATTATATCATCTACAAATACTTCAGCTAGCAACACTCTATCTCCGTTAGTCTTAAGATATATGTTACTGTCCTCACTGGTAAGTTGGAATCATATCTTGATCAGGTGTGCATGCAATATTTCATACCATTCTCTCGGTGCCTGCTTCAATCCATTCAATGCCTTATGTAACTTGCAAACCATATCTTTATCCTTAGAGAAAGCAAATCCATTTGATTGTTCTATGTACACTTCTTCCTCAAGGATGCCATTAAGAAAAGCAGATTTAACATCCATTTGGTAGACCTTAAATCCTTTAAATACAACATAAAAAAGTAACATTCTTACTCCTTCCAATCTTGTCTCCGGTGCAAAGTTTTCTCCATAATCTTCTCCTTCTTCTTGTGCATAGCTTTTGTATACCAACCTTGCTTTATTCCTCACAACCTTGCCTTCTTCATTCAACTTGTTTCTAAAAACCCATTTAGTGTCAATCACATTCTTGTCTTTCGGTCTAGGGACAAGTCTCCATGTCTTGTTCTTCTATATCTGATCCAATTCCTCATTCATAGCATTAATCCAATCATCATCCTTCAATGCCTCTCTTACTGTTTTAGGCTCAATAGTAGAAATCAGACAAGAGTTTTCTTTGATTTTCCTTCTTGTTTGTACACCAACATTTTTATCTCCTATAATTTGTTCTTTTAAATAATTTAATCTAACATACCTTGGTATTACCGGTTCCAGTGTTGTGCCTTCTGCTTCATGTTCTTCACCGCTTTCTTCATTTACCGGCTGAGCACCTATTTCTGCATTTTCTTGCTCATCATTATTTTGTACTTCCGGTTCAATAAACACAAGTCTTTCTTCATCTTTCTAAGGTTGAGATCTGCTAGTCTCATCAAATTTCTTAGAGAGTTCATCTACCTTCACATTTGCACTCTCAATGATCCTTTTTGTTCTCTTGTTATAACATTTGAAAGCCTCACTCTTTGTAGAGTAACCAAGAAAAATACCTTCATCACACTTTGCATCACACTTTCCAGTGAAATCATCATGTTTAATGAAACGTTTACTCCCAAAAGTTTTAAAGTAACTTACATTAGGAGTCTTGCCATGCCATAATTCATAAGGTGTTTTGTTGTTACCTCTCTTGACAATTACCTGGTTCAAAGTGTAAACAACGGTGCTAACTGATTCTCTCCAAAACATTTTCAGTACTTCACCTTGAGTCAACATGGTTCTAGAAGCTTCAACAATTGTTCTATTCATTCTCTCTGCTATCCCATTATGTTGTGGAGTTATAGGAGTTGACATTTGCCTCTTGATTCCATGTTTATCACAAAACTTCACAAACTCATCATAAGTAAATTCTCCTCCCCGGTCAGATCTCAAACATTTCAAATTCTTCCCAGTTTCTTTCTCAATTAAAGCTTTGAATACTTTGAATTTACTGAATGCCTCAGACTTTTCTTTTAGAAAAGTTACCCACATCATCTTGGAAAAATCATAAGTGAAAATCATGAAATATCTATCACCATAATAGCTCTTAGTCCTCATAGGACTACAAAGATTCGTATGAACCAAATCTAGAATATTTTCTAAATAGAAAGACTTACTCTTAAAAGATATAGAAGCCATCTTACCCATTTGACAATCCTTACATAACACATTATCTGGTTTAACAAGCTGGGGCAAACCTCTCACAATACTTGATTTACTAACCTTTATCAAATTATCAAAATTCACATGACAAAACCTCTTGTGCCATAACCAACTGTCTTCAATATTTTCCACCAAACAACTATTCACATTAGTATTTAGATGAAAAAGATTACCTCTTGTCTGCTTTCTAGTAGCAATCATTTCTCTGTGACTTCCAAGAATCCTGCACACTCCACTTTTAAATTCTAGAAGATATCCTTTATCATTTAATTGACCAACACTCAAAAGGTTATGTTTTAATCCATCAACCCAAAAGACATCATCTGCATTACTTTTTCCATTCAATGAAATAGTTCCTTTACCTTTAACCATGGAGGGTGAGTTGTTACCAAACCTTACCACACCGCCATTAAATTCTTCAAGGGATAAGAACTTGTTTCTATCACCAATCATGTGTGCGAGCAACCACTATCTATTATCCATTCATCACTGCTATCCATGTGAGACACCAATGCCTTTTCATCAGTCAGATCTTCCTTCACAACAACAAACACTATCTCCTCAATGCCATCTTCTTCTGATTCTTCATCAGTTACTCCTTCATCAACTTCAACAGAGGAATGTTTATATCCTTTTCCTTTAAATTTCCTGAACTTTTCCTTTTTATCACCGTTAGGACAATTTGTAACAATGTGTCCAATTTTATTGCAAGAAAAACACTTCAGAGGAAGTTTACCTTTGTACATACCGGTGCCTCTAGGAAATCTTTTAGCCAATAGTGCCTCAAGTTCCATCATATGATCTTCATTATCACCATCACCTCTGCTACCACCATGACTAAACCTATAGTCATGATTATGAAAAATATACTTTCCTTTCTTCACAGATGTACCGGTTACAGAAGATTTAAAAGCAAATTGAAACAGTTTTGAAATACTATTATCAAAGCTGTTTAACTCAAATACAATCAACTTTACAATAAGAGAATCAACAGTGACTTTATCTTTAGAAATAGATATCAATTTTTGAATTGCATAAACTCTAATAGCATATTGTGGAAGGAGAGTTCTAAGAATTTTACTAACAACAACATCATCATCAATCTTACCTCCAACACTCTTAATACTACCTGTAGACACCTAAAATTGTCATGTCTAATTAAATAAATATTTTATTTATTTAATTATCTAAGCCTAATTCTTCTATTAATTAAATAAATCCTTATTTATTTAATTAATTCATTTATCCTCTTCTAGCCTTATTTCTCATTTAAATAAATACATTTATTTATTTAAATTATCCTTTTCCTAAATTAAATAAATATTCTTATTTATTTAATTATCCTACTTCTTCTATTAATTAAATAAATCTTTATTTATTTAATTAATTCATTAGCTTTTTCTACACATGACACATGTCACTCATCTCTTAATTCATACACTACCTACCTCTTTCATTATTTTATTATTTCTTCTACCTACCCTCTAATCTTAGCCAACCTCCTTTTACACCTCTCAATCTTATCCCTCCATTTCATATTGTGTCTTCTATTTAAGGAGACGCCTTCTTCATTATCAAACCCTAATCGACAATTTGGAGGACTTGACTACACTACGATCCTACTTGCAACCACATTCCGTTCTTTGTTGAGCTCTTGTGCACATAAAATCCGAGAGCAAATATATCAAGCAAGATCAATGGAGATAGGAAGAATGGAGATCAAAACCCTATTGGACATGTGATGGTATAATCTTTGTGATTTGATTTGATTTGCATTGTCTTAGGTAATCTTCATATGTTATGGTGGATCTTTGTTGATTGTTAGGCTAGGGTTTTGTGGTTGAATCTATTTAGCCTTTCAATATTGTTATTATTGTTATCCATTTTCACCATATACATTTTGGCATGCCCGGTGGGACTCTTGTCCCTTTGCATTTAACCTCCTTGTTGCAGATCTTGTGTTTTGAAGTTGCAGATCAGACATTTTCGGCAGCATTTTTGGTATTTTCACGTCTGCGCACTTTCGGATCGCATTTTTGATTTTCAGGCGCGTCTGAGACAACTTTATCCGCGTCTATGTTTTGTCAATATTTCATTTTGCAGGTTCCAGGATAGGCGCGTCTGTGTCTTTTTTGTTACAGAAGCGCATCTGTGTTACAGAAGCGCATCTGTGTCGTATTCACCCGCGTCTGCGTACAAAAAGTGCGTCTATGGTTTTTAATCGCGTCTGTGTCTCACAGAACCGTGTTTCTGTTGCGGAGTTGCATCTTTGTAGGAGGTAATCGCGTCTGTGTATTGCTTGTTTCAAAATTTTGAAAATTTTATTGATTCGGTTTTCGGATTTTGCATTTAGGGTTTCAGATCTGGTTTACTTTTGGACTAACATGTTTAGATCTAGCTAACACAATTGGTGCAGCTTGCCTTCGAAGCTAAATCATTTGGTTGAAGGCCCCTATTTTCACAAAGTCTTTTGGGTTTTTAACAAAAATTTACCTAACTTGTGTGCTTGCAGGAAGGGGTGATCATTTGAAACAACCCAAACTACTAACAACTCTTTGTTGCAGGTCCTTGGCAAGGGTTTTTGATTTTTATTGTGTGCCTTGTTTTCATAGACTAGCAAACACTTCCATTGGTGCACTAAAATTGAATCATTGTCTTTTGTGTCTTGAGCAATAGGCTCTTTTTGTTTAATCTTTAGAGGGCCTGTCTTCCCGTGTGGTCATTAGGACTACTAGTGAGAAGAGGACGACCCAAGTGGTAGTGAGGAAAACCTACCTCATCCGAACCACTATAATCAAATGTATTCATGGTGAAAACTATGAATAACGTGTGCTGATTAGTTCATACCGACACTATGTCTCCCCATAAACCCGTTTGATCAAATTTATTTGATCAGTTGTAGGGCGTAACCCCTACCGGCTGGGAGCCTTCTGTATTTACAGAGGTGAAAGTGCCGCATGTATGGCCACACGAGCGGATGCCCTTACTAGCACCATTTTGTTTTAGAGGCCCAAATCCTTCTAGTTGTTGGGGTAGGAGGTCGGACCTCTGGTAGCGGCCCACACACATATGGTTCTTAGTAGAGATACAAAGTTCGCCATGGGGAGTTTTCATGGGGACTGATGCTTGGCTGACCCGAGAAGTGAGTGTCGAGGGTGGAGCCAGTGAGGTCAAGCATCTAAGTATCCGCTCTGAATAGCGTAGCCACGGGGGTAAAACCCCATGTGGGATCAACAACTATTGTCTTGGCCAGCCATAAGAATTGTGCTTGACTTATGTTAAACATTCAAAACATTCAAGACCAAACATCAAAACATTGTGTCTTTTATGTCTTCAAGTGTATGCAAAACAATTTTACATCAAACAACACACTTTTCTTAGAGTCATTGTCAGTCTAAACACTTGCAAACATTGAGTCCTCATCAACATTGTGTCCTCTTGTCACGAAAAACAGTCAAAGAGTCAGATTGAGTCACAACAAAATAACTTCACAGATTGGAAAAATTGCACAAAACTTACAGAAACGTGTCTGTGTCTGTTTTAACCACGTCTGTGTTGTCTAAGCGCGTCTATGAAGGGCAGAATAGCTTCTGTGTTTATAACAGCGTCTGTGTTGAATATAAGCACGTCTGTGTTGGGTAACCGCGTCTGTGCAGTATACAGTCACGTCTGTGTCCAGAATTGAAAAACTGTTACAGTCCAGCAAACATAAACAGGGGAATCTCAGAAGCGCGTCTGTGTTAAACAGAGTAGCGTCTGTGTCAGGAAACCGCATCTGTGAAGTATACAGTCGCGTCTGTGTCCAAAATTGAAAAACTGTTACAGTCCAGCAAGCAAATACAGTCAGTTTCGGAAATCTTGAGCTTCCTAGGTCATCTCTCTAAGGTTTCATTTAGCATTCAACCTGTCCTTGGGTCTCACAAAGTCCATCATTGCTTCACATCTCACATTACATTCACATTTGTCTAAACTTGAGTCAAAAGGTCACTTGCTTGTCCTCATCATACTTTGTCAACACACTACATACAACAACACTTTGCTAAGTGGTCCCTCATCAAGGTTTCTTACCTTTGGGTCTCATTTGGTCTTACTTAGAGTCAAGGTCAACTTACCTCATCAAGAGAAACTATCCTCTCTTTGGAAGTCACACCTACTCTACTACATACATACTTGGTCTTACACTTTGGACATTGCAAGTACACTTCAGACTCATTTACATTCCATTCAACTCTTGGTCTTCCATACTCTTTCCATTTTTCATCTAGTCTCACACATCTTGGTCAATACCTAGTTCATGGTTGAAACCCATCTTCAAAAATCTAGGAGAGAAACTAAAGAAGCTCAAGAGTCCGCAAACATGAGTTCTTATGAGTATGACAGTGATTTATTTTTCAATATTGATCACACTACATTGCCGGACATGGATGTCTATAGAAACAATCCAAATGTGGAGAACACAGACACTACAAACAATAATGCTACACACAATGACAATGTGGACAACTTTTCAGTACATTCAGCAGATGTCGAAGAATCCATCTTGAATCCCCATTTCAATCGATTGGTTAAGGAAATAATGAGGAGGGATAGACAATACTTCTTACACATGATGGCACAAAGTGGAGCCAAGATACCTCATGATTTTGACATGTCTCAAATAATGGAACATAGACCTTTGCAACAACCTCACTCCAACATGGATCAAAGGAGACCTAATAGTGGAGGAAATAGAGGACCACACATGGTACCTGAATCACCATCAGCTTTGCTTCAAAAACCAGAGGTCCCACATACACATGGTCAAACATATGATACTCACCTTCACAAACCATTATGGAAGTCTTATGGAGAAAAATATGCTCAATCACATATCAATGCTAAGGATCAACCACCAAAGCAATGGGATATTCCAAGGCATGCTCAAAATTTGGACACAAGGAAACCTCATGTCAAATTTGGGGGCAACACAATAGAACATGACATGCCTGTAGAATATGGTATACATGCGCAAAATAGATATGGGGTTCCTCAACATGAATCTATACCAAATGGTCCATATACGCAGCATCACTATAGACCTCCTCTATATGAACATGTGTATGATCAATATCATCCATATATGCAACATTTACCTCCTCCAATGGGTACCTCAAACATAGGATATGGTCCAAGAAGTCGATCTCCACCTAAGAGCAGTTTGGAACAACAAATCAGGGACTTACAAAAGAAAATGGAGGACATAAATGCACCAAAGCCAACATACACAATGAGAGACATATGTCCTTATCCATTTGACAAGAGAATTCCAATGCCTCCATTTCCTACACACTTTGTGATGCCTAAATTTGACAAGTATAGAGGAAAAGGGGATCCTAAGGCACACATAAGACAATTTTTCATAGCTTGCATTGAAGTAGCTTCAGAAGAGACATATTTGATGAGATTATTCCCACAAAGCTTAGGCGATCAAGCTATGGAATGGTTCTCCCAACTCCCACCTGGTATTAAGTCATGGGGTGACTTAGCAGAGGCATTTATTCAACATTTCTCCTACAACATAGAGACAGACATATCAGTCACTACTTTGTGCAACACCAAGCAAAAAGAGGGAGAATCTTTTGCATCATTTTTACAAAGATGGAGAAATCTAGCCAACAGATGCTCTTGTGAAATTCCACAAAAACAAATGGTAGAAATGTTCACACAAAATGTTAACAAAGACATTGGTTATGATCTAAGGAAAGCTTGTTTGTCCACCTTCAAGGACGTCATTGAAAAAGGCTTAGCGATAGAAAAGGTCCTAATTGAACAAGGAGTCATTAAAATATTCAAGGAAAACAAAGATGACTTTAAAGGAAAAGACAAGCCAAGATTTTGGAATAAAAACAAGAACACAGTCAATGATGGTGTTGTCGATGCCAACACAATGCGACTCAAAGTCATCTTTTCAGGATCAAGTTCTACAAACAATCAAGTGAATACTCAAACAACTTCTAGATCACGAAGGAAGTATACCCCATTGGGAGAACCACTTGAGTCAGTTTTCAAGAAGTTAGTGGCAAACAAGGTGATCACAATTCCAGATTTCCCGCCATATGAACCAAAGGTCAAACCAAATTGGTGGAATGATGATGAGTATTGTGAATTTCATAAAAGCAAGGGTCATAAAACAGGTAATTGTCATCGACTGAAGAATATTGTGCAAGATCTCATTGATAGAGGTGACATTGAGATTGAGGGACACTCATCCAATCAAGAACATGAGATGTTTAAGGAACCATTCCCAAAACATGACAAGGGAAAAGCTAAAGTCACAGATGATCAAGCCAATTATACCAGAGCATCTTACAACTATGATTCTACCATAAATCACATCTCGATGGACAATTACATCTCTACTATTATCATCAAGGACAAAACCCTTGAGAATTCTACCCAGAGACCCAAGATTGTCTTAAAAGGCGTTGGATCTTCTTCAGAACCTACCTCTAAATGTAATGTTACAACTCGTCGAGGTAAAATCACTTTGCAAGGTACTCCAACTAAAAACACCGCTTCCTCATCAACCAAACCTAAGTATGACCTTGTAGAACAGTTAGGGAAGACACCCGCGCTCATCTCCATCCTTGAGCTCTTACGCATATCCCCCGCTCATAAAGCTATTCTTGACAAAATCTTGAGAGACACCGCCGTTCCTACTGATCTGAACGTGGACCAGTTTCAAGCCATGGTGGGATACCTTTCCATTCCACACTCCCTTACATTCACAGAAGCCGATGACACCTCTGTAATTCAGCCACATAATGCACCACTACACATTGAAGCCTTCATACACAAACATAGAATCAAACGAGTCCTGATAGATGGAGGAGCAGGTCTAAACATTTGTACATTGAGCACTATTAAGCAATTAGGATATTCCGACAAAGCTGTGAATTCTACAAACAAAATTACTATCAAAGCATATGATAACGAAGAGCGTTCATCCAAGGGTACAGTCACCTTACCTCTCAGAGTTGGGCCAGTTACAAAGGATGTGGTTTGTCAAGTCCTAGATCTAGATCTCACATACAACATACTCTTGGGACGTCCATGGATTCATGAGATGAGCGCAGTCCCTTCTACATATCATCGATGTATCAAGTTTCCACATAATGGAGTTGAAGTGACCATCAAAGCGGATCCAAATCCATTTATATATTGCAATAATCTGCAACCTAGATCAGAAATAACAATTCTAGCCAATCGAGAAGCTATTCCATCTTCAGCATATGTGGATCCAGAATCATTAAAAGCTTTTGCATCAAAACAAGCAGAGATCAAAGAAAATTTCAAGTTTAAAGACATGAGATGTGGTGAGTATATATTTCATGTTGAGCAACTCCCACTATCTCCTAACACATTCAGTCGACATGAACAATCTATAAACAATTTGCAAGGAATTGGGTGTGAACCACCTAGTGTTGTGGCTACTAAGTCCGAATGCAAATCTCATCTAGCAGTGAGAGCAACTCTTGATATCAATAGTCCTAAGAGTGGTTCCAACAAAGAATCTATTGAGTCTATCGCCAGCCCTCTTGAGAACTCACATAGCTTTACCATTTCATCCACTCATTCCATTTCCACTCCTCTCCTAGACTTGGATCAACAACAATTACAAAAGCCCTTATTAATTGGGGATCAAAAATCAAGCTTTGAAAAGAAAAATCTAAAAGTCGATAATAAAGAAAAGTCCTTTAGTCCAAATCAAAATCAAAAGCTATTGGACTCTGCAAAAATCAAGGTCAAGGATAAAAATACTATGAAAGAAAAAGAGCAAGAGTTGATCTCCCCTAATATCAAAATAACTGGGGGCAAAAGTTCTACAATTTTAAGTCATAAAGCATACTTGTTGATCCTAAGTCTCCATCATGCTATCCTACTTTCACTTCTTTTTGCAATCATAAGCCTTCATCACTCATCCACTTGTTCCTCACATCCTTTCCCTTCTGGCGATACATTCATCCACTTGTTCCTCACATCCTTTCCCTTCTGGCGATACATTGAGGACCTTTAATGGAGCTTCCTCGAAGGACTTTGTTATCAGGGATGCCCAAACTTCTTTAGGTGATACGCATATGGGCCTGTGTAGTCCACACACTAGAAATTTTATCTCAATTCCTTCATCAAGGAAGACAGTCACTCGAGCTACACATCATTCAGTCAAGGAACGTTGCAGTTACAATTATAAAGTCAAGCCTCGCACATTTGAGGTAGGTGACTTGGTTCTCAGAGAAAACCTCAAATATCAACAAGACAGAGAGAAGAAGGGCAAGTTTGAACCAAATTGGCTTGGTCCTTATGTCATTAAAACAAGATATGGATCTGGGGCATATCAGCTCTCAACTATAGAAGGTGAACCTTTGGAGGATCCTATCAACAACATGCACCTTCGTAGGTTCTACACATAGCTCTTCAGAGTATCCTAATTCAAAAATACAAAAAAAATTATAAAACAAAAAAAATCGTTACTTGGTGAAAACCTGGCAAACAGGCGCCTTGTGGCACAAAAAACATTGAAAAATCAAAAAAAGTAAAGAGAAATAATTTCGTCCAACGGTGAAAACCACTTCGGTGGCGCCCTAGGCAAGTACCATGGTGAAAACTGGGTCACCAGCGCCATGCATAGAGACATTGCTCCTCCCTCCTTCAGGATTCTCTTTCATCATTTCTTTTTGCACACACTCACAACCTATTCATCCATAATAAACTTACCCATTCCCATCATGGCTTGTTATTGATCTACCTAAGATTGGTTCGCCATTCATAATAAACCATTCCTTTTCCTCCCTTTCCATCCATAATAAATCAGATCCTATCTATGGCTAAGGCAAATCCTACGTCTAGTAATGGGTGTGGAATTGAGAACATCACATGTTTCGAGGAGTACAGTTTCTTCCAGCTTCCTTCAGTCTATCCGCGTACAATCCGCAATAAAGCAACATTTGCTTCATAGATCAGCAATAAAGTTTCATCTTCTCCGCAATAAAGTTTCAGTTTCATGGATTTAGTCAGTTTTAGATGAGACACAGCAGCAACAATGGGCTTCAACAAATCAAATCTTTCAACAGACTCAGACAACATTATGGTTCAGTGCTATCTATCCTTTTTGTGAAAGTAGACATTGTGACCACAATCAAATAAGACTTATACAAGTGACAAGAGACACTAAACTTGAGGACTACAGTGGATGTTGGTGTCGAGTCTTGGTTTTCTTTTGATTTCATCTTTTTTGGTGACATGTCTTTTAGCTTTTCCGGGATGTCTTTGACTAGAGATTCTATCTTCAGGATGTCTTTGACTAGAAAGGCGAGGATGGGGTATCGTCACCTATTTGTATTTGCTGTCTGTGGATTGTCTCTTAATAATGCTATGACTTGTCCAAGGATATGAGGACACTGTGAGTCTAGTGTGAATTGGGGCATTCCTTGTTTGTGACTGTCTTATCTCCATGCAAACAGGTACAATGACTTTCTGGGTCGAACATATGCCTCGATTGTCATAACCTACTTGCCATAATAAAGCTCAATGATGATAACGCACAAGAAGCTCTTTCACTTTCATATCTTCTGTCTTTCATCCCCCCTTTCTTGATTGACTTCCATCATCCTTCTCGAGTCCGCGTAGCCTGCTATCACATGACTGAGTATAATGACACACCAAAAACATTTGCATTTCATGTAGCTGCACCTACATTACCACATGTAAGCCTTTCATACATACATATAGATATCACAACTACATCACATCCTGCACACAACACCTGTTAGCACAATTTACATTTGCATTATCATATTCATTTGCATTTCTTACATTCACATTTGCATCATGCATACACATATAAAACATAAACAAACAAAAAAGAACAAAAATATTGCATTGCATCATATACATATTTGCATCCATATCATAAGCATCACATAAGAACATCTCATCACATAGGTACACATGCATATAGTTGCTGCAAAGATGAATCATCTCATATATATATATAAAGTGTCATGATACAATGATGTCAAAATTATATGGCTACAATCACCCGCAGGTGTCTACAATACAAAAGAATGGTACAACACTGATACAATGGGAGCCCTCTAAGGCTATGATGAAATCCCTCCCTCGGAGCCGCCTGGCCTCGATGGAATCTGAGCCCCTGAAGGACCCACCCCAGGATCATCCTGCCTGCCCCCTCTATCTGGTGGTGGTGGAGGACCCATGACCCCACCACTAGATGCCTGCCTCCTCCGACTCCCTCCCGTAGCTGTCGCTGTACGCGACGGTCTATGGAAGCTCCTCGCCCGCTGATCTGCTGGCACTGCACCATAGTAGAGGTCCCTCTAGTACCCTATCTCCTCTCCGGCCCGCAGGACATATGCATATCCTGCCCCTGTGTCCTCCGCTGCCTGTCTCCCTGCCCTCAGTGCTGTCTCAGCCTCGGTATAGCGCTGGATGGCCTGATCTCTCTCCCGCTTAGTATCTCTGAGCCTCATCCTGAGCCGATCCCTCTCCCTCTCTAGCTCCTGTATCTCATCTGCCTGGCCATGGCAGATCTCCCTGAGCTCAATCAGCTCATCCTCCTCTGGGTCAGCCCCCTCTGCCTCTGTCTGTGGCTCTCCCTCTGCGGGTGCCTGCCCCTGTACCTATACCTGTACCTGTACCTGTACTGGTGCCTGTACGGGTACCTATCTCTGTACATGCCTCTGTGCCTGTACCTGTCTCCGTCCCTGCTCCTGTGCCTGTGCTGGCACCTGTCCCTGTACCTGTCCCTATCTCTATACCTGCCTGGGACCCTGTGCTGCTGGTACCTGTAAGGGCAATCCACCACGACCCCTCACCACCTGAGCCGGTCTCTCCTTCCCACCCTCCCTCTGAGGTGCAACTTGCCTCTCCATAACTACTTCCCTCCGCCGCCATCGGCCTCTACCCCCATCACCTCCACCATCATCATCATCATCCCCACCTCCATCTCCATCCAATAGCTCCCCTGGATCTGTCAATCATGGGAATGGATGCTCTACCCAATACGCTGTATACTCTGCATCCATCCCGACGTCCTCAATCTCAGGCCACATGTCCCAAGGAAGAGGTATCATCTCCACCAGCTAAGTCACTGCCTGATCATACGATAGTAGCGGCCCAAACTGTGCCTGATCTTTGATAGTGCGGGCATACATGCCTGATCCCCGGGGCATCCTCTGAATCCAGCCAAACTGTCGGCCAATCCTATCCACCAGCTACCTCTCCAGCACATAGGGCGTCCGTCCAATCAGGTACTTGCTTCGAAAGGTGTAGGACAGCTCCATTGCATCATCCTCCCACTGCTCGCAGCCCAGATAAGGTCGCCATATGACCTCATCAATGTCGTCAATCACTCACCGCCAATGCTCCAACCTACCAATCCGTGGCTGTGAGGTGATCATATCATACAGGTGCACAAAACCGTGTCCATGTCCCCGGCCTCTAAAATGTATCGGCCTCGTCATTGGCAGATGCTCATAAGCCCAAACCTGCAATAGTGTCACCCCGCAGCCCAATCCAACTGATCCATGATATACAAACTGATGTAGCTCATAGTACAAGTGTGCCAGCACACATGGTCCCCAAGCATATCTGGTATGCTGTGTCATCAGCATCTCCAGTGCTCCCCCCCAACCCACAGCCAATCCCCATGTCGCCCTATCTGGACACAGGAAACCACTGATAGCTCCTCCGATCACCGCCGGCATTGCTAAACCTGTGGCTGTCATGGTATCCCAGGCCACGTGTCTTGGCCTCATCTCCAATCTAGGGTCCTGAAACACCCATCTCAATGCCTCTCTGTCACCATCTTGATCGTATGGGATCAGCTCCCCATCGATCGGCACCCGCAGAATCCTATATACATCCTCAAGGGTGACTGTCATCTCACCCATCGGCAAATAGAATGTGCACGTCTCAAAGTGCCATCTCTCAGCTAGCGCAGTCAACAAACCCATGTTTGCTCGAAACTCAGGCACATACAGCACATGTCTCAAACCCATCTCCTCGATGGCAGCTCTATCTTGAAATGACAACTCAGGTTGCAACCTCTGCGTCGATGGGAATCTCTCCCATGACTCTAACATCGGCAAGTACTCCTGCAGTCAAACAACTCAATCATGTCAGTTATAGTGGCATTCACTGTTTATCACAAAATGCTACTCGCTATCTAAATGCATATGGCTATCTACCCTAGTGACACTCACTGTTCATCACAAAGTGTTGCTATTTATCCTAGTGGTACTCCCTGTTCATCACAAAGTACTACGTGTGTGACACTCCCTGTTCATCACAAAGTGTTACTCACATTTGCACTCCTTGTTCATCACAAAGTGCTGCTCATATTTCAGTACTCCCTGTTCATCACAAAGTACTCTATCTTGGTACTTACTGTTCATCACAAAGTGCCTTGATCTATCTTAGTCTTCCTAGAGGACCTGCTTGAGTGTATCCTCTCAGCAGCTTATCCAATCGACAGCGTATGTTCATCACAGAACTGCCGATTTGACCTAGAAAATGCAAATTCATACTTTTTAAACGCAAACGCGCTTACATGACACAAACGCTTTTAAAGACTGCACAGACGCGCCTGCCAGACACAGACGTGCCTATGCTCTGCATAAACGCGCCTATCTGACACAGACGTGCCTTCTTGGCACAAACGCGCCGGAACAACATAGACACGACCGCATTTAACACAGACGCGGGTCCACACACAGACGCGCCTGGCGCAAACACAGACGCGCCTGACACCAACGCAGACACGCCTAGATGTTTTTTTGACACTTTTTGGACCCTAGTCTAAGCGCATTTATTACCCTATTCGACATGCATTAATGACAAAATTGAATGCGTCAAAGTACAAGGAGGTTTGGTGGTACTTATCGGCTCTCCTGCCTCTGCTGGCCTCTGAAATCGACGAACGCAGTCGAATCTATGAGTGAAAGCCATCGCTGCTGACTGCTCCTGCTCTATTTTCGCTCTGCAATCTGCTCTCGTGGATGTGTAGATGACAATGAGGATGTATTTTCCCCCGTGGTCTATTTTATAGCCTACCCTAGCCCTCGCATTCATTTCCCGAGTCAGTCTTTGTTATCCCGTGACTCTGTCACTTTATTCGGTCAATCCATTCTATCTTGTCTTTCTTATCGAGAGATTGTCTGCAATCTTTTAAGACATTTTCATCCAATCTCTCGAGGGGGCATATCATTCCCATTCTAGGGCAACTCTGTATTAGTTCATCTTATCTTCTTTGAAACAACGCGACAAGCCGCATTGTCTCAAAGAGGGGCAAAATGTAGACACCTAAAATTGTCATGTCTAATTAAATAAATATTTTATTTATTTAATTATCTAAGCCTAATTCTTCTATTAATTAAATAAATCCTTATTTATTCAATTAATTCATTTATCCTCTTCTAGCCTTATTTCTCATTTAAATAAATACATTTATTTATTTAAATTATCCTTTTCCTAAATTAAATAAATATTCTTATTTATTTAATTATCCTACTTCTTCTATTAATTAAATAAATCTTTATTTATTTAATTAATTCATTAGCTTTTTCTACACATGACACATGTCACTCATCTCTTAATTCATACACTACCTACCTCTTTCATTATTTTATTATTTCTTCTACCTACCCTCTAATGTTAGCCGACCTCCTTTTACACCTCTCAATCTTATCCCTCCATTTCATATTGTGTCTTCTATTTAAGGAGATGCCTTCTTCATTATCAAACCCTAATCGACAATTTGGAGGACTTGACTACACTACGATCCTACTTGCAACCACATTTCGTTCTTTGTTGAGCTCTTGTGCACATAAAATCTGAGAGCAAATATATCAAGCAAGATCAATGGAGATAGGAAGAATGGAGATCAAAACCCTATTGGACATGTGATGGTATAATCTTTGTGATTTCATTTGATTTGCATTGTCTTAGGTAATCTTCATATGTTATGGTGGATCTTTGTTGATTGTTAGGCTAGGGTTTTGTGGTTGAATCTATTTAGCCTTTCAATATTGTTATTATTGTTATCCATTTTCACCATATACACTACCTACAAATTTTTTAATCCTTTGACCATATTGTGCAATGTTCTCACCATCAACCATTTTCATGTCATCAAATTTTCCCCTTAAACTTTCTTCTTTTTCTCTCTGTACATGTTCATCTCCTCCATAAATCAAGTCTAATTTCTCCCATACCTCAAATGCAGTTTCTAATCCATGAACATCTATATACTTAGAATCAGATAAAGTACTTACAATTGCTTCCAAGCCTTGAATGTTTTCTTGTTGTTCTTTAAGCTCATCCGATGTCAAGGGGCTGGTAGTAGGAGCAACATACTTATTTACCGCATGATTCCAATACTGAGAACCCAATTCTTTGATGCATATCTTCATCCGGTCTTTCCATATCGGTAGTTGTCCTTGGTAAACTTGGGACACTCCTTCTTCATCATCTTTCTTCAGGATCTTTCCCTCAAGCTATTAAGCTTTTTGTACATAGAGGACCAATGCTCTGATACCAATTATTTTAGAGGATCTGGTTAATATTAAGAGGGGGGGTGAATCAGTATTAACAACAATTTTAAACTTAAAACTTAAACTTATAAAACTTCACCGAATCAATCATAAACCAGTAATAAACTCTTTACTATTACCGGTAATCATTGATAACCAACTGTTAAACTGATTTAACAAAACTAATCATTAAGTGCTCATCAACATGAATAAACTGAAAGTAATTCAAATCAGCATATCAAAAACATTCACCACATGAACACCATGTTTTTCACGTGGAAACCCAAATAGGGAAAAACCATGGTGGGAATTGGTACCCACAAAAATTGTGCACTTTTTCAGAATGCACCCTGTTAGGAGCCTAGCCTAGTTAGGAGCTTACAAAGATGACCTGTTATGAGAAGACCTTGTTAGGAGTCACCCAGTTAAGGGATTTAGATGATGAACCTTGTTAGGAGCTTTGACTTGTTGGTATCAACCTCGCAAGAGGATCTAACACTCAGATGTTGAGCTACCCAGTTAAGGGATTTACAATGTAAGGCCTCTTAGGACCTACCCCGTTAAGGGATTTTGACTACAACAACTGTTAGGGAACAATAGTGAATGATCTGGGTATAACACTTAACTACTTGCTTGATCAGACCCAATTCTGCTCAAAATCTACTACACTCTAGCAGATCTCTCACACTCTGGTTCGGCTTCACACTCTTCTCAAAACCACCAACACAACAAAAATCAATTGTACTGACCTAAATAACTTTTACAACTTAGTCGGTTACAAAACCCTAAGACTTACAACATAGATCATCAAAGATATTTACAACTCATGAAAAATCAACAAATGGATCATAACAATCAATTATAAATCAATTACAGTCATTGAATGATCACCGCACCTCGATCTGATACACTTTCAAACCCTTAGCTCATTCTGCTAAGCACTTTGTACATTCCCAAGAAATTCTCTCTTTGATTGCACCAAAACATCATTTAAACATCTACGCGATTTCAACCATGTCATCACCAACATTTGAACTTGATGTAGATCACCGCCAAACCAAAAATCATTACCGGTTAAGAGAATTCTTTACCAGTCTTTAAACCCTTCTTAAACCCTAACAAATATACAACAGAAATCATAAACATGACTTTCGCTAACCAAAACATGATGCAGTTCCGGTCAGATACATATTACAATGATACAAACTCACATTCCAAACCACAACACTTCAATCATCACCAACTTCTATATCTAATCAACACATTTCCTCATTTACCAGTTAAGGTCCTAATTCCCAGTTTCCTGTTTCTTTACCGATAAGGTCTTTCCAGTAGACCAAAATGACTAAGATGAAAAAATACAACATAATAAACATCAGTTGCCATCAATGACAACACACATAACTGATCAAAGTCATCCAATCATGCAATCTCAATCTCTTCATCACAATGTCATCACAAATAGTCCTTTACTGGTTCAGTCATCATTCTTCATCTGCATCAGTTATGCCAATCATGCCAACATGTTGTCGAGATATGTGAAAGCAGAAATGTTGGATGTGAACGTGAAGATCAGAAGGATAATGACAAGGCCCTCCTAAATATGACACTTGTTTGCCAATTTTTCACCACATGTATTTGTCCAAGGTGCCTGTTTACCAGGTTTCACCATTTGATAGGTTTTTTATTATGATTTTATTTTGGTATTTTGTATTTTTCTCCCCTTTTTAAAATTTTTATTTTTGAGTTTTTTTAATAGAGGGGTACACTGGGATGGGTCAAGCATAGAACCTTTTTTGATATTAAAAGGATCACTCAAAGGTTCTCCTTCAAGAGTGAACAATTTATATGCTCCTGAACCATATTTTGTTGTGTAACATAGGGACCCAACCAATTTGGCTCAAACTTCTCTTTCTTCTCACAATCTTGTTGTACTTTCTAATTCTCTTTTAGGACTAGGTCACTAATATGGAATTACCAATTTGGAATTGACGAGATCAAATTTTCTTGTTATAATGCCTCTTAAGAAGATTCTGATAGACCAACATGTGATCATAGGCTTCTTGTTTCTTTTCATCTGGTAGGTGCAATTGGGTGAGCCATGCTACACGATAATATTCATCAGTGATCAAGTGCTTGAGTGACACATGCAAAAAGGGGAGTTTGTTCTTAATCGACAAGATTGCTTTGGAATGATATACGAGTGAACATGGAGTAGCATTGGTAGGGGTATGAATTCTAGTGCGATATGCCCAAGGGAGAGATTAAGATGGAGGTGCCAATAACGACTAGTGTTACGAACAACCTTCTTGAGGATTTTGAGAAGGGTTTTGTTGGTTTCCTTGGCTTGGCTATTGCTTGAGGGTAGTATGGGGTGGAGAAGCAGTGTTGGATATGGTAAGCACCATGGAGTTCCTTGATGAACTTGTTCTTGAATGGAGTTTCGTTATCAGTGACGATGGTGGAGGGAATTACATAATGGCAAATGATATGATAGAGGATGAATTTGGATATTTGGGCACTTGTGGTGAGAGTAAGTGGAACTGCTTCGACCCACTTAGTGAAATATTCGATGACAGTGAATGAATTTATGGCCATCAGATGGAGGGGATATCTTTCTAACAAGATCAAAACCCCAACGTGAAAAGAGCCATAGTGTGAGAATTAGTTTCAAATCTTGTGTTAGTGCATGGATGAGATTTGTGTGTTTTTAACAAGGCACCTCTTGACAAACTCACAAGCATCATGCTCCATAATGGGCAATAACAACCTACTCGTAGAAATTATTTGGCTGAGATGATACCACTCATATGAGCACCACAAGTACTGGCATCTACTTCTTGTAATGCAAGTTTTGATTATGTGATGTCTAAACATCTAGAGAGGACATCATGATAGCCTCGATGATATAGAGTATCTCACAGGATGAAAAAATAGGAGCAACGAAAGAGGTTTTGGCATTGATTGTGAGTGAGGTGAGGGGAAATGATACCATCTTTGAGGTAACCATATATTTCTTGGTACCAAGGGCATTGGGGACCAACAATTTCACATACCATCTCAATTTCAAGATCTTCATAAGTAGGTAAATGAAGTTTTTCATCCAAAAATTCATATTCTATCGCTCCATGGGGGACATCAAGGAGGGAACCAATATTGGTAATGGTAACAACTACTTTATTGTGCATTCTTGGGACTTGCTTAAATTGGATGGATTGTAAATACTTTTTGAAATCATCAACCATTATTTTGTAGGGGAGCAATTTATCATCCTTTATCCAAAACTCATCATTGACATATTTGATAATGAGTTGGGAGTCACCAAAGACTTGTAAATCTATGATATTCCATTAGATGGCCATTTTGAACCCTATGAGGAGAGCTTCATAATTAGTTATATTATTGTTGCATAAAAATAAATTCAAATTCTTTAGGGATGTAATCACCTTGAGGGGTGACGAATAAGATGCCCACTCCTGATCCATATGATGTGAAAGATCCATCAAAATAGTTTCCAACTTGATTGTTTAGTGATATTACAAAGATGTTCATTAGGAAATTCTGTGATTAATGGTTGTGCATCTGTTAAGGGTGCCTCAACTAACTGATCCACAATGACTTGTCCCTTAATTGAGTTGCAGTATACATACTGAATGCCAAACTCGCTGAGTAACATAACCCATTTAGCCATGCGTCTTATGAGTTTAGTCCTGGAGAGTAGATATTTGAGGGGATTTATCTTGCAAATGAGCTTGACTGTGTGATTGATCATGTAGTGCCTGAGCTTCTAAGAACAAAAGAACACTGCTAAGCATGCATTTTCCATGGGAGCATAGTTAAGCTCATAATCAACCAATGTGCAATTGATGTAGTACACAACTCTCTCTTTACCATTTTCATCTGATTGTGCCAAAAGTGTCCCCAGTGCCACTATGGTAGTAGAAATATATAGGATGAGAAGCTCGTCTGGAATAGGAGGTATCAAAATGGGTGGGTTGGAAAGATATTCCTTGATCTTTTCAAAGCCCTACTGGCAAGTGGTGCTCCATTTGAAGGTAGACTCCTTGCAAAGTAGATGAGTAAATGGTTGACACTTATCTGCCAGTTGTGCTATGAAGTGATGAATTGACTGTAACTTGCGTTGTAGACTCCTTAGTTGTTTGATATTGGGAGGAGACATGTCCATAATATATTTGACATTTTTCAGATCTACTTCAATGCCTCATCTGGAAACAATGAACCCTAACAACTTGCCTGATGTGACACCAAAGACACATTTCTTGGGGTTAAGCCAAAGTTGATACCTTGCTTTGTCAAAGATGCATTCTAGTACATCTAAATGTTATATCCTTGTCTTTGACTTACCAAGAATGTCATCTACATAATCTTCCAGAATAATATGGATCATGTCGTGGAAGGAAACTATCATTGCATGTTGATATGTTGCCCCTGCATTCTTGAGGCAAAAGGGCATGACATAGTAGCAGATGGTTCCCCAAGGGGTTGTGAAAGTTGTTTTGTGTTGATCTTCTTTAGCTATCTTGATCTGATTGTAACCAAAGAAATTGCCTATGAGGAAAAGCATCTTGTTTCCCATAGTGAGATCCACTAAGATATCAATGTTTGGCAGTGGGAGATCATCCTTACGACATGCTTTGTTCATGTTTGTGAAATTTGTATAGATGTGAGTACCTCCATTTGGTTTTGAAACTAGTACTATATTGTAGATTCATTTTGAGAAGTCTATGGGACATATAAAGCCCACTTCTAGGAGCTTTTTCAATTCTGCCATTACCAATAAAGCCACCTTTGGATGCATTTTTCTTAGTTTTTGTTTCATACATTTTGCATCTAGATTGACAACTAGATGATGGACCACCAAGGCAATATCTAACCCTGAAATGTGAGCGTATGACCATGCTAAATTAGTTGATGCTTCATGAAAGAGTGCATGGTGTAACACCCTAAAAATGGTCATCTAAACCATGGGCCCCTAATCTCGACAACGTCACCAAGGTCCTAACCAAAGGCAATTAAATCAATCTTGAGCACACAATTAATTTCTTAAATAATCAATGTCACATGGCAAAATTAATCAACCTTGATATTAATTAAATATTTATTTATTTAATTAAATCATTCCAAGTAAATCATTTTAAACAATTATCTTATTTATTTTATTAATTATCCTAGCATATTTAATTAAATAAATCAATTTACCATTAAATCATCAAAAAGAGGAATTAATTTGAAAAATAAATAAAAATTTCCATAAATATTCAAAAAAGGAAACAAATCAAGAAAGAGGAATTGGAAATTATGAGCACAAATCTTAAAAAAAGGAAATAAATCAAAAAAGGAATTAATTGACAAAAAAAGAATTAAAAATTGAGAAAAGAAATCAATTGGAGATAATCTTGAAAAACAAATTAAAAATTGATAAATAATCTCAAAGAAAGCAATTAAAACAATTAAATATTAAAATTGAATAAAATAGAGAATAAATCAGTTTTTGCCTGATTTTATCACTATTTTAGTTCAATTTCTTTTAAAACTAAGAAAAGCATCCAATCACATCAATTCACCTGGATTGTGCTTCCTCTTGGAAAATCTTGACCGCTCATCATCATTTGATCTCAACCGTTGGTTTCTTTATGAATTTTATATAAATTCAGGCTCTCATCTCTCATTCAGAAATCCTGGAGAATATATTGTTATTATGCTATTTTTGCTCTAGGTTCATTGATATTTGTGCATTTAGATAGTCACATATTAGTTATTGCATACATATTTAAATCATTTAGCTTAATATTGCTTAAATCATGTTAGATTAATCTTTCATTCATCTAGCTTGAATTCATGCTCATATAGATTAAATCCTTCGTTTAGGTGTTGTCTAGTCACTGGATAGCTTAGCAATCTGAGAGCAATCTAAACTCGGATCTACTAGAAGGCAATGGGTCGCTTTGTAATGGTTTATTATTCATTGATTATTGATTTACAAACCATGCATCTAATGACTTAATTGAAGTGTTGTGTATTCCAAATACAGATACAAGTCCACTTTTCACACACACATATGGAAGTCTCCCCTTTATGTGTTTGATAAAGAAGTTGCCATGTAGGTGATATGTAACGTCCCCTGTGAGGAACCTCAAGGTACAAGATAAAAGTTACAAACAATAATAGATAATGGAAACATTTTTTTTTATAGAGACAATTAATGACAAACATTAATTAAAAAACATAACACATAAATATCCAAGAGGTTCCTCAACAACATATAACAATTCAATATTGCATGAAGCACAAAAGTAATAACCATAGGTATTCATAAATATTATATATAAACTAAATTAATCCATTGCACATGTTTATGATATCTAAACCGTATAATGCAGAATATCAACTGAAATAAAAGATAACTCATAAGCACATAATGGACTGTCGGCACCAATGCCACACATCCTAAATCCTACTATTACATTGTTCAATTAAATCAAGATTCCTCCTTAGCGGAGTGATACAATTACAATCGTACAAGAGTACATAAAACATCATCATGGATACATTATCAATATCAACAATTGGAAACACGAACAAGATGCACCAATTGGAGAAAACCACAATCACATTGTGCAAAGGAACTAACTCCCAAAGATAGGCCATGGCCACCTGACCATGTGGAACCCGAAGGTCCACCCCACTATGCTAGGGAGATAGATACTAGGTCTTAACAAACATTCTAAGGTCAGAAAGATCCAACCACCCAAAGGAAAGTCAAGTAATAACATCAAGGTCTACCATCACAGGCTCGTTACCACAATACACCGAGCAAGGTGCTAGGATGCATTAGGGAAGGAGTGTCATCACAAGGTCCCTCCCATGGTACACATGTTGTATAGACAACCTTTCATGAGGACAGGATGGTCAACTATGCCAACTCCAAACACCTCATGGACGGACAAGCAATGCTAGCTCCAAAAATCTCCTAGATGGACAAACAATGCCAACTCCATATGTCACATAGACGAACAAGCAATTGCTAGCTCCAAATGTCACATAAACGGACATGCATCTTCTCAAATGCTTCTAGAGCCTATACGAGCACTCAAGAGACATGAGCAAGGAAAAAATTAATTATCTTGATTAATGTGTTACCTCAGTTCATTATTATGTTATCACTTGTTAAGAAACTCCACAATGAGTTACCCAGGCGACCACTTTGGGCCCCGACCCCCATTGCGAGCCACTCCTCCCTAAGACTCCAATGCAACCTTCCCACTGGTTAACCCATTCATAAGGTAGAAAACAATCATACACAAGACTAAAATAAGCAAGGGATTCACCACCCTATAATAAGCCTTAATACCGAAGTCACATGGTCTGATCAATTACAAAGGAGATAATAGTACCACAACTTCATTATCCAATTATTCTCAATAAATAATATCCAAAAGGGATAATGACAGAAAGTTACCAAGTACCCCTACGAGCCTCTGTGACACTAAACTAGATCAAATTAAAGCCTTGCGACGATCTATATATCTTAACAACTTAATAGAATAATGCAATGGGGTTCAGGTAATGAATGTGAAGCAATCATTACAAACAATATTCAACTCAATTTGTTTAACATTATAAGAACATTATTAATCTAGGTAAGGTTTAATTAACACTAATAAATAGATAGTTTAAATGATATTAAGTGTTATCAAAATGTATAAGATTTCTATTAAAAGAATATAAATATAACCTAGAATTCAATTTCCTTTACTCAACATTAATCTACTTAATTAAATTAAACTAACCAACTAACTAACTAACTAAATATATATATATTATCATTATGAAATCACTTATTATTACCTAGTTTTTGTTAATTAACATGTTTAAGTTAAATGAATCATATGCAAAATAAACATTATTACTTAATAATAACCCTTACCATACTTAATTAGTTCCAATTAAGATGATTTAGTCACTTTTCAAATATAACTTTTACACGAATAAACAAATAAACCATAACAAAATTACCACTCCAAGGTATAATAAAACTTTTCAAAACAATGTATATATTAATAAATAAATAGCTTATACCTTATTCATGGTTTTACTTAAAACATAATACAATAATGTCATCAAGTGTATAGGCATTGTTGGTTCCCAACTCAACAGATTGGGAAACCCTAAGAGTGTGCTAAGTTCTATGATCAGGTTTGCCAACTAACTTGGCCAACAAACAAGATTCTCCCAAAGGAAGGTATCTTCTACTCTTCAGTCTCTGCAAAACCTAGGTGGGTATACCTTTTATACAACAGATTACTAATCTCTATTTTAGATTCACTCGATGTAGCACCCTTCTAGAGTGAATAATTTATATCTTATTACTCTTACTCCTATCCCAACTTCTTAAACAAACAAACAAAATTTGAACTTCAACAAGAATCGCTATGATAATTGTGACTGATGCCTCATTCAGGGTTGTAGAGTTAATCAATCTAGTTTCTAAATACCATTCAAGTTACTTGGCTTTTACAGTGTTTATATCTTATATAAACATGCAAGGATGTGATATTGCACAATTCTTCTTATTAATCCAGTTATTCCTTTCAAACTGTTGTAGCTTGATCAAATGGAATTTTAATTCTGCCTGACAGAATCCAATTAATTTAATTACACAAAACAATAATAATTGCTTTTATAAATTAAAATTACCCTTGATAACTTGATTTAAACATGTAAGAAAGAGAAAGAATTGGAGAAAATCACACAATATTCTATCTTCAATAATTAACAAATAACTGAGCCATAAATTTTAGATTCTTATATTATATTTGCCACTGTAATGAGGTACAAAATTTGTGTAGTATTTTCTTATTTTGTATATTTATTCTATATGCTATCTTCTATCTTTTTTTGGTCTTGGTTTATCCCTTATAAACAAAATGAGAGAAGCCACAAGCTTTAGACTGTTACAAAGTACCTTTTCACAACTAATTCTATATAACTAATAGTTTGAATAAAAACATTCAAAATCCTGTATTTAGCAAGTGTAACAACATATAAGAAAGTGTAACATGATATTAAAAGTAAGTAAAGCTGGTGAATGCAAGTATCCTGTTATCATGACTATTCGAGTGGAAACTTGTGACCAATGGGTCTGGCAAGGTTCTACTTTCATTTGGGTGGCCCTCACATTCACTAGCTAGCATCCCGTGTCCTCAATTCTCTGGATCCTTTATATGTGTGGTCTCCCACTGGTATAATTCACAATCACGGGGCTACTGAAAATTCAGGATGATGGACATGTTTGTCAAGTGATCCTTCCATTTCTTATCTGTCAAAGTCCATACCTCTGCAACAAATCTAACATATCCAATATCTAGATTAATATTTTTTCCTGGAACACACTAAAACACTCAACATTGGTGCCTCTTTCCTCCTTCACATGTACAATTATTTTTGGTACCATCTGACTGAAGCCACTTTTCCAATCATTGAAATCCTTGAGATGTTTATCTTTGCTTGTGATGAAAGGGATGGTTTAGTGTTGAAATGTATAGAAGGAATCAATTTTGGCTTTCACCTTGTGTTCCTCATTTGTGACATTTTTAAGTTCCTCAATGATTGTATGCACCATTCACTCAGTTTCCTTTATCTTAGGAGAAACATCAATATTTCTTTGAGTTACTCTACATAAAGTAACCAAAGTCATGTATGCTGGTTGCCACCTTTTTAAAATATGCTCCAATTTGGGCTTATCCTCTTTGAATATTTCTATCATTTTCAACAAAGCCTCATAGCTCCTATACACTTCTTCCAACTTGTCAATTACAAGCTTAACCCTGTGCGATAGAATTTGTCCAAAAGTGTATGTGGCATTTTTGGTAGGATTTCCTCATGGGCTGCCCTCATGTCTTGAATCTCCTTCTCATACCTCTTCTTTTCTTCACCCCATTCTTTGTTGTCTTCAATTATGTGAATCAACTTTGATGAGGCATGTTTATGAAGAACAATAGCCTTAATTTGATTGTCAGGTTTTCCTTCTACCCTTTCCTCAACATAGAATTTTCAGCATACAACCTATTTATCTCATCATTCATGTCTTTATGTCCTGCTTCCAATTTAACTAATTTTTCTTGCATATGTTTGACTGCATCTTTGTTGAACATTGCAGAGTGCATAGTCAAAGTGGCTGCCTCTAATGGAGAAGTATCTTTCATGGTTTTTAAGATAGCTACCCCTTGTGTCTCCATCACCAAATCTACTAACTTTGGTCTATTGGTGCTTTTAGAGCTCATCCATGCAACTAGTACTTCAGTCTTGGGGTTATACCCTGTACCACTTACCCCTTCATCTGAATCCAACTATGCTATTAACATGGGATCTTCCTATTGTCTCACTTGATCCAATAAAAACATTTGTTTTATAGTCATTCCCGAAATAATCAATATGCCACTCTTCAAGACCAACTCTCTTTCTTTTGCCGGAGTGACATGTTGTTGGCTTGATGATGATTGTAATGGATGACTTTGTGTTTTCATTGATGGTACATGTATACACACACATATGTTCACATTGTAATAGTCATCTTAGTTAATACATACCAGTATTACTCCTAAGTATTTGTATTGCAAAACCGGTATTATATGTATAGTTAAGTTCAAACGGTTTAGAGGGTGTCTAACCAGCATATGTAGACAACCAACATATACAGGAATGGCTTGACACCAACATGGAGATTCAATGGAGATCATCAAAGAAGAAAATGGAGAACAATCGGTCTATGAGTTGGAAGAGGTTAACTCTTAATCGGTAACAGTGTTCCAACCGATTTCACTGATTGTGTGATGAGTTATCACCGGTCGTGATGAGTTATCCCTAACTGATAGATTTGGCCGCAATATGTGATGAGTTATGTTAGATTGTCTAGATACACTGCATGTAGGAAATTGTGATATGATCCTTGAGCCAACATGAAATATAATGTCTATATAATGACATTATGATGAATTATATTTTTCATGATGCGAGATAGAAGTGTTAAGTTGTTGAAGACATTGTAGAGTATGTCGATGATGCAGTTTTGAGCGAGCAGAAGAGGATCTATTCAAGAAAGTTGTGCTACTTCTAGATCACACCACCTATTGTTTTCTAATCACTACAACAATCAAATCCATTAACCGGGTAAGCCCTAACAAGATTCAATGTACAAATCCTCTAACAATGTGATCCATTAGTTTGGGTTTGAAATCCTGTACCGAGGTTACTCCTAACAGGGTACTACCTTTAACAGGGTATAGCTTCTAACAAAGCTTTGGGATCTTTAACAGGATTTGCTCCTAGCAAAGCACTTTTGTAGACCTTAACCGACCAGTTACCTATTTCTATAGATAGTTAACTTGTGAGTCCCATCTCACTGTGGTTTTTCCTAGTTGGGTTTTCCACGTATAAACACTTGTGTTATGGTGGATGTTTTACTTGTTGTGGATGCTGTAATATCATTTTGTATTGCATGCATAGTATTTAGTAAACTGATTAAGTATCTTTTCCGGTCTGTGTTTCAAGTGGTACTTTTTTTTGTTGTCACTGATACACCCCCCCCTCTCAGTGCTTTATAAGTCTATGAATTGGTATCAGAGCCAAACTTCCTTAAGGATTAATCGCTAGGAAGGAAACCCTAAAGCCACCATGGGGGATATGAGTTATTTAGAGATGGATAGAGTGCTTGATGCTACCAAGGAAGAGCTTGAAACCCTAAGGGTCAAATTTAAAGCTTCACAAGTCAAAAAAAGAGAGCTGTTTGAACAACTATTGGAGATATTTGATAATAGTTCTTCAGATGAGGCTTACATTGATGCATTAGCTGAAGAAGTTGAAAAACTAAATGGTGAAAAGCTAAATCTGAGAAGAGAGTTAGAATCCCTAACCATCCGCATGAGCCAAGAGCTTGAAGCAAGAAGGGCAGTTGAAGACCTAATCAAAGAAAGAGATCATGAGATTGCTAAAATCAAACAAGAGAATGCAACTTTTCATGAGCATTGGCATGAAGAGAAGGAAGAGAAGGAGGCTTTGCAGTTAGATCTTGAAATGGCAACATCTCTAAGAGAGACTCTGACAAAACACAATGAAGATCTTACCAGAGAGCTCACTGAGGCTAATGGAAAGTTGGAAAAGTTCAATAAGAGTTCTTCTATGCTGGATGAGAAGATCCAATCCCAGAGGATTAAAGGTGACACATCTGGATTAGGTTTCAATACATCTGAGAAAGGAGAATCTTCTGGTACAAAGAGAAACATTCACAAAGATAAAATTTCTCCTAAGGATAACAAGCCTACTGGTAAGAAAGCATTTAAACTTGTTTGTTTTGTCTGTCATAAACCTGGACATATTGCAAATGTGTGTAGAAGCAAATGTGTGTATAATGCAAATGCTAGGAATGTATCTAGGAGATTTGAAGGTCACTGCTTTACATGTAACATGTATGAACATAGATCAATTGAATGTAGATATGGAGAAAAAAATCCAGCACCTCACATGAATCCAAGACCTAATGGTGACTGGAGGAGAACCTATGACAACCGGGGAAACATGAACTGGCATAAACCATATGTCAACCGGTTTAGTCCATTTAAAATGGAAAAGTTAACTAATGTTATTTGCACCATTTGTAACAATTATGGTCATGTGGCTATGAACTGCAGAAGAAGAACCGGAAGAGGTAATGTAGGAACTTGGAGATCATTTGGAATGGCTTGCTATCATTGTCACAAACCGGGACACATGGCAAAGTTCTGTAGAACTAGAAAGAACAAACCGATGAACCACTCTAAAGATCAGAAAGGTAAGAAGAAGGTCAATATTGAAGAAACTAGAGAGGAGATGAACAAAATCTGGAAAAAGAAGAGCGAGGACAAGCCTGCAGAAGAATCTATCCCTTCACCTAGTGTGGAGAATTCTGCACGGGAGAACTAAGCCTTTCAAATAGGCCTAAGGGGAGCATAGCGGTAAATCTACTTCCAAAACCCTTGAAGAATGAGTGGTAAGAGAGTTTGCATTTTGAATTGTTTTGTGAGAATTCTTGATATCATAGTCTATCGGTTTTTCAAAATATTTTCAACCAGTTATATACCTATCAGTATTGGAAGTATTGTTGAGCGGTATATTAGGGTTTGTTACCCTATTGGTTGAGAAATTAATGCAGTGGGTAAAGTTTATAAAAGCAAGTTTTACTATGTTACTTTTACCTTTATTGCATTCGAAAGAGAGTTCTTGAGCACTTGCAGAGCAAAAAAGAGAATTGCTAGCTAATTGTAGACGAATTTGTGTTGCGGATTGAAAGATTGAATCCGATTCGAAGATTAGTGAAGGCGAAATGGGTGTACATTAGAGAGATCGATTGGAAACCTTGCCAGCACGGAGGAATTAAGGTATTCTTTTGTTAATCTCTCTCAAATTGAGTTTATCCAGAATGACATCATCGTCTAAGCAAGTAGAGAGACTAATGATCACTGTTGAACCTATAGAGTCTATGGAAACAAACAAAATAGTGCCATATAATTGTTTATCTCAAGTTCCTGATAGTGTTATGATAAAAGGTGATTTACCCAGTTACATTGACTGAAAATTTGAGGATTTAGGATCGTTATCAATTTATTCTCAACTAAAATCCTTGGGTGATAAAAATGGCAAAATCAAACCCGAGTACATTAGGGTTTATAAAATGGGTTTTCACAATGCGGCGTACTTTCTTGAAGATTTTGAAGAAGAACATGTTAGGATAATTCTTAGTTGTGTGCATGGTAAAAATATGTATCTTGAAAGGTCGCACACAATCACAAAGAAAGCAATCCATGCAGTGACTGGTTTTTGGCAAATCAGTGAAGTTTCAAAGCTGAGGAAAATTTCAAAAGAAACCGTGGTAACACTAACTCAAACTACCTATAGTGGTTGTGCGTTTTCAGTTAACAACATTAAGGACCCAACAATTAGACTTGCTACTATGGTCATTGGGTACAAGATATTTTATTCCAGCAGAATGAACAATGTGCCATCTGTAGTTGTGCATGCAACTTACAGAATGATTGTCGAGAATGCAGATTATGACTTATGTGAGGCTATAAGGATTCAATCGATGTTGAACCTACAATCAATTAAGAAAAACAACAATCAAAAGTTCAAATTTGGTCAATTATTGATTGGTCTATTCTTTTATTTTCAGAATTTCCTACCGAGAATTGGTGACATTCAATGGTCAAAGGACCTACTGGTAACTGCTCAAATCAAGAACAACATTAAGGTTGTAAAGAACACAGTCTTTGCTGCAATGAATAGATATTTTAATTAATTCTAAAAGAAGATGAGCATGAGGGTGAGGCTACCTGAAGATGCAGTGAAACACTTTGCAAAAGACATCTATTTCACAGTCACCACAAACTTTTGTCTTATGGAGGCCGTAGAACCCAGGGAGGATGAAATGAGTTATGAAGTCCATTATGACTTATTAATTAGATATGCTAACAACCTTTTGGCATCTCCCAAGGATAAGAAGAAGAAAAGACTAGGAACATACGAGGAAAGAAATGCACTTGCTGAACCAAGTTCTGCCAAAGAGAAGAAGAAGAAGAAAGTTGAGCAAGCACCTTTAGTGACCACCGATACAAGGGTGACAAGAAGTGTTCAAGTAAAAAAGGAACCTGCATCCAAAGTATATGGTAGGAAGCAGTCTGCAACGAAGAAGAGAGGCAGACAACTTATTCTTCAAGAAGAATCTGATGATATCGACACTGAAGAGGAACTAAAGAAATTGAAAGCAACTGGTAAGAAAGCCAAACTAGTAGGAGACACCTCACAACAAGGTATTCCTATTAATGCTTTATCTTACAAATGTACGACTGATTTTGAGAGAACTATAAAAACATTAGGGAGGAATAGGTTTGATAATGTAAAAGAATGTTTTGATTCATTTGATGATGATTAGAAGCAACAAATTGTTCAAAAGGTAAGCAACTACTTATGTCAATACAATCGATTGCCTCGGGATCTTAAAAATGACATTTCTGATTCTTTGTATTCTATTCTTGCAAATAAGTGGAAAGTGGTTGTTGAACAAGATAAAGAAATAATTGATAGTATTTTCATTCAATATTTTCTTAAATTGTCTAGAGATGAATTATTAGCATTGCTTGATAAATTCAAAGGACAACTTCATTCTAAGGCAAGAAGATTGATGTTAATGAATGGAAAGGTGCAATCTATTGAAGTTGAAACTCATCGGATAGCTAGAAATATTCAAAGGATGCATGAGCAGATGAAGTCTCATAAAAATGATCAAACAGAGTCTGGAGCACAATCAGAGTTAAATGAAGAAGAAATTTTTGCACTAGATATTTTCTATCCTATTAAGCATAAGGATGACACTACTTCTCTACCGGTTATCTTTGTAGATGATATTCAGGACACCATTGATTTATCTGGTAATATCATTGAACCATTTATGCAACCATTACAACAACCGCTCATTACTGTTACACAAGAAGCAATTGAAGCACCAGTAATTCAACCTAGTGTGGGATATTCAACCTCCATCAGAAAAAGAACACCAAGTGGAAAATCAATTGCCACCGTTTACAACAATTACACAGGAGAAATAAACAAATATAGAAAAAAAGAAAGAGAAACCTGAGAAAGAGGTTGAAGTGAAGGAACTTGAACAGAAAAAGGAGGAAGAGAAAGAGAAAACAAATGAGAAGATAGCAGATGAAAAGGAAAAAGCAATTGTTAAGCAACAAATTGATGATGAGGATGACTCAATAGGAATCAAAGGGCCTATAGATGTAGATAATATGAGTGCATCTGAACTCATGGAGATTGCTACAGTGATGCAATCTAGAGCTTAGAAGAAAAGACTAAAAGAGAAGAGGAAGGAAGCATAAACTATTCGAACTGCCATTGAGATTCTGTCAAGTCTTCTACCGGAGATAGACATTGGAAATTTGTCAACTCCTATCGGAAATCTTGGCTAGTTGGTTGTTGATGCATCTGACCAACTGAAGTCCCTTGAAGAAGATTCTTAGACTTTAGCTAAGAATAATGAAGAGGGAAAAATAGATTTGAAAGGTAAACTGATCAAAACATAACGAAATAAACATGCAAAATGCTAAAATATCATAAAAAGACCGTTTCACCTTGCTATTTTACCTTCTCCTTCGGATTGAGCTTGATAAAGTGAAGGCACCCCTTGATAATGCTCCACTTGATGTGCTCCTTTGATTGCTGGATGTGGATGACTCTCCAATATTGTGCACAAATGATAAGGATGAGATGATCAAGTTGCCAAGATGATTTTCCTAGGCTCAAAAGGGCAGCATAAGCTTACTGAATTTCAAGAAGTTTTTAATGAAGGGATGGAACCCTATTTTATAGGAAGAGGAGAGGAAAACGGATGGCTAGGATGAATTTGAGATGAAGGGCTAAGATTTACTTGTGAGGTCACACAAGGTCCAAGAGAGGGTGTGGAGACCAAGAAATATGCCTTAAAGGCATTTCGTATCTCCACACTCTACAAGATGCATTGGAGGAATTAAAAATTCTCCAAAAATGGATATTATGGGGATTAAAAGAATAAAAAGGAATTAAAAATTCCTTGGGAGAGGGAAATGCCTAGAGGAATGTGAGATTTCGAAAATCTTACATTCATCTAGAAAAAGAGCATTTAAAGCAAGTGGTTGGATGAAAGGACAAAGAGTTGACTTTGTGGCTAATCATGATGATTAGCCATTAACGACTCATTAGGAGGGGAATTAGAGGAAATGTTAGGTGGGATTTATATTTGTAGGAGAATTTGACTAAAAGAATAATGTTAAGTGAGTTTAGGGAGTTTCTAGAAGAATTTATTAGGTTAATGATGAATTAAGAAGATGATTTGTAGGAATCATGTAGGTTAACTAATTAATTGAAATTAATTAGCTAAGAGGAAGATTTGTGAGGATTTGATTTTTTAGAAGAATAAAGAAAGGGATTGATTTATTAAATAAATCAATCATATGCTATAGTGACAATATTAATTATATTTAATTAATATTGAGAAGAATTTTAATTAACATAATTAATTAATTAATTATGTGAGGAATTAAAAAATAATTAAAATAATTATTTTTAAGTGTCTACATTTTGCCCCTCTTTGAAGCGAGGTGTGATGACGCATTGATTCAAAGAATAATCTTGTTTTGATGTTGATATTGGTTTGATAGGATGCCCCGACTCTTGATTTATAGATTACGGTATGGTGATGCCCCCTCGGGAGATCAATTGAGGTATTTGATCTTTGGAGTTTTGCAAAATTGATATCCCGATAGATTTGATTTGATTCGATTGATAAGATCTAGATTCAGTTTGGTTTTAAGAAGAATTCATCTTGTATAAGACAAAGATGATCAAAGTGTTTGGTTTCAGGAAGGATTCATCCTGTATAAGACATGATTGATCACAATGTCTGGTTTTAGAAAGGATTCATCCTATATAAGACATGATAAGAGCGTTTGGTTTCAGGAAGGATTCATCCTGTATAAGACATGATCGATCACAACGTCTAGTTTCAGGAAGGATTCATCTTGTATAAGACATGATAGATCACAACGAATGTCTGGTTTCAGGAAGGATTCATCCTGTATAAGACATGATCAGAGCGTCTGGTTTCAGGAAGGATTCATCCTGTATAAGACATGATCAACTCATCTGGTTTCAAGAAGGATTCATCCTGTATAAGACATGATCAGATCACAACGTCTGGTTTCAGGAAGGATTCATCCTGTATAAGACATGATCAGATCACAACGTCTGGTTTCAGGAAGGATACATCCTATATAAGACATGATCATATCACAACGTCTGGTTTCAGGAAGGATTCATCCTGTATAAGACATTATTAGAATCAGAATTGATTATGTGAGGACAAAAAAAGAAAAATAGAGGAAGAAAAATTAGGGTGGAAGGGATAAATGAGGAAGATATATGAAGTAGTCGTGAGGTATTTGGAAAGAAGAATAAGAGATGTGAGACTGCGGAGGAAAATGGGGGCGATTGAGAACTCCCTGGGATTATTGAGTTTAGGATTTGATGGAATGATGGTGAGATTTTGTGTACAACAAATGTGGAGAGCCAACCTAGTTTGATGTTGCCCTGAGTGACTTGCACCACTGCTTATAGAAATCAGGATGCCATGAGAAACCCAGGGCGTGGACTGACTCTGTAGACAAATGGGAATTTCTTGCACACAACAATGCAAGTGTTAAGAAACACTAATACAAAGTTGTGGGTTTGTGCAAGGAAACCCTCAAACACACTGATACCTCTTGTATACGAGAAGGTAAGTGTTGATAAACACTAGTACCAGGTCGCCGGTTTATACAAGAAGGATCCAAAACATGCCATACTATGAAATATGCCCCAGTATGCACCTATCATAACATACCTGGATATGGAAGAACCCAGGCAGTCGTAAATAGTGGCATTTGTAGGGCAAAAGATGCAAGCCTATATGAAAAAAAATCTAACAAAATCTAACAAGTCTCTTCCTTGCGACCAAATGATACCTCTTGCCAAGAGTAGAACTAGGATGGACTTGGGATTGTTTCTCAAGACTTCTTGAAGCTTATACAGAGGCATGAAAGCTCAGTTTCACTGGGACATTTCTTGTTCATGACTTAGGTGAAGACTCATCATCATACGCATGTTTTATTAGGAGGCGGAAAAGAAGGAATGTTGTGCATGGGTGGGCTGGATGGCAGATGATTTGTAGTATCGACCTGATAGACAGTGGATCCGGTTATTTACCTTGGCACCCGCACAAAGGTTTTCACCAAGATACTTGCCCATAGTGCCACGAATTGTTTTTCTTTCTTTTTTTTCTGATTTTTTCTCCTTTTTTTATTTTTATTTTTTTTGTATCATAAGGTGCCTGTTTGCCAGGTTTGCACCAAAGTGACAATTTTTTCAGGATCTTTTTATTTTTTTCATTTTTTTATTTTTTTTGACAATTTAAGACTTTCTGAGGACTAAGCATAAAACCTTTTGAGGTGCATGATATTCATCGGATCATCCAAAGGATCGCCTTCAGGAGTAGCCAACTGATAATCTCCTGATCCATATTTCGCTGTGATTACATATGGTCCAAGCCAGTTAGGCTCGAACTTGCCTTTCTTTTCTCGTTCTTGTAGATTTTTCTGATTCTCCATGAGAACAAGATCACCAACTTGGAATTCTTGGCTTCTGACTTTTTTATGATAACTCATGCGTAGATGGTTTTGATATACTCGGAGATGATTCAAGGCCTTGAGGCACCTTTCATCTAACAATTCTAGCTGTTGTAAGCGGGCAATTCTGTATTCTTCCTCTGGTAGGATGTTTTGTAGCTATACCCTTAGAGAGGGGATCTCGATCTCAAGGGGAAGGATAGCTTCAGAACCAAATACTAGGGAATAAGGAGTGGCGCCTGTGGGGGTGCGGATGGAGGTGTGGTAGGCCCACAATGCAGGATGGATTTGGAGGTGCCAATTACGGCCCGCTTCATTGACTATCTTTTTGAGGATTTTTATTAGGGTTTTATTAGAAGCCTCAGCTTGGCCATTGCCTTGGGGATAATATGGAGTGGAGAAGCGGTGTTGGATGTTAAATTTTTGGCAGAGTTCTTTGACATCTTGGTTTTTAAATTGTTTACCATTATTTGTGATGATAACTTTTGGGATGCCATATCGGCAGATTAGGTAGTTCAAGATGAATTTGGATATTTGCTTGCCGGTGGTGAAAGTAAGAGGGATAGCCTCTACCCACTTGGTGAAGTATTCGGTGGTGGTGATAATGAATTTATGTCCGTTGGAAGATGAAGGGTGGATTTTCCCAATGAGATCGAGCCCCCACTGCGAGAAGGGCCATGGTGTAATGAATGGCTACAATTCTTGTGACGGTGCATGAATCTTGTCACCATGTTGCTGGCAAGGGATGCATTTCTTCACATAGTTGTATGCATCTTCTTCCATTTTAGGCCAATAGTATCCTGTTCTCAAAAGTTTTTTAGCCAATGTGAGTCCACTTGAGTGTGCCCCACAGATGCCCTCATGTACTTCGCGTAATGCCCATTCAGCTTCTTGTTTATCTAAACACCTTAGGAGGGAACCATCAAAATGCCTTCTGAACAAGGTGTCTGCAAGGATGGTGTAACGGGCACATCGGCGGATGAAAGTTTGTTGTTGGGTTTTGGTGATATGTGGGGGAATGGTGTTGTCTTTGAGGAAAGCGAAGGTTTCTTGGTACCAAGGGGACTCTGGACCAATGAGAACACACACCATTTCAAATTCTGGTAGGTCGTATGCTAGTATAAACAATTGCTCGACCAAGAACTCGCACTTCTAACTATGTGCTGGCATTTGAAGGAGGGAGCCAATGGTGGCCATTGCATCTGCAACCCTATTATTTGTTCGTGGGATTTGATCAAACTTGATTGCCGTGAAATGTTGCTTAAGATCTTCAACCATGGTATGGTAGGGAAGGAGTTTATCATCTTTTATCTGGTATTCATCATTGACTTGTTTTATGACGAGCTGGGAATCGCCATAGACTTGTAATTCCTTTATTTTCCAATGGATAGCCAAGCGTAAACCTGTGATGAGGGCCTCGTATTCTGCTATGTTATTAGTACATGCAAAGGCTATCTTGTATGATTTGGGGATGCCATCTCCTTGAGGTGTGACCAATAATATTCCTGCCTCCGATCCATTTTGAGTGTAGGAGCCATCAAAATACAATTTCCATGTGGAGGATGTGGTAACAGTCATAATAAACTCATCTGGTAATTCTGTGAGAAGAGGATGGTCGCCTGGAAGTGGAGCTTCAGCCAGTTGATCTACAATGACTTGTCCCTTGATTGTTTTTCTGTCCACATATTCAATGTCAAACTCGCTTAAGAGCATGACCCATTTAGCCGTTTTGCCAATGAGAGCAGCTTTTGACAGGAGATATTTAAGTGGATCAATTTTAGCAATTAATTTTGTCTTGTTGTTTAGCATATAATGTCGTAGTTTCTGTGTGCTGAATACTAATGCCAAACATGCTCTTTCAATGGGGGTGTAGTTGAGTTCATATCCTACTAGCATCCGACTGATGTAGTAAATGGCGCGTTCCTTCCTTTGATCATCTGTTTGTGCTAGCAATGCCCCCAATGCCACTGTAGTAGCACATATGTACAAAATGAGGGGTTTTCCAGGGGTAGGTGGCATCAAAACTGGAGGTGATGCTAGATATTCTTTTAATTTTTCAAAGGCCTTTTGATAGAGGCAATCCCATTTGAATTTTGTGTCTTTACATAACAAATGTGCAAATGGATGGCACTTGTTGGCTAGCTGTGAAATGAAATGCCTGACAAACTAGAGTTTTCCCTGGAGACTGCGTAGTTGTCTGAGAGTTTTTGGCGGAGGCATTTCCATAATAGCTTTTACTTTTGCGGGATCAAACTCAATGCCTCTGCGGGAAACAATGAATCCTAGTAGTTTTCTCGATGTGATGCCAAACACACACTTTTTAGGATTTAGGCGCAGCTTGTATTTTTCCAATCTTTCGAAGATCTGTTTTAGAATAGGGATGTGCTCTTGTCTTGTCTTGGATTTGCCTAGCAGATCATCCACATAGTCCTCCATAATTTTGTGCAAGAGGTCATGAAAAATTATTGTCATTGCCCGTTGATATGTAGCTCCAGCATTTTTAAGGCCAAAAGGCATGACCCGGTAACAGAAAGTACCCCATGGTGTTGTGAATGCGGTTTTATGCTGATCCTCATCTGCTATCCTGATTTGGTTGTATCCAGAAAACCCATCCATTAGCGATAGCATTTCATGTCCTGCTGTAAGATCCACAATCATATCTATGTTTGGGAGTGGGAAGTCATCTTTAGGACAAGCTATATTTAGATCTCGGAAATCTGTGCAAATGCGGATGCCCCCAGCAGGTTTGTCGACAGGCACAATGTTGGAGACCCATTCAGCGTAGTCTATGGGTTTGATAAATTCTGTGTCTAACAACTTTTGAAGTTCTGCCTTGACCAAGAGAGCAATATGCGGGTGCATTTTGCGGAGTTTTTGTTTTACAGGTTTTGCATTTGGGCGGATGGCGAGATTGTGAACCACCAAGGCAGGATCCAACCCTGGCATATCGGAATAGGACCATGCAAAATTGATTTTAACCTCTACAAGGAAGTTGATGAAGTCTTGTTTCTCGATTTCAGTGAGGGATTTGGCAATGAGCACATTTTTTGGAATGACTTCAGTGCCCATGTTGATGCTGTCTGTTTCTTCTATCAACAAATTTGATTTGTCCTGTGGAAGGTAACCAATGGTAGGGAGGTCAAATCCCTCATCATCAAGTGCCTTTTCCAGGTTTTCACTTTCAGATATGCCCTTTGTTTTTATTTCTTGTTCATCCAAAGGTGCCTCAGGGAGGTTTTCACCTAGGAAATCATATCTTTTTCTTTTATTATCTTTTTTGTGGATAAGGGCATTGACTTGACTACCAAAGTATCCCTTTTCGTGTAGTTGAATACCCTCAATTCTATTACTGTCTTCCATATTTTGCATTGTTAGGAGAGCAATGAGAGCATTATCGTCGACGCAGATATCTAAATTGGGTTTGTCTCGTTGGCCCTAGTCAATGAGTTCAGGATGGACAAGATGTAGCTCATGTGAAGTGGGAGGGGTTACGAGGGTGATGGTATTGATGTAAGCATCGAAGAAGGTATCTTTCTCGTATTCATAAGGCATTTCATGGAATTCCTCTTCGTCAAGGCTTTCGATATCCAAAGAAGGACTAGAAGGGGCACCAGCGATAGTAATCTTAGGCACCGGGGTGTACCCCAAGCCTTTGTTGTATCTGTAGGAGATAGGATTTATGGGTGCTTTTCTTCCTTTCTCCTCTGGTCCCAGACCGTGTCCTTTGTAACCCATTTTTTCAACTATGGCAAATGCTTTTGGATACATTTCTTTGGATATTCTTGTTGGATCATTGTCCTCTTCCCGGTATAGCCATGAAGAGATATCTGCTTCGAGGTTCTTGTTATCAAATGGGCCCCATTGCTGAAGGTGGTGCTTTGGCATTGCATGACTGGTTTCGGGTCCTTTTTTAGCTCTTTTGGTTTGCCAAATGACTTAGGAGAGAGAGGGAGGTTTCCTATTAATAAGACGTCCTCCAATTTGTATTCTCCACAGCCATTATCCAAGATCTTGATTTGATTATTTGGTTGGGATGATGTGGAGGCAACATTTGATGTGTCAGATGGAAGCGTTGGCGAAGGTCTATTTAATGGGCAATGATACAGATGCTTCCCCTCTAATAGTTTGCAATATTGAAAAGGTTGGGGATCACCTTTGATAATGATCACTCTTCCATTATAGGGGAATTTGATGCATTGGTGATAGGTGGAGGGTACGGCCTGCAAGGAATGAATCCATGGCCTCCCAAGGAGAATATTGTAGGGGAGATCAAGATCTAGTACTTGGCAAGGGGTTTCAATTGTAATGGGGCCCACTTGAAGATGTAAGGTGATCACGTCCTTTGAAATTCTCTCTGCATCATCATATGCCTTTATTGTGATTCTTCCTGATGTGTCTATCAGATCCTCATAAAGTCCCAATTGTTTTATCAATTTGTATGTACATAGATTAAGCCCGGATCCACCGTCTATCAGGATATGTTTGACCTTGTGCTTATGGATGAGAGCTTCGATGTGCAAAGGTTTGTTATGGTCCTCATCTGCGGGAGCATCTTTGGAGTTAAATACAATGTGTTGCTGGGGAACAAGGTTTCCAATGAGGGTTTGAAATTGGGTGGCATTGATGTTATCAGGAACGCATGATTGGAGAAGGGCTTGTTCCAAAATTTCTTTATGGACTGGAGAAGTCTTGAGAAGTTCCAAAATGGAGTTCTGTGCAGGTGTCTTCCCAAGTTGATCAAGGAGGTCATATCGGTGGGTGGAAGACATGGGTGGAGGGTTTGGTGGGGGAGGAACTCCTTGGATGGTTACTCTTCCTCGGTGTGTAGTTGCATTACAGTTATTTTGGAAATGGGAGGTGGAAGGCATGGCACCTTGAATGACTATTCTAGCCGGGTTTGGTCTGCTTTGGGAAGGAGGATTAACTCCTTGGATGGTTATGACATTGACATGATTGTCTGCAGGTTCAGTGCGACTTACTAAAAAATCAAAACCGGTTACGTGATTAGCATAGTCATAATCCATTATGTTAGATGATGAGCCTTTTCCTTTATCATGCTTTGGGAAGGGTTCTTGGTACATTTTGAGTTTGTCATTGTTATTACCAGGTTTTGCATTTGCTACCTCAATCTCACCTCTATCAATGAGATCTTGTATGTAGATCTTCAGTTTCATACATTTTCGTGTATCATGTCCCTTGATACGATGGTATTCACAATACTCATTTTCATTATACCATCTTGGTTTAGGTTGATTGGGATCAAATGGGCGAGTGATTGGAAAAATCACTATACCTGCTTGGACAAGTTTTTGAAACACCACTTCAATAGGCTCAGCAAGAGGAGTGAAATCTCTTGGAGTCCTGTTATTCAATCGGGGTGGTCATCCTTGGATTGAGACATTGTTGTGAGGTTTTTGAGATTGATTTGAATTATTTTGATTGTTGAATTGATGAATATTGGTGGTGGATTTTGGGGGAGTGGCCACGGTTTGGACCCGCTTCACATCAGTTACACCATCATTGACCATGTTTTTATTTTTAGCCCAGAATTTTGGCTTGTCGTTATGATAAGAGGAAGAAATTTGTGATGACTTCTGGTAATGTTTCAAGGTTCCTTCCTCCAACAAGACACGTTCGAGGGCGAGGCCCTTATCGGTCAATTTTTGGAAGGATTTGATACATTGAGATATTAAAGGTCTTGAAAGTTCAGGCACCAAGTTCTTTTGAAATAGTTCAATTTGATGTTGTTCTGGCATGTCCCACTGGAATTTTTTGATAAGATGTCGCCATCTTTGTAGGAAATTGGCGAAGGTTTCTCTAGGCCTTTGTTTTGTATTACATAGGTCCATCATAGAAACATCATTACCCATGTTGTATGCATAGTGGGCCACAAATTTTTCTGCCAAGTCTCGAAAAGAGACAATGGAACCTCGTGGTAAAGATGAGAACCATGCCAGGGCGTCTCCCATGAGACTCTTGGGAAAGAGTCTGCGAAGATAAAGGTCACTATAGGAGAATTCTTGGCATAAGATGTGGAATTCGCGGACATGGTCGCGGGGTTCTCCTTTGCCTTCATACTTGGTGAATTTAGGGATCTCAAATCCCAGGGGATACGGTGCAACTGATATAGATGGGTCATAAGGACAAGGGCAAAACTCTTCGAATGAGTAAGCTTTCCTTTTATTAGTCTTTTCTTTCATGTTTTTGATGATATTCTTCATGTCTTGAATTTCCTTGATGAGGTCTTGTTGTGGACTTTGATATTGATGAATTGTATCTGCCCCAAGAATTGGATGAACTAAAGAAGGTGCACCACCACCAATATATTGATATGATGAGGAAGTGGGAACGTGGGATGTGATGACCGATGTTGCTGGGGTTCGTGTGATAGTTGGTTGCGATCCGCCAACTGTTGTGACGGGATTGAATGCGGTCTGGATAAAATTTGCGACATTGTTGGGAGAAAGGGAAGTTTGTGGAATAGAAATATGTGGTTGAATAGAAGGAGGTGGTATAGAAGTTTGTTGGAGAATGGATGAGATTGGATTTGATAGTGGTATGGATGGTAAGGAGGAAGAAGGCGGGATGGAGATCGTGGTGGGAGGTGTTGCGGGTGGCATTGATTGGGCTTGGATGATTGATGGGGCTGCAATTGATTGAGTTTGAATAGTAGGTGCAGCACTTTGTGTGGGAGCGAGGTCTCCTTGTGGTTGTTGGACGAGAGCGGATCTATTAAATTCAGGTGGAAGTTGAGCTCCATGTTCAAGAAGAGTTTTCAGAAGTGTAGTAGGATTGTGTTTAATAAATTTTTCTATCATCTCTTGGTTATAAGAATCCGCTAGGAAAGTTTGCACTTCCGAACAAAGTTCATCTTGGTTAACCATGTCAAGATTTTGGCTTTGATCTTGATCGCTTGGTTGCCCACTTTGTGTATGATCTTGCATGGGATCTTCATATAGGACACCAATGTCTGGCATGCCATATTGTTGATCAGCCATCTTTTTTTTTTGGGATCGAGTTGCGACCATACACGATATTTGTGATGAAAAGACTTAGGAAAAAAGTGATGAAATGACTTAGAAAATTTGTGATGGAAGGATTTTAGAAACTTGTGATGAAAGGACTTAAGAAATTTGAGAATGAAAGGACTTAAGAAATTTGTGATGAAAGGACTTAAGAAATTTGAGGATGAAAGGACTTAAGAAATTTGTGATGAAAGGACTTAAGAAATTTGTGGATGAAAGGACTTAAGAAATCTGAGGATGAAAAGAATTAAGAAATTTGTGATGAAAAGACTTAAGAAATTTGAGGATGAAAGGACTTAAGAAATTTGTGATGAAAGGACTTAAGAAATTTGAGGATGAAAGGACTTAAGAAATTTGAGATGAAAGGACTTAAGAAATTTGTGGATGAAAGGACTTAAGAAATTTGTGGATGAAAGAACTTAAGAAATTTGTGATGAAAGGACTTAAGAAATTTGAGGATGAAAGGACTTAAGAAATTTGTGATGAAAGGACTTAAGAAATTTGTGGATGAAAGGACTTAAGAAATTTGGGATGAAAGGACTTAAGAAATTTGAGGATGAAAGGACTTAAGAAATTTGAGGATGATTGATGAAGAAGGTATGGTAGTGATGGTTTAGAAGAAAACTTGATGACTAGGTTGTCTTTGGCATGAACATGAAGGATCTATTTAAATGGCAAGTTGTATGAAGGGATATGACCACCCTGATTTGGATGATAGTAGGTGTTTCAAGGGACAAACTTGAATGTTGACGTAGAGGATAAACTCTTAGCTTCTCTCTTAGGCTTATGAAAAATGGGACGGACAGAGTTTTGACGCAATTTTGAACTTGGTGTGGGTAATAACTTGGACAATTTGTTTGTGTCTTGACAAATATTTTTGCAAATTTTTTTGGGGATAGTGATGTGTTTTTAGTCTACTCTTGGCAAGTATGTATCAAACAAAGCAAACACAATGATTAAATGCATATTATCTCAAAGACACTCATGCTCATATACAACATTCTTAAGGCTGGCAAGGACAATAGTCATTGAATCCCAATTGGTTTCCCATCTACGCTTACCCAGAGCGGACACTTAGATGCTTGACCCCACTGGCTCCCCTCCACGACACTCACTTCTCGGGGCAGCCAAGCATCAATTCCCATGAAAATTCCTCATGGCGAACTTTGTGTCTCTACTAAGGGCCGTAAGAATATGGGCCGCTTCAGAGGTCCGACCTCCTGCACCAATGACTAGAGGGTTTTTGGCCACTATGAACAAGGTGTTTTGTAAGTCTTCCCGTTAGGAGCTACCCTTCGAAGTTGCGCAAGCGCAATTGAGGCCTATAGCCCAACGAAGCACCAAGAACTTAGTAGTCATGCAAGCATGATTGAGATCTCTAGGATCCTACTAAGCACCCAATGTGAGAGTGAACTCTCATATAGCCCCAACCGTTAACCCTTTCGTAGTCAATAGCCTATTTATTATAGTGAGTTGGGAACCCCAGGTCCGGGTGTACTCACTTGGGTCATTCCCCTCTTACCTTCTCAAAGAGCAAGTTGGGAGGGCAGGCCCGCTAGAGATAAACACACAATCAAACAAGAAAAGGTTGGAGGGTCTAGATTTCTGATCGTCTAGTAAGACGAGAGCATACTTTCCTACCTTTACACTCTTCTTAAAGACACATGAGACAATGGTTCATTCCATTTTAATTAATATCTAGGTGCCTAATTTAAATAAATGCACAATATTTGGTTGAATCAACTAGGCAACCTGCAAAACCACTTGATTAGTAGTTTGAAAAATGGAGTCTTCAAAAAGCATCCTGCAAAACAACTTGATTAGTAGTTTGGAAAAATAGTCTTCAACAAGCGTCCTGCAAAAAATCAACAAAATGACAAAAATATTAATTTTTTTTAATTTTTTGGGAATAAATAGAAAAACATGAATAAAAACTTTTTTACTAATGACAAATGTGGATTTGAAGAAAGCTTTGATGGGTAAATGGGGTTTGACTAGGTTTTTACCACTTTCTAAGGGATATGCAAGCGAAAAAATGGGGATTTTGGAGGAGAGATGAAGGAATGGGAAAATTTGTCCAAGAGGGACAAAGAAGCAAAAGTTGAAGATGGATAATATGGGAAAAACTTGGAGGTGATTGGATGAAAAGGGAAGAAGTTATGGCAAACCCTAAAAATAGAGAAATATGGGATTTTGGGCTTCAAAAAGTGGATTTTTGAGATAAGGCCTCCAAGGAAGAAAATGTGGAAAATGGCAACGTAGAGAATATGGTGAAGTTTAAAGGGAAATGGAGTCAAGATAAAGAAGATATGACAAAAAAACAGAAAAAAACCCTAAATTTAATAGAATAGAAACCCTAAATTTAACAAAACAGAAACCCTAGATTTAACAGAGCAGACAGAAACCCTAGATTTAATAGAGCAAATTGTCGCACTAAACAGAATAAAATAAAAATGTCAAAGGTCCAGATTTCTGATTGTCTAGATAGACAAGAGCATACTCTCCTACTTTCACACTTTCCTGCGGGCGGACAGATTATATTTAAACAGAGCAGATAACATGAAATAAATAAATTAAATGCAGACTACAGTTAGCGCCTAAAATTTTCAGACAGATTAACAAAGCAGACAGTAGCACTACACAGATAGAAAAGTGTCAAAGGTCCGGATTTCTGATTGTCTAGATAGACAAGAGCATACTCTCCTATTTTCACACTTTCCTACGGTTAGAGCATACAGTCGTGCTAAACATAATAGAAAAGTGAAAAGTCTGGATTTCTGATTGTCTATATAGACAAGAGCATACTCTCCTACTTTCGCACAGATTATACTAAAACAGAACAGACAACAAATCAAATAACAAATCAGATAACAGAGTTGTCGTGCTGCAACAGAAACATAAAAAAAGAAAGAAACATAACAGAATAAGGAGGAGCTATCGCGCATAAATGCAGAGCCACGATTCTGGAACCTGCGAAAAAGATATATATATATATATATATATATATATATATATATATATATATATATATATATATATATATTTTTTTTTTTTTTTCTGCAGTCGCGCTATTCTGGAACTTGCGTCTTACAACTCACAAAAACCTTAAAAAAAAAAACAATAACATTAGTTCTCAGGGATGTGAGTCCCACCGGGCGTGCCAAAATGAAGAGGGAAAAATAGATTTGAAAGGTAAACTGATCAAAACATAACGAAATAAACATGCAAAATGCTAAAATATCATAAAAAGACCATTTCACCTTGCTATTTTACCTTCTCCTTCGGATTGAGCTTGATAAAGTGAAGGCGCCCCTTGATAATGCTCCACTTGATGTGCTCCTTTGATTGCTGGATGTGGATGGCTCTCCAATATTGTGCACAAATGATAAGGATGAGATGATCAAGTTGCCAAGATGATTTTCCTGGGCTCAAAAGGGCAGCATAAGCTTACTGAATTTCAAGAAGTTTTTAATGAAGGGATGGAACCCTATTTTATAGGAAGAGGAGAGGAAAACGGATGGCTAGGATGAATTCGAGATGAAGGGCTAAGATTTACTTGTGAGGTCACACAAGGTCCAAGAGAGGGTGTGGAGACCAAGAAATATGCCTTAAAGGCATTTCGTATCTCCACACTCTACAAGATGCATTGGAGGAATTAAAAATTCTCCAAAAACGGATATTATGGGGATTAGAAGAATAAAAAGGAATTAAAAATTCCTTGGGAGAGGGAAATGCCTAGAGGAATGTGAGATTTCGAAAATCTTACATTCATCTAGAAAAAGAGCATTTAAAGCAAGTGGTTGGATGAAAGGACAAAGAGTTGACTTTGTGGCTAATCATGATGATTAGCCATTAACGACTCATTAGGAGGGGAATTAGAGGAAATGTTAGGTGGGATTTATATTTGTAGGAGAATTTGACTAAAAGAATAATGTTAAGTGAGTTTAGGGAGTTTCTAGAAGAATTTATTAGGTTAATGATGAATTAAGAAGATGATTTGTAGGAATCATGTAGGTTAACTAATTAATTGAAATTAATTAGCTAAGAGGAAGATTTGTGAGGATTTGATTTTTTAGAAGAATAAAGAAAGGGATTGATTTATTAAATAAATCAATCATATGCTATAGTGACAATATTAATTATATTTAATTAATATTGAGAAGAATTTTAATTAACATAATTAATTAATTAATTATGTGAGGAATTAAAAAATAATTAAAATAATTATTTTAAAGTGTCTACAAATAATTATAGAAAGAAGAGAGGAGAGCGAATAATGAAATATATTGATAAAGGGAAGATTGCTTTATCCCTGAATAAAGATGTTTTGAGAACTGCTATTGAAACAGGAGGAAGGATACTAGCCTATACATCTAAGGTTTCATTTTTCTACACTGATTTGATTAAGAGGCGATAAGAGACAAAACATGATTTGGAAAGGATATGTACTTCCTACATACCTTTACAGGATTCATCCTTAGCATTTGGCAAATTAGTTGATGTTTTGCAAAATCGGTTAGAAGTCTATGATTATGAACAGGCTAAGAGACTCTGATCCTTGAAAGAACTAAAGAAATAGTTGAGACCCAAAGTGGACATCCTACAATGGGCATACAGGGATGCAGAAGCAGTTTTGGCAACTCGAGAAATGAGCACAGTGGATGCGATGGAAGAATTCGCTGCATAGGTTATGACAACCATTGAGATCAGTAAAACCTTATTGGAAACATGGGAAACTGATTTTTCTTAGATGAAGATCACTTTCAGTGACATTTTGTTGAGAATTATAGTGAACACTCATTGATAAAGACTCTTACATTTTTGTATATGTAATTTTTTGATGCAAATTTTTCTATAATATATATGTATTTTACTTTTCAATTTGGCATTGTTGTCAAAGGGGAAGTAGAAATATGTATGTGTTGTGAAAATTTTGTATGTATTATTAAGGGTTGTTAAGGGGGAGTAGAAATATGTTTGTACATTTTTTTTGTAAGCACACTTAGTTGTAAAGTTGTAAAATTTTCTAAGTGTTGCCATCAATGCCAAAGAGGGAGATTGTTGGCTTGATGATGATTGTAATGGATGACTTCATGTGTTGTCATTGATAGAACATGTATACACATACACATATGTTCACATTGTAATAGTCATCTTAGTTAAGACATACCAATATTACTCCTAAGTCTTTGTATTGCAAAACCGGTATTATATGTATAGTTAAGTTCAAATGGTTTAGAGGGTGTCTAACCGATATATACAGGAATGGCTTGACACTAGCATGGAGATTCAACGAAGATAATCAAAGAAGCAAATGGAGGAAAATCAGTCTACGAGTTGGATGAGGTTAACTCTTAACCATTATCAGCGTTCCAACCGGTTTCATTGATTGTGTGATGAGTTATCACCGGTCGTGAGGAGTTATCCCTAACCAATAGTTTTGGTGGCAATCTGTGATGAGTTATGTTAGATTGTCCAGATGCACTGCACCTAGGAAATTGTGATATGATTCCTGATCCGACATGAAATCTAATGTTTATATAATGACATTATGATGAACTAAAAATTTCATGATGCAAGATAGAAGTGTTAAGTTGTTGAAGGCATTACAAAGTATGTCGGTGATGCAATTTTGAGTGAGCAAAAGAGGATCTATTCAAGCAAGTTGTGCTACTTCTATATCACACCACCTGTTGTTTTCTAATCACTACAACAGTCAAATCCCTTAATCAGGTAAGCTCTAACAAGCTTCAATGTACAAATCCTCTAACAAGGTGATCCATTAGTTTGGGTTTGAAATCCTCTATCGAGGTTACTCCTAACATCGTACTACCTTTGACAGGGTATAGCTTCTAATAGAGCTTTGGGATCATTAACAGGATTCGCTCCTAGCAGAGCACTTTTGTAGGCCTTAAGTGGTTAGTTACCTATTTCTGTAGATAGTTAACTTGTGAGTCCCATCTCACCATGGTTTTTCCCAGTTGGGTTTTCCACGTATAAACACTTGTGCTATGGTGGATATTTTACTTTTTGTGGATGCTTTAATATCATTTTGGATTGCATGCATAGTATTTAGTAAACCGATTAAGTATCTTTTCTGGTCTGTGTTTCAAGTGGTACTATTTTTGCTGTCACCGATTCACCCCCCTCTCAATGCTTTATAAGTCTATCACATGTATCTCACCAAATTTCATTTCCTTGAAGGTTTGGACAATGAATTCCTCATGTTTGGACTCATCCACTCCCATGACTATGAGGTTAATTTTCTTTGTTTCTTAAAATTCTTTCATCTTTGTTTTTAATTAAAAATCTTTGAACTCCAAGGTGTGGATGAACTAATCATCATCTAGAAATTTCATGAACATGGCTACCCTTTCATTAGCAATGTTAATAGACTCTGCTCATTTTGACACTTGGGCTTCATAGCCATGTGTCTCCTCCTGATATCCTGGTGGATCAATTTGTGACTACTTCGTTGCTTCATCTCCTCTCAGGGCCCTTAGCACACTAGCAGCTTCATTCATGTCACTCTCTCCTTCATATTTGTCATAAGGTACAAGGGGGTCAAGATAATTCATCTTTTATTTCGTAGTAGGAGGAGAAATAAGATAAACCTCCTCTGTAGACTCATCATCTGAAACATTGTGTATAACAACCCCTTGGGGTTTCTTGGTTGGAATAGTGGCCTATTTTGGTGGAGACCCACCACATATTGATTTACCATATATCCTTTCAAATTTGTCCAGGCACAATTCAATTCTTCTTAATTCATTTGTTTCTTCATCATAAAATCCAGGGAAAGTGGGTTCCCTTTTCTTTCTTCCTCTATCCTTGTTATGACCTACCACTTTTTCCTCCTTTGCACAATTTCTCCATATGATGTGAAATTTCTAACTAATTCCTCTTTTATCAAGACTTCATGTGAGACTGATTTAACAATAGAACCAATGTGATACTCAGGATCCCACATTCTCTCTTTTCCAGACTTTAGTAAAAAATTGGTTTTTATATAGTTGTAGTTTTTCCAACATATTAGAACCAATGGAAAATCCTACAAATGTCACATGATGAGGCATGCATTCCCCTTTTCTCCTTGGTGCAATTAACTCTTTTTCTAGCCACACCATCTACCACACAAACTCCAAAAATGCCAATCTATCTAGCACAAACATAGGTAGAAAATGAGGAGTTTGGGAGCACCCATAGACCCAAATAATAGTATTTTCTCCCATATAAAACCAATCAGTGAAGTTGTGAGTGTGACCCTTTTCTGGATTATAGGCTAGGGGCCCCAATACTCTCCTTATATCAAGTGTTAATCTCTCAGCTAAATGATTGAAAAGACCAAAGTTAGTGATAACAAAGGAGTCACAAAAGACCTTGTAGTCTGCATCTCCTATCCCATAAGTAACACCTGAACTATACTGGTAGCCTATTTCCATTCTCATCCACTACTCCCAATTTTAGCATTTTCACAAAGGCTTTCTTATTTTGAAACATGACCAATTAGCATAACAAGGAATAATGACGGAAGTTGTTGCTTTTCTTCTCTTTCCAAGCCACTAGCTGCTCATATAATTTCCTCTCAATCTCAGAGAAAAAATTGAATTTGAGGTTTACCTCAGAGTTTTGTATCCTCATTGCCATATACATTAGTGATATTGGCATTTTGGTCCTGGCATCTTCTTCCAATATCTGACACAAGGAAAAGTAAGTCATCCAAAAATACACAAGAAAATCATCAACAAGGAAAGGTTTGTTGCCTTTTATCATCAAAGGCTGATTATTAATGCCCCTTCTCCTATAGTATGGAAGCTCATCCTTCTTGAATGTCTTACACAACTTGTTGTAGTCCATTGCAAATTATTCTAGGTCCACCTTAGTGAGAGCTTGTTTATTCAATATGAAACAATCAATAATAGAAGACCTGGTAATCACTAGCAGAGGGTTCCCAATTGTCATCCTGCTAGTTCTAGTGATAGGGTGGTAATGATCTGCCAACATCTGAACTAACTCATGATCCACAAAAATATTTGGCACAATTAATTTTTCAACATCATAGGTCCAAGGATTTGACACAAGGATTTTCCCACTTTTGTTCTTGTAAAAGTACCAAAACAAGTCCCTTCCTGAAATTGGAAATGAAGGATCTCTACAATCCTCCATTTTGTCTTTAAACATATTCTTGGCTCTTGTGTCTGCTGAGCCAGGCAATGCATCTAACTAATTTCTGTAGAGGCCTTTTGGTCGAGTTTGTGACCTTAGGTTTTTTTATCAAGACCCTGATCGTTTTTAGAGCTTTCTCCCTTCCCAATTTCTCCTTTCCTCTTAGGCAGTTTTATTTGTGCTCCTCATTCAAAATTCAAACACTCTCACAAATATGCTAGCTTGAAGAGGCAATTTGGTATTTGTGATTTATTGTGCATGATTCTAGCTCGATCCTTCTCGCTATAGAGATCAACCTGCATAATTCTTAAGCTTGGAATGAAAATTTTGAGTTGGAAATCAACTATTAATGGTGACGTTTGGGGTTTTTTCTGCATTTAATTCCTTCATGAGATTAAGCACTTTGCTACCCTTTTCATAATAATGATGATATCGTCGCCAACTCGTCTCGACTCATTGTTTTCACTATATCGCAAACAATTTTTATCATTCCTATTTTATTGTTGCGAAATGCTGATAACATGTATCACTATATCACTACACTTCCTTCTCTCTTATTCTGGCTCTTCGCGGTACGATGAAATTACTTTGCACCATTGTCGCTACATCGCAACATACTTTCTCGTTATTCATATCCTTCTCATGATATAGTGATATTTTATTAGGTTATCACTAAATCATAACCTTCTTAAATCCAAAATGTTTTTTGCTAGCAAAATAACGACAACATTGCATGAGTTTGTCTTTTTTATCAACACATTGCTACTCGCCAAATATAATAGATCGTGGGGTCCGCGAAATGGCAATGTCACAACCTTAATTGTTGTTTCGCAAACTGTTTAATTTGATGTGATATAAGTCCTACAAAATAGTGAAACTCATATAGCCTTTGTTTCCTCCTTTGCTATTTTGCAAGGCACTCAGATTAATGAGATCTAGGATTGGCGAAACAACAAATTTAATGTGCCTTATGTCCCTTTTCCCTGTTTCGCTAGATGCTTGGTATAATATGATGTAGATCTCGCGAAATAGTGATATTTAGTTTACTTCAATTTCCTTTTCATTGTTTCACAAGAGGCCTGATATAACAGAGATATGACTAATGGAGATAATCGAGGATTGAGATATATGGCGGTTTGTAGTGGCTCTCTAAGACAATAAATGGGATTTTAGAAAAGAAGAGTGGGGTATTAAGGTATTGGCTAGCATATAAGGATTTCATTGGGAACATGATTCTTGCATAAGGTTTTCTTATATCTCAAAGTATTTTATATTATGCTCTGGGATTTTAGGCTAGAAAACACATTGAATTATCTATAATCATGGAGCTTGACTCGTGCATAGGTATAACTGTATTTTTCTTAGTACAGTAGTGGGAAAATAATTTAGAAGATCATGATCTTATGGAAACTCATTTTGCAGGTTCCAACAAGCACTAGGAATTTACCAAGATTGAATCCATAACATAATACTAATTACCAATTGAATAGATACCCTACAAACTAAATCCAGAGTTAAAAAAAAAACTATGAAATATGATTAAATATTTACAACCCAAGGCATTGCAATACCTATCTATTTATGTTGATAGAAAAACCCTAATATCTAAACATTCTTTTAAGAAATGTAATATATAAATGTATAGGTCGAGTATCCCTAAAATTTGAATCAACCTCTAAAACTATAAGCCATAAAGAAAAGTTGGACAACCAGGGACATTGTAATATTACTATAACACATAAAACCTAATGACCATGCCTTCATAACTATATGGCATACCGAAACATAATGCAATTAAAAACTCCACACTACAAATCTAATTATTAAAGGCAAACACCAAAATATAATAATATCTAAACATTATATCATGCTAAAAATATAGCTTGGGCAAGGAATTTGATTGGCTGGGCGATATGATTTAATGTTTGGTGTGGTGACAGGTTATGCTTGGCCGAATGACATGCAACCTAGACAATGAATGGTTGGGAGCACTGGTGAAGGTCTGGCGTGGGCTAAGCACCCCTCCCCACACATAGGCGAGAGAGAGGGTTCCCCCACACTGCATGGGAGGTGATCCACGTCACGTGGTCACCCTCCCCACGTGGTTGGGAGACAATCCCTCCTATGTGGGTGGGTGCCACACTACATGGTCCCCCCATGCAGTTGGGTTACCACCCCTACCAACCCCCCAATTCCATACAGTACACTGAGCACAAACAAAACACAAGGCTAATAAAATGAAAAATTGTTGGTACACTCAAAATAAATATATACACGCCAAAGATAACATGCTAATAACTTACAATTTGCAAGCCTTCCCTACTAGTTATAACATGTCTAAGTTGGTAAAAAAAACTGGTTGGATTAATTCTAATGTGGTTACAATTCGCTCAAGAATTGAGAGATCTAATTCTAATAACAAATTTATAACCTTGAGACATTAATACTACAACATAAACACATTGACTAAAACTGTTGGCAATAGACACTATTTCGATGAAGATTGATGCATGAGAAATGCTTAGGGGTTGTCATTGGTGGCAACTCAGTCCAAAAATCATATGCAGTGCATGTAGATTTGATTTATCAGAAGTTGGTTCATAAGGCATAAGTTTGGAAGGTGGAACACAGTAACTGGTAGAGTATGATTTCAATGTGCACATCTTGATTTTGGTTGCGGCGATAGAGGCAGATGATTCAAGGTTCGAGGAATATTATTTTGTAATACTGACATCCGTTATTGATTTGTGAGCGAGATTGAAGGTTCGGTATACAATAATTCAGGTAGAATAGAGCTATTTTGGTGTAACGTATGTTGTAGAATTCTTGGGTTGATTTCCATGATTGATTTTATGTTTGAGGAGATTGAGCCGACTTGTGTGAAGCTTATTTTCATCTTTTTTTTGTCCCCATATGATTTTGTGGACGGATTGAGCTGATTGAAGGTTGCATGTTTCATGTTGCGTATTATGTAGATTTTGGAAGCCAACATGAGAATTAATTTATTTTGTTGATGCAGATATATAAGATCTATTTGGTTGAGCATTTTGGTGAATGTAATGAGCGCGAGAATTCTGTATGAGTGAATGTGTGAAGTTTGGTTAATGTGATTGAAGGTTTTGGTGGTCCATTGTATGTCAGTGCACAAAATAGAGAAGAGAGACAAAACAGTTGCAAAAGTCAAACTGAGCCTAATCAAAACTGCTATTTGGCATATGCAAATGATATTATTTAGTTCATTTATTATTGTAATCAATTGCAATCACCTATAAGGCAGTGAGACTTCCTTCGGGTTGTATCCCTTTTGTAATTGAGTAGTGAGCTCTAGGCAGTGTACCTGAATGCAAATACATTCCCCTTCATCTAATATTGTCATACTCCTGATCAAAGCATAATAATATTGTGGGTTCAAATCCCACCGTGGTTTTTCCCTTTCTAGGTTTCCACGTAAAATACTGGTGTTATGGTATTGTGGTTGATTGGTTTATGTTTATACATCTTACTTTCATTCTTATACATTTGGTTGTTTAAGAATCAGGTTAATAACTTTGCAAATTGCAGAACACTAATTCACCCCCCTCTTAATGTTCATTGATTCCAACAATTGGTATCAGATCTTAGTTCCTTGGAAGAATCCTAACAACTTGAGGAAGATGCCAGAGATTGAATCAATGGACTCCGATTTACAAAAGTAGCTTACTGTGACACTTGAAGATCTTGATGTAGAGATGAAAGAAAAGAGTAGCTTGAGGAGAAGTTTGGATGCTATTGAGGATTTCATTGAATCTCTGAAAGAACAAGTGAGTACATCTAGATAGAAGAGAAAGGAACTTATGGATAAACTGAAGGAGAAAAAAGAACAAAGCATTGACAATCAAGCCATACAAGACAAGATAGATGAATGCGAGAAGCTTTCTAGAGATAATGCAACCTTGAAGAATGAGATGCAATCTATTATGATGAAGCCGACAAAAGAGATTGAAGATTGAAAGAAGAATAATGAAAATATGACTCAATTGTTGAAGGATAGATATAATAAATGTTGTAGGTTGAACTATGAGAATGATCCGTTGAAACTTGAATTGGTGCAATGCAAGAATGATGGAAAAGAACTTGAAAGGCAGATCATAATTTCGAGAGATGAGATTTTGACTAGAAGATACATCCTTTATTTTTACTATTTTTTTATTTGAAAGTGACTCAAAGAGGTTTTCAGTAGGAGACCCTTGATTTTTTGTTTCCTTTTTACTTTTGCGACTAAGGAGTTCCTCTTCCCCAAAATAGGATTGAGGATCAATCTTGTACACACACGCAGAGTCTTGCCCCCAGTTAGATGAAGGCTTTGTAGCACCCATGAATTCTAAGATTGTTTCATCACTTTGGAAAATGTCAAGGTGTGTGATTATTTGTTGGTCCCGATCAATAAGTTCGAGATCGTGGAGGGAAAGCTCAATGGTCAACATAAAAATTTCAAAAAAGGAAGGGGAGATATTGACATCATCATAGGCTCTCTTGATTTCCTCTTCTGGAATGTCTTCGATGTTGGCATTGAATTTGTCATTGATTGCAACATGTGTGTGTGTAGGGCTGATTTGATGAGGTTGCAGATAAGATGATGCAATGGATAAGCATGCAAAGATGATTGTGCTCAAGGCATTACTGGTGAAGATGCCGTATGATATGTGCCTCATAAGAAGATGAAGACGTAGGTCATAAAGTTCTACAGGCTTTGAGCCTCTAGGTCTGACTTAGAGAAAGTGCAGTTGCAGTTTTGTATAACACACCATGTTAGTTGCTCTCTTTTACAGGTAGTGTTAGTTGTCACGCTGTGTTAGTCACACTCGGGGACACAAAATGAAAGAATGAATTGTATCATTGAGATGTGTATTTGGACAAGGAAGGCACATGTCAAAGAAGGGTTTAAGGACCGGTAAATAATTCTCTTAACCGGTAATGATTTTTGGTTTGGCGGTGATCTACATCAAGTTCACGTGTTGATGATAACGTGGTATAAACTGCATGATGAGTTTGAAAGATATTTTGGAGCATTTGGAGAACAAATTTCTTGGGAATGTGCAAAGCGCTTAGCGGAATGTGCTAAGGGTTTGACTTTGTACCAGATCGACTTGTTGTGATAATTTATGATCATTCAACGACTGATATTGATTTATAATTGATTGTAATGATCCCTATGATGATCTATGTAGTAAGTCTTAGGGTTTTGATGCTGACCTAGTTGTAAAAGTTATTTATGTCAGCAAGGTTGATGTTTTGGAGTGTCGGTGATTTTGAGAAGCGTGAGAAACTAAACCAGTGAGTGTGAGAAGATTTGCTAGAGAGATGCAAAGGCAAGCTATAGAGTTCTATACACAGATCATTCAATTTTGTTCTCTAACAATTGCAATAGCTAAAATCCCTTAACCAGGTAGGTCTTAATAGCCCTCACATTGTAAAATCCCCCAACAGGGTGACTCAATATCTTAGTCCTAAATTCTCTTGCGAGGTTGATCCTAATAGGTCAAAGCTTCTAACAGGCGGAGGAAAATCCCTTAACCAGGTGACTCCTAATAGGGTCTTCTCCTAACAGGGCATCATTGTAAGCTTATAACTGGACTTGGCTCCTAATAGGGCGCATTCTAAAAGAGTACAAAATATTTGTGGGTACTAATTCCCACCACGGTTTTTCCCTATTTGGGCTTCCATGTGAAAAACATGGTGTTCATGTGTGGTATGCTTTTCTTGTGATGCTCATGTTTTATTTCTGATAACTAGTAAAGATAGTTTATGTTTGTTTATCAGAGATCTTAAAGTGGTTACTGGTATTGATGATTATATGATTGATGAAGCATTTTGATCAGTTAATAAGTTGGTAACTATGTTTGTCGATCTGATATTGAATTGATGGTTGATTTGATTAATAAGTTTGCATAAAAGGAAATGATTATCTAGATCTGATAAGGAAATTTGTGGGTACTAATTCCCACCACGGTTTTTCCCTATTTGGGCTTCCATGTGAAAAACATGGTGTTCATGTGTGGTATGCTTTTCTTGTGATGCTCATGTTTTATTTCTGATAACTAGTAAAGATAGTTTATGTTTGTTTATCAGAGATCTTAAAGTGGTTACTGGTATTGATGATTATATGATTAATAAGTTTGCATTCTAAAAGAGTACAAAATATTTGTGGGTACTAATTCCCACCACGGTTTTTCCCTATTTGGGCTTCCATGTGAAAAACATGGTGTTCATGTGTGGTATGCTTTTCTTGTGATGCTCATGTTTTATTTCTGATAACTAGTAAAGATAGTTTATGTTTGTTTATCAGAGATCTTAAAGTGGTTACTGGTATTGATGATTATATGATTGATGAAGCATTTTGATCAGTTAATAAGTTGGTAACTATGTTTGTCGATCTGATATTGAATTGATGGTTGATTTGATTAATAAGTTTGCATAAAAGGAAATGATTATCTAGATCTGATAAGGAAATTTGTTGTGAAGATTTGGTTTAACTGTTGAATGTTTTCAGATCTAAGATATGTTTATTTTGGTGTTGAAAGTTTCAGTTTTTGTTAATATTGATTCACCCCCTCTTAGTATTAACTGGATCCTCTAGGTTTATCAATTGGTATCAGAGCTTTGGTCCTCTATGTGCAGAAAGCCTAACAGCTTGAGGGAAAGATTCTGTAAAAGATGATGAAGGAGGGTCCCAAGTTTACCAAGGACAACTATAGGATATGGAGTGATTGGATGAAGATCTACATTAAAGGAATGGGTTCACAATACTGGAACCATGTGATAACCAAGTATGTTGCACCTACTACCAATCCCTTGACACCGGATGAGCTCAAAGAACAACAAGAAAACATTCAGTCTCTTGAAGCAATTGTAAGTACTCTGTCCGACTCTAAATATATTGATGTTCATGGATTAGAAACTACAAATGAAGTATGGGAGAAATTAAATTTAATCTATGGAGGAGATGAACATGTACAAAGGGCAAAGGAAGAGAGTCTAAGAGGAAAATTTGATGATATTAAAATGGTTGACGACGAGAACATAACTCAATATGGACAAAGGATTAAGGAAGTTGTAGGAGGAATAAAGAGTGTCTGAGGTAAGATTGAAGATGATACTATTGTTAGCAAAATGCTTAGAACTCTTTTACCGCAGTATTCTATCAGAGTGTTTTCTATTCAAGAACTGAGATCCACTTCAAAAGATAAATTTACTATTGATTTTTTAATTGGAAAGTTAACTGCATTTGAACTTAATAGTTTTGATAATAGTGTTTCCAAACCTTCTGAATCTTCCTTTAAGGCTTCAGTAACAAGTACATCAACGCGGAAAGGAAAAGATGTTTGTCATAATCATGACTATAGGTCTAGTTATGGCAGTAGCAGAGGTGATGGTGATGATGAAGATCATTTGATGGAACTTGAGGCATTACTGGCTAGAAGATTCCCTAGAGGAACATGTAAATATAAAGGTAAATTACCCTTGAAGTGTTTCTCTTGTAGTAAGATTGGACACATAGCTACTAACTACCCTAACACTAATAAGAAAGATAAGTTTAGGAGATTCAAAGGAAAAAGAAAGAAAAAATGTTATGTTGTAGTAAATGAAGGTGTGACCGATGATGAATCGGAAGAAGATGACAATGAGGAGATAGTATTTGTTGCTATGAAGGAGGATCTGACTGATGAGAAGGCTTTGGTGTCTCATATGGATAATAATGATGAATGGATAATAATGATTAATGGATAATAGATAGTGGTTTCTCACACTGTTAGGATTAATGATAGTTCCAAAGATACTGGGAGGAGAGGGTGAATCATTATCTAACTGGTTAACTGAATATTTGACCTTATTAAGTATTTTGCATTCCAAAACAGTGTACTGGTAAATAAGAATTAATGCAGTAAATAGGAACAATAAAGACATCATAGAAAACACACCATAACATAAGATATTTAATGAGGAAACCCGATGTGGAAAAACCTCAGTGGGATTTGTGACCCACAATATTCACTCACTGGCCAATGAATGGATATTACTTACAATGTGGTGGCTGCACATGCAGGAAGGCCAACTGCCTAGAGCTCACTATTCAATATACAAAATGGAAGTCTCACTGACTTACAAAATGGATTATGAGAATCCAATATAATGTACTGCTACAATTTAGCATCTACTATGGCAGGTTCCGTACCGATTTAAGCTCATACTATAACCATAACCTTATACAAAATCTGCCTTAATATTCGCTCATCACTTCTGCCATATCCATCATATGTCCATATCAAAATGATTTACAAGATCTCATACATATATGAGTCTATTACAATATGCCCTGTCGGTTGGGGTGTCGGTATACATTGTTGTCACTATCAGTGAAGTGTCTGCCGGTGGTTGTGTCTGTCGGTGGTTTACCAGATGAATGCCACAAGGTTGCCTGAAGGTATCCACATGGTTGCAAGGTTTCCATCAATGACAACATCTTCAATTCTCATTAGAGTGTATAATGCCAACACACACCACATGACCAGTGATAAAAGTAAGTTCCTATCCCTTGAAGAGTTTGATGGAGGTGTTGTAAGATTTGGTAATAACTCTCCCTACATGGTTAAAGGTAAAGGATCAATTTCATTAAATGGGAAGAGTAATGAAGATGATGTCTTTTGGGTTGGTGGAGTGTGCAGGATTTTTGGAAATAATGGAGAATTGATTGCTACTGGGAAGCAAACTAGAGGTAGTTTATTTCATCCGAGTACTAATATAAATGCTTTTTTGGTGGCGAATATTGGAGATAGCTGGTTGTGGCACAAGAGATTTTGTCGTGTCAATTTTGACAATTTGATTAAAGTTAGAAAGTCAAGTATTGTTAGAGGTTCACCCCATCTTGTGAAACCAGACAATGTGTTATGCAAGGATTGTCAGATGGGTAAGATGACCTCTATATCCTTTAAGAGTAAGTCTTTTTCTTCAAAGAATATTGTTGATTTGGTTCATACAGATCTTTGTGGTCCTATGAGGACTAAGAGCTATTTTGGTGATAAGTATTTTATGATCTTTACTGATGATTATTCCAAAATAATGTGGGTAACTTTTCTGAGAGAAAAGTCTAAGGCTTTTAGTAAGTTTAAAGCATTTAAAGATCTTGTTGAGAAAGATATCGAGAAGAATCTAAAATGTTTGAGATCTGACTGGGGAGGTGATTTTACTTCTGATGAGTTTGTGAAGTTTTGTGATGAACGGGGAATTAAGAGGCAGATGTCAGCTCCTAGAACTCCACAACAAAATGGGATAGCAGAGAGAATGAATAGAACAATTGTTGAAGCTGCTAGAACCATGTTGATTCAAGGTGAAGTACCAAAGATATTTTGTAGAGAAGTAGTCAACAATGCTATCTATACTTTGAACCACGTTGATGTAGAGATCTTGTGCCTAGCTCTCCAATTCACCCTTACTCACCCCAACTCCTCAACTCACCCTTTTACTCAAGCTCATCCAAGGTAACTTGTTAGGGTACACTCCTTAGACCTCCAAGGCCTAAAATCTATTGGATTTCCTCCTAGGTATAGCCTCTTGAGGTTTCTTGTTGGTTTTGACCCAAATCTCTGATTTTGAGATGGTCTCCAACTAGGTTCCCAAAGCTCCAACTAGGCTCCAAAGACCTCCACCAAGGATCTTCACTCTAACAACATGTTTAAAGGTTGTGACTATGTTTTGTAGGTATGTTCAAGGTAATTTTATTCATTGAAAATGTCTGCACCTTCCTCCCAAACCCTAGGCTTTCAACTTGCTTCTACCGATTGCTATTAGGCCTAATTGACTAGCCCTTCTTGGACTATTTTTTTGTCTTTTCCCCAAACTTTCCTAGCAAACCCTATATATTTTTACATATTCAAATACCCATTTGTAAGTTAAACAATATCACAAATTTTACCATCTGGGTTTTTTGTACAACTAGGGTAACTGAAAAAGAGCTATTTTTAAGGGGTTTAGGGCTTCCAGGCAGGTTTGGAAGATGTGCTCCAAACTCTTCACCAGTCAAAATAAACAACCCAAAAAATCTTGGATTATTTTATAACACCCATATACCTTTCCAAAACACTATGGTTTTCTGGGGTATCACTTCTCCATGGCTCTAAAAATGAGCAATCTCTGCTGCCCTCACACACTTGCTACAAGCTTGTGTGTTATTCATCTCACCCATTCTCCTCCTTGTGGCCTGAAAAAACACAAAATGCCTACTCTAAAAATATTTATAGAGCCTACCCAATCCATCCACTGGATTGCAACTTGCTCCATTCGTGGATGTTCAAGTAAAATGCATTTTTACAACCAAAACCCCAAGTTTCAAGGGTTTGTGAGAACTTTTACAAAAACAGTGATAACTTTTGATCCAAAGCACTTAAGACCTTCATATTATACTTGTTGGAAAGGTTAAAAAAATTTGTAACTCCCTCTTCTATCATGAGCACTATACCAGACCATACAGGTTGTACAAAAGCATAAATTCAAAGCAAAAACAGTCCAAATGTGAGGAAAAGCATAGGAAACCCTTGGCAAATGAATTGAATGCAAACCAAAAGTTGATTAACATGTTATTGGAGATGCTTAGAAGGTTTTATACACAATTTTAATTTGGTTCCAACCAACTTCCAATGCCATTTCCTTCATGGACAACTTTTGCCTAAAAATGCAAAAGTTGTCATGACCAATTTTTGACAACTTTTACCTATGAGTGCAAAAACACACTCCAAGGCTTTCAAGGCCTGAAAAATAACTCAAATGGAATACCACAATGGATTTCAACCATTTCCAAACATTCTATCAAGTTTCCAGGCATCCACCTGGTACAAACCCAAAATTGACATTTTGACAACATTTCAGAATAATGACAATTTTGGATCCTGAGCACAACAAAAGTGTGGACAACCAAACTATGGCTTCAAAAAGAATCATAGGATTTCTTCCACCTTATTACAACATAAAACTTGAAATCACACAAAAACTCTAAAATGCAAGAAAAGACAACTTTGAGCTAGGTGCTCTGCACCATGAGTACTTGTCAAAAAAGGTAATAACAAAACACCTTATGAATTATGGCATGGAAAGAATCATAGTGTAAGTTATTTCAAAATATTTGGAAGTAAATGTTATATTGAGAGAGATGATTACACTGAAAAATTTGATGCTAAGTTTGATGAAGGCATTTTACTTGGTTACTCTACAAAGAGTAAGGTATTTAAATGTTATATCAAGAGAACTAAGAAGATCATTGAGAGTGCTAATGTGAAGATAGATGAAGTCCTTGAGAAATCCGGTGATTCCAGCAGATCTGAGCCTGAGAAAGATGAAGAAAGACTTGTGTTCATAGAACCGGAAGTGCAGAAGGCTGATGAGAAAAATGTTGTAGAAATAGGTGTTCAGTCAGTAAATGCAGAGAGCGATGAAGAAGATGAAGAACATGAAGCAAGAATAACAACACCAAAACCGGTTATTCCAAGGTATGCCGAGTTAAATCACTCAGAAGAACAAATAATTGGAGATAAACATGCTGGAGTACAAACAAGGAGGAAAATCAGAGAAAATTTGTGTCTGATTTCTACTATTGAGTTGAGAATAGTAAGAGAGGCATTAAAGGATGATGAATGGATTAGTGCAATGAATGAGGAGTTAGATCAGATAGAGAAGAACAAGACATGGACACTTGTTCCCAGACCAAAAGACAAGAATGTGATTGGAACCAAATGGGTTTTTAGAAACAAGTTAAATGAAGAAAGAAAGGTTGTGAGAAATAAAGCAAGATTGGTTTGCAAAGGCTATGCACAAGAAGAAGGAGAAGATTATGGTGAAATATTTTCACCTATGGCGAGATTGGAAGGAGTAAGAATGCTACTTGCTTATGCTTTATTTAAAGGATTTAAAGTCTATCAGATGGATGTTAAATCAAATTTTCTCAATGGCATCCTTGAAGAAGAAGTATACACAGAACAACTGGATGAATTTGCTTTGTTTGAAGACATAGATATGGTTTGCAAACTACATAAGGCACTGTATAGATTGAAGCAAGCACTAAGAGCATGGTTTGAAAGGTTGCATGCACACCTAATCAAGATAGGATTCCAGCATACCAGTGAGGACAACAACATATATCTAAAGACTGATGGACAGAAAGTATTGATAGCTGAAGAATTTGTGGATGACATTATCTTTGGTGGTAATGATGACTTATGCATGGATTTTGCTGAGATGAAAAAGTAATTTGAGATGTCTCTTGTTGGAGGATTAAATTTTTTATTGGGTTGCAGGTCTAGCAGTTGGATGTTGGAACTTTTATCTATTAGAGTAAGTATATCAAAGAGGTGTTGAAAACATTTGGCATGGAAGATTGCAAACCAGTTGGTACTCCGATGGTGACAGGATGCAAGTTGTCTAAGAAAGATGACGCACCATCTGTGGATGAGAAAGAATACAGGTCTATGATTGGTAAATTACATTTTGCATTCATAGCAGACTAGATATTGCACATGTTGTTGGATTGGTTGCTAGATTTCAAAAGGATCCCAAGGAGACTCACTTGGTAGCAGTGAAAAGGATATTCTGGTACCTGAAAGGCACAATAGATTATGGTTTGTGGTATCCTTATAAAGGAAATTTCTCTTTGGATGTGTTTACTAATGCAGATTGGGCAGGCAATGTAGATGACCAGAAAAGCACTACTGGTAGAGCTTTTCTTGTTGGAGGTAGATTGGTTGCTTGGACAAGTAAGAAGAAAACTTGTGTTTCTCAGTCAACAACAAAGGCAGGGTATGTTGCAATATCAATGGATTGCACGCAGGCAATTTGGATGAGACACATGCTTGAAGGATTCAAATTTGATATGTCTGAACTGATAACTATTAATTGTGATAATACTAGTGCAATCAATATTTCAAAAAATCTTGTGTTATATGCAAGAACAAAGCACATAGAATTAAAATATCATTTTATAAGGGAAAGAGTACAGGAAAAACAAGTCTGCATGGAGTATGTGACAAGAAAAGAGTATCTAGCAGATATTTTTACAAAACCATTGCCGAAGACAACCTTTGAGTATCTCAGAGGTAAATTAGGGGTTAGACCCCTACTCAGACAAAACTAGAATGCAGGATGCATCAATCTAGTGGGCTTCATGACTATTTTTCACTTTGGATTGATGAGATGCAGGCTACTCCGCAGGGGGAGCAACTTAGATGTGTTTGCAGTTATGGTGAGGACAACAAATGTAATAGACTTGATGATTTGTGATGCTTATGCACCTTTGGCATTGCTATCGAAGGGGGCGAAGAAATATGATTAAGAGAAGACATATGATTAGTTGGAGTAGATATAGTGTAATCGATAGATGAGGTGCAACAGAGAAGAAAAGAGTTGCAAAGAAGGTCCAGAATAGAGCGGAGCGATATGAGTTGAGTATGTTGATATTTAGTGTTGCCATCAATGCCAAAGGGGGAGATTGTTGGCATGTTTGGCATAACTGATGAAGATGAGATGATGGTGGATGACTGTACCAATAGAAGAAGATGGCATGATCAGTTATTTATATTGCCATTGATGGCAACCGGGTTCAATTGATGTTTAATGACGTTTACAGTTGGTTTTTGGTGATTGAATTGTTGGCTAAGTGATTTGGTCTACCAGAGTAAGAGTTTGACAGTTTGATAGAGTTTACCGACAAGACTACAAATTAGGACCTTAACTGGTAAAGCAAATAAGTCTTGATGGAATCGGGTGATTAGTGATGTTTGGTGACTTGTGGTTTGATACATAAGCTTTTATGATGGATTTGAGTATGTAATAAGAACCACACCCTATGATGGTTATTGGAAGGCATGTTTTGAATTTCTGATGAAGTTTTGCCAGGGTTTAATGACCGGTAAAGAATTCTCTTAACTAGTAATGGTTTTTGGTTTGGCAGTGATCTACATCAAGCTTACGTGTTGATGATAATGCGACACAAACTGCATGATAAGTTTGAAAGATATTTTGGCGTGTTTGCAGAACAAAGTTATTGGGAATGTGCAAAGTGCTTAGCAGAATGTGCTAAGGGTTTGACTTTGTACTAGATAGACTTGCTGTGATGATTTATGATCATTCAACTTCTGATATTGACTTGTAATTGATTGTAATGATCCCTATGAGGATCTGTAATGAGTTGTAAAGATATGTGATGATCTATGTAGTAAGTCTAAGGCTTTTTATGCTGACCTAGTTGTAAAAGTTATTTATGTCGAAAAGGTTGAGGTTTTGGAGTGTCGGTGATTTTGAGAAGTGTGAGAAACCGAACCAATGTGTGTGAGAAGATCTGCCAGAGAGATGCAGACTTAAAAATTAATTGGATCTAATCAAGCAAGAAGTAGAGTGCTATACATAGATTATTCACTTTTGTTCTCTACCAATTACAACATCTAAAATCCCTTAACCGGGTAGGTCCTAACATGCCTCACATTGTAAAATCCCCTAACAGGGTGACTCAATATCTGAGGTCTAAATCCTCTTGCAAGGTTGACCCTAATAGATCAAAGCTTCTAACAGGGCTAAGGTAAATCCCTTAATTGAGTGACTCCTAACAGGGCTTGCTCCTAATAGGGCATCATTGTAAGCTTCTAACCAAGTTTGGCTCCTAACAAGGCGCATTCCGAAAGAGTGCAAAATATTTGTGGGTACCAATTCCCACCATGGTTTTTCCCTATTTGGGTTTCCACATGAAAAAAATGGTGTTCATGTGTGGTATTCTTTTCTTGTGATGTTCATGTTTTATTTCTGATAACCGATAAAGATAGTTTATGGTTGTTTATCAGAGATCTTAAAGTGGTTACCGATATTGATGATTATATGATTACTGAAGAATTCTGATTAGTTAATAAGTTGTTAACTATGTTTGTTAATCTGATATTGAATTGATGGTTGATCTGATTAATAAGTTTGTATAAGAGGAAATGATTATCTAGATCTGATAAGGAAATTTGTTATGAAGATTTGGTTTAAGTGTTGAATGTTTTCAAATATGAGATAAGTTTGTTTTGGTGTTGAAAGTTTCAATTTTTGTTAATACTGATTCACCCCCCTCTCAGTATTAACTGGAAAATCTAGGTTTATTAGAATGTGCATAAAACACAAGGTTAGTTGCATCACCATTTCACAAAGGCAACATATCATGCTTACCAAGGTAGGCATGAAACAATGAAGGTGCACATAACACGCATGTTATTGATAGCTTTTTTTTTCCATTTCGAGGTCAACATTTTTTGTTGACCATGGCTTGCGTGAAACTGTGAAACACGTATAACATGCATGTTATTGATTGCAATGAAAAGGAAGGTATAGTGTATTTCTCTATTTTGCAGTCAAACTTTGTTGTTGACCCATAGGCTTGGGGAAATGGAGAAAAAGGTTCATGCGAAGGTTATGGGACCCATTTAAGCATCTAGATGGCACACATTTATTGGTCCCTCTTGTCTGAGCTGGACTAATATTGGCAAAAATGTGAAAATGAAATGGCTTTTCGCCATTTCACGGGATATTTAAATCAAGTGGTGATGGCGGTTTGAGAAACCACAAAATGATTTTATGTCTGTCGAGCCCACTTTACCCATGTGTCGGCAGGTACTCATCTAATAGGAGCTGATTTTTCCACCTTTGCAATGAGTTGTACCTGTGGGGCCATTTTTGATGAAGTAGCGGATTTCTATGTGAAAAGGCTTTTGCTAATTCACTGTCAAACCATTCTATTGATCGATACCTTTGGTGAAACAACAAAAAGATAAATGTGACTACAGAGAGAACAAAAGATGTATCAACCGAGGTTAAGTAGTAGTTTTTGCCATTTCGTGAAGGTGACCGCCAAAGAATGCAAACCGCCAGCAAAACTGCGAAAGGCTTGAGGATTTCGCTATTTCATGAAGCCTACTTCCAAAGGGAGTATAATCCTCATGTTAGTCGCATTGCAGTTTTCAACAGTTTTGTGCAGCCTGATAGTTGACTTGTACACATGGGCATTTGACAATTGCTAACTAGAAGTTGTGGAAAAATGATGTCATGCTTGCAACCCGATAGACACATAGACACATAGGTCCTTGTCATGCTTGCAGCCCGATAGACACATAGGTCCTTGTGGCGGTTGACTAGACTTGACCAAGTGATTGGACAACAAAATTGAAGACATATGGCTTCCAGGTGGTCGAATATGAATGTTGACATGCAAAATTCGGTGATTATGGTGATCGTGCATTCAAACAAGGTAGTTGTAAATCCAATCTTTGTAAGAGGATGGAGAATGCATTAATGACGGATATGTTGTAGGTAGGTGTGTGGCTTGAGAGGATTTTCAAGAAGATTTGACAGTTAGGGATTGCTAAATATAGCAATTCAGACACAGAGACATTCAAAAGGCAGAAAGATGCAATTAAGGCTGATAGCTATGAACAAAAGACAAAATCTGATAAACATGTAGTTATGATCTTTTTAGAATGTTTTCAAATTAAATTTTTTTTTTGGGAAAATAATATTGACCATACGTGTAGAGGCGGTTGATGATTTTGGAAAGTAGTTTTTGTTGGGGAGAGAATGTAAGTTGGTAGAGACAGAAGTATAAGGCGAACAAAAATAGAGAAGTGCAGTAGAGTTGTGGAAGTGCAGGTAGGAGAGTAGTTAGTTGAAGAGAGAGTGAGAAAGAACAAAATATAGAGTAGAGAGCAAAGAATGGAGTAGAGAAGAGGTGAGAATATAAAATAGACAAAGAGAACAAAAAGCAGAGAGAGTTGAATGCAGCAATGAAGAGCTGAGATTGACATCCAGAGAGTGTAGAGATGAGGCATATAACACAATGGGTTATATACACTGTGAGAGGTAGAGAAGGAGGAGCAATTAGAGCAGAAAACAACAAGTTGTTTGCAGAGATAAGAGAATAAGAGCATAGATAAACAGAGGGCAAAGAGCTGAGATTCAAGCCTAAGATCATAGAGAAAAAAGAGTCATGTTAATCTCAAGGATAAAACACTTGTGAGTTATAAAACCTCACTTGTAACAAGGAGCTAATTTGTAATTGAATATTTTTTTTATTGTAAATCTCTAAGCGGGTGCTCAGAGCAGGGGTAGATGCTCCTTTGAGTAGGTGATAATAAAGCTAGGGGTTGGTGCCCATAAACTTCAGGGGTTGGTGCTCCTTTGGGTTGGTGCCCATAAAATTTGTAATTAGTTTTTTCATTGTGAGGCTAGATTGGGACAATAGACTCCAACAACATTTCTCACCGAGGTTTTTCCCCATCATGGGTTTTCCTCATATATTTTTGGTGTTATGTGTTTCCCTTGTGTGTGTGTGCATATGAGTTAAATATCTTTGGTCATAGTTTCTTGATTTATATTATTAATGTTTTGATCATACAAATAGTTCAAGTTTTTAGTTACCACTATTTCACCCCCTCTCAATGGTCCATTTGTGTTCATCATTCGATATTTATGAAATCGCGCTTGTCATCATAGAAAAATGTTTGGAAATTGTGAGCTCATGGTGAGTGGCACTATCAAAACCAAATCCCTAGTGTTTAGGAATAATTGTAGGTTCCAAAGGATCTTTTACTCCATTCTCTTCATGTCTTAAGCCTCCACCTTGGTAATTCTATTTTTGGGTGACAAACTTATCAGATTTGAGATATTTTTCCTTGAAATAGTTGAGAAGCTTATCGTTGGTTTTAGGAGGATCTTGATATAACCATCTATTGACATCTTCCTCAAGTTCTTCATCATCCAGACTGCCTATTGACTAAAAGTGGCACGACCCATTTGTTTGACAAGGGGAGCCTTTTTTTTGCTGGTGAATGGGTTTGCCATATGTGTGTGGATCAAGGGGTATTTCCCCCACCACAAATGCATTTGTGAGAGAGTATTCATTGCATCCTTTGTTGTTGATCTTGAGCTGGGAGAGGGTAGTGGTAAGTATGGTTTTATTTGTGGTGGATGATTTGAGGGTGCCAGGGTCTACATAGGATGAGGAGCAACTAGCTCATGAGGTACCGATCTCTATCCTTGGGCAATAGTTAGAGTGGGGAAATGAGGCCTCAAGAGCTCGACAATACTTAAAAGGTTGGGGATCTGTATGTATGATAACTTCAATGTTGTTGAAAGGGAATTTGAGACACTGGTGGCATGTGAAGGGAACAACTTGTTGTCACAAAAATTTGTACCCTTGTCTGAGCTATTAATTGAGACAACCTTTTGAAAAATGGAAACAACCTCCAAGCGTGGGACCTTGACATGTGAGGTTGAGTCTTTGAAGAAGGCCAACTTCCTTTCCAATCAGGGTGTAGTTTTGAACAATCCCAACACTTGTAAAACCTATGCCTAAACCTATCCTTACTTATTTGCAAAGAAAAGAGGAGTACATAAAAGTAAATGGAGATGATGCACCAAGACTAAAATTGGTCTTCCTTTGCCTATGATTACACAAAACATCAAAGAAAGATACCCAAACATACAAAAAACTCTAACTTGACCAATCTCTTGAAGATTCGTATGAAGCTTACAATTCATAAGGTGTTTGAAGGAAAGAAAATTCACAATGTAGCACCTATGAGCTAAATTAACACAATCACACCATCTAGAAATAAAGAAAAGAATTCAAATACAGAGGAAGATAAATCTTACACAAGATAACTGAAAGAGACAAGGTAAAATAGGTATCTTTATTAATGTAATGTGAGGAAAAATTATAGACATAGGAAAGCATGAATTTCTATGGGAGAATCGAAGGGAAAAAACCTAAAATATATGTAACAAAATTGTATTTATAGTCCAAGCATAACTCTAATTAGTTGTTGAAATCAAATACCCTAACCAACTAGGGTTAAGTTACAACAAATACGAAGATACATGAATTAGATCAAAGATCTAATTTCTTGTGTGTTGGAACAAGTACACTCATCAGAGAATGATGAAAAGAGGTGGCATTGCAATCAATGAAGGTAGGAGGCCTCAAAATTTAGGTGACCCTATCATTGGGATAGCATCTACAAATTCTTTGTTAGGACAAGAAAGTCTTCTCCATGCAATAAATAAGCATCCAAGCAACCTTGAGAAGTATCTACAGAGCCTGGATAGAGTAATTGAAATCATCCAACATCAACTAGAAGTGGCTGGGGTGAAATCAGATCAGACTTGAACCGCTGAAAAGGTTAGCATGAAATGTCGACCTATAAGTTGGCAACAACCCTCGAGCATTTTTTTGAAATCAAACATTCAATTCAAGTTTTGAATGCCAACCATTCATTAAATTCAGTCCTCGCTCGCAAATGAGTGGCCTAAATGCATTGTGGAAGTCTTCATAATGGACGATTAAAACACTATCATTGATTTGCATTTGCGTGCAAAATGGACGGTTGAGATCGAGCAAGGGGCCCATCATATTGCCTTAACTCTCCTTCGTAGTTCTGCAAGTTCTTTTTTGAACCTTACTTTCTACCTGCAAATCTATGGAGTAACACAATATCACATGTTTCTCCTCCACAAATTGGCGAGTCACATTTTCCTCGTTTAACCATCTCACATGTCTTCCTTCATAGTATTTGAAAGTTATCAAGCCAATAAAATGACCAAATATTGGTTTCCTGTCAACCTTGACAATCTTTGGCCCCACCTTATCGTTTTATGCTACTTTCGCAACTTTGTAAATGAATTTTTCTATGTTCATTACCACTTGCAGACCTGCAGAGTGCAAATGGTTTGCATGCTTTATTTTTTATCACTCCACACCTCTATAGGTCCCAAAGTCAACCAAAAGTCTTACTTGTGGAGTTGAAAAATGCATTAAATCGTTATACATTGCCTCCTCTGTAGCTTTGAAAGTGCAAAAAGCTTGGCAAATAATCAACTACAAAACAACATAATGTAATCACCTAAGTAATTAAAATTCACACGTGCTAAAACAACTTAACTTGTTATAGGGGAATAAGGGTTGTTTTCTAGGCTTTTTTGGGGAGACATATTGGTATTAGAGTGATAAATTTTTAGGTCTCCTCAATGTCGATAGAATGATAGGCGAAGGCAACCGGTAGTAGGGAGCTAGGGGTTGATGATGGAATACTTTGCGGGCCCTGTAGCTAGTTGACTTAAGTGATATGATCAGTCGATCAAGTCAACACAAAATTAGAATAAGAATAAAATATTAAAGGCATGAGGCCTAGGATTTAGGGTTTAAGGCCTTAGGGGTCTCAAATAGCAAGGGTTCAAGCCATTTTGGATACCTCAGATTGATTATAACTAACGGATTTAAGGGTGACATAAAATGTCAACATTTTTGGAAACTCAGAGGGGATGTAAACTTGCTTGCATATAACTAGATGCCTAAAATCCATTGGGTGTAGAGTCATGACTGTAACAAATTGAAGAAGCTTTCCTTTGTATCTTGCAAAATATTAAAATTTTGTCATTACAATGAGGAATACTCATGTGTTGTCATTGTGTTGTCATTGATGTCAACTGGTATGGGATGAACACTAGTAGAAGAGATGTATGTGCAACACTGTTATGAAGGAGTAAATGATGTGATATCTTAGACATCACCTTGTGTTGCAGAACACTGGTAAAGGTAAGAAAGATGACCTCAGGAGTCACCAGTACACAAGTTAGTGCCCGACTTGTGTGATGAGATACATAGATGTTTGAGTAGTTGTTTGTGATGAAGAGGCAGAATGTTATCTGAATCCCATCAACACTGGAAGAGAAGAATGAACCGGTGTGCTATGAGGTTGCAGAACTACATGACCCTCATCGGTTGAAGGTGCAGTCATCATGGGAAGAAATGACTGACAGTGAATGTACTTGTTGGGACTCATTAAATTTGAGTCAAGTTTAGAGGCCCATTTCAAAATTTTGCTCTGCATTTCCAAATGATCATAAAATGAGTTAGTTTGAATGGCCTAGTTAGAGACAGGGTAAAAAGGAGCCAGTTGATTTTCAAGGGGTAAGGCTTTGGAAACTTGTTGTACACCTTTCATTTGGCCTAAATAGTGTGTTGCAACTTTTAGTTTTCAGTTTGGATCAGTTTATCAGGTACCCATTTCAAGGGTGAGCTGAAAGTGCATTTTAGGTGTAAATGCAGATTTTATTAAGTAGCCTACTTTGAGCTCCTATATCTTTTGCCTCGTTGATCATCATATTGAAATTAAAAATGTATTGAATTTTATGCATAAATGTGTGCCTCCGTGAAAAATTTCAAGTCTTCATGAATTTATTTGCTCAGTTTAGCAAGCTCAATCTGTTTGCAGTTTGTATGGTTTGACAAGTCCCTATTTCAGCAGCTAGTTGGAGCCCTGTTTTGCATAAGAATAAAAGTTGCCTCAGTGAATGTCATGTCAGAATGTTTGTTACGGACTATTGTTGGTATAAATGACAAGCTATGTTTCCAGTTTCAAGCTCCTGCCAATCCATTTAATCAGTTTTCAAAAGGGTTTCTTAGGCCATCTGTTTCAGTGTTCCGTACTTTCATTGCTCTATCAGTTAAAGTTGCTATTTTCATGAGCGCACCATTTGCACCCAGTCAGCCTTTTGGTCAAATTGAGTATTCTAAGATTTGATATGTACTTCAAGGTACCTATGTCTCAGATTTGAGGGTCTACGGAGATCATTTAATATTTTTGAGAAAGGCATCATGAGTTGCCTGCGCATTGACTTCATCAGGTCCGCAGTGCCGGCAAAGCCAGTTGGTCATTTTTGACAATTAATATCTCTTCACTCGGGATTCGTCTTGAAAAATCATTTGGTAGAGTTCATGTTTTCATATCAGAGTACACGCCTGTCAGATGGCAAGGTCCAGAAAGGTGTTTTGACCGGTTTGAAAATTATTGTCTTCGCGATTAAATGCGAATATGTGGCGCAAATACCTGAAAGTTGTAAAACTCAGTTTGATGATCCGAAAATGATGTCGATCATTTCTGAAGGTATGTTTATGGTTCGTGAAGCATTTCAAAGGTTAGTTGCATGAAAATGATTTTTTTTTTTAGCCGGACCCAGTTTGGGGTCGGACTTGACTTGTAGCTTCAGGCATCTTTTTAGGCAAAGTTTAAATTGTTATTTTTGCAATCATATGTTTATATGATTTAACTATGAAGAAATGGCTTATGATATTATTGAACTCTTTTGTGAGTTAATTGTGGCACGTCTGTCCGTCATTGAATTCCAGAGCAAATGCCCTCTTGATTTATGAGAGGCTTTTTCAAGTTTAATATTTGCAGCTCCAAAGTGTGCTGACAACTCTTAAAAATTCGTGACCCCTTTGGTTAAGTAAAGCTGAAGCTCATGAAATAAATAGCCAAGGAATATCATGTTGATTGGGATCCAACAGAATCAGAAGAAAATTCTTAAAGTGTCCAGAAGACTTACTTGATGGACCAAGTAAGTTTATTGCTGCTACCAATTTATTAACAATCTCTAAAAAGGATCACTCGCCTACTATTTCTGGTCAAAAGTTTGAATCAAAATCCCCAGATTTAGATCAAAGTCCCTAGAGGAACATGTCACGCACATCTACAGGAGCACTAACATGTGCAATGAGGATGTTGTTTTGCATGCTGACAAAGACTATAATATAAATTTCAGAAATGGCAGCCATTGAAAACAGTCTTCATGCAAATGCAATTGGCAGAATGGATCCTCTGCATGGTATGGTGTCTGGTAAAGCAGAAAATTTTCAAGCAAACCTTTTGGCAAATGAAATCCTAGTCAACCCCCTTGTTCACCATGGTATCTTCTCTTCCTAACATCTTGCGTGGCATGGTGAAATACTGAAGTTGAAGCTTTCAATGCAAATGACAATTGGTAGGTGTAATACTAGGAGATAAACCCCCCATTCTGGTGTTGAAAGGGCATTAAGATTTCTTAGCAAATACAATTCATAAAGCATTAAACTCTAAGCAATTGATCCTCTGCGTGGTGGGTGTTTGGAAGACTGTTAGAAGCTCCAGGAAATGATAGAAAACCAGGTCCATCCTCCCCTGCGTAGAAGTTGGAAGGCTGCCTATAGCCTCAAACAAATGAAGCAGCATTATCCCCTGCGTGACATGTAAATGTACATTAAAGTTTAGAAGAAATTCAATTGGAAAACATGCACCAATCTCCTTCTACGTGGGTTGTGAGAATGCAGTCCTCCTGCGTGACATTTGAAGTGGCAAAGCCCTCAAACCAAATGCAATTTGCAGCCAATGCTAAATCCCCCACATGTTAGTAGAAATTAGAAAACTCCAGCACTCCCCCTCCTTTGCGTGGAACATGGAATTGATGGTAATTGACAGGTTTGAAGCATCCAAAGTCTCTCCTTTGCATTTGGTATGAAGCAAGGTCTATTAAAATCCCAAATAAATACATTGGCAGCCATGAAAGACTCAGGGAAAGATCAAAAAAATATTGCCAGGCTAAAGTGTATTATCCCACATTGGCTGGGGAATGTGACTTTTTGATATTTATAACCAAAGATCCACACAACCATAGTGTCAAAGCTATGAGATTTTGACACAAGGAGCCGGTTGGGCTCCAAAGCGGACCCCACGGATGTGGGTGCGCTTCTCGAGGTGACAAAGGAGGCTGAGTAGCGACCAGGTGAACCCGACATGAGCACAGACCCTGAGGCAGGCAAATTTTGTAGAGAAAGGGCTACTTAACCGGTGAGCAAGTCATCGAATATCTACGGCGCTCATTGATTCGCGAAGGGAAGATGCTCGAAGAATACTCTGTGAATTCGAAATGGCGAAAAGATCAGTGGAAAATCGAAGGTTAAAGATCGAGCAAGTTGCAGGAGATCGACGGTGCGCATGGATTCGTGAAGGAAACATGCACACACATTACCCATTGCGAAGCAATGAAAGATGACGAGGCATCTAGGTGGAGGTCCAGCTAGCGGGTCCCGCTGACATGGCACTGAGGTAGTTGAGGTGGTGACAAGCAAGCAATCAAGTGGCAATCTAGTGGCGGTGATGAGGCGGACAAGTGGCCGAAAGATGATGTGTCATCCCAAGTGGCACCCAGTGGACCCCATCAACGAATCACAGGCTGCCACGTGGCAGGGCGTCAGGAGCCAAAAATTGGTAAAAATCAAAGTTAAATATATAGTTGAAACTATATAAAAATTTCTAAAATTTAAATGATGGAGGCACAAAAAGGATTAATTTGCTCAGAGGCTCATTTTTGCCTAAAATATCAAGTATTATATATCACCAGAAAACTCTCAAGATAAGGAATCAAATCATGTAGTTAGTTTTAACAAATATGGGATATTTTGAGAGTAGTTTCCATGGGAAAGAGAAATAAAATGAATTTCAGTTGGAAGAGAAGACACTTGGCAAATTTTGATGAAATCTAATCTTTTTCCCTTCTCTTCTTATTCCAATTTCTTCTCAATTGTAAGGGTTCCAAAATTTTGGAGGAAGTGCTCTAAATTTCATGGCTTCCAGTTCTGAATTGCTTGACCCAAATGTGTAAAATTCTATGGATCTTTTCAGGGTATAGAGGTTGCAGTGCAGTGTTGTAGATGTGGTTTTTTAGTTGCAAGTCTTACTTGTGTCAGGCATGAGTAAATTTCCCACAATATTGTCTCTGTGCATATATTTCATTGTTATGAATTGAATCCTTAAGGAGGCTATAATTTGTCATCTCAAGGAGATTGTATGACTGTTTGTAGGCATTCTTCAGTGAAGAGTTTAAATTCTATAATCAGTCAAAAACAATGGAATGTGTCCTAGATCTGATAATTTTGTGAATGAATTGAGTAATGCGTTAGTATAAGGTATTAATGCAGGAATATCTTGTAAGGAAAACAAACTTGCAGCTATGATTTCCATTTTGCAGTTCTGTGTGTGACTCTGTTGCTCAATGAACAAGGCACTGGTCTTTGAAAGATTTGGGGATAGTTTCAAATTCAAATTTAAAGACAAATCTATTTCCATTTATGTTTAGGGGTTGTGTTCTTTCATTCCAAGCTCTATTTCATCTATGGTTTATACAGATTTAGCCAATCTGTAGTATGTTTCTGAATTGGGTGAGTTTGTGGAATGATCTATCTGCTTATTGTTGATGCAGTCATATGTCTGTAACTGTTGTATTTAATGCATCAAAAGGGTATCCCCCCTAGGTCTAGCAGAACCTGAAGTGCAGGAGGATCAATTAGGGTCCAATGTTATGTTGTCCAAGCCCTGAGGTTCTTCATAGATTGAATTGGCTACTTCATAGATCAATTGCAGGTGTACTTGGGTTAATCAGTTCTGATGAACAACAGTGCTCACACCAGTTCACATGTGCTTGTTTGAAGATATGCTGCACAAACAGGGAACTCACATCAGCATATGACAAGATGTTACTCCACCAAGTAAGTGGGGCTTATCTCCTATATGCATTGAGTGCATTATAGTTTGGTGAGATAAGAGTGAAGAGGTAAAGGCAAGGACTTGAAGGATCACACTAGATCCACAGGTGAATTGAGGGAATGCCTTAAGTGCACGAGATCAGGGTTATGCACTAGACCAACAAAGAAGACATGCTGAAGAGGAGTGATGTGTTTGTCATTCAGACAAACCGACTGAGCAGATATGGTCAGAGGAGAATGATCTGATCGATGAAGGAGTCTAGTGAAGGTTGATGACTGGTGTCATCATGAGTGATAACCGGTATGTAAGCCCACCGGTAATATGAGCAAGGTGCAGACACAAACGACTCTCCACCTTGGGAAAATGAGCAAATGAGATTTCGCAAGAAATATATGTCTGACAATCGGTCAAGGTGTTCTACCCACAGTTCAGTAGAATGCAAACATGATGAGGTTATCGGTATAGTGTGTGATACCGACATGGTTAGCAAACTAGCAGGAAAGAGGAACTGGTAGAGTGGCTGGTCGGTGATCCTATCTGGACCAACATGAAGTGACAAGTTGGCAATTGGTTGATATGGATGCCACATGGAGTCAACGTGGCGAACCTATGTTTGGATAAAGATGGAATGTACATCGATAGGGTTACTGTAGGGTTGGTCGACTTTAATGAAAGGTCACATAAATCATGGGACATGCTGCAGAGCTATTGCAGCGGTTTGAGGCTCGAGGTCTCGAAGATAGCTATGAGTAAGCTAAGAGAAATTGAGAAGATCGAGGCGATGGAGGAAATAACATGACAAATCTTTCATGTTTGACCAAGAGATTAGCTATTAGGGTAAAAAGAAAGTCGCTAGAGATGAAAGGCATGATCTAGGAGATGCGTAAATGGCGGAGTCATGCAGATTGATAGTCTGATAGATTGGATCAGACAAGATCCGATAAGATTCGATTGGATTTGGTTTGCCTCGAGGATGGTGAGGAAACCTTAACTTCCCTGATTTTGAATTGGGTTTTGGTGGGAAGTCTGGGGTATAAGTGTGAAGGCCAAAGAGATTATTTCTTTCTATTGAATAGAATAATATTGTGCGATTGCGAAGTGAAAGACTTCCGCAAGTAAGAGAAAATTAGCCAAGTTCTCAATGAGCATCTATGAAAAGAGTGGGAGTGAGAGACAACCTGGTTGAAGCATTCAACCGATTGGACATAAGAATCAGTAGTGTTCATACCGACAGAGCAGAAGTGGAGGTTGAAGAGAAGATAAACAAGCAACCGATAGAGAGTAGAATCGGTGAAGAGCAGAGCAGTGAGGAGAAGATTCAGTGAGAGTAGTACAGAAGAGAGATAAACTAGTAGGGCTTACCAGCAGTGAATCAGTAGGTGAAGAACAACAGAGAAGTGAGTCGGTGAAGCAGAGAAGGCATTTCATCGACAGAGTAATATATATATATATATATATATATATATATATATATATATATATATATATATATATATATATATATATATATATAAAATGGTTGCAAGATTCACTTGTAACAAGACAACTACTTATGTATTTGATGTTTACATTATGAACACTGAGTTGTATCTTGGTGCAGAGGTTGTAGCTCCTTGGGTTGGTGCCCTAAAGTCAGGGGTTGGTGCTCCTTGGGTTGGTGCCCTAAACTTTGTAACTGTGTTTTATTGTGAGGCTGAATTGGAGCAGTAAACTCCAACAATATTGCTAACTGAGGTTTTGCCCATCTTGTGTTTTCCTTGTATATGCTAGTGTTATGTGATATCCTCTTGTGAGTGTGTTTGCATTTAATTTAGTCTCCTCCATAACCGGTAAGTCTGTTAAATCTATCAACTGGTATTCTCACATAGGATTGCAAAAGGGAAAGAGATTTGAGAACCACTGATTCACCCCCTCCCCCTCTTAGTGGTGCATTATGTCTAACAATTGGCATCAGAGCCTAGGTTCCCAATTAGAAGAGTGTTCTCCAACTTGGGTAGATTCCGGCTCAAGGACACAATGGTTTGTTTAGTGTCAATCTCTGCTCCTGTATTTGATGGTTCAAATTTTTCTATTTGGAGTGCAGAATGGAAGTTTTCCTATCCTCTTTAGGGTTTGATGTATGGATGTCAGTAGTTGATGGTCTACCTAGAAAGGTCAGTCTTCCTACCGGATTTGTAGAATAAAGAAGAAACCAATGAAATGAAGAAGCCATGAAGGCTATATTCAATGGACTCATCGGTAATGTTTCTTCACAGGTGGATAGGTGTAAAACAACTAAGAGCTTATGGGAAAGATTGAAGAAGCTCTATGGAAATGAACCCTCAACTATAGAACTAGAAATTGAAGCAAATATGAGAAATACCTCTCATATTTATCTGGATGATGAAGATAGATCTGCTAGAAGCTATAGCAGTGATGAAGGAGCTCAACTCTTCGTGGCTCCAGAATCTGAAAGTGGTTGGGCAAATAGTTCCCCTCAACAAGATGTGTTGGGCATTGATGATGATGAAGAGGAAGACATGGCAGATAGATCTAGCCATCAAGACCCTTTTGATAATAAAGAAGAAGCATAAGTTGACCTTGAAGGAGAGCTTGTAAATACACTTGAAGAAATCAATAGAGTTAGAAGGGAATACAAGCTATTCAATAATGTTGCTATTGTAGAGCAGAACTGGTTAGTCAAGTGCCTTGAAGAATTTGAGAAATGCATCTCAGAGTTGAAGACTCGGGTAGAAGACACCAAGAAATGTCGGTGTGAAGATCTATCCTCTTAGCTAGAGATAAAAGACAAAAAAACTTCAGTGGTTGCTTGGAGAGAACAAAGGCCAGACCTTCCCAGTTAGATATGCTCCTCAAAAGAAGGTTGATCTGACCACAACTAGTGTGGACTTGTAGACAAGGGTGAAGATCAATGCTGCAAAAAGGAAGAATCATGTAGATCCCAAAGATAAGGGGAAGATGGGAGAAGAAAACTTCACCGGAAGCAAGAAGATGAGGAAGTAGCAAAGGAGACCCCCCACCGACAGAGGACAGAAAAATGCTACCACCCATAGGGGGAAGCAAGTGTTGGAGAAGAAGAAGAGATCAGATGAAAGAGGTGCTCAAAATGGACAACCAAGGATCCATTCTCAAAAAGGAAAAGACGAGGATACAAAACCGGCAAGATCTCCTCATGCATGGCAAAGTAAATATTCAAGTCATATGTCATCATTTACCAGTTATTGCTTTACATGTAATGATTATGGCCATAAGGTAGGGGAATGTAGAAAGAGATCTAGAAAGGATAATGTAGGATCTCATAGAAATCATGCTTATGGGAAAGATGTATCTAGAAGTAGATACATGGATGTCCCTTCTCCCGGTTATGCAAAGAGTGTTTGTCATAACTACAATGGATCTGGCCATAGAGAGTTTGAATGCAGGAAGTAGATATATGCATGTCAACCCGTATGGGATGACCACCATAAGAGATGTACGTGAAACACTATTATGAAGTAGTATAGGATGTGATATATTGGACATCACCTTGTGTTACAGAACACCGGTAAAGGTAAGGAGGATGACCTTAGGAGTCACCAGTACATAAGTTAGTGCTTGACTTGTGTGATGAGATAGAGAGGTGTTTGAGCGGTTGTTTGTGATGAAGAGGTAGAATGTTATCTGAATCACATCAACACTCGAAGAGAAGAATGAATCGGTGTGCTGTGAGGCTACAGAACTATAGGACCCTCACCGGTTGAAGGTGCATTCATCATGGGAAGGAATGACTGATAGTGAATGTGCTCACACTGGTTCACATGTGCCTAGTTGAAGATATGCTGCACAAACAGGGAACTCACATCAGCACATGATAAGGTGTTACTCCACCAAGTAAGTGGGGCTTATCTCCTATATGCATTGAGTGCATTATAGTTTGGTGAGATAAGAGTGAAGAGGTAAAGGCAAGGACTTGAAGGATCACACTAGATCCACCAGTGAATTGAGGGAATGCCTTAAGTACATGAGATCAGGGTTATACATTGGATCGACAGAGAAGGCATGTTGAAGAGGAGTGATGTATTTTTAATTTAGACAAACTGTCTGAGCAGATACAGTCAGAGGAGAATGGTCTGATCGATGGAGGAGTCTAGTGAAGGTTGATGACTGGTGTCATCATGAGTGATAACCGGTATGTAAGCCCACCCGTAATATGAGCAAGGTGCAGATGCAGATGCAGATGACTCTCCACCTTGGGAAAATGAGGAAATGAGCTTGCTTAAGAAAGACATGTCTGACAACCGGTCAAGGTGTTCTACCTACAGTTCAGCAGAATGCAGACATGATGAGGCTACCAGTACAGTGTGTGATACCGGCAGGGTTAAAAAACTAGTAGGAAAGAGCAACTGGTAGAGTGGCTGGTCGATGATCCTATCTAGACCAACATGAAGTGCCAAGCTGGCAGTTGGTCAATATGGATGCCACATGGAGTCAACATGGCGAACCCGCGTTTGGATAAAGATGGAATGTACATCGATAGGGTTGCTGCAGGGTTGGTCGACTTTAATGAAAGGTCACACAAATCACGGGACATGCTGCAGAGCTATTGCAGGGGTTTGAGGGTCGAGGTCTGGAAGACAACTACGAGTCAGCTAAAAGAGATTGAGAAGATCAAGGCGATGGAGGAAATAGCATGAGAGATCTTTCATGTTTGACCAAGAGATCAGCTATTAGGGTAAAAAGAAAGTCACCAGAGATGAAAGACATGATCTAGGAGATGTGTAAATAATAGAGTCGTGCAGATTGATAGTCTGAAAGATTGGATCAAAAAAGATCCGATAACACCCGATTGGATTTGGTTTTCCTCGAGGATGGTTAGGAACCTTACCTGCCCAGATTTTGAATTGGGTTTTGGCGGGAAGTCTGGGGTCTAAGTGTGAAGGCCAAAGAGATTATTTGTTGCTGCTGAATAGAAGAATATTGTGCTATTGCGAAGTGAAAGACTTCTGCAAGTAAGAGAAAATCATCCAAGTGCTCAATGAGCATCTGTGAAGAGAGTGGGAGTGAGAGACAACCTGGTTGAAATATTCAACCGATTGGACATAAGAACCGGTGGTGTTCATACTGGCAGAGCAGAAGTGAAGGAGGTTGCAGAGAAGATAAATAGGCAACCGACAAAGAGTAGAATCGGTGAAGAGCAGTAGAGAAGTGAGTCGGTGAAGCAGAGAAGGTCTCTCACTGAAAGAGTAAGATATATATATATATATAAAATGGTTGCAAGATTCACTTATAACAAGACAACTATTATGTATTTGATGTTTACATTGTGAACACCGAGTTGTAGCTCGGTGCAGGGGTTGTAGCTCCTTGGGTGGGTGCCCTAAAGTTAGGGGTTGGTGCTCCTTGGGTTGGTGCCCTAAAATTTGTAACTGTGTTTTATTGTGAGGCTGGATTGGAGCAGTAGACTCCAGCAACATTCCTCACCGAGATTTTTCCCATCTTGGGTTTTCCTCATATATGTTGGTGTTATGTGATATCCTCTTGTGAGTGTGTTTGCATTTAAGTTAGTCTCCTCCATAATCGGTAAGTCTATTAAATCTATCAACTGGTATGCTCACATAGGATTGAAAAAGGGAAAGAGATTTGAGAACCACTGATTCACCCCCTCTCCCTCTCAGTGATGCTTGTGTCTAACATCATGCTCATAAACTTCTTGAGGAGAAAAGAACATCTAACTAATATTTAGAATACCTCAAAACCTTCCTCAGAAATAAGGTTTGAGATAAATCCCATTCACATGAATGAGTAGAAATGCACCATTTGGCTTGGACAATTGAAATGAATTGGCCTCTTTGTAACTAGTTATGACATAAGGGCCACTCTAGATAGCATCAAATTTGGAATGTCGATCTAGCTTAGCTCTGGCAACATCCCATTTGAGGAATAGATCACCCTCTTTGTAGGTTCTTTTAGTAGCCTTCTTGTCAAATCCCTTCTTGTCTTTCTTTTGGTGTGATTGCAATGTTAACATGGGGCGATTTTTGAATTATTTCACCTCCATTAGTTCAACTAGCCTGACTATCATCACATCATTCCATGTCAGCTCTAATTGGTGTGATAATTCAAGAGAGGGAAACTCAAGAGATAGAGGAAGTCTGGCCTCTCTTCGATATATCAACATGAAAGGTGAGTTGGAAATATCTCTCTTGGGTGTAACCCTATCAGCCCATAATGTTGTTTTCAACCTGATATGCCAAGATTTTTGTTTGTCTTCAAAAGTCCTTATGACTATCCTAATGAGATTCTTGTTGGAGGAACCAAGCCATTGTCTTGGGGATAGTAGTTTCATGAGATCTTTAGGTAGATACCTTGTCTAATAGCCCATGAACTAATTTGGGCTCCAAGGAACACTTTTGCATTGTCTGAAAAAATGGTCGAAAGGGTGTCAAGCCTGTTGGCAACAACAATGAAGGAAAACTAAGAGGGGGAGGTGAATCAGTTTTCACCGGATTATCAAACATAACCACAAATACAAATCTAATAAAATGCAACAACAACAAAGATAAGTAAATTGATAGCACAACACACAATACAAAGATTTTGACGTGGAAAACTCGGTTAAGGGAAAAACTATGGTGGGAACCTACCCACAATAAGATGATACTCTGCAGTAGTATGCGAAAACAGTTACAATAGAGAATGCACCAGCATTTACGCACACTAACTAGAGCTCACAACTCAAGATATAATAACCCAAAAGGCTACAACCCTCAGGGAAGTCTCACTGACTTACAACAAGATTCAAACTACAATCCGAAAGGAATAAATTGCAATAATAACATCTGCTAATGCCTGATGACAGTTCCGATTAAGCACATTTGTCTTCTCTACACCAATATCTATTGAAAGATAAATTATATTAAGCGCCACATATACCACTCTCTGATAAAGAAGACACAACCTTACTGCCTAAATTACATGACTATACCACCTATTTATACAATTCATCAACCTTGACAACAAGGTTGGCTAAACCCTCAACTGATGGTTACAAAATTACATCACACAATACAAAGATTGACTACTAAACCAATATAATGATATTCATGATATAACATGGACCTAAATCAAATTTCCAAACACTCATTACCATCGGTAATCATGCCAAGATCAACCGCAACATGCTACACTACCAAGAAAACCACATAACACAGAACATCACTGGATCAACAAAAACACCAAAAAGTCGCACAACAATCAATGCATATCATCACAATAAATAGGACATAATTAGGAAACACCAGCAAACACGTTATAATCATCAGTAACAGTTGCACCAACAACACTTATCAAATCTTCATCGATCAACATCTGAAACTCAAGAACACTCAAACAACAACAATTGTCACGAAGAAAGATAATTTGTGGAGCACCAAATCATGAACCATCTAAAATGAAGATACACAAGACCATCAAAAACAAACTCCCAAAACTGCAACTCAAGATTTGATCACACTGGAATATACTGGAGGAAAAACGTAACTCTACAAAACATTGATCGAAAACCAAACTGAAAACCAGATCATATGATATGATCAATTAATCTTTCTGGATCACTAAAACCAATACAAAAAGATATAGTGATAAACAAAATATGCTATACAATAGACCATGATCCCAATAAACCAATCTGCAATCACCGAAGAAATAAATCACAAGAATATGTTGACATCAATGACAACAACATATCCTAGAAGCAACAATGTCCACCAATCTCCCCCTTTGGCAGTGATAGCAACATATGGATGTGAAAAACAATCAATGCAAAGAAATAAAATATCTCCAATAGACTCCCCCTAAGAAGATAAAACATATTTTCACATGCTTCTCTCCCCTTTGATAACAATGCCAAACATTCTCAAAATAGAAAACCAAACCTACTCTCCCTCTTAGATAAGCAAATCATGAATCTCTCTCCCTTAAACACACTGACTACTCCAACAGAGTAGCAACACCAACTCATCAATCCAAACAAAGAGATAGGACTGTGAAGTCCATCAGATTGATGCAACTCAATGCATCTAGTTCTCATCAGGAGGGGTGGATACCCCTAACTTATCTCTCAAATAGACAAATGTGTCTGCAGGAAAAGGCTTAGTGAAAATATCAGCAATTTGTTCCTTTGTAGACACATACTCTAGCTTCACTTCCTCTTCACTGAATTTTTCTCTCAAGAAATGATATTTGATTGATACATTTCTAGTCTTTGAATGTTGCGTCAGATTCTTTGAAATATTAATAGCACTGGAATTATCACAATATATGGTAGTAGGCTCAACATAGATAACTATGATATCCTCCAACATTTGCTTCATCCAAACTACTTGAGTGTTGTTACTAGCAGCAACAATGTACTCAACTTCAGCAGTAGATAAGGAAACTAAATCTTGTTTCTTACTACCCCATGAAACCAATTTCTTACCCAAAATGAATGCACCACTAGAGGTACTCTTCCGGTCATCAACATCACCAACCCAATCAGCATCGGTGTAAGCACATAACATGAAATCATAATTCATCAAGTACCACAAACCATAATCCATAATCCCTTTCAAGTATCTGAATATCCTCTTTACATCAGTTACATGACTCTCTTTCAGATCAGCTTGATATCTAGCAACCATGCACACAACATGCATAATGTTCAGTCTAGTCAAAGTCAAGTATAGAAGTCCACCAACAATAGATCTATATAAAGTCTTATTATCTTTAAGAGATTCATCATTTTTAGATAATTTGCAGTCAGTCACCATAGGAGTTCCAACCAGTTTAGATTCTTCTAATCCAAACTTCTTTAGTAATTCCTTCACATATTTAGTTTGAGATATAAAAATACCTTCACAGTGTGTGAAATCTGCAAACCTAAGAAAAATTTCATCTCTCCTATCATAGACATCTCAAATTCTTTTTGCATATCATCGGCAAACTTCATACTCAAGTTATCATCTCCTCCAAAGATAATGTCATCAACAAAAACTTCAACAATCAAGATGTTATCATTCTCAATCTGAAAATATAGATTGTAGACACTCAAAAATTGCACCATGCTTGCACACACTAACTTACTAACATTTATGCCCTAATCGATTAAATGATCAAGTGTCATTCTTCTAATTCAAATTTTCTATTTTCCTAATCATTTCATCATTAATCATTCATTTCCTAACATTAATTGAATAATCTTTATTATTTGATTAGTTCAATCCTACTTTAATTAAATAATCTTTATTATTTAATCAAATTCAATTTCATTTTTCTCATAATTGAATAATTTCTTTAAATTATTTAATTAGCTAATTATTTCATCATAATTAAATAATTTTTTATTTATTTAATAAAATCTTAATTATCTTCTTCCAAAAATCAAGAATGGAAACAAATCTTTATTTGTTTTTAATTTAATTTCTAATTATCGTCATCGAAATTCAAAAATAGCAATAAATTGAGAAAATGATTAAAAAATTAAAATAAATCATTATCCAATTTAAATAATTTATTTTCTCATATTCTCCCAATTTTCGAAAATGGAAAGTATGTCATCATCTGATTTATATGATTTTCAAAAATCATTATCATATTTCCTAAAAATTGAAAACAAGAGTAACTAGTCAACTTTTGATTTTCTTGGTTTATCTTCTTATGAAATATCTCTTAAATCTCAATTTAAAATTTGAAAAAGGAGATATGCCCAGTCAAAAGCTGCTTTATGCCATCTTTTTAAATCCATCATGATTCTCCAATCTTGTCTTAAATCTTCTATAAATTTATCAATCTTTTTTATAATCGAGACCACATTTTTTGAGTATCCTTATGATGTTGTTTTCACTTTGCAATCTTGATTCCATCACACTTGCAACCTGGTAGGTGATATCCACACAAGTCCCATTTGAAGGAGAAAGAAAGCCAATGGAGAATTATGGAGGAGATATCCGCGTTTGTAATGGTTTGAATTTGGTTTGATTATCTTGTCTTCATAGCTCTATTGAGTGTGTTAGGAAATTTTTCATTGCAATTTAGCTTTGTGGTTAGCTAATGTTTATTGCTTTGATGTTGTTCTAGAATTCCTAGCTAGATAGATTACTATCAACAATACCTTTATAAAACCTAATTTTAGCAAGTACTTATCTGATCTAGCATACCGGGCTCTAGGGGCTTGTTTCAATCCATAAAGAGATTTCTTTAGTTTGCATACCATGTCTCCATCATCTGATAATGAAAATCCATCAGGTTGCTCAATGTAGACTTCCTCCTCAAGATCACCATTCAAAAAGGTTGACTTGACATCCATCTGATATACTTTGAAATCTTTATAAGCAACATATGCAAGCAATAGTCTAACAAATTCAAGTCTAGCTACCGGAGCAAAAGTCTCATCATAATCAATTCTTTCTTTCTGTGAATATCCTTTGCATACCAATCTTGCTTTATTTATAACAACTTCACTAACTTCATTTAATTTGTTCCTGAATACCCATTTAGTACCAATCAAATTCTTGTCTTGAGGTCTATGCACAAGTTCCCATGTGTTATTCTTTTCAGTCTGATTCAATTCTTCTTCCATAGCCCTTATCCAATTTTCATATTTTCAAGCCTCAACAACATCTTTAGGTTCAATTTTAGAAATCAAATATACCTTATCAACAACTAGCCTTCTCATAGTCATCACACCTTTATTTTTATCACCAATATTCTGATTTTCTGAATGATTCAATCTTACATACCTCAGAGTGTTTTGGTTATTCTGATTTTCAAGTTCTTGCACCTATCCATCGACGAAAACAATATCTGGGTTAACAGAATCTACCGGATCATTCTGCTTCAATTCTTCAGTCTAAATAGGTTATAGAAGAACATGTTGACCATCATCATATCCACATGCTTTGATTTCTTTTCCACACTTCTCATCAACTTTCACATTTGCACTTTCCACTATCTTTCTCAGTCTCTTATTGTAGCACCAGTAGGCTTTTCTCTTTGTTGAATATCACAAGAAAATTCCTTCATCACTTCTTGTATTAAACTTTCCTATATCCTCATCTCTCTTGATATAACACTTGCTTCCAAAAAATTCTTAAATATCTTATAGTGGGAACATGACCAAACCATAGCTCATAAGGAGTCTTACCGGTATCACCTTTTATATGCACTCGGTTGAATGTGTAAACAATAGTGCTAATAGCTTCTCTCCAATAGATCTTCGGAACATTTCTTCAATCATCATAGTCCTAGCAACATCCAAGATAGTTTTATTCTTCCTTTCAACAACTCTATTCTGTTGCGGGGTTCTAGGAGCAGATAATTGTCTTCTAATCCCATGGTTCTCACATAATGAATCAAACTCATCGGAAATTTTTTTTCCTCCTCTATCAAATCTCAAACATTTCACCTCCAGCCATGTCTCAGTCTCAACCTTTGCTTTGAATATCTTGAATTTGTCCAATGCTTATTATTTTTCCTTCAAAAAGACAACCCACATTATTCTGGAATAATCATCAATCAATAACATGCAATATATGTGACCCTGCACACTTCTAATGTTTGTAGGTCCACATAGGTCAGTATGTACAAGATCTAGCAATCCATTAGATGTATACTGCTTACTCTTGAAATAAATTATTGTTTGCTTACCATTAGACATTCCTTGCATACCAGATTAGCAGGCTTAACAATTTTAGGTAGATCTCTAATAGCTTATGTAGAACTGATCTTTAATCATTGAGTCAGAATTAACATGAAACATTCTCCTATGCCACAACCAACTTTTATCAATCTAAGCAATCAAACAACTTTTCTCATTGGTATTCAAAAGAAATATACTACCTTCATTCTTAGTTCCAGATGCAATCACTATACCAGAGGCATTTAGGATCTTGCATTTTCCATTCTTGAATTGTAAATCATAACCTTTGTCAACCATTTGTCTAACACTTAAAAGATTATGCTTCAAACCTTCAACATACAAGACATCATTAGTGTTATGCTTACCATCAAAGGAAATAGAACCTCTACCACAGATCACACAGGTTTTGTCATCTCCAAATCTTACTATTCCATGATTATACCTCTCCATACTCACAAATTTTCTTTTATCACCGGTCATATGATGTGAACAGCCGCTATCAATCACCCATTCATATTTCTCTTCAACTTTAGCATCTAAAGCTTTCTCCTCAATAGTGCAACTTGTGGAATCAATAGGTATCGGTCCATCTTCTTTGATAGCAATAAACACAACTTCATCTCCTTATGATTCTTCATCTGTAACACCTTCATCAACAACATAATAATAGTTTTTCTAATGCTTATACTTCTGGTTAGACTTATAAGGCTTATCATACTTCTCATGCATCTCATATCTATCATGCTTATCAAATTTGTCATGCCTATCATCTTTAGCCATTCTCTCCGGGCACCTAGAAGAAAAATGTCCTATCTTATTACAGGAGAAGCATTTCAGAGGCAATTTTCCATCATACTTACTAGCTCTTTTAGGCAATCTCAGGACAATCAATGCTTCAATCTAATCCAGTTCTCTCACTTTTTCTTCCATCTCTCTTCTCTCTCTTTCGTATCCGGATATCCTGCATTCATCAAGATCATACTTCTGTTTTTTAGACACAAATGCTCTAAATGTTGTCTTAGACTTTCCATGTGATTCACCAAATTTACTCAGTTCAAATGCAACAATCTTTCCAAACAACATATCTCTCATCATAGTAGTTACACTCCGAATCTCATCAATAGAAACTATCTTATGTTTGTAAGAAGAAGGCAATGATCTTAGCACCTTAGCAACAATTTCATCTTCTTCAAGGGTTCCACCAACACATCTGATACCTAGGAAAAGTTCATTAACCTTGACATAAAGGTGTTTATGGTCTCATCTTCTCCCATAATCAGCATCTCATACTTCCCTTTCAAACTGTGCAACTTAGCAACTTTGACTTGTTTATTTCCTTCATACAAGGTCTCAAGCTTCTCCCAGATCTCATGTGCAGTCTGAAGTCCCATTTCATTAGTCATTTCTAAATCAGTCAAGGTGCTCAACAATGCTTCCTTGGATCTGATGTTATTTTCAATATCCTTGATCTCAGTAGCAGTAACCGGTCCATTTTGAGGAACAAAGTAGGCATCATTTGTAGTCTTCCAGTAATATTCTCCAAGATATCTCAAGTGCACCTCTATCCAGTTCTTATATATATCATAATTACTTCCATCAAATATTAGACTCTACTTCTTAAAGATAACCCCTCTAGTTGCCATCCTAGATCTCCTCAAGTGGTTAAGCTTCTTCTGGAGAACCTGGCTCTGATACCAATTGTTCGCAACAACAATGAAGGAAAACTAAGATGAGGGGGGTGAATCGGTTTTCATTGGATTATCAAACTTAACCACAAATACAAATCTAATAAACTGTAGCAACAAAAAAGATAAGAAAACTAATAGCACAACACACAACACCAAGATTTTTTACGTGAAAAATCTGGTTAAGAGAAAAACCATGGTGGGAACCTACCCACAATAAGATGACTCTATAGTAGTATGTGAAAATAATTACAATGAGGAATGCACTAGCATTCAGACACACTGCCTAGAGCTCACAACTCAAGATATAATAACCCAGAAGGCTACAACCCTTAGGGAAGTCTCACTGACTTACAACAAGATTCAGACTACAATCTGGAAGGAATGAACTGCAATAATAACATCTGCTAATGCGTGATAACAGTTGAATTAAGCACATTTGTCTTCTCTACACAAATCTCTATTGAAAGATAAATTCACTTAAGCACCACATATACCACTCTCAGATAAAGAAAACACAACCTTACTACCTAAATTACATGACTATACCACCTATTTATAAAATTCATCAACCTTAACAACAAGGTAAGCTAAACCCTCAACTCACAGTTACAAAATCACATCACATGATACAAAGATCAACCACCATACCAATATAATGATATTCATGATATAACATGGACCTAAATAAAATTTCCAAATGCTCATCACCACCAGTAATCACAATGAGAATAATCGCAACACGCTACACCACCAAGAAAACCGCATAACACGAAGAACATTACTAGATAAACAATAACATGAAAAAATCACATAACGATCAATGTGGATCATCACAACAAATAGGACATAGTTAGGAAACACCAAAAAGCATGTTAGAATCATCAGTAACAACTACACCAACACCACTTCTCAAATCTTCATCGGTCAACATCTGAAACTCAAGAACACTCAAATAGAAGCAACTGTCACAAAGAAAGATAACTTGTGGAGAACCAAATTACAAACCATTTGAAATGAAGATACACAAGACCATCCCAAACAAACAAGCCCAAAACCGCAACTCAAGATCTAATGACACCAAAATATACCAGAGTAAATACCGAACTCTGCAAAGCACCGATCAAAAAACCAAACTACAAACCAAATCATATGATATGATCAATTAAGTTTTCCAGATCACTGAAACCAATATAGAAAGATATAGTGATACAAGAAATAGTCCATACAACAAACCTTGATCCCAATAAACCAATCTGCAATCACCAAAGCAATAAATCACAGGAATATGTTGACATCAATGACAACAACATATCCTAGCAGCAACAATGTTCAACAAAACCTTGGAACAATACCATCAAGAAAGTCAAGAACTAAAGTCTCAGTGGCATCTCTCAATGCTACTGCCTATGTCCATCTTGTGAAGTAATATATGGTTGTCAAAATCCATTTATGACCATCACTTGATGGAGGATTAATGGGTCCAGTGAAGTCTAATCTCCATTGTACAAACGACTAGTGTGCTCGAATAAGATGGAGAGGAAGTGCAGCTAGTCTTTGTTTACCTAAGAAGAAGGCATACTTGTCACACTTCTTCACCCATTGATATGAATCTTTGAATGGGGTCAACCAATAATAGCCACCTTTATTATCTTTATGGTCATGGTCCTTACAAAGAAATGGTCACCTAAAGAGGCATCATGAAATTCCTTCAGTAGTCTATTGACCTAATCTTCTTGTATGCATCTTAACTAAACACCATTAAGGTCTTTTCTTAAAAGAATGCCATCCACCAAAACATAAGGAATGGACTGCAATCGAAAGTGTCTCCTTTTTGTTCTATCAAGACCTTGAGGATATTTACTTTCCCTCAAAAAAATAATAATATTTTTCATCCAATTGATTTGTCTATCATTATTGTTGGCTTTTTCTTCTTCTTACAATACAAGGGCAACCTCTAGTTGAGTTTAAAATGATGAAACAAATTGCTCACATAGGCTCCTGCCTCTTACAAGCTTTTTGATTTTTATATCTAGGACATACTCCATGACCTTTGTGATCCATCCAACTCTCTTCTCATTGATATCTTTGTTCAAAAGGAAGTCCTTAACACTTGCATGAGGAACCCATAGCTGGATTCTGTTTCTGGACAACATATGTTTGATCTTTTTCAATACTCTTATGAAAGTGAGGATATGCTTCTCAACATAGTTGTACTTGTGTTCATAATCTTTGAGTCCTTCATTGAAGAAGGAAATAGGTTGCTCCAAATTTTCTTCATTCAATTGGGTCAAGATAGTTGATATATTTGAATCTCCTCCTCGGGTATAGGGATGAAATCATTTTCATAATTAGGATTGATAAGAGTGGGATCTTGTGCAATTTCTTGCTTGATCTAGTCAAAAATATCCTCCCTACTTTGGTCCAACTAAATACTAAATTATTTTTTCAACATTTATGTGAGAGGTTTTACCATGGCTGCAAGGTTGGGAATGAACCTTCTCACAAAATTGACTTCACCAAGGAATCTTTTCAATCCATTCTTGTAACTAGGGAGAAAAAGAGAAAGAATAACCTCCACTCTTTCTGGATCTATGGCTAAACCGTCATTTGATACAATTAGTCCCAACAACTTACCTTGATCAGTGGAAAATACATATTTTTTTTGGTTCAAAGACACACCATATTCTTTACACTTTTTAAACACTTGTTTGAGATGATCAAAATGATCAATTGCATGCTTCAAATAAATAGTTACATCATCAAGATAAACTAGCACAAATTCTGCTAGTACACCTTTAAAAGACACATCCATTTCCCTTGAAAATGTAGCCCCTACATTGGTTAGACCAAATGGAATTTTATAGTAGGCATAAGTGCCCCATTTAGTAGTGAATACAGTCTTATGTTGGTCTGATTCTTGGACTAAAATATGAATATAACCTAAATACCCATCCAAGAATGAAAATATTTAAGAGCCACTAACCTTGGATAGGATTTGTTCTGTGGGTGGTAGGGGATAATGGTCCTTAAGGGAGGCTCTATTGAGATCCCTAAAGTCTACAGATAATATGATTTCCCCATTATTCTTTCTTACAGGGATAAGGTTAGCTACCCATGAGTAATGCTTGATAGGAAAAATAATATCAACCTCTATGAGCTTAGTTAGTTCTTTCCTCGTTAAGGGTTCTATCTTTGGATTAACATTCCTTTGCTTTTGCCTAGCTAGTTTAGCATTAGGGTCTAATTCTATAGTATGTTGGGATAAGTTAGGATCAAATCCCTTTAGATCATCATAAGTCCAAGCAACTATATCAACATATTCTTGACAAATATTAACAAGGTCTCTTGTATATTTTTAGAGCATACCTTTCCCAAGTTGAGTGTTCTTCCATCGACAATATCGATTGGCTTGTAATCACCCCTTTAGCAGCTAAGTTTGTGCTTTTGTTCCTTACTCAATCATCTGAATTGAATATGCTCTCCAAAGTGAATACACCTTTAGGCAACCTATTGGATTTGAGTTGTATGATCTAATCTTCATATTGGTCTTGTAGCATAGACTAATTTTTAGTAGAGAACTCTACTTCATTTTGTAAAAAAATGACAATTTGCTCATCTAAATCAAATACTTCCAATAATTTACTTGGTTGTGTGGGACAACGGGCCTCACACCAAGCTTGATATGTTTCTCCTTTGTATTTTCAACATGTGATGGTATATCATACTGTGCACCAGTTATTGCAAGTCTATCAACATGTTTATAATTGCTTCTAGGAACACTTAGAATGTTGAAGGCCTCAAATCCTTCAATCAAGTCCTAAACTCAATGTTTATATGAGTTGAGAAAGTTGTTCTTGGTTATGCTTTGAGATCTGAGATGATTAACAAATAGCTCATTGTCTCCAAAGACCATTAGATCTTTGATATTTCTTCTTTGTGCCATTTGGAGACCCTGAATTAAGGCTTCATACTCAGCAAAATTGTTAGTGCAACTAAAATGAAGTCTGAATGAAAAATAATATTTCTCCCCATTAGGAGAAATTAGAATTAGACCACACCTGCACCATGTTTTCTTCTTGAACCAACAAAAAACGTGCTCCATAATCCCTCTGATTTCTCTTGTATCTTGGTGAGATTTGGAATAGGAGTATTCTCCCCATGAATACAATAAGTGTCAAAGTTAGTTTCTTCAACTTCACTGATTGGATCAAACTTAAACACATTAGCCCATTCATCCAATAGGAAATCAGGAACCTCTTCCAAGACAGAAACAGGCTCATAGATCATACCCTTCTCCTCTTCATCATGTAAGGTGCAATTCATGTTCATAGGATTAGGAATATAGGGCTCTATATGATTATTAGCAATAGGCTTTTCTTTAATGACAAACTTTGTTCCATATCTAGTTCTAAACAGCAGACGAGACTGACCTGAAGACAAGTACCCATGTATTTTGGTTATGAAGCCTCTGGATAAACAGATGGAAAAGAGAGTAGGGAGGTCTATGACTTAAATATCTTGCAAAATAATGCAACTAGGGAAAGCATGCTAGGTCAATTCTACATTTTTTATTTCCCCTACTGTCTTAATTGAAGTGTCATCTAATTGGACAACACCGTGAGTCACAACCTCATATTTTATGCCAAGAAGATAAACCACTTTTTAAGGCATAACTAAGCTACTGGCTCCTGAATCTATCATGCAATTATGAACTAAAATATCCCCTATTATTAAAGAGATATAGAGGTGGCTTATTGATTTTGTTTAAATTTTCTTCCTCTTTGGGTTGTACTAAGCTATTAGAAGTTCGAGTCTTGCTTGTTGTTGTTGTTGCTTCCTCTTGTTGATTGATGTTATTTAAGGCCTCTTGAATCAAATCTCTTTGAAATGGGATGGATAGAGTATTCCACGTGGATACATTGAGATTGGACTTCTTCATTTGTTCCACAATTTTGAAAGGAACACTTGTTGGCTTTGAAGGACCTTTAACAATAACAAGGTTTGTATTTGATATAGGGATGACCTTAGGCCCCTCTGGTTTCTTGCTACTCAGACTTGTATTCTGATTTGGATTTGGAGTAGCAACCTTGTTCGGTATCTTTCAGACCAAGATGTTTCTATTATCTTGAGAAGCTAGAGCTTGAGGCATCATGGAAGGCGTAACACTTTCTACAACCCTCTTCTTCGATCTAGTGTTGTATGCCACAGGGTTATTGGTTGACTAGTTGACACCACAAAAATATTACTCTTGCCAACTGACAAAACTTGAATCTCCTTGCAAATTATTCTGATTAGCAATGCTAGATTAATTTTGTTCATATTATTTTCCTGACATTGTTGGTTCATTTTGAGCAACTAGAGCTTAAGAAATCTCTCCATTCTAACATGCAATCTAATTATGAGGCTAATTGCATGTAAAACTGTAATGTTCCCTTTCTAGTACATGTTGTATGAGTTTGTCATTAGCCTATTTCTCCATGGTCTTGTAGGCTAACAAAGACATTTAAGGGATCTTGAGGGTATTTGGCCTAGACAGTTTCAGTTGCAGGCGATTCTGAGGTGTTTTGGTGTGTTTTTGGGATACTTACTGTAGATGTATAAAAATAACCATATTCCTAAATGAATATTTTATGTTCATTTTTCTATTTAATTAAATCTAATTTAATTAAATTGCCCACATTCCTCTATTTAATTAAATAAATTACTCAATTTATTTAAATTAAATTCACTATACCCATTTAATGAATAAATTATTTTATTCAATTAAATCCCCCCTATCCACTTTTAATTAAATTCAAATTTAATTAAATAGTTATCCTAAATTGAATAAATCTAATTTATTTAATTTCTCCAAATGGCAACCAAATTGAATTAAATTATTTCAATTAAATCCTATTATCCCTCCATCCACTTGGAAAATCCTAAACCCCTTTCTAAATCCTTTCTAGAATCTTCTAATCACTTCTAATTAACCTAACCCCTTCTCTAAAATTTGTCACATCCCTAAGCAAAGGGAAGTCACTTCTCAAACCTCAAAGTCTTTGATAACCATTAAAGGCTTTCAACCTTCAACCACTTAATTCCTCAAAGTCTTTGATAACCATTAAAGGCTTCCAACTCTCAACCACTTAATCCCCCAAAGTCTCCAATAACCATTAATGGTTAACTCAAACCCTCCTACATGGTTAAAACATTTGTTTTAACTCAACCTTCATCCAACCCAAGGGTCTCATTAGGCTTTTAATGCTTTGACCATGATTATCTATTAATCATTTGCACAAAGGTTTATCTTTGGATTAAGTCTTAATCCAGTGGGTAATCCTAATTTAAGCTTGACCCTTACCCTCTAGATAACCATGAGGTCTTCTCAGGCCTTTAATGCCTCCAACCCCTTCTCTCAACCCAACCCTATGTTGACACTTGTCACCATTTCATTGGTGCAAATTGTGCACATGGATCCCCAACTTTCAAACTCAACCCTTGATTGAATCTTTCAATCCTGACCATCCATTGCCCTGTTTTTGCTATAAATAGAGCTCTCATTCCTCCATTTTAAAGGATCCAAGTTTGTAGTATCACACTTATGCTCAAATACATTCAATCTTTTATATCTCATTTTATGCTCATCATTTAGCCTCTCTTTAGAATAGAAATTAGTCTAAATATGCATACTTAGAATAATTTCTTTATCATTTAGCTCAATCATAGACTAATATATCATGTTAGGATAGTATTTATACTAATCTTGTCATCTTATCATTTAGTTTATTGCATTTCTAAGATCAGACATAACTTAACATACCTTTCATATTAAAAACTATCAAAGCATCCCTCGTTCTTGCATTTGCCATCCCTAAACCATTTTGCTCAGTGATCTGAGAGCAAAAACATTAGTTTGAGGGACATTGTGAGATAGAGAACCATGGGACCCTCCTTGGGAAGCTGAGTAATACGTTATTACCCCATAGCTTGCACCAATAAGTCCTGTGTGTGTGTGTGGACTAGTATTTAGAATATTTTCATATATTGAGTTTTATCAGCCCACTTTTCCTGCATACACTTACTATTTATAGTAAGTCAACTGGGCTAGGTTTGGATTGACAAAGAACTCATGAATAATATCTTGTTGATGATGTGTTGATTTTGACTGGAGATTTTAATAATCACTTGGGATTATTAAATTGTTTAACAATAAAGTTATGTTATAAAGTTAAATCAAATATTTAACTTTATTAATGAGAGAACTTAAGTAAAGGGAAAAGTTATTTAAAATTTAAAAGTTCCCTTTTCACTAAAACCATTGGAGACTTGAATATTATAAAGAAAAGTATATCTATTAATCCTACATTAGCTGGAAAAGTGTGTGAGCTCTCCCAGGAAAGTTATAAAAGACTCTTAAGAGTTCATTTTCAGCAAGCGTGGTTTACTATTTTTTCTTGGAGAATTTGGGAGCTTTTGGCTTTCAGTTTTTTGTGCCCTAAGATGAAAACCCCTGGGAATTCATAGGTTGGATGAAAACCCAACTCTACTTGAGAGGTGGATTCACTGAGAATTAACTATTGAGCTTATTCCTAGAGTTTTGGATCCAATGATGGAGCTAATGTGCATATTGGTGGTTGTATGAATCTATAGTTTGGGCTTATTTGTAGTAACATGAGAAGTGCTGCACAAATAGTACCGTAAACAATGCATGCACAATGCCATGAAAAAGAATGTGTACAACGCTGCTACAGTAACGTGAACAATGTTATTACTAGGTTTTGATTTGTTTGAGCAAGGATTTTTTAGTATCTCATTGCTAAGTTGTGCATAGGGTTTTGAGGAGATTTTTTAAGAAGGATTTGGCATATTTTTGTAGAGTTTGGCATTGGTCAACTAGAGTTTAGAGGTTAGATTTATATATCAAAATTTCAAGGGTCATTTGTTGCCTCTATCAGCCATCTACTTCATATTTGGTCACTGTTTAAGGTAGTTGTGTTTTCTACTTGATAAAGGGCTTCTATTTATGCATTCGGGTATGTGTGAAACCTTTTTTCTTAATTATAACCCTCATATTTGAAGGAAATCATTCTTTGTTATAGTAGTTTCAAACCTGTATCAGATTTGATATTTCTATTGTTGTTCAGACATGTATCAGATCTGATATTTCCATTGTTGTTCAAGGAGAAATCATAAATTTATGGTGTGTTCCTTCATCATTTGTTTCCCATGTTATTTATCATTTATATGTGTTTATCTATGATTTGCCATTGAGAACAAATATCAAACTCAAGATCTAAACTTCTGAGATAAAAAAACAAACTCAGAAAAAAATCTTAAAGATAAATACATGCCAAGTGTTTGACAAAATGTCAATCAACCAAAACTAAAAAATTTAAGTGCAGAAAGGACAGGGGTTCTTGCAATGATATCAAAGCTAAAATTCCTACTAGCCTATGGAGTTTAATGTGAAATTCACAAGTGAATCTCAAAAAACAAAATGAAGCCAAGTGTAGATCAAAAAAGTAATCTTTTCTCAAAATAATTCAATGGTGATCAGCTAAGGGACTTGAAAAAAGAAAAGGAAGTAGGAAATTAGCTCTTTTTAATTGGATTATAATTGGAGTCCCTGAAATTTCCTTATGGTGTTCTCTCTAAGTTGGAGGAATTAGACTCATATTTGTCCAAAGTAAACCAGTTAGATTGGAGGTTGTTAAATTGGGCTTTGTAGCCCCCAATGCTCGCTTTGGTCCAGCACAAGTTTATGGAACATCCACATAAAGATGTTAGACTTGCAGTTGCTTCATGTCTTAGTGAGATTACATGAATAATAGCTCCTATAGCACCCTATAATGATGATGTATTGAGGAAGGATTTGCAAATGATTGTTAAGAGATATCATGGGTTACAAGATGTCAAAGGACTTACCTTTGGAAAGAGGGCTAAGATTTTAGAAACTATGACAAGAGTCAGATCATTCACCATAATGGTTGATATCAAATGTAATGATATAATTCTACAAATGTTTCAATGCTTCTTAATTGAAATCAAGAAACATCATCCAAACAATGTAAGAGCTTGCATGCAAACTATTATGTCTGAAATCTTAGATGAGGATGATGATATTTGCAAGCAGTTGCAATCAAACTTGTTGGCCATTTGGAGGAAGGAGCAGACTACATCACCTTTTGCTTATGAGTTCTCCAATAATTTGGTTAAGCATAAAATTGATAAGTTCAAGGAACTATTGACTGAAGAGGAACTAACTTCATTGGGTTTACAGGCTTTGGGATCTTGAAAAAAGAGCAAGGAACAAATGAAAGAGAGCATATTTGTTTTGCATGTCTGGAGGCTTGGACACCTAATCACAAATGTAGAGTTAATGAAAAAATAACTAATGAAGCCAAGTAGTGTTGAGGTCAAAAATACAAATGCAAAGGGTGACTTGACCAATGAGGAGAAAGCTACAACAACAACTTTGTATACATCATAAATTGGGCATGCTGAAAGAAAAAAAAGATAATGGCGTGCAATCAACTGAGGATGATATTATGGATAAAGAATCAATTACCACACGTGAGGGGTATACAAAACTCTTAATTGGTGACTTGTAGATTGTAATTGATAAAACTAGTGAAGTGAAGAACTCATTTGATGAATCCATTTATGAGCATAGTGGTGTTCCATTATTACTACATGAAGAGTGCATGACATCATCTAGACATACAATTAAGTGTAATAGTGAAAATGTTCCTACAGTTGAGAATTAATTAGAAAATTCAATGTGTGACAGTCCTCTTTCTTTAGATGAATTTGAACAAAAGCCTTTAGCATTGTTGGATTTGAAGGATAGATTATTGGTCACAGAGGAGAAGATTGTGCAAGTATTAACAAGGGTAGATTATTCTCACAAATAAATTGAAGATCTTATTTAGAAAACTCAAACTAGGAGAGGCAAAAAAGAGTTGTCGTTGGACATTGCTACTGCTAGGATATGATTTTTGATTACGGTAAAAACAAGTTTTGAAAAGACCTCGAAACCCTTTACAAAAGATCCTTAAGAAATTAGAGCATAAAGAAACAAGAAGGAACAAACAACAAAAAAACCAGCATAGAAACGAGAAATATCTAGCAAAAAAGCCCCACAGAACCAGCAACGTCCAGCCAAAACAGACAAAAGATAGAAAATAAACTACTTAATGTTTTTTAGGGCATTAGCCAAATTTTTGCTAATCCCATGCAATTCTTTAATATTATCTCTGAGTTTAGGGATTTCCTTAGAAGAGGTCACAACAACTTTCTTCATGCTCGCCCTTGTTCTCTTTGTCGCGCCACCAAGAGCATTTTCCACAGTCCTTGTCTCAATAGCATCTTCATCAATATCAAGGTCCATGACGGGTTTGGGAGAACTCGAGCCCTCAAGGACTTTATAGATTTCCTCTAAGTTCTCAGTAACAGCTGGAAGGATATTCGAAATCATTACCAAAAGGTTTTTCATAGTAGTTTTTCCTTCCTCCAGATTGCTAATCTGAGCTTCCATCTTCTTTGTTTTTTCCTCCATATCCTTCTTCCACTGCTTCTGGTCCCTATCATCTTTCTTCCTTTTCTCTTCCCACTGCTTCCCATTTTTTTCTAGATTCTTGATTCCTTCATAAGCCCACCTATCAAAACCCATTCTAGCTTAGATAGGTTTTTGAGATTATCTAGAATTAACCCTTCTCCAACATACTCCTTATCCTTGCTCAGATTCTCCTTGTCCATCTCCTGCTCAAATTCCTTATTCTTCTCCTACTCAATATTGATTTCTTTTTCCTTATTAATCTTATTATCCTACTCCTCCATAGGCTAGCTATTGACAGTGCCTAAACTAACACTGTGGGTAGGACTATCTTGATTGGAAACATCCTCAGCTCCTTCTTCCTCTTCCCCCGTGTCCTCTTCTTTCCATCTTTCCTCTCCTCGAGACTCATCAGCTTCCATCTCACTACCATCTTTCTCGATATCCTCTGAGTCATTCTCCATCTCCTTTTGATTATCCTTGTCCTCTTGAATTTTCAACCCAGTAGCATTTTTGCTCTTTTTTCTTTGAGTCGACTCTTCCTTGCTAGGCCCACCTTCCTCCATCTTTCTCTTACCTTTCCCTGAAGACATAGAAAATCTCTTATTTTCCTGGATAGCAAGGATTTTACAGTGCTCATAAATGAGAAAAATGAGGCCACAATGAAGCACCGGAGTCGAAGGGTTCTTACTATGCTTATTAAGAGACCTCGATAGAGACCTAAAGAAGTAGTAGGGTAGGGAAATCCTCTTCTCATGCCTGAAATGATTTAACAACACAAAATGGTATGTGTGGACCCTAGTAAAATGACCCTCCACAGTAATGTATTCCATAATAGCATTCAACACACAACCCCAAATTTTCTTAATGTTGGAAGCATCATAATACCCCCCCGTAGCTTTACCAATTTTTGCCCTCTCCTCTTTGCGCAAAAAAAGCTTAACTGCATTATTAGAAACTTTTAAGTCTCTAAAGAAATTAAGACCTAAGTGGGGCATACCTGTTACCGTCGCTATGAGGTCTGCATCCAGCTTAAACCTCACTCCATGAATTTTGAATGAACCGTTAATCCAGTTTTCAGTGACTTTGGTGACAACTAGGTTAACTCTACCTTTATCATAATCGACCAGCTTCTCCATGAAATTCATCATGAACCCTTTTTTCCAGCTTACTCCATACCTTTGACATTTCCTTCCATCGGGAAATTTTATTTGGTTCCTCTCTCCTTAGATCCCCCCCCCCATTTTCAAGTTCGTTATACCAAGTCTGTTCTTCTGCAATTTCAGAGCTTCCTTCCAATTGACTCTCAAAATTTTGAAAATGCTAACCCACAAAGTGTGTGGAAGATTAATAGATTTGATTAGGATTCTGCCATGTCATCATTACCTTTCTATAAATGTGAAGATTACTCATTAAAATTTTCATAATTAATTGTGTGATCCATCTTTCCCCATGAATCTGTCCTTTCTTAAAAGATCTTTAATATTAAAGTTAATATTACCTTCCCCATACCAAATACTTTGAGCTTCGGAAATTACACCTGGGTTTGCTAGACCATCTGCAACCAAATTTGTTTCTCTAAAAGCATGTTCAATTATAATAAATTTAAAGCTAGCTATAATTTCTCTAGCTTTAAAAATTATATTTTCTATAGACCACGATGGCTCAGTTTCTCCCTTCAGGCACTTAATAATGTTTAGGGAGTCTCCCTCCAGCCATAAGTTATCATGATTTAGATTTTTTGCAATAATCAAAGTATTCAAAGTTGTAGAGGCTTCAACATAATGACTAGTTTGGTTACCCAAAGGGCCAGCAACTGCCACAAGACAACTTCCAGCAAAATTTCAAACAATGCCCCCATAACCAACTCTACCCGGGTTCCCCTTAGACGCCCCATCAAAGTTGGCCTTATTCCATCCTTGAGGCGGAAAGCACCAAACAAGACCATCCCTACCATTATCCTTACTAGATTTGATATTAGAGAGGTTCCATCTATCATTAAAGTCCTCTTTAGCAGCTAAACCATGATCAGTTCCATTTAAACATTCAAATATCCCTTTATAGATTTTATCCACCACTACTTCAGGGTGATCATTTTTATCTCTAAAAATCATGTTGTTATGCTCCTTCCAGATTCCATATAACATTAGGGAGAGTAAGTTTCCACAGATCAACATTCTTAGAGTTGGAATTAGGACAGTACCATTTCTGCCATAACTCCCCCAGAGAGTTCAGGAAAACCCAGCTCAGCATCCACCTACTAAAAATAATATTCCAGATTTCCTAACTCAAAGTGCACTAGTAGAGGATGTGACAAGCAGACTCCTCTTCCCTGCAACAAAGAGAACACCTGTTAGGAAAAAAAAATCCACGCTTTTGGAGGTTATTAAGAGTTAGCACCTTGTTTTGGAGAAAAATCCAAAAGAAGATATTAACTTTGGGTATCAACTTCTTTATCCACACTTTAGCTCACAAAGGAATCTCTTCTGGAACTTTGTTGTGGATAACCACCACCAAAGACACGGAATAATTACCATCTGAAGTCTCCCTCCAAATCAAACTATCCTCCTTATTGTCCCTAAAAATTTTAGAAGAAAGCAAACTATCAAGAAACTTTAATCCCGAACATTGCTGGCTAAACTGAATCCACTTCCCATTTTTCCAATAGTCTCTAACAGAGCCACCATACCAATCTTTGAACCAATCTTTCCATTCCTTAAGGATAGGAATATCCTCTAGAGGTTTATCCAAGAGCCATTTGTCTTCCCAAAATCTAATAATTCTTCCATTCCCCAATTTCCACATTCTTCCAGCATCAACCCAACTTTTAGCTGTTGAACTGCATTCCAAATTGCAGAGCCTTCAACAGAAAAAGAGTTATCTATAAATTCTTCCTCAGATGGTTGCATAAAAATATATTTATTTTTCTAGATTAAATTCCATTCTCTTTCCTCCCCTTTCATTCTCCAAATTTGTTTAGCTAACAAGGCATTATTCATAGAAATAATATTCCTTAAACCCAACCCCCCAAAAGCCTTAGGAGTACAAATTTTGTTCCAAGCAATAAGGGATATTCTATTTTTGTCTTCCACTCCCGACCAAAGGAAATTTTTTTGAATTCTTTCAATTGCCTCCGCAAACTTTCTGAGGATTTTAAACAGACTAAGGGCATAAATAGGCAACTTTTGAAGAGTAGCTTTAAGTAGCGTTACCTTGCTCGCTTGACTAAGGATAGCTCCTTTACAACCAACCAATTTAGAATTGAATCTATCAACTAGCTTCATCCATAAATTCCCCAAAGGCTTTATACAAAGTGGGAGCCCCAAATAGGTTGAAGGAAACTCAACAATTTTGCATCCAAGGATTCTTTCAATCCTTATTTGTCTTTCAATAGGGGTAGAGATGAAGAACAAAGAGCTCTTATCCCAATTAATTTTTTGGCCAGAAGAAGTTTCATAGGTGTCCATAACATTCTTTATATTTCTTGCTTCCTTAATAGTAGCTTCCCCCATAGTAATCGAATCATCAAAAAACTGCTCATGAGTACAGGTTATGTTGGAAGATGAAGGTTTAAGGCCTTTGAGTTTTCCATCTTCCACATTTTTTATAATATATCTACCCAAACTTTCAGCTAAAATAGTGAACAAGATAGGGGAGATGGGATCCCCCTATCTTAGACCTCTAGAACTTTTGAAGAAACTGGAAGGGGATCCATTAACAATAACTACAGAGGATGAAGTTTTAGTCAACTAGGAACAGAGCTGAATCACTTTTTCCCCAAACCCAAAAGCTTTCATAATTCTAAAAAGGAATTGCCAATTCACTCTATCATAGGTTTTAGACATATCCAACTTAAGAAAAAACCCTAATTTTTTGCAGTAGTTAAAGAGTGAATATTTTCATGAACTGAAATAATAGAATCCAGAATCTGTCTAATATGGACAAAACCATTCTACTGAGTTGAAATAATCCTGGGAAGAATATCCAGCATTCTAGAGGTAAGAACCTTAGAGATAATCTTGTAAACAGAATTACAAAGACTAATAGGTCTGAACTTATTAAGAGAGTCAGCTCCAGAAACCTTCGGAATAAGAACGATCAAGGTTGGATTCAATTCCCTTAAAAGCCTCCTTGAACCAAATATTTCTTTGATTCCATTACAGATATCAATCTCCACAATATGCCAGAAGATTTGGAACATTGGAAATCCATTTGGACCAGGAGACTTATCTCCCTGAAAAGAAAACATTGCCTTTTTGATTTCCTGATTAGAAGGGATCCGAGAGAGATTTTTGTTGTCATCCTCATTTAAAATGGGAGGGATAGCCTGCACAAGAAGGTCTTGATTTCTAAAAACTAGATCATCCACCCCTCCCAAAAGATTGCTGAAAAAATCCAAAGCTTCCTTTCTTATATCATTTTCATCCGATAAAATCCTCCTATTGCAAGATAACCTGGAAATCTTGTTAACCGCACTATGCTTTAGAGCTGTCAAGTGGAAAAACTGGGTGTTTTTATCAACTTCCTTCAAATACAAGGCTCTTGATCTTTGTCTCCAAAAAGTCTCTTCATTATAAATAATTGTGTGGTATTTAGACAACAACCCATTTTCAACAGATCTCAAGTCCTCTGAAAGCCCTTCCTCTTGGATTCTATCTTGGACTTCCTTAATTTCAGTCTTAATTTGGGCTTTGCTTTTAAAGATATCACCAAATATCTCTGTGTTCCATATTTTGATTTTGGCCTTTATAATGTTAAGCTTTTTGGCTATTCTGAATAAAGGCGTTCCCTCAACCTCAAAATTCCACCAATCAGCAACATAGACTTCCAAAGACGGATGGGATAACCACACTTTTTCAAATCTAAAAGGGAAATTTCTCTTAGGAGAAAAAGAATTAGCAGTAAAAGAAATAGGGTAATGATCAGATCCAATCTTAATAATTGATGCCAAAGAGAAACTATACTTAGAAAGCCACTCAGGAAAAATCAGGGATCTATCCAACCTTACTTGAATAAGATCAGATCCAGTTCTACGATTGGTCCAAGTATAATTAATCCCTTGGAGATCCACATCCATAAGAGCTTGATCGTTAATAAAATCCATAAGATCTTGTCTTCCCTCCAGCTGCAAAGGAAGGCCTCCCATCTTTTCATCCTCTTTAAGAGGTGTATTGAAATCTCCCATTATTATCTAGCTTTTATCAACAAAATTTAGTCTGTCTTCATCAAGGCTCCTCCAATATTTAGATCTCCCAGCTTTAGAGTTAGGCGCATAGACATTAGTGATAACCCAGATAAAGTTATCCTTAATATGCTCAAGAAGAACGGAGGTCCTATTAACTTCTGAAATGATTTCCTTCCCTATAATAGTATTTTGGTTCCAAAAAATTGTTGTTCCTCCATAGGCACCCTCCGAACTCGTTCCAATAACTCCATTATTTTTTAATATTCTAATCCTTTCCACTTTATCCTTACACATATTAGTTTTTTGAACAAGGACAACATCCGATTTATGATATCTTATAATATTACGTAACACATCCTACTTATGGGGGGCATTCAGCCCTCTTATATTCCATGAAATTATCTTCATACTTTAACCGAGGATAAGGCTGACTCGATGGAACTCTGTGTTCCATCAGCACGGTTCTTCCAACTTTCCTGTTCCCTTTGATTTTTTAGAGAAGGTCTCCCTTTCTTTTTGCTGTGACTTCCAACATCTGCCACTTTCTTATTCTTGTTTCTAGTTGAAATACCTCCATTGGGTTCTCCATTATTTGATTTGCCTTCTTTAGTACTGAGAATCCTAAGATTTCTCTCAAGAGCCACCGTTTCCAAACTTTTAGGTGGAGTTTTGCATTGGATCGGCTTAGGACTTCCATTGGTTAATAACAGAAAAGGCTCAAAATCCGGAATGTTACAGTCCTACGCTTCATTAAAGTCTCCCCCATTTTCTTTTGTATTAGATGAGGCAGAAGAATCATCATTGGAACTCTCATCAGCTTTATCCTAGATGATAGGCCATCCCTTCTGGTCCTCTGATTCAAATTTTTGAGCATTTATATCTATCCTTTTCTCTTCCTCCTTGTTGCTCTCTATTTGATTGTTAGAACAGGCACAAATAGATTTTTCATTATTACTATTCATATCCTTCTTTTCCTCATTTTCCAACTCAATCACTTCCTTATCAGGAACACACTCTATAGTTGGGTCTTATGTCTTCCCTTTCGTTTGTCATTTCTGCTTCAAACTGCTATCATTCTTACCACTCTTACTCTTCTTGAGCGGGCAAGATTTTGCCAAATGACCCGACTTTTTACAATGAAAACAACCAAATAGGAGAGATTCATATTCAATCACTTGGGTCCATTTCCCCAATTTAGATATGATCTCAATAGATTGAGGCATATTCGTCATTTGATTAACATTAACACAGATACGAGCAAAAATAAACTTTGATTTAGCTGCAGTCATCGGGTCGATAGAGAAAAGTTTTCCAAATGAACCCGCAATCCCTTTAAAGACCTTCTCATTCTAGAATCTAGCGGAAGGCCGGGGAGACGCGTCCACACAGGCGCCGACACAAAAAAGGACTCATCAAGAGAAAGGTTAGGAGCCCATTTCTGTAAAGCCAAGGTTGACTTGCCAAACATCCATGGCCCTTCACATAGAGCTTTATTCATATCTTTTTCGGTATTAAAAGAAAAGGAAAAAAAACCCCTAGGCAAAGCCGCCACTGCTAGGATATGTTGTTGTCATTGATGTCAACATATTATTGTGATTTATTGCTCTGATGGTTGCAGATTAGTTTATTGGGATCATGGTTTGATATATGGAGTATTTATAGTATCATTATATCTTTTGTATTGGTTTCAATGATCTAGGAGCTTAATTGATTATATCATATGATCCACTTTACAGTTTGGTTTTCTCGATCAATGCTTTGCGGAGTTTGGTATTTCCTCCGGTATATTTCAGTGTGATAAGATCTTGAGTTGCAGTTTTGGGAGATTGTTTGGGATGTTCTTGTGTATCTTCATTTCAGATGGTTCATGATTTGGTGCTCCACAAGTTATCTTTCCTCGTGACAGTTATTGTTGTTTGAGTATTCTTGAGTTTCAGATGTTAATCGACAAAGATTTGATAAGTGGTGTTGGTGCAACTATTACACATGATTCTAATGTGCTTCCTGGTGTTTCCTAATTATGTCCTATTTTTTTAATGATCTACATTGATTATTGTGTGTTTTGGTGATTTTCATAATCCAGTGATTTTCTTCGTGTTATGCGGTATTTTGGTGGTGTAGCGTGTTGTAGTTGATCTTGGCGTGATTTCCAGTGGTGTTGTGTGTTTGAGAATTTGGTTTAGGTACATGTTATGTCATGTATATCATAATATTGGTCTGGTGGTCGATTTTTGTATCGTGTGATGTAATTTTGTAATTGTAAGTTGAGGGTTTGGCCGACCTTGTAGTCAAGGTTGATGAATTGTATAAATAGGTGATATAGTCATGTAAATTTGTGTATCGGTGTTGTGTCTGCATTATTAGAGAATGGTAAAGGTGTGAAACAAGTGAATACATCCTTCGGCATTGCGATTGAGCAGAGATCGAAGTGTTGCAGAGTAGACATATGTGCTTAACCGAAATTGTCATCAAGCATTTGCAGATACTATTCTTTCACTTCATTTGATTTAGGATTGTTGTTCGAATATTTTGTAAGTCAATGAGACTTCCTTGTAAGGTAGTGAACCTTCCCTAAGGGTTGTAGCCTTTTGGGTTATTGTATTTTGAGCAGTAAGTTCTAGGTAGTGAGCCTGAATGCATGTGCATTCCCCATTGTAATTATTTTCACATACTACTGTAGAGTATCATCTTATTGTGGGTAGGTTACCAATGTGGGTTTTACCTTAACTAGGTTTTCCACATCAAAATCTTGGTGTTGTGTATTGTGGTATCAATTTTCTTATCTTTGTTGTTGTTGTTGTAGTTAATCAGATTTGTATTCGATGTTAAGTTTGCTAATCTGGTGAAAACTGATTTACCCCTCCCTCTCACTTTGCCTTCATTGTTGTTGCCAACAGTTGCAAGTGGAGTCACTAGCACTCAATTGCGCTCAATCAAAGAAGCATTTGAAAAGATGAAATTAGATAACTTGCAACTTTAATGGATAGGGATCTTGCTATCAATTTTGCAAAAGATAAGGAAAAATAAGTTGATGATCTTTGCTACCAGTTGAGTACGACTCATTTCTCTCTATACAATGCTAAAAATCAAATATCTACTATAGCTATAACCATGGAACAAGAATTTGGTACAAGGGAGAGGGAGATCAAAATAATAGTAGAAGGGACTAATGAGTTTCTCAAGAGGGAAATGGGGCACCATGATTCCAAAGAGATCCAACATGTTGATGAAAGGATTGAAGAGTTTCACAAGGAAATACCTTGCAACCTTGTGACATTAGTTGAAGAATATTTAATTGAGGCACCACTGCCTCTAATCATTTGGGAAGGACATGTGAAAAGTCAAGGTTTCATAATGTTTTATGAGTCCAAAGAAATAATAGAGGAGTTGCCCAAAATGCTGGTTTGGGGCAGCATTAGATTACCTTCCCATTCTCATGAGTTTGCAACCTTTACGCATGGAATAACTAATGAAGATGAATCTACAATTGTTGGTACACAATGTACAAGTGTTGGCCATAACATTTTCAATGAAGAGGTACTTATAAAAGTTGAAGACATGACACAAATGTATCACTGATTTTTACAACAGTAGTAGTATTTCTTCGCATCCACACAAGGTAGCAGATCTTTCACATGAGGATGATGGTATTATTCAATCTTTTTATGTTGGCACTTAAGTTGTGGGTGATAAACATGACATATATGTTTTTAATCCAAGCCCCAGATGGTTTGATTATGTTCATCAAACCATGAAAGATTTCAAAGGTAGGGACAAGGAGAATGAGAGTAGTCCCAATTTTCCGATCACAGACAACAATGATATATCTTTTTTTTATCAAGATATTGCAGCCTATAGTTATGAAGAAATTAATTCTACCATTGTTGGTACACAAGGTGCAAGCATGGGACATGATAAATTTGACAATGCATCTTATCATAGGACTAGTTTTTTGTGCTTTGGAACAACTGTTATAGATCAGTGCAAAAAGTTAAATGAAGGTTGGCAAGAAAGAGCAAGGCAAACTAAGTTGGTGGCTCAACGAGCCAAGATTCAACCTCAACAAATCTATAACGCTCACTATTTCATGGATGGTGGTAGGCAAAGGTTCTCTAGTTCTGAAACTTCACTTGATGTTGATCATTTCATTGATAGAGATGTTGATTTATTTGATCGTACTTGTAGTGAATCAACCACTCAAGAGTTGCCTTTGATGGGCGATGAAGACATCTACAACTCTTTTGTAGAATTGTCACCGAATACATATGATATGGCAGATGCTTATTTACTGGTTGGTGTTTTAATCATTCTAGATTCTTTATTGGTTAGTGGATGTCCTATTTGGGTTTCAATTGTACTTTCAGATTTGGCAGGGTCTACAACACCTATTAAGTTGTTTGAGAGTGTGTGGAGACATGTCTATTTGTAGGATTTTGCATACAAGATAGATATATTTCCTATACAAGGGTGTGGCGACACCTTTAAAATCATTATTATTGCTGGCCAAAGTTACAACAATAACATTTGGTGTCCTACTCAGTTGATCTATGTGCATATGATAATTTCTTGTCGCATCTTTTTAATGGTCTATTTTTATAACCATAGCTAGAGAGATAGATATATTGACACGTTCGGTGCATTGTCCCCTATGGATCATGATGAGTTACTTCATAGCTTGGGGCATAGTGATGCTTATATCAAAGTGGCACAGTGGATCGGTGGAGCAACATTTTTGAGATTTACTTGGGACCCTGGAATCATTCATGGTTACAAGCTAGATAAGTCTATTGATGATGGGGTTGATTGGGCATTGCTTGAGGACAAGCAATATTGGGAAGGGTGGATTGTAATGTCCCCTTTCTAGCACATGTTGTATGAGGTTGTCGTTAGCCTATTTCTCCATGGTCATGTAGGCTAACCAAGACATTTAAGGGATCTTGAGGATATTTGGCCTAGATAGTTTTAGTTGTAGGCGATTCTGAGGTGTTTTGGTGTGTTTTAGGGATACTATTTATAGTAAATCAGCTAGGCTAGGTTTGGATCGATAGAGAACTCATGAATAATATCATGTTGATGATAGTGTTGATTTTGACTGTAGATTTTAATAATCGCTTGTGATTATTAATTTATTTAACAATAAAGTTAAGTTATAAAGTTAAATTAATTTTTTTTATTAATGTGGCAACTTAAGTAAAGAAAAATGTTATTTAAAATTTAAAAGTTCCCTTTCACTAAAAGCATTGGAGATTTGAATATTAAAAAGAAAAGTATATCTATTTATCCTACATTGGTTGGACAAGTGTGTGAGCTCTCCCAAGAAAGTTATAAAAGACTCTAAAGAGTTTATTTTCAACAAGCTTTTTCTCTTGGAGAATTTGGGAGCTTCTGGCTTTCAGCTTTTTGTGCCCTAGGAAAAAAACCCTTGGGAATTTGTAGGTGTTAGGTCCTGGAGGCAACTAAGAGGGGGGGTGAATCAGTTGTCTATTAATTTCAAACCAAAACTAACTTAACCAAACTTAGTGCATAATACTGGTAAACCAAACTTAGTGCATAATACTGGTAAACCAAACTTTAATGCTGGTATACAGTTTATGTAGTACCCCTTCTCGATCAGACTTATTAGACTGATATTTTGTTACAGTTTACTATTCAGTTGACACTTTATTGCTCGACATTATTCAGATGTATTTGATATTATTTCATGGTTATCTGGATATTAGATGCATGAGTTATTTTCAGTATTTCAGTACTGGTGATTTGTAGTATTTCATAGATTATTGCTTTGTACTGACATCTTACTTTATCTAGGCAATGTGTCATATATATGTTGCGTGTCTGCGATTGTATTGGATGCAAAGGGACGATTTTCCTTCACTCATTTCAATGAGACAGGGAACATCATGATTCTCCTTCATCGATGTGCGTGCAGTGTATTCTATATTTATATGCATGCATGTGTGATTCGATGATGCAGGATATTGCAGGTACAAGTACCGGGTAGGTACGGGGTATCGTCTCCACCTGGCTTCATAGGTCTGAGCGTGCCTTATATGTCCGATGGGAGTGGAGGAGATAGTTGTTGACCTTAGTTTTTACCCTCAGTCTACTCTTGTGAGTGTCGTCAGTCGGTCATCCATCCCTTTTGTTCGACTTTCGAGTCTTCTTGCATTTCCTTGATTTGCATGCCATAGTGGTTCGATTATTTATTTAAGTTTAAGTTGTCATTCATTGTTGGTATAAGCAATTTATTCATTATTATGCCTTTATGTCTTGAACCTAGCTTATTTGGTTAATTTATTAGATTTAAATCTATAGTTGTTTTATTTTGGAAAAGTAATCATGTTTAAATCAAATGGAAGAAGTAAAATAAATAAAGTTAATTGCTTTTAAGAAAAACAAAATAAAGTTAAATTATTGATTTCTATTTTAGTTGAAAAGTTGATTAAATTTCTAAATGTGAGAAATGTATTTTTTTTCAAAAAAAAAGAAATTCCCATTTATTTTTGGAGGAATATGGAAAAAAAGTCAATTGTTTTTATTTAAATGTTTTTTAATAGAAAAATATTTCAACCTAAAAGATTAGGTTAAAATATTTTTCCTATTTATCCTTGTAAATATTTTTGGAAGCATATGCTTCTTTGGAGGAGAAAACAAATTCTGGAAAAATTTCTTGGAAGGAGGATTTTGGGTTTTGATTTCGCTTGGAATTCTGTTGAAGCTCACAATTTCTTCTTGTTTATTTTTAAAAAATCCATGCTTCTTTCCAATTTCTGATTGTTGTTAAAAGTTTGGTTTTATGAGTATTGGGTTATGAATTTTTGTTTGCCATGAGATTGTTGAAAAAAAAAATCCCATCAATTTGGTTATCAAATTTCAATCTCAAACTCTCCAAGCAATTTCATAATTTAAATTATGTTTTTCATTTTGTTTATGCAAGAAATTCATTGTTCCTGGTGTTTGTAGTTGGGTTATTTTTGTGTTTTTGAGTAGAGATATGCTGGCAAAATTTTGCCAAGTTTTTTTTCCTCAAATAATTTCTTCCTGGTAATTTCCAGACTGGTAAAAAATAATTATGAATTAGATTTCTTCTTGTCCATTCTTGTTTGAGCAAAAAAAATTCAATTGGAGAATGGAGATCAAGCTTGTTCCCATTCAATTTGATTTTACGAATGAATTGGGTTGATTTGGGAGACTTCTTCCTATCTCTGTTTTGTCTCAGAGGTTTTATTGCTGGTAAAAATTTTATTACCAGTTACTTAATTTGGTATCTCTATTTGTTTAAAAAATAAAAAATAAAAATAAATTGGAGATTGTTCTATTATTTTTTTTAACAGAGATTTACCTCTATATTTCAATTTTGTATGCTCTGTGATTATTTGAGTTTTATTTTAAAAAAAATTTAATAGAAAAACATTAAAATTAAAAAAAATTAAAATGGGGTTTGGGGCGGTGGCGGGGAGCTGGGCTCAACCTAGCCCACGCACCCCTTCCCCCGCATCTTGCTGTGTTCCCAAGCTTGAGGTTGCAGCAAGCGCTGCTACCTCATGCTTGGGGCAGTAGCACTTGTTGTCGTGGAGGCCTTGAGCCCCACATGAAACTTGGTTTTTATTTATTTTTTTAATATTTTTTAATTAAAAAATAATAATATATTAATGTTAAAATATAATAATTAATGTTATTTTTAATAATAAATAATAATATTATTGTTATTTAAAATAATAATAATAATATTAAAGTTATTTGTTATTAATAATGATATTAATGTTAATTAATATTACTTCTATTTAGTGATTAGTCCTATTTTTTTCTTTGTACTTTGGAAAATATATAAAAATAAATGGAAGTTATTATTAGCTTTTGGAATAAAAGTGAAATTGGTTAAATTAAATATTAATTTTCTTTATATAAGTAATGTAATATAATCATATGATATTATATTCAATGAATATATTATATTGGGATTATTTTATATTATTTTATATATCTATTTAAATTTGATTTAAATGTTGACTTGGTTATGGTTGATTTGGGTAAATTATAATTTAATCATAATCAATTGATTAGGGGTTTAAAATTTTAAATGTGGTTCCAATTCAACCTTATTAGACATGTGACTTCATCGTTTCTTTATGTTAAATAGATGCGATTTCTTTATTTCCAGAAATCTTTATTGCAAGTATTTTATGCTATTGACTGCTTAAAAGAAAGATTGCTTGTGTAGGATCTTGTGTTAATAATATTTGTAGTCTAGTTGTTTAAATGTCGTTGCAATATTGTTAAAGTTGTCATTATGTCATTGATGTTTACCCCTTAGTCAGGTGTCGATGTTTAAACCCTGAGGATGTGAGCCATTATGTGTTATGTTCCTAATGGTCAATCCTGGGTTTGTGATTGCGAGTCCTTCACCTGTGTAATGTCAGGATTAGATATGGCTGTCAGTTTCGCCATAGAGTTCTCATAAAGAGTCCTATCCTGTTAATGTCCTAGTAGAGAGAGTGGCTTTCAGGCGGGCGCCGCACCCAAAGTGGATGGCAGGATAACCCCTCGGAAGTCAGCTATTAAGTGATAACCTAATAATTTGATTAAGGGGTGGGTAGTTGTTAAATTAATTAAGATAATGTACCCTGTACACGGTTGAGTGCTTGTATAGGCTCAAGGTGTTTGGGAAGGCCTAGAATGGCAAACCTACCGTCTTGTCTTCACGAAAGGTTGGTAGGGTCCGCATGATGCTTAGATGGAGCCAAGGGTTCGGGAGAGGTTACCAGGATAACCCAAGATGGGGGTCGAGACCTATGGACACCTACCTAGGGTAACCATCTTAAGCCATGTGATGACACTATCTCTTTAGGGTCACTAGTGTTTTGTGAGTTGAGTCACTTGAGTACTGCAGAGTCATGTGTATTGTTGTACTTATTTTATTCTTGCTTGAGGGTCTTCTACTATCTCCTAGCATGGTGGGGTGGTTCCATTATGGGATCACATGGTTGGGTGGTAGTGCCACTTCCCATCAGATATCTTGTTCTTACCTTCATGCGAGGATTGGCTTCGTCGATGTATCTTGGTTCATGCTTCATGTATCAACTCATGTTCTTGATATTGTACTTTTGAGGCCCATGTGGTCATTGTATCAACAACTTTGTAACCTTTGTACTTTATGGTTCTATGGAAGCCATGTAATTTATGGAATGTTGTAATTTAAAGTTCAATGGATTGTATGTATTTCAGTTACCTTTCATCTTATGTATAAATGGATCATTGGAAGCATATATGTTGTAACTCTTTGAACCTATCTATTTGAAAACGGTTTATGGATTCGAGTTAATTTATCGTAATTGATTTTCCCTAATTTAGATGGATCATTGGATTAACATTGTGATGTAGTTTTAATTAGAAGTAATCTTCATTGGTAACCCTTTAAGATGTCAATGATAGACTTCCGCTTGTGTTATTATTTGTGCAAAGTTATAATTAATACACTTAATCTTTAAAAAAAATAATTATTTCACCCTTTTTGTTGCCTTGTAGTGTTGCAATCCTTTAGGGTTCCTGGCGGGGCATTACAGTTTAACAGTTAATTGCATTATCGGCAAAGTTTAATGCATGAAATAGAAAGGCAATAACATCCACAACACATAACACATTTATTTGTACGTGGAAACTCTGTAAGGTGAAAAACCACGGTGGGAAACCTTACCCACAATCAGATGATACTACTGCAGATAGTATGTGTGTACAAATGGGGTCTACACGTGCAAAAAGGCCAACTGCCTAGAGCTCACTACTCAATCACAAAATGGGAGTCACACTGACTACAATTAAATGGTTAAATTCAATGATAATGTACTGCTCAAAATAACATCTTCATATGTTGAATTCAATACCGATTAAGCTTTGATATGCCTTCTTCAAACCTTCCTTCAATCTTGAATGATGTCTACATGTATAGCTCTGCTTATATTCGCATATACCTTATTATATTCCTCTTCCACTATCCTTATTACAATCTCACAAATGAGATCTTACATTTATACCAAAACCTAAAACCAAATGAGTAGGTCAACTCACTAAAAGATATTACAATAAAATCAATTACAAATGAATCAATATGTGATGCTTCATGTTGACTCAATGCATTTACAATAATAATGAATCATCTTCATGACGTGTAATACTGATCTGGAATAGATATGTTTGCCGATGCATATCCTGGACCTATTTTCTGGTAATAAAAAATATGCAAACCCGATTAGACCAATGAACAAATCACTAAAACCAAGTGTCCAAATAATGTCTTCGACATAACCAAGTAATCTCCAAGTCATTCTAAGTGTCGATGAACAATATAACCTGTCGGTGAACCAGATATCGGTGACTGTGCATAAGTCACTGATCATGTCGATGAACATAACCAAAGATCTCCAAGTGTTCTTTGTTTATGGTGAAAAGTGGAAACAACAATATTGAAAGACTAAATAGATTCAACCACAAAACCCTAGCCTAACAACAACAATGATCCACCATAACATATGAAGATTATCCAAGACAATGCAAATCAAATGAAATCACAAAGATTATACCATCACATGTCCAATAGGGTTTGAATCTCCATTCTTCCTATCTCCATTGATCTTGCTTGATATATTTGCTCTCAGATTTTATGTGTGCACAAGATCTCAACAAAGAACGAAAATGTGGTTGTAAGTAGGCTAGATCGCATATAAAATTTTGAAAGCGTAGAGTAGTCGGGGGTCGAATAGCTGATTTGAATGATTAGAATGATTAGGAGATTAGGATCAATAATAAATGAAGCATCTCCTTATATAGAATACACTATAAGAAATGAAGGGATAAGATTGAGAGGTGTAAAAGATAAATAGTCGGCTATGATTAGAGGGTAGGTAGAGAAAATAAGAAAATAATGAGAGGGTAGGTAGTGTAGGAATTAAGAGATGAATGACATGTGTCATAGGTGGAAAAGGCTAATGAATTAATTAAATAAATAAAGATTCATTTAATCAATAGAGGAAGTGGAATCAATTAAATAAGTAAAATATTTATTTAATTTAAGAAAATTATAATTTAAATAAATAAAGGTATTTATTTAAATGAGAAATAAGGCTAGAAGAGGATAAATGAATTAATTAAATAAATAAAAATTTATTTAATTAATAGAAGAATTAGGCTAAAAATAATAAATAAATAAAGATATTTATTTAATTAGACATGACAATTTTAGGTGTCTATATTTTGCCCCTATTTGAGACAAAGCAGCTTGTCGTGTTGTTTCAAAGAAGATAATATGAATTGATACAAAGTTACCCCAAGATGGGAATGATATGCCCCCTCGAGAGATTGGATGAAAAATGTCTAAAAAGATCACAAACAATCTCTTGATAAGAAAGAAAGGCTAGAATGGACTGACAAGGTAGGATAGAGTGACAGAGTCACAGGATAAATAATACTGACTCGGGAGACTAGGGCTAGGGAAGTCTATAAGATAGACTATGAGGGAAAACATCCTCATTGTCATCCACACATCCAAAAGATCAGAGTGCAGAGAGAGCAGAGAGCAATCAACAACGATGGCTTTGGTGCATAGATTTGATCACGTTCCCCGATTTTAGAGGCCAACAGATGCAGGAGAGTCGGTGAGTATTGTAAAACCTCCTTGTACCTTGTTGCATTAATTGTTGTCATAAATGCATGCTAGGTAAAGTAATAAATGCGCTCTAGGTAGGTCTAGAAAAAAATGTCAATCGGGGTAAAAACGTCAAGGCGTATCCATGTTGGTGCCAGGCACATCTGGGTAGGCTAGGCGTGTTTGTGTCATGAATGTGTGTTTATGTCTGCAAGGTTGAATCGACAATTCTGTGATAAACATACGCTGTCGATTAGATAAGTTGCAAGAGGATACACTCAAGCAGGTCCTCTAGGGAAGACCAGAATAGCAGATAGGGCTAGGATTGACAATTTTGTGATAGAACATACGTTGCCAATCAGGAAACTACTCAAGAGGATACACACAAGTAGAGGCCCTAGGATAGGATAGAACAAGGAACTCTGTGATTAACAGAGAGTACCAAAAAGATTGACAATTCTATGATAGAACATACGTTGCCAATTGGATTAGGCTGGAATTGACAATTTTGTGATAGAACATACATTGTCACTTAGATAAGCTACTCACTCAAGTAGGTGCCCTAAAAGATAGGATCAAAGAAGCACTTTGTGATGAACAGGGAATGCTACTAGGATAGAAAGCAACACTTTGTTATGAACATGGAGTACTACTAGGATTGACACAATTGATTTTCTTGACTGCAGGAGGACCTACCGATGTTGGAGTCATGAGAGAGATTCCCTTCAACTTAAAGTTTGTGAGCAGAGCTAACATTCAAGGATAGAGAAGTAGTTGAGGCTATGGGCCTGTGTGGGAGAAAAAGTGACACTAAGCAAACATGCCCTAATCTCACTTTCAATCACACATTTGTGGAATACGAAAGAGCCTAGAGGTATCACACAATTGGCTACTTCTTTTTGTAGAAGAGAGAGCCACGGGATACCTATTAGGATTTCTATTCCCTTGTTGCAAATGATAGATAAAATGATGCAAGTTCAATCCCTAACCCCAAAGTGTAAGTATGAACTAATAACAAGATTGCAGAATTGAACTTAAACAATGGAAAGTTGTAAACACAAGGACAAGACAAGAATGTAAATGCGTACCCGGTGTTAAAATATGAATGAAAATGTTCGGGACGGGGGCGTGGGCGCCACTGTCCTGATTCTGCACCTGAAACTGCTGTTTTTGCAATCTGGAAAAGCTATCAAAAATGCTGAAAATGCTGTCTGTCAGGAGGACCAGGGCGCCCAGCACCCCTGTCCCAGGACTAGGGCGCCCCACACCCTGTCCTGGTCTTTTGCTCTGAGATTTGAGGTGTTGTTTGGTCTCCGTCTGCTTCTTCCGGATCTGTAACTTGCGGCGTCGTCCGAGTCTCGAAACCTGCACTTATATCTGAAAAGGTGTGGGCGGCTATATAGGGTTTTGCCTTAGTCAAACCCCCGCTTCGGTGATTTCCACCTCCACGAATAGCCAAGTTGTATTGTAAAATGTATTGTGTGTGCAAGGTCCTAAAATGCAAGAAAGCAAACTAGAGCAACCTAGAAAGTAAACCCTAATTGCTTGTAAATGATAATGTAAATGCTCTAAATCAAGATGCAAAGTGATCTAAAGCATGAATAAAGGATATATTGAAGCTTATGCAAGGACATGAAAACAACATGAAATCATACCCAACCCTCAAGGGAGGGGTACAAGCCAATCTTCAGTCGGTAATCTCCTATTGTTCTTCAATGTCTTCCAAGCCCTAAATGAATGAATGAAATTGATGAATGCTTGATGGATGGATGTTGATTGTTGTTGAAGTCTTCAAAGATCTGCTCTTTCGCTGCATATGAGGTCCTAAAAATCAAAAATCGGATCCTTTCAAATGAAGAAAGAGAGCTCTTATATATGAAACCCTAGGTCTTAATTTCGACTTTTGGCCGACCTAGAGATTGAATATCCCGCCAATTTCTTGGGGTTAAGCTTTATTTTATGATTGGATCGCGCTCGTAAAATTTTGGGAAAAATGTCCGGGACCATGTTGCACTCCGGGCGCCATGGTCCCGACAACTTTTCACCAAATTTTCAGGGCCGTCGGATATGATGATTTTAGAGAGAATCCCGAAGTTACAGGTGATTTTGAGATGTTTTGACCCCCGAAATCAAGCCCCCAAGTTCAAAATAGGACCTAATTAGGGTTTTTGATTAAATGATGTATTGGAGGAATAAAATGAAAAGGGCACACTTTAATGAAAGGGCCCAACTTTATGATGTAGGAAATGATAAAATAGGACCTTAGACCTAATTAATTTGATTAATTAAGTGCTAAAGGGGAAATGTAATGCAAAATGCAACTGTGCCAAGGCGGGTGCTAAACTAGGTGTTAAATTGTACTGCGTACAATTTACGATGCTACATTTAGCCCCCACTTTAGCGGTCATATGAACACTACGTGCATATGCAAGCTAAAGTACAGAAAAGTAAACATTATTTGAAAAAGGATATATCCATAATTCTGTCGAACGAAGCCCCCAGCGGTATCTGCAGTACACAGTTAGGAACCGCACCCTACAAAACACACGTTAGATCACAAAATCTCCTAATGCTTACTAAGGAAGGTGATGAAAATTTGAGGGTAGCTATATGCCCCCCCTATTTCGGCTTGCTAATTTTAGTGGGTTGAAACAGGGTATCATGTTTACCACTTCGAATTGTTAAAGAAAATTGATGACAAATGCTCACAAGAAGATTTGATATGAGATCAAAAACTAATGGAGAATCATTTGGTAAGAAAGAGGACTAAATCTCAATTCCAACACAACAAAGAGTGTGAGGATTCGAGAGTTCTCTAACACAAGATGAGGGATGTAAATGGAAACAAAATGTAAAGAGAAGAAGAAAAGAAAGGAAAAAAGCATGAATACACACATTGGTGATCCATGAGAAGAATAGTGAGAGAGAAAACATGGACTTCTCGCCCCTAGATCTTGTCTAGGTGATCCATGGGAAAAAGGACATGGAAAACTAGCCCCTAGAGTCTGTCTAGGTGATCCATGTAAGGGAGGGGAGTGAGAAAGTCTAGCCTTATGCCGCTAGTTCCACTCAACCTCGTGCATGTGTGTGTAAGTGAGGTTAGAAGCACCTCATAGGAGTCTATGCCCGAGTATGCTACAACCTGTATATGTATAGTACAAAAGCGTGACATCTCGCTCTAAGAGTCTGTGCTCTGGTTCCGAGAATGACCCATTGCTCAAAAAGTGTAATGTTTATGTCATAAGCAAAGTAGAACAAGGATACCTACCTTCATCACAAAAGAAGATACCCCAAAAATGCAACAATGTCATAGATCCAAGCAAGAGAGTTTTACACTCTTTAAGCAAGGATAAGATAGTTGAAAAGGGATATCTGTAGTATGTGTAAAGGAGATCCTTAGAGGAGAAGAGATATTTGTACAAAAGACACCTATCCCCGAGAGGAATTGTCTTAGACAAATATAACATCTTCTAGAATAAGACAAAGAAGAGAATAAGAATGCAATACTTCCTTCTTTTGCGAGGTGAAAATGATTCTTAATGAAGGATGACACTCTTTTTAACCCAATTGGGAGAGTGAATTCATTATGGATGTATTTTACCAAGTGCAAAAGAGGTTGTAGTCAAGGACTTACACCTCTCATAAGAGAGAATCCTTGAACCAACAACAACACATGCATACAAGGAATAACATCAAATAATAAAGTTCACACCATCCACGAAATAGGAAAAAGTGGATCCTTAGATAAATAAGGAAAGATCATTGCCTCAATGAGGACTTACACAATCTTCTAGGGAGAGATTTGGACATAAGCAAAAGAAGAGATGTATGAAATCACTCTTGTCCCCATAGGAACAAGAAAATTAGGCTATTATGTTGCTTCAAAAAAAATATGATTGCACTTGAAATTGTACCATCATGAATGACAATGAGCCCCCAATAAATGAGCTACCAATGTCACATAATGATGAGCAACATAATAGCCATTAATGTTATTTAAAGACATGATAGACTAAATGAGGTATTTGAATATGACATGTTAAATGCTCAACTATAAGTGAGATCAAGAACATGTATAAAATGATAAAAATTGAAGAATAAAAGTCACATGAAATCTTAGAAGAGGGATGAGTGTAATTTATTAGAGCCTTATCCCTAGAGGAAAGGACTTTATGATGAATAGGAGATAAAGATTCATAAGTGGATTTAGAAATTTGAGGGGATTCATAAAGAGATTTGTTCATGGCCAATATTTCCTTATGAGGGGAATGAGATTTGATAGAAGTAGAAGATGATTTAGTTGAAGTGAGATCATCATCACTACTAAATATAGCATTCACATTGAGAGATGGTCTTTTAGATGCTTTGGTACGTTTGCAGGGATTATAGCCGAGTCCAAAGGCATAATTGTGAAAATTAGTCTCTAGAGGAACTTTTATCCCTTGTTCATGAGCGCCACAACCATTTCCATGATACCCATGCTTAGCAAAAATGCGAAAACCACGACCATAATGATCAGCCATTTCAGGAAGAGAAGGTGGTTTTTCATAAGACAAAGAATCAAACTCTTCATAATTAGAGGTGTGAGGAGAAGAAGTTTGAGAAGCGGCCACAAAATTATTGCTCATAGGTTCAGGTAAGATTGATTGATCTCTAGTTTCTTCCTTCTTTTTACCTTTAAGATCTCTAGGAGGAACCCTATATTCACCTACAAAGGTGGGATTAAAATCAAGGGATCCCCAATCGTCTTCTGCGAGAACCTTCTCAGGATCAAAAGCCTTTTCATGTGTAGACTCAAGTCGAGAAGGATCTTCTTCAGGAGCTTCAAACTCATCCAAAGAATTTTGATTATTAGAGGGTGATGATTCATCCATAGGTATCTTGTTCAAAGAGTCATTACTAGAAGAGGAAGGCTTAGATGTTTGCAAACAAGCTTGAAGATTAGTGTCACCTATCAAGGTATATGTCTTATTGTTATAAATAAATTTAACTTGTCTATGCAATGTAGAGGGGACAGCTTGCATACTGTGAATCCAAGGTCTCCCTAATAACAAGTTGTATGTTAGATTTCCCGACATAACATGGATAGGAGTAGGCAAAGTAACAGGTCCCACTGTGATGGGTAAGGTGATAATACCTAATGAAGACTTAGCCACATTATCAAAGCCTCGAATGGGACGAGAGTCAGGCTCAATAAGGGATGTATCCACATTCATCTTATGCAATAGATTAATGCTACACACATTAAGGCCAGAACCATTATCTACCAGTGTTCGTCTTATAGCAGTGTCATTTATGATAACCACAATCATCAAGGGATCATATTGATGATGTTGAATTTCACTAGTAGGCAACTCATCTTGAGTAAACACAATTTGAGCTTTAGGATTCATCACAGAGTTAACCAAAGACACTATATTACTAGATGTATTAGGTGGAGTAACATTCAAATCTTTCAAGGCATCTTGTAACATTCCATGATGAGCGGAAGAAGTTTGGATCAAATCCCAAAGGGATATCTTAGCAGGAGTAGTTTTAAGTTGTTCTATGAGATCGTATTCCTTACCAAGAACTTGTGAAATACGTGGAGCTTGGGGAAGAATAGGTTGGGAAGGAGGAAGTGAAGTTGGGACAACTGGAGGAGGATTAGGTTGCCTATTGTTTCTAGTATTATAAGTATGGGCAACCGCATGATAACTCTCTCTAGTCATTTGCTTAGCATACTCATAAGGGCTCTTAGTAGAATAACCTCCTTGCACAGTAATAATAGGTTTCTTAGGAGTGCAAAAAGAATCATTAGCATAACCGCCTTGAACCACTAAGATAGGCTTATTTAAAGGTTGAGAATTTTGAGAAGGACAAGCACCTTGGACAGTGAAGAGAGGTTTGTTAGGTGTTTCATTCACATGTATCAAATTGATTGAGGATGGTTTAGAGGAATGAACAAAAGTGTTGGAAGAATTATTGATAGTCTTATCTTGCACTAAAATCTTATCACAGATTAGATCAATTTTAGGAGAGAGACAAGGGATAGGCATTGATGTTCTAGTAGGAAGGGTAATACTAGGAAAAGTCATATCATCCTCTATCAAAGGATCTACATGGGGAATAAACTCTCTAGGAGAAGGATCAACATTACTCTCTAAAGTCTCACTTTTGAGAGGGAGATCTTTGAAAGAGATGCTAACCATCTTGCTTTGAACTAGGGTTTCCTTATGAGTAGAACCAAGTTGAGGAGAGGGAGATGCTTTATTTTTAGAGGGAGAATAATTGAGATTCAAGGAAGGGGAGAAACTATCAAGGGAGTTTCTAATCTTGATTTCATCCCCTTTGGCTAGGGGTAGAGAATAATCTATACCTTCTTCTAATGGTTCATCCCAAATAGTGAGGTTGTTGAAAGGAATGTTTGAAGTATTGTCAATTTCGGGAGAAGAGATAACATTGTTTATTAATTCCTCATCCTTAGGAGGGAGAGCATCAATAGATGTGTTAAACTCATCCTCTTTCCTCAAAATATGTTCAATAGGGGAGAGAGAATTAAGGAAATTGCTTATTATTTCATCTTCTTTCTCTAAGGGATGCTTATGGGTAAGACCAACTTTAGGAGAAGGGTAAGCATTTATCATTAATTCATCATCTCTAGTGGGAACTTTGTTAGAAAAGGAAATGCCATCACTAGGAAATGTAGGGATAATGTCATCTTCTTGCACAAAAGGATCCTCATGAAGGGAGTGTTTTTTTAGGAGACACAAAGGCATCAAGGGCATCATTCAACAAAGCATGATCATATCTATTAAAAGGTTTATCTTTTGATTCAAAAGGAGATATCTCTTCATAGAGGGGATCATTGAAAACAACCATGTTACTAGATTTAGTGGAAGAGCTGATAGGAATGTACCCTTGAGAGGAATCATTCGACTTATCTTTCTCATCACAACGAAATGGCATAGTAACAATGTTTATGAGTTTTTGGTAAAATGAAGGTTTGGTATATTTAGGTTTCAAAAATTCATCTAAAGCTTCATCTAACTCATAATCATCACAAATATGAACATCTTGCAAATAAAAATCTGACATTTTGAAATTGCATAAAATTTTAAACACACAATGCAAAGAAACACACTTTTTTTTTTTTTTTTTTTAATGAAAATGAAATGAAAACACACTAAATCTAGATCTAGATCTAACAAATGCAATGCAAGAGGAAGCAATGATAGATTCACGTCGGGTTCACCAAAATGTGTGGGAGAAAAAGTGACACTAAGCAAACATGCCCTAATCTCACTTTCAATCACACATTTGTGGAATACGAAAGAGCCTAGAGGTATCACACAATTGGCTACTTCTTTTTGTAGAAGAGAGAGCCACGGGATACCTATTAGGATTTCTATTCCCTTGTTGCAAATGATAGATAAAATGATGCAAGTTCAATCCCTAACCCCAAAGTGTAAGTATGAACTAATAACAAGATTGCAGAATTGAACTTAAACAATGGAAAGTTGTAAACACAAGGACAAGACAAGAATGTAAATGCGTACCCGGTGTTAAAATATGAATGAAAATGTTCGGGACGGGGGCGTGGGCGCCACTGTCCTGATTCTGCACCTGAAACTGTTGTTTTTGCACTCTGGAAAAGCTATCAAAAATGCTGAAAATGCTGTCTGTCAGGAGGACCAGGGCGCCCAACGCCCCTGTCCCAGGACTAGGGCGCCCCACACCCTGTCCTGGTCTTTTGCTCTGAGATTTGAGGTGTTGTTTGGTCTCCGTCTGCTTCTTCCGGATCTGTAACTTGCGGCGTCGTCCGAGTCCCGAAACCTGCACTTATATCTGAAAAGGTGTGGGCGGCTATATAGGGTTTTGCCTTAGTCAAACCCCCGCTTCGGTGATTTCCACCTCCACGAATAGCCAAGTTGTATTGTAAAATGTATTGTGTGTGCAAGGTCCTAAAATGCAAGAAAGCAAACTAGAGCAACCTAGAAAGTAAACCCTAATTGCTTGTAAATGATAATGTAAATGCTCTAAATCAAGATGCAAAGTGATCTAAAGCATGAATAAAGGATATATTGAAGCTTATGCAAGGACATGAAAACAACATGAAATCATACCCAACCCTCAAGGGAGGGGTACAAGCCAATCTTCAGTCGGTAATCTCCTATTGTTCTTCAATGTCTTCCAAGCCCTAAATGAATGAATGAAATTGATGAATGCTTGATGGATGGATGTTGATTGTTGTTGAAGTCTTCAAAGATCTGCTCTTTCGCTGCATATGAGGTCCTAAAAATCAAAAATCGGATCCTTTCAAATGAAGAAAGAGAGCTCTTATATATGAAACCCTAGGTCTTAATTTCGACTTTTGGCCGACCTAGAGATTGAATATCCCGCCAATTTCTTGGGGTTAAGCTTTATTTTATGATTGGATCGCGCTCGTAAAATTTTGGGAAAAATGTCCGGGACCATGTTGCACTCCGGGCGCCATGGTCCCGACAACTTTTCACCAAATTTTCAGGGCCGTCGGATATGATGATTTTAGAGAGAATCCCGAAGTTACAGGTGATTTTGAGATGTTTTGACCCCCGAAATCAAGCCCCCAAGTTCAAAATAGGACCTAATTAGGGTTTTTGATTAAATGATGTATTGGAGGAATAAAATGAAAAGGGCACACTTTAATGAAAGGGCCCAACTTTATGATGTAGGAAATGATAAAATAGGACCTTAGACCTAATTAATTTGATTAATTAAGTGCTAAAGGGGAAATGTAATGCAAAATGCAACTGTGCCAAGGCGGGTGCTAAACTAGGTGTTAAATTGTACTGCGTACAATTTACGATGCTACATTTAGCCCCCACTTTAGCGGTCATATGAACACTACGTGCATATGCAAGCTAAAGTACAGAAAAGTAAACATTATTTGAAAAAGGATATATCCATAATTCTGTCGAACGAAGCCCCCAGCGGTATCTGCAGTACACAGTTAGGAACCGCACCCTACAAAACACACGTTAGATCACAAAATCTCCTAATGCTTACTAAGGAAGGTGATGAAAATTTGAGGGTAGCTATATGCCCCCCCTATTTCGGCTTGCTAATTTTAGTGGGTTGAAACAGGGTATCATGTTTACCACTTCGAATTGTTAAAGAAAATTGATGACAAATGCTCACAAGAAGATTTGATATGAGATCAAAAACTAATGGAGAATCATTTGGTAAGAAAGAGGACTAAATCTCAATTCCAACACAACAAAGAGTGTGAGGATTCGAGAGTTCTCTAACACAAGATGAGGGATGTAAATGGAAACAAAATGTAAAGAGAAGAAGAAAAGAAAGGAAAAAAGCATGAATACACACATTGGTGATCCATGAGAAGAATAGTGAGAGAGAAAACATGGACTTCTCGCCCCTAGATCTTGTCTAGGTGATCCATGGGAAAAAGGACATGGAAAACTAGCCCCTAGAGTCTGTCTAGGTGATCCATGTAAGGGAGGGGAGTGAGAAAGTCTAGCCTTATGCCGCTAGTTCCACTCAACCTCGTGCATGTGTGTGTAAGTGAGGTTAGAAGCACCTCATAGGAGTCTATGCCCGAGTATGCTACAACCTGTATATGTATAGTACAAAAGCGTGACATCTCGCTCTAAGAGTCTGTGCTCTGGTTCCGAGAATGACCCATTGCTCAAAAAGTGTAATGTTTATGTCATAAGCAAAGTAGAACAAGGATACCTACCTTCATCACAAAAGAAGATACCCCAAAAATGCAACAATGTCATAGATCCAAGCAAGAGAGTTTTACACTCTTTAAGCAAGGATAAGATAGTTGAAAAGGGATATCTGTAGTATGTGTAAAGGAGATCCTTAGAGGAGAAGAGATATTTGTACAAAAGACACCTATCCCCGAGAGGAATTGTCTTAGACAAATATAACATCTTCTAGAATAAGACAAAGAAGAGAATAAGAATGCAATACTTCCTTCTTTTGCGAGGTGAAAATGATTCTTAATGAAGGATGACACTCTTTTTAACCCAATTGGGAGAGTGAATTCATTATGGATGTATTTTACCAAGTGCAAAAGAGGTTGTAGTCAAGGACTTACACCTCTCATAAGAGAGAATCCTTGAACCAACAACAACACATGCATACAAGGAATAACATCAAATAATAAAGTTCACACCATCCACGAAATAGGAAAAAGTGGATCCTTAGATAAATAAGGAAAGATCATTGCCTCAATGAGGACTTACACAATCTTCTAGGGAGAGATTTGGACATAAGCAAAAGAAGAGATGTATGAAATCACTCTTGTCCCCATAGGAACAAGAAAATTAGGCTATTATGTTGCTTCAAAAAAAATATGATTGCACTTGAAATTGTACCATCATGAATGACAATGAGCCCCCAATAAATGAGCTACCAATGTCACATAATGATGAGCAACATAATAGCCATTAATGTTATTTAAAGACATGATAGACTAAATGAGGTATTTGAATATGACATGTTAAATGCTCAACTATAAGTGAGATCAAGAACATGTATAAAATGATAAAAATTGAAGAATAAAAGTCACATGAAATCTTAGAAGAGGGATGAGTGTAATTTATTAGAGCCTTATCCCTAGAGGAAAGGACTTTATGATGAATAGGAGATAAAGATTCATAAGTGGATTTAGAAATTTGAGGGGATTCATAAAGAGATTTGTTCATGGCCAATATTTCCTTATGAGGGGAATGAGATTTGATAGAAGTAGAAGATGATTTAGTTGAAGTGAGATCATCATCACTACTAAATATAGCATTCACATTGAGAGATGGTCTTTTAGATGCTTTGGTACGTTTGCAGGGATTATAGCCGAGTCCAAAGGCATAATTGTGAAAATTAGTCTCTAGAGGAACTTTTATCCCTTGTTCATGAGCGCCACAACCATTTCCATGATACCCATGCTTAGCAAAAATGCGAAAACCACGACCATAATGATCAGCCATTTCAGGAAGAGAAGGTGGTTTTTCATAAGACAAAGAATCAAACTCTTCATAATTAGAGGTGTGAGGAGAAGAAGTTTGAGAAGCGGCCACAAAATTATTGCTCATAGGTTCAGGTAAGATTGATTGATCTCTAGTTTCTTCCTTCTTTTTACCTTTAAGATCTCTAGGAGGAACCCTATATTCACCTACAAAGGTGGGATTAAAATCAAGGGATCCCCAATCGTCTTCTGCGAGAACCTTCTCAGGATCAAAAGCCTTTTCATGTGTAGACTCAAGTCGAGAAGGATCTTCTTCAGGAGCTTCAAACTCATCCAAAGAATTTTGATTATTAGAGGGTGATGATTCATCCATAGGTATCTTGTTCAAAGAGTCATTACTAGAAGAGGAAGGCTTAGATGTTTGCAAACAAGCTTGAAGATTAGTGTCACCTATCAAGGTATATGTCTTATTGTTATAAATAAATTTAACTTGTCTATGCAATGTAGAGGGGACAGCTTGCATACTGTGAATCCAAGGTCTCCCTAATAACAAGTTGTATGTTAGATTTCCCGACATAACATGGATAGGAGTAGGCAAAGTAACAGGTCCCACTGTGATGGGTAAGGTGATAATACCTAATGAAGACTTAGCCACATTATCAAAGCCTCGAATGGGACGAGAGTCAGGCTCAATAAGGGATGTATCCACATTCATCTTATGCAATAGATTAATGCTACACACATTAAGGCCAGAACCATTATCTACCAGTGTTCGTCTTATAGCAGTGTCATTTATGATAACCACAATCATCAAGGGATCATATTGATGATGTTGAATTTCACTAGTAGGCAACTCATCTTGAGTAAACACAATTTGAGCTTTAGGATTCATCACAGAGTTAACCAAAGACACTATATTACTAGATGTATTAGGTGGAGTAACATTCAAATCTTTCAAGGCATCTTGTAACATTCCATGATGAGCGGAAGAAGTTTGGATCAAATCCCAAAGGGATATCTTAGCAGGAGTAGTTTTAAGTTGTTCTATGAGATCGTATTCCTTACCAAGAACTTGTGAAATACGTGGAGCTTGGGGAAGAATAGGTTGGGAAGGAGGAAGTGAAGTTGGGACAACTGGAGGAGGATTAGGTTGCCTATTGTTTCTAGTATTATAAGTATGGGCAACCGCATGATAACTCTCTCTAGTCATTTGCTTAGCATACTCATAAGGGCTCTTAGTAGAATAACCTCCTTGCACAGTAATAATAGGTTTCTTAGGAGTGCAAAAAGAATCATTAGCATAACCGCCTTGAACCACTAAGATAGGCTTATTTAAAGGTTGAGAATTTTGAGAAGGACAAGCACCTTGGACAGTGAAGAGAGGTTTGTTAGGTGTTTCATTCACATGTATCAAATTGATTGAGGATGGTTTAGAGGAATGAACAAAAGTGTTGGAAGAATTATTGATAGTCTTATCTTGCACTAAAATCTTATCACAGATTAGATCAATTTTAGGAGAGAGACAAGGGATAGGCATTGATGTTCTAGTAGGAAGGGTAATACTAGGAAAAGTCATATCATCCTCTATCAAAGGATCTACATGGGGAATAAACTCTCTAGGAGAAGGATCAACATTACTCTCTAAAGTCTCACTTTTGAGAGGGAGATCTTTGAAAGAGATGCTAACCATCTTGCTTTGAACTAGGGTTTCCTTATGAGTAGAACCAAGTTGAGGAGAGGGAGATGCTTTATTTTTAGAGGGAGAATAATTGAGATTCAAGGAAGGGGAGAAACTATCAAGGGAGTTTCTAATCTTGATTTCATCCCCTTTGGCTAGGGGTAGAGAATAATCTATACCTTCTTCTAATGGTTCATCCCAAATAGTGAGGTTGTTGAAAGGAATGTTTGAAGTATTGTCAATTTCGGGAGAAGAGATAACATTGTTTATTAATTCCTCATCCTTAGGAGGGAGAGCATCAATAGATGTGTTAAACTCATCCTCTTTCCTCAAAATATGTTCAATAGGGGAGAGAGAATTAAGGAAATTGCTTATTATTTCATCTTCTTTCTCTAAGGGATGCTTATGGGTAAGACCAACTTTAGGAGAAGGGTAAGCATTTATCATTAATTCATCATCTCTAGTGGGAACTTTGTTAGAAAAGGAAATGCCATCACTAGGAAATGTAGGGATAATGTCATCTTCTTGCACAAAAGGATCCTCATGAAGGGAGTGTTTTTTTAGGAGACACAAAGGCATCAAGGGCATCATTCAACAAAGCATGATCATATCTATTAAAAGGTTTATCTTTTGATTCAAAAGGAGATATCTCTTCATAGAGGGGATCATTGAAAACAACCATGTTACTAGATTTAGTGGAAGAGCTGATAGGAATGTACCCTTGAGAGGAATCATTCGACTTATCTTTCTCATCACAACGAAATGGCATAGTAACAATGTTTATGAGTTTTTGGTAAAATGAAGGTTTGGTATATTTAGGTTTCAAAAATTCATCTAAAGCTTCATCTAACTCATAATCATCACAAATATGAACATCTTGCAAATAAAAATCTGACATTTTGAAATTGCATAAAATTTTAAACACACAATGCAAAGAAACACACTTTTTTTTTTTTTTTTTTTAATGAAAATGAAATGAAAACACACTAAATCTAGATCTAGATCTAACAAATGCAATGCAAGAGGAAGCAATGATAGATTCACGTCGGGTTCACCAAAATGTGTGGGAGAAAAAGTGACACTAAGCAAACATGCCCTAATCTCACTTTCAATCACACATTTGTGGAATACGAAAGAGCCTAGAGGTATCACACAATTGGCTACTTCTTTTTGTAGAAGAGAGAGCCACGGGATACCTATTAGGATTTCTATTCCCTTGTTGCAAATGATAGATAAAATGATGCAAGTTCAATCCCTAACCCCAAAGTGTAAGTATGAACTAATAACAAGATTGCAGAATTGAACTTAAACAATGGAAAGTTGTAAACACAAGGACAAGACAAGAATGTAAATGCGTACCCGGTGTTAAAATATGAATGAAAATGTTCGGGACGGGGGCGTGGGCGCCACTGTCCTGATTCTGCACCTGAAACTGTTGTTTTTGCACTCTGGAAAAGCTATCAAAAATGCTGAAAATGCTGTCTGTCAGGAGGACCAGGGCGCCCAACGCCCCTGTCCCAGGACTAGGGCGCCCCACACCCTGTCCTGGTCTTTTGCTCTGAGATTTGAGGTGTTGTTTGGTCTCCGTCTGCTTCTTCCGGATCTGTAACTTGCGGCGTCGTCCGAGTCCCGAAACCTGCACTTATATCTGAAAAGGTGTGGGCGGCTATATAGGGTTTTGCCTTAGTCAAACCCCCGCTTCGGTGATTTCCACCTCCACGAATAGCCAAGTTGTATTGTAAAATGTATTGTGTGTGCAAGGTCCTAAAATGCAAGAAAGCAAACTAGAGCAACCTAGAAAGTAAACCCTAATTGCTTGTAAATGATAATGTAAATGCTCTAAATCAAGATGCAAAGTGATCTAAAGCATGAATAAAGGATATATTGAAGCTTATGCAAGGACATGAAAACAACATGAAATCATACCCAACCCTCAAGGGAGGGGTACAAGCCAATCTTCAGTCGGTAATCTCCTATTGTTCTTCAATGTCTTCCAAGCCCTAAATGAATGAATGAAATTGATGAATGCTTGATGGATGGATGTTGATTGTTGTTGAAGTCTTCAAAGATCTGCTCTTTCGCTGCATATGAGGTCCTAAAAATCAAAAATCGGATCCTTTCAAATGAAGAAAGAGAGCTCTTATATATGAAACCCTAGGTCTTAATTTCGACTTTTGGCCGACCTAGAGATTGAATATCCCGCCAATTTCTTGGGGTTAAGCTTTATTTTATGATTGGATCGCGCTCGTAAAATTTTGGGAAAAATGTCCGGGACCATGTTGCACTCCGGGCGCCATGGTCCCGACAACTTTTCACCAAATTTTCAGGGCCGTCGGATATGATGATTTTAGAGAGAATCCCGAAGTTACAGGTGATTTTGAGATGTTTTGACCCCCGAAATCAAGCCCCCAAGTTCAAAATAGGACCTAATTAGGGTTTTTGATTAAATGATGTATTGGAGGAATAAAATGAAAAGGGCACACTTTAATGAAAGGGCCCAACTTTATGATGTAGGAAATGATAAAATAGGACCTTAGACCTAATTAATTTGATTAATTAAGTGCTAAAGGGGAAATGTAATGCAAAATGCAACTGTGCCAAGGCGGGTGCTAAACTAGGTGTTAAATTGTACTGCGTACAATTTACGATGCTACATTTAGCCCCCACTTTAGCGGTCATATGAACACTACGTGCATATGCAAGCTAAAGTACAGAAAAGTAAACATTATTTGAAAAAGGATATATCCATAATTCTGTCGAACGAAGCCCCCAGCGGTATCTGCAGTACACAGTTAGGAACCGCACCCTACAAAACACACGTTAGATCACAAAATCTCCTAATGCTTACTAAGGAAGGTGATGAAAATTTGAGGGTAGCTATATGCCCCCCCTATTTCGGCTTGCTAATTTTAGTGGGTTGAAACAGGGTATCATGTTTACCACTTCGAATTGTTAAAGAAAATTGATGACAAATGCTCACAAGAAGATTTGATATGAGATCAAAAACTAATGGAGAATCATTTGGTAAGAAAGAGGACTAAATCTCAATTCCAACACAACAAAGAGTGTGAGGATTCGAGAGTTCTCTAACACAAGATGAGGGATGTAAATGGAAACAAAATGTAAAGAGAAGAAGAAAAGAAAGGAAAAAAGCATGAATACACACATTGGTGATCCATGAGAAGAATAGTGAGAGAGAAAACATGGACTTCTCGCCCCTAGATCTTGTCTAGGTGATCCATGGGAAAAAGGACATGGAAAACTAGCCCCTAGAGTCTGTCTAGGTGATCCATGTAAGGGAGGGGAGTGAGAAAGTCTAGCCTTATGCCGCTAGTTCCACTCAACCTCGTGCATGTGTGTGTAAGTGAGGTTAGAAGCACCTCATAGGAGTCTATGCCCGAGTATGCTACAACCTGTATATGTATAGTACAAAAGCGTGACATCTCGCTCTAAGAGTCTGTGCTCTGGTTCCGAGAATGACCCATTGCTCAAAAAGTGTAATGTTTATGTCATAAGCAAAGTAGAACAAGGATACCTACCTTCATCACAAAAGAAGATACCCCAAAAATGCAACAATGTCATAGATCCAAGCAAGAGAGTTTTACACTCTTTAAGCAAGGATAAGATAGTTGAAAAGGGATATCTGTAGTATGTGTAAAGGAGATCCTTAGAGGAGAAGAGATATTTGTACAAAAGACACCTATCCCCGAGAGGAATTGTCTTAGACAAATATAACATCTTCTAGAATAAGACAAAGAAGAGAATAAGAATGCAATACTTCCTTCTTTTGCGAGGTGAAAATGATTCTTAATGAAGGATGACACTCTTTTTAACCCAATTGGGAGAGTGAATTCATTATGGATGTATTTTACCAAGTGCAAAAGAGGTTGTAGTCAAGGACTTACACCTCTCATAAGAGAGAATCCTTGAACCAACAACAACACATGCATACAAGGAATAACATCAAATAATAAAGTTCACACCATCCACGAAATAGGAAAAAGTGGATCCTTAGATAAATAAGGAAAGATCATTGCCTCAATGAGGACTTACACAATCTTCTAGGGAGAGATTTGGACATAAGCAAAAGAAGAGATGTATGAAATCACTCTTGTCCCCATAGGAACAAGAAAATTAGGCTATTATGTTGCTTCAAAAAAAATATGATTGCACTTGAAATTGTACCATCATGAATGACAATGAGCCCCCAATAAATGAGCTACCAATGTCACATAATGATGAGCAACATAATAGCCATTAATGTTATTTAAAGACATGATAGACTAAATGAGGTATTTGAATATGACATGTTAAATGCTCAACTATAAGTGAGATCAAGAACATGTATAAAATGATAAAAATTGAAGAATAAAAGTCACATGAAATCTTAGAAGAGGGATGAGTGTAATTTATTAGAGCCTTATCCCTAGAGGAAAGGACTTTATGATGAATAGGAGATAAAGATTCATAAGTGGATTTAGAAATTTGAGGGGATTCATAAAGAGATTTGTTCATGGCCAATATTTCCTTATGAGGGGAATGAGATTTGATAGAAGTAGAAGATGATTTAGTTGAAGTGAGATCATCATCACTACTAAATATAGCATTCACATTGAGAGATGGTCTTTTAGATGCTTTGGTACGTTTGCAGGGATTATAGCCGAGTCCAAAGGCATAATTGTGAAAATTAGTCTCTAGAGGAACTTTTATCCCTTGTTCATGAGCGCCACAACCATTTCCATGATACCCATGCTTAGCAAAAATGCGAAAACCACGACCATAATGATCAGCCATTTCAGGAAGAGAAGGTGGTTTTTCATAAGACAAAGAATCAAACTCTTCATAATTAGAGGTGTGAGGAGAAGAAGTTTGAGAAGCGGCCACAAAATTATTGCTCATAGGTTCAGGTAAGATTGATTGATCTCTAGTTTCTTCCTTCTTTTTACCTTTAAGATCTCTAGGAGGAACCCTATATTCACCTACAAAGGTGGGATTAAAATCAAGGGATCCCCAATCGTCTTCTGCGAGAACCTTCTCAGGATCAAAAGCCTTTTCATGTGTAGACTCAAGTCGAGAAGGATCTTCTTCAGGAGCTTCAAACTCATCCAAAGAATTTTGATTATTAGAGGGTGATGATTCATCCATAGGTATCTTGTTCAAAGAGTCATTACTAGAAGAGGAAGGCTTAGATGTTTGCAAACAAGCTTGAAGATTAGTGTCACCTATCAAGGTATATGTCTTATTGTTATAAATAAATTTAACTTGTCTATGCAATGTAGAGGGGACAGCTTGCATACTGTGAATCCAAGGTCTCCCTAATAACAAGTTGTATGTTAGATTTCCCGACATAACATGGATAGGAGTAGGCAAAGTAACAGGTCCCACTGTGATGGGTAAGGTGATAATACCTAATGAAGACTTAGCCACATTATCAAAGCCTCGAATGGGATGAGAGTCAGGCTCAATAAGGGATGTATCCACATTCATCTTATGCAATAGATTAATGCTACACACATTAAGGCCAGAACCATTATCTACCAGTGTTCGTCTTATAGCAGTGTCATTTATGATAACCACAATCATCAAGGGATCATATTGATGATGTTGAATTTCACTAGTAGGCAACTCATCTTGAGTAAACACAATTTGAGCTTTAGGATTCATCACAGAGTTAACCAAAGACACTATATTACTAGATGTATTAGGTGGAGTAACATTCAAATCTTTCAAGGCATCTTGTAACATTCCATGATGAGCGGAAGAAGTTTGGATCAAATCCCAAAGGGATATCTTAGCAGGAGTAGTTTTAAGTTGTTCTATGAGATCGTATTCCTTACCAAGAACTTGTGAAATACGTGGAGCTTGGGGAAGAATAGGTTGGGAAGGAGGAAGTGAAGTTGGGACAACTGGAGGAGGATTAGGTTGCCTATTGTTTCTAGTATTATAAGTATGGGCAACCGCATGATAACTCTCTCTAGTCATTTGCTTAGCATACTCATAAGGGCTCTTAGTAGAATAACCTCCTTGCACAGTAATAATAGGTTTCTTAGGAGTGCAAAAAGAATCATTAGCATAACCGCCTTGAACCACTAAGATAGGCTTATTTAAAGGTTGAGAATTTTGAGAAGGACAAGCACCTTGGACAGTGAAGAGAGGTTTGTTAGGTGTTTCATTCACATGTATCAAATTGATTGAGGATGGTTTAGAGGAATGAACAAAAGTGTTGGAAGAATTATTGATAGTCTTATCTTGCACTAAAATCTTATCACAGATTAGATCAATTTTAGGAGAGAGACAAGGGATAGGCATTGATGTTCTAGTAGGAAGGGTAATACTAGGAAAAGTCATATCATCCTCTATCAAAGGATCTACATGGGGAATAAACTCTCTAGGAGAAGGATCAACATTACTCTCTAAAGTCTCACTTTTGAGAGGGAGATCTTTGAAAGAGATGCTAACCATCTTGCTTTGAACTAGGGTTTCCTTATGAGTAGAACCAAGTTGAGGAGAGGGAGATGCTTTATTTTTAGAGGGAGAATAATTGAGATTCAAGGAAGGGGAGAAACTATCAAGGGAGTTTCTAATCTTGATTTCATCCCCTTTGGCTAGGGGTAGAGAATAATCTATACCTTCTTCTAATGGTTCATCCCAAATAGTGAGGTTGTTGAAAGGAATGTTTGAAGTATTGTCAATTTCGGGAGAAGAGATAACATTGTTTATTAATTCCTCATCCTTAGGAGGGAGAGCATCAATAGATGTGTTAAACTCATCCTCTTTCCTCAAAATATGTTCAATAGGGGAGAGAGAATTAAGGAAATTGCTTATTATTTCATCTTCTTTCTCTAAGGGATGCTTATGGGTAAGACCAACTTTAGGAGAAGGGTAAGCATTTATCATTAATTCATCATCTCTAGTGGGAACTTTGTTAGAAAAGGAAATGCCATCACTAGGAAATGTAGGGATAATGTCATCTTCTTGCACAAAAGGATCCTCATGAAGGGAGTGTTTTTTTAGGAGACACAAAGGCATCAAGGGCATCATTCAACAAAGCATGATCATATCTATTAAAAGGTTTATCTTTTGATTCAAAAGGAGATATCTCTTCATAGAGGGGATCATTGAAAACAACCATGTTACTAGATTTAGTGGAAGAGCTGATAGGAATGTACCCTTGAGAGGAATCATTCGACTTATCTTTCTCATCACAACGAAATGGCATAGTAACAATGTTTATGAGTTTTTGGTAAAATGAAGGTTTGGTATATTTAGGTTTCAAAAATTCATCTAAAGCTTCATCTAACTCATAATCATCACAAATATGAACATCTTGCAAATAAAAATCTGACATTTTGAAATTGCATAAAATTTTAAACACACAATGCAAAGAAACACACTTTTTTTTTTTTTTTTTTTAATGAAAATGAAATGAAAACACACTAAATCTAGATCTAGATCTAACAAATGCAATGCAAGAGGAAGCAATGATAGATTCACGTCAGGTTCACCAAAATGTGTGGGAGAAAAAGTGACACTAAGCAAACATGCCCTAATCTCACTTTCAATCACACATTTGTGGAATACGAAAGAGCCTAGAGGTATCACACAATTGGCTACTTCTTTTTGTAGAAGAGAGAGCCACGGGATACCTATTAGGATTTCTATTCCCTTGTTGCAAATGATAGATAAAATGATGCAAGTTCAATCCCTAACCCCAAAGTGTAAGTATGAACTAATAACAAGATTGCAGAATTGAACTTAAACAATGGAAAGTTGTAAACACAAGGACAAGACAAGAATGTAAATGCGTACCCGGTGTTAAAATATGAATGAAAATGTTCGGGACGGGGGCGTGGGCGCCACTGTCCTGATTCTGCACCTAAAACTGTTGTTTTTGCACTCTGGAAAAGCTGTCAAAAATGCTGAAAATGCTGTCTGTCAGGAGGACCAGGGCGCCCCACGCCCCTGTCCTGGTCTTTTGCTCTAAGATTTGAGGTGTTGTTTGGTCTCCTTCTGCTTCTTCTGGATCTGTAACTTGCGGCGTCGTCCGAGTCCCGAAACCTGCACTTATATCTGAAAAGGTGTGGGCGGCTATATAGGGTTTTGCCTTAGTCAAACCCCTGCTTCGGTGATTTCCACCTCCACGAATAGCCAAGTTGTATTGTAAAATGTATTATGTGTGCAGACCTAGTGTGTGTGCAAGGTCCTAAAATGCAAGAAAGCAAACTAGAGCAACCTAGAAAGTAAACCCTAATTGCTTGTAAATGATAATGTAAATGCTCTAAATGATGCAATGCAAAGTGATCTAAAGCATGAATAAAGGATATATTGAAGCTTATGCAAGGACATGAAAACAACATGAAATCATACCCAACCCTCAAGGGAGGGGTACAAGCCAATCTTCAGTCGGTAATCTCCTATTGTTCTTCAATGTCTTCCAAGCCCTAAATGAATGAATGAAATTGATGAATGCTTGATGGATGGATGTTGATTGTTGTTGAAGTCTTCAAAGATCTGCTCTTTCGCTGCATATGAGGTCCTGAAAATAAAAAATCGGATCCTTTCAAATGAAGAAAGAGAGCTCTTATATATGAAACCCTAGGTCTTAATTTTGACTTTTGGCCGACCTAGAGATTGAATATCCCGCCAATTTTTTGGGGTTAAGCTTTATTTTATGATTGGATCGCACTCCTAAAATTTTGGGAAAAATGTCCGGGACCATGTTGCACTCCGGGCGCCATGGTCCCGACAACTTTTCACCAAATTTTCAGGGTCGTCGGATATGATGATTTTAGAGAGAATCCCGAAGTTACAGGTGATTTTGAGATATTTTGACCCCCGAAATCAAGCCCCCAAGTTCAAAATAGGACCTAATTAGGGTTTTTGATTAAATGATGTATTGGAGGAATAAAATGAAAAGGGCACACTTTAATGAAAGGGCCCAACTTTATGATGTAGGAAATGATAAAATAGGACCTTAGACCTAATTAATTTGATTAATTAAGTGCTAAAGGGGAAATGTAATGCAAAATGCAACTGCGCCAAGGCGGGTGCTAAACTAGGTGTTAAATTGTACTGCGTACAATTTACGACGCTACAAGGCCTACGACATATTTTGTATGTGCTTGAGTTTCGGGCGAACATGGGATTGTTGACTACGCTAGCTGAGAGATGGCACTCAGAGACTTGCATGTTTCATTTGTCGATGGATGAGATGACAATCATCTTGGAGGATGTGTATAGGATGTTGAGGATATCGATTGATAGGGAGTTAGTTCCTTATGATCGAGAGGGAGACAGGGATGCACTAAGACAAGTGTTTCAGGATCCAGGACTAGAGATGAGGGTTGGACACGTGGCTTGAGATACCATGACAGCTACGAGATTGTCTCTATTGGTGGTGCTGGTAGGAGTGATCAGTGGGTTCCTCTGTCCGGACAAGGTGACACGAGGGTTGGCTGTGGGATGGGGGAGGAGGATGAGCTACTATCCTTGAGGGAGATCTTCCAGGGACAGGCATATGAGATCTAGGATCGAGAGAGAGATGCAGCTAGACTCAGAAGATAGGTGAGGGATACTGAGTGGGAGAGGGATCAGGATAATCAACACTATACAGAGGCTGAGACAACACTGAGGGCAGGGAGGCAGGCAATAGAGGACACAGGAGCTGGATACGCTTATGTTTTACGGGTAGGAGAGGAGATAGCCTACTGGCGAGACCTGTACTATGGAGTGGTGCCACTAGATCTTTGGGCTAGGAGCTTCTGGAGACCATCGCGGACTACGATGATCACTAGAGGGAGAGACAAGAGATAGGCATCGAGTGGTGGGGTCATGGGTCCTCCACCACCACCAGATAGAGGGGGTAGGAGAGATAATCCTGTGGCAGGTCCTTCCAGGGCTCAGACTCTATCGAGGCTGGCCAGCTCCGAGGGAGGGAGTTCATCATAGCCTTAGAGGGCTCTCTATGTATCAGTTTTGTACCATTTTGTATGATGATGTAGACACCTTTGGGTGATTTTGTAGCCATATGTATGTTGACATTATTGTATCATGACACTTATGATTTTTGAGATATATATACGAGATGATTCATCTTTGCGGCAGCTATATGCATGTGTACCTATGTAATGTATGTTTCTATGTGATGCTTATGATATGGATGCAAATATGTACATGAGAAAATGCAATATTTTTGTTCTTTTATGTTTTTAATATGTTATGCAAATGTGAGTGGGAATGTATGACATACAGATGAATATGATAATGCAAATGATGAAATGCATGAGGAAAATGTAGAATGTGCTAACATGTGTTGTGTGCAGGATGTGATGCAATTGTGATATCTATATGTATGCATGAAACACTAATATGTGGTAATGTAGGTGCAGTTACATGAAATGCAGCTATTTTTTGGTGTGTCATTATACTCAGTCATGTGATAATAGGCTACATGGACTCAAGAAGGACGATGGAGGTCAATCAAGAAAGGGGGATGAAAGATAGAAGATATGAAAGTGAAAGAGCTTCTTGTGCATTATCATCATTGAGCTTTATTATGGCAAGATAGGTTATGACAATCAAGGCCTATGTTTGACCCAGAAAGTCAGTGTACTTGTTTGCATGGAGATAAGACAGTTGCAAACAAAGAATGCCCCAGTTCATACTAGACTCACAATGTCCTCATATCCCTGGACAAGTCATAGCATTACTAAGAGACAATCCATAGACAACAAAGAAAAATAGATGATGATACCCCATACTCGCCTTTCTAGTCAAAGACATCCTGGAGATAGAATCTCTAGTCAGAGACATCCCAGAAAAGCTAAAAGACATGTCGCCAAAAAGATAAAATCAAAAGAAAACCAAGACTTGACACCAACATCCATTGTAGTCCTTAGGTTTAGTGTCTCTTGTCAATTGTATAAGTCTATTTGATTGTGGTCACAATGTTTACTTTCACAAAAAAGATAGATAGCACTGAACCATAATGTAGTTTGAGTTTGTTGAAAGATTTGATTTGTTGAAGCCCATTGTTATTGTTGTGTCTCATCTAAAACTCATTGAATCCATGCAACTGATACTTTATTGCAGAGAAGACAGAATTTTATTGCAGATATGAGATGCAAATGTTGCTTTATGGTGGATTGTGTGTGGATAGACTGAAGAAAGTTGGAAGAAACTGTACTCCTCGGAACATGTGATGCTCTCAGTTCCACACCCATCACTAGACATAGGATTTGCCTTAGCCATAGATAGGAGCTGATTTATTATGAATGGAAAGGTTGTAAAAAGGAAGGATTATTATGAATGGCTAACCAATCTTAGGTAGATCAATAACAAGCCATGATGGGAATGGGTAAATTTATTATGGATGAAGAGGTTGTGAGTGTGTGCAAAGTGAAAGGTTGAAATGGAATCCTGAAGGAAGGAGGAGCAATGTATCTACGCATGGCGCTGGTGACTCGGTTTTCACCATGGTACTTGCCCAGGGCACCACCGAAGTGGTTTTCACCGTTGGACGAATTTGTTTCTCTTTACTTTTTTTGATTTTTCAAATTTATTTTTTTTGTGTCACAAGGCGCATGTTTACCAGGTTTTCACCAAGTAACGATTTTTTAATTTTATGAATTTATTTTTTATTTATTTATTTATTTATTTATTTTGTATTTTTGAATTAGGATACTCTGAAGAGCTATGCGTAAAACCTACGAAGGTGCATGCTGTTGATAGGATCCTCCAAAGGTTTGCCATCTGAAGTTGAGAGCTGATATGTACCAGATCCATAGGTTGTTGTGATGATGTAAGGACCAAGCCAATTTGGTTTGAACTTGCCCTTCTCTCTTTCTTGCTGATTTTTAGGATTTTCTCTGAGAACTAAGTCACCCACCTCAAATGTACAAGGCTTTACCTTATGATTTTAGCTGCATTGTTGCTTGATTGAATGATGTGTAGCTTGAGTGATTGTTTTCCTTGATGAAGGAATTGAGATAGAATTACTAGTGTGTGGACTACATAGGCTCGTATGTGTGTCACCTAAAGAAGTTTGGGCATCCTTGATAACAAAGTCCTTTGAGGAAGCTCCATTAAAGGTCCATGATGTATCACCAAAAGGGGATGGATGTGTGGAACAAGTGGATGAGTTATGAAGGCTTATGATTGTGAAAAGAAGTGAAAGTAGGATAGCATGATGGAGACTTAGGATCAACAAGTATGTTTTTTAAATTAAAATTGTAGAACTTTTGCCCCCAGTTATTTTTATATTAGGGGAGATCAACTCTTGCTCTTTTTGCTTCATAGGATTTTTATCCTTGACCTTAATTTTTTTAGAGTCCAATAGCTTTTGATTTTGATCTTGACTAAAAGACTTTTCTTTATTTTTGACTTTTAGATTTTTCTTTTAAAAGCTTGATTCTTGATCTCCAATGAGTAAGGGATTTTTTTATTCTTATTGATCCAAGTCTGGGAGAGGAGTGGAAATAGAATGAGTGGATGAAATGGTAAGGCTATAAGACTTATCAAGAGGGCTGGCGATACGGTCAATAGATACTTCGCTAGAGCCACTCTTAGGATTATTGATATCAAGAGCTGCTTGCACCACTAGAGGAGATTTGCATTCAGACTTCGTAGCTACAACACTAGGTGCTTCGTACCCAATTCCTTGGAATTGAAAATTGTTTATAGATTGTTCCTATTGACTGAATGTCTTGGGAGATAGTGGGAGTTGATCAACATGAAAGATATACTCACCACATTCCAGGTCTCTAATCTTGAACTTTTCTTCAGCTTTGTTTGTTTTGATGTAGAAGCTTTCAAGGATTCTAGATCAACATATGTTGATGATGGAATAGCTTTGTGATTGGTTGGAATTGTTATTGTTGATCTAGGTCACAAATTATTGCAATATATAAATAGATTTGGGTCAGATTTGATGGTCACTTCAACTCCATTGTGTGGGAACTTGATACATCGATTATATGTAGATGGGACTATGCTCATCTCATGAATCCATGGATGTCCTAGCAATATGTTGTATGTGAGATCGAGGTCTAGGACTTGACAAACCACATCCTTTGTAACTGGCCCAACTCTAAGAGGTAAGGTGACTGTGCCTTTGGTTGAACGCTCTTCATCATCATATCCCTTGATAGTAATTTTGTTTGTAGAATTCATAGCCTTTTCACAAGATCCCAATCATTTAATAGTGTTCAATGTACAAATGTTTAGACCCACTCCTCCATCTATCAAGACTCGTTTTATTCGATGTTTGTGTAGGAAGACTTTAATGTGTAAAGGTGCATTATGTGGTTGGCTTACAGAGGCATCGTCAGCTTCAATGAATATAAGGGAATGTGGAATGGAAAGATATCCCACCATGGCTTGAAATTGGTCCACGTTCAGATCAGTGGGGACAGTAGTGTCTCTCAAATTTTTGTTAAGAATGGCTTTATGTGCAAGGGATATGCGTAGGAGCTCAAGGATGGAGATAAGCGCAGGTCTCTTCCCTAACTGTTCTACAAGGTCATACTTAGGTTTGGTTGATGAGGAAGCAGTGTTTTTAGTTGGAGCACCTTGCAAGGTGAATTTACCTCGACGAGTTGTAACATTACATTCAGAGGTAGGTTCAGAAGAAGATCTAATGCCTTTTAGGACAATCTTGGGTCTTTGGGTAGTATTTTCGGGCATTTTGTCCTTGATGATAATGGTAGAGACGTAATTGTCCATTGAAATGTGATTGACGATTGAATCATAATTATAGGATGCTTTGGTATAGTTGGTCTGCTCATCTATGGCTTTGACTTTTTCTTTGTCATGTTTTGGAAATGGTTCCTTAAACATCTCATGTTCTTGATTGGATGAATGTCCTTCAATCTCAATGTCACCTCTATCAATAAGATCTTGTATGATGTTCTTCAAGCGATGACAATTTCCTATTTTATGACCCTTGCTCTTATGAAATTCATAATACTCGTCATCATTCCACCAATTTGGTTTGACCTTTGGCCCATAAGGAGGCAAATCTGGAATTGTTATTATTTTGTTCGCCACTAGCTTCTTGAAAGCTGACTCAAGTGGTTCTCCCAATGGGGTGTACTTCCTTCATGATTTGGAAGTTGTTTGAGTATTCACTTGATTGTTTGTAGAGCTTGATCCCGAAAAAATGATTTTGGGTCGTACTGTATTGGCATCAACAACACCATCATTGATTATGTTCTTGTTTTTATTCCAATATCTTGGCTTGTCTTTTCCTTTATAGTCCTCTTTGTTTTCTTTAAATATTTTGACGATGCCTTGCTCAATTAGGACCTTCTCTGTTACTAAGCCTTTTTCAATGACGTCCTTGAAGGTGGACAAACAAGATTTTCTTAGGTCATAACCAATGTTTTTGTTAACATTTTGGGTGAAAATCTCTACCATTTGTTTTTGTGGAATTTCACAAGAGCATCTGCTGGCTAGATTCCTCCATCTTTGTAAAAATGATGAAAAAGACTCTCCATCTCTTTGTTTGGTGCTGCACAAAGTAGTGACTGATATGTCCATCTCTATGTTGTATGAGAAATGTTGGATAAATGCCTCTACTAAGTCACCCCATGGCTTAATTCCAGGTGGAAGTTGGGAGAACCATTCCATAGCTTGATCACTTAAGCTCTGTGGGAATAATCTCATCAAATATGTCTCTTCTGATGCTAGCTCAATGCAAGCTATGAAAAATAGTCTTACATGTGCCTTAGGATCCCCTTTTCCTGTGTACTTATCAAACTTAGGTGTTACAAAGTGTGTAGGAAAAGGAGGCATTGGAATGATTTTATCAAATGGATAGGGACATATGTCTCTCATTGTGTAAGTTGGCTTCGGTGTATTTATGTCCTCCATTTTCTTTTGTAAGTCCTTAATTTGTTGTTCCAAATTGTTCTTAGGTGGAGACTGACTTCTTGGACCATACCCCATGCTTGAACCACTGGGTGGAGGAGGAACATGTAGCATATATGGATGGTATTGATCATACACATGTTCATATGGAGGAGGTCTATAGTGATGTTGTGTATAAGGACTACTTGGTATAGAGTCATGATGAGGAATGAAATATTTGTTTTGTCCCTATATACCATACTCCATAGGCATGTCATGAGTTTGTTCTAATGTGTTGCCCCCAAATTTGATGCGGGGTTTCCTTGTGTCCAAATTTTGAACATGCCTTTGGATATCCAATTTCTTTCGTGGTTGGTCCTTAGCATTGGCATGTGATTGAGTATATTTTTCTGCATAAGACTTCCATAATGATCTGCGAAGGTGAGTATCATATGCTTGACCATGTGTATGTGGGACCTTAGGTTTTTGAAACAAAGATGATGGTGACTCAAGCACAAGATGTGGTCCTCTAGTACCTCCACTATTAGGTCTCCTTTGTGTTGGTATTTTGGTTATGTTGATATGGTTTTGTCATTGATGTCAATACCTTTAACACTTATCAACTCTGGCACTTTGGAGAATTGACAATGTTCACCGGCAAGCAAGTGACTTTATGCACAGTCACCGGTATCTGGTACACCAACAGGATATATTGTTCACAGGCACTTGGAATGACATGGAAAACATCTGGTTATGTAGAAGACATCGTTTAGACACTTTGTCTTTAAGATTTGTTCATTGGATTATTCGTATTTGCATATTTGTTGTTACCAGCAAATAGGTCCAGGTTATGCACCGGCAGACTTATCTATTCCAGATCAGCATGACACTTTTTGGAGATGATTTTGTTGTTATTGTAAATGCATTAAGCCAACATGTTGAATCAGATATTGCATTGGTTATTGATTTACTTATAATTATTTTATTGCAATATCTTTTAGAGCCGACCTACTAAAATTAGTCTTAGGTTATGGTAAATATGTAAGATCTTATTTGTAAGATCAATATGCGATTGGGAAAAGGAATTATAAGAAGGTATATGCAAGAATAAGAAGAGCTATACACGTAGACATCATCTGAAGGTGAAACAAATTTTTTGTGAAGGCAATCAGAACTACACCGGTACTAAATCCAGCATATGAAGATGCTATTTTGAGTAGTACATCATTATTGGATTTAACCATCCAATTGTAGTTAGTGTGACTCCTATTTGTGTTTGAGCGGTGAGCTCTAGGCACTTGGTCTTTCTGCATGTGCAGACCCCATTTGTATATACATACTATCTGCAATAGTATCATCTAATTGTGGGTAAGGTTTCCCACCGTGGTTTTTCCCCTTACAGGGTTTCCACGTACAAATATTGGTGTTAAGTGTTGTGGATGCTATTGTCTTTTTGTTTCATGCATTAATCTTTACTAGTACTGCAATTAACTAATAAACTGTCTACAGGCATAAAGTTTGGTTTACCGGTATTAAGCATTAAGGTTGGTTAAGTTATTTTTGGTTTGAATTTATTTGACAACTGATTCACACCCTCCCCCCCTTAGTTGTCTCCGAGACCTAACACTTTGATCCATGCTGAGTTGAGTTTCTTGCAAAGGTCGATTTTCCATTATTTGAGACATGTCAAAATCATGAGGAATTTTGGCTCCACTTTGTGCCATTACTTTTAAGAAATATTTTCTATCCCTCCTCATTATTTCCTCAACCAATCGATTGAAACGAGGATCCATAATGGATTCTTCCACTTTTGTTGAATGTATGGAAAAGTTGTCCATATTGTCATTGTGTGTATCATTGTTGTTTATAGTGTCCATGTTCTCAACATTTGAAATGTTTCTATAGGCATCCATGTCAAGTAATGTAGTATGATCAGAAATGAAAGAGACATCATTGTCATACTCATAGGCACTCATGTTTGCGGACTCTTGAGCCTCTTTAGCTTCTCTCCTATATTTTTGGGAACGGGTTTCAACCATGAACTAGATCTTGACCAAGATGTGTGAAACTAGATGAAAATGTAGAGTATGGAAGACCAAGAGTTGGATGGAATGTAAATGAATCTGAGGTGTACTTGCAATGTTCAAAGTGTAAAACCAAGTATGTATGTACTAGAGTAGGTGTGGCTTCCGAAGAGATGATAGTTTCTCTTGATGAGGTAAGTTGACCTTGACTCTAGGTAAGACCAAATGAGACCCAAAGGTGATAGACCTTGATGAGAGACCACTTAGCAAAATGTTGTTGTATGTAGTGTGTTGACAAAGTAAGATGAGGACAAGCAAGTGACATTTTGACTCAAGTTTAGACAAATGTGAATGTAATGCAAGGTGTAAAGCAATGATAGACTTTGTGAGACCCAAAGATAGATTGAATGCTAGATAAAAACCCGGAGAGATAACCTAGGAAGCTCAATAAGTCTGAAATTGATTGTTCTTGTTTGTTGGATTGTAAATTTTTTCAATTTGTGAAGTTGTTTGTTGTGACCAAATCTGAATTTTTTGACTATTTTTCGTGACAAGATGACACAATGTTGATGAGAAATGAATGTTTGCAAGTGTTTAGACTCAAAATGACTCAAAGAAAAGTGTGTTATTTGATGTAAAAATGTTTGGCATACACTTGAAGACACAATGTTTTTATGTTTGATCTTGAATGTTTGAATGTTCAAAAGAAGACAAACACAATTCCTATGGCTGGCCAGGACAATAGTTGTTGATCTCACATGGGGTTTCCCCCAAGGCTACGCTATTCAGAGCAGATACTTAGATGCTTGACCCCACTGGCTCCACCCTCGACACTCACTTCTCTGGGCCAGCCAAGCATCCGTCCCCACGAAAACTCCCCGTGGTGAACTTTGTATCTCTACTAAAAACCGTATGTGTGTGGGTCGCTCCAGAGGTCCGACCTCCTGACCCAACAACTAGAAGGATTTTGGCTTTCAAAAACAAAAAGGTGCTAGTAAGGGCATCTGCTCGTGTGGCCATACATGCGAAACTTTTAGCTCTGTAAATACAGAAGGCTCCCAGCCGGTAGGGTTTGTGCCCTACAATTGATCAAATAAATTTGAACAAACGGGTTTATAAGGAGACATAGTGTCAGTATGAACTAATCAATACATGTTGCCCATGGCTTTCACCATGGATATAGTTATTTATAGTGGTTTGGAAGAGGATGGTTTTTCCTCGCTACCACTTGGGTCATTCTCTCCTCACTAGTAATCCTAATGACCACACGGAGAGACAAGCACTCTAGAGATTAAACAAAAAGAGCTTATTGCCCAAGACACAAAAGACACTGGTTCAATTTTAGTGCACCAATTGAAGTGTTTGATAATCTATGAAAACAAGGCGCACAATGAAGATCAAGAACCCTTGCCAAAAATCTACAACAAAGATTTGTTAGTAGTTTTGCAATAATACCCCTCCTGCAAACACACAAGTTAGGTAAATTTTAGATCCAAAAGACTTTGTGAAATAAGGGCCTTCAACAATGCGTTTTTTTGACCAATTCAAAGATCTGAATCATCATTAAAAAACCACCTGTAAAATTTCAAAAAAAATTCTGAAATGTACAAAAATCCAAAAAAATGGCTAATTTTCTCCAAAAATTAAATTTTTTTAATGAAAAATCATAACAAATTCATATAAAATGCAAAATTGATCCAAAAAATCTGCAATTTTTACTAGACACTCCTGATAATCTTCCAAACCTTCATAAAATAATTTCTGCAAAAAATCCAAGCAGTTTGTGAAATATGAGCAAAATAATGCAAAACCCTAATTTTCAAAGATCTGATTTTTTAGGAATGATTTTGCATCAAATTTAAAATCACAAAGAACATACCCTATGTATAATTTTGAGAGATTTCCATAAATGTAAGAAAATCCAAAAAAATCGCTAATTTGCTCTCAAATTTAATTTTTTATGAAAAATCATAAACAATTCATATAAAATGCAAAATTGATCCAAAAAATCTGAAATTTTTACTGGACACTCCTGAGGGTCTTCCAAACCTTCATTAAAATAATTCTATACAAAATACAAGCAATTTGTGAGATATGAACAAACTAATGCAAAACCCTAATTTTCAAATATCCAATTTTTTAAGGAATGATTTTGCATCAAATTTAAAATCCCAAAGAACAAATCCTGTGTATAATTCTGATAGAAATGTAAGAAAATCCTAAAAATTCACTCATTTTCTCTCAAAATTAATTTTTTAATGAATCCAGAGAAAATTCAAATATGCTCCAAAAAATATGAATTTTGGATTGCGAGCTCTTGATACTATTCCAAACTTGCAAAAAAAAATTGATGCAAAAATTCCATTTTTTTTGTGAGATCGGATCAAATATCTCCAAGATCTTGATCTTGTGTCCAAAACCCTAGCTGCACAAGGTTATTCTCCAAATTGTTTTACAAAATAACAATATAGGGTTAGAAAAACCTGCAAAAAACATAGATCTAACAAAAATCCATGTTCCACAGGGAGTGCCAAAAAGTTTATGGTGAAAATAGATAAAACAATGTTGAAAGACTAAATGAATTCAACCACAAAACCCTAGCCTAACAACAACAAAGATCCACCATAACATATGAAGATTACCTAAGACAATGCAAATCAAATGAAATCACAAAAATTATACCATCACATGTCTAATAGGGTTTGGATCTCCATTCTTCCTATCTCCATTGATCTTGCTTGATATATTTGCTCTCAGATTTTATATGTGCACAAGAGCTCAACAAAGAACGAAAATGTGGTTGTAAGTAGGTTAGATCGCATATGAAAGTTTGAAAGCATAGAGTAATCGGGGGTCGAATAGCTTATTTGAATGATTTGAATGATTAGGAGATTAGGATCAATAATGAAGGAAGCATCTCCTTATATAGAAGACACTATAAGAAATGAAGGGATAAGATTGAAAGGTGTAAAATATAAATGGTCGGCTATGATTAGAGGGTAGGTAGAGAAAATAAGAAAATAATGAGAGGGTAGATAGTGTAGGAATTAAGAGATGAATGACATGTGTCATACGTGGAAAATGTTAATGAATTAATTAAATAAATAAAGATTCATTTAATTAATAAACGAAGCGGAATCAATTAAATAAATAAAATATTTATTTAATTTAGGAAAAGGATAATTTAAATAAATAAAAGTATTTATTTAAATGAGAAATAAGGTTAGAAGGGGATAAATGAATTAATTAAATAAATAAAAATTTATTTAATTAATAGAAGAATTAGGCTAAAAATAATTAAATAAATAAAGATATTTATTTAATTAGACATGAGAATTTTAGGTGTCTACATTCTCAAGTGTTGACATCAATGACAAAACCAATGCAACACATTCATAATACCAACAATCTCCCCCTTTGACATTGATGGCAACACAAGATGGAAAAACCATCAAAGTGCCAAAAACCAACAATCTCCCAAAGAGATCATCAAAATACAGATACAGAGAGTAACAATCTCTCCCCCAATGAATAATCTCTCCCCAGAAGATAATGTGTCAAATACTGAAAGATCCTTTTCACCGTTGATTCATGATTTTCTTTAAGATTACTCTGAAATCTTGAAACAATGCATACTGCATTCATAATATCAGGTCTGGTTTGTGTCAAATACAGTAAACCTCCTATCATAGACTTTTACCTAATCGGATTAACAGGTGTTGATTCATCCTTTAATGATAGTTTATCAGTTGTAGTTATAGGTGTGCTTGCCGATTTAGAGTTTTCCATGCCAAATTTATTTAGTAATTCTTTCAAGTATTTTGATTGATTTATGAATATACCTTTATCAGTCTGTGAAATCTGCAATCCTAAAAAGAATTTTATCTCCCCAATCATAGACATTTCAAATTCTTCTTGCATCTTTTTAGAAAAGTCTTTACACAATCCATCTTCTCCTCCATATATTATATCATCAACAAAAACTTATATAACCAAGATGTCATCATTAGTCACTTTGTAATATAGATTGATGTTAGCATTACCTTTAGTGAAAACAATCTTCAAAAGATATTTGTCCAATCTAGCATACCAAGCTCTAGGAGCTTGCTTTAGTCCATATAAATCTTTCTTTAACCTACAAACCATATCTTTGTCATTTGTCAATGAAAATCCATCAGGTTTTTTAATGTAAACTTCCTCTTCAAGATCTTCAGTTAGAAATGCACATTTAACATCCATTTGATATACTTTATAGTTCTTGTGTGTTGCAAAAGCTAAGAAAAATCTAACTGCCACAATTCTAGCTACCGGTGCAAAGGTTTCATTATAATCAATTCCTTCTTTTTGAGAATATCCCTTACACACTAATATTGCTTTATTTCTGATTACCTTACCATTTCATTAATTTTACTTCTAAATACCTATTTAGTTCCAATTACATTTTTGTTTTTAGGTTGGGGAACTAATGTCCATGTGTTATTCTTTTCAATTTGTTCCACTTCATCTTCCATAGCCTTAATCCAATTTTGTCTTCACATGCCTCATTAATAGTTGTTGGTTCAAATTTAGAAATTAGGCATACCTCTTCATTTTCCAGTCTTCCTCTAGTCATAACTCCTTGATACTTGTTCCCAATTATCTGACTTTTAGAGTGATTCAATCTTACATACCTGGGTGTGTTCACTTGTTGTTCTTCAATCACTGTCGAATTCTCAGATGGTGCCGGTGTGACTGGATCAACATTCTGTGCTGGTGTGCTTATAGTAGGTTCATTTGTGATTATCTCAACTGTCGGTTCAGAGTCTATAGACCTTCTAAACTATTCATCAATCTTCACATTTACACTTTCAATGATTTTCTGCAATCTCTTATTAAAACATCTATATGCCTTGCTCTTAGATGAATAACCAATAAATATTCCTTCATCACTTCTAGGATCAAATTTGCCAATATAATCATCTCTCCTAATATAACATTTGCTTCCAAATATTCTGAAATATTTAGGAGTAGGAGTATTACCAAACCATAGTTCATGAGGGGTCTTACCGATTTCACTTTTGATGTGAACTATGTTGAATGTATAAACAATTGTATTGGTTGCTTCTCTCCAATACACATGAGGTAGATTTCCTTCAGATAACATACTTCTAGCTGCATCCAAAATAGTTTTGTTTTTTTCTTTCCACAACTCCATTTTGTTGGGGTGTCTGAGGTGCTGATAGTTGTCTTTTTATTCCATTCACTTCACAGAATGTATTAAATTTCTTAGATGTGAATTCACCTCCTTGATCTAATCTCAAACATTTAATTTTCTTACCAGTTTCATTCTCTACCATCACCTTGAATAGTTTGAATTTCCCATAAGCTTTTGATTTTTCCCTAAGAAAAGTAACCCAACACATTCTAGAATAATCATCAATGATTAGCATAAAATACCTATCTCCTTGTAAACTTCTAGTTCTTGCTAGACCACATAAATCAGTATGAATTAAGTCAAGAACACTATTGGATTTTTTTTGTATACTCTTAAAAGATACTCTAACTTGATTTTCAAATTGACCTTCCTTACATATCTGATTGTGAGGCTTAACAATCTTAGGTAAATCTCATACTACCTTAGCTGTACTAATTTTCACAATGCAATCAAAATTTACATGACAAAGTCTCTTATGCCATAACCAACTTTCATCAATATATGCAATCAAGCATGTCTTCTCATTGTTATTCAAATGAAAGATATTACCTCTAATCTGATTACCGATTGCAATTTCTAAGTCAGTTCTGTTCATGACTTTACAATTACCATTCTTGAATTGTAACTGAAAACCTTTTTCAACTAATTGACCAACACTCAAAAGATTGTGTTTCAAACCTTCAACATAGTAAACATTATCAGTATTATGCTTACCATCAAAAGATATAGTGCATTTTCATTTGATCAAAAAAGATTTGTCATCTTCAAATCTTACTAGACCTCCATTGTATTCCTGAAAGGTTAAGAATTTACTCTTATCACCTGTCATATGATGCGAACATTCAGAATCAATGATCCATTCATTCTTATCTTCAATTTTAGCTGCCAGGGCCTGCTCTACTGGTTGAATAGTAGGTGTCGGTTGATCTTCTATTATAGCAACAAAATCTCATCCATTGTTTGTCGGTTCCTCATCAGAATCATCAATAACTCCTTCATTAGCATAGTAACAAGATTTGTCTCTATTCTTCTTAAATCTATATCTCTGATATTCAGGGTTAGGCTTATATGTTCTTTTAGTTTATTCTTTCAATCTTGCATGTCTATCAGGACACCTAGATGCCATATGACCAATTTTATTGTTTTTAAAACATTTAAATGGTGCTTTACCTTCATACTTATTTCCAACTAGACCTTTAGACATTTTCCTTGCAAATAGTGCTTCAATTTATTCTAGTTCTACATTCTCCTTTCTAATGTCTTCAATTTCTCTTGCATAAAGGCTTTCCAATCGGATTTCTCAGATGACGATGATGATGCCTTGAAAGTTAAATCTGTCTTAATAGTAGCAACATGACCAAATTCCTCAAGTTCAAAAGCTGAAAGTTTTCCAACCAAAGTGTCTCTAGATACTGATCTATTAGACATTGTTCTCAATTCATTTATAGCAGTAACCTTCATTTTATATGTTGGTGGCAAAGCTCTTAAAACTTTAGAAACAATTTCATCTTCATTTAAGGTTCCTCCACAACATTGTATACCCAAAACTATTTGATTTACTCTTTCCATAAAAGTAGAAATCCTTTCATCTTCTTCCATTTTCAGATTTTCATACTTGACCTGGAAGCATTCCAGTTTTGCAATTTTGACTGTGGTATCACGTTCATTCAATGTCTCCAATTTATCCCAAATAGATTTAGCAGTAGATCGATCTGATAATCCCATGATTTGTTGATCTAACAATGCGCTCAAAAGTGCTTCTCTTGCTTTGCAATAAATTTCATCATCTTTAGCCAAGGTTGGTGGATTAGGTTGACCTTGAGCAGGAACAACATAGCCATTCTTTTTAACATCCCATATGTCCTTCCCGATGTAATTCAGATGTGTCTCCATTCTGATCTTCCATATATCATAGTTGGTTTCATCAAGCTTCGGACTATCCTTCCTGAAATAGTTAGTAGACATAGGTGTTAGGTCACGGAGACAACTGAGAGGGGGGGTAAATCAATTGTCTAATAAATTTAAACCAAAAACCATTTAACCAACTTAATGCTTAATACCGGTAAACCAGTTAAGTATGCCGATAGACAGTGTTAACAGTAAATTGCTATACCGATAAAGTTTAATGCATGAAACATAAACATAAAGTCATCCACAACACATAACACCAATATTTGTACGTGGAAACCCTGTAAGGGCAAAAACCACGGTGGGAAACCTTACCCACAATCAGATGATACTACTGCAGATAGTAAGTGTACATAAATGGGGTCTGCACATGGAGAAAGGCCAATAGCCTAGAGTTCACTGCTCAATCACAAAATGGGAGTCACACTGACTACAGTTGGATGGTTAGATCCAATAAGAATGTATTGCACAAAATGACATCTTCATATGCTAGATTCAGTACTGGTGTAATGCTAATATGCTTATTCAAAAACCTAGCTTCACCTTCAAATGACGTCTTCGTGTATACCTTTGCTTAATCTCACATATACCTTCACTCTATTCTTTTTCGCATTCCACACTTGATCTTACAAATAAGATCTTACATTTATACCATATCCTAAGACCAATTTTAGTAGGTCGGCTCTACAAGATATTACAATAAAACATTTTACATACAATATAATATCCGATGCAATTAACCAATTAAATATGTCGGCTTAATGCATTTACATCAATAATAAATCATCTCCATATCGTGCCATGCTGATCTGGAAAAGATAAACCTGTCGGTGTAACCCTAGATAACCTTGGACCTATTTGCTGATAAAAGCAACTATGCAAATATGAATATACCAATGATCAATTCTTCAAATCAAAGTGTCCACACGATGTCTTTGACATTACCAAGTGTATTCCATATCATTCCAAGTACCGGTGAACATTATATCCTGCCGGTGAACCATATACCAGTAACTGTGCAATAGTTACTTGCTTGCCGGTGAATTTTGCTGGATCTCCAAAGTGCTTGTTTTCAGTAGGTGTTGACATCAATGATAAAACCATACCAAAATACCAACAATCGCCCCCTTTGGCATTGATGGCAACACAAGATGCAAAAACCATCAAAGTGCCAAAACAGAAATGCCAAATACCAAAAACCAACAATCTCCCTTAGACAACAATTTCTCCCCCTAGGAGCAACATGTGTTTTATCCAAAGATTTATTTCCAATACAAATCTCTCCTAAAAAGATGATGTGTTTTTCCATAGATATCTCTCCCCCTTTGACACCAAATGCCAAAGTTACAAAAATCAAGTTCATACAAAATACCAACTACTCCCCCTGGGAAGTAGCTTCCTCATCAAAGACCGGAATAAAAAGATTTGTCTTTTGATTCTGTCGGTTGATGACAATCATCAATTGTCTAAGTCTCTACTGGTGGTGGTATGACTCCAAGCTGATCTCTGAGATATTCAAAAGTCTCCTTAGGCAAAAGTTTTGTGAAAATATTTGCAAGTTGTTCTTTAGTATTCACATAAACCAGTTTTATCTCTTTTTCTTCAACTTTTTCCCTTAGAAAATTCAGCTTGATAGAAACATGTTTAGTTTTAGAATGTAATACCGGATTCTTGGATATATCAATTGCTGCAGTGTTATCACAATATATAGTAATGGGTTCCTTACATTTTACCTTTATGTCTTTCAAAATTTGCTTAAGTCATAATACCTGTGTACAGTTAGTTGTTGCTGCAACATATTCTGATTCTGCTGTTGATAAAGATGTACAACTTTGTTTCTTACTCAACCAAGAAACTAACCTTTTTCGAAGAAATAATGCTCCTCCAGTGGTGTTTTTTCTATCATCCACATCTCCTGCCCAATTTGCATCTGTGTATGCACATAGATCAAAATTTTCATCTCTAGGATACCATAATCCAAGATTTGTTGTGCCTTGTAAGTACTGGAAAATCTTTTTTACTGTTGATTCATGATTTTCCCTAGGATTACTCTGAAATCTAGAAACAATACATACTGCATTCATAATATCAGGTCTGGTTTGTATCAAATACAGTAAACCTCCTATCATAGATTTGTATCTAGTTGGATTAACAGGTGTAGATTCATCCCTTTGAGATAATTTGTCATTTGTAGTCATAGGTGTCCTTACCGGTTTAGAGTTCTCCATTCCAAATTTCTTTAGTAATTCTTTCAAGTACTTGGATTGACTCAAAAATATACCTTTATCAGTATGTGAAATCTGCAATCCTAAAAAGAATTTTATTTCTCCAATCATAGACATTTCAAATTCTTGCTGCATTTTAATAAAAAAATTCTTACATAATCCATCTTCTCCTCCAGAGATTATATCATCAACAAATACTTCAATAATCAAGATGTCATCATTAGTTATTTTGTAATATAAATTGCTATCTGCATTTCCTTTAGTAAAACCAATCTTTAAAAGATACTTATCCAATCTTGCATACCAAGCTCTTGGGGCTTGTTTTAATCCATACAGAGCTTTTCTTAACCTGCAAACCATATCATTGTCATCTGTTAAAGAAAATCCATCAGGTTGTTCAATATATACTTCTTCTTCAAGATCTCTTTTCAAAAATGCACATTTAATATCCATTTGATTAACTTTGTAGTCCTTGTGAGCTGCAAAAGCCAAGAATAATCGGATTGCCTCAATTCTAGCTATCAGTGCAAAGGTTTCATTGTAATCAACTCCTTCTTTCTAAGAATATCCCTTACACACTAGTTTTGCTTTATTTCTGACAACCTTACCATCCTCATTAAGTTTGTTTCTAAATACCCATTTGGTTCCAATTACATTTTTATCTTTAGGTCGGGGAACTAATGTCCAAGTATTATTTTTCTCAATTTGTCCTAATTCTTCTTCCATAGCTTTAATCCAAAATTTATCTTCACATGCCTCATTGATAGATGATGGTTCAATTTGAGAAATAAGACATACCTCTTCATTTGCCAATCTTCCTCTTGTCATAACTCCTTTAAATTTGTTTCCAATTATCTGATCTTCAGAATGATTCAATCTTACATACCGGGGTGTCTTAGTTTGTTGTTGTTCTTCAATTACTGTGGAATCCTCTGATGATAGCGGAGTAACTAGATCTTCATTTTGTACTGGTGGATTCAGTGTAGGTTCATTTGTCATAATTTTTGTTGTCGGTTCAGAGTCTATATACCTTGAAGTTCCTCTGAATTGTTCATCAATCTTTACATTTGTACTTTCAACAATTTTCTGCAATCTCTTATTAAAACATTTATATGTCATGCTCTTAGATGAATAACCAAGAAATATTCCTTCATCACTTCTAGGATCAAATTTGCCAATATACTCATCTCTTCTAATATAACATTTACTTCCAAAAATTCTGAAATACTTAAGAGTAGGAGTATTACCAAACCATAGTGCATGAGGGGTCTTACCGGTTTCACCTTTGATGTGAACTTTGTTGAATGTATAGACAACAGTGCTAACTGCCTCTCTCCAATACACATGTGGTAGATTTTCTTCAGATAACATACTTCTTGCTACATCCAAGATAGTTTTGTTTTTCCTTTCAACAACTCCATTCTGTTGTGGTGTCTGAGGTGCTGATAACTGTCTTCTGATTCCATTCACTTCACAGAATGTATTAAAGTCCTTAGATGTGAATTCTCCTCCTTGATCTGATCTTAAACATTTGATTTTCTTACCGGTTTCATTTTCAACCATTGCTTTGAATAGTTTGAACTTTCCAAGTGCTTCTGATTTCTCTCTGAGAAAAGTAACCCAACACATTCTAGAATAATCATCAATAATTAGCATGAAATATCTATCACCTTGTAAGCTTCTAGTTCTAGCTGGACCACATAAATCAGTGTGAATTAAATCAAGAGCATTATTAGATTTTTCTGGAATATTTTTGAAACTAGCTCTAACTTGTTTTCCAAATTGACATTCCTTACAAATTGTATTCTGAGGTTTCGCAATTTTAGGTGGATCTCTAACTACCTTAGAAGTACTGATTTTTACCATGCAATCAAAGTTTACATGACAATCTCTTATGTCATAACCAACTTTCATCTATATGTGCAATTAAGCATGCCTTTTCATTGTTATTCAAATGAAAGATATTACCTCTAGTCTGATTACCAGTTGCAATTTCCAAACCAGTTCTATTCATGATTTTGCATTTTCCATTTTTAAATTGTAACTGAAATCTCTTCTCAACTAATTGACCAACACTTAAAAGATTATGCTTTAATCCTTCAACATAGTAGACATTGTCAGTGTTATGGTTACCATCAAGAGATATTGAACCCTTACCTTTGATTGAACAGGCTTTGTCATCTCCAAATCTTACTAAACCTCCATTGTATTTTTGAAAGTTCAAGAATTTACCTTTGTCTCCAGTCATGTGATGTGAGCATCCTAAGTCAATGATCCATTCATCCTTTGCTTCAACTTTAGCTGCTAGGGCTTGTTCTACTGGTCGAGCAGTAGGTGTCGGTTGATCCTCTGTTATAGCAATAAAAACTCATCCATTGTCTGTTGGATCCTCATCAGAATCATCAGTCACACCTTTATCAGCAATGTAACAAGATTTGTCTTTGTTCTTCTTAAATCTGTATCTCTGATATTCAGAATTAGGCTTATATGTTCTTCTTGCTTCTTCTCTCAGTCTAGTATGTCTATCAGGGCATCTCAAAGTCATATGACCAATCTTATTGCAGTTAAAACATTTAAAGGGTGCTTTACCTTCATACTTACTTCCAACTGGACCTTTTGGCATTTTTCTTGCAAATAGTGCTTCAAGTTCTTCAAGTTCTTTATTCTCCTTCCTAGTTTCTTCAAGTTCTCTTGCATAAAAGGCTCTCTAGTCTGATTTGTCAAATGATGGAGCAGATGATGTTGATGCTTTAAAGGCCAAATCAATTTTTATAGTAGCAACAGGACCAAATTCCTCAATTTCAAAGGCTGAAAGTTTTCCAATCAATGTATCCCTAGTTACTAATGTATTACGCATTGTTCTCAACTCATTTATAGCAATAACCTTCATTTTATATGCCGATGGCAAACCTCTTAAGATTTTTGAAACAATTTCATCCTCACTCAAAGTTCCTCCACAACATTTAATACCCAAAACAATTTCATTTACTCTTTCTATAAAAGCAGAAATTCATATCTGACTCGGAAGCTTTCAAGTTTTGCAATCTTAACTGTGGAATCTCCTTCATTTAGTGTATCCAAATGATCCCAAATAGCTTTAGCAGTAGACCTATCTGATAATCTCATGATTTGTTGATCTGATAATGCGCTCAAAAGTGCTTCTCTTGTTTGGCAATCATTCTCTTCATCTTTAGCTAAGGTAGTTGGAGCAGTCTGACCAGCTACAGCAACAGTATAACCATTCTTTGTAACTCCCCAGATGTCTTTACCGATGCAATTCAGATGTGTCTCCATCCTGATCTTCCACGTCCCATAGTTGGTTCCATTAAGTTTAGGACTGTCCTTTCTGAAATAATTTGTACACATTGGATCTCCTCAAGTTGTTAAACTTCTGCAAAAAAGGACTAAGCTCTGATACCAATTGTTAGGTCTCAGAGACAACTGAGAGGGGGGGGTGAATCAGTTGTCTAATAAATTCAAACCAAAAACCATTTAACCAACTTAATGCTTAATACCAGTAAACCAATTAAGTATGCCGGTAGACAGTGTTAATAGTAAATTGCTATACCGATAAACATTAATGCATGAAACATAAACATAAAGTCATCCACAACACATAACACCAATATTTGTACGTGGAAACCCTGTAAGCAGAAAAACCACGGTGGAAAACCTTACCCACAATCAGATGATGCTACTGCAGATAGTAAGTGTACATAAATGGGGTCTGCACATGCAGAAAAGACAACAGCCTAGAGCTCACTACTCAATCACAAAATGGGAGTCACACTGACTACAGTTGGATGGTTAGATCCAATAAGAATGTACTGCACAAAATGACATCTTCATATGCTAGATTCAGTATCGGTGTAATGTTGATATGTTTATTCAAAAACCTAGCTTCACCTTCAAATGATGTCTTCATGTATGCCTCTGCTTAATCTCGCATATACCTTCACTCTATTCTTTTTCACATTCCACACCTGCTCTTACAAATAAGATCTTACATTTATACCATACCCTAAGACCAATTTTAGTAGGTCGGCTCTACAAGATATTAGAATAAAACATTTTACATACAATATAATATCCGATGCAATTAACCAATTAAATATGTCGGTTTAATGCATTTACATCAATAATAAATCATCTCCATATCGTGTCATGTTGATCTGGAAAAGATAAACCTGCCAGTGTAACCCAAGATAACCTTGGACCTATTTGTCGGTAAAAGCAACTATGCAAATATGAATATACCAATGATCAATTCTTCAAATCAAAGTGTCCACATGATGTTTTCGACATTACCAAGTGTTTTCCATATCATTCCAGGTATCGGTGAATATTATATCCTGCCAATGAACCATATACCAGTAATTGTGCAATAGTTACTCTCTTGCCGTTGAATGTTGCTGGATCTCCAAAGTGCTTGTTTTCAATAGGTGTTGACATCAATGACAAAACCATACCAAAATACCAACAATAGGATCTCCTCAAGTTGTTAAACATCTGCAAAAAGAGGACTAGGCTTTGATACCAATTGTTAGGTCCCAGAAGCAACTGAGAGGGGGGGGGTGAATCAGTTGTCTATTAATTTCAAACCAAAACTAACTTAACCAAACTTAGTGCATAATACCGGTAAACCAAACTTTAATGTCGGTATACAGTTTAACAGTTAATTGCAATACTGATAATGTTTAATGCATGAAACAGAAATACAATAACATCCACAACACATAACACATTTATTTGTAAGTGGAAATCCTATAAGGGGAAAACCACTGTGGGAAACCTTACCCACAATCAGATGATACTACTGTAGATAGTATGTGTACACAAATGGGGTCTACACATGCAGAAAGGCCAACTGCCTAGAGCTCACTGCTCAATTACAAAATGAGAGTCATACTGACTACAATTGGATGGTTAAATCCAATGATAATGTAATACTCAAAATAACATCTTCATATGTTGGATTCAGTACCAGTTAAGCTTTTATTTGCCTTCTTCAAACCTTCCTTCAATCTTGAATGATGTCTACATGTATAGCTCTGCTTATATTCGCATATACCTTATTATATTCCTCTTCCACTATTCTTATTACAATCTCACAAATGAGATCTTACATTTATACCAAAACCTAAAACCAAATGAGTAGGTCGCCTCACTAAAAGATATTACATTAAAATCAATTACAAATGAATCAATGTGTGATGCATCATGTTGGCTCAACGTATTTACAATAATAATGAATTATCTTCATGACGTGTCATACTGATTTGGAATAGATATGCTTGTCAGTGCATATCCTGGACCTATTTGCTAGTAACAACAAATATGCAAACCCGATTAGATCAATGAACAAATCACCAAAACCAAGTGTCCAAACAATATCTTCGACATAACCAAGTAATCTCCAAGTCATTCCAAGTGTCGATGAATAATATAAAATGTTGATGAACTAGATATGGGTGATTGTGCATAAGTCACTGATCATGCTGATGAACATAACCAAAGATCTCCGAGTGTTCTCAAGTGTTCTCAAGTGTTGACATCAATGACAAAAACAATGCAACACATTCATAATACCAACAATCTCCCCCTTTGGCATTGATGGCAACACAAGATGGAAAAACCATCAAAGTGTCAAAAACCAAAAACCAACAATCTCCCAAAGAGATCATCAAAATACAGATATAGAGAGTAACAATTTCTCTCCCAATTAATAATCTCTCCTCAATGAATACTGTGTTTTTCCATTGATATCTCTCCCCCTTTGACATCAATACAAAAACCAAATTCAAAGAACTTATCACAAAATACCAACTTATCAATTTATCTAATTACTTCCCTTAAGAAGTAGCTCTCCTCATCAAAGCCGGAGAAAGATTTCTCTATTAATTATGTCGATTGATGACAATCGTCAACTGTCTAAGTCTCTACCGGTGGGGGTATAACCCCAACGTGCTCTCTGAGATACTCAAAAGATTCCTTAGGCAAAGGTTTAGTAAAGATATATGCAATCTATTCTTTAGTATTCACATAATTGCTTCAACATTCTCTTTTAGAAAATTGAATTTGATAGAAACATGTTTAGTTTTTTAGTGAAATATCAGATTCTTAGATATATCAATTGCTGCCATACTATCACAATAAATTGTTATAGGTTCCTTGCATTTTACCTTTATGTCCTTCAACATTTGCTTGATCCATAATACATGTGTATAGTTAGTTGCTGCTGCAACATATTCTGATTTTGTTGTTGATAAAGATGTGCAAATTTGTTTCTTTCTCAACCAAGAGATTAATTTGCTACTAAGAAAGAATGCTCCACCAGTGGTACTTTTTCTGTCATCTACATCTCCTTCCCAATTTGCATCTATGTATGCACATAAATCAAAATTTTCATCTGTAGGATACCATAAACCAAGATTGGTAGTTCCTTGTAGATACAGAAGATCCTTTTCACTGTTGATTCATGATTTTATTTAAGATTACTCTGAAATCTTGAAACAATACATACTGCATTGATAATATCAGGCCTGGTTTGTGTCAAATACAGTAAACCTCCTATCATAGACTTGTACCTAGTCGGATTAACAGGTGTTGATTCATCCTTTAATGATAGTTTATCAGTTGTAGTCAAGTGTACTTACCGGTTTAGAGTTTTCCATGCAAAATTTCTTTAGTAATTCCTTCAAGTACTTTGATTGATTTATGAATATAACTTTATCAGTCTGTGAAATCTGCAATCCTAAAAAAAAAATTATCTCCCCAATCATAGACATTTCAAATTCTTCCCGCATCTTTTTATTAAAGTCTGTACACAATCCATCTTCTCCTCCAAAGATTATATATCAAAAAAAACTTCTATAACCAAGATGTCATCATTAGTCACTTTGTAATATAGATTGTTGTCAGCATTACCTTTAGTGAAACCAATCTTCAAAAGATATTTGTCCAATCTAGCATACCAAGCGCTATGAGCTTGCTTTAGTCCATATAAATCTTTCCTTAACCTACAAACCATATCTTTGTCATTTGTCAGTGAAAATCCATCAGGTTGTTCAATGTAGACTTCCTCTTCAAGATCTCCATTCAAAAATGCACATTTAACATCCATTTGATATACTTTATAGTTCTTGTGTGCTGCAAAAGCTAAGAATAATCTGACTACCTCAATTCTAGCTACCGGTGCAAAGGTTTCATTATAATCAATTTCTTCTTTCTGTGAATATCCCTTACACACTAATCTTGTTTTATTTCTAATTACCTTACCATCTTCATTAAGTTTATTTCTGAATACCCATTTAGTTCCAATTACATTTTTGTTTTTAGGTCGGGGAACTAATGTCCATGTGTTATTCTTTTCAATTTGTTCCAATTCATCTTCCATAGCCTTAATCCAATGTTTGTCTTCACATGCCTCATTAATAGTTGTTGGTTCAAATTGAGAAATTAGACATACCTCTTCATTTTCCAGTATTCCTCTAGTCATAACTCCTTGATACTTGTTCCCAATTATCTGACTTTCAGAGTGATTCAATCTTACATACCTGGGTGTATTCACTTGTTGTTGTTCTTCAGTCATTGTGGAATTCTCAGATAGTGTCGGTGTGACTGGATCAACATTCTATACCGGTGTGCTTATAGTAGTTTCATTTGTGATTATCTCAACTGTCGGTTCAAAGTCTATAGACCTTCTAAACTGTTCATCAATCTTCACATTTGCACTTTCAATGATTTTTTGCAATCTCTTATTAAAACATCTATATGCCTTGCTCTTAGATGAATAACCAAGAAATATTCCTTCACCACTTCTAGTATCAAATTTGCCAATATAATCATCTCTCCTAATTGTTGGTAAACAGATTTGTCTTACTTTATCTATTTAATTCAAAGCATTGTGAAGCGTAGGAAAGTAAACAAACTTTTACCAAACAGTTGGAAAATCATCTAATTGATTAACCTCTGAATTTTGGTACAGCTCCCTCTAGTGAATATTCATTCGGCTTCAAATTACATACCATCAATAGAATGCTTTTCACCAAAAAGAACTTAAAGCCGACAAACTTCATATGAACACTAAAACAAAATGGAAATAAAAACTTATAAAGATGAACTTAGCGAATAGTTTTCGGCACATAAAGAAAGTATAACAGCCCCTTCATCGAAATAGATTTACACAGAAATCAGACTTCAAAATCAAACACACAGATTTGAAACTGAAAACAGCTGTTAATAAGATATCACATTCACTGATGATCATCTACTTTCTTCATACACAAAATGTTCTTAGCCAATCTTAAAGATAGTCTTTCTTCCAAAAACTTAGTGAACCCTTTTAAAGTAATTACATAAGATATTTATAGGTCACCAGACCCAATAGTTATTTTTAACCCAAGTAAAATTAACTCGCCAGAGTTAATAGAAAGCAACCCTAACTGTATAACCGAAATTAAAGAAAATAACTAGACACGCTGGCAAACAACTGCCAACAGTGCTAGTCAAGCAGTTTGCTTAGTTCTGGTACGATCACTCGGGTTGGTGTCTTGGATAGACACCATCACCGCCTTGGTCGCGCTCCACTCTTGGTGCACTTTTGAAAACTCCTGGATTATAGTTATGTGCGGCAAACTGATATGAATAACTCTTTGCTTCCAGAGCTCCTTTTTCCTCTTTACCATTTGCACTTTATCTCTGTGTGAATCCAGATGATCGAGGCAAACAGTGAGCATCGATTCCACTTTAGAGATCTTCGTAAAGTCTTCCATGGACAAGGTTTTCTCCATCTTGATCTGTCTGATGTGGCTACCGAACTGGTTAATCATCTCTGTAGTGTCTTCTAGAGTTTCACTGTCCTCTTTAAGTAATTGAATATCCACGCAATGTAAGTCTTTCTGCATGGTCGCCCTCAAGGCTGTTAACTCTCCACGTAGACTGATTGACTCGTTATAACCTTGCTCAATTATTTGGTTGCGCCACTCAATACTCTCCTTGCAAATGAACATTACATCTTCATTTAGTCTTTGATAATTAGTTTTTAGCAAGAAAGTTCATAAGACCATAACGCTAAATATCCCACATCTGCTTTGAAGTCACTGCCCACTTAGATTTTTTCTTCTGCCACGAGACTAAGTCGGAATCCAAGGCTTTGGTGACCTCATTGACATCCTTAAAAATCTGGACCAAGTCTATTATGTAATTAGTTGCCTGATGCATGATCGAGGTAAGCCACTCTGAGAAAACCTCAGCAATCATTCTATTTCACTGAACTTCATCCAAGAATTTCTGATTATTAGATGATTTCGGACTAAAAGGACCTGAATGTTGAGACAACAGCAAGGGGGTGTTTTGCAAAGCGTGGATATATTGGGCCATTTGCATCAAAATTTGTTTCAACTCAATCTTGTCCCTCTCATCTTTCCTGGTACGGGAGATAATTCGCTTGGTGGAAGTCTCCAAGTGCTTCACATCCACGGCTTTGGTTCCGATGCCCAAATCTATTCGTTCAATAGCATAGTCTACTTCTGAAGCCGTAGCAGCATCTTTGTTAGGTTCGAATCTAGCAATGTTTGCGGTCCAATGCTTCGTGTTTTCATCAAAGTCAATCATTGCCTCTGTTTTTAACTTTTTGGGCTTTGTGGACCTTCCCAAATATTTGCTCATGACGTCTTCCATCGATACTGAAATTGGAACTACATTCCTTTTCCTGGTGATTGATTCACTTAGCCATTTTGGTGCTAGGGTCAGTTCTTTTGAAGGCATGAGCGGAAACCCTACTAAGGGTGGTGGTGTGGTATGGTCTATATGAGACTAGATTTTGTGTGCTCCTAAGTCCTGAAAGATAGCATCTATGTCAATTGAAACCTTGTCCACTTTGGAAACAGGGTATGTCATCTTGCTTAGTGTTTCCTCTGGGTCCAAATCCAGAATGAGGTGAGAAACTGGTGGCCTGAAACCCTTCTTGGATCTTGATCTGGTAACTCAGCCGGCAATAGAAGGCTCAATCCCGAGGTCAAGTTACTCTTCTTTAATCCTTGTCTGTGCTTTTCCTGCATCAGAAATAGGAATGTTAGTCACAACAAAAGATTTAATTGCAGTACTCCTCTTGCCACTTTTGCTTCTTGAACTGGTTACTCATGTCGGATGAAATCGGCAATTCCTAAGCCAATTCTCCGTCCTACAAATTACACTGAGAGTGCGAGACTGAATACTATCCACCATCTTCTTGCTCCAATCTACTTATGGAAGAGGTCCATCATGGACCTGTTTCATAAACTCTAAGTCAAGTATGTCTTCATCATCGGTGGTGACACCCGAGGTATCCATGGGCAATTTCATATCATGAATTTGCTTCAAAGTTAGTCTAGACCAACTCCTTCTTCGTACTTCAAATTCATCCTAATAACCCTCCCAATAATCTTCCAATTGAGGAACATGCTGATCAGGTACCACTTTCTTCACATACTGAGCGATGAAACCCTTGCTATCAAAGTTATCCCTTTTTACAAAGGACTTTAAATTAAACCTCTTAAATTCAAGTTCAAGATTCAATGCATCAGAAACAGACCTACAACTATAATGCCCTAAATCAATGGGAAAAATTTCACTTGTGTCGGAGTCCTCACCATAATCTTTTGCAACATAAGCGAGTTGTCTAGATACTTCAATCAGAATGCAGGAATCTGAAACGTACCTGGGAAGTCTAAAGGGTTCACCCTTAAATCCTCCGACTCTTAAATAAGTGAAATGGCTGAACTGTATAAAGAAACTGCCATATATGTTAACAAGCTCAACTGCCTCTGGAGACATTTTTCTATGCAAATTACCCTGTAATTCAAAGGTCAACCTCCCAGCAAAAACATCATTCCAACGAAGATAATCATCAACATACCCTTTCAAAGTCAGATTAGGATGATACTCATAAATCCTCATGCCTTGAACTCATTTTACATAAGACAACCCCGGCCATTCTCTCACACGGGCAAGCATATATAACAGGTAAGATGACATGTAAAAATTAGACATTCTAAGATAATTACTCAGGCCTTCATGTAACCTTTCCGCAATAACAGTTCCCCAGTCAATAAACCGGCTTCTATTCAGAGTGACCTAAATGAAGAAATACATCCAATCTTCCCAATAAAAAGAATGAGAATTACCCTTCACCCTGCTCAACAGTATGACCAAGTCTCAGATTGCTGGGATCAAATGTTCACGAGTTAAAGGCTTCGGCAGCCTCGAGCCCCCTTTTTGGAACATTAAGAGCCAATTCTGTGCAATCATAGTTCTATAATATTGCTTCTTCTCAGAGAATATCCCATAAGATTTATCAACGGTCTAGTCTTCATAGGGTTCCCGGAGTGGAATACCCATGGCTGCCATTACCGTCTGTCTATCAATAGACAACAAGACTTCACCATCATTTTTCCTTATGCACCTATTGCCCTTGTCATAATGATTCACACATTCTAAGACTAACTCAGTGCAGGGAGCAGCTGTGGGAAAGGCAGCGACTTCTAATAATCCGCTCTGAGCCACATCTCTCCTCATGGGGTCTGCGGTTGAATTCTTTACTCTTTCCAGAAAGACATCTAAATCTAGCTGAACCAGTGCTATATCACCCAACTCTGGTAAAGAACTTATGAGGGGGGATGAGCTCATCAATTTGGGTAAAACAAGCCTCATGTTTTGGTTTGTGGTTTTCCCGAATCATTCCCAGGCGAAGAATGAAAATGAAAACAAAAACAAGAAGCTAAAGAACACCCAGATCTTTTAAAACAAACTACAGCAATTTAGAAAATTGTTCAACATACCTTCCTCTGCCCTTTGTAAACCCTTATCGCAGCCTATTTTTCTCGCTCTGAAAACTCCTTCTCAAAATCTTCTCCAGAAAATAATAATCTCGACGAAACAACTACTCAGTTTTAAAAATGAGAAAATCTTACCCATCATAACTAAAGTTGCCTTCATTACTCCTTGTTCGTGTGACCTTACTTTGAAATGATTGCTCCAAGGTATGCCTTTAACCGTTAAGTCACTTCCTCTTTGACATAACAGATCCTCACACATACTTGCCATAAATGACAGATTTCAAATTATTAGAGAAAGAAAATCCCTTCCATCGGCGATCGCCTTTCATGTTCTCAAAGTTTGCGTTGTCACCACATGGCAAGTCGCATGTCTTTCAAGGAACCTATACATAAAACTCAAAGTCTTGCGGAATCATCACAAAATGTTATCTAACATGACAAATCTTGAACCTTGAACCTTGAACCAAAAGGTTCAAGTTCAAAGTTCAAAGAATGCAAAATGCCGACAAGAACTAGCAAAGCTTAAATTTGCGCGGGAAGAAAAGAATTCGAAATAACAACCGTTGAACTTTGAACCTTGGACCAAAAAGGTTCAAGTTCAAGGTAGTGGAACCTAACAAGGAGCGAATGACATAAGCAAAAATTTAAGCAAGTTCTTGACCGATGAATTAGACAAGCATTATTTCATATAGGGACGCATATGGAATGAAAATTTAATATGGGCCTAACACTAATATAACATTTGCTTCCAAATATTCTGAAATATTTAAGAGTAGGAGTATTACCAAACCATAGTTCATGAAGGGTCTTACCGGTTTCACCTTTGATGTGAACTCTGTTGAATGTATAAACAGTTATATTGACTTCTTCTCTCCAATACACATGAGGTATGTAGCACCCCTGCCCTAATCAATTTCTAATCTCAGTTTAATTTTGGTTAGTTTATCTTAATATAATGTTATAGTCAGATGTTTGATTTAACGCATAGCTGTTGATGTGGTTTCCACACTAGTTGTATGCAAGTTGTTTAGTGTACCTATTTCGTGGTATTAATATCGACCTAATGCTTTCATTAAGTTTATATATGTATGCATGTATGACTCTTGGTTGCAGGAGATTTCAAGTACAACGCCGCATGAGTGCGAGGTTCGTCTTCACCTGGATTGGCAGGTTTGAGTGTACTTCTTTAATCCTTAGAGTTGGATTAGGTGGTCGTAAGACCCTAGTTGACCATAGTCATGCTCAAGTGAGCATCGTCAGCCGTCGCCGGTGTTCTCTTCTTGTTTGGGTTTGCGAGTCGTCTGTTTGGTTGACCTTCTCGGTTTGCGTGCTTGGTGTGTATGGTTAAATTGATTAATTAGTCCTTAGTAATTATTTTGATTAAATATGTATTTGTGCATTAAAGATTAATGGACTAGATTAATCAGGATTTCGTTATGCGATTTTCGTTGATATTGGATTGCTCGTTTTAAATTGGGAGTAAGTTCAATTAAATGGTTGATTTGAATATTAAATGCATTTTGGATATGCTGTTGAAAAGAAAGTTTTGTATTTAAGTGCAATAGATTTAATTGTATTCTGTTGGCTTATTAAATTAGAAAGGTTAAATTGAATTAAATGAGGAAATCAATTTGGAATTGAAAAAAAAAAACAATTTAATTTGTTGTTATAGTTAGAAAAGAATTAACTTTGAGAATTATTTTTAAATAAAAATTTTAATTCCAAAAATGGAATTTTGGTCAACTCTTCCTTATAACCTAAAATTTGGGGAAATTTTGGAGGATGGATGTTTTTGGAAAATTTTTGGTTGGAAAATATTTTTAGGATGAAATTTGGAAGTTTTGGATGGGGAAGGATTCCTTGAGCTGCAGATTGGGGCTCTTCAGCAGATCTTGCCAGTAATGCGAGATAAGGTAGGATTCAGATCCATCTTTTGATTTCTGGTTGTATTGTTCTTGTTTTTCTTTCAAAACCAAATATTAGATACCAATTGGAAATGGCTGTTCATGAGGAACTTTTGTTTAAATCTCCATTGGGTGCTCTCAATTCGAATTCTATGTTTAGAAATTAGGTGTTATTGGGAAGAATGGATGAGTTATTTAGTTTATTGCCCATTTTGCCCAAGTATGAGTTTTGTTGAAGAAATTTTTATAATTTGATATTCTTCAAATTGTTGGGGTTTTTGTTATTCCTCAAATTTTATCCTGTTTGTGGGTGTTTGAAACCCAGTTGTGTTTGGAAATGAGGGATAAGAAACCAAAACACCTTGTTTTTGAACCGGATTTTATGTAAATCGAAATATAAATTTCGAAGGGTTTCTTTGTTATATCGTTTTATTTTTTTAAAAACCGAACTGTGTAAAAAAAATATATATATTTTAAATCGAACTGTGCGTTGTTTGGAAATGATTTTCCTTTGGGGTTCGGAGGGCGAGGAGTGGAGCTCCACCCGCCTCCTCCTCCCCTCCCCCGCTCGTCCCCCTTACTCTTGCTCGCCGTTCACCAGTGGCCGCAGCTCACTGTGGTGGCCGCAGGGCGCCGCGGGACCTGCGGGCACCACAGTGGCACCGCCGCGCGGTTCCCGCCTGCGGCTAGCGTTTGGGCGCCCAGCCGTCCCCGTTGGGAGGTGGGCCCCATCTTCGCCACCCCTTTTTAAAATGTTGTTTTTAAATTAGTTTTTTAAAAAAAAAAATTATGTATTTTTTTTTTAATTCAAAAAAAATATATATATAATATTTTAATATTATTTAATGGGAATTTTTAATTAAGATTTAATTATGAGCAATGTGGCATAAATGAATATATGCTGATGATTCTTAGATAGATTATTATGCTAGATTTAATATTAAATTGGGTATATTTTGGGTAGATGAAATATTGTTGTATTGGAAAAATCTTTTTGAGTTAAAACGTACTTTATTCCCATATATATATTGTTTGAAGATTTTAAGGGTATAAGTCATCTGGAAAGGTTCGAAATGAATATTTAACCATTGGTCATTAGAAATTTAAACGATATGCTTTTGGAAATGATTATCTTCATTTAGACTCTCTTTTTATATTATATTTCCGTGATCCGTATAGTGCATCTGGTCTTGGAAAAAAAAAATATGAAACTGTAGAGGTCGGTTTTGAACCAGTATGTCAATGACGTTTTGATTGGAGATTAAATATCTTATTTAATTGATTAATGGTTTTCTGAGATTTATTAATATGAATTGGTTTAAAAACTCATTATGGCTTAATATGTCTGTTCGATGCTTTGAACCTTAGAGAGTTAGAAAACCAAGAACAACCTATCCCTAGATGAGGTAGATAACTGTAATCTGATATAGATCTTGTAGAAAACTTGATCGACGTTTAATGTTTAGATCAATTCGGAAAGATTGTATCTGTTGAATATTCCTATGCGACTTTTATTTCTGTATTCGCTTTTGCTTATGAAATGGCAAGTCGTGCTTGTTTTGATAGGACACTGTCGTATGGAATGATTTGGGGTACCTGTTTCAGTCCTCGGTTCCGAGTGGACTGTTGTTTTGTGGTAATGTTGTACTTGGTCTTATCCTCTATGTGAGAGTCGAATGATGATTCGTGGTTGACCTTAGTTTGTCAGGTCTCTAGTTAGAGTACCGTCAGTAAGTGATCATCTTTGAGTCGTGTTTGACCAGATGGTTGTTTATCCCTTCTTGAACTCCGTTCGTCTGACCATGCCTATTCCTTGGTTTTGAGTTCGTCTGAGTTTAGTCTAGTGTCGTATGGGAAAGTGGCTTTCGATTGGGGGCCGCGCCCAAAGTGGCTGCTGGGTAACCTGTCGAAAGTGAGTCTAATAAGTGATAACCTAACAGTAGATTAGAATGTAATCTCTAAGTAAAATAATTGTGCCTCACACATGGGACGAGTGCTATCATAGATTCGACATGCTGTGAGAAGGCCTGAAATGGCAAACCACCATCCTTGTCTTCACGAGAGGATGTGTGGGTCCACATGAGGCTTGGATGGGCCGGAGGCTCGGATTAGGTTACCAGGGTAACCCAGTGTATGGGGTCGAGACCTATGAAGACCTGCCATGGTAACCATACCAGGTTGTGTGATGACACTTGTCCTTACGTTCGCTAGTGTGTTGTCGTTTTGTCCTTTTAGGAGTACCTTTGTGGGTCGTCCTTTTGTCTCTGCCCTTGTGAGTATCGGTTTCATGTTAGACCTTGGGTGGTGATGACTCAGTTTTATGGATGCTTTTCTGGACCTTTGTATTAGCTTTGATTATGTTCAGCTGGATCCTGTTCTTTTCAGGGATCGTTTATGTATTTATTGACCAGTGCGGTCGCTTGTATATTGTTTGTATTTCGCCTTGATGGCCGGATTGTAATGGTTTAACCTCTTGTATTCTTAACTTTATTATTTATCAGAGGGGTCTTGCAGTTGAGCAGACCCGGAGATGTAGCCCTTTAGGGGTGAACTCCGAGATCATTATGGTGTTATGTGATGTATTCTCTTATGTTTCCTTTATTCAGCTTTATCATGTATGAATAGCTTACATTAGAATCTATAAGTGGATAAGATGGAATTAACTTTATATGCTTATATTCAGTCCTTTCTTGAATGCCATGTTGATCAAATGCATAAGTGGTTTAGATGAGATTTATCGTAGATGCTAGTATGCAATCGTCTTGTAAAATGCAATAAATTGGAGTATGAAAGAATGTATCTTAGAGTAATGGAATATATTCAATTGTTGTTAAGGAAATTAAGTATGCTTGAAAAGATCTCTTATATTTATGATGAAATTCTAGTGTGTGAGAATATTAGATGTATGGCTTGTATTTTTATGAAAAGCTTGAATGAAGATTATGAATAGATCTTAATGGTTGAATCCTTGCTTGTGAATTATATTTCCATCTTCTGAAAGAAATTATCCTGATTAAGAATTATCTCGTTATTAAGATAATCAACTTATTGGATTAATTGTGTGAGTTAAGTGAATTGTGGAATCTAAGTAATCTCGTTGGGAAACTCTTTAGGTGTTAGTTGATGTCTTCCGCTTTGTAATCTAAATCTTTGATATCTTGTTGTATCTTAATGTGGTGTAACTTAAAATAAAATAAAATTATTGCACTCTATTCTTGTGTTATGGCTTAATCCCTTCGGGGTTTCCTGGCGGGGCATTACATTTGGTATCAGAGCCAGGTTGCAAACATTGGGATCTCTGGTGTCGCGTGTGCCCTCTATTGGTTTTGAGGTGTATCAACCTTATGTGTATGCTTGTCCTCCTTTTGCATGTGAGTGATTGAGCAGACCTTAACTTGTGTGCAACGCGTGTGTGTTCACACCATGTTTTCGCCTTCTTGATGTTGGTGTTTGAGTGTTTATATGTGCATTGTGTGCTTATTGATGTTTTGGTCTACGATTACTCTTATTCTGAAAGAGAGTCGTATGTACCTTCCCTTATTGAGTGTTGTACTCTTTAGACTAATCCATTTGGGTTGGTCTGTGCTTGTCTTGGATCTGAAAGTGCGAATTGTGTTTATTTAAAGATTATGATCTAGCTTAATGTTGTCCACTAGAAGGACTAGTATGGAAATTATTGTATGCTTATTTTGTAGAAAATTAAATGATTATCACCATTCCTCTCTTTCTGGAAATTAAAATGATTAGGATATGTGTAATTACCTTTGATTCGAGTTTTCTTGTTTGCAAGAGAAAAGGGTGTGACTTCTTGAACCCTTGTGTGAGCCTTTTGTTGCTTATGTTTTTAGATTATTAAGGGGCTATGGGATTAAAAATTTATTTTGGGTGAATGGGAGAAAACTGTATGTGTACGTTTAAAGAATTCTCCATGTGTATTTTGTACGAGTAGCATGATTAAATTCTATCTTAGTAAGGTGAATTACTATGCGAATAGTTGAATTATATGAAACTGCTTGGTTTGTATAAGAAGTATTAAAAAAAAAGAGCATGTTATTGTAGCTTCGAGAGAGTATTAATGTGTTTTCCGAAAGATTGTTTTATGTGTTTCATTAAACTAGTTTGATTGAAGATATATTTTAGCAAATGCTCCATTGAACTCGCTTTTGGGTATATGTAATTACCTTAATGTGTTTAGAAAGTGCGAATGAAAACCTTGTTTGATGTGCATGCATTAATATGTTTTATTTGGGTAATAGCTCTTTGCTTATCTTTGATCGTAATGTGATCTTCTCTAATAGGTTGCAAATTATGACGTGTCTATATTGTATTATTATAAGTGAGTGTTCTTATGAGGTCTTGCATTATCGAAAAGATTGCCTCTCTTGATCTCTGTTTTGTTTGGAAAACTAGAACCTCCTGTTGCAACCATAATTATTGGAAATGTTTTGTTAGGCTGATTGTCATCCTTTTAACAGTAGTGAAATGAAAACCGTGTAATTAAATGATAGGCTTATAGTGAGAAATTTTATATTATAGTGTGATCTTGTTTGATCTTGTGTCTTTGTAGGAAACAGTTTGATTATCAAACTCTCTTTCCCTTCTCCTTGCCTAATCCTAAGATTTTTAGAAATGATATTAAAGAATGCATTGATTTAAATAGAATGTTTATAAAACATGTGAAATTGTATGTTTGCTTTTGGGCTTCTTATGGAAAGATGAAAGTCCTCTTTGGAAAAGAATTTGCTTAGCCAGTAATTTAGTTACATATGCTTAGTGAAATTTGAGAAAGATATTGGAATGATGTTATTTCCTTATGTAATTGTGAATTGTTAATAATTTCAGTACTTGAATCTAGAGTAAACTTGATTTCGATGTTTATAAAGAAAGCATAATTGAAATCTTCCTTGGATAGATGTTAGCGTACTGAAAAGTACTCCCTGTAAATGTAACTAAACCAGTACTGGTGTAATTTTGTGTATTGTAAGAAACCAGTGCTTATTATATGTGCCCATGGATTGGTGAAGTAATCAACCATGGAGGATATGTTGCTTATGAGTATGGGAAACCATACTGTTTATGTGATGTTGCTTATTCGTTTCCCTGCTGAGAACCAAACCTCAGGTTGTGGGTAACTCAGTATGTTAAGGGGTAGTATTCGAAGTAACCGTTCCTTGAATAGTATGGATTGGCGTACGAGTAATGTCGGCGCGAAGTGATGTTAGCTTCTCTACTTCGAGGAATGATATAGTTGTACTACTAAACTGTATCAAGGTGTACTCAATACTTTCCCTTTGATGAATCTATTTATAGGTTTATGTGTGTTAGCCTGTTCCTCTCCTTTGTTTGAGCATATGGATGGTGATTCTTGTGTATAGTGATGGTATAGTATGGAGGATCCTTTGCCTTGTCTTCATGAAAGGTAGGTTTATTCACATGTGCTGCCAGTTAGTATGTGTTGGTGGGCATGTGGGTGGACCCTAGTCATGTATACCTCTGACTTACGGCGAGTATCCTTCTAGATACGTCGCTATGCGGGATGTGACCTGCGCGTGCTTGTTCCGCGAGGTAAACTACCATGCGGGATACGTCCATTGTGTGTTTTCTCCACTTGGGGTATTGCCATGCCGCGTGACGACGTGATGCGGGGTGATGTCGAGGTGCACACAGCCATGCCATGTGGGTAGTGTGACTATGTCGCACCACATGATGAGCTACTGCAATAGCTAGTCAGTTGTTCCTTCCTTCCTCGTTGGTGGCTAGATGTGAGTCACATAGTGATGTTATGTGTAGTTGTGATATTATTTGTATTTCTTTGGGGATCAGCAATTTATTTTACCTTGACCTTGAAGGTTTAGCCACGATCTTGTGATCTTTTGCACTTTTGATTTGGTGTTGAAATTCCGGATTATTTTCTTACCTTACTGTTGGAATTGATGATTTATTACCTTTATTCATCTGTACTTTGGTGGCTAAACTAGTTTATCCTTATTGTTTTCGGATGTTGGTCTTGTGTCGAGATGTGAAATTCCTCTCCAAGGACGTATGATACGGAATTGTTAGAGTGTGTGCGAGGAAGTAGTTGTAGGGAAACTTGAGGATGGGGGTATGTGAGGCTGTGATGCAGCTAGTATCCACTACCTACCTTTGTGTGGTGACTATCTCTTGGAGGCTAACCACCTTGCTCAACAAGGGATATTCACAAAGGTCTTGTATGGAAGGTAGCACCGTTATGGTGTGCCTAGCACCATCGAGCCTTTGAGTGAGATATTGGATATTTATGATCATATTGTGGTTCTGAGATCAGGCATAGAGATGTTGATCATGCATGTTACCTTTGACCGAACATTAGACATGCTCACATGTGGCCTTTTCTGTTATGCATTCCAGTTATGTGGATGGTTATTATTTGTATCATGGAGTAAATTGTATTAACTTGTCACTATGTTATCGGACATGGTCATTGGAAAGGTTTTCTTATCCCTGGCAAGTGTAAACAATTGAGTTATTTATGTTGCTCTTATTTCATGAAAGTTAATTTGGTTGTAGAAATTGATATTTGAAGCTAGTTCTATTCAATAAAATTTTATGATAAAGATGGAGTGGTAAAGGAAATTGATCTTGATGGCATGTTTTCTTGTCATGTTTGATAGATGATTATGGTAAGTGTTGTTTACCTCTTTATAATGCTTTAATTTGGTGTAATGAAAGGAAGAAAATTCTTGTTTCTCTGCTATGATCGTGGATAATTCCTAGAATATTTTAAGGAATGTATGGTTTTAGATGTATCTTGCCAATGGATTATGGCATTTGTAAAGGATTTTGCAATAAACATTTCATTTATTTATGGAAAGATTTCTATGTGCAGTTTGATCTTTGTTGAATGAGTTTCAGGGCTGATGCGTACGTCATGTTCTCCATTTAGCCTTACGACTTCCAGGAGTAAGTCGAAACCTAGGGGGGGAGAATGTAGCTCCCCTGCCCTAATCAATTTCTAATCTCAGTTTAATTTTGGTTAGTTTATCTTAATATAATGTTATAGTCAGATGTTTGATTTAACGCATAGCTGTTGATGTGGTTTCCACACTAGTTGTATGCAAGTTGTTTAGTGTACCTATTTCGTGGTATTAATATCTAGCTAACGCTTTCATTAAGTTTATATATGTATGCATGTATGACTCTTGGTTGCAGGAGATTTCAGGTACAACGCTGCATGAGTGCGAGGTTCGTCTTCACCTGGATTGGCAGGTTTGAGTGTACTTCTTTAATCCTTAGAGTTGGATTAGGTGGTCGTAAGACCCTAGTTGACCATAGTCGTGCTCAAGTGAGCATCGTCAGCCGTCACCGGTGTTCTCTTCTTGTTTGGGTTTGTGAGTCGTCTGTTTGGTTGACATTCTCGGTTTGCGTGCTTGGTGTGTATGGTTAAATTGATTAATTAGTCCTTAGTAATTATTTTGATTAAATATGTATTTGTGCATTAAAGATTAATGGACTAAATTAATCGGGATTTCGTTATGCGATTTTCGTTGATATTGGATTGCTCGTTTTAAATTGGGAGTAAGTTCAATTAAATGGTTGATTTGAATATTAAATGCATTTTGGATATGCTGTTGAAAAGAAAGTTTTGTATTTAAGTGCAATAGATTTAATTGTATTCTGTTGGCTTATTAAATTAGAAAGGTTAAATTGAATTAAATGAGGAAATCAATTTGGAATTGAAAAAAAAAAACAATTTAATTTGTTGTTATAGTTAGAAAAGAATTAACTTTGAGAATTATTTTTAAATAAAAATTTTAATTCCAAAAATGGAATTTTGGTCAACTCTTCCTTATAACCTAAAATTTGGGGAAATTTTGGAGGATGGATGTTTTTAGAAAATTTTTGGTTGGAAAATATTTTTAGGATGAAATTTGGGGGTTTTGGATGGGGAAGGATTCCTTGAGCTGCAGATTGGGGCTCTTCAGGAGATCTTGCCAGGAATGCGAGATAAGGTAGGATTCAGATCCATCTTTTGATTTCTGGTTGTATTGTTCTTGTTTTTCTTTCAAAACCAACTATTGGATACCAATTGGAAATGGCTGTTCATGAGCAACTTTTGTTTAAATCTCCATTGGGTGCTCTCAATTCGAATTCTATGTTTAGAAATTAGGTGTTATTGGGAAGAATGGATGAGTTATTTAGTTTATTGCCCATTTTGCCCAAGTATGGGTTTTGTTGAAGAAACTTTTATAATTTGATATTCTTCAGATTGTTGGGGTTTTTGTTATTCCTCAAATTTTATCTTGTTTGTGGGTGTTTGAAACCCAGTTGTGTTTGGAAATGAGGGATAAGAAACCAAAACACCTTGTTTTTGAACTGGATTTTATGTAAATTGAAATATAAATTTTGAAGGGTTTCTTTGTTATATCGTTTTATTTTTTTAAAAACCGAACTGTGTAAAAAATATATATATATTTTAAATCGAACTGTGCGTTGTTTGGAAATGATTTTCGTTTGGGGTTCGGAGGGCGGGGAGTGGAGCTCCACCCGCCTCCTCCTCCCCTCCCCCGCTCGTCCCCCTTACTCTTGCTCGCCGTTCACCAGTGGCCGCGGCTCACTGTGGTGGCTGCAGGGCACCGCGGGACCTGCGGGCACCACAGTGGCACCGCCGCGCGGTTCCCGCCTGCGGCTAGGGTTTGGGCGCCCAGCCGTCCCCATTGGGAGGTGGGCCCCGCCTTCGCCGCCCCTTTTTAAAATGTTGTTTTTAAATTAGTTTTTAAAAAAAAAAAATTATGTATTTTTTTTTTTATTCAAAAAAAATATATATATAATATTTTAATATTATTTAATGGGAATTTTTAATTAAGATTTAATTATGCGCAATGTGGCATAAATGAATATATGCTGATGATTCTTAGATAGATTATTATGCTAGATTTAATATTAAATTGGGTATATTTTGGGTAGATGAAATATTGTTGTATTGGAAAAATCTTTTTGAGTTAAAACGTACTTTATTCCCATATATATATTGTTTGAAGATTTTAAGGGTATAAGTCATCTGGAAAGGTTCGAAATGAATATTTAACCATTGGTCATTAGAAATTTAAACGATATGCTTTTGGAAATGATTATCTTCATTTAGACTCTCTTTTTATATTATATTTTCGTGATCCGTATAGTGCATCTGGTCTTGGAAAAAAAAAATATGAAACTGTAGAGGTCGGTTTTGAACCAGTATGTCAATGACGTTTTGATTGGAGATTAAATATCTTATTTAATTGATTAATGGTTTTCTGAGATTTATTAATATGAATTGGTTTAAAAACTCATTATGGCTTAATATGTCGATTCGATGCTTTGAACCTTAGAGAGTTAGAAAACCAAGAACAACCTATCTCTAGATGAGGTAGATAACTGTAATCTGATATAGATCTTGTAGAAAACTTGATCGACGTTTAATGTTTAGATCAATTCGGGAAGATTGTATCTGTTGAATATTCCTATGCGAGTTTAATTTCTGTATTCACTTTTGCTTATGAAATGGCAAGTCATGCTTGTTTTGATAGGACCCTGTCGTATGGAATGATTTGGGGTACCTGTTTCAGTCCTCGGTTCCGAGTGGACTGTTGTTTTGTGGTAATGTTGTACTTGGTCTTATCCTCTATGTGAGAGTCGAATGATGATTCGTGGTTGACCTTAGTTTGTCAGGTCTCTAGTTAGAGTACCGTCAGTAAGTGATCATCTTTGAGTCGTGTTTGACCAGATGGTTGTTTATCCCTTCTTGAACTCCGTTCGTCTGACCATGCCTATTCCTTGGTTTTGAGTTCGTCTGAGTTTAGTCTAGTGTCGTATGAGAAAGTGGCTTTCGATTGGGGGCCGCGCCCAAAGTGGCTGCTGGGTAACCCGTTGAAAGTGAGTCTAATAAGTGATAACCTAACAGTAGATTAGAATGTAATCTCTAAGTAAGATAATTGTGCCTCACACATGGGACGAGTGCTATCATAGATTCGACATGCTGTGAGAAGGCCTGAAATGGCAAACCACCATCCTTGTCTTCACGAGAGGATGTGTGGGTCCACATGAGGCTTGGATGGGCTGGAGGCTCGGATTAGGTTACCAGGGTAACCCAGTGTATGGGGTCGGGACCTATGAAGACCTACCATGGTAACCATACCAGGTTGTGTGATGACACTTGTCCCTACGTTCGCTAGTGTGTTGTCGTTTTGTCCTGTTAGGAGTACCTTTGTGGGTCGTCCTTTTGTCTCTGCCCTTGTGAGTATCGGTTTCATGTTAGACCTTGGGTGGTGATGACTCAGTTTTATGGATGCTTTTCTGGACCTTTGTATTAGCTTTGATTATGTTCAGTTGGATCCTGTTCTTTTCAAGGATCGTTTATGTATTTATTGACCGGTGCGGTCGCTTGTATATTGTTTGTATTTCGCCTTGATGGCCGGATTGTAATGGTGTAACCTCTTGTATTCTTAACTTTATTATTTATCAGAGGGGTCTTGCAGTTGAGCAGACCCGGAGATGTAGCCCTTTAGGGGTGAACTCCGAGATCATTATGGTGTTATGTAATGTATTCTCTTATGTTTCCTTTATTCAGCTTTATCATGTATGAATAGCTTACGTTAGAATGTATAAGTGGATAAGATGGAATTAACTTTATATGCTTATATTCAGTCCTTTCTTGAATGCCATGTTGATCGAACGCATAAGTGGTTTAGATGAGATTTATCGTAGATGCTAGTATGCAATCGTCTTGTAAAATGCAATAAATTGGAGTATGAAAGAATGTATCTTAGAGTAATGGAATATATTCAGTTGTTGTTAAGGAAATTAAGTATGCTTGAAAAGATCTCTTATGTTTATGATGAAATTCCAGTGTGTTAGAATATTAGATGTATGGCTTGTATTTTTATGAAAAGCTTGAATGAAGATTATGAATAGATCTTAATGGTTGAATCCTTGCTTGTGAATTATATTTCCATCTTCTGAAAGAAATTATCCTGATTAAGAATTATCTCGTTATTAAGATAATCAGCTTATTGGATTAATTGTGTGAGTTAAGTGAATTGTGGAATCTAAGTAATCTCGTTGGGAAACTCTTTAGGTGTTAGTTGATGTCTTCCGCTTTGTAATCTAAATCTTTGATATCTTGTTGTATCTTAATGTGGTGTAACTTAAAAAAATAAAAAATTATTGCACTCTATTCTTGTGTTATAGCTTAATCCCTTCGGGGTTTCCTGGCGGGGCATTACATTTGGTATCAGAGCCAGGTTGCAAACATTGGGATCTCTGGTGTCGCGTGTGCCCTCTATTGGTTTTGAGGTATATCAACCTTATGTGTATGCTTGTCCTCCTTTTGCATGTGAGTGATTGAGCAGACCTTAACTTGTGTGCAACGCGTGTGTGTTCACACCTTGTTTTCGCCTTCTTGATGTTGGTGTTTGAGTGTTTATATGTGCATTGTGTGCTTATTGATGTCTTGGTCTACGATTACTCTTATTCTGAAAGAGAGTCGTATGTACCTTCCCTTATTGAGTTTTTGTACTCTTTAGACTAATCCATTTGGGTTGGTCCGTGCTTGTCATGGATCTGAAAGTGCGAATTGTGTTTGTTTAAAGATTATGATCTAGCTTAATGTTGTCCACTTGAAGGACTAGTATGGAAATTATTGTATGCTTATTTTGTAGAAAATTAAATGATTATCACCATTCCTCTCTCGCTTTCTGGAAATTAAAATGAATAGGATATGTGTAATTATCTTTGATTCGAGTTTTCTTGTTTGCAAGAGAAAAGGGTGTGACTTCTTGAACCCTTGTGTGAGCCTTTTGTCTCTTATGTTTTTAGATTATTAAGGGGCTATGGGATTAAAAATTTATTTTGGGTGAATGGGAGAAAACTGTATGTGTACGTTTAAAGAATTCTCCATGTGTATTTTGTAGGAGTAGCATGTTTAAATTCTATCTTAGTAAGGTACATTACTATGCGAATAGTTGAATTATATGAAACTGCTTGGTTTGTATAAGTATTAAAAAAAAGAGCATGTTATTGTAGCTTCGAGAGAGTATTAATGTGTTTTTCGAAAGATTGTTTTATGTGTTTCATTAAACCAGTTTGTTTGAAGATTTATTTTAGCAAATGCTCCATTGAACTCGCTTTTGGGTATATGTAATTACCTTAATGTGTTTAGAATGTGCGAATGAAAAGCTTGTTTGATGTGCATGCATTAATATGTTTTATTTGGGTAATAGCTCTTTGCTTATCTTTGATCGTAATGTGATCTTCTCTAATAGGTTGCAAATTATGACGTGTCTATATTGTATTATTATAAGTGAGTGTTCTTATGAGGTCTTGCATTATCGAAAAGATTGCCTCTCTTGATCTCTGTTTTGTTTGGAAAACTAGAACCTCCTGTTGCAACCATAATTATTGGAAATGTTTTGTTAGGCTGATTGTCATCCTTTTAACAGTAGTGAAATGAAAACCGTGTAATTAAATGATAGGCTTATAGTGAGAAATTTTATATTATAGTGTGATCTTGTTTGATCTTGTGTCTTTGTAGTTAACAGTTTGATTATCAAACTCTCTTTCCCTTCTCCTTGCCTAATCCTAAGATTTTTAGAAATGATATTAAAGAATGCATTGATTTAAATAGAATGTTTATAAAACATGTGAAATTGTATGTTTGCTTTTGGGCTTCTTATGGAAAGATGAAAGTCCTCTTTGGAAAAGAATTTGCTTAGCTAGTAATTTAGTTACAGATGCTTAGTGAAATTTGAGAAAGATATAGGAATGATGTTATTTCCTTATGTAATTGTGAATTGTTAATAATTTCAGTACTTGAATCTAGAGTAAACTTGATTCCGATATTTATAAAGAAAGCATAATTGAAATCTTCCTTGGATAGATGTTAGCGTACTGAAAAGTACTCCCTGTAATGTAACTAAACCAGTACTGGTGTAATTTTGTGTATTGTAAGAAACCAGTGCTTATTATATGTGCCCATGGATTGGTGAAGTAATCAACCATGGAGGATATGCTGCTTATGAGTATGGGAAACCATACTGTTTATGTGATGTTGCTTATTTGTTTCCCTGCTAAGAACCAAACCTCGGGTTGTGGGTAACTCAGTATGTTAAGGGGTAGTATTCGAAGTAACCGTTCCTTGAATAGTATGGATTGGCGTACGAGTAATGTCGGCGCGAAGCGACGTTAGCTTCTCTACTTCGAGGAATGATATAGTTTTACTACTAAACTGTATCAAGGTGTACTCAATACTTTCCCTTTGATGAATCTATTTATAGGTTTATGTGTGTCAGCCTGTTCCTCTCCTTTATTTGAGCATATGGATGGTGATTCTTGTGTATAGTGATGGTATAGTATGGAGGATCCTTTGCCTTATCTTCATGAAAGGTAGGTTTATTCACATGTGCTGCCAGTTAGTATGTGTTGGTGGGCATGTGGGTGGACGCTAGTCATGTATACCTCTGACTTACGGCGAGTATCCTTCTAGATACGTCGCTATGCGGGATGTGACCTGCACGTGCTTGTTCCGCGAGGTACACTACCATGCGGGATACGTCCATTGTGTGTTTTCTCCACTTGAGGTATTGCCATGCCGCGTGACGACGTGATGCGGGGTGATGTCGAGGTGCACACCGCCATGCTATGTGGGTAGTGTGACTATGTCGCACCACATGATGAGCTACTGCAATAGCTAGTCAGTTGTTCCTTCCTTCCTCGTTGGTGGCTAGATGTTAGTCACATAGTGATGTTATGCGCAGTTGTGATATTATTTGTATTTCTTTGGGGATCAGCAATTTATTTTACCTTGACCTTGAAGGTTTAGCCACGATCTTGTGATCTTTTGCACTTTTGATTTGGTGTGGAAATTTCGGATTATTTTCTTACCTTACTGTTGGAATTGATGATTTATTACCTTTATTCATCTGTACTTTGGTGGCTAAACTGGTTTATCCTTATTGTTTTCGGATGCTGGTCTTGTGTCGAGATGTGAAATTCCTCTCCAAGGACGTATGATACGGAATTGGTAGAGTGTGTGCGAGGAAGTAGTTGTAGGGAAACTTGAGGATGGGGGTATGTGAGGCTGTGATGCAGCTAGTATCCACTACCTATCTTTGTGTGGTGACTATCTCTTGGAGGCTAACCACCTTGCTCAACAAGGGATATTCACAAAGGTCTTGTATGGAAGGTAGCACCGTTATGGTGTGCCTAGCACCATCGAGCCTTTGAGTGAGATATTGGATATTTATGATCATATTGTGGTTCTAAGATCAGGCATAGAGATGCTGATCATGCATGTTACCTTTGACCGAGCATTAGACATGCTCACATGTGGCCTTTTCTGTTATGCATTCCAGTTATGTGGATGGTTATTATTTGTATCATGGAGTAAATTGTGTTAACTTGTCACTATGTTATGGGACATGGTCATTGGAAAGGTTTTCTTATGCCTGGCAAGTGTAAACAATTGAGTTATTTACGTTGCTCTTATTTCATGAAAGTTAATTTGGTTGTAGAAATTGATCTTTGAAACTAGTTCTATTCAATAAAATTTTATGATAAAGATGGAGTGGTAAAGGAAATTGATCTTGATGGCATGTTTTCTTGTCATGTTTGATAGATGATTATGGTAAGTGTTGTTTACCTCTTTGTAATGCTTTAATTTGGTGTAATGAAAGGAAGAAAATTCTTGTTTCTCTGCTATGATTGTGGATAATTCCTAGAATATTTTAAGGAATGTATGGTTTTAGATGTATCTTGCCAATGGATTATGGCATTTGTAAAGGATTTTGCAATAAACATTTCATTTATTTATGGAAAGATTTCTATGTGCAATTTGATCTTTGTTGAATGAGTTTCAGGGCTGATGCGTACGTCATGTTCTCCATTTAGCCTTACGACTTCCAGGAGTAAGTCGAAACCTAGGGGGGGAGAATGTAGCACCCCTGCCCTAATCAATTTCTAATCTCAGTTTAATTTTGGTTAGTTTATCTTAATATAATGTTATAGTCAGATGTTTGATTTAACGCATAGTTGTTGATGTGGTTTCCACACTAGTTGTATGCAAGTTGTTTAGTGTACCTATTTCGTGGTATTAATATCGAGCTAACGCTTTCATTAAGTTTATATATGTATGCATGTATGACTCTTGGTTGCAGGAGATTTCAGGTATAACGCCGCATGAGTGCGAGGTTCGTCTTCACCTGGATTGGCAGGTTTGAGTGTACTTCTTTAATCCTTAGAGTTGGATTAGGTGGTCGTAAGACCCTAGTTGACCATAGTCGTGCTCAAGTGAGCATCGTCAGCCGTCGTCGGTGTTCTCTTCTTGTTTGGGTTTGCGAGTCGTCTGTTTGATTGACCTTCTCGGTTTGCGTGCTTGGTGTGTATGGTTAAATTGATTAATTAGTCCTTAGTAATTATTTTGATTAAATATATATTTGTGCATTAAAGATTAATGGACTAGATTAATTGGGATTACGTTATGCGATTTTCGTTGATATTGGATTGCTCGTTTTAAATTGGGAGTAAGTTCAATTAAATGGTTGATTTGAATATTAAATGCATTTTGGATATGCTGTTGAAAAGAAAGTTTTGTTTTTAAGTGCAATAGATTTAATTGTATTTTGTTGGCTTATTAAATTAGAAAGGTTAAATTGAATTAAATGAGGAAATCAATTTGGAATTGAAAAAAAAAAACAATTTAATTTGTTGTTATAGTTAGAAAAGAATTAACTTTGAAAATTATTTTTAAATAAAAATTTTAATTCCAAAAATGGAATTTTGGTCAACTCTTCCTTATAACCTAAAATTTGGCAAAATTTTGGAGGATGGATGTTTTTAGAAAATTTTTGGTTGGAAAATATTTTTAGGATGAAATTTGGGGGTTTTGGATGGGGAAGGAATCCTTGAGCTGCAGATTGGGGCTCTTCAGCAGATCTTGCCAGGAATGCGAGATAAGGTAGGATTCGGATCCATCTTTTGATTTCTGGTTGTATTGTTCTTGATTTTCTTTCAAAACCAAATATTGGATACCAATTGGAAATGGCTGTTCATGAGGAACTTTTGTTTAAATCTCCATTGGGTGCTCTCAATTCGAATTCTATGTTTAGAAATTAGGTGTTATTGGGAAGAATGGATGAGTTATTTAGTTTATTGCCCATTTTGCCCAAGTATGGGTTTTGTTGAAGAAATTTTTATAATTTAATATTCTTTAGATTGTTGGGGTTTTTGTTATTCCTCAAATTTTATCCTGTTTGTGGGTGTTTGAAACCCAGTTGTGTTTGGAAATGAGGGATAAGAAACCAAAACACCTTGTTTTTGAACCGGATTTTATGTAAATCAAAATATAAATTTCGAAGGGTTTCTTTGTTGTATTGTTTTATTTTTTTAAAAACCGAACTGTGTAAAAAATATATATATATTTTAAATCGAACTGTGCGTTGTTTGGAAATGATTTTCGTTTGGGGTTCGGAGGGCGGGGAGTGGAGCTCCACCCGCCTCCTCCTCCCTTCCCCCGCTCATCCCCCTTACTCTTGCTCGCCGTTCACTAGTGGTCGCGGTTCACTGTGGTGGCCGCAGGGCGCCGCGGGACCTGCGGCCACCACAGTGGCACCGCCGCGCGGTTCCCGCTTGCGGCTAGGGTTTGGTCGCCCAGTCGTCCCCGTTGGGAGGTGGGCCCCGCCTTTGCCGCCCCTTTTTAAAATGTTGTTTTTAAATTAGTTTTTAAAAAAAAAAATTTATGTATTTTTTTTTTTATTCAAAAAAAATATATATATAATATTTTAATATTATTTAATGGGAATTTTTAATTAAGATTTAATTATGAGCAATGTGGCATAAATGAATATATGCTGATGATTCTTAGATAGATTATTATGCTAGATTTAATATTAAATTGGGTATATTTTGGGTAGATGAAATATTGTTGTATTGGAAAAATCTTTTTGAGTTAAAACGTACTTTATTCCCATATATATATTGTTTGAAGATTTTAAGGGTATAAGTCATCTGGAAAGGTTCGAAATGAATATTTAACCATTGGTCATTAGAAATTTAAAAGATATGCTTTTGGAAATGATTATCTTCATTTAGACTCTCTTTTTATATTATATTTCCGTGATCCGTATAGTGCATCTGGTCTTGGAAAAAAAAAAAAATGAAACTGTAGAGGTCGGTTTTGAACCAGTATGTCAATGACGTTTTGATTGGAGATTAAATATCTTATTTAATTGATTAATGGTTGTCTGAGATTTATTAATATGAATTGGTTTTAAAACTCATTATGGCTTAATATGTCTGTTCGATGCTTTGAACCTTAGAGAGTTAGAAAACCAAGAACAACCTATCCCTAGATGAGGTAGATAACTGTAATCTGATATAGATCTTGTAGAAAACTTGATCGACGTTTAATGTTTAGATCAATTCGGAAAGATTGTATCTGTTGAATATTCCTATGCGAGTTTAATTTTTGTATTCGCTTTTGCTTATGAAATGGCAAGTCGTGCTTGTTTTGATATGACCCTGTCGTATGGAATGATTTGGGGTACCTGTTTCAGTCCTCAGTTCCGAGTGGACTGTTGTTTTGTGGTAATGTTGTACTTGGTCTTATCCTCTATGTGAGAGTCGAATGATGATTCGTGGTTGACCTTAGTTTGTCAGGTCTCTAGTTAGAATACCGTCAGTAAGTGATCATCTTTGAGTCGTGTTTGACCATATGGTTGTTTATCCCTTCTTGAACTCCGTTCGTCTGACCATGCCTATTCCTTGGTTTTGAGTTCGTCTGAGTTTAGTCTAGTGTCGTATGGGAAAGTGGCTTTCGATTGGGGGCCGCGCCCAAAGTGGCTGCTGGGTAACCCGTCAAAAGTGAGTCTAATAAGTGATAACCTAACAGTAGATTAGAATGTAATCTCTAAGTAAGATAATTGTGCCTCACACATGGGAAGAGTGCTATCATAGATTCGACATGCTGTGAGAAGGCCTGAAATGGCAAACCACCATCCTTGTCTTCACGAGAGGATGTGTGGGTCCACATGAGGCTTGGATGGGTCGGAGGCTCGGATTAGGTGACCAGGGTAACCCAGTGTATGGTGCCGGGACCTATGAAGACCTGCCATGGTAACCATACCAGGTTGTGTGATGACAATTGTCCCTACGTTCGCTAGTGTGTTGTCGTTTTGTCCTGTTAGGAGTACCTTTGTGGGTCATCCTTTTGTCTCTGCCCTTGTGAGTATCGGTTTCATGTTAGACCTTGTGTGGTGATGACTCAGTTTTATGGATGTTTTTCTGGTCCTTTGTATTAGCTTTGATTATGTTCAGCTGGATCCTGTTCTTTTCAGGGATCGTTTATGTATTTATTGACCGGTGCGGTCGCTTGTATATTGTTTGTATTTTGCCTTGATGGCCGGATTGTAATGGTGTAACCTCTTGTATTCTTAACTTTATTATTTATCAGAGGGGTCTTGCAGTTGAGCAGACTCGGAGATGTAGCCCTTTAGGGGTGAACTCCGAGATCATTATGGTGTTATGTGATGTATTCTCTTGTGTTTCCTTTATTCAGCTTTATCATGTATGAATAGCTTACGTTAGAATGTATAAGTGGATAAGATGGAATTAACTTTATATGCTTATATTCAGTCCTTTCTTGAATGCCATGTTTATCGAATGCATAAGTGGTTTAGATGAGATTTATCGTAGATGCTAGTATGCAATCGTCTTGTAAAATGCAATAAATTGGAGTATGAAAGAATGTATCTTAGAGTAATGGAATATATTCAGTTGTTGTTAAGGAAATTAAGTATGCTTGAAAAGATCTCTTATGTTTATGATGAAATTCTAGTGTGTTAGAATATTAGATGTATGGCTTGTATTTTTATGAAAAGCTTGAATGAAGATTATGAATAGATCTTAATGGTTGAATCCTTGCTTGTGAATTATATTTCCATCTTCTGAAAGAAATTATCCTGATTAAGAATTATCTCGTTATTAAGATAATCAGCTTATTGGATTAATTGTGTGAGTTAAGTGAATTGTGGAATCTAAGTAATCTCGTTGGGAAACTCTTTAGGTGTTAGTTGATGTCTTCCGCTTTGTAATCTAAATCTTTGATATCTTGTTGTATCTTAATGTGGTGTAACTTAAAAAAAATAAAAATTATTGCACTCTATTCTTGTGTTATGGCTTAATCCCTTCGGGGTTTCCTGGCGGGGCATTACAAGGTAGATTTGCTTCAGATAACATACTTCTAGCTGCATCCAAAATAGTTATGTTCTTTCTTTCCACAACTCCATTTTGCTGGGGTGTTTGAGGTGTTGATAATTGTCTTCTGATTCCATTCACTTCACAGAATGTATTAAATTCCTTAGATGTGAATTCACCTCCTTGATCTAATCTCAAACATTTAATTTTCTTACCGGTTTCATTCTCTACCATCACCTTGAATAGTTTGAATTTCCCAAAAGCTTCTGATTTCTCCCTGAGAAAAGTAACCCAACACATTCTAGAATAATCATCAATGATTAGCATAAAATACCTATCTCCTTGTAAACTTCTAGTTCTTGTTGGACCACATAAATCAGTATGAATTAAGTCAAGAACATTATTGGATTTTTCTGATATACTCTTAAAAGATGCTCTAACTTGCTTTCCAAATTGACATTCCTTTCATACTGGATTTTGAGGCTTAACAATCTTAGGTAAATCTCTTACTGTCTTAGTTGTACTGATTTTCACAATGCAATCAAAATTTACATGACAAAGTCTCTTATGCCATAACCAACTTTCATCAATATGTGCAATCAAGCATATCTTCTTATTGTTATTCAAATGAAAGATATTACCTCTAGTCTAATTACCGGTTGCAATTTCTAAGCCAGTTTTGTCTAATTGACCAACACTCAAAAGATTGTCCTTCAAACCTTCAACATAGTAAACATTATCAGTATCATGCTTACCATCAAAAGATATAGTGCCTTTTCATTTGATCAAACAAGCTTTGTCATCTCCAAATCTTACTAGACCTTTATTGTATTCCTGAAAGGTTAACAATTTACTCTTATCACCTGTCATATGATGCGAACATCCAAAATCAATGATCCATTCATCCTTATCTTCAATTTTAGTTGTCAGGGCCTGCTCTACCAGTTGAATAGTAGGTGTCGGTTGATCTTTTGTTATAGCAATAAAATCTCATCCATTGTCTGTCGGTTCCTCATCAGAATCATCAGTAACTAGAGGTAAATTGTCCTCAACATTATCTGTTAGTTTGTTTTCCTCTGTATCCTCAGTTAATTTCTTATCCAAAACCGGTGGGTCTTCACCTAATATACCTTTCCCTCTAGCATCAACCGGGATTCTGGAATGTCAGACTTAGGAGGAACTTTCGGTGATGTAAAGAATCATGGATTATCAACAAAGAATTTTACCCATGCCTCATGAGTCTCTTTAACTATTTCATTCACTCTTCCCACCATTAAGCTAATATGCCTGTGCCTACTATGGAAAAATTGTTTTATTTGCAAATTCAAGACGCTGATGCATCTCCTCTTCAGTTATTGCACCATAAATAGTTAACAGTTCCCAAATATTTATATGCCTATCTTCTCAAGTGCAAATAGCCTTCTACCATCTAATTTATTATACAACTCTATTGGAATTTTCTTCTCTATCTCAAGTAAGGCTTTCTTATATATATCCAAGTATAACAAAACTGCTTCCTCAATCTCCTTTTGTTCATCATCATCCATATTTTTCAAGTAATATTGTATATTACTCAAAACTCCATCCTTAGTATTTTTTTCTATCATTTCATCTACACATAAAAGAGGGATAACTTTAACACTTTTACCGGATTCAAGAGCCATATCCAATTCAAATTTCTTCTTCTTACCGAGAGTGGGGGTTTTCTCTTTTATCGGTTTCCTCTTCTTTGTAGGCCTCCTCTCCTTCACAAGTTGCTTATGAGTTGTCAGAGGGTGACCTTGGTTTTCTACTACTTTCCTTCCTCGGGCTTCTTCCTCTGAATTCTCATGTAAATTTTGGGCATCTTAGCAGGTCCATCTTTAGTCTCAGATCCAGAAGCAACAAGGGCAATCAAGGTTTCTGGTTTCTTCTTTTTCATCACACCTTTGTCGGTTGTTGCTACCAGTGAAGCCTAAATTATTGCCAGAGAAGATAACTCTGCTAGTCCAATAAATTGTTTGATCTCAGTGGACATCTTCTAAACAACCTATCCTACCTTCTTTATCTGACCTTCCCTCTTCTTCTTACTAAACCCTATTTTCTCCTCCAACTACTTTTGTTTAGCTATCCTAAAAGTCTTCTCTGACTCATATATTGTGGCATCTATAAGTGTCTTGGCATATAGGTCCAAGATCTTTGCATCAACTTCATAGCCCGTCTCAGTTATCCATACATTTCTTGGTTGTACTGCTTCCATTAAAGTTTCATCTTTCTTAACTATAAAGTAGATCTCAGTAGAGTATTTATCAACAATGTGCTAGGTACTCTTTCCCTTTGTTTCATAGCCTTCTAAAAAGCCTTGAAATTTTCCAATAAGGTGAAGTCTCTATCCTTACCTATGCTTCTTAAGGCATCCTTTATTTGTTTCCCTACCGGAATGTCAAAGGCCCATTGCCTTTTTCCAGATCTCAGGTTCTCATTTAGGAAAAATAGCATCAGATAAACAACAAGATTTTCATACTGGAATACACCTTTCTTCTCACCCTTGATTTTCCCAAGATTCAAAATTAACTCATCACACATCCACTAGCAAAGATCACATTTATCATTTTCCTTGACAATATTATGTGCACAGTAGATACAAGAACTAGAAACACAATTCAACCGATTAGATTGAGTTACATTATATCCAATAACTATGCTATCAAATTGCACATCCTTATCTCCGATTGTACTAATCCTCATAGACCGATTGTCGAATGTAGCACCAGTTACCTTGTTGAATTCATTGTTAGAGATTTTATTCTTATCCGGTCTCTGACCAACTTGGGGTAAACCGGTAATTGCCCGAATGGCATCCTTAGTGATTTTATGAGGCCGATCTAGCCACATAAACTCACTATGAATACGACTCAACACATACCGGATGATCTTGTTGTTCACCAAAAGTGATAACCCAAGAACACCTGCAATCCTTCTATGAAATGGCCAATTTCAGTCTACAAAACACATCAGGGCTTGGACAACATAACATAGGACCCTAATTGATCCTCCTGCACTTCAGGTTCTGCTAGACCTAGGGGGGCACACCCTTTGATGCTTTGAATACAACGATTACAAACACACAACTGCATCAACTATAAGCAGATAGATCATTTCACAAGCTCAATAGGTTAGGAAACACTACAGATTGGCTAGATCTGTACAAACAATAAGATGAAATAGAGCTTGGAAAGAATGAAACACAAACCCCTAAACATAAAGGGAAATAGATTTATCTTTTAAAATGTATATTTGAAACCATCCCCAAATCTGTCAAAGACTAGTGCCTTGTTCATTGGGCAGCAGAGTCACACACAGAACTACAAATATAAATCATAGATGCAAGTTTGTTTCCCTTAAACAAGATACCCATGCATCAATACCTTATATTAATGCACTATTTGATTCATTCACAAATTTATCAGATCTGGATACATATTTCATCATTTATGACTAACTACAGAATTTAAAACCTTCATTGAAGTATACCTATAAACAGCCACAACAATCTCCTTGAAATTGACAAATTTCATCCTCCCTAAGGATTCAATTTATGATACTTAAATACATACCTAGAAACAATACTGTGTGGAATTTACTCATGCCTGACACAAGTAAGACCTGCAACTAAAACCACATTTACAACACTGCACTGCAACCTCTATACCCTGGAACAAACCATAGAACTTTACACATCTGGGTCAAGAAATTTTAGAAAATGGAAGCCATGAAAACTGGAGCATTCTCACAGAATTCTGGAACCATTACAATGAGAAGAAAATTGGAATAAGAAAGAAGAGGGAACAAATTAGGTTTCATCAAAACAAGCCAAGTGTCCCCTTTCTCCAACTGAATTTTACTCCCGTGGAGGCTGCTCCCAAAATATCTGATCTTTGCCAAAATTGACTATATAATTAGATTCCTCATTCTGAGAGCTTTCCGGAAACATATAATACTTTATATTTTGAGCAAAAATGAGACCCTGAGCGAATTAATCATTTATGTGCTCACATCATTTAAATTTTTGAATTTTCAATATAGTTTAAACTATATAATAAACCTTATTTAACTTTGATTTTTGGCTCTTGTTGTGCTCTGACACTTTGCCATGTGGCGGCCTCTGATTGGTTCGCAGGGTCTATTGGGTGCCACCTCAACTGACACCTCATCACCGCCATGTGTCTGCTTTGTCACTACCACTTATCTGTCCACCTGTACGCCACGTGCGCGCCACATCACCGCCACTGGGGCGAGACGCGCCTGCTAGACCTCTGACTAGACGTGCCACCTGAGTGCCACCTGGCTTTCGCCATTTCGCGATGGCTAACGAGCGTGCAACTTCGGGTCACAAAGTCATGCAGGTCGTCCGATCCTCCGAACTTGCTCACTCTTTAACTCTTCGTGATCTGCCTGAGCTTTTCGCCATTTCGCAGCCTCTAATGTTCGTGCATCTCGCCTTCACGAAGTCGCGCGAGCTGTCTGATCTCCGGAACCTGGAGGGTCTTTATCTCTTTTCGTTGTTTCGCAAGGTTTAACTGGTGAGCATCTTTGCCCTGCGAATCAACGCGCTTCGTCGGATCCTCTGCGACCTGCTCACTGGTTAAGCTGACCCTTCTCTGCAAAATTTGGCCTCTTGCCTCGGGAAATGTGCATGCGTGGGGTCCACCTATTTCCATCTGTCACCTCCTTGGTCACCTTGGGATCCACACCCACGCGCGTGGGGTCCTCCTTGGGTGCTCAATGGGCACCGTCCATCAAAAGCCTTGAGGCTTTGACATTATACTTGTGTGGGTTATTGGTTATAAACACCAAAACGTTCCCCTCCACAGTGAATGTGGGATAATGATTTTCTGCCTGGACTTCATTTTTTGAGGGTTTCTCTACAACTTTAATGGCGGGAAATGCATTTGTTTGGGATTTAATCTGTTGACATCTTAACCCTCCCCATTCTCCACGCATGGGTAGAGGAAGAAGCACATGAAAGGGGTTGTTGATCACCATTTGTATTTGCTAAAGACTTCAGCGCTACCCCCTACTCCCTATGTTGCCTGTTGTGCGTTTCATCTTGCTAATGCTATTGCTTGAAAGGTTTTAAAATGGCCACCCAATAGCCATGCAGAGAGGAAGGAGGAACACTATGCCTCTGTTTACATCTGTGATATGCCCAAATACCACGTAGGGGAGAGAAAATGTTGGTAAAGGCTCTGCAAAACTCCTCCACCATACCACGTGAGGCTTATGCCAAATTGCATTTGCTATGGTTTAAATTTGTTGCTCCCTTTTGCCACCACGTGAGGGATTATGTTTCATTTTTCTGCAAGTGAAAGAGGGGAAAATGGCTTTGAACCAGCCAATTGCATTGCCATTTTCCTTTTAAAACAAATACTTTAATCATCCTGCGTAGAGGAGGGAATACTGGCAGTGATGAAGTGCTCTTTCTAACAAACCAATGTAATTTATGGAAATCATGTTTCAACATAGCTTCTTCAAACCCAAGCGCTGCACAGGGGCTCTGTTGGTTTTCACGTGGGGGAGAGCATTTTCCAAGGCTAAGCATTTTCTGCATTTTAAAACCATACTACATGCCACGTGAGGGAGGGAGGACAGTTATCATTGCATCTGCTATGTTTCAGATGCCTTTATCACTATGCCACGCTGCCTTGCTCTGCTGAAACATTAGCTTGAAAGTTTCCTGCATTCCATAAGCTCCAACGCCCAACCAACACCATGGAGGGAGGAGGGGATAACATCGATTTGCATTAAAAATGAATTATTTTCTGTTGCCCTCCAAAGTCCATGCAGAGAAAAAGTTGCATAGGCTGTAGGTTTTTGCTATTGAACCTTTCAATCACAACACAGGAGGAATGAGTTAGTTGCAAATTGCATTTGTTTAAAAATTTCTTTGGCTTTTCAACTATGCCAAGCACCATCTGTGCTTTCATCGTCACCACTTGTCAGACGGTGTGGATGTCCAGGAATATGTAGTCTCAAAGTCATTATCTATGAACTCTTTCTCACGCAATGTAAAACATCTGGCCCAGCATATTCAAACATAAGCTATTTTGCCTTCTCTTGAATTTAGTAATGAACACAGAAAAAGAAAGAAGTGGGATCCAAGATCCCTGCGACTGCCTCAGAAGCATCTCTAAATCTTGAAAACCTAGTGCAAAGCTTGGAGCTGAAATTTTCAAAACACACGATATGGTATTATACGTAAAATAATGTTTTATATTCACTTTACTAGCCATAATCTCCTTGCCAATCTCTAACTGTATTCCCTTCACAATTATCAGAATATCAAACATCTAGTCTCCAACTCTCTCTAGCATCATCATTTGTCAAATGGGAGATTGCATGCCATGAAATGAGAACAGTTTGTCACAAAAATTAGTGCACAAGCATGAGCCAGGTCGGGCCCCAAAGTGGGTCCGACTAAAAAAAATTCGTTTTCATGCAACTGACCTCTGAAAAGCTTCAGGAACCTTAAACACACCTCTGGAAATGATCGGCATCATTTTCGGATCATCAGACTGAATTTTGCAACCTTCAAGCAATTACGCCACATTTTCACATTATGTCGGGCCCCAAAGTGGGTCCGACTAAAAAAAAATCGTTTTCATGCAACTGACCTCTGAAAAGCTTCAGGAACCTTAAACACGCCTCTGGAAATGATCGGCATCATTTTTGGATCATCAGACTGAATTTTGCAACCTTCAAGCAATTACGCCACATTTTCACATTTAATGGCGAAGACGTAATTTTCAACGTGGTCAAAACACCTTTCTGGATCTCGCCATCTGACAGGCGTGTACTCTGAAATACAAGGATGAACTCTACCAAACGGTTTCTCAAAATGAGTCCCGAGCGAAGAGATATTAATCATCAAAAATGACCAACTGGCTTTGTCGACACTGCGGACCTGATGAAGTCAATGTTCTAGCAACACATGATGCCTTTCTTAAAAATATCAAACGACCTCCGTAGATCCTCAAATTTGAAACACAAGTACCTTGAAGTACATACTAAATCTTTGAATTCTCAGTTCGACCAAAATCCTGACTAGATGCAAAGGGCGCGTTCATAAAAATAGCTACTTAAACTGATATAGCACTGAAAGTATAGACAACTGAAAATGATAGTTCAATGAACCCTTTTGCAAACCGACTAAACGGATTAGTAGAGGCTTGAAATTTGAAACAAAGCTTGTCATTTATATCAATAATAACCCAGAACAAACATTATGGCATGACACTCACTTAGGCAACTTTTACACTTGTGCAAAACAGGGCTTCGACTAGCTGTCGAAATAGGGACTAGTCAAACCACACAAACTGCAAACGGATTTGGCTTTGAAAATTGAGCAAATGGATTCATCAAGACTTGAAATTTTGCAGGCTGACTCACATTTATGCATACAATTGAATCCATTTTGAATTTCTTCATGACAATCAACAAGACAAAAGATATAATCGCTCAAAATAGGCTACTCAATAAAATCTGCATTTGTGCCTAAAATGCACTTTCAGCTCACCCCTCGAAATGGGTACCTAGTAAACTTATCCAAACTGAATTCAGAGAATTGCACATCATTGCATAGGCCAAATGAAAGGTATGGGACATGAATCGCGAGCCTTACCCTCTGAAAATCAACTGGCTCCACTTTACCCTCTCTAACTAGGCCATTCAAACTGACTCATTTAGGTACTTTTCTGACATGCAGAGCAAAATTTTGAAATGGGCCTCAAAACTTGACTCAATTTTAATGAGTCCCAATAGTGGCTCTGACTGGGGATGGTTGATTGCAAGATCAACACAAGAACATAGAATCAATGGTTATTCAGACCACCCAAAAACGGATCATTCATCATTTCTTCTCAAAAACAAGGCAATCTTATTCTACCCAAACAACAGGGCACTTTATTGAAAACCACACAACTGAAGCAAAACAACTATACAATAGATACACACATACTTACAACTGATCATAGGCTGCTCAAACAATCTTATCATTTACCTCTATCAAAAATCTGATTCTCATCACCTGATGTTATGATCCAAACAAAGGCACCTTTCAATAACAGTTGAGCATAACTTTTATAATCCACCTCTTTTGTCTCATTACTGTAACAGCTAGTGTGCATACCTTTGGTCTGATTTTGAACTTTGTAATCACACGCTACTTCAACAAAACTAAAACCATGAGACAACTCACCATAGAGGCATTCCCACAAGCTGCCATACCTTTCACTGTCCCACTCGACTCTATCATTTGCAAGGACATCATCATGCCGAACTTGAAAAATACAACACTCATTTTCAACATTGCAATTCCTATCAGCACATGCCTTATTACCATTTAAATTTATAGAATGAGAGGCATTACTAATCAACTGATGCAAACAAGGAGCATAAATGTTTTGGTTCAGATGTGATACTTCCCTATGCTGATCACACTCTATACTCTCCTTGTTTATCAAACAAAAAACTTCCGCATTCTCAATATCCCATTCATGGAATAGAATGCATACCTCTGGCTGAAGCAAATCTTCAACTAAATCTTTCTCATTTAGGCTTAGATCCACCTGAAACACTTCCATTTGTGGTCTGAAATAATCATCACATAACCCATGCCTCGTCTTCATCATGAAGTAAAATTTTACAACACATGCTACTGTTGTTCGGAACTTTATCAGCATTACAAACTTGTTCAACACAAGGGAAAACTTCAGCATTTTCATCCGGTTCAAGCATACTATCATCATCCGGTTCAAGCATACTATCATCATTTTCATTCTCTTCATGGTACCTCAAATTCTGAAAGCATTCAAACACTGGTTTACTTAAATCTAAAAATAGAACAATATCAGCACTGTCACATACATTCTTATCTTCAAAAACACTTTCGTTTTCAGATTCATAACTGAGGCACATAACCTGGTCTTCTCTTATATCACCTTCACAAGATGAATAATAAGAATTCTCATAACCATCATCAGCTGCATGACCGACATTCATTTGCTGATCAAAGGAAAGTGAAACACTCGTGCCAAGATCGCTCTCATTCTGAAATTTCTCTTCATTGTTCATTTGCATAACTTCAAGGTGCTGGGAATAAAACTCAATATCCTCATAATCAGCAGCACCACTCCACTCGGAAACACATTCATCACTGGGTATACTTGCAGTGAACACATCATCAGCGTCATTCACAATTTCATTTTCAGATTTATCAGACTTAAACAAAATATGATTTATATTGTATTGCAAATTTTCACTTGCATAATCAACAACATTTATGGCATGACACTCACTGAGGCAACTTTTACACTTGTACAAAATAGGGCTTCGACTAGCTATTGAAATAGGGACTAGTCAAACCACACAAACTGCAAACAGATTTGGCTTTGAAAACTGAGCAAATGGATTCATCAAGACTTGAAATTTTGCAGGCTGACTCACATTTATGCATACAATTGAATCCATTTTGAATTTCTTCATGAAAATCAACAGGGCAAAAGATATAATCACTCAAAATAGGCTACTCAATAAAATCTGCATTTGTGCCTAAAATGCACTTTCAGCTCACCCCTCAAAATGGGTACCTAGTAAACTTATCCAAACTGAATTCTGAAAGTTGCACACCATTGCATAGGCCAAATGAAAGGTGTGGGACATTAATCCCGAGCCTTACCCTTGGAAAATCAATTGGCTCCACTTTACCCTCTCTAACTAGGCCATTCAAACCGACTCATTTAGGTACTTTTCTGACATGCAAAGCAAAATTTTGAAATGGGCTTCTAAACTTGACTCAATTTTAATGAGTCCCAATAGATCTCATCATCAAATTCAAGAATCTCCAAAATGTCTGTAAACCCTAGATCCTTCAAATGTCTAAATTTTGGTTTGATCACTCCATTCTTATCCAACAATGTTGTCATATACATGGTTTTCATCTCAGATGTACCCAAATCCTCCAAAGTGTAGTGAATGTAAGCTCTGACATCCTCAACATAAAGAACATTGTTGGTAACCCTAGAAAATGCTCCAACAGAATCATTGACCTTCACAATCTGAGGGTGTTTCTTGAATACCAGACGTGAATGATCCTTAATATAACCTATAACGGGAACAAAAACATCTGCCAAACTCGAAGCAGATCCAGAAGCCATTGTAATTTCAAAAAAGATAGCTTGAAAATCGAAAAATACCTTAGAATCTTTGCTGGTGAAAAACCTTTGAAAATTCATTCTGAATGTACTAGAATTCGCCTGGAAGTGCTAAAGATCACTCTAAATTGCCTTCAACTCGCTCTGCTTCGCTTTGAATGTTTGGTGATGAAAAAATGAATCACTTTTGCATTTTAACCTGTGGAACCCTAATTCCTCATTAACATAAATGCTTGTCGGCATATCATACCGGATCCAAGATCCCTCAAATCTGCATCGGTGAATCTTCAGACTGACTTCTCCAATGTCTGAAACATGCTTTCAGACCATTACCAGGGGTAAAGAAAGATCAGTCATCAATTTGCCTCCCCTTAAGGCTAATGCCTTAGTTACCGGATAAGTCTCCCACTGGTGCAGGAACATTCTTCTCTGTCGGTTGAGTAACCAAGGTATTTGATGAATAATGATGAACAACTAATAGTCCAACCGGTACTGAGAGGGGGGGTGAATCAATATAGTCAAAAAGTCGCTTTAATACTTTGACACTCTTTGAACACAGATAACCAGTTGTCTATATCACTGTACTTAACAATAGCAATACCAGTTAACATAAATACTTCAGACAACTAAACCAGTAAAACAAAAGTACATCAAATAGCATCCAACAATTTTCAAATCTAGATAGCTATTTTACCAGTTTGATCATGCATGAGTTGCATTAGTAATATAACAACCATTAGCTTTGCATGCATATACAATTGAACAAAAACTACTCAATCATCACATGAAAAATACACAGCCCATGACACACAAATTTTTCATGTCGAAACCCAAATGGGAAAATTCATGGTGGGGATGAATACCCACAAGCTTGGTTTTGAACTCTTTTGAAGTCCGCTCTGTTAGGATCCTAGTCCGGCTAAAGACTTTACAATAAGGTTCTATTAGGAACCGATCCTAATAGGGATCACCCAGTTAAGGGATGGCTATAAACTATGTTAAAGGTTACCTCGCTACAGGATTTAAAGAACTCAATGAGATTGAGTCACCTGGATAGAGGATTTGCAACAAGCTTGTTAAAGCTACCCAGTCAAGAGATTTTCCTTCTGTTGAACTGGATAGAAAACAACAGGTAAGACTCCAATCTGATAACAACACTACTTTTCTAAGGCAGATCCTTTTCAGTTTCTCTCTTATCCAATCACACTCTGCAAACTCCTCACTCTAATTTGGAAAGTATCAACTCTTCAACACATAGACATAAACACAATTTTTTCCAACACAAACAATAACAAACATCGTCGACCTTATAGACAACAATTAGGTCAGTAGCATAAACCGTAAACCCTACACATTTAGGTTTTCAGTTACAAGCGGTCTGATCCTGATCGTTAAAATGCATTGCATAGAATAGAACAATCTGAGAAAGATCTCAAGTCGTTCTACATCATCCAATCTTCACCACACCTGGAAGTCAATAACCCATCATGCATTTTTCACACACCGTTAAGAGAAACGCACATTCCTGAGGTAGACATTTAATGCATTCGCTCTTCACGCGCAAGATCCTCAAAGAGATTCTTCACATGCACAAGCTGACGTGGCATCTCAATCTCATCCTTATCTCCTAACTAACTCATCACAAAATGTCATCGGTTGCACCGCACAAGTCAGATCGCCAAACCAAAAACCCTCAAGTTGAACTAAGACTACAAACCAGTAGTCAAACTGTGAACCCCGACACTAGTTTACTCCATCCCGGTTGACTATAGCCGCTTCCAGTCTTCACACTGATTTATACCGGTTCACCTGCTTGAGTACGATATACCTCTTCACTTATTGACATCAATGACAACATACATTATCACCGCTTCATCATATGCCAACAATCTCCCCCTTTGGCATTGATGGCAATAATCAGTGAATCATTGCTCAATAAAATATATACACCGATTGACACTATACATGTGCAACATAAAAGATCACCATCACCTGGATTGATCAGTGTGTACATACTCAACATCTTTTCCCCAAACAATATATCTTCTCCCCCTTTGACACCAATTCACTCCATCCCGGTTGACTATAGCCGCTTCCAGTCTTCACACCAGTTTATACCAGTTCACCTGCTTGAGTACCATATACCCGTTCACTTATTGACATCAATGACAACATACACTATCACCGCTTCATCATATGCCAACAATCTCCCCCTTTGACATTGATGGCAATACTCAGTGAATCATTGCTTAGTAAAATATATACATCGGTTGACACTATATCTGTGCAACATAAAAGATCACCATCACCTAGATTGATCAGTGTATACATGCTCAACATCTTTTCCCCAAACAATATATCTTCTCCCCCTTTGACAAAAATCCCAAAGTGGAGGCATAAGCTTCCAAGCTCCACTATGATGCTCCCCCTATGGAGTAGCATCCTTCAACACATCAATCTTGTAAGATCTGACACGGTAGTACCTAACTGATGTGGAGCACACAACTTTAGTTTACTTCATGAAGGGGTAGAACCCCTAATTCACCTCTCAAATAGGTAAATGTAGTCTTCGGTAAGGGCTTAGTGAATATGTTTGCTAACTGCTCCCTACTAGAAACATGTTCTAATACAACCTCTTTATTCTGAACCTTTTCTCTCAAGAAATGATACTTGAGCTCAATATGCTTGGTCCTAGCATGCAATATCAGATTTTTGGAAATATTGATTGCACTAGTATTATCACAAAAAATACTCACTGGTTCAGATACAGTCACTTTGAAGCCATCCAGTACATGCTTCATCCAGATTACCTAAGTGCAGTTCATAAATGCTGCCACATACTCTACTTCAGCTGTAGACTGGGAAACACAACTCTTCTTCTTACTTGTCCATAAGATGAGTCTCCCACCAAGGAAGAACACTCCACTGGTTGTACTCTTCTGGTCGTCCACATTACCTGCCCAATCTCCATCGAAAAACACTTTGAGATCAAATTTGCCATTATATGGATACCACAATCCATAATCAACTGTTCCCTTTAGATACCTAAGAATCCTCTTTACCGCTACCAAGTGGTATTCTCTTGGACTCTTCTGAAAACAGGCCACTATGCCCATTGCATGAGCAATATCTGGTCTGTTGTGCACCACATAGTGCAGCCTACCGATCATTGACTAGTACTCCTTCTCATTCACCATCAATGAATCATCCTCCTTAGTCAGTTTGAAGCCAGTCACCATCGATGTTCCAACCAGTTTACTCTCCTCCATGCCAAAGGTCTTCAATACCTCTTTGATATACTTGGACTGGGTAATGAAGATACCCTCCTTCATCTGTTGAATATGTAGACCAATGAATAACTTTATCTCTCCAATCCGAGACATCTCAAACTCTTTCTTCATTTCATCTGCAAATGCATGACTCATTTCATCATCTCCTCCGAAGATTATGTCATCTACAAATACTTCACAGATCAGTATCTGATCACCTTCAGATTTTAGGTAAATGTTGTTGTCCTCACTTGTTCTCTGAAATCCTATCTTCACAAGATGAGAGTGTAACCGTTCATACCATGCCCTTGGTGCTTGTTTCAATCCATATAGGGCCTTATGTAATCTACACACCATGTTACTATCCTCTGACAAAGCAAACCCATCTGGTTGCTCAATATACACTTCTTCTTATAGGATTCCATTCAAGAATGAAGACTTCACATCCATCTGGTATACCTTGAATCCTTTGAATGTTGTAAATGCAAGTAAAATTCAGAAACTTTCGAGTCTAGCCACTGGGGCAAAGGTTTATCCGTAGTCTTCTTCTTCTTCCTGAGAATATCCTTTGTATACAAGTCTTTCCTTGTTTCTTACCACTGTGCCTTCTTCATTCAGCTTATTACTGAATACACATTTGGTACCTATGGCATTCTTGTGTTTTGGTCTGGGTGCCAAGGACCATGTTGCATTCTTCTCTATCTGGTCCAATTCCTCTTCCATTTCCTTTATCCAGTCTTCATCGGTAAGTGCCTCTCTAGTGGTCTTAGGCTCAAATTGTGAAATCATGCATGAATTTTATTTCACCTTTCTCTTTGTGAATATCCCTGCATCTTTGTCTCCAATGATCAGCTTCGGCTCATGATGCAATTTTACATACCTAGGAATGACCCTAGTTGGTTCCACTTTCTTTTCCTCTTCTTCTTCCACTTCATCTTCTTCTTCTCCTACTGCAACTTCTACCTGTATAGAAACACTGAGATCTTTGCAGTGTTCGTCACTTGTTTCTTTCTTAACCGGTTCTCAAAAGGCTAAACCCGGTTCATCTTCTATTTGATTGTTGTTAGTTTCCTCAAGTTCCTCAGGGGATTCATCAACCCTGATATTGATACTCTCAAAAAAATTCTAAGTCCTGTTGTTGTAACACTTGAGAGTTTTTCTTTTAGTGGAATATCCTAGAAATATTCCTTCATCACTCTTAGCATCAAACTTTCTCAAACGCTCACCTCTCCTGATATAACACTTGTTGCCAAATACTTTGAAATAACTTACATTAGGAGTTCTCCCATTCCAGTACTCATAGGGGTTTTTGTCTTTACTTTTCTTGATGAGTACCCATTTCATAGTACAGACTACAGTGCTTACCGCTTCTCTCCAAAATGTGTGAGCTACCTTTCCTTGGATCAACATAGTTCTGGCTGCTTCCACTACAATTCTGTTATTCCTCTCTTCTATGTCATTCTATTGTGGTGTCCTTGGGGAAGACAACTTCCTCTTGATTTCCTTCTCTTCATAATACTTGTTGAATTCATCAAAAGTAAATTCACCTCCCTGATCGGTTCTAAGGAATTTTATTCTTCTACCGCTCTCCTTCTCAACCAATGGTCTAAAGTCTTTTAACTTTCCAAATGCCTCAGACTTGTCTTTCAAGAATGTGACCCACATCATTCTTGAGCAGTCATTGGTAAGAATCATGAAATACCGATCTCCCTAAATACTTCTTGTTTTCATCGGACCACATAGATCGGTGTGCACTAGATCAAGTAAGTTCTCTGCTGAAAAAAACTTACCTTTGAATGTTGAGGAAGACATCTTCCCAAGTTGACATTCTCTACACAAAGCATTCTCTGGTTCGTTCAGCAAAGGCAATCCTCTTACTTCCTTGATCTTACTCGCCTTTACTATATTATCAAAGTTTATATGGCAAAGTCTCCTATGCCATATCCAACTGTCATTAAACTTCTCCATTAAACACTGACTGATCTAGGCATTCAGCTGAAATAGGTTTCCTTTGGTCTGTTTACCGGTGGCAATAAGTTCACCATTCTTTCCAATTATTCTACAGACTCCACCTTTGAACTCTAGAATAAGTCCTTTGTCGTTCAGTTGAGAAAAACTCAAAAGGTTGTGCTTAAGGCCTTCCACCCAGTAGACATCATCTGCACTTCTCTTTCCATTCAATGAGATGGATCATTTTCCTTTTACCATGCAGGGTCCATCGTTGCCAAACTAGACAACACCTCCATCATATTCTTCCAGAGTCGGAAACTTTCTTTGGTCACCATTCATGTCGTGAGAACACCCGCTATCAATCATCCACTCATTAGAGTTGTCAATGCGAGAGACAAGGGCTTTCTGATCAGACACCTCTTCCTTGACGGCTACGAACACTATGTCCTCACTCTCTTCATCCTTAGATTCTTCATCGGTAACACCTTCATCCACTGCAACAAGACAATATCTCCTACCTCCTCCTTTATACTTTCTAAAACTTTCCAGTTTATCCTTATTATCATTGTTAGTACAATTAATAGCTATATGTCCTAACTCATTGCAAGAAAAACACCTCAAAGGAAGCTTACCGCTGTATTTTTCGGTGCCTTTCGGAAGTCTCTTGGCGAGAAGAGCTTCAAACTCCATCAAAATCTCCTCATTATCCATATCTCTACTTGGTCTGGATTCACAACTAGTGTTAACCTCTTTTCCTCTCCTAGTAGGTGCGGAGGAAATAGATGCTAGGTCGACTCAGTCTTCTGAATGCTACCATCATAGCCATTCAATTCATATGTAGTTAATTTAGCAATAATAGAGTCTAATAATACCTTTGTTTTGTCGATAGACCTTAGCTCTTGGATAGCGGCAACCCTGATTGCATAGACCGATAACAATGATCTGAAAACTTTGCTAACAATTGTGGCATCATCGATTGGTCCACCATTGCTCTTGATATCTCCAACCATAATCTTGATCCTTATGCCATATTGTTGAATGGTCTCACCTTCAACCATCCTCATGTCTTCAAATTTTCCTTTGAAGCTTTCTTCCTTAGCCTGCTTGACATGCTCATCACCGTCATAAATGGTTTCTAGTGTGTCCCAAACATCCTTAGGACTATCCTTATCTTGTACATCAATGAACTCAATAATGGACAGGCTGCTAATAAGGGCTTCCATAACCTGCTAATTTTCTTGAATCTCTCTTTTCTGATCATCGGTGAGAGTGCCAATAGAGATTACATAGGCATTCTCAACATAGCTCCAGTGTTGAGCACCCAAACTCTTGATATAAATCTTCATTCTATCCTTCCATATTTTGAAGTTGTCCCTATTTAACTTAGGACCTTCCCTCTTCATCATTAAAGCATGATCTTTTGCCTCAAGTGGTTAAGCTTATGTAACTGAGGACCTAGAGAAGCTTTGATACCAATTGATGAATAATGATGAACAACTAATACTCTAACTGATACTGAGAGGGGGGGATGAATCAGTACAGTCAAAAACTTGCTTTAATACTTTGACACTCTCTGAACACAGATAACCAGTTGTCTATATCACTGTACTTAACAATAGCAATACTGGTTAACAGAAATACCTCAGACAGCTAAATCGGTAAAACAAAAGTACATCAAATAGCATCCAACAATTTTCAAATCTAGATAGCTATTTTACCAGTTTGATCATGCATGAGTTGCATTAGTAATATCATAACCATTAGCTCTGCATGTATATACAACTAAACAAAAACTACTCAATCATCACATGAAAAATACACAGCCCATGACACAATTTTTTCACGTGGAAACCCAAATGGGAAAAACCACGCTGGGGATGAATACCCACAAGCTTGTTTTCGAACTCTTTTGAAGTCCGCTCTGTTAGGAGCCTAGACCGGTTAAAGACTTTACAATAAGGTTCTATTAGGAACCGATCCTGTTAGGGATCACCCAGTTAAGGGATGGCTATAAACCCTGTTAAAGGTTACCTCGCTAGAGGATTTAAAGAACTCAATGAGCTTGAGTCACCTGGTTACAAGATTTGCAACAAGCCTGTTAAAGCTACCCGGTCAAGGGATTTTACTTCTATTGAAATGGTTAGATGACAATAGGTAAGACTCCGATATGATAACAACACTACTTTTCTAAGGCAGATCCTTTTCAGTTTCCCTCTTCTGCAATCACACTCTACAAACTCCTCACTCTGGTTTGGCAAGTATCAAGTCTTCAACACACAGACATAAACACAACTTTTTCCAACACAAACAATAACAAACATCATCAACCTTATAGACAACCATTAGGTCAGTAGCATAAACCCTAAACCGTACACATTTAGGTTTTCAGTTACAAGCGGTCTAATCCTGACCATTAAAATGAGTTGCATAGAATAGAACAATCTGAGAAAGATCTCAAGTCGTTCTACATCATTCAATCTTCACTGTACCTGGAAGTCAGTAACCCATCACGCATTCTTCACACACCGCTAAGAGAAACTCTTATTCCCGAGGTAGACATTTAATGCATTCTCTCTTCATGCGCAATATCCTCAGAGAGATTCTTCACATGCACAAGCTGGCGTGGCATCTCGATCTCATCCTTATCTCCTAACTAACTCATCACAAAATGTCATCAGTTGCACCACACAAGTCAGATCGCCAAACCGGAAAACCTCGAGCTTAATTGAGACTACAAATTGGTAGTCAAACTGTGAACCCCAACACCCGTTCACTCCATCCTAGTTGACTATAGCCGCTTCCAGTCTTCACACCGGTTTATACCAGTTCACCTGTTTGAGTACCATATAAATTTCACTTATTGACATCAATGACAACATACATTATCGCCGCTTCATCATATGCCAACAGTATTTTCTATAGCCTGTTGATCCTCAGACTTTCTAATCCATTTCTTCTCATGCTCCTTCCGGATATCATCAACCTTTTGTTTTTCTTTCTCATCATTTTTTTTTTGGTGGGTTCTTCCTTCTGCAAAATTTAGCAATATGTCCTACTTTGTTGCATGCATAACAAGTCACATTGTTTTTTGAATTATCTTGTTGTAACCTTGATGATTTTTTGACCTATATTGATTAGCCATATGCCCAAACTTTCCACATGCATGACATTTCACATTCATTCTATAATTTGTTGTCCTGTGACCATACTTCTTGCAATTGAAACATTGAATGGTACCTGAATTGTTATTCCGATTGACTCTATTTCTGCATTGACTTGCCATATGACCAAACTTATTGCAAACAAAGCATCTACCATTAAATTTATGTGCATTGGGTTGCCTTACCGGTGATCTCTGATTCCGGTTGTCTGGTGGATTCTTTTGATTTGCAATACCGGAGCTTTATCCATGCTCAAATCCAAGACCTCTAGTGTTTCTAGTGTCCCTTTGATTCTTCAATAATTCATCAAGCTTTACAGAAATGGCTTTGAACTTTTCTTTGTATTAATTTGCAGCATCTAGATCACTTCTTAGGATTGTCACCATTCTTTCTAACTCTTGCTTAGTGTTATGTGATTGCACCAATTCAGTTCTCAACACATCATTCTCATCCGCCAACCTAATGCATTCATCAGATCCGTCTTTCAAAGATTTGGTAAGATTTTCTTCATTCTTCTTCTGGTCTTCAATCTTCTTGGACATCCTCGTGGTTAGGACTTGCATCTCATTCTTCATGACACTATTTTCTTGACTCAACTTCTAACATAGTTCCTTTAAAGAATTATTCTCTTCATCATCTTGATTTTGTAATTGGTCACAGATTTCTTTCCTTTTGGCTTGTGCAGATGACAACCTCTCTTGCAGAGTAAGGATGATTTTTTTGCAGATCTTAGCTCATCTTTAGTATAATTCAACTCATCTTGTAGCTTCATAAACTTCAATCTTTCAGAATCATAGTCTTAAAGTGCAACTTCAAGTTCTTTCCTCAAACTCATCTCCATGGATTCCAGATGTAGGATCTTCCTCAAGTTGTTAGACTTATTCTGAGGCACTAGGCTCTGATACCAATTGTTGGAATCCAAGAACACTGAGAGGAGGGTGTGAATCAGTGCGCTAATTAAGAATTTAATTCCTTTAGATACTTTTCCAATTAACAACCGATAAGAATATAAACAAGATATAATAAAGAACAAAGCAACCACAAAGATCAACACCATAACACCACAGATTTATATGTGGAAAATCTCAAAGAGGAAAAACCATGGTGGGATTTTTGACCCACAATATCTATCCACTGGCCAGCTAAATAAATATTACATAAAAAGGGGGCCTGCACATGCAAGAAGGCACAATGTCTAGAGAGCACTACTCATTACAAAGGAGCCTCACCGACTACAGATAAAGTACTGAATTACAAACAAAATTCTGAACTCTAAGTGTGCATCTGATATGTTGGATGAGTTTCGGTTTAAGCACTGTCTGTACCGGTTAACACTGTTTCCTTCCTTACCGGTAACCTTGTTCACTTCCCAATCCACTTGACAAATAACCAAGACCGACAAAAAATCATTACTTTCGCATTATGTCGATCAATATCTCGCTCACACAATCCTATTGCATCTATATCCCAAAATGACCTAGTCGGACTGACTTATATACCCTTTACATACATAAACATGAATGCCTTATGTCAGCTTACAATCATATTACAAAAGATAAATACATGTCGTCCTATAAAAAAATATAAACATTAATCTTCGTGACTGTTGCCGCTTTAACCTTCGTCGGATCAATCTTCTATGTCGACCTCCAAATACCAGCTCCTAGTTTATCGGTTTCCCTTGCTTTCCATAATGTCGTTTTCCTTGAATGTCGGATGTTAAACCTTGAATATCAGAGGATACTGAATAAGTATCCAACCCAAAATGATGTGTGTTGCCATCAATGACAATACCATGATCCCAAATGAGTGTCAATTGCCAACAATTCAAGGAGAAATCATAAATTTATGGTGTGTTCCTTCATCATTTGTTTTATGTGTTATTTTTTATCATTTATATGTGTTTATCTATGACTTGGAATTGAGAATAAATATCAAACTCGAGATCTAAACTTCTAAGACAAAACAAAAACTAAGAAATTAGTCCTAAAGATGAATACATGCCAAGTGTTTGACAAAAATGTCAATCAACCAAAACTAAAAAAATATAAGTGCAAAAAGGACAGGGGTTCTTACAAAAACACTAATCCTACTCTTGAGCGAGGTTATTTTTCATTGAAACAAATGCTTTTGAATTATTTGTGGCTTGATAGCCTAAACTATTCAAAGGTTTTGGATCGCTCCATTGGTTTTGCCCTTGAAAAGGAGGTCTATTATGTTCATAGTTCTGATTTTGTGCCTAATACAATCTACTATACGGAGCGTGTTGCCTTCTTATTGTCACCACTTCATTGCAAAGATTGCGAATTGCACTACTGAAGTTTTGCATCATATTCTCCATCTTATTCTTCCATTCATCTTGCTCATTAGAGGATGTGGAGGGGGTGGGTGGGGGTCTGAATTGTAGGTAGAACAACTACTAGGATGGGAGTCAAAAGAGGCTAAGAGGTTAGAAGCTCTAGTAATAAAGGCATTGGCGACCTTGGGACTATCTTATCGGAATATATTAAACAATTTTCTGCCCTTATGGCTATATCATATGCATTTGGTAAGGAATTCCCACCCATTGACTAAAACATAACAACTACATCATTGTTAAGAGCCCTTAGGATGTATATTAAGGCATGGTTGGGAGATGGATTCACTAGGGCAGGGATTCTATTCCATGTATTCTAAAACCTGAAATTGAAGTCATCCATGAGCTCATGAGGTGCTCTTTTGATGGTAGTCAATTGCTCCACAAGTGATAGGTGATCACTTTTATTTTCAAAATGCTTACATAATTTTTCACCCAAGTCATCCTAATTGTCAATGCAGTTATGGGGTAATCGTTTATACCACAGCAAGGCTTTTCCTCTCAATAATGAGGCTAATAACCTAACACCTACATCATCGTCAGTAATATTGTGGGTAGTGCAAATATTTGAAATCTCTTGAATGTGTTCCACTAGAGTGATGGAGGTTTCACCAATGAATTAGGTGTACTTTTTAATGTAGTTATAAGGATATCATGTTTTTGAGCTAAACTAAGAGGACTTCCTCCATTAAAGGTAGCAAAAACCTAATTTCTAGGGTGAGCCATATGGAATAATGGTTTATTCAGCTGAATGACTCGAACCCTAGGTTGTGATGGTCTGATGGGTGGAGGAGTAGAATGAGATCTAGGGGAGTGATTAACTTCAGGTTGAATACCCCTAGCTGGTGATAAGGAAGATCTACTTGTCCTTATTTTTTAATTTGAAAATAAAAGTTCTAATTACTAAAAAATACCTCTAGCAGATGACCTTGTTTGAATTTCAGGCATGAAAATGCTAGGTCTGGTCTAAGAACCAACATGTGAACAAAGAGTCGCCAAGTAAATGAAAATGAACCTCTTCTAGGTCGATATGCTAAGAGCGGCACTGGATCCTTAGCATGAATGTTGAAATTATTTATTTAGCATCATCTAACCAATATGTTGATGAAGTAGTCCCACCAAGAATGCTAGAAAACTTTGTCACAAAATTTTGCACCCTTGCTTGAGCTATTTACTCAGACAACCTTGGGAAACGTGGAAACAACCTCCAAGTGTGAGACCTTGATATGTGAGGTTGAATCTCCGAAGAAATTCAGTTTCCTTTCCAATCACAGTGTAGTGTTGAACCAACCCAACACTTGTAAAACCTATTCTTACTGATTTGTAGAGAAAAGGGGAGGAGTGCAAAAAAATAAACGCAGGTGATGCACCAAGACTAAAATTTGTCTTCCCTTGCTTATGATTTTATAAAACATCAAAGAAAGATACCCAAACATACACAAAACTCTAACTTGACCAGTCTCCTAAAGATTCATATGAAGCTTACAATTCATAAGGTGTTAGAAGGAAGGAGCATTCACAATGTAACACCTATGAGCTAAATTAACACAATCACACAATCTGGAAACAAAGAAAAACAAGGTAAAATTATAGATATAGAAAAGCATGAATTTCTATATATAAGAATCGAAGGGAAAGAGCCTCGAAAATATGTAACAAAATTGCCTTTATAGTGTAGGCATAATTTTGAAATTAGAAACCCTAACCAACTAGGGTTAGCTTACAATAGGAATGAAGATACATGAATCAGATCAAAGATTCAATTCCTTACATGTTGGAGAAGGTCCACTCATCTAAGAAGGATGAAAAGAGGTGTTGCTGCAGTTGACGAAGGCAGGAGGCCTCAAAATTCAAGTGGCTTTTGTCACTAAGATGGCACCTGCAAATTCCCTGTTAGGACAAGAAAGTCTTTTCCGCATAATAAATGAGCATGGGCAGCCTTGAGAGCATCTACAAAGCCTAGATAGAGTAATTGATATAGTCTTACATCAACTAGAAGTGATTGGGGCAAAATCAGATCAGATTTGATTTGTCGATGAGATCAAAATTAAATGTCAACGTGCAAGTTAGCAACAACCCTGGGAATCTATTTAAAATTTAACGTTCAATTCAGGTTTTCAATGTCAGCCATTAGATTCGAACCTTGTGTGAAAATGAGCAACCCAGATGCATAGTGGAAGTATTCATAATGGGTGATTAAAACACTACTATTGATCTTCATCTTTTTGTGAAATGGATGGTTGAGATCAAGTGAGGGGCCCACCATATTTCCTTAAGTCTCCTCCACAGCTCTGCATGTTCTTTTTTGAACCTTAATTTCTACCCATGGATTTGTGGAGTAACACAGTATCGCATGTCCCTCCTCCATAGTTACACGAGTCACATTTTCCTCATTTGACCATGTCACATGTCTTCCTTGTCATCGTTTAAAATTTATTGAGCCAATGAGATGGCCCCACATCAGTTTCTAGTCAGCCTTGGAAATCATTGGCCCCACCTTATCACAGATGATTTTTTCTTCGTTCATTACCACTTGCAAACCTACAAAGTACACATGGTTTGCATGCTTTATTTTTTATCACTCTACAGGTCCCAAAGTCAACCAAAAATCTTACTTGTGAAGTTGCAAAATGCATTAAAGGCTAACGCTTTACACACCACCTCCTACGTAGCTTTGCAAGTGCAAAAATCTTGGCAAATAATCAACTACAAAAATGTAGAACACAATCACCTAAGTGATTGAAATTTGCACATGCTAAAATAACTTAACTTGTAAGAGGATAATGAGGGTCATTTTCTAGGCTTTGTCAGGGACACATCAGTATCAAAGTGATCAATTTTGAGGTCTCCTCGATGTTAAACTAATGATATGTGAAGGCAACCAGTAGTAGAGAGCTAGGGGTCGATGATGGAATGCTTTGGGGGGCCTCCAGACAATTGACTTAAGTGATCTGATCGGTTGAGCAAGTCAACACAAAATTAGAATAAGGCTGAAATATTTAAGGCAGGAGCCTTAGGATTTAGGGTTTAAGGGCTAAGGGGTCTAGATTGGTAGGGGATCAAGTTATTTTGGATACCTCAAATTGATTATAATTGATAGTTTTATGGGTGACATAAAATGTCAACACAACCTACATGGCATGAATCCACGAGTAGCCAAGGAGGATATTATAGGGTAAGTCAAGATCAACAACATGCCAAACTATATGATGCAAGGTAGGTCACACTTGGACGCGTAAACAAACAATGACTTCTGAAGTACGCTCTAGGTTGTCATATGCTTTTACAGTAATGATGTGCTTTTGGATATCTATTGTAGTGTACCCCACTTGTTTAAAAAAATTCAAAGTACATAAATTAAGGGTCAAGCCATTATCCCACATAAGTCGCTTTGGGATGAACTTATTAATAGTGGCAGTGACAAAAAGCAAGAGATTATGATTACGTGAGATGCGTGGCATGCCAGTGTGTGAAAATGAGAGGTTATGTGAGGATGCTAAGTGTACTACCTGTTAACAATATGATGGATTTGGTTAAGTGTTGTCATTGATGTCAACATTGTATCCCGGTTGGAAACTATCTCGGTTGGACCTATCTCGATTAGTCTTGGTGATCATCTTGGTTTTGGCTATGATTCTAATCTGGTATATGATCAGATCTCTGGAATTGATTTTGGATGCTTACTCTGGATGGTTATTTGTTTCCCATAATCTGTTGGTTCATGTTTTGGTGCTCCAGTAACTATCGCTTATGTTCCTGGTTAGTATTTCCTGGTACCGGTTAGCTTTACCGATAAGAAATATTTGGTGTTTTGGTTAGACGATTTTGGTCCAGCTTATGGAATCTATTTCTATCATGTTGAAGGTGCTTCTTGATCATATTTCGAGTCTTTGGTGACTTTGCATTGGTTGGCATGTTGTTATGGTGGTCCTACTTGGATCCGATTAGACTTTTTGTGTTACTTCACTAAGGGTTTCTATCGGTTGCTGAAGTGTGTTGTATTTTGGTGTTAGCGGAATTTCTGGTGGATGGAATTGTTTGGTTAATTGATTTAGGTCCATGATATGTAACGTAAATCATAATATTGGTTCGATGATACCGTTTAATGTAATTTTTTTATTATGGGTTTATGGGTTTAGGGTTTAGCCGGCCTTGTCAAGAAGGTTGATGATTTGTATTTATAGGTCACTTATTCATGTAATTTGGATATCGATGAATGGGATCGATGGTTATGTCTGCATTATCAGATGAAGGTTTATGTGAAAACAAGTGATATATCATTCGGTGAAGGTTTTCGTATTGTAGGGAAGACATTTGTGCTTAACCGAAACTGTATCAAGCATTAGGAGATGCTATTTTCACAGTTCATTCTTTATGGATTGTAGTTCGATGTTTCTGTAAGTCAGTGAGACTTCTTTCTATGATGAGCAGTGATCTCTAGGCGGTTGGCCTGGTTGCAAGTGAAATCCCCATTGTAATTTCATATACTACTGCAGAAGTATTATCTGATTGTGGGTAGGGTTTCCCATCATGGTTTTTCCCTTTACCAGATTTTCCATGTCAAAATATTGGTGTTGTGTGTAATGTGCTTTCATGTTCTATTCTTCATTGTGTTGGTTTATTTGTGCTCCGGTTTAATTGTTTTGATATGCATTATTTCTGATTTTTTATGGTAAACTGATTCACCCCCCCCACTCTCAGTTTACTCCTAGTATCAAATCTTTCTAACACTACCAAAGCTTGGAATTGCATGGAATCTATATTGTTAGGGACATGAGCATCGTTTAAAGCCTTTGCGAGGATCTCCTAATGGATAGGTGATGTGTGAAGGAGTTCAAGATGGATATTTGTGTCGATGTGTTACCTAGGTGTTCGAAGTTGTATTGTGCATTGGAGGAGGAAGTGGCGCATGCTCCTGAAACAAATATTCATCCCCTACAAGTAGTAATAACACATTGGGGGTTTTGTCCCTTTATGCGAATCATGCCAATTTGGTCTTCAACTTGAGTGATGCAACTAACTATATTACCAAAGTCAAGGATTGCAGTTGTATTGTTGGTATTCTTATGATTAGTCTATTTTTTGTTCTTGGCATTGGCATTTGAAGTGCTAGCACCTTGGGTGTGCTTAGGGAAAGTATTCTGATAGATTTGAAAGTTATCATTAGGCAAGGTATCATTAGGAGGATCAGCTATGATATCCTCTTTATCAACAAGATCTTGGATATAATGTCTTAGTTTCATGCACTTAGTTGTTGCATGTCCCTTGACTCGATGGTAGTCACAATAATCGTTCTCTATATAACATGTTGGTATCATTAAGGATGTAGCCTCACTCAGATTGAAGCAAGCAATATATCATACATATATATATATATATATATATATATATATATATATATATATATATCTGTGTGTGTGTGTGTGCGCGCGCTTGAATGGAAATATATATATATATATATATATATATATATATATATATATATATATCATACATAACATACATATATATATTGAATGATAGTAACATTAACATATTGTCGACTGCTTACGATAGATCAATGACTGTCATCGTTGTATTATCCGATGACTATCAAAGTCAAAGTATTATTGTTAAGTCTGATAATATCAAGCAAGGTGAATGTTTTGGTACATAACTAATAACTAATGAATGATGACTAATACATGTGAAGAGTTATGTTTATGTAGGGTCATGACTCCACGTGGCATAAAGCCACATAGAAGTCATGCCCCTACGTAGACATGACCCTTCAATGATATTGACGATTGTTGTGGATGATATCAACAACAGTGGCAATTTCATGATGCAAGCATTTGATAATATTCATCAGATATTATTTGACAGAATCAAATATATATATCAGTGGTCAATATATAAATATCAGCGATCGCATTGAAAGTTTGTTCTTAGTACATAGTATTAGATTATTGCTTTTCTCTATCACTGATCTATATTCCTTAACAAGGTATTAGAGCCAAGTTGATAGAGAAATAAATAAAAATAGACATTTTTAAAAAAATTCAGACTTGCATTCAAAATCAAAGGAAGAACAATCATGGTGAATAGTGTTAGAGTGGAGGATAGACTCGAAGGCGCATCAAACTTTGTCTCATGGAAAATTCAAATAATAGAAATTCTTCAAGAGCTTGAATTGGATGCATATATAGAAGAAGACACAAAGATTGCCGAAGATAAACCAGAGAAAACAACTTGGAAAAGACACAACAAGAACGCTAAGAAAATAATAATTGATGTTGTTAAAGATCACATTCTTCCAACCATATCAAAACTAACTACATCTTATGATATGTTCAAGACCATCCAAAATTCATATGAAATAAATAATGCAAGCAAATTGCTTACATTAAAACAACAATTAATGCATATCAACATGAACAAAGGAGAAACAATCACATCCTATTTCATGAGGATTTCAGAGTTGAAAGACCAATTGTGAACTATTGGAAATAATGTAGATGATATGGAGCTATCTCTAATAGCACTTAAGGGATTACCATCCAATTGGGAATCCTTTATTCAAGGAATTAGTCATCGACCTACATGACCAAAATTCGATTAACTCGAGAATGATTGCACTCAAGAAGAATCTCAACTAATTACAAGAGGGATGGGTCCAAACAAAGAGGGAGAAATTCAAGCACTACATGCTGACACAATCAACAAAGGGAAGAAATGAAGTTCAATTGGAAGAGAGGAAATAACAATCAAAATCACAAAAACAAAGACTTCTCCAAGATTCAATGCTACAGGTGTGATAAATTTGGACACACTCACAGGTTCTGCCCGGAAAAAAAGAAAGCCCAAGCAACCATAGCTGAAGTCAAGGAAGTAGAGAATCCTCTATTCTTCTTAGCCTTATCAAGCGAGCTAAATTCAAACAAAAATATGTGGATAATCAATAGCGGAGCATCACGACACATAACCGGATTTAGAGATCAATTTGAAACCTTTGAAGGGTACTCAACTAAAGAAGTTACAATTGGAGACAATTCTACCTATCCAGTGAAAGGAATTTGGACCTACTCAATTCAATTAAGAACAAGAGTTACATTAAAATTGAAAGATGTTCTTTTTGTACCGAGTATCAAAATAAATTTGGTCTCTATTTGAGGACTAGCTGATCAAGGATATTGTGTCACCTTTCATGAAGATAAAGTTCTACTCTGGCCTAAAAATTCTAACATAAAGAATGCTATTCCTATAGGATCTAGAGATGGTAGTTTATATAAACTATGTAATTCTCAAAAACATGCACTAAATCACGAAGTATCAAACTCTAATGAAATTTGGCATAAAAGATTAGGACATCTTCGGTTTAGTGCCCTACCTTCTATAGGAAAAATCACCACAAAATTACCTAATCTAAAATCTGATCATGTTTAAACTTGTAAAGGATGTGCTCTAGGGAAGAACTCAAAAGGGTCATTTCCTTCAAGTTAACACAAATCTAAAGTTGTACTAGAACTTGTCCACACTAATTTGTGTGGTCCAATGTCATTACCATCACTAGGGGGATTTTTGTATCACGTGAAATTTGTTGATGACTACTCTAAGAAAACTTGGATCTATTTCATAAAACTTAAAGAACCAAATGAAGTGTTATTGTAATTCAAAGAATTTAAAGCCTTAGTGGAAAATCAAACTAGGAAGAAAATAAAGACTCGAAGATCAGATAATGGGGGTGAATATATCTCTGAAAATTTTAAAGAATTCTGCATTTTTGTTGGGATTAAGAGGGAGTATACAGTACCTTATAATCCTCAACAGAATGGAGTCGCAGAAAGGAAAAAACAAAATCATTATCGAAGCCACTAAAGCCATGATGCATGATTAAAATCTATATATTTCATTCTGGGCTGAAGCCTCAAATACAATTGTGTACATTCAAAACAGATGCCCTCATTCAATCTTAGAGAATATAACACCTGAAGAAGCCTTTACAGAGAATAAACCAGATTTAGGCCATCTAAGAATCTGTGGTTGTCACATGTATATTCATGTTCCTAAAGAAAAGAGGACCAAACTAGAACCCTCCAGGAAGAAAGGTATATTTGTTGGCTACAGTGAAACCACTAAAGGATACAGAGTCTATATTCCAGGACGAAGATCTATTGAAATCAGTAGAGATGTCAAATTTGAAGAAGATGTTGCTTATAAACTCTCTCTAAGTGCAGAAGATGATCAAATCATAGAATCAAATGAGAATCTTACAATTGAGAATCAAAGGGAGAATAGCATAGAAGATCATGAACCTCAATCATCTAATTTTGAGAATGTTGAAAATCCTAACAACAAGAAAAGACCACTATGGGCAAGAAAGATGATTGAATAAAATAATGTGGAACCTGATGAAATCCTCAGAGAGAATAAGAAAACAAGAAGTCAATCATGCTATGTTGCACTCATGATCGAGCTTACAAAATCTGAACCATCAAATGTTGAAGAGGCTTTAACATGTCAAGCTTGGAAAGATGCAATGATTGAGGAATACCAATTTATCTTAAAAAAGGATGTTTGGGACATTGTACCTAGACCAAAAGATAAATCAATTGTCTCTTCAAAGTGGTTATTCAAAATCAAATATGCACCAAATGGTAGTATTGAAAAACACAAAGCCAAAATCGTTGCCAGGGGTTTTCTCAAAAGGCTGGGATTGATTACGAAGAGACATTTGCCCCAATTGCCCGATATACTTCTGTAAGAACCATTATTGCCATTGCAGCATCTAAAGGGTGGAAGATACATCAAATGGACGTAAAGACCCCATTTTTGAATGGTTTTATTGAGGAAGAAGTATATATAGAACAACCTAAAGGCTTTGCTACACATGATAGAAACCTCTATGTGTGTAAACTGAAAAAAGCTCTCTACGACCGTAAGCAAGCTCCCAGGGCATGGTATGAAAGGATACATAGTTATCTCTCCTAGCTAGGATATTCCAAAAATGAAGCAGATCCTAACATATACTTCAAAATATCAGATGGTGACATTTTAATACTTGTTCTCTATGTTGATGACTTGTTGATAACAGGAGAAGATCATCTTATTGCAAAATGCAAACAAGATCTTGTGACATAATTTGATATGAAGGATCTAGGTCTTCTGCACTATTTTCTAGGTCTAGAAGTATGGCAAAAAGAGAATTAAATTTTCCTAAATCAAGGAAAATACACCACTGATATCTTGACCAAATTTGGTATGATGGATTGCAAACCCCTATCCACTCCAATGGAAACAAATCTTCATAAGCTCAAAAGTGAAGTAGTAGATTCAGAACCTACAGATCCTACATACTATAGACAAATTATTGGATCTCTTATGTACCTGGTAAACACTCACCCAGATATTTGTTATGCTACTAATGTGTTAAGTCATTTCATGTGTGAACCTAAGAAGATTCACATAATGGTTGCTAAGCATATTCTGAGATACTTGCATGGTACTATTGGACTTGGCCTGAAGTATGAAAATGTTGAGATACAACTCCAAGGGTATTTTGATTCTGACTGGGTGGGAAGTTCCATTGATCGTAAAAGTACAACGGGGTGTTGTTTCAGTCTTGGATCAGCTATGATATCCTAGTTCAGCAGGAAACAGTCAGTAGTTTCTCAGAGTTCCACTGAAGCCGAATATATGGTTGCCTCCATTGGAGCTCGTGGGTGGTTAAGGAAATTGCTATTCAGACTATTTGGGAAGCCCCTGAACCCCACAGTGATTCATTGTGATAATCAAAGTCGCATCAAACTTTCTGTAAATCTAGTTTTTCATAATCGATCCAAGCATATAAAAATCCCTTACTAATACATAAGAGATATGGTAGACAAAGATGTTATCAAATTGGCCTCCATCAGCATTGAAGAGAAAAGTGCCGACATATTCACCAAACCTCTTGCAAAGTTGAAAGTGGAGTACTTTAGAGGTAAACTTGGTATGACTAAATTATAATTGAAATTTCTAATATTGAATCTCAGTCATATCTAATTTGATATATTCATGGATATTTTGAATGCAATATTGCATTTGTGTGTCATGAAAGGTGACAATCTTTTATGTGATGTATGTGTAAGATTGCTATTGTAAGGTGACAACCTCAACAATAGCCTGATCTGTTATCAAGATTGACTAAATTAAGTTGTTGTCCTGGAATGTGCCGAAAATCTTGATACTGAATTTGTTGTGTTTGAGTTATTGATTTGTTATCATTAAGTGGTATCCCAAAATGTGTCGGCGATTATGATAACAATCATATCATGATTGACTACATTAATTTGTTGTCTCGGAATGTGTCGGATGTCATGATACTAATTGCTCCTAAGTTTTGATTCATTATCATGACGGACTACACAAATTGTTGTCCCGAGATGTGTTGGAAGTCATGATAACGAAGGTACAAAATGGACAGAAATTAATATGTTGAAGAACATAATACCTGTGATAATGACAATCTTACAATTTTTAATAGAATCAAAGTTGTTATCTGATAGACATCATCTAGTTGTTGTCCCAGAGTATTGGAGTTCAGATAATCCTAAGATATGAAGTATTTCACTAGTAAGTTGGTGCAGGAGCACCTCATCAACAAGTTATTCATGACCCTAAGGATGGAGATTGGTATCATTAGGGTGTCTTAAGAGTGTCTTATGTTTCATGTATGCAAATAAACCCCACCATGTAAGCCCATGTCACCAATTAGGCAAATTGAGAAGCTAATTGGGACAATGTGATCAATAGGGGTAGTAGATGGTTTAAATGTGTGTTTGAAAAAAATTTAGACATTTTTTATGTGTGTTTGGTTGATCCATGTATGTGGATTCCAACCTTAGGGAGTATGACAACTTTTTGTGCAAAATTGCAAAAATGCAACTTTTGAGTACAAAAGTGCAACTTTTTGAAAATCAGTTGGGGGAAGCCTTTCAACAGCTCCAACCTACTCCAAATTTGGTGGGAAACCGTTGGAGAGTTGTATAAGCCTTGTGGGCATGTTTCCCAAGGTGGCTTCTATTGTAATTGGAGTTTGTGAAGCAATAATACACAAAATACTTTAGTTTTCCAGGAAATCCTGAGTTTGCAGGAGTTGCATGTGCCTGTATGGATTGATCTGAATCCCTCCATCCATGGATTAGGTAGGAGGGATGAAATAGATTTATTTTGGTGGTGTTCTGAGGTCTTAACTATTCTGGAGTAGAGAGAACCCTCCATTCTTCTGTCTGTAACCCGGAAATTGAGGGTTTGGAGAGGGTTTTGAACAAAACTAGCTTTATCTTGCATTCTAGTCCATTAGAAGACTCTTCCTTTGGAGGGATGTAGGATAAGCCTTTGTACTTTAGTTTTTTCATAGTTTGTTGCAGGGGAAACTTTGTTGTGTGGAAAAAGGAGCAAGATTAGGTAGGCATCTTTGTATGACTACCTAGGACAAGATCTAGGACAGTCATCATAAGTTGTCATAACGATGGATTCCAGGTGTGCAACCCTAGAATTAGAGGTTTCTCACTATCCCCCAAATTCCCATAAAGTTGATTTTTCATTTGGTGTACTATAAAGGGGGTTGTTTTGGAAAATAGGGCTAATTGCCCCTATTAGGTCTCTTAGCCTCTAAAGGGAACAGACCTTGTAATTGAAGATCTGTCCAAACCATTTTGGGGATCAGTACAACTTCCAAAAGGGTGTCTGAAATGGTAGTTTTTTTGTATAGGTGTGTGGAACATTTTTGAGTTAAGGTCCTTTCTATCGCCAAATAGGGCTACAAGCCTAGGGGTAGATTTCTAAAGAAGATATAAGGAATTGGTGCCCAAAACCAAAACCAGGGTTTGAAAGAGTTCTTAGATGTCAAGTATTGACCAAAATCCAAATCTCTAAGAGTAAGAGTCACCAGTAAGGCTTGTTTGAGGAGTTGAAGCCTTTTACTCATCTTGAGTAGGCACAAGCTTAGTGAATGTGTGTGTAGTTTCATCCAAGGTGTGGAGTCCTTCCTTGCACGACCCTTGTAGTCATTTGAGGGGTCACTAGCCTAACCTTGTTTGGGATTTTCCTTAAGATTTTGGGTAGGGCTCTGTATCAAGTGGTATCAGAGAAAAGGAGTGTCCTTTGGAAGAGAAGGAGAAAACAAGATGTCGAAAGAAGAAGGATCCCATAAGGCACCTTCAAGAATGACCAATGCAGAGTTGAACGTCTTGTTGAAGAAGCAGATGGCAGGGAGCAAAGAAGTCAGGGCTGAGATTCAAGCCTTGAGAAATGAGATGGATCAGTTAAAGGACAAAGTGGAGAGGGGAGAGAGAGACTCTCGAGAAGAAGGGGATGAAGAGGAGATCCCTATGCAGCAAGAGCTAGAGGTACCTACAGACCAGAGACCCCTAATGAGTGTCCTCAAATCCATGGAGAGAAGAACAATGGATATGAAGATGGATCTGCCAGTATTTGTAGGCGAGATGGAGCCTGACACAGTGATGGAGTGGATAGACTCCTTGGACAATTTTTTTGAAAGTGAAGACATACCAGACCACCAGAGGGTGAAGATGGCTCAATCCAAAATGAAAGGCGCTGCACTAACTTTGTGGACTTTTATCCAATATGAGAGGGTGAAAGAGGGAAAGAGAAGATTGGCTACATGGAAGAAGATGATGGCTTTGGTGAAAGAAGCCTATGTCCAAATGGACTACAATATCCAATTGCATAGGAGGAGACATAATTTGAAACAAAAGGAGATGGACATGAGTTCTTATACCGAGGAGTTCATGAAGTTGTGTTTGAGGACCAAGGTGAAAGAGAGTGAATATGAGAAGGTGGCAAGATATCTCAATGGGTTGAGGTTTACAATCCAAGAAGACTTCAATCTCTACACCCCGAAGACAATCCAAAAGTGCTTTCAATTGGCACTCAAGGTGGAGGATAAGTTGAAGAGAAAGAAAGAACAAAATGGCAGAGGTAAAGGGAGACAACAAAGAGGAGGAAGAGGCCCTTTCAGAGGTAGAGGAAATGGTTTTGGATACCAAGGAGACTCTAACCAAGAAGGCCATAGAGGAGAGAGCAGTTAAAACCAAGGAGGGGGATACAATCCAAGAGGGAGATTTAGGGGTAGAAGACCACCCTCTAGAGGAAGATACCAAGGTAGAGGACCTCCTAGGTGTGACAACTGCAACCAAGAAGGGCACATGGCCAATAGGTATCCGGAAAAGGCTTCTAGCTCCATGGGAGAAAGGAGAAGCAATTTAGTGCAAGAATCTGATTGTCAAAGTGTGGCAAGTGCAAACACCTATCAAAGTGTTAATGCTCCTGATAGATATGGCTATCTTGAAAGAGGAGAGGCTCTAATGATGAGGAGAGCAGTAACCACCATAATGGTACCTGATAAGGAGCCTACACAAAGGAAATCTCTTTTCAAAACCACTTGCAAGGCAGGATGAAAGGTATGCAAGGTTATGATAGACTCTGGATCCACTGAAAAATTTGTATCACTTGATATGGTAGAAAAACTTAAGCTTAGAAAGCTAACTCATCCTTACCCCTATCAGGCTTCATGGCTCACCCCAGGTCAGAAAGCAATGGTGGAAGAGAAGGATTGGGTGGAGTTTCAGATTGCATCTTACAAGGATATATTGCTATTTGACATAGCCAAGATGGATGCATGTCATCTCTTGCTTGGGAGACCATGGCAGTATGACTTGAAAGCTCATCATGATGGGTTGAGAAACACCTACTCAATCACCAAGGATGGTAAGGTGGTAGAACTTTTACCTCTGATAGAGGAAGAGATGGAATCAAAAGGGAAGGATACAAGAGTGTTGATGGTAGAAGGTAAATAGTTCATGAAGGAGATTGCAGAGAAAGATGCATTTTTCTATGCCCTCATGCCTAGCCCCAAGGTGACAAGGAAAGAGCAGTTTGCAAAAGAGAGAGAAGGAGGACAGAAGCACATAGACCCTGTAGTCAAACAGTTGCTTGATAAGAATCAAGGCATCATCTCAGATGGAATGCCAAGGTCCCTACCACTCGTAAGGGACATTGGTCATTGCATAGATCTGATCCCTGGATCTACTCTCCCAAACAAAAGAGACTACAAGCTCACTCCAGACTAGAATGTAGAAATGGCCAGGCAGATTAAAGATTTGTTTGAATCAGGATTGATTGGAAAAAGTCTAAGCCCATATGAAGTACCGACAGTCCTTGCATCAAAGAAAGAAGGCACTTGGAGGCTTTGTATAGACTCAAGAGCCATCAACAAGATAACCATAAGCTATAGGTTCCCAATCCCTAGAATAGAGGATTTACTTTATTGCTTGGGGAGTGCAAAGTATTTTACAAAAATGGATCTAAAAAGTGGATACCATCAGAATAGAATAAGGCCAGGGGATGAATGGAAAACAAATTTTAAAACCAATGAGGGGTTATATGAGTGGAAGGTCATACCATTTGGGTTGTCCAATGCCCCTAGTACCTTTATGAGGTTAATGAATGAAGTCTTGGTGGAATTCATAGGAAAATTTGTCATAGTATACCTAGATGATATCTTGATCTTCCTTCACACAAGTGAAAAGCGCCTTAAACACATAGATATGGTTCTCAGGAGGTTACATGAAGAGCAACTAATGATCAATTTAGATAAGTGTTGGTTCATGCAGGAGGAGATCATCTACTTGGGTTTCGTAATCTCACAAGGTGAGTTGAAAATGGACCAAGAGAAGGTGAGTGCTATACTATCTTGGCCTACACCTATAACTATGAATGATATCCGAAGTTTCCATGGTTTAGGAACTTTCTATAGGAAGTCCATAAGAGGATTTAGTCATGTTTGTGCACCCATGCTTGACACCATAAAGGGATGACAAAAGTGTGGGTTCAGTTGGACGAAGGAGGCAGATGATTCATTTGAGACATTGAAGAAGAAAGTTGCAGAACAACCAATCTTTGCCTTATCAAACTTCAACAAGATATTTAAGGTGGAATGTGATGCAAGCCACATGGCTATTGGAGCAGTGCTCAGACAGGAAGGAAGGCCTTTTTTTTTTTTTGGTGAAAAGCTAAATGATGCCAAGAAAAGATACTCACCTTATGACTTGGAGATCTATGCTCTAGTACAGTCTTTGAAAAAGTGGAGGTACTATTTATTGTCTAAGGAGTTTATATTTTTTACTGATAATCAGGCACTCAGTTTCATAAATAGCCAAGAGAAGTTAAACCACCGGCACATGAAGTGGGTAGAGACCTTGCAAGCCTTCACCTTCACCCTCAAACAGAAGAAGGGAGTTAAGAACAAAGTTGCAGATGCTTTGAGAATGAGGGTCTTGACTGTCAACCAAATCAAAATGGAGAGTGTTGGTATTGATTCCTTGAAGAGTATGTATGATGTTGATGAGGACTTTGGAGAGATATACAAGGTATGTGAAACCTTTGGTAAGAGATACCATATTGATTTTTCTAAATTTCTAATACAAGATGGATTGTTGTTCAAAGGAGTGCAGTTGTGTATTCCTAAGTGTTCCATGAGGTTGAATATTATTAGGGAGAAGCATTGTGGAGCTATGGTAGTTCATATTGGCCTTGACAAGACCTTAGACCTTGTGAATAGACATTATTTTTGGCCTAAATTATAGGCAGATGTAAGGAAGTTTGTGGAGACGTGTCATATGTCAGAAAGCCAAGGGGAAGTCTACAAATGCAGGTTTGTATTAGCCCTTACCCATCCCTTCTAGGCCATGGGAGAGCATAAGTATGGACTTTGTGTTGGGTCTTCCTAGGACAAGGAGAGGATTTGACAGTGTCTTTGTAGTGGTGGACAAGTTTAGTAAAATGGCTCATTTTTTAACCAGTAAGACTTCTTGTGATGCATCATATGTTGCAGACCTATTCTTCAAAGAGATAGTCTGGATACATGGATTGCCCCTAAACATTATTTCACACAGAGATGTGAACTTCATAGGTCACTTTTGGAGGACCCTTTGGAAGAATTTGGGGACTAACCTAGCTTTCTCATCAGTCTATCATCCTCAAACGGATGGGCAAACTGAAGTTGTCAATAGGTCATTGGGAAACCTATTAGTATGTTTGATAAGGAAACATGGAGAGAAGTGGGACAACATTTTGTCACAGGTAGAATTCTCATACAATGACACCATAAATAGGAGTATCGGGAAGTCTCCTTTCCAGATTGTATATGGCATCCACCCAAGGGGAGTGTTGGAGTTAAGAGATTTACCAAAAGAAAAGCCCATTAGTGCACATGGTAAAGCTTTTGCATCATCCATCAAAGAGGTGCATGACGAAGTCAAGTCTCACTTCCAACAATCTGTAGTGAAGTATAAGGCTCATGCTGATAAGAAGAAGAGAGATGTACAGTTTAGTGTTGGGGATTCGGTATGGGTACATTTGAAGAAGGAGAGACTCCCAGAAGGTTAATACACCAAACTCATGCAGAGGAAGATTGGACCATGTCAAATATTGAAGAAGTGTGGACAAAATGCCTATCAGATCCAACTTCCTCCTGATCTAGGATTATCACCCATTTTTAATGTGTGTTATCTTACACTATTCAAAGGCAGTGACAATGAAGGGGAGGAACCAATGCAAGTTGCAATAGACAGTGACATTCCAAGGCAGGAATCACTTAAGTTGAGAAAAGCGTTAGACACTAGAGTCACAAAGAAGACAAGGAACAAAGAGTAGATTGAGTACTTGGTCTCTTGGCAGGAAAAACCAGATTCTGAGGCGATTTGGATGACAAGTGAGAAAATATCTAATCATGGTGCAGATTTACAAACTTTGATCTCAAGTGGGCTTAAGATCTCTTCTCTCAGGGAGTATGGTGCAGGAGCACCTCATCAACAATATATTCATAACCCTAAGGATGGATATTGGGATCATTAGGGTGTCTTAAGAGTGTCTTGTGTTTCATGTATGCAAATAAACCCCACCATGTAAGCCCATGTCACCAATTAGGCAATTTGAGAAGCCAATTGGGACAATGTGGTCAATTGGGGTAGTAGATGGTTTAGATGTGTGTTTGATAGGTTTTTAGATATGTTTTATGTGTGTTTGGTTGATCCATGTATTTGGATTCCAACCTTAGGGAGTATGACAAATTTTTGTGCAAAATTGCAAAAATGCAACTTTTGAGTGCAAAAGTGCAACTTTTTCAAAATCGGTCAGGGGAAGCCTTTCAACGGCTCCAACCTACTCCAAATTTGGTGGGAAACCATTGGAGATTTTTATAAGCCTTTTAGGCATGATTCCAAAGGTGTTTGTTGTTTTAATTGGAGTTTGTGAAGTAATAATGCACAAAATACTTTAGTTTTCCCAGAAATCCTGAGTATGCAGGAGTTGAACGTGCCTGTACGGATTTATTTGAATCCCTCCATCCATGGAGTAGTTACGGGGATGAAATAGATTTCTTTTGGTGGTGATCTGAGGTCTTAACTATTATGGAGTAGAGAGAACCCTCCATTCTTCTGACTATAACCCAGAAATTGAGGGTTTGGAGAGGGTTTTGAACAAAAATGGTTGTATCTTGCATTCTAGTCCATTAGAAGACTCTTCCTTTGGAGGGATGCAGGATAAGCCTCTATAATTTAGTTTTTTCATGGTTTTTTGCAGGGGAAACTTTGTTGTGTGGAGAAAGGAGCAAGATTAGGTAGCCATCTCTATGTGACTACCTAGGACAAGATTTAGGACGATCATCATAAGTTGTCATAGCGGTGGATTCCAGGAATGCAACCCTGGAATTAGAGGTTTCTCACTATCCCCCACATGCCCATAAAGTTTATTTTTCATTTGGTGTACCAGTAAAGGGGGTTGTTTTGGACAATAGGGCTAATTGCCCCTATTAGGTCTCTTAGCCTTTAAAGGGAACAGACCTTGTAATTGAAGATCTCGCCAAACAATTTTGGGGATCAATACAACTTCCAAAAGGGTGTCTGAAATGGTATTTATTTTGTATAGGTGTGTGGAACATTTTTGAGTTAAGGTCCTTTCTATCGCGAAATAGGGCTACAAGCCTAGGGGGTAGATTTCCAAAGAAGATATAAGGAATTGGTGCCCAAAACAAAAACCAGGGTTTGAAAGAGTTCTTAGATGTCAAGTATTGACCAAATTCCAAATCTCTAAGAGTAAGAGTCACCGGTAAGGCATGTTTCAGGATTTGAAGCCTTTTACTCATCTTGAGTAGGCCCAAGCTTAGTGAATGTGTGTGTAGTTTCATCCAAGGTGTGGAGTCCTTCCTTGCAAGACCCTGAGGGGTCACTAGCCTAACCTTGTTTGGGCTTGTCCTTAGGAGTTTGGGTAGGTCTTTGCATCATAAGCATTACTGAGTGAATGTATATGCTCATACCAAATAAATATATATTTAGAATGTTGTTCCTTAAACTTAATTATGAAATTCAATCCTCTTTGGCTAAGTGGGAGTGTTAAGGAGGTAGCCTCATTCGGATTGAAGCAAGAAATATATATATATATATATATATATATATATATATATATATATATATATATTGAATGATAATAACATTAACATATTACCGACTGCTTACGGCAAATCAATGACTGTCATCGTTGTATTATCCGATGATTGTCAAAGTCGAAGTATTATTGTTAAGCCCGATAGTATCGAGCACAGTGAATGTTTTGGTACATAACTAATAACTAATGAACGATGACTAAATCATGCCCCTACGTAGACATGACCCTTCACCATTATACATATACAATGATATCGATGCTTATTGTGGATGATATCAATAATAGTGGAAATTTCATGATACAACAAGTAGTCGATAATATTCATCAGATGTTATTTGATAGAATCAAATATATATATCAGTGGTCAATATATACATATCAACGATCACATTGAAAGTTTGTTCTTACTATATAGTATTAGACTATTGTTTTTCTCTATCACTGATCCATATTCCTTAACAAGCATTAGGTAAGGTATCATTAGCAGGATCCGCTATGATATCCTCGTTATCAACAAGATCTTGGATATAATGTCTTAGCTTCATGCACTTAGTTGTTGCATGTCCCTTGACCCGATGGTAGTCACAATAATTGTTCTCCATATAACATGTTGGTTTTAGAGCAGAAGAGTCTAATGGTTGTGTCTGAGGATAAACAACCAAATTTGCATTAACCCTTTTCTAGAAAACAATCTCTAAGGGTTCGCCTACAGGTGTGAGATTGTTATTTTGTCTACCTTAGTTCCTTTGTTTTGGTTGACCTTGCAAGAGAAAAATGGGAGTGGTTTGGCAAGCCGCTTGCAGGACAAGAAGTGGGGGTGTAACCATGACCTAAACATGCTTGGTATATGTGATTCCATCACAAGTCACATTCTTGTTTTTGTTCCAATATTGGGACCGATCATTGTCGAGTTCGTCATTGTATTCTTTGTAATGTTTGATGACCCCTTTAGATATTTTTTCTATACCAACCCTTTTCTCACTAATGTCTTTAAAGGAATTTATACAATTCATTTGCATATTGTAAGTCATTTTTGGATGCAAGTTATCAATAAAGATGGTTACAAGGTGTCTCTCAAGGGCTTTATAGGAAAGACGTGTAGAGAGAGCCTGCCATTATTGCAAATAATTTGCAAGGCTCTTGCCTCCCTTCTATTTCACATTGCACAAATCAAGTAGCGTAAGCTCACTTTCAATGTTGTATGAGGATTGAGCTACAAACTTTTCAGGCAAGTCTGCGAAAGTGTTAACTATGTCATAAGGGAGTTTCAAGAACCATTCCAAAGATTCCCCCCCTAAACTCTTAGAGAACAATCGTAAGAGGTAGTTGTCTTTGTACACAACTTCTTGACAACCCATGTATAATTCTTTGACATGATTGATGGGGTCTTCTTTCCCTTTATATTTATCAAGTTTTGGAATATCAAAGCGCTTGGGAAAGGGAACCGTAGTGATGGACTTGTCGAACGGGTATGGAAAAAGTTCCTCCAACTTGAAGGTTTTCTTAGAGGTTCCCACACGTAGTTCTTTGAGAGTCATTTTCATTTCTTCCCACCTAGGATTGACAGGTTGTGGAGTTGGTACATCTATGGCATTGGATCCTGATACTACAAAGGGATCAGATGGAGGTAATGGGTAAATAGGTGGTTGATGTTGAGGATGTGCAGAGGGAAAAGCTTGTTGATAGACAAGAAAGGTTTGTGATTGATATGTGGGTTGTTTTTGTTGATGGGATGATAGTGATTGGTAAACAATTTCTTCTTGTGGATGATATTGGGAATAAGCAGATTGAGATTGCGACAAGATATAATGGTAAGTAGGTTCTGATGGTGGTGCGATATATGCTTGTTGAAAAACAAGTTGACAATGGACTTGATGGTGGGTTGGTTGTGGTTGGGGTTAATAACGTTGAGCTACAACCTGTGCAGATCTATCTTGGGTATGAGGCCCTGATGGATTGGGTGGTTGAAGGAAGGATTAGCTAGTGTATTATTGATGGATGTCAGTGCTACCTTGAGGTATATAAGTGTTCTGAGTGGAAACTATGTTGGTAGGCATGGCCAAATAATTAACATGGGCAAGTGTAGGAGCAGGTTGTTTTGAGGTTGATTGATTGGAAGGGGGGCAACGATAGCTTGAGTGTATTGTGAGGGAACTGTGGTGAGTTGACCTACTGACTGATGAGTGGGAACTCAATGTGCTTGCAATGTATCTTGGGAGAAATGAAAAGAGGTGGATTGGGAGCTTGGGTTGAATGGGGTATGTGTGAGGAATGAGGAGTCGTAGTGATTAGTTGTGAAGTGGATTGAGATGCAGAAGCGTGTTGGACAAGTAGACTCTAGATGATGGAAGCAAGAGGTGGGGGAACAATGGCAGATGAGCGAGGAGGGATCGTAAGTGGTTGATAAGGAATGATAGGCATAGTGTAAGTAGGCCATGCGAATGCCATGCCATATTGAAATGGAGATTCTGAGGATAATAGGAGAATATGCAGAAAAATATCTTTGGATTGTTGTAAAGAGGGAGGCAATGAGGTGTCGACAACAACTAGTGATGTGGGAGATTGTTGTGGAGTGGTGTGGACAAGAAGATCTATGTTCCTATCGATTGGGTGGATTGTGGTAGCGACACTAGGAGCTGAGTGGAAGAAGTACCAAGATCCATTATCTGTTGAATAATAGGCTCTTCACCCTACGAAATGGGGATTGTCGGTGTAACCTAAGGGGGTATGTATCTTGGTGGCAAAGGTTTACCTTGTTGTAATGGATTGGCCAGAATGGCCTCGCGATTGTTACCAATGATTTGACTATTCATGGTAGCGTTTCTAGCTTGGAAGTCTTCAAGAGATTGTGATGCAAGAATCTTAGGATGATCTACCCAAACTTCTTCAACATGGGTAGATTCAAATACAAACAGTGTGGGCATAGCACCCGACAAGGTGTAGAGGTAAGATTGTTGATCAATTTTCTTCTTTTGTGAATGATTTTGAGGACAAGACATGAAAGGGCTTGATGAAATAGAGATGATAAGTGGTGAATGCAAATGATAGATGGGAGAAGGGGGATATGCAACTAAGGATTATCAGACAACCAAATGTGAAGTGAAAAAGAACACCTAATTAGGACTGTGATGGACGGACTTGGTGTTGCCTAAGACAGACTAATAGACTTCAGTGATAAGAGAGATAATATTAGCCTAACCTCTAGGCCGAGGTGATATGGTAGAACATAAGCTGAGTGTTGGTTTCTAGGCAATGATTAGCCAAACAAACAAATAGGAAAATGATGATGGATTAAGATGTAGGTGGTACTCAACATGGAAAACTGATGTTAGATATGATGGGGATGATGCGACTATGATGAAGCAAAGATCGAGTAGGATGTGGGGGAAATCCTAAGACACACATTTCCACTAAGAGATACAATAGTTTTACTAGGATAGGACTATTTTGGAAAACCGTAAATCTACTAAACAACAAAACTAATCCACTAGACAAATATCGCTTGAAAAATTTAGCAAATCCACCGAAATACAGAGTGAATCTGCTAGATCAGGAATATTGGGAAAACTAGTAAATCTGCTAAGCAAAACCAAGATTGTTGGGAAAAATGGCAAATCTACTGAGCGACAGAGAAAATCTATTAATGAAGGACTATTGGCAAAACTAGAAGATTTTCTCTTCAACATATCTGCTAGGATAGGACTGTGGACAAAATTAGCAAATCCATTGACTGAGAGAATGAATCTGCTAGACCAGGATTGAGCTTGTTTTTGGCAAAAGGACTGAGAAAAATGTTGAAAACAATAATACAAAACAACCGACTTGGACTGGATTGATGTAGGTGATTCATTGGATATCCACAAGAATACACGCCAGAAATGCTAACAACCTAGCTAGACAAGTAGGAATACCTACTGTAGACACCTAAAATGGTTTTGTCTAACTAAATAAATATTTTTTTATTTAATTATTTTATCCTAAGTCTTCTATTAATTAAATAAATATTTATTTATTTAATTAATTCATTAATCCTCTTCTAAGCATTTCCTCATTTAAATAAATACTTTTATTTATTTAAATTATCATTTTCCTAAATTAAATAAATATTTTATTTATTTAATTGATCCCACTTCCTTTATTAATTAAAAAAAATTGTATTTATTTAATTAATTCATTAGCTTTTTCTACCAATGACACGTGTCATTCATCTCTTAATTCTTCTCTTACCTACCCCTTTATCATTTTATTATTTCCTTTGCCTACCCTTTAATCCTAGTCGGCCATTTATCTTTACACCTCTTAATCTTATCCGTCCATTTCTTACAGTGTTCTCTATATAAGAGGATTCTTCCTTCATTATCAACCCTTTTACCTAATCAGTGTAATATAATCTCTTATGCAATCAAGCCTTCTTGCAATCAAGCTATCAACCACATTTTCGTTCTTTGTTGAGCTCTTCTGTACAAATAAAAATCTAAGAGCAAATATATGAAACAAGATCAATGGAGATAGGAGACAATGGAGATTGAAACCCTACTAGACATGTGAATGGTATATATTGCTTTATTTTGTTGATTTGCATGATCTTAGGTATCTTCATTTGTGTATGGTGGATTATTTTCATTGTTAGGCTAAGGTTTTGTGGTTGGATCTTTGTTAGTCTTTCAATATTATTGTTTTCATAATCCATTTTCACCATATACACCTACTACACTAGGCCCACAAAGTAAGCACTAATACCATAAAGGGTGGATAGCTAGAGCTTCAGGCCTATAAAGAGATTTCCATTCACTCTCTCTCGAGGAGGCTAGATAAGCCCAACCAAGATATTCGTATTTCAACCCAAATAAGTACAATATAGTGTAGTAAGAGTCTTTTATCTAGGCTGATACAAGCAACTAAGGGCATCCTCTATATATGATAGGTACGTGAGGCACATCCATGAACACCACTATGTCACAAGTGTGGGTCAAGAAGGTCAGTTAAGCCCTTCAGACCAGTCTTGCACCCTTATCTTGGTATCACCCAAGCTTCGAGATTTCATTAAACATGACATGAGATGGATTGAGCTACAACTTTATTTCCCACCCCTTTATATATCCTATCGGTATGCATGGTTGAGGTCATCCTTTGGTGTGATAAAATCCCCAAACAGACCTCCTATCAAAAATAAAAAGGAGCTTGTGTGTGTTTCTCTTATACCCAAGATCCGCAAAGGCGAAGGGAGGGGATACGCACACACTAACTCGGGAAACAAAATTGTGCAAGTGCACCAGAGACAATAGACAATCATTCATTCCCTTAGAAAATTCAAGTGTGCCTAAATTAGTGAGAAAATGATTGTCGTCTTTCACCACATCCTACAATAGATTCCTTAGTAGTTTTGATCTATGTCCCCTCTTTTTGATGTTTTGGTCTTGTTAGGATAAGGTATTAGTAGTTTTTAGAGGGGTCTTTGACAATTAGAGGAAGTTGCAAAGGAAAATTTACTCAATCACACAGTCACACGTCAGCAAATTAGTTGAAACAATCAAGCGGGAAATAAAAGTGGTTTGCAAATCCGCTAATTAATAAACCTTATATGCTGGAATAGTGCAAATCTGCCAAAGGGCAGAGCATATCCACTAACACAGTTCCCAACTTTCTTTATGCAAAGTTGATCCGTCTTTATGTAGAGAAAACCTACTAAAATATTTGGCATATCCGCTAAAACACAAGCATATCTACGAATTCAAGTAAATGATTCACTAAAATAGGTGTGTTTTTGCCAGAAGTACTTGCAAGTTTGTTGGTTTATGAATTTTTTACTTTATGCAATCTTTATGGTGAATCCGCAAAACATATATCCGCTAAAATGTTTAAGCATATATGCTAAAACATGGAGTGAATCCACAAAACATCAAGATAGGACAAAAAAGGATGTTAAACAACACAAATAAAGGAAAATAAATAAAAACTGAAATGTTGTTAAACCTTCCTTTTGATGCAACGATGTGTCCTTTGATTCTTGATTGGATGTGTGCTCAAAAATATGGCGTCATAACAATATGATAGCACCAAAATTTCTCAAGATTGTATGAAGATAGTATATGTGCTCAAGGATAGTATATTCAAGTGTTGCATAATGAGGGAATGAGAATTATTTTTGGTTAAGTGTTGAAATTGGGGAATGAAGCGCTAGGACCAAAAGTAGAGATACAAGGGACGACATGGCTTAGGGTTCTCATACTCAATGTGAGGTTGACAAAATTCAACATGTGAGAAAATGAGAGGCCAAGTGGTTGGGGAAGAATGTAAGGAAGATTTACCATAAAGGCATTTCTTGTCCTCACACTCCAAGGTATTTTGGGGAAAGGAATAAAGGAATTATTTATTCCTTGGAGAAGACAAAATTGGAAGAAGAGGTACTTAGCATATAAGGTTGACTTTGGGGGCTAATCTTTGGGATTATAAATGTGCATATGTTTAGGGTATATGATTATAAAAATAATCAAAGATTAGGAGGCAGTGGCAAAAGTAAGAGGATGGAGAGAGAATGAGCGGAGGGAATTAAAATTCAATTTAATTCCAAGTGTGGAGGAAGAGAGAATAAATTAAACTAATAAGAAGATTTATTTAATTTAATGGAAGGTTTATGAATTAATCCATTTTGGAGCAAAAGGGAGAGACGAATATTTGATTAAATAAATATGAAATTTATTTAATCAAATGAGATCAAAAGGTTAGCTAGCTCAATTAATTAAATTAATTTAACCAAGTTCATAGAAGGAATGGGAGATAATTAAATTAATTAATTAATTAATGTCTATATTTTGGATAGGAGGGAATAATGGGAGTTAATTTGATCAAATTTAGATATTTACACTTTGTTCAAAGTGTATTTACACAAAGAACAGAGACAAGTTCCTTAATTTTAAACTCTCTACCGATGATTTCAGCTATATTATTTGTGACTCAAGTATTACATAGATTTTAATATATGAAAGTCAAATAAGATAACCAAACATAATAGTACTTTTGGTAGTCTTGTGAATAACTTATTGTTATAACTATGGGTAAAGAGATGTTATCCTAAATGGTTGATAACATTTTTAGCATAACTTGAAAATGGATTTCTCGTAATTACAAGCCTAAAAGTAGAAGTGATTTCATTCTACATATAGAGGTTTGTTATAGCTTTCTCTTGCTCTTGTGTTGTTTTAAACTTATGTCTAAAAATATATTTAGATTTTAAGAATTAATAGCATTTTTCACAAAATTTGAGAACAATCTTCTTCTAATTAAAGTCTAAAGAAGATAGAGATTGTTTCAATTTAAAATTTGGAGGCCAGATATGAGTTCCATCAAAATACTATGTTCTAAAGTTTAATATGCTAACTAGTTTAATTTTAAACCTATAGTTAAAGAGGGAATGAAATTATATAAATTATTTAAATTTTCTCGTACAACATAAAAGTAGGCTTCTGATCAATACAAAGCTTAACTGCATTCTCTATTATTTTCAAAAAATTATTTTACTTTGAAAGGGGATTAAGGATTTAGAAGCAATCATCCAAAAGAATAGTTATTCTGGTGCAGGGCACCTAGACCTGATTTTCTTGTTTTATGCAATGTAATAAGGATGAATGTTAATCATCCAGTTGATAGTTGATCCTTTTGTGTGGTCAAGGAAATCTAAGGTCATTCTATAAACCTTGAGTTAACCTTAGTCCACTAGGATCCTTCTAGGTCCAATACGACATTTTCTCATATTGATGAGTTTTGGCATTAGGAGGTAGATTTCTGATGTTTTGTAGTCATTTAGAAGTTTGAAATCATTTAGGAGTCCTAGAATGCAAAAATGCAAAAAATGCAAAAGTTGCACTTGACAACTTTTTCAAAAAATGGTTAAATGTTCGTTCCAATGGTTCTAACCCCCATGTTTCGGTTGAGTCTGTTTGGCAAGCCTATTTTAGGCTCTCACATCGATTCCCAAAAGGTTAGAGCAGTTTTGATGTAAAAGAGATCAATTTTTCTGGAATAAACACAGATTTCTGAGTATTCACGCACTTGTACGGCTGTTGTACGGATTGGGAGGTCTGAACCAGATCCATGATTGCATAGACAAGGGAGATACCTTTCAAATGAGCCTAGTCTGAGTGAATTTGGAGTTGTATGGTGGAAGTAATCGGATTTTTTCTGAAAATTGTCTTAAACCCTAGGGTTTTAGGGGTTTTGACACTAAATGGGCTATATCTTGAATTCCCAAAGGTAATAACTCATGCCCCTTTGGGATTTGCAAGGTGTAGACTTGTATTTTATGATTTCAAATGCTCAGGGTCTGGAAGGGACGTCCTCAAGGTCCATGATCATATTTTAGGTTGAATATCTTCATGTATTCAACCTGCAGATTGGTGAATGGAGATAGCAGTCAAGGACAGCAGCAAGGGAGTGGGTAAAAACCATTGAGTTTTGTCTCAGAGAGGTGGATACACCTTCCCAAACCACTGCCTCAGTCTCATGAACCAATCATCAAACTTGTGCTTGTGTTCCACGCTTAACTTGGCCAATTAGGCCTATGAGCCTTGTAGGGTTTGGCGGTTCAAGAGTGGGTTGAGGCTCTGCCCTCTTGGGAGTTGTGTGGTCACCTTGTAGAGGTTCTAAAACCTTCAAAACAGTATCAGGTTGTTTGAGAAATTGGTCCTTTGTTACCCGATTTTTAGTTGTGAGACCTAATAGCCTAGTAGGTCTAATAAGTGGATTTGGTGTCATGAGGTTTGGGGAATCAAACTAGTGGGTGATTCTTGGTTGTTTAGGGTCCTTAAGGGTGTCCCTACTGTTGTTTTGGATCAGAGGACAGATTTGTATCATTTGCCCTATTTGAGTCTTATTAGGGGATTGAGTCTCTGAAGCAACTTTTGTGTCTAAGTTGAGTAACCCATAAGGGATTGGGTGTGGCCTTGTATAGGTCTTAAGGTTGTGTGAGGGTGGTCCTTCACACCCTTATCAAGAGTGGGTAAGGTTGACTAGGTTGGAAGAGTCACCTTTTGAGTCTGGTAGACTGTGAGCCCATTGTGATACTTCCTGAAGTGCTCTCTGCATCATATTCCCTTGAAAAATATTCTTAAAATTTTAAAATTGAAAGAACCCCGTACCATTCATAATTATATCTAAAATATCTTCTTAAATTGGAGAAAAGGAACCATTTTATATCTCAAGAATAGTCACCCCATTTACACAATTGAAAGAATCTATAAGGAATCTATCTCTCAAAGAGATACAACTAACTAAATTCTTCTCATGCTTCCCTTTGTCTTCTTTAACTTTAAAATTTTGAAATGCAAATTTTAGAATCTCCCTCTCTACTTTGAGTTGGCCTTATATCACATGTTTCTAACCTAACAATTGATATGAGTGATCAATAAAATGAGCAAGTTTTTAAATAGCTTGATTCTATAGTCAATTTCTAAATCACCATTGCAACAAATTTCACCAATACAATAAATAATGAAATGTATAAAACACAATATTAAAAAAATTAAAAAGTGCAATTTAAAAACTCATTTAATTCATTAGTATTACTCATAGGCTATTTGACTTAATATATAAGTCAAATGGAAGTGCATTGAAGAAACAAAGATATTATGCCAACTTTTAGTACTAGATGTCTATTTGAAATAAAATTAAGAGTTGGAGTTCCCTTGCAAAAAATCTTTATTTCTCTTATATTATGAGATTTGACAATATCCTTACAATTTTAGGAGAGAGGGTATTTCCTTGGATCAAATCTTTGTTCCTCTTGTATTGTGACACTTGACAATATCTTATTCCTTAAACTCTGATAGTCATTCTTCTCCTTTTTGGCATCACAAATAGTTTTTATTGTCTCATGTTTTACTACTACACTAAACAAACCATTAGATGCATATTTAGGAGATTGTTCAATTCCATGAATAATCTTATGTTTCGCAAGCGTAATCAAATGCAATCACAAGGGTTTATTTTTTATTGGCAATCTATATTGTTCAATTCCATGAATAATCTTGTGTGCCTTGATTAAGCTTATTGAAGTATTGATATTGCATCTAATCAAGTTTTGAAATAGAGACTTTTTTATCATATTAATTCACCCTTCCTACCTCCCCCCACCCTCTTAGTATAATCAAGTGCTCTTCAATTGGTATCAAAGCAAGTTCCTTCAGATTTATCCTAAACACTCAAAGTTAGATCTATAAGAGCACTAATGGTCATGCAAGAAGGACACATTCTCATCAAACAAGGCACAATTCTTTGATGGGTCAAATTATTCCTCTTGGAGCATAATGATGGAGACCTACTTGAATGACCCAGTATATGATGTTTGACAATTGGTGGTAAGTGGATACACACCTTCATCAACTCCCCGAATAGATCAAGTCAAAAAGAAGGAAAGTGAGAACAATGTTAAAGCCAACCATGGGATTTTATATTGGTTATTTGAATCTAAGTTCGTGAAGGTTATGCATTGCAAATCAACTAAAGACTTGTGGGATAAGTTATAAAAATCTATGGATATGTTAAAGGGAATTAGGCAAAGCTTCAAACCCACCAAAAGCAATTTGAAAGTCTCAAGATGAAAGAAGAGGTGAACATAGCCTCTTGTTTGCTTCATGTAGATGAGATCATAAATACAATCAAAGGACTTGGTGAAGAAGTTGATGAAGCTATAGTTGTTCAAAAGATTCTAAGATATTTACCCTTAAGATTTGACTCCAAAGTCTCATCAATTGAAGAAATGAAGGATCTAGATAACTTGACAAAGGAAGAGTTGCATGATATCTTCACTGCCTATGAAATGAAGATTGAAGACAAGGATCACAAAAGGAGGAAACATTTAAAGAATTAAGAAAGGGAAATAACAAAGTATGCAAATCAAGTGAGAGATCATGTAAAAAATAGATGAAGAAGAAGCTCTTTTCATGAGAAATATCAAGGTAGGTTGCCATTTAAATACTTTATGTAAAAAAATTGACACTTCACTTCTAAATGTCCATAGGATAAAAGTGAAAGTGGCAAGGATGAAGAGGTACATCACATAAACAAAGGGAGAAAGCATCATCAAAAGAAGATCCAAAAGTATAGTCAATATCAAAAGAACTCTAAAAAATACAAGAAGAGTTTCTATTCAAAGAAGAACGGTAGCTCATTGGAAGAAAGCAATGAAGAAGGTTCAAGCGGTGATGGAGAAGAAATACTCTTCATGAAAATGGAAGTGGAAAATGATAAAAATGAAGAGGAAGGAGAAAAGGAGTTCTCTCATGAAAAATAGGAAGTAGATCTTGAGGAAGAACATCGCTATGCTTATAGAGAAAACAAGAAGCTAAAGAAAATGATTTCAAAACAAAAGGTATGAATTCAAAAAGTTTGTGAAGCTCGAGAAAAACAGATAAAATAATTGAAGATCTAAAAGTTCACTTAAAAGAGGCAAAACAAACTGAGGAGGTTATAAGAGATTAGTTTAAGGCCAAGGAATCCGAACCTAAAAAATTGGAGCTTGAAGTTGTCTCCTTAATAAAGGAATTGGAGAAATTTTACGCAATTAAATCAAACCTTAAAGTTTGACAAAAGCACCAAAAGATTGGATAAAATCATTAATTCACGAAGATCACCATTTGTTAAGAAAGGTCTTGGTTTTGTTGAAGATCAAAAGAGGCTAAAAGTTCTAAGAGTACAACTCTACCATAAAAGAAAAATGAAGAAAAGCTAAAAAACCTACATCAAGACTCTCAAGAATTCAACCAACGATGACAAAAAAAGGAAAAGATCAAGGAGAATAATATAGTCCCACAAAGGAAAAATCAACCTCCAAAGGTAAATAATGACAATTTCAGAAGGCCCTTTCATAAAAAACAATTGGATATATCACAAAATTCCATTATTCCTTTAATGGATATTATATTTCATGCAATTATTTTGGTCACAAAGCAGTAGACTATAGAATTTGTGCAAGGGATAATCCTACTTACACCAAAAAAAATTTCAATTCATTAACTCCTCTAATGGATTATAACATTATATGCTACAAATGCAACAATTTTGGGCATAAAATGTTTTTGCAGAACTATTTTTGTTGAACCTTTGAGACAACACAAGAAGGAGAATGTTCTTGACAAAAGTAAGGATGAATCAACTAAGGTTTGTAAAAAGAAGAAGCGGGAGAAAGAAGAGAAAGAAGAGTCCATGCTTGTTCAAACAACTCTACATGCACCAAATAAAAGAGATAGATGGTATGTTTATAGTAGTTTCTCAAGGCACATAACAAGTGACAAAAGAAAATTCATTACTCTTTAACAAGCAGATGAAAGGACAATGAAATTTGGAGACAATACTAAGAAAAAAATAGAAGGAAAAGGGACTCTTAGTCTAGACAATAGAAAAACAAAAAGTGAGAATCTCCTTTATGTTAAAGGGTTGAAGCAAAATCTCCTAAATTTAAGTCAACTATGTCATCAAGGACACATTGTTACTATAAAGTGGAAAATTTGAGGCTTTAGCAAATTTCCCACATCGAAGGGCGAAATCACTAAACCAATTTTCACTTGAAGGACTTTACATTCAAAAGAGGGGATGAATCTACTAGATCCAATCCTAAAATGATACAAGGTCTAAATACTAAGTAGATTGATTGTGTTTGGAATGAGTTTGACCTTCTTTTGTAAGTTGAATAAGTAAAGGGTTGAAATTGAAAACAAAATAAGTGGAAGAAGTGAGCTACATATTCAAGATTTCATCGTGCACCTCAATCTGAGAAGTTTGGGATGATTCGAAGCTGCTCTGCGAAATATTCCAAAAGCTGCAGGGATTGTGTGTTCGGACCAAGTCACCCCCAACTTGCTCCTCTGAACTTTCCCCACGTCGAAAAGGGTTTTTCCATCCCTACAAATAAAGCTTAATTCTAGAAGTACAGTTGCACACCTACTTCATGCACACAAAAAGAAGAAGAAATAGGTTGGTAATACGGTTTTTCCTAAGTCAAACCCCGATTTGGAATCAACCTTGAAAGAAATACTGCAAATACTTGAAATAAGTGATGGAAAGGTATACCTTCAGATTTGCAATAGATGATGATAATGCTTTTCTTCTTAGATGTAATCACATATGTTGTATGAAATGGCATGAACATGACAAAACCCTAACACACACACATGCTTGCAAATGGATGAAGTAATGTTGCTCCAATGGATAGATGAAGAATATGCAACCTTGAGGAATGCTTGAATGTAGTCTCTTTGCTATCTCCACTTGGTCATGCTATTTATCTATATGCTCAAATGAGAGAGGAAACTATCTAATATACTTGTTTGTCGTCAATTGTTTAATTTTTTGACATAGGCCGACATGGGGAAGTAATTTCCCGCTCATATTTGAGATAGGGCCTAGGGGTCAAAATAGGTCCTGATTAGGGAGGACCAAGGCATGGCGCCCTGGTCCTGCCCTAATTTAGGCCAAGGACAAGGGTTTGTGCAAGTTTAAGATAGAAAAATGAAGTTTGATTGCATAGGGGAGGCATAAACGGGTTCCGATCAACCATGGGGACGAGACCAGTAAGGTGAGGGCCCAAAATGCGGTCAAAATTGCAAGGGGTGCAATTTTAGGACGCTACAATTACATTTCTTGCTAGAGGATGTGAAATCAAGAAAGATGAAAAAATGATAGCAAATGCTTACGAAACATCCACTAGTCTTTACATCCTCAATGAAATCAATAGCGAAAGATGTTACATGGGGTGAGAAGACAATAGTTGGCTATGGCATAGAAGATTGAGGCACTTAAACTTCGATGATCTTATCAAGATCTACCATAAGGAATCAGTGAGAGACATGCCAAAGATTTTAAAGCCCAAAAATATCACTTGTAAGAAATATTAACTTGGGAAGCAAACTAAAGCAAATTTTCAATCAAAGGAACACTCGGCATCAAAACCATTAGAGTTCATATATATAGATATTTGTTGTCCAACCAAAACAAGAAGCATGCAAGCAAAAGGGTATTTTATGCTATTAATTAATGATTACTCTAGAATGACTTGGGTTACCTTTTTGAAAGAAAAATTTAAAGCTCTCGATAAGTTTAAAGCATTCAAAAAATTAGTAGAAAATGAATTAGGCTTGAAGATAAAATGTCTTAGATCAAATAGAGGAGGAGAATTTTTCTCAAATGAATTTGAAGAATACTACGAAAGGCATGAAATAAACAAACAAAATTTGGTTGCAAGAACTCCAAAACAAAATGGAGTAGTTGAGAGAAATAACAAATTACTCCAAGAATTGTCTAGAGCTATCTTAAATAAATCATAGCTAATTCATCCTTTTTGGAGGGATGCGGTTCACACAATAGTTTACATTTTGAATCATGCACAAATCAAAGTAAATGATAGAAAAACACCACATGGGTTATGGAAAGGGAGACCTGCAATAGTTAAGTAAGGAGACATGAAAAATATCTAGGCAAGTTTCATGCTAGAGCTAATGAAGGAATATTCCTTGGCTACTCTACAAGAAGTAAAGCTTACAAATGCTACAAAAAGAGGCTACATAAGATCGTTGAAAGTGGAGAACTGAAAGTTGATGAAGGAAGACACTATAAAGAAGAAGTTTGCAAAGAAGAAGAAATAAAGGATGAAACTGAGAAATAAAAGGTTGAGCAAGACAACCAAAAGACACCACCAAAAGCACTACCGAAGACTTCATCTAAATTTGTCCAAAAGAATCATCCAAAAGACTTGATCATTGGGGGAAAATATACAAAGATTCAAACAAGAAGGAAATTTGCTAACACGACAAAACATGCACATTTTTGCTTCATTTCCAAACTCGAACCAAAGAATTTTTCCGAAGCAAATGAAGACAACCACAAGATCAAGGCTATAGAGGAAGAATTAGATCAAATAGAGAAGAATGAAACTTGGGAACTTGTCCCAAGACCTAAAGAGAAGAACATCATTGGAACCAAGTGGGTTTTTTGAAACAAGATAAATGAAGATGGAAAAGTCATAAGGAACAAGGTGAGACTTATGTCCAAAGGCTATGCACAAGTCAAAGGAGTAGACTTCAAAGAAACATTTGCCCCTATTGCACAATTAGAGGCAATCAGCATGTTCTTAGCTCTTGCAAGTTTCAAGAATTTCAAAGTGTATCAGATGGACGTAAAATAAACTTTTCCAAATAGAAATATGGAAGAGGAAGTGTATATTGAACAACCAGAATAATTCATTTTGTTAGAGAGTAAGGATTATGTTTGTAAACTAAAGAAGCTTCTTTGTAGACTAAAGCAAGCCCTCAAAGCTTGGTATTCGACATTGGACAAATATCTTTAAGTGCAGGGCTTCAAAAGAGGAATTGCGGATAGTAATTTATATATTAAGAATGAAGGAGATAATTTGTTGATTGTTGTCGTTGTTGGTATTTTGAATATGATGAAATGGTTTTGTCATTGATGTCGACACCTGTCAACACTTATCAGCATTTGGAGACTTTGGTTATGTTCACCGGCAAGACAAAGACTTATGCAAAACACTGGTATTTGGTTCACTGGAAGATTATATTGTTCACCGGCACTTGGAAAGACTTGGAAACTACTTGGTTATGTCAAAGACATTATTCTATCACTTTGTTTTGGCGATTTGGTTAACTGTTTATTTGGGCTTGCATATTTGTTGTTACCGGCAAATAGGTCCAGGATAAGCACCGGTAGAGTTATCTACTCCAGATCGGCACAACATGTTATGGAGATGATTTATTATTATTGTAAATGCATTGAGCCGACATCATGCATCAGATATTGATTTGTTTGTAATTGATTTTATTGTAATATCTTTTAGTGAGCAAACCTATTCAATTGGTCTTAGGTTATGGTATATATGTAAGATCTTATTTGCACGATCGAATATAGGAATAGGATTGTGAACGTGAAAAGGATTGCAATAAGGTATTTGCAAAAATAAGCAGAGCTATACACTCAGACATCATTTCAAGGTTGAAGGAGGATTTTGTGAAGGCAATCAGAACTACACCGGTACTAAATCTAGCATATGAAGATGCTATTTTGTGCACTACATAATCATTGGATTTAACCATCCAATTGTAGTCAGTGTGACTCTCATTTTGTTATTGAGCAGTGAGCTCTAGGCAGCTGGCCTTTCTGCATGTGCAGAATCCATATTGTAAACACATACTATCTGCAGTAGTATCATTTGATTGTGGGTAAGGTTTCCCACCGTGTTTTTCCCCTTACAGGGTTTCCACATACAAACATTGGTGTTATGTGTTGTGGATGTTATTGTCTTTATGTTTCATACATTAATTTTTACCGGTACTGCAATTAACTGTTAAGACTGTCTACCGGCATAAAGTTTGGTTTACTGGTATTAAGCATTAAGTTTTGATTAAGTTAATTTTGGTTGAATTTATTGGACAACTGATTCACCCCCCCCCCCCCCTTCCCCTCTCAGTTGTCTCTGGGACCTAACAATTGGTATCAGAGCTTAGTCCTCTTTTTGCATAAGTTTAACAGCTTGAGGAGATTCAATGTCTTATAACTATTTCAGGAAGGACAGTCTGAAACTTGATGGAACTAACTATGGCATATGGAAGATCAGGATAGAGACACACTTCAATTGCATTGGAAAGGATATATGGGAAGTTACAAAGAATGGTTATACTGCTCCTACTCCCGGTCAGCCTAATCCACCAACCTTGGGAAAACATGAGGAAAATGATTGTAAAGCAAGAGAAGCACTTTTGAGCGCATTGTTAGATCAGCAAGTCATGGGATTATCAGATAGATCTACTGCTAAAGTTATTTGGGACAAACTAGAAACATTGAATGAAGGAGATTCCACAATCAAAATTGCAAAACATGAATGCTTTCGAGTCAGGTATGAAAGTCTGAAAATGGAAGAAGATGAAAAAAATTTTGTTTTTATGGAAAGAGTAAACGAAATTGTTTTGGGTATACAATGTTGTGGAGGAACCTTAAGTGAAGATGAGATTGTTTCTAAAGTTTTAAGAGCTTTGCCATCGGCATATAAAATGAAAGTTACTACTATAAATGGATTAAGAACAATGCCTAATGCATCAGTATCTAGAGACACTTTGGTTGGAAAACTTTCAGCCTTTGAGCTTGAGGAATTTGGTCATGTTACTACTATCAAAACAGATCTAGCTTTTAAGGCATTATCATCAACTTCAATAGCTTCATCATCATTATCTGATAAATCTGATTGGAAAGCCTTCTATGCAAGAGAACTTGAAGAAAGCAGAAGAGAAAATGAAGAACTTGAAGAACTTCAAGCACTATTTGCAAGGAAAATGCCTAAAGGTCCAATTGGAAGTAAGTATGAAGGTAAAGAACCCTTTAAAAGTTTTAACTGTAATAAGATTGGTCATATGGCATCTAGATGTCTTGATAGACATGCAAGATTAAGAGAAGAAGTTAAAAGAACATATAAGCCCAACCCTGACTATCAGAAATACAAATTCAAGAAGAACAGAGACAAATGTTGTTATTATGTTGATGAAGGAGTTACTGATAATTCTGATGAAGATCCAGCAGACAATAGATGGACTTTTGTTGCTATAATAGAAGATCAACCGGCACCTACTGTTCAACTGGTAGAGCAGGCCTTGGCAGCTAAAGTTGAAGATAAGGATAAATGGATTATTGATTCAGGATGTTCACATCATATGACTGGAGATAAGAATAAATTTTTAACCTTTTAGGATTACAATGGAGGTCTAGTAAGATTTGGAGATGATAAAGCTTGTCCGATCAAAGGAAAAGGCACTATATCCTTTGATGGTAAGCACAATACTGATAATGTTTACTATGTTGAAGGTTTGAAGCATAATCTTTTGAGTGTTGGTCAATTAGTTGAGAAAGGATTTCAGTTACAATTCAAGAATGGTAAATGCAAAATCTTAAACAGAACTGGTCTGGAAATTGCAACCGGTAATCAGACAAGAGGTAATATCTTTCATTTGAACAACAATGAGAAAGCATGTTTGATTGCGCATATTGATGAAAGTTGGTTATGGCATAAAAGAGTTTGTCATGTAAATTTTGATTGCATTGTAAAAATCAGTACTACCAAGGCAGTTAGAGATTTACCTTAGATTGTTAAACCTCACAATCCGGTATGTAAGGAATGTCAATTTGGAAAGCAAGTTAGAGCAACTTTCAAGAGTATTCTGAAGAAGTCTAAAAATGTTCTTGATTTAATTCATACTGATTTATGTGATCCAGCAAGAACTAGAAGTATACAAGGAGATAGATACTTTATGCTAATCATTGATGACTATTCTAGAATGTGTTGGATTACTTTTCTCAGAAAAAAATCCGAAGCATTTGGAAAATTCAAACTATTCAAGGTGATGGTAGAAAATGAAACCGGCAAGAAAATCAAATGTCTGAGATCAAATCAAGGAGGTGAGTTCACATCTAAGGAATTTAATGCATTCTGTGAAGTGAATGGGATCAGAAGACAGTTGTCAGCACCCCGGACACCCCAGCAGAATGGAGTTGTGGAAAGAAAAAACAAAACTATCTTAAATGCAGCCAAAAGTATGATATCAGAAACAAATATACCTCATATGTACTGGAGAGAAGCGGTCAATACAGTTGTTTTTACATTCAACAGAGTTCACATCAGAGGAGAAACCGGTAAGACCTCACATGAACTATGGTTTGGTAATACTCCTACTCTTAAATATTTCAAAATGTTTGGAAGTAAATGTTATATTAGAAGAGATGAGTATATAGGCAAATCTGATCCTATAAGTGATGAAGGAATATTTCTTGGTTATTCATCTAAGAGCAAGGCATATAGATGTTTTAACAAAAGATTGCAAAAAATTGTTGAGAGTGCAAATGTGAAGATTGATGAACAATTTAGAGGAAATTCAAGGTACATAGACTCTGAACCGGCAATAGAGATAATCACAAATGAACCTATCATGAACACACCGGTATAGAATGGTGATCCAGTTACACCAGCATCATCTGGAGATTCAACAGTCACTGAGGAACAACGGCAAGTAAAAACACCCTGGTATGTAAGATTGAATCATTCTGAAGATCAGATAATTGGAAACAAATTTCAAGGAGCTATGACTAGAGGAAGATTGGCAAATGAGGAGGTATTTCTTATTTCTCAAATTGAACCTACATCAATTAATGAGGCATGTGAAGATAAATATTGGATTAAAGCAATGGAAGATGAATTGGAACAAATAGAAAGGAATAACACTTGGTCATTACTTTCTGGGCCTAAAGACAAAAATGTAATTGGAACTAAATGGGTTTTTAGAAATAAACTTAATGAAGATGGCATGGTAATCAGAAACAAAGCAAGATTGGTGTGTAAGGGATATTCTCATAAAAAAGGAATTGATTGCAATGAAACTTTTGCACTGGTAGTTAGAATTGAGGCAGTAAGACTTTTATTGGCTTTTGCAACACACAAAAACTATAAAGTATATCAAATGGATGTTAAATGTGCATTTCTGAATGGAGATCTTGAAGAAAAAGTTTACATTGAACAACCTGATGGATTTTCTTTGACAGATAACAAAGACATGGTTTGCAGGTTAGGAAAACTTTATATGGATTAAAACAAGCTCCTAGAGCTTTGTATGCAAGATTGGACAAATATCTTTTGAAGCTTGGTTACACAAAAGGTAATGTAGACAAAAATCTATACTACAAAGTAACTAATGATGACATCTTGGTTACTGAATTTTTTGTTGATGATATACTCTTTGGAGGACAAGATGGTTTGTGTAAAGACTTTTCTAACAAAATGCAGCAAGAATTTAAAATGTCTATGATAGGAGAGATAAAATTCTTTTTAGGATTGCAGATTTCACAGTTTGATAAAGGTATATTCCTATGTCAATCTAAGTACTTGAAGGAATTACTAAAGAAATTTGGCATGGAAAATTGTAAACCGGTAAGCACACCTATGACTACAAATGATAAATTATCTTTGAAGGATCAATCTACACCTGTTAATCTGACTAGATACAAATCTATGATAGGAGGTTTACTGTATCTGACACAAACAAGACCTAATATTATCAATGCAGTATGTATTTTTTCAAGATTTTAGAGTAATCCTAAAGAAAATCATGAATCAACAGTGAAAAGGATTTTCCAGTACCTACAAGGCACTACAAATCTTGGTTTATGGTATCCTAGAGGTGAAAATTTTGACTTATGTGCATACACAGATGCTAACTGGGCAAGAGATTTGGATGACAGAAAAAACACCACCAGTGGAGCATTTTTTCTTGGCAGTAGACTAATTTCATGGTTGAGCAAGAAACAGAGTTGTACAAGTTTATCAACATCAGAATCAGAATATGTTGCAGCAGCAACTAATTGTACACAGGTATTATGGATCAAACAAATGTTGAAGGACATAAAGGTAAATTGCAAGGAACCTATAACTTTTTACTGTGACAATACAGCAGCAATTGATATATCAAAGAACCCGGTACTTCACTCTAAAACTAAATATGTTTCTATCAAACTAAACTTTCTAAAGGAGAATATTGAAGCAAAAGAAATGAAATTGGTTTATGTGAATACTAAATAACAGACTGCAGATATTTTTACAAAACCTTTGCCTAAGGAAACATTTGAGTATCTTAGGGAGCAACTTGGAGTCCTACCCCCACCAGTAGAGACTTAGACAGTTGATGTTTCTCATCAACCGGCTGAATTAACAGAGAAATCTTTTATTCCCGCTTTGATGAGGAGAGCTACTTCTCAGGGGGAGTAGTTGGTATAATGAGTTGGTATTTTGTAGTTGAGTCTGGTTTTTGTATTGCTTTGGCATTTGATGTCAACGGGGGAGAGATTGATATGGAAAAACACATGTTACTCCTAGGAGGAGAGACCTTATCCTTTGGGAAGAGACTGTTACTTTGGGGAGAGATTGATTACTCTATGTATCTGTATTTTGTTTTCTGGTTATGATCTCTTTTGGGAGATTGTTGGTTTTAACACTTCGATGGTTTTTCCATCTTGTGTTGCCATCAATGCCAAAGGGGCAGATTGTTGGTATTTTTTATATGTTGATATGGTTTTGTCATTGATGTCAACACCTGTCAACACTTATCAGCATTTGCAGACTTTGGTTATGTTCACCGGCAAGACAGAGACTTATGCAAAACACTGGTATTTGGTTCACAGACAGACTATATTGTTCACCGACACTTGGAAAGACTTGGAAACTACTTGGTTATGTCGAAGATATTATTCTATCACTTTGTTTTGGTGGTTTGGTTAATTGTTTATCTGGGCTTGCATATTTGTTGTTACCGGCAAATAGGTCCAGGATAAGCACCGGCAAACTTATCTACTCCAGAGCAGCATGGCATGTTATGGAGATGATTTATTATTATTGTAACTGCATTAATCCGACATCATGCATTGAATATTGATTTGTTTGTAATTGATTTTATTGTAATATCTTTTAGTAAGCCGACCTATTCAATTGGTCTTAGGTTATGGTATATATGTAAGATCTTATTTGCAAGATCGAATATAGGAATAGGATTGTGAATGTGAAAAGGATTGCAATAAGGTATATGTGAAAATAAGCAGAGCTATATACAGAGACGTCATTTGAAGGTTGAAGGAGGGTTTTGTAAAGGCAATCAGAACTACACTGGTACTAAATCCAGCATATGAAGATGCTATTATGTGCAATACACTATCATTGGTTTTAACCATCCAATTGTAGTCAGTGTGACTCTCATTTTGTGATTGAGCAGTGAGCTCTAGGCAGCTGGCATTTCTGCATGTGCAGAATCCATATTGTAAACACATACTATCTGCAGTAGTATCATTTGATTGTAGGTAAGGCTTCCCACCGTGGTTTTTCCCCTTACAGGGTTTCCACGTACAAACATTGGTGTTATGTGTTGTGGATGTTATTGCCTTTGTGTTTCATACATTAATCTTTACCGGTACTGCAATTAACTGTTAAGACTGTCTACCAGCATAAAGTTTGGTTTACCGGTATTAAGCATTAAGGTTTGATTAAGTTAATTTTGGTTGAATTTATTGGACAACTGATTCACCCCCCCTCCAAGTTGTCTCTAGGACCTAACAGTCGTCTATGTGGATGACATCATTTTTGGAGGAGACCATAATGGAACGTGTTAAGACTTTGCTTCTAACATGAAGAAGGAATTTGAGATGTTTGTGTTTGGTGAGTTACCTTTATTTCTTGGTTTGCAAAACTCTCAATCAGATAAAGGGATCTATATTTCTCAAACTAAGTATGTTAAAGAGATGTTTAAGAAGTTCAAAAAGAAATATTGTAATCCAATAAGTACTCCTATGGTTACTAGTTGTAAATTGAGCAAAGATGATAAATCTCCCACAACAAATTAGACTATGTATTGATCCATGACTAGAAGCTTGCTATACCTAATGGCTACAAGGCCGGATATTATGCAAGCAATCGGTTTGGTGGCATGATTTTAGGCAGCTCCTAAGGAAACCCATGCTAATGCAATCAAATAGATATTGAAATATTTGAAGGGGACTATGGGTTTCATATTGTGGTATCCAAGAGGTGAAGAATTAACCCTCACCACTTATATAGATATAAACTGGGCATGTACTATTGGTGCCAAAAAAACACAAGTGGAGGAGCATTCTTTTTTGGCAATTGCCTTGTATCTTGGTTAAACAAGAAACAAGAATTAGTTTCACTATCCACAGCATCTTGGTAGAATATATTGTTGCAACAAGTTTTTGTACATAGGTTCTATGGATGTGATAGACTTTCAAAGATATGAAGGTTGTGTATGAGCGTCCCATCCCATCAACATATCAAAGAATCTAGTCATACACAGAAGGGAAAATAAACATTATAATTAAGTATCATTTCTTGAGAGAGCAAGTACTTGAACATCAAGTAAAGTTGGATCATGTTGTTGCAAAGGATCAAATTGCAAATATTTTCACAAAGCCTCTTCCAAAAGAGACTTTTCACTACCTAAGGGACAAATTGAGAGTGATGTTACCCTCATCCATTTACTAAGTTTTCATAAGAAGCATGAAGGATGATTTGAGGATTCAATCTCATCAATTCAAGTGTAATATCATTCTGAATTAGAGTATATTTACTGGCGTATGAAGGGCAAAAATTATTTATCAAATATTTGAGTAGATTGTTTAGGCACATTCGATTACATTTTGTGAAGTAAAAATGGAGGGAACTCGTGCTAGATTCGTGTATTGAATATCATAGTGCAGATTCGTGTAGATTTATGAGTAGTTTTTGAAGATCATATTGCAAATCTGAGTAGAGATTTGAGAGTAGAGATTCAGTGTAGATATGTGAAGAAGTGGGTAAAATTTGTGGAAGTCCTTGAAGGGATCTTGGGCAAATCCAACACTATTTTTACTTTGCATTTCAAAGTTCGGTGCCTTCTACTCTACAAGATTAAAAAGTTGGAATCCCACTTAAAGAGATTGGTGTCTCTTGTTGAATTGATGCCTACAAATCTTCTAGAGGGGATTGGTATTTCTAGTGAGTTGGTACCTACAAATCTTCTAGAGGGGATAGGTGTCTATTATGGGTTTCTGCCTACAAAATTTGTAAGTTCTCAATACAAAAGCAATATTGTGTTGTTTTCTCCTACAAAGGCTTACACGTAAATCGTGTGTTCATTTGTGTTCTTGCTTGCTAGATTTCGTATGTGGTTGATTATGCTTATTGAAGTATTTATATTACATCTTGTAGTCATATAAATCTGTCCATTTAATTAAATGAATATTTACTATTTATTTGATTAATGAACCCACTAGCCAACATTTAATTAATTCATTTTCAAACATTTTCCTATTAATTAAATAAATCATTCAATTTATTTTAATTAATTAATTCAGCCAAATTCACAATCAATCAAATGAATAAATCCTACCTATTTAATTTGATCCCCTTTCCTTTTTTAAATAAATAATTGAAACATTTATTTAAATCATTAAATCCCCCCCCCCCCCACTTGCATTCTCCTACAAATGCAAGTTGCAACCATAATTGAAATTAATTAATTTTATTTTAATTTCAATCCTATTTTCCCTCACCCACCAAATCCACTTGCAATCCTAAATCCCCTTCTAGACCCTTATAACCACTTTCTAATCATTCCTAATTAGCCTAATCCATCTCCTAAATATTGTCACATTCCTAAGCAACTTGGAGTCACTTCTCAAAACCTTCAAAATCTTTGAAGAGCATTTAATGATTTATGTGTTCAACAAGCTAACCCCTAAAGTCTTCCAAACCAAATCCACTTGCCCCCATGGTTAGAGACTTTAGCTCTAACTCAACCTCCATTTAACCCATGGTTCTCTTCAAACATTTATTGCTTTGACCATGGTTATCCTCACTAACTCTTGCACAAGAGTTTATACATTGGATAAAGACATTATTTATTGGATAATGACTTTATTCTTTCAACTCAACATTAACCTTATCTCCCGAGTTAACCCACAAGTCATGTCAAGCATTTAATGTTTATTCCCTCCCCTCTCAACCCATCTCTTGTTGACATTTATCATCCTGGGATTGGATTGAAAGCCCTCACATGGATCATAAACCCCTCAATCCTGACCCTTGATGATAATATTCAGTCTCAACCCTTCATTGCTCCATTTTACCTATAAATAGAGCTCACATTCCTCATTTATAAATCCTCAAGCACATCTATAATCCTGAAATCTTGTATGCATCTAATTTATAGTGAAATTTAGAGAGCATTTAGTATAATTATCTACATTTGTCTTTTTGGGATAAAATTAACATTAGATAATTAGATAATTAGATAATATCTTGTTTTAGCTTGTTCACATTTGCATTCTCATAATCATCCATTTTACAATCTTGAACCTCCATAAGACATCCAAAACAATGCAAAAAGCTATTTATAGCTACACTCATTTGGGAACTTGGAGAGGAGAGGAACAAGGGAGGAGTAGCTACAAGCATGGTGGAGGGCATTTTGAGATACCTTGTTGCATTTCTTAGATTTATCAAGCTTTCTATTTTATGTGTTGTGTCTCTCTTGATATGCTTGCTTAGGATAGTGTTTGATTTGTGATTTCTAACACTAACACTTTTTTGTTGCTGCTTGTTTTGTGTTTGTCTTAACAATATCCTAACCATTCCTTTTTGCAGAGCATCATTTGGTGAACCCGATGTAAATCAACCACGCAACCATCTGATATATTGTTTTGAAAACTACTAACTTTTTCATGTTTTAATTGACCCACAGGTAGCACTTAAGCACCTTTGTTCATGCTCTAGAGCCTTCGAAAGTTGGTACTATAGCGCTATTGTTCCTAATAATATCGCTATTGTCTCTCAACTGGCGCTATTGTCTTTCTTTTAGCACTATTGACCATTAAATAGCGTTGTCGTTCCTAGTTTTAGCGCTTTCAGTTCATTGTTTGACAGAGTTCTTTTAGCGCTAATGTCTCTTTTTATAGCATGTTTGAACTTCTTTTAGCGCTTTCGTGTTAAACAACGCTTCTATTTCCACATGGAGTAGTGCTATTATAACAAAGAGTTGTAAAAAAATTCCTTGTAACCGAAAAAACAAAAATATTAGACTTGTAGAAGCCCACCAAACATTTGGATTTTACTAACTAGTTATCTTTTGTGTAGGTTTGGACTAGCCCCATTTTTGTAGGATTTCCAAAATTTAAGCTTAGGAATTAAATTTATTTATGTTGCTAACTTTGTCTTTAAAGTTAAGATAATTTGAATTCACTTTCTTTTCTTGGTTAAAATCAACTTCACTTCCATTTGAGCTTTGAAAATGAATCACATATTTTGTTTGGGCTTGTAAAAAGAATCTCACTTGTCAAAGTTAAAAAGAACCACAAACTCCAAACCCAACAAAATTTATTTTTACAAGTTAGGGACAATTTGAATTTGGTGCTTAAAATCAACAAGACAATTTTTATTTTCTTGCATCAAACTAAAATTCACAATCAACACTTCGTTTTGGGAAAGATTAAAAAGAACAAGCCATTTGTCCCTTCAAGTTCAATCAATTTACTTCAAGCAAAACGTGTTCTCAATTTAGTTGACCAGGATTTCAAGTTCCTAGATTACAAAACATTTTGCCTTGAAGTTAAAACGAACACCATTTTTGTTGGAGCAACATATCCAAATAGTTAGATCACATTGCTATATTCTAGTTAAAAAGAATAAGTGTTTTTGGTGATTGGCACACTTGTGCAAAGTTTGTCGAGTGGTCCTACTTCTAACACACACTATCCTTTCCCTTGGATTTTGTGGTCCTAAATGCAAGAGAAAAGTGTTAGTAACACTCAAAATTTTATCTTTTTAAGAGAGGCCTGCCAAAAGACACATCACTCTTGAGAACAACCTCACACGTTAAATCCTTTGAGCCGCTATAGAAATCAGGTGTGAGCAAAAGTTGTAGCCTTGGGTATAGTTGTTCCTACAATGTAACTTGTCGAAAGGACATATGGGCCCCACCAAAAGTTACAAGGCTCTTAAGTGAGTCACTGCAGAATGAACTTATGTCCAAAAACATCGAATATTACTAGACACCTTTTTAATATAGAAACCCACCCATTCTATTGATTGAGGATATTTGTGATAAATTCAGTGCAAGAGCATAGATGGTTTTGCTCCCAAGATACTCATCATACATATTTCCTTGAGTAGAAATAGGGCTTTTTGAAAGGCTACTTGTAGCTTGATAAAAATGGTGACTCCCCCATCATAGGAATCATCTATCTATTATACGCGTGCAAGACTTAGTATATCACATCCTTGTTGGATATTGTTGGCATATGATGAACCGGCATGATGATATGATGATAATGTATGTTGTCATTGATGTCAATAAGTGAAAGTGAACCGGTATGCAGATTGGAAGAAGACGGTGAACCGATGTCGGGGTTTCACTAAGTGTGACTACCGATTGGTAGTCTCAGCTCTGGGGTTTCCGGTTTGGCAAATCCAGCTTGTGCAATGCAACCGAAGACATCCTGTGATGAGTTAGCTAAGAGATGTGAATGAGATCAAGGTGCCACGTCAACCTTGTGCACGTGAAGGATTTTCTTGAGGATCTTGCATGAGAAGATTGACTGCATTAAAAGTCTACTTCGGGAATGAAAATTCTTCTTAACAGTATGAGAAGAGAGCGTGATGGGTTACTGATTCCCATATGCGGTGACGAATGAATGATGCAGATTGTCTTGTGATCTGTTTGAGATTGTATTGCTCTATGCAAAGTGTTTGGACGGTCAGGTTTGGACTGCCTGTATTGTAAACCTAAATGCTTAGGGTTTAGGGTTTACGCTACCAACCTAATTGTTGTCTATAAAGTCGATGATGTTTGTTATTGTTTGTTGTTGGCAAGTGTTGTGTGTGTATCCGAATGATGAGATACTTGTCAGACCAATAAGAGGAAAATTGCAGAGTGTGATTGCAGAAGAGAGAAACTGAAAAGGATTTGCCTTGGCATGTAATGTTGTTATCAGATGAGAGTTTTACCTGTTGTCTTCTAACCATTTCAACAATTGGAAAATCCCTTTACCAGGTAGCTTTAACAGGCTTATTGTAAATCCTTTAATCGGGTGACTCAAGATCATTGAGTTATTCAAATCCTCTAGCGAGGTAACCTTTAATAGGGTTTCAACCTTTAACAGGGTATATAGCTATCCCTTAACCGAGTGATCTTTAACAGGAGCCGTTCCTAACAGAACCTTATTGTAAACTCTTTAACCGGTCTAGGCTCCTAACAGAGCGAGCTTCAAAAGAGTTCAAAACAAGCTTGTGGGTATTCATCCGCACCATGGTTTTTCCCATTTGCGTTTCCACGTGAAAAATATGTGTGTCATGAGTTGTGCATTTTTCATGTGATGTTTAATTATTCTGTGTTTTAGTGATTATGCATGTAGAGCTAATAGGTTATGGTATTACTGGTATACCATATGCATATGTTTATGGGTGAATTTGTTATCAAGTATTGAATTTATTTGAAGTGATCAAACTTATTAGTTTATGTTGTCTGAAGTCTTACGGTGTTTAACCGGTATTGCCATGGTTAAGTTCAATGATGAAGACAACCAGTTGGTATTGTTTTAACTTGATAAGTTGTTGAGAAAGTTTTTCTCTGTACTGATTCACCCACCCCCCTCTCTCAGTACCGATTAGGGTATTTGTTGTTCATTATTATTCATCAATTGGTATCAGAGCAACTCTGGGTCCTCGGTGATATAAGCTTAACCTCTTGAGCTAAAAGATCTTGTTGTAATGATGAAGAGGGAAGGTCCTAAGTTCAATAGAGATAACTTCAAGATATGGAAGGACATAATGAAGATTTACATCAAAAGTATGGGTGCTCAACACTGGAGCTATGTTGAGAATGCCTATGTGATTCCCACTGGTACTCTGACCGATGGTCAGAAGAGAGAGATTTTGGAAAATGGGCAAGTCATGGAAGCCCTTATCAGCAGCCTGTCAGATATTGAATTTATTGATGTACAAGACAAGGACACTCCTAAGGATGTATGGGACGCACTGGAAACCATTTATGGTGGTGATGAGCATGTAAAGCAAGCTAAGGAAGAGAGCCTTAGAGGAAAATTTGAAGACATAAGGATGGTTGTGTTGACATTATGTGAACCGGTATGAGGACATGATGACATTGTATGTTGTCATTGATGTCAATATGCTGAAGAAGAGAGAACTGGTATATGTGAGAACCGGTATGTTACCAAGAATTGGTATATGTGAGAACCGGTATAACATTGTGAACCGGTATATGTGTCAAAGTGAAGCGGTGTGTTTGTTCAAAGTGAACCGGCATGTTGATATGGGAACCAGTACATGGAAGCTTTGTATGACTATCGGTTGGTAGTCTCAACTTCAGGGTTTCTAGTTAAGTGCTTCAAGCCTGTGTGACTCAATCGGTGACTTTGTGTGATGAGTTAGCATTGTAACGAAGAACAGATCATGTTGCCACCTCAGCCTTGTGCGCGTGAAAGATCTTGCACGAAGGAGATTGTTCCTATCTACCTCGGGAATGTGCGAAATCTATAAACGGTGAAAACGCGTGATGGGTTATCAGCCGCCATGAAAGCAATGGAAAACAAATGATGGAGAACATCTTGAGATCAGTTCAAGACTGTTGCATTTAATGCAATATGCTCAACTGTCAGAATTAAACCATTTGAATTGCTTCACCTAACAGGTTTAGGGTTTAGGGTTTATGCTACCAACCTATCTATTTCCAATAAGGTCGATGTTGTGTTTCTTTCTGAGGTTGTTGGCAAAAATTGTGTGTGTGTATCCAAGTGACGATATACATGATTCTTACTAGACCAAAGGAGAGAAGTGATATCTGCAGAGTGTAAGTGCAGAAGGTGAAGAGGAGCTAAAGCAGATCTGCATTGGCATTGTGTGTTGTTACCAGATCATTGTAATACCTGTTGATCTCTAACCACTTCAACAGTTGGGAAATCCCTTAACAGGGTAGCTTTAACCGGCTTACTGTAAATCCTTTGACAGGGTGACTCAAAACCATTGAGTTCTTGAAATCCTCTAACAAGGTAACCTTTAACAGGGTTTAACCCTTAACCGGGTGATCCTTAATAGGATCGGTTCCTAACAAAACCTATTGTATCAGTCTTTAACCAAACAAGGCTTCTAACAGAGCAGACTTCTAAAGAGTTCAAAAAAAGCTTGTGGGTATTCATCCCCACCGTGGTTTTTCCCAGTTGGGTTTCCAGGTGAAAAATCTGTGTGTCATGTGTGGTGTTATTCTTGTGATGGTTTAAGTGATTTGTGTCTCAAGGTAAATCATGTTGATCTAGTTGTTTATATATTTTTTATGATAGATTACCTTTTCATGCACTAGGGTGAAATGGAAATGAAGTATTAGATTGTATGAAAAGATAAGTGTCAATCGGTTTATGCTTGTCTCAGTTATTCTGGGTTTTGTCGGTTGTACTCTGTTTAAGACCGGTGTTACTATTTGTCTGCCAAAGCGCAATGTCTGCTTACAAACCAGTTTTAGGAATGTGTTTTTGTCTTTACTGATTCACCACGCCCCCCTCTCTCAGTACCAGTTTGGTACTATCTGTTCATCATTGAGTTATCAGGTTGAAGGAGAGACCATTCAGCAATATGGCATCAGGATTAAGACTATGGTTGGAGATATCAAAAGCGTTGGTGGAACAATTGAGGATGTCATCGTTGTTCTTGAGAGCATTGGTACCGATCTATGCAATCAGAGTTGCTACTATCCAGGAACTAAGGTCTATTGATAAAACCAAGCTATCCTTAGACTCTATCATTGCAAAGTTGACTGCATATGAGTTGAATAGTTGTGATGGCAGTGTTCAGAAGATTGAGTCAACCTTTAGAGCATCTGTTGCACCATCCAGTAGAGGAAAAGAAACTAGTACCAGTTATGAATCTAGACAATGCAGAGATATGGATGATGAAGAGATTCTGATGGAGTTTGAAGCTCTTCTTGCTAAAAGACTTCCGAAAGGAACTGGTAAATACAGAGATAAGCTTCCTTTAAAATGTTTCTCCTGCAACAAGATAGGACATATAGCTGTTAATTTTCCTAACAGTGATAGTAAGAATAAACCGAAGAGGTTTTGAAAGTATAAAGGAGGAAATAGAAGAAATTGTCTTGTTGTTGTGGATGAAGGTGTTACTGATGAAGAATCTGAGGATGAAGAAAATGAAGACATAGTATTTGTAGCTGTGAAGGAAGAAGTGTTTGACAAGAAAGCACTTGTCTCTCGCATTGACAATTCTAATGAGTGGATAATTGATAGTGGTTGTTCTCACCACATGATTGGTGATAGGAGAAAGTTTTTGTCTCTAAAAGAATATGATGGAGGTGTTGTCAGATTTGGCAACGATGCACCATTCTTGGTAAAAGGCAAAGGATCCATCTCACTGAATGGAAAAAGCAGTGCAGATGATGTCTACTAGGTAGAAGGTCTAAAGCATAACCTTTTAAGTGTTGCTCAGTTGAATGACAAAGGACTCACTCTGAAGTTCAAAGGTAGAATCTGCAGTATAATTGGAAAGAGTGGTGAACTTATTTCCACCGGTAAGCAGACCAGAGGTAACCTATTTCAATTGAATGCCAAGATTAGTCAGTGTCTGATGGCTAAGTTTGATGACAGTTGGATATGGCATAGGAGACTCTGTCATATGAACTTTGACAATATTGTTAAAGCCAATAAGATCAAGGAGGTAAGAGGATTGCCTTCGCTGAACAAACCTGAGAATTCTTTGTGCAGAGAATGTCAACTTGGGAAGATGTCTTCCTCAACTTTTAAAGGTAAGTCTTTTTCAGTAGAGAATTTACTTGATCTTGTGCATACTGATTTGTGTGGTCCTATGAAAACTAGAAGTATTCAGGGAGATAGGTATTTTATGATTCTTACTGATGACTGGTCAAGAATGATGTGGGTCAAATTCTTAAAAGACAAGTCTGGAGCATTTGGAAAATTCAAAGCCTTCAGAGCATTAGTAGAAAAGGAAAGTGGCCAAAGGTTAAAGTGCCTAAGAACTGTTCAAGGAGGAGAATTCACTTCTGATGAATTCAACAAGTATTGTGAAGAGAACGGCATCAAGTGGCAACTGTGTGCCCCTAGGACACCACAATAGAATGGCATAGCAGAAAAGAATAACACGACTGTAGTTAAAGCGGCGAGAACAATGTTGATCCAAGGAAAGGTTGCTCACACTTTTTGGAGAGAAGCGGTGAGCACTGTAGTCTATACAATGAACCGGGTACTTATCAAGAAAGGCAAAGATAAAACCCCTTATGAGTACTGGACCGGGAAGACTCCCACTGTGAGTTACTTTAAGGTATTTGGGAGTAAGTGTTATATCAAGAGAGGTGAGCATTTGAACAAATTTGATGCTAAATGTGATGAAGGAATATTTCTAGGATATTCCACTAAGAGAAAAGCCCTCAAGTGTTATAATAATAGAACTCAGAAGATTGTTGAGAGCATCAATGTCAAGGTTGATGAATCTCCTGAGAAATTTGAGGGAACCAGCCGCGAGCAAGTGGAAGGTGAACCAGGAATAGCTTTCTGGGAACCAGTTACAAAAGAAACAAGCAAAGATCTCAGTGTTCCTGTACCGGTAGAAGTTGCGATAGGAGAAGAAGAAGGTGGAGAATAAGGAGAAGAGCAAAAGCAAGAAGAACCAGCTAGAGGCATTCCTAGATATGTGAAATTACATAATGATCCAAAGCAGATCATAGGAGATAAAGATTAAGGGATACTCACGAGAAGAAAGGTGAAGGAGAACTCTTGCATGATCTTTGAATTGGAGCCTAAGACTATTAAAGAGCTGCTTACAAATGAAGATTGGACTAAGGTAATGGAAGAGGAGCTAGATCAGATTAAAAAGAATGCAACATGGTCCTTGGTACCCAGACCTGAACACAAGAATGTCATTGGTACCAAATGGATCTTCAGAAATACATTGAGTGAAGAAGGTACAGTTATAAGGAACAAGGCTAGGCTTGTATGCAAGGGATACGCTCAGGAGGAGGGAGAAGACTATGGAGAAACATTTGCTTCTGTGGCTAGACTAGAAGGTGTACAAATGCTACTTGTATTTGCAACATTTAAGGGATTTAAGGTCTATCAGATGGATATGAAGTCTACGTTTTTTAATGGAATCCTTGAAGAGGAAGTATATATAGAGCAACCAGATGGGTTTGCCCTATCAAAAGATAGTGACATGGTGTGTAGATACACAAGACCCTATATGGATTAAAACAAGCACCAAGGGCATGGTATGAACGATTACACTCTCATCTTGTGAAGATTGGATTTGAGAGAACAAGTGAAGATAGAAACATCTACTTGAAATCAGAAGGTGATCAGATTCTGATCTGTGAAGTGTTTGTAGATGACTTAATTTTTGGAGGAGATGATGAAATGAGCCATGCATTTGCAGATGTAATGAAGAAAGAGTTTGAGATGTCTTTGATTGGGCAGAAAAAATTCTTCACTAGTCTACAGATTCAGCAAATGAAAGAGGGTATCTTTATTACCCAGTCCAAGTATGTCAAAAGAGGTATTGAAGACTTTTGGCATGGAGGAGAGCAAACCGGTTGGTACATCGATGGTGACCGGTTGCAAATTGACTAAGGAAGATGATTCAGCGTTGGTGAAAGAGAAAGAGTACCGGTCAATGATCAGTAAGCTGCACTATGTGGTGCACAGCAGACCAAATATTGCTCATGCAATGGGCATAGTAGCTCGTTTTCATAAATGTCCTAGAGAAGCCACTTGGTAGCAGTCAAGAGGATTTTTAGATATCTGAAAGGAACAGTTGACTATGGATTGTGGTATTCATATAATGGTGATTTCAATCTCAAAGTGTATACCGATGTCGATTGGGCAGGTAATATGGATGACCAGAAGAGCACAACCGGTGGAGCGTTCTTTCTCGGTGGAAGATTAGTATCATGGATGAGTAAGAAGCAGACTTGTCTTTCCCAGTCTACAGCTGAAGCAAAATATTTGGCAGCATTTATGAATTGCACTCAACCAGTCTGAATGAAACATGTATTGGAAGGTTTCAAAGTACTTGTATCTGAACTGGTGAATATATTTTGTGACAACACAAGTGCAATAAATATTTCTAAGAATCCAGTATTGCATGCTAGAACTAAGCACATTGAGATTAAGTATCACTTCTTGAGAGAGAAAGTTCAGAATAAGGAGGTTGTACTACAACATGTTTCCAGTAAGGAGCAGCTAGTAGACATATTCACAAAGCCCTTACTGAAGACTATATTTACCTATTTGAGAGGTAAATTAGGGGTTCTGCCCCTTCGTGAAGTCAACTAAAGTTGTGTGTTTCGCATCAGTCAGGAACTACAGTGTCAAATCTTTCAGGATTGATGTGTTGAAGGATGCTACTCCATAGGGGGAGCAGCATAATAGAGAATGGAAGCTTGTGCCTCCACTTTGGCATTGTTGTCAAAGGGGGAGAAGATATCTGATGAGTTATGGGGAGAAGATATCTATTAATGCAGATACATTGGTTTATGATGTCTACAGTTGCAATGCTACACTGAGTATTGCCATCAATGCCAAAGGGGGAGATTGTTGGATATTGTTGGCATATGATGAATCGACATGATGATATGATGATAATGTATGTTGTCATTGATGTCAATAAGTGAAAGTGAACCAGTATGCAGATTGGAAGAAGACGGTGAACCGGTTTGAAGATATGTAGTGAATCAGTGTCGGGGTTTCACTAAGTGTGACTATCGGTTGGTAGTCTCAGCTCTAGGGTTTCCGGTTTGGCAAATCCAGCTTGTGCGATGCAACCGAAGACATCCTGTGATGAGTTAGCTAAGAGATGTGAATGAGATCAAGGTGTCATGTCATCCTTGTGCACGTGAAGGATTTTCTTAAGGATCTTGCATGAGAAGATCGACTGCTTCAAAAATCTACCTCGGGAATGAACACTCTTCTTGGCAGTATGAGAAGAGAGCATGATGGCTTACTGATTCTCATATGCAGTGAAGAATGAATGATGTAGATTGTCTTGTGATCTATTTGAGATTGTATTGCTCTATGCAAAGTGTTTGGACAGTCAAGTTTGGACCGCCTGTATTGTAAACCTAAATTCTTAGGGTTTAGGGTTTATGCTACCAACCTAATTGTTGTCTATAAGGTCGATGATGTTTGTTATTATTTGTTGTTGGAAAATGTTGTGTGTGTATCTGAGTGATGAGATACTTGCCAAACTAGTAAGAGGAAAACTGCAGAGTGTGATTGCAGAAAAGAGGAACTAAAAAGGATCTACCTTGGCATGTAGTGTTGTTATCAGATGAGAGTTTTACCTGTTGTCTTCTAACCATTTCAACAGTTGGAACATCCCTATACCGGGTAGCTTTAACAGGCTTATTGTAAATCTTTTAACTGGGTGACTCAAGATCGAGTTCTTCAAGTCCTCTAGCGAGGTAACCTTTAACAGGGTATATAGCCATCCCTTAACCAGGTGATCTTTAACAGGATCGGCTCCTAACAGAACCTTGTTGTAAAGTCTTTAACCAGACTAGGCTCCTAACAGAGCGATCTTCAAAAGAGTTCAAAATAAGCTTGTGGGTATTCATCCCCACTGTGGTTTTTCCCATTTGGGTTTCCACGTGAAAAATATGTGTGTCATAAGTTGTGCATTTTTCATGTGATGTTTAATTATTTTGTGTTTTAGTGATTATGCATGTAGAGCTAATAGGTTATGGTATTACTGGTATACCACATGCATATGTTTATGGGTGAAGTTGTTATCAAGTATTGAATATATTTGAAGTGATCAGACTTATCAATTTATGTTGTCTGAAGTCTTACTATGTTTAACCGATATTGTCATGGTTAAGTTCAGTGATGAAGACAACCAGTTGGTATTGTTTTAACTTGATAAGTTGTTGAGAAAGTTTTTGTCTGTACTAATTCACCCCCCCAACCCCCCCTTGCAGTCTTGATTAGGGTATTTGATGTTCATCATTATTCATCAATCCTTACATGCTACGGCAGGATTCATAAGGTATGTAGTACCAAAGTTGAATAAATATCAAGATGTGGGCTGAAATTATTGCAACTGGTCATTTGACCTTAGGGATAAAGTGTGTTTGAAGTGTCTTCATTTTGTGTCAGACCAGTGATAAATTGAGCCGACTTTAGGCTTTTGGAAGAACATGCACAAAAACATTTGAAAAAGGGTCAAAACGTTCAAAGATTGGGTTGATTTAGACCCACACTTATTTGTGCCTTTAGAGGCAACATTATTGTGGTTGTGTGCTTGCTCTATTTTCTTATCAAAGAAAATCAAAACCAATTCAAAAACAAGTATTCATCCAACACAAATTTTCAAAATCACCATTTAACAAAAATCAAAACAAAGTGAAAACCAGATATCAAATTATATGACCATCCTTCATATTTTGAGAAAGAAGAATCTTCATCAACATATCAATTTGAAGAAAAGACCATTGAGTTCAAAGGCTTTCATCAAAAGAAGGAATTTTTTCTATCTTAATAGACAATTTTTTGTCTCACACGGAACCTTCTTGCGTCATATGTGTCTATATCTTCAAGAAAAATCCAACAAGTTTGATAAAGAGTCTTTGAATAGCAAAGCTTTTACTCAATATAGAGCTTTGAGTTATCATAAAAACAAAGGAGACAAAATCAACCCTGCCTTCTTTCCAGACATTTGCATTACATATAACATAGCCTGGGAAAAACCACCAACCCCCAAGAGAGAAGAGGAAGAATGTGTCCCATATGTAACACAAAGTTTTTATTGAAGTTCCCATCCACTCTCATATTCATACATCATTAATGTATTTCAACTCTCAAAACATAAAAAGGTCTTTTCCTAAGTTCTTTTTAAATATTGCTTGAATCAAAACAACACATCACTTTTTAGAGTGTCTCTACATATAGGATAAACTCATCCTAAGAGGCATTTCTACGCAGGTTAAAACTAGTCTATGAGTGCATCCTCTCATTACTAGGTAGCTTGGTTTGTAACACATCTTAGACCTTGTTATACCTTATCATATCAACCTTGTTAACAAACGCAACAAGCAATTCATAAAAGGACTTTGGTAACATCAAACCTTCAGTGTTAGAGATCTGTATGCTAAACACTTCACAAAAAAATTATCTTTCATTGCATTACCAACTCATCATCACTTTCACCAAACTTCAAAACAACTTTCAAACAAAATGGCTCAAACCAGATCAAGGACTAGACAACTAGAGGTCGAAGAGGAGGAAGATGAAAATCTCAATGAATTTCAAGAAGCCCTTGGAGGAAATGCAAATGATGAAAATCCTAGTACTCCCACTCCTGAAGCAATAGAAAGGGCACAACACAACCCCCTCTTCAATCGACTTTTTGATGAAATCCTCAAAAACAATGTTGATGCTCATTTTTTGAGACTTGCTCAGGAGGGAGCCAAACTACCCTCTGATTTTGATACGGCAAACATCGAAACACCATAGCCATAATGAGGGTGGAAGAGGTCGAGATAACTTCATATATGACCTTAATCAAGGAAATCCCCCACCTCCTCCTCCTCCTAATGACATTGACATGTTGAGACAACAAGTCGAGAATCTAGCCCAACAACTCCACAGTGGTATGAAAACTACCCAATTTTCACTTAATGATATTTGTCCCTATCCCTTTTATAGGAATCTACATATGCCACCTTTTCCATGAGGGTTTGAAACACCTAAGTTCAAAAAGTATCGGGGAAAAGGAAACCCTAGAGATCATGTCGGAGAATTTCACTCAGCTTTCCTAGAAGTGGCATATGAAGACACATATCTAATGCGTCTCTTTCCTCAGAGTTTGGGAGGGACAACCACACAATGGTTTTCCTGATTAACAGGAGGCATTAGAACATTCGAGGAACTTATCCAAAAGTTCATTGCGCATTATTCACACAACATAGAACGTGATGTTACCATGGTGGATCTGTGTAATACCAAGCAAAAACCCGAGAGAGCTATTTTCAGCTTTCCTGCAGCGATAGAGATAACTATCTAGTAGACATTCCCTTCATCTACCTGAATGAGAGCTAGTGGAAATATTTATTTCCAACTTGAATGATGAAATGGAATTCCACCTAGACATGAAGGGCACGGAGTCCTTTAATGACATGATCACCCAGGGATTAAAATGTGAACGAGCCCTTATCAAAAAGGGGCTTATCAAAATATACAATGAACCGAAAGATAGCCCTTGCTCGCGTTTTAACAGTGATAAACCCAACTTTTGGAATAAAAACAAAAACATCGTCAATGACGGGGTTGTAGATGCGAGAACCATAAAGAGTGCACAACCTGTGGTCCGATTTGCGGGGCAAAATCCCCCTCCTAAAAGCAACACGGTTGCTCCTCTACAAAATCAAGGTCGCAATGCACTGCAAGAGGAACCAAGACAACGACAGCAAAATTATAAACCAAAATGTACATACACTCCCTTAGGGGAACCTATTGAAACAGTGTTGCGTCAATTGGCCTCTTCAAATCTGGTGACCTTACCAAAGACATCTAACTACGAACCTCGGGTCAAACCTGTTAGGATTAATGATAGTCCCAAAGATACTAAGAGGGGGGCTGAATCAGTATCTAATCGGTTAACAGAATATTTAACCTTATTAAGTATTTTGCATTCCAAAACAGTGTACCAGTAAATAAGAATTAATGCAGTAAACAAGAACAATAAGGATAGCATAGAAAACACACCATAACATAAGATGTTTAACGAGGAAACCCAGTGTGGGAAAAATCTCGGTGGGATTTGTGACCCACAATATTCACTCACTGGCCAATGAATAAATATTACTTACAATAGGGGCCTGCACATGCAGAAAGGCCAACTGCCTAGAGCTCACTACTCAATCTACAAAATAGAAATCTCACTCACTTACAAAATGGATTATGAGAATCCAATACAATGTACTACTTCAAATCAACATCACTATGTCAGGTTCAGTACCGGTTTAAGCTCATACTATAACCATAAACCTTATACAAAATCTGCCTTATGCATTCGCATATATCTTCCTTATTATTTTCTCATTCCTATTCCATCTCATCTATCTTCTATATCAAAATGATTTACAAGATCTCATACATATATGAGTCTATTACAATATGCCATGTCGGCTTTACAAAAGATAATTACAATTAAATATAATAAACAAAAGTTTATTCCTGTCGGCTAGGGTGTCGGTATGCATTGTTGTCGTTGTCGGTAAAGTGTCTGTCAGTGTCGGTACCTGTCGATGGTTTACCAGATGAATGCCACAAGGTTACCTGAAGGTTGCCAGTAGGTTGCCAGTAGATTGCTATCAATGACAACACCATCATTTATCACTAGAGTGTAGAATGCCAACAATCTCCCCCTTTGGCATTGATGGCAACAATCATGAGAAAAATCCAAAAACTATTTCCAAAAAGTGATATCCAAAAATTTACCAAAAATATGTCCTCCCCTTGAGCAGATGATCTCCTCTGAATAGCCATTTTTCTCTGTCCACTACTCCCCCTTTGACATCAATGACAAAGGTTGTCAAAAATTGTCAAACGAGTACAAAATTTCACCTTAAGGTTTGTAACCGGTTGGTTACAATCTGAAATATATCAGCCAAAATCAAATTTAAACTCTGCATGAATCTGTTGCTATCATTCATGGTTGCCTCAATTCATTGGATTGTGCCGGTAAGATGATGCATATGCTCTTCGGGTGATCTTTCCCCTTGAATTAATGCCTTAGAGATCTCATTTCTCAAAGAGATAAGGTTATCCAATTTAGGACTAAGTTTATACTTAAGCTCTCTGGCATTTGCCTTGACCCTTGCTTTTTCCTTCTCAAATTTCTCCAACTTTTCCTCAAATCCTATTATTTCTTGCTCAATAGCTGATATAGGTTCGGATGAACCAATGATGTTATCAGCTATATCATCAATTTCCTTTTGTACTCTTCTTATTTCTTTTTCAATGTCCTCGATCAACAGATGTGGCTTGCATGTTTCTCTGTACAATTCCTTATACTCCAAAATTGTTGTATTCAGTGTTGGTAAAAGTGTGTTAATATGTTAAGTGCACTTCTTTATTGTCTCCTTAAAGAATTTTTCTTTTTCCATTTTCTCTTTGAATGTATCCTCGTTTACTTTATCAACTGTTATTATATTTCCATCAATAAATTTAGACAATGTCTCTAACTGACCTAAAGAATCCTTTACATGATCTACATTACATTTTGGTGAAATCATCTTAAGAATAGGTATTGTATCATCAATTTCCTTGTAGGTCAATGCATTACAGGCATTTATCTTCTTAATAGAGTCTAGAAGTACCTATTTCACATTAGTAGGCCGAAATTCGGATGTCTGACCAGTTGCCTTTATTATTTAAGTGCTTCAAGTGTTAGTAACCAATTTGCTTGTATCAACCTCCGGTGGATCAGTCTGAGTTTCCATTTCAGCTAGTAATGGTTTGGGTTTCTCAGTGATTACCGATTTCAATGTCTCAATATGTACATGTGTCTTTGTCAGTTTCTCTGTTGGTTTCTCTATGTTATTAGTTGTCGGTATCCCTGTCTTTGTCGGTTTCTCAGTGCCAGCATCTATACTACTAGTATTCATTCCACTGTCCAAAGGTTTCTTTGTATGCTCTATTTGCTTTGTTTGTGTTTCAACCTCAACATTTTTTGTCAGTTGCTCAGCAATGTTTCCACTGCCAGCAATATCATTTTGTACCTCTGTGTTGTCCCTGTCCACAATAATGTTCACTTCCTGAGTATCAACATTCATGGTGAATACAATTTCTGATTCTGGGTTAGTGTCATCATGTGTTATGTCCACATTTTCAGTAGTCGGTGTATCATCAGTATGTACCAGTGTAATATCCAAGGGTGGTGGTAAGTTGTCAGTTATTTTGATGTTTGGTATTCCACCAATTTTACCTTTCCCTTTGTCCTTGTCCTTCTGATATACTTTGAATATTTTCTTAGGTCGGTTTAATTCTTCATGTTTTTCCTTTTCTACAAAAAAGATATCTCATTTATCAGTTGTTTCCTCTGTAATTTCATTTACTCTACCAGCCATTAAGCTTACTTGTCGGTGACCACTAGCAAAAACTGATCTATTAGCTTCACAAATTAATTCATCAATCTCATCTTTTGAGTTAAATGGATGTATAGCTAGAAGTCATCTTTTGAGTAACCATTATTGTAATCCTCTCTGCATCTAACCTTTTGTACAAATCATTTGGTAAGTCATCTACAACTTCAATTAACACTTTCTTGTAAATGTCCAGATGTAGAATAATATTGTTTTCAACACTTTCCTTTTCTGAATCAGTGAATGTGTTATACAACTTGCTCACATTTGCCAAGTTACCGTCATCAGTGATTTCATTCAGTAAATTATCCCAAGGTAGTATAACCTGTTTCTGTTTCTTCTTGGGTGTTAACTTCTTTGCCGATTGTCTTACCGCTTGTTGCTTCTTTCTCAGAGTTCTTGTTTTCTTGGGTGGAGGAAAAGGTACCGGTAAGGGTTTTCACTTCCTATCAACTCTCTTAAATTCAGCAGGTATCTTACTGTCAGATGATGTACCAACCGGTGAAATATGTGCCTCCGGTTTTAATCCTTCCAGTTCACTTTCCTTTATTCCAATAAGGTTCATAACATTTTCTTTTATTTCCTTTACCTATTTTGATGCACTCCTTATGTACTTTTCACTTTCGTTGTTTCATTGTTTGTACATCACTCTCAATTGTTTCTGCACTACCAAAAACTTTTTCTGTTGGTTCTCTAGGTGCTTCTAACAGGGCTTTAGCATAAGTCTCAATAATATTCACATCAGCCTCATACCCCATTTCAGTTACCCATACAGTTCTAGGAAGAACTGCTTCCATCCATATTTCATCTTTCTTAATCACAAAACAGATTTCCTTATTATATTTATCTACTATACTCTGTGGTAGTCTCTCTCTGGTTTTCATTTTGGCTTGGAAAGCTTTGAAATATTCAGTTGTATTGTTTCTGATAGGGAGGATGCTAAGAGAGTGCTCAAAAGGGCCAATTTGACTCAAAGGCCAATAATAGGAAACAAGGAGTGTTGTTTGTATCTGCTCCTGAGGTTTGCAATGACAAGTTTTGTTGCACCTGATAGATCTCTCTACAAGTCTCCACTAACAACCTCCTCTTGTTGGTGATGGCCACACCCATACTCTACTTGCTTCAATTGCTCACTCCACTCAGCAACTCATACTCAAACCTCTTTTCTTGGAGTTAAACATAATATTTCAGAATGCATTAGGATTCTTCTACATGGACATGATGGGGCAGCAAAGTTTTCTTCAAAGTTTGATGCTCACAATTTGGTTTTAGGCTCTTGGCCCTTAGCTACTCAATACTCCAACCAGAGGCAAAACCCTCAACTAAGGCTATGCTTTGTCCAAGGTTCTATTTATCATCTGGTTCAATGTTTTCAAATGTCCTCACAAGGTTTCATGTTCCCCAAACACCTCCTTTTGATCAGGTTTAAGCATTTTTGCAAAAACTGTCAATTGTGTGTTATGCAACCCCAAAAGGCTACTAGCCAGTGAGACCTAATTCGCACTTTTTTTGTTTTTTATGCTCAACGATGGCCCCTTCCACCTTGGAGGTCGATTTGAATGTCCATACAAATTCCAAAGCTAAAGGATTTTTGTGGTTTAGGTCCTTGACAGGGTTATTTTGTTGTTGTCCTCCATTATAGGCATAAATGTAGGGTTTTGGAGGGTTTTGAGATGTAGTCTCTGGGTTTGCAATTTTATGCTCTTCTACAAGTGCCTAGATCTTCACAAGACCTTGGAAATGTCTTCAAGATGTTACCCCTGCCTCTGCCTTGCAAGAATTTTGTCAAACACTTGGCAAGCAACTGAAAAATGTCACTTTCACTATTAAAACTGCCCTTTTACTAGTCATCTCTACTGGTACACTTTTTGACCTGCATAATGAAGAGTTTGAAATGGAAATACACCTCAATGAGGTCTGCAAAACACTAAAAATTCTTCCTATTACATTGCCTTCTCAGTTACAAGGGTTGGATTATGCTTTGAGGCATTCCAATGAGCATTTTGGTGACACAATTCATGAAAACAGTGAATTCACTGTTTTACGTACAAAATGAGAATGTTTGATAAGAACAAGCTATTCCAATAGACTAATATGATGCTCAACACACTTGGCCACATTTCCAGACCTCTGCATCATGCATTTGTTCACTCCAACTTCCTCTTGGGTGCAAATCTTGAGTTTTGTTCATGTTACCAGCCAAATAATCAATATTTGTCTAGTATTCACTCAAGTTCTTCTTCCAACCACACTTTTGGCTTAAAACAAAACATATGTACAATATATACATGAGTGCCAACTTGACTGAATCCATATTGTGGGATCCCAAGCATGGATTAGTCAAGTGGAGTCATTTTGGAGCTTCAAACCCTTGACAGGGCAGCAAGCACACAGTTTGGAAATAATTTTGCAAAATCAAACTTTTAGAAGAAACCAATGCCACAATCAACTAAAAAACATTATACAAGTACTATTTACACTTTCCCAAAGGTACAGTACGGATTAAGAACGTACAGTACGGACCACTGCACTAAAAGATTTTAAAAAAAACAGTCATAAAGCCATTAATTCATGATTTTATTGAGAAACCTCTTGTTAAACAATCACCAACCTTCTTCAAAGCAAAGACAAGTGTTTTTATAGTCCAACAAGGTGGTTATCAAGCTCACTATGGACAGGAGGCTTCCATAACCACGTTTTGCAAGAAAAACACAAAAATTGACAATTTTGACAACTTTTTGAGCCAAATGACAACATTTTTTTGCTCAAAAAGACATTTTTGACAATCTAACCTTGTCAACTTGTCTAATCAACTTAGACATGCCTAAAAACACCTATAAAACATGTTTCAATGCTTTTGAAAGCATTAGAAGACCTTTTTAGCAATTTTGCACTTTTTTGCCAAAAGTTGTTAACTCAAAGCCTGAAATGCAAGATTTGATCTCTTAAAGCCCAAAATGAGATCAAAAACACTACACATGACTCATAACAACCTAAAACAACATAATCAACCTGTCACAAGACATTGCAAAAAAAAAAACTCAAAAATAGGAGTTTTACTCAACTAGGTGCTCCTGCACCATACTCCCCCAAAAACAAAGAAGTCATGTGACTCCTTCAAGCAGCAAAGAAGAAGGTATGCCAACTTTCTGAAAGTCAGCTTCAGGTATCCATGTGGCCTCTGAGATAGGCTGCTCCTTCTATTTGATGAGATTATCCATGTAGGTGTGATTCTTTGTCTTCTTGAGAATTCTAGAGTCTAGAACCTGTTCTGCTTGGGGAAAAGAAAGAGAAGGGAGAGATAGATCAGAAAGGGATTTGGAAACATCTGAAACTCTTTGAATCTCCTTAGGTGGCTGCCCATTGAAAGCAATCAGATTTGCAACATTAAAAATGGGGGACAAAGAAACATTAGTAGGCAAATCAACTTTGTAAGCATTAGACCCATACTTAGCCAAGATCTTGCAAGGGCCTAACCTCCTCATCTAAAGTTTGCTTGGAGCTCCCTTTTGTAGCCATGCCATGTTCAAATGGACCATCACATAATCACCTATGGAAAACTGAACACCTCTCTTTGTAGCATCCACTCTTGCCTTGACTTTTTGAGAGGTATCATGCACAGCTTGTCTCACTTGCTCATGAACCTCCTTCATGGACTGAGCCATGTCATCTGTTGTTCCACTCTTATGCTACAAGTTAGTGATATCCCTCAACTCCATTATACCCCTTGGATGCATACCATAAACAACTTCAAATGGACTTTTACCTGTAGACTGATTAACACTGTCATTGTAGGCATATTTTGCTTGATAAATGAGTTGATCCCAACTCTGCCCATATTCCTTTGTCAAGCACCTAAGCATGTTTCCAAGAGAGTTGTTCACAACTTCAGTTTGGCCATCAGTTTGTGGATGATAAGCTAAACCAAAAGAGAAATTAGTACCCAATCTCTTCCACAATATCTTCCAAAAATGACCAAGAAACTTAACATCCCTATTTGAAACAATGCTAATAGGCAAACCATGAATTCTAACAACTTCTTTGAAAAACAAATAAGCAATATGACATGCATCATGTGTTGTCTTACAAGGAATAAAGTGAGCCATTTTGCTAAATCTGTCAACCACTACAAAAATACTATCAAATCCTGCTTGAGTTCTAGATAATCCTACCACAAAATCCATACTAATGCAATCCCAAGGTCTATGTGGGATAGGAAGAGGCTGATACAAACCAGCATTAGAAGAATTACCTTTGGTTTTCTGACATACCAAGCATTGCTCAACATACCTCCTAATGTCTCTCTGCATCTTAGGCCAATAATAGAACCTTTGAACCAGCTCTAAGGTCTTATTGAGACCGAAATGTCCACTTAAGCACCCATTGTGCTTCTCTTGAATGAGGTTCTCTCTCATAGAGCTCTTTGGAACACACAACTGTCCACCCCTGAATAACAAACCATCCTGCAAAGTGAAATCAGCATATGCACCATGGAAACTATTTTCAAAATCTTGACAAACCTTATAAGTTTCAGCAAAATCATCATCAGTAGGATACAAGTCTTTGAAACTATCAATATCAATGCTCTGAACTTGAATCTCATTAATAATTAACAACCTCCTACTCAAAGCATCTGCTACTTTATTCAGCTGGCCCTTCTTATGCTTAAGAGTAAAAGTGTAAGCTTGTAAATATTCTACCAATTTAGCATGCCTATGATTTAATTTATCCTATGAGTTCAAGAAACTAAGTGCCTAATTATCTGTGTATACAACAAACTCTTTAGGAAGAAGATAGTGTCTCCATTTTCTAAGTGCTTGTACTAATGCATAAAGTTCTAAATCATAGGGAGAGTACTTTTTCTTTGCATCATTCAACTTCTCACTAAAGAATGCAACTAGTCTATTTTCTTGACTTAAAACAGCTCCTACTGCAATATTGCTAGCATCACATTCAATAGTAAAAAGCTTATCAAAACTAGGTAAAATGAGCACTGGTTGAGTATCTACTTTAGTTTTCAATAATTCAAACCCCTTATTGGCTGCACTTGTCCACTGAAATTTTACCTTTACACCCCCTTTGATGGTGTCTGACATTGGAGCACAAATCTCACCGAATCCCCTAATGAACTTTCTGTAAAACTGTGCCAAACCATGGAAGCTTTTGACTTCACTGGTTGTCTTAGGAGTAGGCCAACTGATTATTGCTGCCACTTTTGATTGATCCATTTTCAGATTGCCTCCTGATACAACAAAACCAAGATAGACCAATTCTTGCTTCAAGAAATCACATTTTTTCTAGATTAATGGTTAGTTGTTCATCATATAATTGTCTCAAAACAACAGCTAAATGCTTCAAATGCTCTTCCTTAGTCTTACTGAAAAATAAGAATATCATCTAAATACACAACAACAAACTTGCCAATGAAATCATGTAAAACTTCATTCATGAGTCTCATGAATGTGTTGGGAGCATTAGAGAGTCCAAAAGGCATGACAAGCCACTCATAGAGACCCTCATTTGTTTTGAAAGTTGTCTTCCATTCATCTCCCTCTTTGATTATTATCTGATGGTAACCACTCTTCAAATCAATCTTGCTGAAATACTGTGCACCCCCCCAAACAATCCATCAAGTCCTCTATCTTGGGTATGGGAAATCTGTATCTAATGGTGATCTTGTTTATGGCTTTGGAATCTGTACAAAGCCTCCATGTTCCACCCTTCTTAGGTGCCAACACTATAGGTACTGCACAAGGACTAATGTTTTTCCTAATCAGCGCTTGGTCTAAGAGTTCTTGTATTTGTCTTGCTACCTCTTTGTTTTGTTCAGGGGTCATCTTGTAGGCTGCCTTATTGGGCAAAGAGGCTCCAAGTATGAAGTCAATTTGATGGCTAATGGCTCTAGAAAGTGGTAAGGCTGCAGATGTACCATTAATGATTATTTGTTTGAAGTTATCAAGGATTTGTTGCACCTCATATGGTATCTCAACTTTCTTTTCTACCTTTTCTTCCTTGGGTTTCACTATGAGTGCAAATCCCCCTCCTTCACCCTCTTCTAGTGTTTTTATGAACTCTTTCTCATTCACTAACAAGATGTTAGGTACTTTGTTGCTGCTCTCTCCTTCTTCAATGAAAGATTGAATCTGATAGGTTACTCCATTTTTTTCTAAAATGAGTAGGAGTTTCTTTCCCCATCATGTTGTGCCTTTCGGTGAAACTACCATGGTCTACCCAACAATAGGTGGCAAGCATCCATAGAAAGGATGTCACATAGGATCATATCTACATATCCCCCAATGTGGAAGTCTACCCAAACTTGCTCATTTACCAACACGTGTTGTCCCTTGTTTAACCATGTGACCTTGTATGGCTCCTTGTGTTGTATCCTAGGTAGTTTCAGTTTGCTTACTGCTTCCTCTGATATGGTGTTATCTGTGGATCCTGAATCTATGATCACCTTACACACTTTCCCATGATTTTACACTTAATCCTAAACAATGCTCTTCTCTGTGAGGCCTTTGTACTATGTGGCTTCTTCATTAACACTCTTTTGATCATCAAACTCTCACCATCTTTTGAAGCTAAGTTGTTCAATGCTGAAGTTGTAGTACCCCTACCGTAATCGATCTCTAACCTTGGTTTAATCTGGATTAGTTATCGTAATATTATGATTAATGTCAGATGTTGATTTTACGCATAGCTATTGATGTGGTTCTCACACTAGTTTTATGCTAGTTGTTTAGTGTTCCTATTTCGTGATTTTAGTATCGGACTAACGCATTCATCAAGTTATTATATATGTATGCATGTATGATCGTTGGTTGCAGGAGATTTCAGGTACGAAGTCGCATGAGTGCGAGGTTTGTCGTCACCTGGTTTTGCAGGTTTGAGCATACCTTTTAATCCTTAGAGTTGGATTAGGCGGTCGTAAGACCTTAGTCGACCTTAGTCGTGCTCTAGTGAGCATCGCCAGTCGTCGTCGGTAATCCCTTCTTGTTTGGGTTTGCGAGTCGTCTGTTTGGTTGACCTTCTCGGTTTGCGTGCCTGGTGTGTTTGGTTAATTGATTAATTAGTCCTTAGCATTATTTTGAGTATATATGCGTTTGTGCATTGAAGATTAATGGATTAAATTGATTGAGAATTCGTTATGCGTTTTTCGTTGTTAATGAATTGCTCGTTTTAGATTGGAAGTAAATTTGAATTTAATGGCTGATTTCGATTATTTAATGCATTTTTTATATGCTGATTGAAAAAGGAAAGCTGTGTATTTAATCGCAATGGATTAATTGTATTCTGTGGCTTCTGATATTGAAAGGTTAAATTTAATTGATTGAAGAAGTCGATTTTTAATTGGAAAAACAAGTTATATTGTTGATATTGTTGAAAAGGATTAATTTTATGAATTATTTTGTAAATAAGAGTTTTTATTCCAAAAATGGAATTTTTGGGTCAACTCTTCCATATAACCCAAATTTGGGAAAATTTGGAGGGAATGGACATTTTGGGGAAAAATTTTGGTTGGAAGAATAATTTTGGACAAAATTGGGGGTTTTGGAGAGGAAGATTGTTGGTCTCGATCTGGCAGGATTGGGCTCTCCTTCAGCTAATCCAGGATTGCGCATGAAGGTAGGATTCTGAACTGATTTCTTGTTGCCAAAAGAATCTTCTGTTCTAGTTGAAAGAAATGAATTTGTGATGGAAAATTAATTTGTTTGGCTGGAGATTTTAAATGGAAATGTGTATTTTTCCTCATGGCTGTTTGGGTGTTTGAAACCCTTCGTTATTGGAAAGGATGAGAAATCCTTCAAGAAATTGTGATATCAAACCCAATTTGTTTCAAACCGAAATTGTTATTTCAAATTTTTGAGTGGGTCTGTTGTTGTTTTAATCCGAACTGTGTTAAAAGAGAATTTATATGTTTTTTTAATGAACTGTGCGTTCATTTTAGTTCGGACTGTGTTTTTTATGCAAAATGAAATCATTTATTTTTTTTTATTAATCGAACTGTGTGTTCGAAGAGGATTTTATGCTTGAAATCGAGCTGGGCGAAAAATTCATTAAACCCGAACTGGGCGTTTGTGTTGGTTTCCGAACTGTGCATTCAAATGGAATTTAAAACGTTTTTTTTTTGTTTTGGACGGTGCGTGTTTGTTTAAAACCCTGTGTTTTGGGGTTGGAGGGCGGGGAGCGGAGCTCCACCCGCTCCTCCCCTCTCCCCCTACGCGTTCCCCCCTTCTCCACCTTCACCGTCCCCCGGTGGCTCGTGCGTGAGCGTTGCCTGCGGCTCACGGCGGTGGCCGCAGGGGCCGCGGTGGCCGCAGGGCGCCGCGGGCCTGCGGGCACCACCATGAGCGCCGCCGCGTGCTTCCTCTGCGGCTAGGGTTAGGGCACGGCCCGCCCTAGCCTCCAGAATTTAAATGCATTTTTTTGTTGTTTAAACGTAATTTATAATCGTTTTGTTTTAATGTATTTTTGGTTAGTATTAAAAAAAAAGAAAGCATATGATATTTATATCATTTTAATGAGAAGTTGTTTTTTTTTATGTTAAGTTTAATTAGTTCTTGATTAAGATTAAGGTGGCATTAATCGTGATTGATGTAAACTTGATATTGATTAATTATATAATGGAGTTTATAGGTGAATTAAACATTCAATTTCATTTCATGATTTGTGCACCTCGTCTAATTAAGTTCTACAACTGTTTTTCGCAATTGAATATTGTTGTTTATAATCTTATTGATCTTGGAGTTGTAAATCTAGATCTTACTTTCTAGCTGATTAGGGAAGTTGGCTAATCGAGGTAGTATTGTTTAAAAACGAATGGAATAATATGTTATTGGGATTGAAATACGAAATTGAAGAGGTCGGTTTTAGACCAGTATGTTAATGACGTTTGGATTGGAGATTAAATACCTTGTTTAATTGATTAAGGGTTGTCTGAATTTTATTAATATGAATGGGTTTAAAAACTCATTTTGGCTTAATTTGCCTGTTCGATGCTTTGAACCTTAGGAGTTAGAAAACCAAGAACAACCTATCCCTGGATGAGGTAGATAACTGTAACCTGTTTTAGATCATGTAGAGAACTTGATCGATTATAATGTTTAAATCAATTGAGGAATATTGTCTTTTCTGATTATTGCCTTGCGAGTTTAATTTCTGTATTCGCCTTTAATTAGGAATGGCATGTTTTGCTTTGTTTAGTAGGACCCTGTCGTATGGCTTGACTTGGGGTACCTGTTCCAGTCCTCGATTTCGAGTTGACTATTGTTTCGTGGTAGTGTCGTTTTGATCATATCCTCCTTGTGTGTGAGTCGAATGATGATTGTGGTTGACCGTTGTTGGTCGGGTCTCTAGTTAGAGTACCGTCAGTGAGTGATTACCCTTGAGTCGTGTTTGACCAGATGATTTTCTCTCCTTGAACTCCGTTCATCTGACCATGTGTATTCCTTGGTTCGAGTTCGTCTGAGTTAGTCTAGTGTCGTATGGGAAAGTGGCTTTCGATTGGGGGCCGCGCCCAAAGTGGCTGCTGGATAACCCGTCGAAAGTGAGTCTAATAAGTGATAACCTAAGTAGATTAGAAAATAATCTCTAAATAAGATAATGTGCCTCACACATGGGACGAATGCTATCATAGATTCGGCATGCTGTGAGAAGGCCTGAAATGGCAAACTACCTTCCTTGTCTTCACGAGAGGATGTGTGGGTCCACATGAGGCTTGGATGGGCCGGAAGTTCGGATTAGGTTGCCAGGGTTACCAGTGTATGGGCCGGGACCTATGAAGACTTGCCATGGTATCCATACCAGGTTGTGTGATGACACTTGTCCCTACGTTCGCTAGTGTGTTGTCGTCTTGTCCTGTTTTGAGTACCTTTGGGAGTTGTCCTTTGTCGCTGCCCTTGTGAGTGTCGGTTTCATGTAGACCTTGGGTGGTGATGGTTCAGTTTTATGGAGGCTCTCATGGACTCTTATGTCATTAGCTTTGATTATGTTCAGCTGGATCCTGTTCCTTGTAAGGATCGTTTATGTATTTATTGACCGATGTGGTCGCTTGTATAATGTTTATGTATCGCCTTGATGGCTGGATTGTATAGTGTAACCTCTTGTACTCTTAACCTTATTATTTATCCGAGGGGGTCTTGCAGTTGAGCAGACCCGGAGATGTAGCCCATTAGGGGTGAACTCCGAGATCATTATGGTGTTATGTGGTGTATTCTCTTATGTTCCTTTATTCAGCTTTATCATGTATGATTAATTTATGTTAGAATGGTTAAGTGGATAATGGAATTAACTTTAAATGCTTATATTCAGTTCTATCTTGAATGCCATGTGGATCGAATGCATAATTGCTTGAGATGCGATTTATCGTAATGCATGTGTGAAATCGTCCTTTTAATGCAATAAGCTAGAATATGAATGAATGTAACTTAGAGTAACGAATTATACTCAGTTGTTGTTAACGAATTTAAATATGCTTGGAGAGATCTCTTATGCTTTGATGAAATCCTAGTGTATTAGAATGTTATATGTATGGTTTGTAATTTTAAATGAAAAGCTTGAATGAAGTTTATGAATGGATCTTAAGTGATGAATCTTGCTTGTGATTTATATTTCCATCCTTTGAAAGAAATTATCCTGATTGTGAATTATTTCGTCATTAAGATATTCAGCTATTGGATTAATTGTGTGAGTTAGTGAATCGTGAAATTTAAGTAATCTCGTTGGGAAACTCTTTAGGAGATTGTTGTTAATGTCTTCCGCTATGTAATCTGAATCTTTGATATCTCGTTGCATCTTATGTGTTGTAACTTTAAAAAAAAAAAAAAAATTTGCACTCCATTCTTGTGTTATTTTGGCTTATCCCTTCGGGGTTTCCTGGCGGGGCATTACATTTGGTATCAGAGCCCATGTTGCAAACATTGGGATCTCTGGTGTCGCGTGTGCCCTCTATTTGTGTGAGGTGTATCGACCTTATGTGTATGCTTGTCCTCCTTTTGCATGTGAGTGATTGAGCAGACCATGTCTTGTGTGGAACGTGTGTGTTCACACCTTGTTTTGCCTTCTTGATGTTGGTGTTTGAGTGCTTATTGTGCATTGTTGCTTATTGATGTCTGGGTCTACGATTACTCTTATTTGAAAGAGATTCGTATGTACCTTCCCTTATTGAGTGTTGTACTCTTTAGACTAATCCATTTGGATTGGTCCGTGCTTGTTTTGAATCTGAAAGTGCAAATTGTGCTTGTTTTAAGATTATGATCTAGCTTCATGTCGTCCACTTGAAGGACTAGCATGGAAATTATTGTATGCTTATTTGTAGAAGATTAAATGATCATCACCATTTGTCTCTCTCTTTCTGGAAATTAAAATGGTTAGGAGATGTGTGATTATCTTTGACTCGAGTTTTCTTGATTGCGAAAGAGAAAAGGTTGTGATTTCTTGTACCCTTGTGTGAGCCTTATGTCGTCTATGCTTTTAGATCATTAAAGAGGGCTATGGGTTTAAAAATTTGTTTTACGTGAATGGGAGGAAACTGTATGTGCATGTTTAAAGAATTCTCCATGTGTATGTTGTACGAGTAGCATGATTAAATTCTACCTTAGTAAGGTGCATTGATATGCGAATAGATGAATTATGTGAAACTGCTTGGTTGGTAGAAGAAGTATTATAAAGAGCATGTTATTGTAGCTTTGAGAGAGTACTAATGTGTTCCCTGAAAGATTGTCTTATGTGTTTTATTAAACCAGTTTGATTGAAGATTATTTTAGCAAATGCTCCATTGAACTCGCTGTTGGGTATGTGGAATTACCTTAATGTGTTTAGGAAGTGCGAATGGAAAGCTTGTTTGATGTGCATGCATTAATATGTCTTAATTGGATAATAGCTCCTTGCTTATCTTGGATCGTAAAATGATCTTCTAATAGGTTGCAAATTACGACATGTGTCTATATTGTATTATCATTAAGTGAGTGTTCTTATGAGGTCTTGCATTATCGAAAGGATTGCTTCTCTTGATCTCTGTTTGGTTTGGAAAACTAGAACCTCCTGTTGCAACCAAGATTAATGGAAATGTTTGTTAGGTTGATTGTCATCCTTCTTAACGGTAGCGAAATGAAAACCGTGTAATTGAAATGATAGGCTTATAGTGAGAAATTTAATATTATAGCGTGATCTTGATTGATCTTGTGTTTCTGTAGGAAATAGTTTGGCTATCAAACTCTTTTTCCCTTCTCTTTGCCTAATCATGAGATTTTTAGAAATGATATTAAGAATGCATTGATTTAAATATAATGTTTATAAAACATGTGAAATTGTGTGTTTGCTTTTGGCTTCATAGTGATAGATGAAAGTCTTAAGCTTTAGAAGTGAATTTGCTTAGCTAGTAATTTAGTTATGAATGCTTAGTAAGATTCGAGAAAGATGTAGGAATAATGTTATTTCCTTATATAATTGTGAATTGTAATAATTTCAGTACATGAATCTAGAGTAAACTTGATTCAGTTATTTATATAGAAAGCATAATTGGAATCTTCCTCGTATAGATGTTAGCGTACTGAAAAGTACTCCCCGTAATGTGACTAAACCAGTGCTAGTGTATTTGTGTGTATTGTAAGAAACCAGTGCTTATATTATGTGCCCATGGATTGGTGAAGTAATCAACCATGGAGAATATGTTGTTTATGAGTATGGGAAACCATACTGTTTATGTAATGTTGCTTATTTGTTCCCTACTGAGTACTAAACCTCGGGTTGTGGGTAACTCAGTATGTTAAGGGGTAGTATTCGAAGCGACCGTTCCTTGAATAGTATGGATTGGCGTGCGAGTAATGTCGACGCGAAGCGACTTTAGCTTCTCTACTTCGAGGAATGATATAGTTGTACTACTAAACTGTATCAAGGTGTACTCAATACTTTCCCTTTGATGAACCTATTTATAGGTTTATGTGTGTCAGCTTATTCTCTTCCTTTTCTGAGCATATTGATGGAAGTTTTTGTGCATATTGTTGGATTCTATTGGAGTATCTGTTGCCTTGTCTTCTTGAGAGGCGTGTTATTATTCTTACATAAGTTGCCAACTGGCCTGTGTTGGTAGACTTGTGGGAAGACCATAGTCATGTATACCTCTGACTTACGGCGAGTATCCTTCTAGATACGTCGCTATGCGGGATGTGGCTTGCGCGTGCTTTTTCCGCGAGGTGCACTACCATGCGGGATACGTCCATTGTGTGTTTTCTCCACTTGGGGTATTGCCATGCCACATGACGACGTGATGCGGGGTGATGTCGAGGTGCACACCGCCATGCCATGTGGATAGTGTGACTATGTCGCACCACATGATGAGCTACTGCAATAGCTAGTCAGTTGTTCCTTCCTTCCTCGTTGGTGGCTAGATGCTAGTCACACAGTGCTGTTATGTGCAGTTGTGATATTCTTTATACTTCTTTGGGGATCAGCAATTTATTTTACTTTGACTTTGAAGGTTTAGCCACGATCTTGTGATCTTTTGCACTTTGATTTGGTGTTGAAATTCTGGATTATTTTCTTACCTTACTGTTGGAATTGATGATTTATTATCTTTATTCATCTGTACTTTGGTGGCTGAACTGGTTTATCCTTATTGTTTTCGGATGCTGATCTTGTGTCGAAATGTGAAATTCCTCTCCAAGGACGTATGATACGGAATTGGTAGAGTGTGTGCGAGGAAGTTGTTGTAGGGAACCGTGAGGATTGGGGGTATTTGAGGCTGTGATGCAGCTAGTATCCACTACCTACCTATGTGTGGTGACTATCTCTTGGAGGCTAACCACCTTGTACAACAAGGGATATTCACAAAGGTCTTGTATGGAAGGTAGCACCGCTATGGTGTGCCTAGCACCATCGAGCCTTTGAGCGAGATATTGGATTCTTATGATCTTATTGTTGTTCTGAGATCAGGCATAGAGATGCTGATCGTGCATGTTATCATTGACCGAGCATTAGACATGCTCACATGTGGCCTTTTCTGTTATGCATTCCAGTTATGTGGATGGTTATTATTTGTATCATGGAGTAAATTGTGTTAGCTTGTCACTATGTTATGGGACATAGTCTTTGGAAAGGTTTTCTTATGCCTGGCAAGTGTAAACAAGTGAGTTATTTTGTTGCTCTTATTTCATGAAAGCTAATTTGGCTGTAGAAATTGATATTTTGAGCTAGTTCTATGTTATAAAATTTTATGATGAGATGGATTAGTAAAGGAAAATTGATCTTATGGCATGTCTTTCTGTCATTTGTGATCGATGATTATGGTAATTGTTGTATACCTCTTTGTAATGTTTTAATTTGGTGTAATGAAAGGAAGGAATTTCCTGTTTTCTCTGCTTTGATTGTGGATAATTCCTCGGATATTGTAAGGAATGTATGGTTTTAGATGTATCTGGCCAATGGATAATGGCGTTTGTAAAGGATTTTGCAATTATATTTCAGTTATTATGGAAAGTTTTCTATGTGCAATTTGATCTTTGTTGAATGAGTTTCAGGGCTGATGCGTACGACATGTTCTCCATCTAGCCTTACGACTTCCAGGAGTAAGTCGGAACCTAGGGGGGGAGAATGTAGTACCCCTACCGTAATCGATCTCTAACCTTGGTTTAATCTGGATTAGTTATCGTAATATTATGATTAATGTCAGATGTTGATTTTACGCATAGCTATTGATGTGGTTCTCACACTAGTTTTATGCTAGTTGTTTAGTGTTCCTATTTCGTGATTTTAGTATCGGACTAACGCATTCATCAAGTTATTATATATGTATGCATGTATGATCGTTGGTTGCAGGAGATTTCAGGTACGAAGTCGCATGAGTGCGAGGTTTGTCGTCACCTGGTTTTGCAGGTTTGAGCATACCTTTTAATCCTTAGAGTTGGATTAGGCGGTCGTAAGACCTTAGTCGACCTTAGTCGTGCTCTAGTGAGCATCGCCAGTCGTCGTCGGTAATCCCTTCTTGTTTGGGTTTGCGAGTCGTCTGTTTGGTTGACCTTCTCGGTTTGCGTGCCTGGTGTGTTTGGTTAATTGATTAATTAGTCCTTAGCATTATTTTGAGTATATATGCGTTTGTGCATTGAAGATTAATGGATTAAATTGATTGAGAATTCGTTATGCGTTTTTCGTTGTTAATGAATTGCTCGTTTTAGATTGGAAGTAAATTTGAATTTAATGGCTGATTTCGATTATTTAATGCATTTTTTATATGCTGATTGAAAAAGGAAAGCTGTGTATTTAATCGCAATGGATTAATTGTATTCTGTGGCTTCTGATATTGAAAGGTTAAATTTAATTGATTGAAGAAGTCGATTTTTAATTGGAAAAACAAGTTATATTGTTGATATTGTTGAAAAGGATTAATTTTATGAATTATTTTGTAAATAAGAGTTTTTATTCCAAAAATGGAATTTTTGGGTCAACTCTTCCATATAACCCAAATTTGGGAAAATTTGGAGGGAATGGACATTTTGGGGAAAAATTTTGGTTGGAAGAATAATTTTGGACAAAATTGGGGGTTTTGGAGAGGAAGATTGTTGGTCTCGATCTGGCAGGATTGGGCTCTCCTTCAGCTAATCCAGGATTGCGCATGAAGGTAGGATTCTGAACTGATTTCTTGTTGCCAAAAGAATCTTCTGTTCTAGTTGAAAGAAATGAATTTGTGATGGAAAATTAATTTGTTTGGCTGGAGATTTTAAATGGAAATGTGTATTTTTCCTCATGGCTGTTTGGGTGTTTGAAACCCTTCGTTATTGGAAAGGATGAGAAATCCTTCAAGAAATTGTGATATCAAACCCAATTTGTTTCAAACCGAAATTGTTATTTCAAATTTTTGAGTGGGTCTGTTGTTGTTTTAATCCGAACTGTGTTAAAAGAGAATTTATATGTTTTTTTAATGAACTGTGCGTTCATTTTAGTTCGGACTGTGTTTTTTATGCAAAATGAAATCATTTATTTTTTTTTATTAATCGAACTGTGTGTTCGAAGAGGATTTTATGCTTGAAATCGAGCTGGGCGAAAAATTCATTAAACCCGAACTGGGCGTTTGTGTTGGTTTCCGAACTGTGCATTCAAATGGAATTTAAAACGTTTTTTTTTGTTTTGGACGGTGCGTGTTTGTTTAAAACCCTGTGTTTTGGGGTTGGAGGGCGGGGAGCGGAGCTCCACCCGCTCCTCCCCTCTCCCCCTACGCGTTCCCCCCTTCTCCACCTTCACCGTCCCCCGGTGGCTCGCGCGTGAGCGTTGCCTGCGGCTCACGGCGGTGGCCGCAGGGGCCGCGGTGGCCGCAGGGCGCCGCGGGCCTGCGGGCACCACCATGAGCGCCGCCGCGTGCTTCCTCTGCGGCTAGGGTTAGGGCACGGCCCGCCCTAGCCTCCAGAATTTAAATGCATTTTTTTGTTGTTTAAACGTAATTTATAATCGTTTTGTTTTAATGTATTTTTGGTTAGTATTAAAAAAAAAGAAAGCATATGATATTTATATCATTTTAATGAGAAGTTGTTTTTTTTTATGTTAAGTTTAATTAGTTCTTGATTAAGATTAAGGTGGCATTAATCGTGATTGATGTAAACTTGATATTGATTAATTATATAATGGAGTTTATAGGTGAATTAAACATTCAATTTCATTTCATGATTTGTGCACCTCGTCTAATTAAGTTCTACAACTGTTTTTCGCAATTGAATATTGTTGTTTATAATCTTATTGATCTTGGAGTTGTAAATCTAGATCTTACTTTCTAGCTGATTAGGGAAGTTGGCTAATCGAGGTAGTATTGTTTAAAAACGAATGGAATAATATGTTATTGGGATTGAAATACGAAATTGAAGAGGTCGGTTTTAGACCAGTATGTTAATGACGTTTGGATTGGAGATTAAATACCTTGTTTAATTGATTAAGGGTTGTCTGAATTTTATTAATATGAATGGGTTTAAAAACTCATTTTGGCTTAATTTGCCTGTTCGATGCTTTGAACCTTAGGAGTTAGAAAACCAAGAACAACCTATCCCTGGATGAGGTAGATAACTGTAACCTGTTTTAGATCATGTAGAGAACTTGATCGATTATAATGTTTAAATCAATTGAGGAATATTGTCTTTTCTGATTATTGTCTTGCGAGTTTAATTTCTGTATTCGCCTTTAATTAGGAATGGCATGTTTTGCTTTGTTTAGTAGGACCCTGTCGTATGGCTTGACTTGGGGTACCTGTTCCAGTCCTCGATTTCGAGTTGACTGTTGTTTCGTGGTAGTGTCGTTTTGATCATATCCTCCTTGTGTGTGAGTCGAATGATGATTGTGGTTGACCGTTGTTGGTCGGGTCTCTAGTTAGAGTACCGTCAGTGAGTGATTACCCTTGAGTCGTGTTTGACCAGATGATTTTCTCTCCTTGAACTCCGTTCATCTGACCATGTGTATTCCTTGGTTCGAGTTCGTCTGAGTTAGTCTAGTGTCGTATGGGAAAGTGGCTTTCGATTGGGGGCCGCGCCCAAAGTGGCTGCTGGATAACCCGTCGAAAGTGAGTCTAATAAGTGATAACCTAAGTAGATTAGAAAATAATCTCTAAATAAGATAATGTGCCTCACACATGGGACGAATGCTATCATAGATTCGGCATGCTGTGAGAAGGCCTGAAATGGCAAACTACCTTCCTTGTCTTCACGAGAGGATGTGTGGGTCCACATGAGGCTTGGATGGGCCGGAAGTTCGGATTAGGTTGCCAGGGTTACCAGTGTATGGGCCGGGACCTATGAAGACTTGCCATGGTATCCATACCAGGTTGTGTGATGACACTTGTCCCTACGTTCGCTAGTGTGTTGTCGTCTTGTCCTGTTTTGAGTACCTTTGGGAGTCGTCCTTTGTCGCTGCCCTTGTGAGTGTCGGTTTCATGTAGACCTTGGGTGGTGATGGTTCAGTTTTATGGAGGCTCTCATGGACTCTTATGTCATTAGCTTTGATTATGTTCAGCTGGATCCTGTTCCTTGTAAGGATCGTTTATGTATTTATTGACCGATGTGGTCGCTTGTATAATGTTTATGTATCGCCTTGATGGCTGGATTGTATAGTGTAACCTCTTGTACTCTTAACCTTATTATTTATCCGAGGGGGTCTTGCAGTTGAGCAGACCCGGAGATGTAGCCCATTAGGGGTGAACTCCGAGATCATTATGGTGTTATGTGGTGTATTCTCTTATGTTCCTTTATTCAGCTTTATCATGTATGATTAATTTATGTTAGAATGGTTAAGTGGATAATGGAATTAACTTTAAATGCTTATATTCAGTTCTATCTTGAATGCCATGTGGATCGAATGCATAATTGCTTGAGATGCGATTTATCGTAATGCATGTGTGAAATCGTCCTTTTAATGCAATAAGCTAGAATATGAATGAATGTAACTTAGAGTAACGAATTATACTCAGTTGTTGTTAACGAATTTAAATATGCTTGGAGAGATCTCTTATGCTTTGATGAAATCCTAGTGTATTAGAATGTTATATGTATGGTTTGTAATTTTAAATGAAAAGCTTGAATGAAGTTTATGAATGGATCTTAAGTGATGAATCTTGCTTGTGATTTATATTTCCATCCTTTGAAAGAAATTATCCTGATTGTGAATTATTTCGTCATTAAGATATTCAGCTATTGGATTAATTGTGTGAGTTAGTGAATCGTGAAATTTAAGTAATCTCGTTGGGAAACTCTTTAGGAGATTGTTGTTAATGTCTTCCGCTATGTAATCTGAATCTTTGATATCTCGTTGCATCTTATGTGTTGTAACTTTAAAAAAAAATAAAAATTTTGCACTCCATTCTTGTGTTATTTTGGCTTATCCCTTCGGGGTTTCCTGGCGGGGCATTACAGAAGTTTTGGTATTACTTTCATCTTCTCGAACATAGTTTACCCTCTTTTCACCTCCATAAGATGAACTAGGCTTCTCTGGGCATCTATAGACAGGGTGGCCCAACTTTTGGCAGTTATAGCACTCCATGGTTGAGAAGTAGGACCCTCTCCCTAGTCCATTAGATCTACCCCTACTTGGGTTGCTTGATACCCTACCCCTATAGTTGGGTTTTCTTTGACAATCCCCACTTTGCTCTAGAAGTTTAGACTCTCCTTGGCATCGTTGATCTATGCTTTTTCCCCCAAAACTGCCTCTATGGCCTCTACCATCTCTTCCCCTACCTCTTCCTCTATTGTTTTGCTCTTGCTTTCTCCTACCTTTCTCTTCCACTTTGAGTGCCAATTGATAACACTTGTGGACTGTTTGTGGGCATAACAAGCTCATCTCTTCTTGGATGTTCCACCTTAACCCATTCAAGTACCTTGCCACTTTTATGCTCCCATCCTCTACTACTCTGGATCTCATGCACAGTTTTTGAAACTCCTCAGTGTAGCTACTGACATCTAAGTCTTTTTGTCTCAGATTTTGTCTTTTCCTATGAAGTTGTATTTCATAGTCTTTAGGAAGGTAGGTTTCTTTTATTTTGGCTACCATTGCTTTCCCGGTGGCTATTGGTTGTTTACCATACTTCACCCTTTCCTCTTGCATGAATTTCCACCATGTTAACGCTGCCCCTCTCAGCCTTGATTTTGCTACCTTAACCCTCTGTGCTTCAGTTATTCTATCACATTCAAAATGGTTTTCTAGACCCTCAATCCACTCTATTACAGCATCTGGATCCATCTTCCCACTGAAAAGGGCCACTCCTTCTAAAGTTTTACCACTCATAGCTCTCAAGGCTTTCAAGAATGGTTCTTGCTCAATGACAGGGTCGAGCATGGGGACTTCATCCTCTATAGCCATCATGTTACCCTGATCTCCAACCTTATCATGGACTTCTTCAGTTTTGACTTCTAATTCAGCTAGTTTCATTGCTAGTTGATCTAATATTTCTCTGAGTGCCCTATTTTCCTCTTCTTGGTCTTCAACCTTCTTCGCCAATTCTGCATCGGTCACCATGTTTGCCTAATGTTTCTTTTCTCCTGAATCTTTTGTTGGCTCCGATACCACTATGATAGGGAGATTGCTAGGAGAGTGCTCAAAAGGGCCAATTTGACTCAAAGGCCAATAATAGGAAACAAGGAGTGTTGTTTGTATCTGTTCCTGAGGTTTGCAATGACAAGTTTAGTTGCACCTAATAGATCTCTCTACAATTCTCCACTAACAACCTCCTCTTGTTGGTGATGGCTCACACCCATACTCCACTTGCTTCAATTGGTCACTCCACCCAGCTACTCATACTCAAAACTCTTTTCTTCGAGTTCAACATACTGTTTCAGAATGCATTAGGAGTCTTCTACATGGACATGATGGGGCAACAAAGTTTTCTTCAAGGTTTGATGCTCACAATTTGGTTTTAGGCTCATGGCCCTTAGCTACTAAATACTCCAACCAGAGGTCAAAACCCTCAACTGAGGCCATGCTCTGTCGAAGGTCCTATTTATCATTTGGTTCAATGTTTTCAAATGTCCTCACAAGGTTTCATGTTCCCCAAACACCTCCTTTTGATCGGGTTTAAGCATTTTTGCAAAAACTGTCAATTGTGTGTTATGCAACCCCAAAAGGCTACTAGCTCGTGAGGCCTAATTGGCAATTTTTTTGTTTGTTATGCTCAACGATGGTCCCTTCCACCTTGGAGGTCGATTTGAATGTCCATACAAATGCCAAAGCTAAAGGATTTTTGTGGTTTAGGTCCTTGACAGGGTTATTTTGTTGTTGTCCTCCATTATAGGCATAAATGTAGCGTTTTGGAGGCTTTTGAGATGTAGTCTATGGGTTTGCATTTTTATGCTCTTCTACAAGTGCCTAGATCTTCACAAGACCTTGGAAATGTCTTCAAGATGTTACCCCTGCCTCTGCCTTGCAAGAATTTTGCCAAACACTTGGCAAGCACCTGAAAAATGTCACTTTCACTATTAAAACTGCCCTTTTACCAGTCATCTCTGCTGCTACACTTTTTGACCTGCATAATGAAGAGTTTGAAATGGAAATACACCTCAATGAGGTCTGCAAAACACTAAAAATTCTTCCTATTACATTGCCTTCTCAGTTACAAGGGTTGGATTATGCTTTCAGGCATTCCAATGAGCATTTTGGTGACACAATTCATGAAAACAGTGAATTCACTGTTTTACGTACAAAATGAGAATGTTTGATAAGAACAAGCTATTCCAATAGACTAATATGATGCTCAACACACTTGGCCACATTTCCAGACCTCTGCATCATGCATTTGTTCACTCCAACTTCCTCTTGGGTGCAAATCTTGAGTTTTGTTCATGTTACCAGCCAAATAATCAATATTTGTCTAGTATTCACTCAAGTTCTTCTTCCAACCACACTTTTGGCTTAAAACAAAACATATGTACAATATATACATGAGTGCCAACTTGACTGAATCCATATTATGGGATCCCAAGCATGAAATAGTCAAGTGGAGTCATTTTGGAGCTTCAAACCCTTGACAGGGCAGCAAGCACACAGTTTCGAAATAATTTTGCAAAATCAAACTTTTAGAAGAAACCAATGCCACAATCAACTAAAAATTATTATACAAGTACTATTTACACTTTCCCAAAGGTACAGTACGGATTAAGAAGGTACAGTACAGACCATTGCACTAAAAGTTAAAAAAAAACCAGTCATAAAGCCATTAATTCATGATTTTATTGAGAAACCTCTTGTTAAACAATCACCAACCTTCTTCAAAGCAAAGAGAAGTGTTTTTATAGTCCAACAAGGTGGTTATCAAGCTCACTACGGACAGGAGGCTTCCATAACCACATTTTGCAAGAAAAACACAAAAATTGACAATTTTGACAACTTTTTGAGCCAAATGACAACATTTTTTGCTCAAAAAGGCATTTTTGACAATCTAACCTTGTTAACTTGTCTAATCAACTTCGAAATGCCTAAAAATACCTATCAAACATGTTTCGATTCTTTTGAAAGTATTAGAAGACCTTTTTAGCAATTTCGCACTTTTTTGCCAAAAGTTGTCAACTCAAAGCCTGAAATGCAAGATTTGATCTCTTAAGCCCAAAATGAGATCAAAACCGATACACGTGACTCATGACCAGTTTTTCCTAGCAGTAACCATGTTGGTGAAAGCTTCTTGCAATTGTTTGCCTACCGGTATGTCATATCCAAAATCTTTATGTCCAATACCAGGAATTTGTTTTGATAAATACAACATAAGGCATACCAAAAGATTACCAAAACGAAATGTCCCTTTCTTTTCACCTTTTATCTTTTTCAAGTTATCTAGTAGTTCATCCTTCAGCCATTCACACACATCTATTTTTGCATTGTTATTTACCATATCATAAGCACTTTTAATGCAAAAACTAGAAACTAAGTTAAGTTTGTTTGCATGTGGTCTTGTAACCTAAAATCATACTTATGAATCTCACATTAATATCCTTGATGTCATTTACTCTCAGAGATCTACTATCAGATGTTGCTCTGGTTAAGGTCATGACTGTGTTGTTAAGTACCTTCTTTGTCTTGTCTGGTCTGTTGTCGGTTGAGGGTAAACCTGTTACTTCCCTAATTGCTTGTCGGGTGAATTTGCAGACTGAATCTAACCAAAGAAATTCTCCATGTGCCCTACTTAGGACAATTCTCACAACTTCCTTCGGAAATTCAGGGATGTTCAAGATTTCCACAAAACCTAAAGTCTCAATAATCTTGTGTTCGAGTTTGACATTTCTATTTTCATCACAAATTGTGGTTTTAAACATCTTTAACACTTCCTCAGAACCTAATTCTTCAATATTGCAGTGAATATAAATTCTAGGGTCTTCAGCATAAGCTACACCTTTAAGAATTTTTGAAAATGCGCCTATGGAATCATCTTGCTTAGCTATCTCGGGAATATTTTTTAAAATGGGCCTAACGTGTTTTACAATTTCCACAACAATAGGGTTTGCAATAAATTCGGGAGCAGAAGAGGAAGCCATTTGAAAATACGTTACGTTGCTTGATAATGTTTGAGTGCTTGAAAGAAATCGCTTCACTTCTTCGCCTTGAATGCCTTCGCTCAGATTTTCGCTCTCTCTGCTAGTTTGAATTCTCGATGAATCAAAAATGAAGGAAGACCGATGATTTATAATGAAATTTCTTTCAACAACCGCAATAAATGCTCATCGGTTAAGTGAAAACTTAACACATCTACCGGTAAAGAAGAAATCTATCTTCTCATCATCTACCGAGGGTAATCTGTATGATATTCAACTTGTTGCAATACCCCCAAGGGTTACTTCTCAATTGGATGAAGAATTTCCTACCGGTGGAGTAATACTTTGTTCTACCAATGAAGAAATGGTCTCATCAACATTCTAATATGTCTTTCTAATCGATTGTTTTGAAAAATTTTGCTTTACCTCATCAACCTTCTCTTTGCCTTTAAAACTGGGTCCTTTATTGTTTGTCGGTGAAGTCTTACTTCTACAAAATTTTGCAATATGTCCAATTTTTTTACAAGAATAACACGTCACATTATTCTTCTTAACAGTCTTTCCATATCCTATGTCGGTTTGTGTTCTGCATTGATTAGACAAGTGCCCAAATCTTCTACAAACATAACATCTTACATTCATTCTACAGTTTTTTGAATTATGACCAACTTTGTTGCATTTGGAACATTGACCGGTGGGTGCATTAATGTTTTGATTGTTTCTAGATCCACATTGATTTTCTCTATCACCATACTTATTACGGTTAAAGCATTTCCCATTAAATTTGTAAGCATTAGGTTGTCTTATGGGTTTACTGTGATCATGATTGTTTGCAGTACCGGAACTTTCACCAACTTCAAATCCAAGTCCATTAGTATCTCCATTAGGTTTCTGACTTTTTAGCATATCATCAAGTTCTTCTGAACTTTTCTTAAATTTCTCTTTGTGTTGATTTGCAGTAGCCAACTCATTTTTGAGAATTCCCATTTGTCTCATAAGTTCAATTTTATCATGTTGCATGTGAATCAAATATGTCTATAACATATCATTTTCATGACTAAGTCTTAGATTTTCATTTCCAGCATCATTGAGTCTTCTAGTCAAGTCATCTTCATTTTTCATCATGTCTTCAATGTCTTTACAAAATCTCATAGTCATATATTGCATTTCATTCCTCATGGTCATGTTTTCTTGCCTCAATTTGTTCACAAGCTCATTAAGAATTTCTTTTTCATCATTATCATTTTGCATCTTCCCATGAAATTATTTCCTTTTATTTCTAGCAATAGTAAGATTCTCTTAAAGTCCTTGAATGAATTCTTGTGCAGTCCTCTAATCATCTTCAAGTTTGATATTCTTCAACTTCTCTGAATCATAGTCTGCAAGAGCTCCTTCCAATTGCTTTCTTAAGTTCTCCATCTGTACCGGTGTCGGAATCTTCCTCAAGTTGTTAGACTTTTGAAAATAGAGGACCAGACTCTGATACCACTTGTTAGGATTAATGATAGTCCCAAAGATACTAAGAGGGGGGGGGTGAATCAGTATCTAACCGGTTAACAGAATATTTAACCTTATTAAGTATTGCATTCCAAAATAGTGTACAGGTAAATAAGAATTAATGCAGTAAATAGGAACAATAAAGACAGCATAGAAAACACACCATAACACAAGATGTTTAACGAGGAAACTCGGTGTGGGAAAAACCTCGGTGGGATTTGTGACCCACAATATTCACTCACTGGCCAATGAATAAATATTACTTAACAATAGGGACCTGCACATATAAGAAGGCCAACTGCTTAGAGCTCACTGCTCAATCTACAAAATAGAAGTCTCATTGACTTACAAAATGGATTATGAGAATCCAATACAATGTACTACTTCAAATCAACATCACTATGTCAGGTTCAGTACTGGTTTAAGCTCATACTATAACCATAAACCTTATACAAAATCTGCCTTATGCATTCGCATATATCTTCCTTATTATTCGCTCATTCCTATTCCATCTCATCTATCTTCTATATCAAAATGATTTACAAGATCTCATACATATATGTCTATTACAATATGCCATGTCGGCTTTACAAAAGATAATTACAATTAAATACAATAAACAAAAGTTTATTCCTGTCGGTTGGGGTGTCGATATGTGTCGATGTCTGCCGGTGGTTTACCAGATGAATGCCACAAGGTTACCTGAAGGTTGTCAATAGGTTCCCATCAATGACAACACCATCATTTCTCACTAGAGTGTAGAATGCCAACAAAACCTCCATGGTGGAGAGATAATGAACATTGTGAATTCCACCAAGGGAACGGGCATAAAACAAGTAACTGCGATAGATTGAAACATCTTGTTCAAGATCTTATTAACCGAGGAGAGATTGAAATTGAAGGACACGACCCAAAAACCTCAAATAACGATCATCCCATGTTTAATAATTCGCTTCCATCACAAGATCAAAGGGGTCCTTCCACTTCAGGGCGAAACACAGATACAACTGATTATACGCAAGCCGCCTATAATTACACTATGAATCACCTATATGATGCCAATGAACAAATTGCAACCATCACCATCAAAGATCCAAACCCTACCTACAATTTTGTTACGCGTCGTAGCAAGATCACCATTAAAGCAGCTCCACAAGGCACAACATTCAGCCCAAAGCAGTATAACCTTGTGGAAAAATTAGATAAGACGCCCACACTTATATCCATCTTAGAGATTTTGTGCCTATCCCCATCTCATAAAACAATCTTGGATCAAGCTCTCCAAGAGGCGTCAATCCCTGCCAATCTAAATACAGATCAATTTCAAGCTATGGTTGGTAATTTGAGGTCATCACCATGTCTCACTTTCTCGGAAAGAAACAATACATCCTTCCAACAACCTCATAATGCCTCACTCCATATTGAAGGATTTATCAACCAACACAGGATCAAGCGAGTCGTGATTGACAACGGAGCAGGCCTAAATATATGTACATTATAATTGGTCACAGCATTGGGATATGCAGTTGAATCAGTGGACCCCCACAAAAAGATAACCATAAAAACCTATGATGATGCGGAGCGTTCCTCTGAAGGAGCAATTGTGTTACCAATCTGAGTGGGCCCAGTGGTGAAGCACATCATATGTCAAGTTCTGGACCTTCCTCTACCATATAATTTGTTGTTAGGAAAACCTTGGATACACGCCATGCAAGTCGTTTCATCCACTTATCACTAGTGTATCAAATTTTCTCATAACGGTGTAGAAATTACAATCCTTGGTGATGCAAATCCATTTGCATATTGTAACAATATCAACCGTCAACCAGAGGTTACCATTCCTAACAACAGAGAAGTTATCCCATCCACGTCATATGTTAGTCCAACCTCTCTTTCCAGTTCAAACACCATTATACCAAATCAAGAGAAGCTAAAAATGAAAATGGCAGAGGAAGGTCCTGGGGAATACAATCTAAGCCAACTCTTTTGTGTTGGGAAACTACCCACTTCCCCTAGAACTCATGGTAAGCCTCAAAGGTTACTTCAAACACCACTGGTCCCAGCATGCACTTTGGCGCCTTTTATCCTTGGAAAGAGTCAGGAAGAGGAGACCAGAGATGAGGACTTAGCGGAATGGATCTATAAAGACCCTATCACCACGAAAATCCCATAGGCTAAGCTTCCTGTAGACCAATATGGCAAAGGCCTTGCCATTATGCAAAGAATGGGCTATGATGGTCAGAGTGCTTTGGGACCTTGAAAGAAAAGGTGACACGAGTCATCGCAGCCTGAATTAAAACCTAAAGATAACACTGGATTAGGTTTTCAAAAAGAGGCTCTTTCTAAGCTCATATTCAAAGGGAAACCCAGCAAACCTCCATATCAGCCTAATACTCTAAAGAGGCCACCCTTGATTATATCAGCAGCACCAACTGCCCCAATGAGGCTGAGAATCCCATCAATACCATCCACAGCACCAATCATACAACCAATCAAACCAACAACCCCATCAGCATCAACAACCACATCAACAACACCATTAGCAGTATCAGAACCCCCAGCAGTACCGACAACACTGATAATTCCATCCAAACCAGCAGATTCAACAAAATCGATACTCCCAGTATCAGGTTCAATGATACCAATAATCTTCCCCGCAGCACCAACCATTCCATCTCCAAAGGTACATCAGCTGATTATGCCTGCAATGTTTAACTCAAAAGATGTCTCGGTTTGGTATAGTAATCGGATACTGGAAAGCGACTCAGAGACCGACTCACATGAGTGGGAATTTGATTTCATACATCTCAATACTTCAGATGAGGAAGACGCCTCTCCACTCCACCTCGCAAAGAAATCCCTGTTTACGGAGAAGCACATATTAAAACCTCTTGGGTTCCTGAACTGGACACACCTTCCACAGACCCTACGTCACATCTTACGCCCGATTCTGATAGGGAGAGTACCATCAACAACCTTCACCATAATGTCTTAACCCTCACTCACACATCTTATGAACTTAACCTGATCGATGAGGTAATGCCCATTATCCATCCTGAACTCATCGAATGGAACCAACCAAATCCCCCATGCCTTAACCAATTCCAAAATGATGAGGCAATCATTGACTTTTTGGAACTACGGGATAACATGCCAAGCGGGGATCACAAAGCTGGATTTGCCATCGAACTTAATGGCGCAGAATACTTTGTGGCGGATGCCAAACCTTTCAGCTGCAAAAATATCACAATAAAACATGGATCTTCTAGTGAAAACCACACTGCGGCACTGTTTGATCCCAAAAAAGTAAAAAGAAAGAGCGTATCCAACGGTGAAAACCTCTCTGAGGCACCTATGAATGAAAGGGTTGAAATCCTCCCTTCCAATACAAATCAGGAACGATCAACTATCCTCGTCGAGGAAACAAAAGATTTCAACATGGGGACCCCTGAGACTCCTCACCAAATACATCTGGCATCTCTTTTAACTCCAGAGGAACAACCTAAGTTTGTAGAATTCTTCCAAAAGCGTCAGATCAACTTCGCATGGTCATATACAGACATGCCTAGTCTAGATCCTGATTTGGTCATGCATCACCTCACCATGGTAGAAGGAGCTAAACCAATAAAACAGAAGCTCCGCAAGATGCACCCCCAGATTGCGGTACTAGTCAAAGCAGAACTTAAGAAACTCTTGGATGTTGGTTTTATTAGACCAATCAATTATGCAGATTGGATCTCCAACATTGTACCTGTCGGCAAACCAAATGGGGGCATCTGTATCTGTACTGACTTCAGAGATCTAAACAAGGCATGTCCTAAAGATGACTTCCCCCTACCAAACATTGACATGATCGTGGACCTAACAGCAGGACATGTCATGCTTTCACTTATGGATGGCTTTTCAGGGTACAACCAGATAAAGATTGCACCAGAAGATCAACATAAGATTGCCTTCACATGTCCATGGGGAACATATTGTTGGAATGTAATGCCTTTTGGTCTAAAGAATGCAAGTTCGACCTATCAAAGAGCAATGACCACCATCTTTCATGATATGATGCATACCATAATGGAAGATTATGTCGATGACTTACTGGCAAAATCATTAACAAGAGAAGGTCATCTTGCAATATTAGATAAAATCTTTGACAGACTAGAACAATATCATGTTCGACTCAACCCAAAGAAATGTGTCTTTGGAGTAACCTCAAGGAAGCTTCTAGGATACATTGTCTCAAGCAAAGGCATTGAGGTCGACCCGGCAAAGGTCAAAGCAATCATGGACATGCCACCTCCAAGGAACATCAGTCAGCTAAGGACACTACAAGGGCGGCTATAATCCATCTGAAGATTCATTGCACAACTAGCAGATAAGTGTCATCCCTTCACACATCTATTACACAAAAACATTCGTTTTCAATGGGATGCCAGATGCCAACAAGCATTCCAAATGTTTAAGAAGTATCTCATGAATACACCATTGTTGATCCCACCAGATCCAAGTAGACCTCTATTGCTCTATATTTCAGCAACAAATACGGCATTGGGAGTACTACTGGCACAACATAATGCAGAAGGGAAAAAGTGTGATGTTTACTACATCTCTCGCACGCTGGTCGGCTATGAACTCAATTAAACACCTATTGAGCAAGCTTGCCTAGCAGTAATCTTGGCAGCCACTAAATTGAGGCATTACCTGTTAACACATAAAGTACAACTCATTGCAAAGATCAATCCACTAAAGTACTTACTCAGCAAAGCAACATTGACAGGTCGCTTGCCCAAATGGGTGATGATTCTGAACGAATTTGACATTGAGTATGTGGATCGTAAGGCTATTAAGGTCCACGTTATTGCAGATCAGTTGGCCGATGCACCCCTCATAGGCGATCATCCTCTTGTTTCCAATTTTCCAGATGAAGAGATATTCATGATCACATCAACACAACCATGGAAACTATACTTTGATGGTTCATATACTAGGCATGGTTCAAGGGCAGGCATTCTATTTATGACACCTCAAGGTGACAGCATCCCGAAGTCTTACAGGATAACTTTTCCATGTACAAACAACATAGCAGAATATGAGGCCCTGATCACCCGACTCAGACTAGCCATACAATGGAAACTAAAAGAGTTACAGATATATGGTGACTCCCAACTAGTCATCTAACAAGTCACAGACGAATATCAGACCAAGGATGATAAACTCATGTCATACAAGCAAATGATGGACAGTTTAAAAGCATCATTTACGACTATCACCTTTGAGCAGATACCCAGAGATCATAATCGAGCTGTTGACGCCATGGCTACCATTGCATCTCTCCTAGAGCTTCCACAGAATTCAACACGCTACGAGTTTTTGGTAGAATAGCTTTGGATTCCCGCTTATGATATCCCCGAATCCAAGATGATATGTCGCGTTGTCAATTCTGAATCCCCATGGTACGGTGAGTTCTACACCTACCTACATGATCACACACTTCCTCCTAACCAATCGAATAACCAACACAAAACCTTCATTCACCAAACCGCTCGATACACCATCATTGCTAAAACCCTATACCGACGCAGTCTTGATCGTACTCTCCTTCGATGTTTGGAACAGAATGAGACAACAAAGGCCTTGGAAGAGGTATATGAAGGAATTTTTGGGACTCACTTAAGTGGTCCTTCCTTAGCAAAGATCATTTGCATTGGATGCTATTGGCCATCCATGGAAAAAGACTCCTATTTTGTCAAAAAATGCAAGAAATGCCAAGTTCAAGGAGACCTGATACATGCACCAACATAGGAATTACGACCAATCACAACACCATGGCTCTTTTGTCAATAGGGACTTGACCTTGTGGGTAAAATTTATCCATCTTCATCCAACAACCACAAATTCATTATTACCGCCACCGAATACTTCACAAAGTGGATCGAAGTTGTTCCACTTACCCAGGTCACCGGCAAGTAGATCGCCTCATTCATCCTTAATTACATCATCTACCGGTATGGTGTACCTATGTCCATCATCACAGATAACGGGCTTCCTTTCAAAAATCAAGATGTCTGTGAGCTCTGTGAGAAGTTTCACATCCAATGTCGCTTTTCCACTCCCTATTACCCACAAGGCAATGGTCAGGCTGAAGCATCGAACAAGAACATATTGAGAATCCTCAAGAAGATAGTCAATGATGCTGGCCATGATTGGCACGTTCAATTAAATCTCGCACTATGGGAGTATCGAGCTAGCATTCGAACCCCTACAAGCGCAACTCCCCACTCACTCGTCTATGGCGTAGAAGTCATCCTTCCTATTGAGGTCGAGATACCATCTCTACGAGTTTCCTTGCATAATCTAATAGATGATGAAGCATATCGAGTCTCTCGTCTTCAAGACTTGGAACTACTTGATGAAAGGCGACAAGCCACATACAACCACCTTAAAGCCTATCAGCAGTGCATGAGCAGAAGCTATAATCATCGAGTTAGACCTCATACATTTGAGGGAGGTGATCTTGTTCTAAGGGAGAATCCTCATAACCAACCAAACAAAGAACATCAGGGCAAGTTTGAATCAAACTGGTTGGGTCCATATGTTATCACTGCTGTATTTTGGGTCCGGGGCATATCAATTGGCTACTTCAGAAGGGGAACCGCTAGCAGATCCAATCAACAGCATGCACCTCAAACGGTTTCATACATAAGCTGTACAGAGCATCAGGCTCCCATACATACCAGAAAAACACCAAAAACATTCAAATAAATGTCTTGAAGAAAATACAAAAAAATCAAAATAGTAAAAAAAAAAAATTAAAAAAATAATGCATTCAAACGATGAACAACCACTCCGGTGGCACCTTGGGTAAGTACGATGGTGAAAACTTGGCAAACAGACGCCACTCGTAAAGGCTATGGCTCCATTGTCTTTCAAACTTGTTGCGATCACATTCATTGCATCCATTCCTCCATCAGTCAAACCATGGCTTGTTATTGATCTGCAATCAGGGTTAGTACTGCATGCGTTCTGCATCATGTTTTTCATAGTAATATCTAAACTGGGGGCAAGGCTTTTAACCTATTGATGGAAGTAGATTCTACATTATTTGTGATTCATTGAGTTCTTCATTTAAAACTGTCTCACAAAATCCAAAAACATTCAAAAACACTCACAAAATAAATCAAAAAATCAAAAAATCAATCAAAAACATGGCAACGCATAAAATCCTTTGTACATACGCATCGAAACAAACACCAAACAACCATTTTGAGATACTCAAACAATGATCACTTTTCAAATCAACCAAACAATCAACAGATACACACAAATGTCTTAACAAGGATGCATCCTTCCTCACCAAAACAAAGACAAGATAACATTTTCTTTGACAAGAAAATTTTGTTTAAGCTATCAAGTACTTGATCAGTTTGATAAGTTATTTATTCATTTATATCAGGTTCCTACGCTACTCCGGGATATCTACAAGTGATTAGAGTAGCCAAGATGGTTCCTAAGTATCGTTTTGTTTATTGTCAAACAACAATCACTTTTCAAATCAACCAAACAATCAACAGGTACACACAAATATCTTAACAAGGATGCATCCAAGTACTTGGTCAGTTTGATAAGTTATTTATTCATTTATATCAGGTTCCTACGCTACTCTGGGATATCCACAAGTGATTAGAGTAGCCGGGATGGTTCCTAAGTATCGTTTTGTTTATTGTCTACGAATTGTTCCAATGAAGTTCTAGGGCATGTACTAATGGTGTCTACGTGGGAAGTTCACTAAGCTGCGTGATCATATACAAAAATCTAGTCATGGATCACTATGACTTACTGACTACAGCGTATACCTCGACCATCTGCACATGAACCAAAATGGAGGGTCCATCATGTTTTCTCTATGCTACTTGCTTACAGGTACAATGCTCCAAACTTGGTTCCTACTACCTCGTCCAAGATTGATATTACCATTGCTCAATGATGAAAAATAAAAGCACTATGGATCGTCATTTCATCTCATCTATTTATATTGCATTTCATTGCATATCACCCATTTGTTTGATCATTCATTATTCATATTTATGGTTTTATATGCCAATGTGAACAAATTATAATACGAGAGGTTATTTAATATGAATTGATCTTGGATACAATCATGACGGAATTCTCTGATACATCATCAACACACCATGCAATTTCTCACCAACTTGCATTAATCTATCATAAACGCATGACATCATCATTCCATTACATTTAGTTGCATTTAAATGCATCTAGTTCATTATCATTTACTTGCAGGTAGGTTCATTACATCCATTTTAGATATTCATTTAAGTGCATCTAATATCATTTAGTCACATTCATTATCATTTACTTACATTATCATCCTTACATCATTTCATCGTTGCAAATAAAGGCATTTAGATTCATTTGTATAATTTTCTAATCATTTCATTTGCTTCCATTACTAGTCATTAACGTACATTCATTTAGACACCTAAGTATAGTTAGTTGACTTTTAAATCAGTCATCATCATTTCAGTTTGTTTCCAGCAATCTCTTGATGAGATACAAATTGGATTCTGTATATAGAAAATGAACTGGTAATGTATCAGCTCCCCCAAAAAAGGTGATGGAGATACTTCCTCATCGAAGGTGCTTGTAACAGGTGGAGTATCAACTAGAAAACATTCAGTGCCTTGAAATGCACTATAAACTGGTGGGCTATAAAGCCGCTTACAGTATCTATTTTTGGCAATGTAATCCTTACAGGGTAATACTAAATAGTCTAACTTCTCGTCTTTCAACTTTACTGTTAGTACTAGCCTTGGATCCTATACTCTTAAGGATTTTCTATGATTTGCTATTCCAGTTCATCCTGCATGTATGTTACATGAGAAAATGTGTCTAATGCTGAACTGAAGTGACCAATTTATCATCTATCTTTCTATGACAAAATTAGATATATAAATGTAATTACCTGGCAAGTTACCTTGTCGTAATATAAATTCTCTGATGTTTTCCTGGCAAAGATAAAGGTAAATGTGTAGATTGAATATTCACAACAGAGAGACTTAAAACTTCAAATTTTAGGTCCAATAAGTTATGTATCTTATCAAGTAGTTCTACGAAATATGGTTAAAACAATAGAGGAAACCTTGCAAGTAGAAAGTTACCTATAACAATGTACAAGATTTGTGAACTAACAGAAATATTTTACCTTAGAAAGTTAAAAAATGTATCAGAATTCCATATTTTTTTGGTATGCCTACAGTGGTAGCTTTGCTGGCAATCCAAGATGGCGAGGATACTTAGCAGGGGTTGGTCGATCCTTCAAGCACAGAACTGCTGTTCGTTGTCCATATGGACCTTCTGATGCCACTGGAAATGAAACATAGTTGTCATTAAAGCTTGAAGAGATCAATGTTGTAACGTAAAGAGTTTGAAAAAGGGCTCAAAAGCAAACATCTAAATGAAGAGTCACATACTCTGAGATCACACACAAATACGAGAGCCAAACTTATTACAGGAAATATTACTGTGCTGTTTTTTAACAAAGATCTGAATCAAATTCATGAAGTTAGCATATTGAAAAATCTGAATGTTAACAATTCAAATAGTACTGGCATAAAACATCGTGCAGGATAGAACTAACTATTAACAGCAGCAGAACACTTGTCAATTGGAATAGCCTCAAGAAAAAAACCAATGGAGCTTTAATAGCAAAACCCCATGATTCTCTTGTTAGATCAGAGCAGCATGCGATAAAACAATAACAATAGGTAAGATGAAATGGTAAAACCAGCAACGTTATCTCATTTACATAAAAGTACAAAGAAATAATACAGCTAAATATAACTACAATCAGTATGTAATCAGTGTAATCATACCCCTAAAGTAAAAAGCTTTAGCACATAGTAAATAGTTGTATTAGAAAGTTCTTGGGGTACCCCAGGTCATCCTTGTTTTGTACCAGGTGCAGATCCTAGGACGGGTGAATTAAGGCAGATCCACAGAACAGGGGTCGTGCTATTTGTGAATATGAACTGAACCTGGTTGGATCCAACCATAACCTGTAATAACCCTACCAGGCTATATTGTTTCAAACTTTGCAATTTTCACAATTTCAGTTATGAAGGCATTTCATCAACACTTTGCACTCGGCTGGTTTGATATTGTAATTCAATATTGTTTTGGCAAACTGTCATAAATGACCATTTTTGGCAAACTGTCATAAATGACCATCATAGAACTACCGTTTCCAAATCACATGCTGGTAAATATTGACTATTATATGCATTCAATATTTCTCTCTCACACACAAATATATATAGCTGATACAAACAGTTATATCAGAACATATCATTCAAATTTAATCACACAAATAAAATATTATTATTTCTGACCTGGAGATTATTCAACAATACAATCAGCAACCTTTCCACTCTTAAAATTTCCCTCAGAAGTTGTACAGCACCCTTGTGTATGAAATAACAGTTTAAATTAGTGGTACACCTCTCCAAAGAAAGGTAAGACGGCTAGTATAATTGCTGTGCTGACCTTATTCTTTGCTGCAGCTGACTTAAGCATTCCTTGCGGTGGTGCTAGGACGTGAACAAGGCTTTTAAGAGATGTACGAGTTTTTTATACGTTGCAACTCCCTTTCAAATGCTGTGCTTGCCTTATTGGGGTCTACTGGAAGTTGTCACTGATCTCAAAGGTGAGAAGACATATTGTCATTGATGACAAACGAGTATGGGCAAGATTATTGAATTAAGTGTCAAAGGAGTATGGACAAGATTATTGAATTAAGTGTCATCAATGTCAAAGGAAAAATGAGATAAATCATTAATGCCAAAGGCTGCTAAATCATCATCCTTTAACTATCATTCCTGGTCAGCTTTGTGAGAATCATTTAACATATCTTCGTTATATTCTTGTTGGCTGACTTCATATCCATATGAGTACTGGTTTTATGAAGAACATTTATTACTTATCTCACTGACCGACAACACTTATTCCATGCTCACCGACCACATTTTAATATTTTAAAAGACGTATTTATTTATAGCCCAAGAATGGATGAATTAATATAAGTGATTAATAATAAGGAAGAGCAGAAAATTCTTAGGTGGCAATAAAGAATATATGAAGCAGCCATGATAATGTAATTGGGCAGTGATAATGAATATATGTGTGAGAACAGCGTTTCCATGATTATTGTTAGGACATAAACTTAAATATTGGAAGACAGCAAATTAATTTCCAAAATAGCACAAAAGACAAAATAGCACTCAAGACAAAAGATGTAGCAATTCAAAAGCTACGATTTGTATATTCATAAAAGGCAGCACTTATATTCAAACAAAGGCAGCGATTAATTTATTGAAGGTTGCTAATTAAAAAGTATTAAACTATGTTCCACCAAGTTTTGGGGATGGGGGCGGCAGGGGATGGCAGGACATGTTTCCGGTACGGGGCTACTTTTGGGCCATTTTCAAGGGGACAGCAGGGGATGGCTCTTAAAAAATAGGATTTTTAAAAATATAGAGAAATTTTAATATGCATATCATAACAATGATAAAGCATTACAAAGTTACCACATATGCATTGTGAAAATCATAATAAGAGGATTAAATACTGATAACAAGAGTTGATGTAAATAAGAACTGCCGCAATACCTCACAATAGTACCAAATAACAAGCACCCAACAACCCAACTATGATATAGCAATATGATACCTTGATGGATGATGAATATTTACTAGTATAGGTCTAGAAAGGCTCTGAGAACACACTGCAACAGTCTGACCAACAAGGAAAACTCCCATAAATTTCAAACACCCAACAAACCAACAATGAACTTACACCTGTAACAACTCCAACATACTCAAACTTCACCCAATCGCTCAGAAACAATTATACATCAGTCTAGTAGCTATTTTCAGGCAGGTACAGGTCTGAAATGACACTGTTACAGCAGGTACGGTGCCATTAAAATCATCATATCACTTCAATATTCACCAAAGTTCAGTGCCAAAGCTTATAGAATGTCACCACTAAGCCAAGGCTAGGTAAGATGAAATGTGCTCAAATAGGAAGGCAACCTGATTCCTAGCTCACACACTTCCAAAAAACTCTGAAATCACATTTCAAAAGGTACAGCCCAGAAACGTCCCCCGTCCCTGCAAGAAACGTCCTGTCATCATTGTCAATGGGAAAGGGATAGGGTACGCTGAAAAAACATCCCTGCATCCCCGTACTGTCCATGGTACGGATACGGTGGTACCAAGCCCAGGTTCTTTGGATTAAAATGACTTCCATGAAAAGAGTTTGCACCCTTCATAAAAGGGTATATAGAGGATATAAAAAGAGACGAGTTGGAAAAAACAAAAGTGTGATTTTAATGTAATATCTTTCCACTTGCAAGCAGAATTTTGGAGGACAAATCAAGAAATAAAATGAAATATCATTTGACTTAGAAACAAAAGAAAGTGATATCATTCAATCAGAATTTGAAAGAAGAGTAGAGGTGTTGTGACATTTTCACACATTGTCCCATTGCAAATGGGGACCCCCACTTTTTCACTTTTTAGGTAGATGTTTTGCTTAGCTTGCCTTAGCTTAGCAATAATTTCCTGGTTTTAACCTTTGCTTGTGAGAGGGTGTCTTAGTTTTAGTCTGCGATCTCTTGCCTGTGCAAAGTGTCAAGTTTTTAGGGTTTTTCATTAGATTCAGAGATATCAAGAAGTCAATATTTCAAATGTCTTGGCTGGGAAGAGCGAATAGGTCACCCTAACAATACTACAGCCAGTGTTGGTCTTCAGGTTGGTCCCAGCATGGTTGGAAGGATATTTTGATGCTACAGGTGTGTTTAGACAGGTCAATGGAGAAGAATGCAACTTTCCAGGTTAATTTCAGACAAAGTTACTTTTTTGCTTTTTCTATTTTTAGAAAGTGTCATCTTTAGCACTGATTGGTCAATTGGAGAAGTTTCTATTTTTAGAAAATGCCAATATCAGAGGTTACTATTGTGGAAAGGTACCATGCAAAGAAATTCCTCAAGGAAGTGTAGAAATTCCTGTTCCAAGAGTGAACCCCACCTAAGCCAAAAAAGAGAAAATCTACTTGAGGTCGAATTTCCCGAGTTAAAAATCCACTTGGAGGTAAAATGAAGTTCCAAAGAGAAAATCCACTTGAGGTCAAATTTCCCAAGTTAAACATCCAGGTAGAGGTTCATTTTCCCAAGTATCGGCGAGCAAAATATTTCTAAGTCCTTGAAAATTCATTGTGAGGTAAGACCAATTCCATCATATTTTTCCCTAAGAGTGCAAGGTAAAATTAAGTGCAAAAGAGAAAAATTCACTTAGGGGGTCGAATTTCCCAAGTGAAAGGTAATAAAACTTAAGTGGAATAAGAGTAATTCCCTCATGAAGTCGAATTTTCCATGAGGAAATAAGGTTGCAAAGGTAAAGTGAATTTCATAAGGACAAATTAATATTACCCTATGAGGTTTGATTCTCCACCCAGAGCTAAAAATCAAATCACCTATGGGGGTTCGCATCAAATGTTGGGATAAAAGTAGGGAGAAAATTTGTCCCTAAGCTGATTGCATTTCCACCAATCAGCAACAAGTATTCAAGACCAAACAAGTGATACAATCTTTCATAGTGTGAATCCCCCAAGGGAAAAAGTAAAGATAAATATAGGGACTAAATAGCCCCTATACCAATCGATTTTCCACCATTTCATTTGGTGGAATGCATAGATGAACTACTCGGCAAAAACTCAACTTAAAAACATGCTTAAATTTAATTAAAAAAGCTTTTTTTTTTTTAAATTTAATGAGAAGATGCATCCAATGAGTCAATAAATGAGAACACCAAAGAAATAAGCTGATTGAAGATATATTTAAATGCTAAGTGTCTACAAAATCGCATCCTCATGAGGAGTGTTGATGGTTGGAAGCCTGGAAGCAAAATAGTAAATAGTGTTTGTAAAACCAAAAGTAAATACATCATTACAATTACAACTTCCTCTTCCCAGCTCTAGCAAAAACTAGGGGAGAGGTGGAACTAGAGGGTCTAGTCCTAGAAATCTGCAGTGGGCATGACTGTGCCTCCTCGCTCAATATGGCTGGCTCATCCTCCATCCTGGATGAAGCTATGTCTCCACCTACTTCTAGCACTGGCAATGACTCCTCATCCTCATCCTCTTCCTCCTCAATGTCATCTAGCGTGAAACCAAATCCACCCCCGTCCTCCTCCATAGCCCGCCTCTCCAAATCAGTGATGTCATCCTCAGAAAACAATGGAGGCCGCTCCTGTGATGTCCAATCACTGTAAGGATCTATATCAACCAAGTCAATTGGACCACCTTCTACTTCCTCTACCTTCCTTACGCTCAATTGAAGATTATATTGCACGAAGACAAGTTCATTGAGGCGTTTTTGTGCTAACTTGCTCCTCTTCTTCATGTGGATTGCTTCAAACAAGCTCCAATTGTGCTCACAATTGGATGAACTACAAAGCTGACATAAGATTTTGAGGACAAATTTTTTGAGATGTGGGGTATTTCCACCCCAACTTTGCACCAAGCATCTGCAAATTAAAATTAGGTTGAGAGTAGCACTCCTCGCCGGGGTCTGAGGATGAGAAAGAGAGGGGTAGAGAGATAGGTCTAGATCTTGGGGGAGAAAGGAGAGAGTGAGATGGAGTGTAGTAGAGAGGGGGATAGAGGAAGAGTGATAGGGAGATAGGTAGGTCTAAAATTCGGGGCAAATAAAGTGAGTGAGATAGAGAGAGCGAGAGACGGAGCATACTGATTACTGAAATTTGACTGTCTGAAAAATTAAAAGATCTTCTAAAATCTAGAATTTGCATTATAACTCCTAGAGATTTGAAACCACTCTCAAACATCCTGCCAATATATACATGAAATATAACTTAAAGTATAAGTTTTTTCTTTCTTATACTTAAATGTTATATTTCATGTATATATTCTGATGAAGAGAATGAAACTGACCTGAAAAAACAAAAATAGATAATTTTTTGACATGTTTGGGCCTCTTTTTTAGTGTACCCGAGTTTTTTATAGAAACTCGTCGAGTTTTTTATAGAAACTCGTAGAGTTTTTTGCGAAAAACTCGGCGAGTTTTGGGTGAATTTTTCGGCGAGTAAAAGTCAGAAAAACTCGGCAAGTTTTCACTCTACGAGTTTTCCAACTATGGTGGAATGAACTAAGGATAGTGCAAATTCCATAGGGATAAGATTGGTCCCTATGCTTATCGAATTTCCACTCTTGCAATAACAATTCCAAAAACCTAAAGCGATACGCATTAAAGAATTATTATTTGCTGGTAAAATCGCATGAAAGGAGAGGAGGTTGGATTAATTATTAAGTGCTAAACAAATGCAAATTTTAATTGCAAACAAACAAAAACTTTTTTTCAAGGCAAGTCAACTCTGTATGAAAGTGAAGAGGTGCGATCATTGACTGGAAGACACATATAATGAAGAAGGGAAGAGCTCCATCACAAATCAAATTCGAATCTGCTTAAATCAAATTCGCATCCAAGAGAAATATAAACAAGTTCGCACAAAAAAGGAAGAAGATATTCACCACAGCCAGCATAAGGAATTCAGACCATGAAAATCAGACCCAAGGATAGAAGAAAGAGAAAATTTTACTAAAATCAGATCTAGAGAAAAGTAGGTCATATTTGGAAAGAATAAATCAGAGTTTTACAAGAAGATCAGAGTGTGTCTCTTCACCTTTTCAAGTGTTTTCAGATCTGGAACATCTTTTCCAAAAAGTTTTGAGATGACAATTTCCAGAATTTTGAAGGGTTTTAAGAAGTGAGTTTTGTGAATTATCTTGCATTTTGCTTACTTACAGTTTCATTCATAATCAAGGCTTAAATATTCTCTTTGTCTTTTTCAGGTTGGATGCAAGCAATGTGAGGTATGGAGCATTCAAGATCATACAAGGAAATGAATGAAGATGAAAGCCCTACAAGGACATAAGATTCACAAGATCAAAGTGAAAGCTCAAGACATGAAGAGGACTTCACCAAGGCCAACAATTTTTAACTCAAGGATCAGTTCAAGGGACAAATCAAATAAGACAACATCACAAATGCAAATGAGGAGGATCAACACGTCAAGTCTTGGAGGAAGATAGCAACAAAGACAAAAGGATGTTTTACAATCTTGAAAATCCTCCAGAAATCCAAGAATTATTGCTAGTACTCCAAGGTGAAGGACTTCAAGGTGAAAGATTCAGTAGAGCAAGACAAGTTAATCAAGTCTACAGGGCGAGCTGAGGTGGAATGTGTTTTTTAAAGATTAGTGTTCACAATGGTTAGAGTATTAATGTGTGCTAAAATAAAAGTAAATTGTTATCACAACCTACGTAATTATTATGGGTATTGCATTTGTTATAATTTTGTTATGAGTTGTTAAAACAACTCATCTATGTAAAGGGAGTTGTTATAGGAGATATAACAACTCTCCCACAATATAGGATATGAAGAATCAAAGAAATATGTATTGAATGAGAATGTGTGGCATACAAAAACAATATTATTTTGTATAGGGAATTTTCATGTTTGACTTCTATGATTCCCCATTTTCTCGGATATGGTATCAAAGGTAAATAGATCTGGCCTACTGTTTGCTTAACTCTTTCACTGCGGGTATCCAAGTTTGAAGGCCCACATATTAGAGCAGGATTCTATGCCTATTATTTTGTGAGACGAGAGAATCTTGGTGATAAGGGAGGATATATGCTTACTGTTGTGGTTGATGGGAAGTTAATTCATTTGTCTGCATAGTGATCGAGCTTTCTATCGCTTGAATATATTTGGATATTTAAGCAGGCCCGATCTCATATCATTAGCGATTTCCTTGTATGTTTTGACAACTTCCTCTGCATGAATAACTTCACACGTCTGGGCAAATGATCCTATATTCTTGCACATAATGATGAATTTGCAGTCAGGAAAGTATTTCCTAGTGTGAAGATCATATTTAGTGTGCCTTACCTCAGACAGTTTGCATATATTTGTGTTGGCTAGCAATTTTCGTGTTTTTTTGTGGAGGTCATTTCTTTCTGTTCCGCGTCTTGCTTAGTGTTGGCTGGCACTTTCATATTTGCGGAAGTGTTTTGGAGAGGCAGGTCTACCACCACAATCTCAGGCCCAAAAATCTGTTAGTTGACGAGAAAGGCAATCTCTTCCATAGGCCGACAATTTTCACAAGCTGCGTTTTGTTTTTGCCAGCTGATCGGTGTCTATTTTGGAATTGATACATATTGATGTGTGATATCTTTCTTGCGTCTTTTCTGTGCTGATACACACTGTCATGTGATCTAAGCAGCTTCATTTCGGTTTTGGTATGCTATTTAGTAATTTACAGATTGGACTGATAAGCCCGATGTGTGTTGCTCTTATGACATCTCTCTAAAAGGCAGATTGTGTGTCCGGAGTCATTGTATCGTCCTTTGTCTGTGGCGTATTGTGCCTTTGGGTGGTTGTGTGAAGGAGCTCATGATTCACTAGCTGGCCTATCCACTCTCCACCAGCTGAAAGATCCGTGAAGAGTAGAGTGGTTGTGAGAAAGCCATACGATGTGCAATCGTGTACTGAGATGGTGTTAACAAGCAGTGGAAACCCCCTTGACCTCCGTGGATTTTTTCTCGATGAACTGATGTTGGCGTTTTGGTGCGCCATTCTCATTTGGCGCCATACTCAATCAGGTGGCACTTCTCCATACTCAGCCCTTTATATGACCATTATGCTTGACTGGACTGCATTCATTTGCACCTACGCAGGTCTCATTAGGTACCATATATTGGTTTGTTTTGGATAAAATAAAAAAATAAAAAGGGTTGTTATTTTAAATTATAATTGCTTCAAATATCATTGGACATATTATCACTTGTAAGCGACGTCCATACTGAGGGGGGCATTATAAAATTGAGTCTCAAAGCCAAATATGCTAAGTAGCAAACTTATTGGAGGTAGGAGGCAACGAAGGAATGAGGACAACCAGCGTCCTCTCGTCTGTCACCAACGATGGGGCCACTTATCAGCTCTGGTGGCATTTCATTTCCTATGTTTTTCAGTGTTCCTGGTTGTGTAAATAAGTGGAAATTTCACATTGTGGGGGGGAATAATAACCAATGTTCCATTCCCATTTCATGCCAAAATGACTTAAGTCAAGGGCAGCTTCCAGTGGTGGTGGCGGTTGTCTATGCTGTTCGAGATTGAGTGACAATGATCGATAACAGTGACTACAATTGAGAACATTGTGTTCCTATGGAATATGTTTTTTAGATTTGTGATATGTATGTTGATTTCTATATAACTTCCCTGATGTACAAGCATAGTAGCGAACAAAAGCACCAGAGAAAGTCAGTTCATGGATCTTGAAAGGGTTTGTGGGAGGATCAAGAAAACCACACGAGGTGGACAGTTGGTGGGTTCCTTTTCATGTCTAGTTTGTGGTAACCCTGTGTGAAAACCAAGAAAGGTTGATAGGAGGTGTCTTTCGTTTTAAATCAAGATCATGAGAGTTGGGCTTACTATAGATGTAAGGTGTGAGTTCTTACCATGTTCACACTAAGGAGGGGTGTTAGAGATTAGTGTTCACATTGGTTAGAGTATTAATGTATGCTAAAATAAAAGTAAATTGTTATAACTTAATTATTATGGGTATTGCATTTGTTATAATTTTGTTATGAGTTGTTTTAATAACTCATCTATGTAAAGGGAGTTGTTGGAGGTATAATAACTCTCCTGCAATATAGGATATGAAGAATCATATAAATATGTATTGAACGAGAATGTGTGGCATACAAAAACAATATTATTTTGTATAGGGAATTTTCATGTTTGACTTCTATGATTCCCCATTTTCTCGGATAGGCATCCCAATTGTCATTCAACCAATCAAAGGGCCCCAAGTTAAAATGTCTGGATACATTGTACCTAACTCTTTCAAAGAAGGGTCAAGTGACACATGGCAATTTATCAAATATTGTTTTATGTACCTAACCTCAACTCTCATTGGTTATAATTCAAAAAAGGACATGTGTCCACATCATTGTAATTATTTCATTGGCCAGAGAGAGTTTGTTGCACAAAATCCTAATTAGGGTCTCATTGTATAATCTTGACCATTGATCGGAGAATCAATCGGAGCCATTGAAATGTAAAAAGAGCTCTATCTAAGGCTCAAACCTCTCATTTGTAAAAGGTTAATAGTGGCTAGACAATAGTTAATAATTAGATAGCATAAGCAATTAGGAGTTAGAAGTAGAGGAGGAAACCAGCAATTGTTGCCAAGGCTTGTGGAAATAAATACTTGATTTCATTGAAGTTATGGTGAATCTTTGTCTTGTTTCTTCATGTTGCGTCGTTTCTTGTTACTTCTCAAAGTTAGATAGAGTTCATTGGTTATAGTGGATGCTTATGAAGATATTATGATAAATTCTTTGGTTCATACTTTTTGCGGGTTGCTAATTGTAAGTCACAGTGTAAAGTTAGCCCGAACCTCGTTATTATGCTAGGTTTGATTGTTGATACTTGTTCAAGTTGCCCCAACATTGGGTATTTGAGTGATGTGTTTGCAATGTGAAAATCTTACATTTCCTTAGAAGATTGCACCAGTCTTGTGTAGTTTAGTCATCTCGGCTAAGCAAGATTGGATTTGAGGGAATTTGTCTATCCAAGTAACATTCATCATCGTCATTGACCTTAGAGTAGCATAATCTTTCTCAACCCTTTATCCTTTTGCCCCTTTTTCAAGTCAATTAGAGTCCATGTTCTAGCAAAGTTCAAGCAAAAAGTAAGTCCCTTTGTGTACCCAACATTATCACATCAAACCATTGAGCTTATCCACAGGTCAAGACCTGACAGTATAAACCTTGGAGTCGTCTCAGTTGATCACATAGTTCAACATCTAAGAGGTCTTTGTTCAAGAGAGGATAAGATTCCTTGGTATTTTATTCCGTCTTGCATAGTGTCATAAAAAACACACCAACAGAATTGGCGCTCGAACGAGGGTATGAATGTGAACCGTTGAACAAGTGAATTCAATGGAAGATCAGTGGAGATTCATCATCAATGCTTGACAGAGTTATTACAAAAGGAAGGAATGTTGGGTCGTGTTGATGTGTTTTTTATGCACATGCGAACACAGAATAAAATACCTAAAGGTACCTTATCCTCTCTTGAATAAAGCCTTTGAATGCTGAAGATGTCGCGAAAAGGATCAATCGGGATGACTTCAAGGTTCTTTGTTGTAGGATCTCTACGAGTGGATAAGCTCTCTATGGTATGATGTGATTTGCTGGAATCACAAGGGGACTTACACTTGTCGACCTAAACGTCTGATTTGCTTTGAATATTGCTCGAACACAAGATTTTACTGGCCTAGATTTGAAAAAAGGGAAAAAAGACGAGGGCGAGGAAATGATCTAATCCTAACACTAAGAATGTAGGAGCAATGAATGATCTTTGATGAAATTCTAACTAAGTCTTGTTTTGACATCCCAAGACCATCTCCACAAGGTTAGTGCGATCTTCGAAGGAAAGCTTTATGATGTTCAAATCATCACTACAGGCATAGACACCATCAGGCTGATGCATATCAATGAAGAAGCGACAATTGAAGTTAAGCTTAAGCTGAATGATTCCAGTTGACTACACAAGGCAAGTCTGCAATCAACAAACTGCTAGTAGTATGGATATACGAATTTCACCATCAATCAAACACATTTCTTCCACTCATCTAATAACATAATATCAAATATGAGAAGTAAAGAGACCATGCAAATTGTTGAATCGACCCATAAATTTCACCATTTCTTCAATGAGGTTTTACAAGTCTTTTACAACAACATCTTGGCAACAATTTTTGCCTTCTCTCTCTACTCTGCTCTAATTGCTATACTATTAACTGACTAATTCACTATTCTCACTATTCACTCCCTACTTTCTATTCTCCTATCATCCTTTACAAAATGAAGAGTTGGGGCTTATATAGTGTCCTTAATACAATTCAATGGCTAAGATAAATTTGAGATCAATGGCCAAGATTCTACAATGAAAACCCTAATTAGGGTTTATTACAACAAACTTAATTCCGACCAATGAAATAATTGTATTAATTGGACACGTCTTCTCTGGAATATTCGACCAATGGATAGCTGGGGTAGGTACATCGAAGTTTGAGCCACCTCCCATGAGTTAGGTACATTGAATCTGGACATGCTGAGGTGGACCAACCCGACTGGAGGAGTGATGACTAGGATGCCACCTCGTCTAACACTTGCAACTTGGTAGATATCCAATTCGATGATGCTGAGAAGCTAGCTTTAATTAACTCTTCTGAAACTATCTGCTTCTTCAACAAACCCTTGCTCTGACTTATTTTGTCTTTGATGTGCAAGATGATGATGTACCTCGCCTTGGAATGCTGGATTGGAAGAGGTCGCCCTTATCCTTGCTCGATCTTCTTGGAGGAGACCGTCCTTGATCTGGCTTGATTTCCTTTGATGAGAGTCTGCCAAGTAATAGATCTTCCGACTTCGGGCCGCCATTTGATGCCTTCTCTTGAGTACTTAACTCTAAGACCTTCGAAAATGATGAAAGAAGACTGGATTTTGCTAGACAAGGTTTAGATTATAGTCTTCCCTTGGATGAATTACGCCTCCATTAGTCTTCAAAAGAGCTCCACCTTCCATTAGCTTCTTCAAAATCAGGAAATTCGCCTTCAAATACCTTCCAAAATCTGGAAATTATCCTTCAATCTAGCAAGAAATTTGCCTCTCCAATTTGCTCCTCAATTTCGCACTTAGAAGGACGAATGAATGATTTGAAACTTAAAGCAATACTCCCCCATTATATAGAGCGCTCACCTCTTGTATCTCCAAGGCCGACTTGCAAATAAGGAGGTTAAAAAAAAAACCTTTAAAAAAGGTGGGCCGACTTGCCAAATAAAGGCAAAATAATGCCTTGAGCGCTTACTAACAAATTTTAATTCAAAAAATTAATTTTAGATGCCTCCAAGAGGAATTTTTTATTTATTTCAAGGCCTAAAAATTAATTTATTAAATTGTCAATGCCTTAATAAATGTGAATTTAATTTATCCTTTCCAAAGGCTTCGAAGTTAGCAATTTTGGGGGATTTGAGGAACATCAATGATTGATCAAGGCCTCAATGAAGATTGACAATAATTTCGCCCTGGACCCTTAGCAAGGGTCAGGAGCGATTTTCCAAATTAGGCCTTAAATATCTTATTTTTGCAAATCCAAAATATCACCAAGGCACTCCAAATGGCATCTTTTACTGGAATTTGGGTTTGATTTCACTTGAATTTTGGAAGAAAAGTGCATTTAGGATTTTTTCGCCCTGGACCCTCAGCAAGGGTCAGGAGCGATTTTTCAAATTTGTACTTACTCCTTCATCAACTTTTCTTGAATCCACCCTTCAAGGCTAGGCAAAGGTCTTCTTCTTTCACTCCATCCAAGCTTGGTTCGTTCCTGCAAGGTAAAATAGGTGTTTGAAAGATTTTCGCCCTGGACCCTCAACAAGGGTCAGGAGCGACTTTTCTTCCCTGGCTTAGAATTATCAAGTTTTGGAAGTAAATCCTTATTCATCATGTTTTTGAAGGCCATTTTACCCTAGTGCATCCTTGCCTTAGCAAAATCTTCAAAGAAATAGGTAGTTTTTGTGATTTTCGCCCTGGACCTTCAGGAAGGGTCAGGAGCGATTTTTGCAATTTTGACTAAAAATCTTCATTTTTCCAACTTGAAACTCCCTTGCAAGGTAGGTTCTCATCTTTCATCATGCTTTTGACACTTCATTTCAACCAAACCAAGCAAGAAAGCCTCCTTCTAAGCCTTTTCGCCCTGGACCCTCAGCAAGGGTCAGGAGCGAATTTTAAGTTTTCAACAAAATCCTTCACTTTTTCGAATTGACACTTTCTCAGGTGGGTAAAGGGAGATGTCCTCGTTTCATCTATGTCCAAAACTTGACTTTTTTCATTGCAAGATGAGAGCTATTCAAAATTTCGCTCTGGACCTTCAGCAAGGGTCAAGAGCGATTTTACCTTTGTTGCCCAAAATTCATCAATTTTCATGCTTTCAAACCCTCAATTGCATCAAGTGACGTCCAATCTTCCTTCTGGGAGACCCTGCACAAAACAAGTTAACCAAAATTAGTGAAAAATAGGCTCATACAAAATTTTCGCCCTGGACCCTCAGCAAGGGTCAAGAGCGAAATCTTCATTCCAGGCTAAACTATTCAATTTCTTAGTTTCAAACCACTTCACAGGGCGAGGTAAGATCATTTTCAAGGCCAGGAACAAGGTTTCAAGCTCAAATAAGGTGGCAAATGAAGTTTATAATGAATTTCACTCTGGACCCTCAGCAAGGGTCAGGAGCAAAATTCCTAATCTTAGCCAAAATCCATCATTTTTTCAAGGTTTTCAAACATTTCCAACTTTCCCTTCAAAATGCCTTGCAAGTCAAAATTTGGTCAAATAAGACAAGAAATGAGTCCTAGGTTGATTTTCGCCCTGGACCCTCTGGAAGGGTCAGGAGCGAAATTCGCTTTGGACCCTCTAGAAGGGGCAGGAGCAAAATTTGACTTTTTGAACTCTCCATCAGGATCATTTTATGGAATATAACATTTAAGTATAAGTTTTCTTATACTTTAAGTTATATTCCATATATTCTTTCAGGATGTTTGAGAGTGGTTTCAGACCTCCAGAAGTTATATTGCAAAATCTAGTTTTTGGAGCAAATTTCAGGATCGGGACATTCCAGACTTAGCCAAATTTCAGGATCAGGACATTCCAGACTTCATTTCATCAACTTGACCTAACTCAAGCAAAACCTGCTATCCAGGTGATCCCCTCGGCGACACTCAAAAGCTAAAGGCTAACAGACAAAACCCTAAAAGACCTAGAAAACAAACCCTAAAAAACAAAAAGCAGGGGTCCCCATTTCCAATGGGGCGATGTGTGAATACGTCACAACAGGTCGTCAGTTGGACTTGCAAAGAAAAGAGGTTGTTCAACACTCAAATCAAAAGAGGTTGGAACCAGTTGAGCTTTCCAGTGACATTCGAGATATGCTAGATCTCTTTTAAGTCAAAAATCCAAAAGAAGTAGAAAAGTCAAGAAATCCAAAAAAAAAGAAAATCCAAAAGAAAGATTTCTCGATGGAGCGGCAATAGTTTCACGAAGATCAAGTTGATGTTCTCAAGCTTTGGTGGAATCTAAATGAACTACATCCACTGAGATTGTCCGAATTTGCATCAAGGAATAATTGTAGGATCCATAACACAGGTGGACACACTGAAATGAATTGCTTAACATTTTTGTCAAGGATAGAATTAGCATTGCAAGGGGAAATTTCTTTCTCAAAGGTACATGAGTCGGTTGTACTCTCAAAAGCAGAACCTAAGCCTCCAATTAGTGAAAGTGAGTTCTTCATGAAGAACAAAGAGATGATCAAGGAAGGGTTAAATATTGAGAAGGACTTGTGCGTGGAAGACATTTTGTTCCCTTGTTGGTGCTGAATTCACAACATAACTCACTTGGAATTCACATGTGCATCATGCATGGAAGTTATTCACCAAGCTAGAGTGCAGTTGAGTTTGGAGGAATCATCAAAAATGTACACTATAGAAAAATTGTGGAATGTTCACCTCCAACAAATCAACTTGAAATCTAAAGGAAGTGATACCACATCATCCAACAACGAAGATAACATAATTGAGCTTGACAGTCAATTTGCTAAATTGGAGAACAAATTTGCATACCTTGCACCAAAGAAAGGATGCGTAGAAGAGGAAAATGTCGAAGCTAAGGAGGTGATAACAAGTGATGATCAGAGTGTCAATACAACAATCAAGCAACAAGAAGAAGTCCTTGAGGAATACTCGTTCATGCTACAAATGGAGATTATTAAGAATGAGTTACAAGAAAATCCAAGTATCCTCGAGGTGGAAGATAATCGAATAGACAAATTGAATGAAGAACTACAAATGGAATCACTGTCAAAAAAAATTCAAAACAAACAAGTTGTGGTGAGTGGCATGATTCATCATTAACTCCGGCCTCCCGAGATATTGCTTGAGGAAGAAATACCACCAAAGATTGTATTTGAGGATCAACTAGAGGAAATTTTTGAATATCAACCCCTAATTTTTGAAGATATGCTCATGGACTTGTTGTGACCTTTTCACACATCGCCCCATTGCTAACAGGGACCCCCTCTTTGCCGGCTTTCTGCATTGTTAGGTTAGGGTTTTGGCTGCTTAGTGGGCAATTTTGCGTTTCCCGTACCCGTCGGAGTTTTGATCATGCCTAGTGCCGTCTAGGGTTTTTGAAGTTATAGGATCAAGTTGCAAAACGTTGATATTTTAATGATCCTAAGTTTTGTCTAAGTGTAGACCTTTCAAGCCTTAACGTGTTTTTAAACACGCGCATCAATGATTTTAAAGTGCCAAGACATTCACAAACCTTTTGGAGTTGTTTTCTCGCTCCTAAGGTATTATTTAAATTGGTTTCGCACTTTATTCCAATATTTTCCTAGCGTTTTGCTCATATTTTTGGAAAATTAGCCTAAGTCCAGTGTAAATTTAATGTTTCTAAGTCATTTTGAGTGGTTAAAATGATAAAATCCTAAGGGAAATTCATATTCCAAGGGTTAAAGGGTCAAAATCCATGCAAGAGGTGCTTTTCCCCTCACATTTCAGACTACCCAACCCATTCCCCCACTCAAAATCCATACTACACATGGGTTTCCCCTGAAATCCATACTAGCTACTATTTTCCCCCCACTGTTTATCCATACCCAAGTCGAATTTCTCCTGGAAGTGCTAAAATTTGGCTAAGTGTCAGGATTTATCCAGACTGCCATCGATTTTCCACCAGGAGTGCGGACTGGAGTGCAAACGAAGTTAAGGATGATTCCATGCCTGGGTCGATTTTCCACCAGGATTTTTGTGACAACTAAGTGAGGATTTTGTCCGGATTTTTATCTAGACAGAGGTCGATTTTCCCCTAAGAGCATTTGTAAGGATGTTTGTCTAGATTTTCATCCAAACAGAGATCGATTTTCCACTGGGAATATTTTGAGGAGTTTTGAGACCGGATTTTCATCCAGACTGAGGTCGAAATTCCACCAAGGAGGTTTTTTCGAAGTTAAGTGAATTTTGAGTGTAGATTTTTGTCCAGACTAATATCGAATTTCCCCCGGGGGTGATTTTTTGCAGATAGAGTGGATTTTTGTCTGGATTTTTGTCCAAGCTCACATTGATTTTCCCCTGGGGAGTTTTGTGTGCATTTTGATGAAGTTGTGCATGGATTTTTGTCCAAGCATGGATCGAATTTCCCTTATGGGGAAATTTTGACATTTTAATGATTTTTGAAGGGATTTTTCAATCCCAACCTATATCGATTTTCCCCTAAAGGCATATTTTGGATTTAATTTGCAATATTTTAATAAATAAGCCACATTTAATTGCTTTTAAATAATTATTAATGATTATTTAAAATTTAAAAGCAAATTTAATAACTTGCAATAATCATTTAATATTTGAACCTTCTAGAAGCAAGTTAGGTTTTCACCAAGCAAGTATTTATACAAGTGTTTTATCCCACATTGCTTGTGTGGTGAAAATGAGAGGTGAAAGCAAGTATATGAGAGGAGACTTAGCATTATTTTATTATTATTTCTGTCAGGTGTCTCCATGAAAGCGATTTTTTCTCCAAGTTGGGCGAATTTTTAGCAAGGCATTTTTGTGAAGTGTCGGATTGAGGATTTATTTTCCTCCATTTTTTCCAGCTTGCTGATCTATTCTTCTTGGCTGCCATTAAAGACCAGTTTCAGAATTTCGATTTTGATAAGTTTGGCAATTTTTTCAAACTTTAGCATTTTTTGGTGAAAATTGGCAATTTCATGTTTGGAGACTTAGGCGATTTTTTCTCCACCATTTTGCTTGTTGTTCAAACCTTCATTGTTGCAGATCAAGGCTGCCATTAACAACATTTTTCGGAATTCTGAAAATTTCGATTTTGCTAAGGCAGGCGAATTTTTGTGTTTGGGGTATCCAATCTCAACTTGGGCGATTTTTCCAGATTGCTACCATCCTTGCTACTGCAGATCTAATCTGCCATTGACATCATTTTCAGATTTCCATTTTGGCGCCATACTTGGGAAAATTTCGATTTTGCTTGGGAGGTGATTTGGTGCCATATTTTGGTGGATTTTTTATTCATGCTTGGTGGCTGCCATCATTTCCAGTCTACTGATTCACTTCAAATCTAAGGTTTGCTTCAGATTTTGACCTCCATTAATGGCTGCCATTAATTTTCAGACTTAAGTTTTTATTGCCCAGCTAATTCCAACTTAAACATTTAGCATTCGGAGGTGTTTTATGGAGTTTTCTGTGCATTTTTTTAGACCATTTTATCATTGTTGCAGGTCTAAAACTCCATTGTTAGGCGGTTGTCCTCAGAAATTTTCATTTCCAGCCACCTAATCAGTTTTGGCGAATTTGCTTAGGGCTGTTTCCTTAGCCATTTTTTCATCATTTTCAGGGATTTAAACCACTTTGCAAGGTGCTGGTAAGTCTAAAGTATCCGATTTTCAAACTTGTCCTAAGAAAATTAAATTTTCACCAGCCATACTTACATTTTAGAAAATGATTGTTTTGATCATTAGAACTGATTTTTATCAAGATTATGCACATTTTAAAGATTGCATCATGTTTTAAAAGTCTGATTTTTCAGGTTATCTTCAGAATTCTTGAACTCCATTGTTGACTGCGGAAGGTGTCTTCAGACATTCATTGTGTGAAGACACAATCTTTCACACCTTTCTTTAGTCATCATTTATCCGGTATACTCCTTTGCATTTTAGCTTGCATATTTTCTAAGCATAGGGAGGTATCTGTTGGAGTTGAGAAAATAAAACACCACAGGAGCCCAAATGATCTCTGCAAGCTGAAAAACCTGTTACAAGGAGAAGCAAGGAAGCAAATCACAGAAGGAACAAAAACACAGGAAAAATATGCTCCAAAAGATGAGAGCTCAATAATCTCCAAAAATGTATTGTCAATAATAATCCTTCTTCTTACAATGAAAAGAAAGAACTCAACCTTTAATAGGTCAAGAAACCCTAAAAGGGAAAACCTAGGTTTGCACATAATAATTAATAAAAGAATTAATTATTATGCACCTAAAGTTAGCTTAAGTGTAAAAGAGATAAAGGGAACTTAAATAATTAAACAAATAATTAATCAAGTAAATACCCGAATACTCTAACAGTATCAATGAATTTTATGGAAGGCTTCCATGCCTTAGTGTCGTCACACTTTGAACTTAATTGCTAAAATTTACTAAGTGTATGGATTATTTTCCTGACTCCATGCTCTAAATTAGCTAAATCTTTAGAAAGTCAGGAATTTTTATTAGGAACATTATTTATTTTCCTCAGTCTAACTTCGAGCTTCGTACAGGTGCGATGATGGATTTCCAGATCACTTCAGTCGCTCTTGGTCGTACATCCAGAAAACACGAATTCCAGGAGATTGGTGAAAACCTCCAGGCAATCAATGCAAGGTTAGACAGAGCGGTTGCGGAGAATCAAAGGTACAGAGAAGAAAGTATTAGACTCAGAGAGTATATTGTAGGGACAAGGCGTGGAGATCCCACCCTTATTTCCCCTATTGCAGTTGACCATGGAATACATTCACACTGCGAGGTGGCGAGAGGTACACACTCAAAGGTGGAAAAGTGGATTGAGAGCACAAGAAAACAGGCAGACGATTTCCTCACTGAGTTCGTCCATGCATATGATAGGACAACAAAACTTACATTCAAAATCCAGTATTTGGAGGGAGTTTGGGAAGAATTCTGGCCTATCCAAGAGAGGACTATTCCATGCCTCCAGGCATTGAAGAAGGTTCATAATTCCACCTTGGTCAGCGAGAACATTGTGCACAGTGGAAACAGATACGATTTCCATGGCTGGTATTGTGCATTAGCCGTGAAGAAATCAACTTATGAGAGCGCCCAATCAAATTGTATGGAGATGGAAGAATTATTTCTGGACATTCAGATGAAGATCCTTGCCTCGATTGAGGAATTATTGGGTATTGATGTTAGTGATGCTAGTGGTTTACACTTAGCTGAATTTAGAGACAAGATGAAATTTATGTATTTTTGTCAGTTGGACTCTTTGCAGAAGAGTCAGATAGATGACTTGGTCTCTTTGTTGATTCATGTTCATAGTTCACAGAAGCTCATGCCAGAATGGGAGAACACTTTGAATGCTTGCTCGGATTCACTGGACGTGATTGATTTACAACAGAATACCTTGCCTAGCATTTCCATGGAGTTAGATTTAGTATTGGCTAGATTCTTGGAGTATGCTAGGAGAGAGAGAGATGTAGGGAGGAATCTTCTAGAAGATTCCCTATATGATGACTAGGTATCTTTTCATTGGGCCATATTGGTGGTGCCATTTTTTATGTAACCCTAATTAGGGTAATTCTAGGGTTTTGTTGGCATGATCTCGGCTGTTGATCTTAGATCAATCTGGGCCATCCATTTTGTAAGAGACTCTATATATGCCCCCTTGTCTCTCATTTGTAAGAGAGTTTTTGTAGAATTGTTGGTATATGGTACAACTATTTGAATCCTAATCATTGTTCAATTGTTGGTGATTTTGCTCTTCAAGTGTTGTATTTGCATTCATGGTTCTCAATTCCTCCAAGTTAGATAAGAATTTAGATTAGAATTTATTTTCATGTATGTTAGATTGAGTGGAAGATTTGTTGAGTATATTTGTGTGGAATCCTTAATCCATACCACTAGCCTCTTGCCGTGTGTGGTCAACTGGAATTTGAGTAAGCATAACTTCAACTATTATGCGTCTGTTGACAAGCATCAACTTGGATGGTGTCTACGTTTGATGGTGATAGTCTGAAAATCTTTAAGTATACCTTAGACGATTGCACTAAGCTTGTGTCAATACCTGATTGTGAGACCTTGCCTGGTTTGATTCCACTAGATCCATTCATCATTTCCTACATTCCTAGGCTTAGAATGGATTTCCTTAACCCTGTTCCTTTTTCCTTTTTTTAGTAAGAAGTAAATCCAGAGCCTTATTGATAAATCTTAAGTTGTCAGCACACCTATTCCGCATCATTCATGATAATCCAAACATTTGCGTAAGCCCCCAAGTGAAACACAGCAATTCACATTAACCACTGAACTTACCCACTCGTCAAGACCTGACATGTAGAAACCTTGGAATCATTTTAGTTGATCTCATTCTTAGCATCTGAGGTGATTTTGTTCAAGAGAGGGTAAATTATCTTGGTAATTTATTCTGTATTGTTATGTGCATAAAAAACACATCAACAGGACTCTCATAAGGATGCATGGTTTATGCAAAGGGATGAACAAGATGTTACTACAAAGGCAAAAAGTGTTGAGCTATTCGAAGGGGTGTTGAGTTTATTTCAAGAACTTGCAAATGAGAAACATGTCATAGATGGGCATGGAGTGATACATCACCAATGGCGACCTCCTGAAGTGGTTGATAATCTCTCTTCCTACGATACACTAGTGGATGGTACGCAAGGAACTCCATTCGAACATGAGTCATCCTAGGTTGTCTCTTTCCTTAATCCTAGTTTTGAAAGTTGTTATGACTTTGATTATGGGGGTTTTGGAAATACAACTTGCATTTGGATTAACCTTGGACCTGATGAATTGCCACAATTGATCATCTTGCATGAGGAATTAATTAAGTATGAGACATGTGTTGTGAGAGCCTACTTCTCTAAGTTCAAGGATGTGTTTGCTCGACTTCAAACCATCACCTTTTCCATGTTGTTGTTGCATATCCTAAGAAGTCATGTCATGTATATATGTTGCTCTTTTGAGTTGTGTCCATTCTAGGAGTCTTGTATATAGTCTTAGAGTAGGTTTCCTTTCGCGTGCTTTAGTTTAGATGTTTAGTTGAGCCTTATTCTTGATTTGCCTTGAGTCATTTGGCCCAAATTTCTTAGGTGGCTCGAGTAGTTTAGTTTGGTTTGGCTTGCTTTAGCTTAGTTTGCTTTGCCTTAGTTTAGTTTTCTTTGGTTAGTCGTTGCTTAGTTTAGGTGTCCTAAGTGAGAACCTTTGTTTGTGAGAAGGGTGTTTGTGTTGTTTTCGGCATACGCTGGCACATCTTGGATCTTATGTTTGGTTCGTTTCCTAGATATCTATTCATGAAGTGTTGTATAATCCGAGGTTATTCTTCTCTGACTTTATCATTTGGCTACGATTTGTACTTGACTCGGAAGAGAATCACCTATTGTGTTTCGATACTGAAATCTTTTGATTACTATATTTTAGATACTTAATGAATTGCTCTAAGTCATTGTGGTTTCTTACGTGAAGTCGTGGCTAGTGAAAAATCTAAAATCTTGCTTCAGCGACACTATAATTCTCAAACCCATGTGAGCTTCATTGCTTATGTGCCAAAGTGTGGAATATGTGTGAAAAGAAAGATAGTATCAATAGAAAAGAGAAAATCAAGAAGAAAAATGAAAAAAAAAAATGAAATATCAAAATACTTGGCTTTGGTTTTGAGGACATCTCTACAGGTATTAAAAGAAAATTTTACTGAAGTATTGCAATCTTCGTGAGATTACAGCAATAACTTCGTTAGGGCTATGGACCAAAGAAGCATTAATTGTCTGCAGAATTAATCAGCAAATCAAAAGTATAAGATATTTTGAAAAAATCCGAGAAAAATCGAAGATAAAAAATCATAAAAAAATTGTAGAAAAACAATCAAAAACTACTTTTTTATACATATAAGGGCATTTCCATACCAAAGAGATATTGTAGGCAAATAAAATAGAGAATTCAACATATGAATTGTAGAAAATAGATTTTCGTTGTTTATATTCATATCATTGATTACATTACACAAAACATACCACAACATAAATAATAACTAGATGGTAACAATTGTCAAAATGTCAATTACAATATAGTTTGTGACTTTGTACAAAGTCAACCTGTAAACTAAGTACAAAATTCCAAAATATAAACAAATTTATTGATATTAATTAAGTGTTTATATATTTTTTAATTTATTTAATATCCTTTATAGATCATTTAAGAAAAATACTCATTTTTGTGTTATTATAACAAAAAACAGTATTTAATATTTAAGTTGAGATTCAATACATTTCATATATATTTTTTAAATAATAAATTTTTATTCTTACCATTAAAAACATTTGTTTCAATAAATAAAAATAAAACAAACATTAAATTTTATTTAACAAAAAATTAAAACATCTATATAATTATTTTATTTTTACATCTAAAAACAAAATAAAAATACTAATTCTATTTTAAAAAACATTTATATTTTTACAGTTGAAAACAAAATAAAAACACTCGACATTAGTTTTAAAAGTATAAAATCAAACTATATTAATTTTGCATTTCAATTTTAAAAACAAAATGAAAATACCAAATTTTATTGTATTTGGAAAACATAAGATTAATAAGTATATTAAAATAATAGTAAATTTAAATATATTAAATATTAATTTTTGATATAAATTTTATACAAATAAGATGATAAAATGTAAAATCATTGTTTGAAATTCACCACCATTCGAATTCGAGTTCAAACTCACCAATAATAAAATTTGAATGAAATTTGGCAAAATTTGGCAAGAGAAAAACCATCAAGATTAGAATGAAGACAATGAAATAACCATCAATTTATTGGTGGCTAGCGAACCAAATTAAAACAATATCAAACAAAAAAAATCAATCAATGCCAAAATGACATATACAATACAAAAGTTTTGATTATGCCAACTTACAACATACAAGCAAAAATGCATCAATGCAAAAATGATAAACTATATCATCCAATTCTAGTTCACACCAAATTGGTAGTTAAAACTTAAACCAACTAGGGTCTTCCAATAATAATAACACATAACCAATAGTAAACTGTCCAGCACCTGTAATGTTCCCTTCCCAAATTGCACTTTTCCTTACCCGTAAGCATAAATTACATAACTGAGGGTTAGGGAATGATCATACCAAGCAATTGATTTGCTAACAAGTTGAGCTTTGTAAGTAGAATCTGCATAACAACTTAAGAACCAAAATTATAATTTCATATTTGTCTGACTATTAGAGTTTGATCAAGTACTAATTTTAACACATAGAGTTGGAAGGAAGGAGGCATGAAGGTTCCCTTAGGACTATTTCTACACCAAGCCCAAGAAAGGTTGCCTTCTACAACCAGTGTTCCATAGGGACGCATTCCCCCCCCCCCAGGCCCACATCCCCTCGTCCCCGAAACTTAAGCCCTTTGTCCCCCCGTCCCCAAAGCCTGTCCCCGCGTCCCCCCATCTCTCCGTCCCCAACGGCCGTGGAACATTGTCTACAACCTTCTTGCTCCACTTGGCGGCCCATACTTGCTATCCTATTAGGCCTACTTCTTCCATATCTTATTAGGCCTTGTGAGGGAAAGGGTAGAGAGTGTGACCGGATTCCTTGACTCCTCTATGTAAGGACCATCCCAGCTCTTGATGCCAGTTTGGTCATCCTAGGATGGCTGACTTATGAGCTCCTCATCACCCCTCCTTCACAAAGTGTATTCTCATGTTGTAAACATTATTTGAAAAACATATTTAATGTTTATAATGATCTTCCACATATAACGTCTATAAACATGTTCAATATTTATGATGATTATACTTATTTAATATCTTTGTTCATTATGTTTAACGTCTTAAAGGATTATACCTACTTAATATCTAACATTTTGATGTTTAATATCTCTAATGTTTATGCATGTTTAATATCTATATTCATTATATTTAATATCTATATTCATTATATGTAATAACTAATATCAAAAGAATTATGCATCTTGATATATACATTGTGATGTCTAATACCTACAATAATTATGTATATTTAATACATTACTTGGATTCAGTTATCACTAACTTCGAGTCTGATTCCTACATGTTGACGTGTTTTTTTATGACGACGTCTAACACAGAATAAAGTTGCCCAATGGTCACTTTACTCTCTCTTGATCAAAGTACGATTGCATGCTAAGATTGCAATAAGTTCAAACAATTGACTCCAAGGTTCCTATCCGCAATGGACGTGACTCAATTGGCTTGATGTGATATGCTAGTAATCCAAGGGAACTTAAGTTTGGATCGTTCTTTCACTTCTTTGTTGTGGCTGGGACTCCATCATCGGATATAGCAATTCTGTGATGCTTCTACTTAAACTAAAATGAACCGAAAATAAAGGGGAACAGGTTAGAAGGATCTAAATCTACTCCTAAGGGCAGTGATGTCAATAGATGATGCTTTAGTGGACACATTCCAAATAAACCAAGCTCTGCTTCCCCAAGTTTAACTACAACTCCACAAGAACCGATGCAATCTTTTGAGGATGTTGAAGGATTTTCACATTGAGAAAGTGCATTTGAATACCCAACACGATGCAATCCAAACGACTATTTACAATTGAACTTAGAACAAATTTGGTGGCTCGGGCTAACTTTACAATCCAACTTATAATCAACAAGATGCAAAAAGTATGAACCATGGATATTCATCAAACACCATTAAATTCTCCATTGAAATTAAAGCACTATACTACTTCTACTCTAAGTGAGGGAGGTGAAACCATGCAAGTTTTGAAAAATAACTTAAGTGGACACCATCAGCAAACAATGTTTCACTGTTATTATCTCAAAAACTTATCACATCAATTTCATACAAATCTCCCTCCTTTACAAATGAGGGGGTCACCCCTTTATATAGTCCTCCAGCCTTAAGTACATGCAAACCCTAATTAGGGTTTTCCCAAAAAGATTCCACACTCAAGATGCCACAAGGTGGGAATAAACAATAAATGTCCATCACGCCCATTATCAATTAATTACATTCCTGCCAAAAATGGTGTCCATTGTGCATTAAATGCACCATGATCCATCAAATCAGCCCAATACATAATAAATGCAATAAATATTCCTCCATGCAAAATTGCCCATGATGCCATAAATGCACCATCATCTCCCGAACGCGACGGCTACATGCAAAAGATGCTCCACCACCTCGCCATGCATTAACTCAACCGCCATTTGGTCAAATATTCCAGCAATGAATGCGCCACCATGCTGCCATGTGTTCAATAGATTCTTGCCATGCAAATGGACCCTGCCATCATTTATAATTCTCCTGGTTGTGCTTCATTAATAAGGAATATCCTCTTTGCATGTCGCCAACTCATCCTTTACAAGAACCTTTCCATTTCGAGCTCACAAAAGACATTTTGGAAGATTTCCCTGCCTTAGAAGAATTTTAACAAATTTATACACTCCTGCAAGAATCCCACTCATCTGGAATTTCAAGAGAGAAAATTCTTTCATTTGGCCAATTTTAACCTTTGCCTTGAAATTTCTCCAACCTTGGCGAACTTTCTTCCTCGTCAGGAATTCCATTCTCCTGGAAGGAAATTCCTTCCTTGTCTTGCTTTGGTGCCATGATTCCAACTTGGGTGGAATTTCTCTGTCATGGAGGAATTTTAGTCTTGGAGGAAGAAAATGAAAATTCTTCATGACTTAGCCAATTTTTATTATTTCGAAGAATTTTGTCTTGAAGGAAGGAATTTCCAACACTTAGTCAATTTTCTCACTTTTCTGGAATTTTGTCCTGAAGGAAGGAATTTCCAACACTTAGTCAATTTTTTCTCTTTTCTGGAATTCTTTAAGTTTTCTTTCTGAACCTTTGATTTTCATGTCCTGCTTCCAACCTCGAACACATTTTGGAACTAAAGAAGAAATTTTGGAAATTTGTTCCTTGAGGAAGGAATTTTTTGTGCTTTTTGAGTTCATCTTGTTCAAAGGAAGCTTTTTCATCATTTTGTCACATTTCCTATTTTTTATGGATTTTTTTGGATTTGAGTTCCAAGGTCCAGGAGAGAAAATTCTCACTTAGCCAAATCTGAAAAAAAAATTGAAATTTTGATGAATTTTGATGCCCGAAAATGGATTTTTCAAAAATTTTCCCTGGGGGAATTTATTTTTTTCAATCTATACTTGACTAGCAATTTCCATGCCTTAGAATTTATCTTTCAAACTTGGGCGATGGATTTAACACATGAAGGAATTTTCAGTTTTCTAACTTTTCCATGGCACCCCTTCTCCAGCGCCCATATCTAGATTTTGGGCGCTATTCAGACATGATGTAAGAATTTTTTCTTGGCTCACTTTTTCCTTGCTACCTCCTGTTTGGCGCTCTCTATTGCATTTGAGCACTATTTTGCCATTATGGGGGAATTCCATGTTATGGAAGAAATTCCACCTCTCCCTATGTTTGGCACCCATGTTAACTTTGGAATGATTTCACTTGCTAAGGAATTCTTGCTTGGTTTCTCCCCCAGACTTAGCCATTTTTGCACATTTTCGAGATCAGGGTACCATCTTGGACCAAGGTGATTTTCTGTCAGGCTTGGAGGATTTTCAATGCTTTCCACTTTTGGAATGGGAACCCATACTTAGCCATTTCTTGATCAATAGCCTTCTTTTTCAAACTTTCCAGATTTAGACAATTCTTCAAGAATGTTCAGTCTTCAATGTCAGCACCCTTTCCTATGATGAACTTGCTAGGAATAGACTTACTATAAATAGAAAGTACTTCAAAATGTTAGGATTAGGCAAAACAGGATGCAGAGACACTAAAAATAGAAACTTACTAAAAAACAAAAACTGCTAAAAATAGTAAGCTTATTTTTTGGCAAAATTAGACCAATTCAAGAGGTACTGAAATCCCTAAAAAAAAGGAACTTTCTAATTGCTCAGAATTCGCTCGAATTTCACTGGTAGGTTCCTTACAGAGATCCTGATTCCAATGCAATGCTCACTTTTTCAAAAACCCTAAAGGAAATGCCTCAAATCTAAGTATGAAGGGAAAAACCCTAAAATGGACAAAACAGGCTCCAGACTTAGTCAAATTTGCTCAAACGAGTTGCAACCCTGATCAATTTGACCCCCAAATACATGCAAAACAAGGAGACGGACGAGACTAACACAAAAAGACTCGACAAACAAAAGCCAAAAGATTGAGAGGGCCTAAAAAGTAGGGGTCCCCATTTGCAATGGGGCGATGTGTGAAAACGTCACAACACCACAAACTATTCTATATTAGTTCCTTAAGAATCCTACCAAAAGTTAGAATGACAGAATGAAGTAATTATATCTCATTAAATTTCTGATGCTATTATAGTAAGTAGTGGGTTAGATTCATCATACCCGTGTGGGATGTATTGCGTATTACCCTTTCTTTTGACTCTTTGTTACTTCTGCGATTTCCTCCAACTTTCTCTTCTTTTTCCCCCGATGCCTTCCACAAAAGGATCACAGGTCTTTTTATACTGTCCTTCCCCAATGATGGGCTGTTTGGATCAGACGTGTCTTTTGGCAATTGCTTCTAACTATTGATCTTTGTTTGCTTAGATGTAATCTTAATCATTGCATCCATCCATTTGTTGTTATCCTCTTAGCAAACTAGTCACTGCTTTATTGCCTCTATATTGGTCGGCTGGACCAAGCATATAAAATGAATTGCCTTTAATACAGATCACATTGCTTGATAAATGAGTAATACTGATTGTTGTCATTAATCACTGCTTGTAGATTAGTTAGACATCCATATTTCCACCCTTGTTATTTATCTTTACCATTGCTTCGTGAAGACTAGTGAATTGCTTGTCTTATCATGTTTCTTTGCTTAGTCAATTGTTTACCATCGTATCTTATTATGAAAATATTTCCACTTCCTTTATGAGGCTGCAAAGTCCCCACATGTGAGCTAATCTTGTATCACTGTGGGTGAGATAGAAGTCGACCTTTGTTTCCTCCAATAATGCTGCAAAGTCCCAACACATGAGCTCGTGGGTTTTAGAATATTATTGCTGTATGTTTATCCTAGCCACGTCGAATCTCCTTTATGAATCGTTGTTCAAACATTTCCTTTGTAAGTCAATCACTCCCTTTTTCTTATTGATCATTGTCTTGTGAAGACTTGGTAATTGCACCTTCCGATTGCTATCTCTTTAATAAAGTCGCTTGTTTTCAATTAATGATTGCTTGTCGCCTCTGCCTTATAAATTAATGATTGTTATACCAAACAGATTAAGTCGCTATCATATAAGTCGACTTTATGCTTGATATCATAATCGTTGCTTCTTTGATCTTTGTCTTGTATTGCTGCATTACTATGGTGTTGTTAAAATACAAAACATGTCTTCATTCTAAGACTTGTATTTCCTCATCATCCATGACACCACTTATGTCATTGTTCTTAATAAGTTTTCTCATATGCAACAATGATCTTGCCTATGTAACTTGACATTAATGATAATATTTCCAATTCTATTTGGATTGTGTATTAAGCTCTTTGATATAAATCACAGCTATCCAATTCCTTAATAACTAATGACATTCTCACCTTTGATATCAATGACAACATTATAACAGTACTAACGATGTAAGGTCCAAGTTATGGCACATTACAGAATCTTTAATAATTTACAGTCAAACTATTGACTGCAAACCATCTAGTGAGTACAACGAAATCAAAATTCTGAACCTGAGCATATTCTTGACTGAAATATGTGCATCAGCTTAATAACATCAATTGGAAATCACTAGAGATTGTACTCAAACCAAAGTATATGTTTCAAACTTACATGGTGATAATTAGAACATAAAATGATAACCATACAATGATATAAAGCACTGAAAAACTCCACTACTAATTACTATTCATACATGTAGCTCCAAATGATACATTGGATGAAAAAAAATTGCCTCAAATTGGTTCAGCCAGGTCTGTAAATAATATTAGATGCCCCAAAGACGACAAGAACAGCAAAAACTGAAATTTGCAGCTATATGATAGAGTGAATGGTGTTATCCATATCATTCAAATTCTCATTTTTCTATCCAGTTAACACCATCAAAGGCTGTGGTTGTCAAGGTTTGCAATGAGTACAACTTTTCGCTTCTGTTGAAGTAGATTGTAAATATAAGTTCATATTTCCATTCTATTTCTGTTCATTTTACTAGTTTGTCATTTATAATATGTTTATTTGTTTATAACTTTCGTGTTCCCTTCTTTAATCCATAAAAATACCTATTTAGTTTTAATGTTTAATGGTGATTGCAATTCATAGAGCTTTTAGAAGTTCCACCTTCATGTCGTTCATGGGGAGAAGCCCATATGGAGTTATGTAGACAAGTGCATGGATAGGGCCAAGGAGACCATTAGATTCATCTATGGTGAGTTTGAGTACAAATATCATCCCTTATTGGATATTATTGATCAGTGATGGCACTATCAACTTCATAGGCCCTTAAATTTAGCTACCCATTTTTTGAATAAGTGTTCCAATTCTATTTGGATTTCAAGGCCAATGAGGAGGTTTTGAATCAGCTCCACAGTCATAGAGTGGATAGAACTTAATCCTCAACTTCAAACAAAGATCATCTCCGAGATTGAAATCTGAAGTCTTGTGCAAGGGGGCATCTGTACGTAAAGCTAAATTACATGTAAAACAACTCAAATGATATTACAGCCAAGTAAAAGTCTATTAAGGGCATACTTCAAAACTTTTACATTTTTTACATTAATATTGAAACTTGAAGTTGAACGATGAGATTGAGTTTTTTTTTTATTTCAAATGTGCATGGTGGAAGAGGTTAACACTAAGGTGTCAAATCTTCCAAGTATTGTCATTTGTGGCTTCAGCCAACCATGCAGTGCCTAAAGATGCAAGTGCAATTGGAGTATGTTTGAGGCTGAGCACATAAACTCTAAGAAATGCAACAACTTGTCAGTGGAAAGGTTAAATGATCTTGTCTACACTCATTACAACATTCATTTCCATCACAAGAAAATTTTAAGCTCTAACTTATCTCCTATCACATTAGAAGAGGTAGATCCACAACCAAAGTGGATCACTGAGGCTAAGGATCTTGTCTTCACTAAGGAGGACCTTGTATGGATTGATTAGGTTAATCAAGAGAGAGTCAATAGCCATGGCAAAGGAGGATACAACAAAAGAAGACCCCTCAAATATTGATGCCACTGATACATGGGTATTGTTGCATCATCATTCAAGACCTATCTTACATGCCCACATAGAATTTCTCGTGCAACTGCAAATATTAGATTGAGCGATGTAAGCTCCTCTTCACCATAGTTATACTTTTAATATTTAGTTTTGATGGCATGGATTTCATAATCCTTGAATTCTATATATCTAAAACACTTGACAATATTTATATATTTAAAAATGTTGTTTCCTTGAACTCAAAACCATTTTTGTATTCATATGATCATTGTATACTTGTGTATGTAATCAAAGTAGCTTCTACTTAATTAATTTAATGTCTTGAAAGATGCAAGCTCCTCTTCACCATAGTTATACTTTTGATATTTAGTTTTGATGACATGGATTTCATAATCCTTGAATTCTATATATCTAAAACACTTGACAATATTTATATATTTAAAAATGTTGTTTCCTTGAACTCAAAACCATTTTTGTATTCATATGATCATTGTATACTTGTGTATGTAATCAAAGTAGCTTCTATTTAATTAATTTAATGTCTTGAAAGTCAACGTATTGAAGAGTGCATATTAAAAGCTTTAAATCCTTAAAAATATCTATATTGAGTGCTGAGTTTGAGTCTAAGTTTTGTAAGTATAGTTTATTCTACCATAGTGTTATTAAGTTACAATATATATATACACTAGGACTCGGACCAATATTTGTCAGATAATTATCACATTGTGCTCTCTTATAAAGAGATCTCCTAAATATGTCCTTCCCAACAATTGCTGTATGGGGAAAGTTGTAAAGCAGCCTTTTGGGCATTCTTCTAAGCATGTTGAATATTTGAGTGCATCACTCCCCTTCACATATCTCATATGTGTGTTTTCTTTTACTTCAGTTGCATTTATATTTCTGGAATAGAAATTAATAAAACTAATTTTATTTTCTCAAAATGTAAATCATAATGGTACTTAATCCAAAATAACCAGGGACCAAAGTGAAAAAATTAATGAAAAAGAGGGAGAACTCCCAAATAGTAAAAACATAACAGTGTCTCCTCCTACCCACTAGATTTAGTCCATCATGCTATTGTGAGTGTAGTTGAGTTGTGGACAGACATTCAAGAGCCATCCGTTGGGGAATTCTCAAGAAACATTGAAAGCAGCTTGCAATACTATCATAAAAGGAGATGATTTTGCAAATGCAAGTTTTATTACCCATGGGGATCTTGCCACTGTAAGTAGAGTATTCTATCTCTTATGTGTTGTATGTTTCATTTATTTGCTCACATTTATCTTCTGCACAAGTGTTGAACTCTAAATCATTTATGTTTAAAGGAGCACTCCCATTTCCTGATAATTTATAGACTCAAATAAAGTCAACATGGCAGTTTATCTATAAGAAGAATTTATTTCCATGAGGTATTATCTAACAAGAAATTTTTAACTAAAAGCAAAATAAGTTAATATTTTTCTTCACTTTCCCAGTTGTATTAAATTATGTCTAGTTTTCATCAGTACTACATTTTCTTCTTTGAAAGACATGACACAAGGAATGTTGCCCTTGGGCCAAAGATTTGACTCACAAATAATAAACAAGAAAAGCAACATCTAAAAAGTTTGATATAGTGAATACCTGAACACAGCTGCAATATGAAAGCCCCCAGCAACCCTATTGCTTTCTTTGCATTCTTAACCTCTTCCTGCCAAATTAAAATCAACAATTAGCAATCTGCATCTATCGAAGTGCTCCTTTCACATGTAAGATCATGTACTCATTTGAACACAACTGGCATGAAAAAGGAAAATATTATTGGAGAAAAACATCTGTGCCAACCATGTGCAATAATTCACAGAGCAAAAGATCAAGTGCTTCCTTTTAATGTTGTTTGCGTACTTAAATTTCACATGGTCAAGAAAAAGATCAAGTAGATGAAAGGAAAAAGAAAAGGGCTTAAAAATCCAAAACATGTTACAATACCACCTAAGAAAGATAAAGAGGAAGTTCTCTAACACAATTTTTTTAGAGATGATTTGTTAATCATCTTGCTTACATAGTTGCAAGGTGTTGGAGGAACAGGGATCAAGAATACAAGAAACAAAAAGTGACTACAAGAATTCATATACAAGAATCAGAAAGTATTTGAAAGTATTTGATCAAGATAACATTACTTGACAAGTTGTTAATGAGTAATCTTTTGTTTCAAAATGCACATATTCATGTACCTTTACAACCTTTACCCAACCTTGTAATTATGCTTCAAAGTAAAAGAGCCATCAAGTAGCCAACTATAAATATAAAATAGGCATTTAGACCAAAATCTCTTCTCTAAGAACAGTGATAGAAGGAACTATACAATAAAATGTAATCATGGCATGCTTTAGAGCAAAAACAATATAACCATTGTACTAATGTACAAAATCATTTGTAATGCAAATATATAAAAGGAAACAATATTAATATTCCTGCTGTTGAACTAAGAACACAACAATAAAGGTAAAGGTAAAGGTGACTTCGAATGCCACAGACTAGCCAGAATGCCAGTTAGACCATTTTCCAAATTAGACCATATCCTTTCAAATGTGCACCTCTTTGGATATTGACCTCATAACAAAGCATGATGGTAAATCAACTTCAAGTGATACCAATCTTCCTACACCCTCAGAGGTACAACTGGAAAAAGCCCTATCAATTCTCATGGATCTTCCCCCTCAATGAGAGCATAAGACCCCTTGTAGATGTCTAAGTCATCAATTTATCCAAATACCTCAATATTCCTTCTAAATGAGCATAACTACCATAGATCCATAAAGTAATTCATCTGAATTGAAAAAAAAAAACCAAGGAAACAACTATCAAGCAGTCTACTGTTGAAATGAGAACACAAAAATAAGATTAAGGCTGCAGCCTAATTAGTATGCCAATTAAGAATATGACAACTCTTGTGAGTACAATGGTATTTTGAAATTTTCCACTTCATCATAGACAATTTTGAAATTGTACCTCCTTGGGTACAACAGAAGATAAAGCCTTGAAAAGCCCCACTTTAACTCATGGCAAAGCTCAGGAGTAAGCTGAACCTTGCACATTTGTAGACACCCTCAGAGGTACAACAGGAGATAAAGTCTTGACTAGTGCCACGTATCTGCCTGCTGAAAGACAGCAGAGGACCTCTTGAAGATATCTCAATGTCATCAATTTGTCCAGATCTGTTAATATTTCTTCAAAATGCAATAACATCCTCTATTCTTGTTCTGCTAGAACGACAATCTATTGCAGATATTTCATTGTCATCAAACTGCCCAGATCCCTCAATATTCCTTGCAAATGCCATAACCTTCTCTAGTCTTATTCTGCCAGAATGAGAGGGTTATAAGTATTTCAGATTGATCATATTCTAATCATTAAGAAGGCTATTAACGTTCTCACTCCAGCAATATATGAAAATATCAAATAACCATCCTCTGGTTTTGAACAATAGAAAATCAGTTTTAACTAGGTATATCCCCATGTCTTTTCTCCTCAGCCAGGGCTGATTTTGCTTTGTAAAGCAATGTTGATTCAAGTCATCAACTATCCAAAAATTTAGAGTTATAATATGTCCCTTGTTGAATTGGTCACATTATTTAAAAGCACAAATCAATCTTGTTTTGAACTTGAAGTATCTATTAGAATATTTAATTATATTTTAATTAGCTTTATTTAGTTATTTATTAATGGTCATTTAAGCTTTTTAGTTCACTTAAACGACTAGTTCTTAATTTAGAACGTCATCTTGAAAACTCTTTATATACGGTTGTAAAACGTTGAATAGATGATCCGATTATTTGAGCAATAATTTTTCATGGTATCAGAGAAGATCGATGGGCTTTTTTAGGGTTTGGCAATTTTTTTTTAAATTTGTAGAACCCTTTTTGGAACTTTTTTCCAGAAATTAATGTGGACATTTTTCATAGAGTTTTTTGGAGGGTGTTTTCGCTAGGGTTATTCAACCCATCTTTAGTCTACTTGGAGGTTTGAAGGCGAATTTTTTTTGTGGGCAGATTTGTCTTCCTGTGCGGTTTTTTTTCCCTCCATTTTCACAGGTTCGCGAAGTATTTTCTGTGCAAATTGCGTTGTCTGCTTCTTCGTCGCATGGGGATGTCTGCAGCTTGTGGGTATTTTCGATGCGTCTTTCTAGTGACCCACGTCGGGTTTTGGTTTAGCCAGCGTTTTTCATTCTGAGCAGTGAATTCTGAGTATCAGGATTTGAGCATTTTTCAAGAGCGCAATTATTTCATGTCTGAAAAAGAGGGTGAATTTTGTTTGGCAGCAGCGACTGTATTTTTTTTCTGTGTGCCACGATTTGTATTTCCACAGTGACACATTTTATGCGCGATTTCAGATTTTTTCGCGATTTTCATACGGCAGTTTCGGGATTTTTGTCCGCCATTTATCCCACGTTTTATTCACGTCAGCTCTATGTTTGGCGGTGGCGATGGGCTTTAGTTTTTCCGCGTTTTAGACGGTTATTTATTTCCGCAATTTTTGGCTTTGGGCATCTGGTGAACACGCTATTTTTTTTTTAAATCGTGATTTTTTCCCTGCAACCTACGCCCTTCATTTTCTGGGCAAGTCGGATCTGTTCGCACACTAGAATCTTTTTTTTTTTTACGTGGCTTTGTCTCCATCGACTTGGGTTTTCTGATTTTTCTCCACAAAAAATTATGGATGGATTTTCATAATTTTCTCCAAAAAAATTATTTGTGGGTTCTTATGATTTTTCCCTTTAAAAAAAAAATTGTTTCTAGGTTTTATTAATTTTTTCCACAAAAATTATTTTTTTCTGGGCAAGGCCTCTCGTCCTACAGATCGCAAGGTTTTAACGATTTTTTCCTGAAAAATTGTTTGTGGGTTTTCTGATTTTTTTGCCATAAAAAACAATGCGAGGGTTTTGCTTTATTTTTTCCTCAAAAATCAGGGTTTTACCGCGTGCTGTCTAGTCTTTTGCCACGTGATGTCTGGTGTTCTACCGCGTGATGTCTAATGTTTTACCGCATGATGTCTGGTGTTTTACCACATGATGTTTTGGGTCTTGTCGCTCGATGTTTTAGGGTTTTGTTCAATTTCTTCCTCAAAAATCGTCAAAAATCATTTCAAGTTTTTGGTCATGTTTAGGGTTTTTCATTTTTTTTCCACAAAAAATGTTGATTTTTATCTTCATCTTTGGAGGGTTTGTCAATTTTTCCTCAAGATCGTGGTTTCAAGTTTCAGTTTGGTTACCCAACATCAGGTTGGATGGATTTTGGTAATCTTGGTCATTAACACTTTGCAGATCCAGGGAGGGTCTCCGTCGCAACAAAATGTTCTTTCCGTTTGTGATCAAAAGACCTGCAGTGTCTTTTGTAGGCTAGTTAGCAGATAGAATGACCATTAAGAGAGGGTATTAGAATATTTAATTAAATTTTAATTAGCTTTGTTTAATTATTTATTAATGGTCATTTAAGCTTTTTAGCTTTTTAGTTTTCACTTAAACGACTAGTTCTTAATTTAGAACGTCGTCTTGAAAACTCTTTATATACGAGTGTAAAACGTTGAATAGATGATCCAATTATTTGAGCAATAATTTTTCACTATCAACTTGTAATGTCCCTACTAGTTAGAAATCACTTTCCTGCAAAACAGACTGTTAGAATGCAACAAAATATATATTCTAATCTAATTTGCAATTAAACTTCAATTACTTAATTAAAACTAATCTCAATTCTTAGGTAATAAAAAGGATACGAATGAAGTATTGGGATATGTCCTTAGGCGGTTGTAATGCCTGCCCTCTTGGAACCCATCCTTACCAGGGAAATCGATGGATAATTCGATTCCCGTCTTGGATGTAGCATCTTACATCCAAGCCTACCAAGGAAGATCGTCATATATGATCAATTCCTTGCCTTGGATGATGCATCTTATCAACCAAGTCTACCAGAGAGGACCGGCAAGATCCGTCTCTTCTTGGGTGAGCTTCCGACACCCAAGCCTTTAACATATATGCATATGAGTACTCATTATATACTGCCTACCAAGGATTATCATAATCCCTGAATTAGGCTAAAGGAATTTTTTCCCAATAGCCTCCATCACATAGCCAAATTATTGTTATTCATATAGCGTTTGATATTTCATTATCATTTTTAATCTATAATTTATGCCTACCTCTACGTATGTCTTAATTACTATTATTGATCCTATATACATACAAATATCCTGCATACATACATATATATATTGCTACATATACATGAGACAATATTATTATAAAACTATAACTCTGTCAAAGAGACCGATCCATTATAAACATATATGTGTGTGTGTGGCACACACATATATATTCTTGTGGTGTAAAACTTAACCACTTAACTTTCTCGCAAAATGTTGGCGCAGCTTCCTGTACCTTTCGTTTTCCCTTATTCCCCCATGCCTCTCCTTTGCTCTGCGATTGTCTTACTTTATACCCCGTGGAGGGGAAGGGTTGCGTCCCACCACGGGGTCCCTTCCGTGGGAAGGAGTGTGACGGTGGTCGCAACCCAGGCTGAGACTTCTATCCCACCACTTCCCGCAGGGGGTAACCGTAGCGTAACTCTTCCCTTTTTTTAATATCTCGATCCCATTTAATATTTCACATTATATAATAAACTTTAACTTATATAATATCTCAAATGAACTTAGCTTATATAATATCTCAATTTAATAATTAACATTACTTAATAATTTAATAATTCATTTCTTATCATTTAATATATTAAATATATATTAACATTATTTAATCATTTATTTCTTATATTAACCTTATTAACATTATTTAATAATTTATTTCCTCTTTTAATATATTAACATTATTTTAATAATTGATCTGTTCATTTTATATATTTCTACTGGACTCAGTAATATATGCTATTATCATTATTGGGGTATTTTATAAGATTTACATTAGGTGATACAGTAGAGGGTTATCACAGTCCCTCTGTCTCAACTTTGCTTGTCCTCAAGCATTTTTAGATCTTCCTCTTTTTCCCGAGTAGCATCCTCATTTGGGAGATTCCTCCATTTTATCAGGTATTCAGTAATGGTTCGGTTTCTAAGCTCCCTTTTCCGCGTATCCAAAATGATCTCAGGGTACAACGTGAGTCTCCCTTCATCATCTAGGGGAGGTAGTTCACTGCATGGAGCCAAGTGTTGTCCGAGAACCTTCTTAAGTCGGGAGACATGGAACACATTATGTATTTTACTATCTTTGGGTAGTTCTACTTCATAAGCTACTTCCCCAATCCTTCGAATTACCTTGTAGGGTCCATAGAACCGGGGTTTCAATTTTTCAGCCCCATTCTTCTTGATGGAAGATTGTTTATATGGTTGTAACCTTAAAAACACCAGATCTTTGGCCTCAAACGTCCTTTCCGTACGCTTCCTGTCTGATAGATCTTCTATTGATTTTGGGCTTGTTGTAAATTCTCTTTCAAGGTCTTCATGGTGTCCCTACTCTGTTGAACAAAATCTTGTGCCCTTGGTACTTTACTTTCTTGGGTTATTAATTCCCCGAAAGTTGTGGCCTCATAGCCGTACAAGGCTTGGAAGGGACTCATCCCTATTGACATGTGGTGTGTCGTGTTGTAACAATGTTCTCCTAGGTGTAGCCACTTAACCCAAGCAGTCTATTGCCCTGTAACATAATTCCTTAGGTAGCTTTCTATCCATTTGTTCACTATTTCAGTTTGCCCATCAGTTTGAGGATGGTAACTGGTACTAGGGGTCAAGGTTGTTCCTACCATTCTGAAGAGTTCTTGCCAGAATTGGCTAATAAACTTGCTATCTCTGTCACTGACAATATTCTGAGGGAGTCCGTGGAGTCTGAAAATTTCCTTGAAGAATGGATCGACTATTTGGTAGGCTTTGTATTCTGTGGAGACTGCAAGGAAATGGGCATACCTCGTGAGTCTGTCTACCACCACAAAAATGCTATCTTTTCCTTGTGCGCTTGGAACCCTGTTAGAAATCCATAGAAATGCTCTCCCACTTTTGATTGGGAATAGGTAATGGTTGAAGCAACCCAGGTGGGTGGATGAGTTCGGTTTTATTGCGCTGACAGGTTAGGCACTCTTGTACATATTTTTGGACATCTCTTTTTTGGTCTTTCCATGCATACTTCTCCCTAATGTGTTTATAAGTTTTATAGTATCCTCGATGTCCTGCCAGGGGGTTGTCATGGAATTCTTTTAGGATTTTGCTTTTGAATTTTGTCTGAGGGTCAAGTATACCCTTCCCTTGTATAAGATGAGATCTCCCCTAACTTTAAAATCTTCATTGGGAGGGTTTCCCTTCAAAATTTCCTTTGCTTGTAGATCTTGGTCATATTCATTAAGGATTTCTTCCTTCCAGTACTTTGAGATGCTGGTAAGGGTATTGAGGTGGGTCTTCGAGATAATGCATCTGCTGCCCCGTTATTCACCCCCTTTACATATTCTATGTCAAAGTCGTAGGCTTGTATTTTGCTCACCCATTTTTGTTGCCTATCATTAAGATCCTTTTGGCTCAAGAAGAAGCGTAGGCTGTTATGATCGGTTTTCACACTAAACTTCCCACAGACAAGGTATTGGCGAAATTTGGCCAAGGCGTGCATTATGGCTAGCATTTCTTTGTCATAAATAGAGTAGTGTCTTTCTGCTTCGGTAAGTTTAGGGCTCTCAAAGGCTAGGGGGTGTTTCTTTTGCATGAGGACTGCCCCATTAATTATTAAATAATTCATTTCTTCATCATTTAATATATTAAATATATATTAACATTATTTAATCATTTATTTCTTATATTAACTTTATTAACATTATTTAATAATTTATTTCCTCTTTTAATATATTAACATTATTTTAATAATTGATCTCTTCATTTTATATATTTCTACTGGACTCAGTAATATATGCTATTATAATTATTGGGGTATTTTATAAGATTTACATCAGGTGATACAGTAGAGGATTATCACACAACTCTTCCAGTTACAAAAAATTTATGAGTTAAATCCTTTTAATATGCTTAAGGTTATGCCAATCAGTAAAATTATTTCCTTAGGGTCGAGGACTGAGAATGAGTAACATCCATAACATCATAAAGAAAAATGCTTCAACTACAAGAGAACAAGGAAGCAGAGAAAAAATACCATAAAATTAAGGGTGAATAACCTGGTACACACCTGAGGTTCATAACCTTTAGCAGCAACAAATAGACCCCCAACACGAATCAATGGCAGGCAATACTCGGCTGACATCAAATATATCACCATATGAAGCAAGTCATCATATTCTACATAACCAAATTAAATAGAAGGTTTGACCATATATCATCTAACCAAAGCAAAATGTTACTCATATATGCATGATTCTGACCAACGATGAAGGAAAAATGAGTGGAAAAATCACCATAATATTGCTGCTGATAGATAACATCTCCTACCTAGAACCCTCATTTCTGCCACAGCTCTTGCCACTGCAACATCATACATCTCTCTAAACTCTGGGTTTTGACCAGCATCCTGCATTGTTTCATATAGGCAAGCTAACAATAAATTACTGCAGAAACTGAAATTTCTGTAGTCATAGGATATATTAGGAGAGAGATTCCAATTTAAAAAGAAATCAACAATATCAGGATTGAAAATTTTATCGAGGAATAGAGCTTTCTTAAGACATTAAAAAACTATTAATTTCCAAAATTATGCTAGGAAGTTCAGGAAAAAAAAGACTTAATTATTTTTTATGCTTCCCTTCAGTGCCACGACACCGATCAAATGTTAATTGACTGACCAGCAACTAATTATAGCTAGCATCCTGAAAGTATATCTGCTTTGAATGATGATGGGCCTCCAACTTGCAATAATGATACCTTTGTGCTGTATGTTTATCTTGACATGCCACACTTCCAGCCACCATTTGATAAATTTAGTAGTTTTTTTGCAACTCACACATACAAGTTCAACTATCTTAACAGTTTGTGATTATATGGAACATTTCGATCATTATAAAAGAGGATGATCAAGAAGCAGATTAATCACTGGCTTACAGAAATAAAATCCCAGTTACAAAACCATAGTTCTGTTAGGCTAATACAGGGGTAAATGTCAGACAAAAAACAAGTTACTTCGTAGACTCAGTTTCCAACTAAGCATTCCTCAGTATAAGATTCTCTATCTAATGTGTGGAAAGCAGGTCACTAAATGAACAGATAGAAACACAAATCTTGTGTGACAAATTTTAGATCTTGTACCAAGCTTGGATGTCAAGGGGAAAAAAGTGAGGAATATAAGATCAAAATGACTTTTGTCAAGAGTATTCTTTGTTGAACAAACAAAAATGTTTACTGGTTGGTTTCCTAATTTCAATCTATGAATGGTTATAGGAAGTAAAATGCGACAGGAAGATCTAATTACATGAACATAGATGTGCCTAGTGACACAGATAGAAAGGTAAGAGAATCCTAATATAGAGAAAGACCAAAGGATGACTACGTAACAGACAAGGTAGGTTGTCAGCACTATCATATCCCCTTCTCTAGCATAAGTTGTTAAAGACCCCTTAGCCTATTTTTCACAAATATTCTCATAGGATAATGGGGTGGTGGAAAAAGGAAAAAAAATTAAATTAAGTTGTTGAAAAGTAACTTTACATTAAAAGACAACTTATATTTAATTATTTAAAATAGTCTATTTAAGTGAACAATTAAAGCGTCACTAGACACAAGGTCCTAAAAGTGAGAGCAAAGAAGACACTTTAGTATTTTTATAACTTTGCAAGAATAATCTAAAAATGAAAAAGAAAATAATAGTATATTATTTCCTTTAAATTGTTATAACAGGGAGGATTGTTTTCAAAAAGGGTCTTCTTGCTCATTCAAACAATTTATTTTCCAAGAATGAATGTAAATTCTTCTATCTTTCCCATGGACAAAAACCCTCTAGTGTTATTATTGATTTTAAGAATGGAAACCCTCCTAGCCTTTTAATGCAGTTTTACTCCAGGATTGTCAGTGTGCTCTAATAGATAAAGTTTTCTAGATCTTAGTTTCTAGTTTGGTGTGAGGTTTTAAGGACGGAAACCTTCTTAGCTTTTCAGTACAATTCTACTGAAGGATTGCCAATGTGCTCCAATAGATAAACATTTCTAGATTTTAGTTTCTAGTTACATGTGAGGTTTTTAGTGATTTTCAGTAATTATTGGTTTTAATTTTGAGTTTATGAAGATATGATAATAATGTGTTGTTTTTAGTTTTTGGAGCAATTCATCGATTTGTAAGCTGCACACTGTTCATTCCTACAAGAGGTTGCACTATTCTTGTTACTGCATATTGTACCTATTGGCCAAATCAGGCCATACAAATGCATAATCATGATCCTAGGGATGGCATCTCAGTTCTCTGCTTTTCTTCAATCTAATTCCATCAGTCTCTGTTCTCACATATGACCATACAAGAGTTGGGTATTGAGTTTATGCTATGAACTTTCCTAAGGCCTGGTCATACATCCTATCTACTAGACACATCTTTTCACTAATTACTGCTGTCGAAGGCTATTATATTAAGTCATACCGATCCCTATGGGAGCCATACAACCTATTTGAGCAATATTTTTTCAGTGATTGACTTATAGCGAATGATATCCTTCTACTAGTCATACAATTGTTGTTACTCTTTAGCAACCACACTTATTTTGGCATGAAGTCCAAGCTCTAATGCTAAATCTAAGGGTTCCATAAAAACTAAAATATTGTATTAAGTTCGAAAAATACTAACGTTTAGATGTAAGTCATACTCTACTTTCAAGCCATCCTATCTCAATATGGGGTTGTATTTTCCTTGAAGAACTAATCCGTTGTTTGGATTTCACTCCTTTTGTAGGGATGCAATTTTGTTGGGGTTTAACAATCAAACAAATCAGAATTTTATGGATATCAATAATACCATTTATCCTTGCGTATAGGCATAACACTTCATTTAGTTGCCCTGGGCAAAATATTTGGTGATACAAACTTCATTATCTGTTGTTCCAATCATTATTTGAGGAATATGATCTTAATCCAAACTTGATCATACCATGTCAGGTATCATTTATATTCTAGTTATTAGCTTATGAGTTACAAGCATTTTAATTTCAATCGAGTGTAGCAGATTTCTAGTGATTTCACTTGTTGCTACCTAGTATAGTCAAGGGAATCTAAGTTTGAATTCTGAATTCATACTTATTGTCTATAATGTAATAAACTGGTCAGTTTACTACCGGTATTTGAATTTCAAAGATCCTGGACAGTTCACTGTCAGATCCTTCTTATCATTGCGAAGATCCTAGTTGGTTTTTCTACCAAATCCATTTTATTTTCAGTGTAGCAGATTTAGGTGATCTAGCCTATCATTTTGGCATCAATGCATTCCATTTGGTATCAGCTAGTTTGGCTTAATCAGAGTTTGCATTTTACTAGCTGCCATTTTGGCATTGATCAATTCAATGAATTTGAAATTATATGTAATTTGGTCAACTAGCCACAAATATCTTTTTGTTTAATTGCATTGTCATCATTCTAGTCTCTCTATACTCTCACCTTGCCCACATTGAGAACTCGGTGATTAGGAAGAGCTAAGCTTTGAGTGATAATAAAAAAACTTAGTGGATTTGAGCTGAAACCCTACCAGGGATACTACAAGCACTAAGAGACCCAACATTTAAAAGATTTGCACCTATCAATAATACACTTAGAAATCAGGATCATGTTCAAAGTTGAATTCAGTGAGCACATGCTACTCTCAAAATTGAACAAAATCGTGATAAATTTGATGACCTAAAAATATGTATACATTGAAAAGAGACGATCGTCATTGAAATATTAGATAAATCTATTCCACAGGAACATTTCACTGAAACATTTTAGAAGCAAAATAAGAGAATTATAAATCTGATTTTATGCAAATAACTTAAGGGCAAAAGCAAAACAATGTTGGAAGCATGCACCTATTGATTTTGTCTTAAAACCATTCTAAAAAGAATTGAACTCATCCGATATTTTAGTCACTAAAATATAGCCTGAAATTGAACTTCTCCATAAAACAAGGGAATCTTAACATCTGAAGATCAAAATGAGGAAAATGGAATCGAACAGCAAGATATTGACAGCCAGCCAACAAAATTAGATATAATTTCAAATTCATTGAATTAATTGATGCCAAAATAGTAGCTAGTGACATGCAAATTCCAATCAATCTAGACTAATTAATAACAAGCAAAAATAATTTGATGTCAAAATGGGTGACTGTAATGGTTACCCCAAAATCCACTTCTAAATGAAATCACAGCTATAAAGTAATTCCGTCAAACACTTTGCTTGCAGTCCCTAATTTCTCTGTTTTGTGTTACAACCCTTATGACTCCGGAATGGTTTGTTGTATTGTTTTTTTGTGCCCTTTTAACAAGGATCTATGCATGTAACATGAATATGAAAATGAAAGCATAAACACACAACTGAAATAACCAACACACTGTATTTATAATGATTTTCAGATTAAGTGCGATATTGGCAATGAAACAACTCACTAAATACTCCAGCAATAGAATAGCATGAATATTGTTTTCAAAGAGTGATGGCCTGGGCCATAGCATTAGGCTGCTGCTAACAAAATGCTACAGTACGCAGCTGCTACAGTGCGTTGCTACAGTGACGTGGCTGCTACAGTGCACTGCTGCTACAGTGACGCGGCTGCTACAGTGCACGGCTGCTACAGTGACATGGCTGCTACAGTACACTGCTGCTACAGTAATATTTTATCTTCAGTCAGTCCAAAGTCTTCATATATCATCCCCTCAAAGTGGCATAAGCATCAGACAAATGGAGAAGAAGTTATGAGCAAAACATCCAATCTGCCTGTAGCTAGAAACGTGCCCAAACTGCCTGATAATGAAGCCGGTAGCAATGGATTCCAAAGGCCAAACCCCAGGGGAATGACGTCTAGAATGTCACAAGAGAGGATAGACGTCCTCTGATGCCAAGAACGGGTCTGCAACTCATTGCATCAATTTCTTCTCATATCCAACCTATCTAATGAAGCCACAAACGCTTTCTTTTATTCTCTTTCCAAGGGTCGACTCAACTCTCATCGGCAATGTGGGATAAAAGATGAGCAATATAAAACATATATTAAAATATTCACTTATGTCTCCCTTGGGTATAGATCCCATAAAATAAATATTAGAGTAACACTTTAATATTTTACAATTAAATTAAATGTTACTTTAATAAAACTTCAGGTATTAAAATGTATTAGCAATCGGACTCCGAATAATGCGAGTGATAGCTCGTCAAAAAGCTCTCACCAAGGAGTATCAAATCCAAACACCAAAACTGGCCTCCACTATGTCCTACTGACTTACTAAAAATAGTAAGTATGCCTGAAACTGAGTAAATCAACTTCGTTTTGGCCCAAACTGGAAATGACTAGGCCAAAACACTCCAGGATACCCTTAAGCCCTTCGTTAGCCCTCGGGACCATGTAGAACAAGGCTAACACACACACACTTGTTCAATTGCTAAAGTGGGGACATTACAGTGACTATATCACCTGATCCTAATGCACACCAAGTTGGTGGATATTATACTAAAAATAAAATGGATCTAGTGGATAAACCAACCAGGATCTTTACAATGATAGCAAGGATCTGACAATGAACAATCCAAAGATCTTCGAAATCCAAATACTAGCAATACACCAATCAGTTAATAACACTGTAGACAATAAGTATGAAATCAGCATTCAAACAAATATTCCCTTGACTATATCAGTAACAAGAAGTAAAATTGCTAGAAATCTCTACGCTCAACTAAAATTAAATGCTTGTAACTCATATAAGTGAATACCCATTCCCAAAATATAGATGATACATGGAATGGTATGATCAGGTTTTTGAAATAGTATCAAATGACTCAAATAATGACTGCAAGAGCAGATAATGATGTTTGTAACACCAAATTTATTGCCTAGCTCTATTAAGTGGTATGTCTATATGCAAAGATAAATGGTATTTACTAATATCCATAAAATTCTAATTTTTCTAACTATCATACCCCAACAAAAGTGCATCCTTGCTCACATCGGAAACTTTCTGATCAAAAAAGCTAGGACTTAAGTGATTGCAAATAAAATTAGTGGATTTAAGTTAATGCCCTTCTAGGGACACTACAAACACCAAGAGACCTATCTCTTAAAAAAATTGCATATACTAGTGATACACTTGATAACCAGGATCATGTTCAAAGTTGAATTCAATAAGCCCGTGGTACTCTCAAAATTCAACAAAATTGTGACAAATTTGATGACCTAAAGCTACTAAAGTGGAGGACATTTCACGTTTTAAACCTACAGCTTTATGCAATGTTTTGTATAATGGCAACAAGGTTGAAACCTCTTCTTCACAAGATCATTTCTCCAGAACAAGGAGTTCTTGTCTCAGGTCATCAAATTCATGATGAGATTCTGTTAGCTCGGGAGGCCCTACACTCTATGGATATCCATAAATCTTCCTCTTATTTGTCTAGATTTGTCTAAAGCCTATGAAAGAGTGGATTGGGTTTTTCTATGTAAAGTTTTGGCTCAATTTGGTTTTTCTGAGGATTGGATTGCATGGGTTAGAGCATGTTTATGTTTAGTTTCCTTTTCTGTCCTTTTTAATGGTTCTCCCTCTAAGCTTTTCTTGGCTTATAGGGTGATCCGTCAAGGTGATCCTTTATCCCCCTTCCATTTCATCATTTTGACAAAGTGCTTGGTAGAGTGGTAACTAAAGCTTGTCAAGAAAAAAAAAATCACTGGTTTTAGATTGGCCAAAGGAGCCTGCCCTCTCACCCATCTTCAGTTTGTGGATGATTCTACACTCCTAGGTAAAGCCACATGCTTGGAAGCTCAAAACTTGCAGAAACTTCATATTTTTTCTAGAGCTGTTGGTCAACTGGTTAATCATGCTAAATTTCAGCATCATTTTCTTTCACTGCTCTAGTAGAATAGAGGATCAAATTCTCAACATCTTCCACTTTATACGAGGATTCTGCTTCAAAAACTAGGGTCCCTCTTCTAGCTAAACAGCATAAAGATTGGCCTTGGATTATCAACAAAGCAAGGAAGAAACTGCAAAAGTGGAGTAATAAATGGCTTTCATGAGGAGGACAAATGGCATTGGCTAAGGCAGTCCTTCAAGCCTTACTTGTATACGTTTCTTCTATCCTGAATATTCTAGGTCAAACTTTGAACCAACTGGATTCCCTTGGCCAACATTTCATGTGGAGTGGTGTGCAAGATAAAATAAAGTGGTCTTTTGTTAAATTGGAGGCTCTTTGTCAAAACAAGCAGGAAGGTGGCTTAGGTTTTAAATCCTCCACCAAGCACAATAAGGCTTTGGCAACTAAACTTGACTAGAGAATGCTTATGGCTCCTTTTGCATTGTAGGCAGCTAATATTTGAGCCAAAATTGTGGATGATAATACCTTGAAAAGTATCATTATGTTACCTCTTCCCTCTAAGGGATCACCCATTCTTGCTGTTCAAAAAGTGTGGGAAACTCTTATAAAAAAAAGCACTTGTTTTAGATTTTGAAAAGCTCCTCCCTTTGGGTACGATAAGTTGAATATGGATGGTGCTTAGGGGGCAATCCAAGTCAAGCTAGTATGGGAGGCATTGGCAGATATTTTGATAAACATGTAGCCTTCTTCTTTGCTATCGTATTGGGACATACACCTGATAATTCAGCAGAGATCCAAGATGTTTATTAAGGGATGCAAGAGATTCTCAACTTTGGGTGGCAAAAACTCCAAATTGAATCTGATTCAAAGGTAATCGTCAGATTGCTATCTGATCCTTAAGGGTTCCATAGCAAAAAATTGCAAATAGCAAGAGAAATGGAGAAGATTCACAGCTTTCAGGATAGGGCTCTTGACAACCACAACCTCATTTGTTATAGTTCAACCCCTCACTGATGGCTAGCCAAGTTTCAAGAGGATCTGAGAAAAAATTTTGATTTTGATTTGTCCCAATGAATTCTAATATGTATCTTTCTCTCTACTTTGCTTGGGCTTGGACTAATAGTTTTGTAATGTCCGGTTTTAGGATAACTACGAATATTGGGACAATTACTTCAATTTCCTAACTGACAATATCTGATTTTTACAATAAACTTATGTAATTGAAATATGAATGCACTTATATAAGATATGACAATACTCAATGCCACTTGCTCTATCTGATTTGTATAAATTGAAAGTATGCTTAAGTGAATTGATGAATATTTGCACTGAGTGTGGTAATTGCTTGCTGTATCAATTATGAGTCATGACAAGGTAAACATGCAATGATATATAAGGTGATATTGCCTACAGCAATATGGATCGCTGTTTCTGATATGGTCACTTGAATCAAGCAATGTCTGGTATGTACTATCGCTTGAAGCGATATAACTGCTGTATCTGATATGACTATAATAACTTGCAATAATTATATGATATCCTGTGAAGCTGTGTCTGATTTGGCAATGGAACTATGCTGTTAATGCTCCTCAATCACTAATACCGATGAGAGATGATTGCTGTTTCTGATTGTTAATTGAACTCCATGCAATGAGGGTGATATTTCTGATATATATCACTGACTGGATTATGCACAAGATATTGGGCCTTCGGCCTGGCTCTCTTTGAGCTCTTCCAAACTGGAATAAAGAAACAACATAGAATATATTTGATATCTGAATAAGTGTGATTGAATATCTTCTTATACTTGTAAGTGGAATAGATCGCATCCCTTCACAAGCGATAAGACAAACCCTTCCTATCGTACTTCTTCATAACAATGCTGGTTAGTTTGCAATCACCGCTCTTGATGACTAGTCAATGTTTAGCATTTATCTGTCTCATTAGATATAACAATCCTAATCTTATCGATGGTGGATTGATTAGTCATAAGCTGCCACCTAATCCAACCGGTATATAATCATCATCAATAACTACTTATTTGATTAGTTGTATTCTACTTAAGTGGATATTACAGATCGCTACTTTGCAAAGATGCTTAATTATCAATGATGCTGTGATTATCATTATTCGACTAGTAATCCGTCCTTGATATTGATTATCATTCAGATCACTGATACCAACAAGTCCATTACTTTCTTCCACTGTAAATGTCTTAATCGATGTTATCCTTTCTCTTCCTACACTTGCCTTAGTCGATATGTCCATTTATTATCGATAATGTCTTATCTTCATGTAAACTTGCTTTCTTTGTCAGCTTCTCCTTGCTGGTTGTTGTCCCCTGATGGTGATTACATGATCCATGATTGAGTTCCCTGTAATCAAGGCGGCGATACCTGACTTGATGCTTGACCTACTGTTGTTTGTAAGTCAATACTGTGTCCCTTATCAGACCTGAGATGCAATCATAAAGATAACTTGGATGATTGCAAGTCTTTATTATTTAAAGTGAATGGACAATGTATTACTCCTTACTTATCTTATTTGAAGTATTCACATCTTGGGATATGTATCTTATTTTTCTTGCTATTACTAGGAAACTGCCTTATTTATAAGACTTCACAGTTTCCTTATTTCCTCAGTTACCGGTTCTTGCCAAAAATGGCCGGGTCCTAGTCCTGGTTCATGCCCGGTCCTAGTCCTCCCTGGTTCGACCTGGGTCCTATTGTGACCTAATCACACATCACCCCATCCCAGATAGGGACCCCCTAACTTTTAGGCCCTTTTGGTCATTTGGCTTTCGTTTTTGTGTGTGTCAGTGGCAATCTCTTCAATCTCTCCGCATTATGGATGTTTGGGAGTCAGTTAGGGTTAATCTGCTTCTCTGTCAAGCAAATTCTGTGAGGTCTAGGGCCTGTTTTGTCCTTTTTCTAGGGTTTTGCCTTTTGTCCTAGATTTTAGGGGTTCCTGTTAGGGTTTCGGGAAAACTAAGCATACGACTGGAATCAGGACCCTTCACCTCCCAATGAAATTTGAGCCCAAACGGAGCAACTTTCTATTTTTAGAAAGTCCCTATTTTTTAGGGATTTTTCCGAGTCCCAGAATGTCGCCATTTCACCAAAAATCAAACTTACTATTTTTAGTAATTTCTATTTTTAGTAAGTCATCCTGCTCTTGTCTTGGGCTCTAACTCTGACATTTTGGAAAGTTTCTATTTCGGGAAAGTCTATTTGTGGCAGGATCAGGCTAGCAGACAGCGGAGAATCAACATGCACAATCACTTCTAAATCTGGAAAGTTGAAAGCAGACAGGCAGGGGTCTAAAATGGCTAAATGTGAAGAATCATCCCTGAAGTGGAAGGTCAAAATATTCTAAGTCTGGAAGCCATTCACAAGTGCAAAATTCCATGTGTTCATGGACATGGCCAAAATGCGCCCAGTCAGGGCTGGGGCGCTAAAACCAAGAATGAATTCACAAGTGGAAAAATCCACCTCTCCATGGACATGTTGAAAATGCGCCCAAGTCAGGGTTGGGGCGCCAAAACCAGAAATGTATTCACAAGTGGAAAATTCCACCTCTCCATGGACACCTCCAAAATGCGCCCAGGTCAGGTTGGGGCGCTAAATTGAGGAATGAATTCACAAGTGGAAAAATCCACCTCTCCATGGACATGTTGAAAATGCGCCCAAGTCAGGGCTGGGGCGCCAAAACCAAAAATGCATTCACAAGTGGAAAACTCCACCTCTCCATGGACATATTGAAAATGCGCCCAAGTCAGGGCTGGGGCGCCAAAACCAGAAATCCATTCACAAGTGGAAAATTCCACCTCTCCATGGACATCTCCAAAATGCGCCCAGGTCAGGGTTGGGGCGCCAAAACCAGAAATGCATTCACAAGTGGAAAATTCCACCTCTCCATGGACATGTTGAAAATGCGCCCAGGTCTGGGCTGGGGCGCTGAATTGAGAAAGCCATTCACAGAAGGAAACTTCATGAATCCTTGGCGTGGTAAAAAAATTCACTCAAGCAAAAAATTTGAAATTTTGCCTAAGGCACGGAATCCAAGGAGTCAAGGAGGAATAAAAAGCAGAATTCCCCTTGGGCGAATTTTCAATTATGCTATTTTGAGACATCAAATCCCGATCAAATATGGAAATTTTTATAGATTCAGAATCGGGACGAAATTCCCCATCCAATGAACCTGACTCCTAAAATTTAGGAAGATCCCTAAAAAATAGGAATGTGAAGAAGAGGCATGAAAATTCCTTCTAAAGCAGGAAATGGCAAGTTGGAGTGGAATCGAGCAAATCCTAAGAAAGATCCTTCGGAATTGGAAAGAATGAAATCAATGAGTTGGCAGGAGGAATCTTCCAAGTATGACGCATGACTTGGAGCATTTAAGGAAAGTTCTAAATTTGAACTCACACGCATGGGAAATTGCCTTGCATGGCATAGTAATTAAGGAAAGTATGACGCGCCATAAATGCAATTACTAATTTGATGCCTCTTGGGAATTCTATATAAGTTGGGAAAAACATTTCATTTTTCACGTGAAAGATTCAGGAAAGAAAGAGTAAAGAAGCAAAGAGTTTTCATACTTAGTCTCTATTTTCATCATTTCGAAGTATTCCCAAGATGGCGGAACCTAGCAAGGCGGCTACTATCTCCAGGCAAGCATTGATCAAAGCAGAGATGAAAGGTTTTCTTCCCCATTCTCGGTTGAATTCAAGATGGGAAGAGATCAGCGATACCAACTTCGGCACGTTCAACTGGGCTGCATTTAAGATAAGAATGTTTGGAACTGCAGGACACAATCCATCTCCAACAGCTGTCAAAATTGTGAGAAGTGGAATAGTTGCAGCAGCTGGCTTTCCTCCCGCCATTCAATGCCCAGATCTAGTCTTGGAATGTGCAGCACATTACAATCTAGAGCGGAAGACAATCTCAATGCCAGACGGCAAGTTACTGGCAACATTGACTCCAGAGGCAATTGGTGAACCCTTCGGAATCCCTTCACATTACTCCATGACGTACAGGACCAGCAGCGGAGCTCAAGCAGTCTATGAAGCAGGCCCCGCCAGATGTGCTGATTTGATCAACAAGCAGTGGTTGCTGAAGCCTAGAGTACACGTTTCCAAGATGCCCAAAACTCTCACAATCTTCGAGTTCAAGCAGGAGTATGTGGACATGATAAAGATGTTGAGCAGAGTAATGGGATGCTCACACTCGGTGAACTTTGAGCCTTGGATGTTCTTCTACATAGGCGAGATCATGAATTCGAATACACTGATCGACTGCGCTAGATTGATCAGCCACTACTTGCATGAACAATTGAAGAACCTGCAAGAGAAAAGATCTCAGTCCTTTTCCATGAGTTCCTACCTATTCTATATGCTCGCACGAAGGGGAGGATTCGATGGGCTGCCAGCGAGAGGAATCATGGGCTGCGGGCCAGCTCAGCTGAAGGTGCATGAATGTTATCCTCAGCTACATCTCCATAGCGTGAATTCTTACAAGTTGGCGAATGATACCTTCACCATGTACCTGACATGACTTATGCAAAATAAGTTGCACATGAGGTTGTCTCCACAGGCAAGTGCTTTGGTCCAGAAGTATGGCGCCACGTTCCTGCAGTTCCCCAAGTTCACCTACATCAAGACGCAGGGCTTCTCCTTCCAATCTTACAAATTGCCCAGATATCCATCAGACAAGCTTATATTGCTCGAGCTCATGAGGCAATTGACTGCCTACGATCAGCTACAGAAGAAGAAGAAGCAATCTATTGAATTTCCAATTGTCTTGGGGGATTTCATGGAGATATGCCCCGGTTTTGAGGCCGCTGAAAGTGCAACAGGCGAATTGGCGTTCTATCGCCTACCATTTTACACTTCCAGGGCCCAGTATGATCCTTACAGCCAGATTAGGAAGGTTGTCGGTGTCAAATTCATACATAGATTTCACTTGGAGGATTACTGGGCAGGTGCCGAGGATGACTTTGAGGTCTGGAGAAGAATGCACTCCAGACTGCCCCTCGACACCATTAGAATAAGTGAGATTCATCAGGTACTAGACCAGGTGAAGGAAGACTCAAATTTGATGCAACCCGAATTCGAGAGGATAAAGGATCAACCTATCCTATTGCCAGATTGGTCGGAGCCTGAGGTAGATGATTTGAACATTTTGGCTAGGCCAGTGCTAAAATTCGCTAAGCACTAGATTGACAGGCAGACAAGAAAGTTGGTGGAAAACCATGTCCATCTGACATACCAGCTGATGGGAAATCTGGATTCTCACAGCGAGGCAACTGAAGGCTCTTCGCAGGGTCAGGCAGGAAGAGAGGCCCGGATGGACAAAGGAAAGAGTGCCCCAAAGAGGCCAAGGGTAACAAAGATGAAGGATATCCAACAGGAAATCCCGCACAAGGTTCAACAGGAGGCCCAGCAAGAGGAACCCCCACAAAAGAGAACGAGGACAGGAAGGGAGCATTCACCAATTAGCTCCTCGAGCGTACAAGAAGTAGAGATGTTCCCACATCCCACAGGCCCACTTCCAGGGAACGTTCCAGCACCTGACATACTTAGTATCAATGCTTCACAGGGTCGCCATCAGCCAAGAGGTCAGAGGCAAGAAAGTTCCCCGCACATGGAAGAAGCTCGCCAGGATAATTTCGTAGAGACTATCCTTGGCGAAATGGAAGAAGAATCTCAAGAACGGGAGCATGCAGAGGATTACAACCATTCCATCCCCGCGCCAGATTGGTTGGTAGGCAGATTGGGAAATGAGGCAGAAGGAGGGACCAATCCTGCTCAGGAATTAGAAGAATTATTGAAGAGGATGGATCAGCCGCCAGAAAGGATGGCCCCCCGGAAGTTCTCCAAGGTAGTCAGGGAAGAATCTGGAGCCCGTACCTTGCACATTGTTGAACCTGCAGTGGATAAGGATAGGAGTGAGATTAGATAGGAAGATTACGTCATCAGACAGGTGGATCTTGGCCATGCTTCCACCAGTCAAGTAATGGGAGACTTCGACGATTCTTCCTTTGCCATGAAGGAGAAATTGTTGAAGTCAAAGGCAAAATGTAAGTAGCTGAAGGAGGAAAACAGATTTCTATGCGAATACGTAAAGGGTTTCAAAAGGCCCCTCAGGGAAGCAGGTCCTTCATCCACTCCCCCTCCCTTCCTTCCCAAGGAAGTAATTGATGATGCAAAACTTACAAAGGCAATGGCACAGAATTCCCGAGAATGGGTAGAAGATATTTATGCTGAGGCAGGGAAATTTGTAGAAGATCTAGCTCAGCTCCATTCGAGGTTCGTGGCCCTCCTAAGTAGATTGGAAACGGCGGAAGGACTATGGGAAGATGTTGATGTCTACCAAGATTTAACCATTTCCCGACTCAGGGCTCTGACAAAGACTCCAAGGCAAACACTGGTAGACGGGAAAGTGATCCAAGAGAATGAAGCCTATGACTTTCCCCGATGGCTCTACGCCATCTGTTCAAGGAAGAACACCCTTGATAAATTCAGCATTGATTTTGTCACCTTGAAGGAGTCTATCAGAGGGATACAAGAAGAAATCCTCAGTGCAATGGAAGCTTTATTTTCAAGGAAACTCAGCGACGGAGGAATAGCGGTGAATTCCTTGAAATTCCAGTTGCATGATTTCTTCTTCCTCGGTTCGTTTCCTAAGGAACACTTTGCAAATGTTTCTTCATTCTCCGATATGATGAAGAAAACATAGGAAGCCATGGCAGATTGGGAAGGTTTCTTTTCCAGAAGCGAAGAGGAGATTACCTTGATGGAATTCAACATCGAGAATGTGCCAAGTGTCTCCATCGGAGAACTAGAGGCCATCGTCGGTAGGTTCATCGCATACGCCATTAATGAACGAGATAATGGTCGTCCATTTTTGGACGAAAGTCTTTTGATTGAATAGTGATGGCGTATTTATGGCTGAAGGAACATTGACTAGGCGTGGGACCGGTCAATGCATGCCACCACAAGATAGGGAATCTTCTTGCATGTCGTCCTCTCATTATGGTTTTATGACGGATTCTTCTTGCATGTCGTCGTCGCTTGGTGAGTGATGGGCATTTATGACCACGTCAGTTACATTCCGGACATGATCATCATCATGGGCGCTATTCTAGGCCCTTTTAAATTTATTGTAAGTGGGCGTAATGGGTTATTTAATGCAGATTCCCACCTTGTTGCACCTTGAGTGGGGAATCTTTAGGGCAAACCCTAATTAGGGTTTTGCATGTAATCGTGGCTTGAGGCCTATATAAGGGGGTGACCCCCTCATTTGTAAGGAGGAGAGACTATCGTCAAAGATTGTTGCTAAGAGTTTTTGAGGCAAACACTTAATGCATTGTTCAATTGTTGGTGTGTTCTTGTGCTGTTTTGGAACTTGCATGGTCTCGTTCTCTTCATAGATTAGGTTTGTTTTCATGCTACTAGACGAACTGGATTTGATAGGATCGCTTGTCGCCAAATTCGTGCTCATACTTTTGGTGTGCAGTTGATTGTTGCATACCGTGCAAAGTTAGTCTGAGCCCCGTTATATGTGTATGTTCAACTTCAATTGTTAGAAGAGATTGTTCGATTTGATGGTTTCTTTTGATGATTTGAAAATCTTTAACACACCCTCTGAAGATTGCACCGCCTTTGTGTAGTTGTGCTTTGCTGGCAAAACGAAGCGCGGTTGGATTTTGCACAAGTTATCCCGTCTCCTTGTTCCTAGGATTAGATTGCCTTTAGTTTAATTCCCCTCTGCCCTTTTCCTATTTACTTTCTGCATATTTCAAAATCTGAAAAATCTAAAACTTAGAGCTTCATTGCAAATCATCCGTGTCAATAAATTCTTTAGCTTGCATAAATTTCTTCGACATACGTAAGGCCCCTTGGATTACCAGCAATCACATCAACCAACTGAGTCACACCCGTAGCATAAAGTAACCTTGGAGTCGATTGTTTGATTCTCCTACAATATCAACATGCAATCGCACTTTGATCAAGAGAGAGTGAAGTGACCGTTGGGCAACTTTATTCTGTGTTGGACACTGTCATAAAAAACACGTCAAAAGGTCCCACCCAGGTCCTGCCGGGGCGGCTGGGTTCTCTGTGAGTCCTGCGCGTCGCAAGACCCATAGGGAACCCAGCCACCCCAGCAAGACCCAGGTGGGACCCAGGTCGAACCAGGGAGGACCCGAGTGAACCCAAGCCCATGGGTTCCCAAAAACGGGGCCCACAGGTTAGAAAACAAAGAAAAACAATTAAAAAACAAATTTTTTAATCTTATTTTAACATTTTGAAACCTGAATCAATTGAAACTTAAAACTTGAATATTATCTTTTTTGCAAATTATGAATATGATATTACATTTATGATTTACGATATATCAATATCAGAATATTTATTGGCATTGGCAATTATGGATTTATGATTTATGATTTATCTGTTATCATGTATGTATCATTGTATGGGAAAGTTACATTGTATGTTTCATATTTGTATGTTTGAACTGTGAACATATATAATTTTGATGTTTGAAGTTTGAACATATATATATTATAATATATATATATGTGTACAGACGAACCTGTACCCGTACCCAAAAAAAAAAAAAAAGCCGAATCCGCAAATCCGTACCCGAATCCTGAACCCGAACCGGAACCGGTAACTTAGCTTATTTCTTAATCTCTTGCTAATATCTAACTACTTAAAGATTGTCATCAAGGCTGCCACCCTTGATCATACACTTATTAAAGTTAGCTTAAAAGTAAGAGGGGGACATCACAAGTTTTAAGGCCTAGCATAGTAAAATATGTACACTTTGCTTCTTATCAAATATGATGAGGCTCTTTTTATCAGAGAAAAAAAATCTTGAAAACAGGCAATCATCTCTAAAATGTCGAAAAAATCTAGTCCACAGGATCATTTCATTGAAACAGTTTAGAAGCAAAATGAACAGAATTACAGATCTGATTTTATGTGAATATTGGAGTACAGAAGCAAAACAATTCTGGAAGCATGTGTCTAGATTTTGTTTTAAAAACCCTTCTAAAAAGAATTGAACTCATACACTATTTCTGTCACACTAAAACACAGTCTGAAATTGAACCTCTCCATAAAACAAGACAATCTTGACAACTAAGGATCAGAAAAGACTACAGAGCTGTATTTCCAGAAAAATGCCAATTTTTTTCCAACAATTAGAAATGCTTCTAGAAACACCAGCTTTTGTAAACATTCAGGAAACAGCCCAAAGCTTCTAGCAACTTCCATGCCTTTTTTCTTAAATTTCTTTGAAAAGAGAAACATTTCATATGCCAAAATATGAATATATGAATTCACATGTTTCAAAGGAAGACTTGAAAAATTACCAGTTCAGAAATTATATTTATGGATTTAATGCTTAAATGGCAATTAGAATTCTAATTTAGTATCCACTAATCATTTATGTTCAAATCACCTTGCCCCAGAGTGTTTCTTATAATTTGCTGTTTTTCTAGACGCTTCCTGTCAAGCCTGCCCCAGAAAGTTTCTTATAATTTGGTCATTTTCTGTTCCCGTTTCCAAAAACCTGTGAAAAAGGGTAAATATGCATCCCAAAAAGGACAGTCACCAATATCAACATCAACCATAGTTTTCCCAATAAAGAAAGAACAAGCATAAATTTTAAGACTAACTTCAACTAAACAGGCCCTTTCTCTAGTTGTTTTGTATAGAGAATCCCAATTTTATTGAGAGACAGCAGAAATCAATACTTCCACATCTGGCAATGATGGAGTAGTAGGTAGTTCAGAGAAATTGATAGTCTCTTATGTGATCAGTGTTATGATATTCAGAGATTCACAATATAGTAAGTTCTATCAGACCTCTTGTGGTCTTCCCATTAATAAATAGGAACATTCTCAAAATAAACACCAATTAGATCTAGTATATGTAGTAGGAAGAACTTTATCTAACTTCTGATTTTTTAAAGAAATCATCAAATCACTGCCTAGTCTTATCCATAAACAACAATCACTATTATTCTGTCTTATACAGACAGACTAAAAGATTTATGTCACTTGGACTCTGAATCCTGCTTTCCACATACAATGTATCTGAATTCAGCAATATGGTGTCCATCTGCTTAGCACCACAATATATATAAATTTGTAATATATGAGCCTAGCAGAGCCATGTTGTTCCTACACATGCAACCCATACTTATTCCACAAATATGTATGTCAATGTGGCAAGATTTCTGAGCAATTACTCTTTAAGAAATCAATTGATGAAACTTTACCAGCAGCTGTGTTTAATACATGCTTTCCAACCAACTTAAAGAATATCAATTTTAGATCAAAACAAAAAAAACTTCTATTTGCCGCTATTTACAACAAAATTTATTTGTTAGGCATTTTGAATTCCAAACCAAGTATGCTGCCCTCTGCAAAATATTTGAATTTACCTCTGCCCTAATACGAACAATTTGAATGTTAGAGATGCTAGAGAGTTCCACAAAATTCTCCATAAAGCAACACCGTTTCTGGCGAGGTTCTATAAGAGTGACCTGCCAATCTAGCAATGGTAACAAAGTTCAATTAGCTATGTTCAAATGGTTATATACTTCAGAACAGCAAATGTAATATAATGAACTGTGATATAAATTGAGTTCTCCATAGATGAAGAATGCATTTTCACTCAGACTGCACTTTCACTAATCTAAAACCACCCAGCACAAAGGGATATCATTAAGATTATCATTGCATGTAACAGTTTTATGTTCACAAAGTGCATCAGCATCTGGATTTAGCCTATTAATATGGTCATTGTTTACTGAATACTTTTTTACTTAGAAGATAAGTATCGGATGTGTTCTGTAATACAAAGTACACCAGATGATATTATGAGTAACACTTCAATGCATATTTTTATAATACCAGAATTTTCAATGACATTATTCAAGTAGAAATCATCCTCATCAATGGAGCATACGGATGTATGAGCACAATAGGATTTGAACATTCTTGCATCACCCAAAAAGAGTTTCCTTTTGCAATGATGTGATTTGGCTTAAGTGTGGATTGTGAGTATTGGTGTGAAGCTCTAGTTGTGTGTGTTTGGGAGCTGAGGTAATCTACAATGTTACTACAAAGGCCATTAGTTGTGACATTGGTGTAGCATACAAGCATGCAAGCCTGAAGGGAACTCTTGCATTAGTCTCAATAGAGATAAGCCTTGTGAAATTGAAGAATGAAAATTTGCAGCCATGAGAGAGAAAAAGCCAAGTGTAAGTTCAATGTAATGTCCCGAACGAAAAATTTCTACTTTTGCAATTTCACAATGGATAATGCATGCAACCTTGACACCTTTTGATCACCAAGATCCCTATGTGAGCAAGATGAAAGCATATATGAAGGGGTTAGATTGATTATTACAGAAAACTACTTCTTGGCGACAAGCCACACAACTCAATATAGTAGCAAGCCACACAACTAATATAAAAAATCAGAAAACAGTCTAATACTTTATGGTAGCAAGCCTTTCAGATTAAATACAAATACTAAATCTAACAAAGAACTACACAAATTAACATTAGAAATAATGTTGAAAAGACTATTTTTTCTAGTGTTATAACTTATGGCAGCATAGCCATCCAGACTTACAAAGCAAGAATCAACTTCAAAACTCATAATATTTCTCATAGTAAACTGCACAAAAAATTACAACAATGAATATTATTTTACTTATCTGAAATACTGATTTTTACCCGTAGAAGCATCATCAAAATAAAAATCAGAAATTATCAATATCATATAGATCTAGTATTAGAAACCAGAATCACTTATTTTCTGCATCTTCCAACTTAATGACTGGCAATTCAATTAAATAATAGTTAGAAACCTTTTATGGCTATGTCAAGTACTCTATTTGCCAATCTAATGACATAGAAGTTGCAGTGGTTTAATAGAATCTGAAGATGCAAATGATAAAGAACAGGTCTGTTTTATTGACATTTATACACAAACAAATCAAATGAATGCTAAAAGAATAGACCTGTTGGTGTCTGTTTTATCATCTACCAAACATTTAGAATAGGATGCCCGAAGGCATTCTATCCTCTCCTGAAAAATCACTACTGATTCCAAGGTCTATATGTGCGAACAAGCGACTTTAGTGGAATAGCTTCTTGGGTAGTGTATGCTGAAAATCTCAAGGGGGACTTACGTTTAACAACTGTCTTGAACTGCTGGACTTAGATGGATTTAGCAATTTTAGGCTCTTCTTTTTTTTGGATTTTCTGGGATTTAGACTTTCAAAAGAAAGGGAAAAAGGGATAGGGTTTGAGAAGGCTAATCTAATCCTACGAATTCTGGAGACGGTATCAACTGGGTGCTCTCGAGAAACCAAACCTTGCTTCGCCACACTAGGGACAACTACACAAAGTCAGTGCGATCTTCGATGGGTTGTGCTTATGATCGAGATGTTGGGATGCACAGAGGACTGGTTCAGACTAACTTTGCACGGTAAGATGGAAATCATCCATTTACCAAAAGTATGAGCAGAGATACACCATCAATTGACACTTATCAAATCCTTCATTCAAATTAACAACAATGAAAGCAAATCTAAATTAATTCTAACTAAGTGTTGAGGAAATTGAAACCATGCAAATCATTCAAACAATAGGGATTACAAAGCAGCGCACATGCAATATATTATCTGGAAATGACCTTAAGCAACAATACATCAAAAACCTCATACTCTCCAAATGAGAGGAGGCAACCTTATATAGTTTTTCAAAATAAATGAATGGCAGAGATCAAACAGTGATCAAGGGCCAAGATTGAAAGTCCTAAACCCTAATTAGGGTTTCCCAAAATACTATCAGCTTAAATGAATAGGAGAGTGACACATGGTGCACCTGCTAATTTCACTGAGGTGAGTGTCCACTTTCTTCTTTCAGAGATTCAACGTATCTGGACACAATGAGCTTGACCTCCTCCATGGTGACACTTGGCAAACCACCAATCTGGAAGTCAATGATGTCCACATCATCGGTACATGTGGCAAGAATGCCTTCCCACTCAACTGCTTGGGTAAGGAAGTTCTCATCGATGGAGAGGAAGTTTGCAATCTTTGAAAGATCGCCTTTGTCAATCATCCCTGAATCCTTGAAGAAGCTTGCCTGAATCCTGGCTCTCAGGTTCTCTGCCCGCAAATGTTTCTCCCTTAGGCTTTCCTTCTTCTAGATCTCTGACGCCACATGGAATACCTTGCCCAGGATCTCTCTAACATTTTCCTCTATCTCAAAGCACTTGGTCTCAGATTTCTTCAAAACCTCAATCCGGGTAACCAAGGTGTAATACCATGTGCTGAAGTCGTACCTGTCTCCTATCTATATGATACCTGCATCCACTAAGCTTCTCTTCGACATGCCTCGGATAACCTTCAAATGTGGGAGTATTTCATTCTAAATTTCATCCACCTCTTCCCAATTGGTGGCTAGATCCTGGATGCAATCGATCAGTAAAGAAGCTAACTCATGTGCCGATACTAAATTCTCTACCAGTGTGTCAGCACACACCAAAGCGTCTAAAATCCACTCCTTTGCTTGAGTGTACAGGCCCTTCATATCATCATAGTCCTTCATTGATCCCTCCTAAAGAGGCTGTGGCGGAGTAACCGGAACCTCACCGTTGAGTGGGCTAGTAAGATGGAGAACATACTTTCTCCACTACTGGTTCTCTTCTTCAACCTTCTCCCTCTTCTTTTTCATAAGCTAGACTCGTCTTTAGAACGTTGCAAGAGTCGTCAAAATATTGGACCTCTTGGTCCTAGGTGGGCTTACCCAGCTCTATGGTGGTAACCTTGTAATCATCAGCGGTGACATTGACTCTAGTCTTCCCTTCTTTGGGCACCGCTATCTGGATTGTCTTGAATCCTGCACTGTCTCTCTGAATTAGGGAAAACTTCCTAGCGGGCTTGGGTGGTTTAGTTATAGTGGGCTCATTCACCTTCTCCAGAAATGCTGCAATGACCTCTTCGGAGCGGGCCTCCTTGGGAACCTTGGCCTTTATTCTTTCTCTCAGCCAATCCGGAATGGTTGATTGCTCTACAATGTTCCGGTCAAACTCGTCATCTGCCTCTCCTGGGTTTGCTGGTATGCCATCCAAGAAGACTGTAGGTGCTTCAGCTTGCTCTCTGTCTGGACTTTGGACGACCTCTTCCACTACTTCCCTAACTAGTTGAGAAAGCACTCTTACTTCCTCATCAATCACGCAGATGTTCATCTCTTGCTCCCCAATTGCATTCTAATTGGGCACAATGGAAGCAGCACTTAGGATGGAGTGGCCTTCGTTGGACTCTCTTCTCTCACCTACAACCCTTTTCCCTGTGACCTTTGTGGAATTTCCAACCAACTCCTTCCTCTTTCGAGACCCAACACTTTCTGGATTTCGAACATCACCGACGGAGGTACAAGGATTGATGGACAGAGTATCATCTACTCTCATAATTTCGTAAGTCAAGGTCACACCCTTGGCCTTCAACTGCCTTGTCTTTTTCAGACGTCCACCACCTCGAGTACTCAACCACCGACCTCATGAGGTCTACTAGATCTGATTTCTCTCCCTCTGTCCAATCTATTAAAACTAGGGGTTCATTTTTCATCTTTTCAAAGCCCAGCTGCTGAAGTTCTAGGCTTTCTTCTACCTGATCGGCAACTCTGAATATTTATGTTGCTCTCACCATGCTCAAAGGGATTCGTGAACAGAATCTCTTCCTGATCTCGAAGCTATCGGCTGCATTAGCCCAGTAGTCTTCTAGATCCAGTCTGTGCTCAAACATTGTTCCTTCGACCTTCTTTATCCTATGGAATGGATCGAAATTCCTCCTTGCTTTGCATTGATAGAAGGGATACCAGGCTAGCTCCTTGTCAGCAATCGCAGCAGCTTGTGATGACGGACATGTTTCCAGCCCATTGCCAATTGTAAGTGAGGACAGTCCTGCCTTCTTCTGCTTATCCCTTTGAATCACTATATACTCCTCCAATTTTCTCACAACCTCGAGCAACACCACTCGGTTGGTAGGGCAAGCTGGAAGCTTGTATGGAGGCCCGGAGAATCCTTGAATTCGGAGGTAAGTGAACTTTGGTAATTGGATGTACCAATACCCGAACCAACCAATGAAGTCCATAGACTCTTGAGAGAGTCTCTGGTGTAGCCCACCTTGAACTGTCCGAGTAATGTGCATAAGGAAAGTATCATTCACTCTTTTGAAATGGAATTTCTCTTCCATGTGGAGCTAGGGATAGCAATCATACACTGGAAACTGGTTCTCCTTGTTCCCAACTTCTCCTCTACAAGTGAGACCTCTGTACCTGTAGGTCCTGGCCAAAGAATAAAACAGGTAAAAACTCATGAAGAAAGTCCTATTCGTCTCCAGGTTCCTCAGTTGGTTGTATAGGTTGTCGCTGATCATCTTGGCCCAATCTATCATTTTTACTCCATTGATTATTTCATTAATGAAATAATACATCCAGGGTTCGAATGGAGCTCCCTGAGGATTTCCCATTATTCTATTGAGCAAGACGATCATGTCTCCGATGTCTTCCTTGAAGTATGCTCACACTAGGCTCTTCCTCTGACGTTTGGAGGCGCCCTTCCTCGACTTGTCTAGCCAGGAATGGTTGACTATGGCATCATATTCCTCCAGGTGGTCCTGATACAGACTGTCAGTTTCGTCCTTTGTCATATACACTGTGTTGTGATACTCTGGGATCCTAAAGGCCTCTCTAATGGCCTCATCACTGATATTCGCCAGCACTCTTCCATCAGGTGCAACAATGTCCTTACTGATGGGGTTGTAGTGTTTGGCACATTCAACTACTAGTTCATTGCACTGCATGGTGGGGAGGAAGCCAGCAGCATGCACGATGCCACTCTTCATCATCTTTCGCGCAATGGTAGTAGGCACAAGGTTGTCCAAACCAAACATTCGCTTCTTAAATTCCCTCAGATTGATGTGTCCGAGGTTGGTGTCGCTGATGTTCTTCCATTTTGAAGTCATCCTCAACTCTGGAGGAGCATCTTTATCTACTTGAAATTTCATAATGTCTAGGACCTGCAGACAAACAATGAAATTTTAAGTTAGAAAATAATTTGCAAAGTTTCGAAAATAACGGGGCTGCGAAATGGCTAAGTGTTAGAAAATTTTCATTTTTATTCCCATACTTAGCCAAAAAAATTGAATTTTCACCTCAAAAACCCTCAATCTTAAGGCTGATTGTGGTTACCACCAAGTGTCAAAACTTTCAAAAAATTTCATACTTAAAATGATTTTCTTTCTCCAAAATTTTCGAAAAAAATCATTTATTAAATTCTGGAAAATATTCAGAGAATTCATAATTTTAATTTCACCTTCGACTTGGATAGAAGTAAGGCTAGAATTTTCTCCAGAACACTCAGAAAATTCAGAAAATTCAGAAAAGTTTAGATAATCCTTCCTCGTACTAGTTGCCTTTCTCCAAAAATCCGTGAAACTTTTTGTCAAAAAAGTTATCCAACTTCCAGCAATGTCAAAAACTTTGTCCAGATGATCTTCAAACTGAAATACTTCACCAAGCTCTCCTTAGTAACTTCGAACTTCTTGGTGTAATAATGAAGTTGATAATGAAGTATTTGTAGACAAGGTTAAATCTTCAAGTAGAAACCCTTACAATCTTCCAACTCATACTTCCTAATTTTAACTTCATGTTTCCAAGTTTTTTTTTCTCTTTCAAAAAAGCTTTCCATTTTGATTTAAGTTTGAAAATATCTAATAATCTTCCAATATTTTTTTTTTCAAAAAAGCTCTCCATTTTTTATTTAAGTTTGAAAATATCTCAATAATCCTTCCAAATATTCTTTTCCAAAAAAGCTTTCCATTTTTTATTTAAGTTTGAAAATATCTAATAATCTTCCAATATTTTTTTTTCCAAAAAAGCTCTCCATTTTTTATTTAAGTTTGAAAATATCTCAATAATCCTTCCAATATTCTTTTCCAAAAAAGCTTTCCATTTTTTATTTAAGTTTGAAAATATTCAATAATCTTTAGATATTTTCTTCCAAAAAAAACTTTCTATTTTGGTCTTTGAGATCGAAATCTTGGAGGAGTTTTGTGACATCATGTATTTTCGTTGATTTTGCTTGACTTCCAAGAGTAGGGCGGAGTTTTAAGTGTTCAACTTCATGTTTGGGCAGACTTTAGGAAGGACTCCAACATGTTCTTGGATAGGGCGGAGTTTTGGTGTCACTTCTACCAACATGGGCGGACTTTGGAGTCACCTCCACCAAGGCGAACTTTGAAGGCTCCAATATGCTTGGAGGGCGGAATTTAGACAAGGCTTTCATCATGGCAGACTTTTCAACTTCACCTTTTATATGGCGGACTTTGAGGGGTCTTCAACATTACACTTTGCACCTTGGGCGGACTTTGGAGTTTGCTCCTCAAGGCGGAGTTTAAGGCATCTCCTTCATAGGGCAGACTTTAGGCAAGGCTCCCACCATTTGCAGACCTTGGGCGGACTTTAGGCTATACTCACAAGGCGGACTTTGATTGCACCCCTTGGGCGGACTTTGGTGACTTCTCCACCAAGGCGGAGTCTTGGACTATCTCCCCCTAGCGGACTTTGGAGGGCTTTCTTGGTGACCCTCTATCCTAGGGCGGAGTTTGAATGCATGTCTAGGATGGCGGACTTTGGGAGGTGCTCCCACATGACCTCCCACACACACATGGCGGACTTCTTGCACCCCTTGGGCGGACTTTGAAGGGTTCTCTAGTTTGGGCGGACTTTAGACAAGGCTCCTGCATGGCCTAGGCGGACTTTGAAGACCACTCTCGAGGTTTCTCCAAGACAATGGCGGACTTTGGAGTGTTGGCCATCATGGCCTCTTCAACACATGGCGGACTTTAGGAGGGTCTTCTCTTCATGGCCTCCCGCATCATGACATCATTTGAACCTACAACCATACTTTAAAACCTTCGTTAGCCAGACTTAGAAGAATTTTTAGAAAAATTTCAAAATTTCACAGCTTAATCAAATTTAACAGGATTAACTTGAAATTTGAAATCCATGCCTAGGTGGATTATCTGAAGCAGTATGATCCCTAAAATCTAGGGATTTAGCTTTTTAGGTCAAAACTTGGAATTTTTGAGTTCTGATCGAAGCTGGTCAGTGGTGTAAGTGTAAACCCTAGGTTCGCATCCCGAAAAAGCAAAAAGCAAGGATCCCTAAAATCTAGGAAAAACTTTCTAAAAATAGCCACACCGGGGATCGGGCTGAAAATGCCAAAAACCAAACTTCCTAAAAAATAGGAAAAAGCAAAAAAGTAAACTTTCTAAAAATAGAAAATTGTCCAAATTCGTCCAAATCAATTGTGATCTTCGTCCTTCGGCCTTTCTAAGCACTCTGGTGGTGTTCGTATTTCGGAATCACATAATTTGCAAAAACTAACTTTCAATCGTCAGGGCCTGAAATGCTCAAAACTGGACAAGGCTTGGTGAAACTGTAGCGGAAGGTCATAGGACACTAACAAAACCCTAGAAAGCAGGAAAAGAGAGGGTCTCCATTTGCAATGGGGCGATGTGTGAAAAAGGTCACAACAAGACCGCACACTCAGACCAGTCTGTGACAGAATCAGTTGAGTGGTCAAGTCTTAATCTGCACACAGAAACAGATTATAAAATAATTCTTACGATATAACTCAGAAGTCTGGTCTTTATTGTGGGCATCCATTTCAATCCATCTGCTGGTTATTAATATGGAAAACAGCGATATGTAGAGAGCCGGGTCACGTTGGTATTGACTATATTGCATGAACCAATTTACAAAGTCTTCCTTTGATCGAGTTTGAAAACTTCTTCATTACTATCGAAGACATATACAAGCCTTCACGTTAAAATGGAATGATTAACGGTTTGGTTTAAGACAGTGGTATGTGGCACTTACAACTTCCTCCTAACCGATGTGGAAGTTACTAGTTAGTTTAAACCTCCCTACCAATGGAGAACGGAAGTATTATATATGTGTTGTTTGAGTTCGATGGGTGAGTGTTGTGAGTAATACTTGTGTATATTTTACAAGGAAGTTTTGTGTGAGTAGCTTTATTAAGAAGAAAGACATGTTCATAACCTTTTGATTGAGACTGGTAATGAATTAGTGTGTGACTAAGGCTGGGAGTTGTTCAATGAATGTGTATTTCTATCAAAGAGAGAACATACTGTTTGCAATGGAAGTTCTGTACTGGTAATGATTTTTTTTTCAGATAAGGTATAACCATATTTTATATTTTCTTTAAGTCTATTCTGAATTTGTGAAGAAAAGAACTTTAACGGTACTGATAATAGACATGTTCCATGTTCATCTGCAAAGTGTCTAATTGTATGATAGTTGTAAGTATTCAGTCTTTATATGCAGATTTCTATTACAGTTGACCATATTCAATTTTCAGAAGTTTACTTGCAGAATATCCAAGGATTGCACATATTCAGATTGTAACAGATTCCTATTACAGTTGATCACATTCAATTTTCAGAAATTTACTTGCAAAACATTCAAGGATTGAATATATTCAGATTGTAATGGTTTGCATATCTCTAATACTGTAAAAGGGTAAAACTTCTAAGATAGAAATCATTTTCAGTTTGTAATTGTAATTGATGCTTCAAGTATACTGGGTTGGTGCTCAGATTGTTGAGCAGGTGCTCATATCTGGAAGAGTTGGCGCTCTTATTATAGGGGTTTGGTGACTCCATAGGGTTGGTGCCCTTCAAACATTGTAATCAAGATTCATTGTGAGGCTGGAGTAGGACAGTCAATCCTAGCAGCATTTCTCACCGTGGTTTTTCCCATCTTGGGTTTCCACGTATTAGTTGTGCATTGGTTTCATTGTGTGGAGCATTTCTTGTACAGTTTTAAGTTGCATTTACTTCAGATTTCAGTTTAAAAGTTTTAATAAATTCATGAAAAGTTTTAATTGATTAAGGATCTAAGTTTTATCTCTTCTACTGATTCACAAATTCACTGAATCCTCCACCAAGTCAAAATTCCGCCCCAAGGCAAAGATAGGCGCCAAAATGGAGGTCCCGTGGAGGATTTGTAAAAGTATTGTAATTTCCAATTTAATGGACAAGTTATATGCAGGATGGTGTCTTTTATTTTATATTATGACTATGACACTAATAGTGTTATCTGTCTTTTACTGCAGGTAAGGAGGATGAACATGTATCAATTTCAATGTCATCTCCTTTAATTTGAATGAAGTATAAGTAGTAAGATGGCCACGATCAAGTGGCACCTTGATCGGACATGTCTTTTTAGACATGTCCGACCAAGATGTCACTTGGTCGTGACTCTTACAACCATCAACCGATTCATAACTAACTGATGCTATAAACATACCCGATAATGAATTGGTATCATTGTTAATGGTAACAGTGCTTATAAACATACCCGATAATGAATCGGCATCATTGTTTAATGGTAACAGTGCTTATAAACATACCTGATAATGAATCGGTATCATTTGTTAATTGTAACAGATCTAAAACATATCCGATGATGAATCGGTATCAAAGCATATGATAATGGATCAATATAATGTAAACAATAACAATAGCTGTTAGCATTATATGCTATCGGGTTAATACCCTGATAGCATATTAATGCCGATATGAATCGACATTAATATGCTATCGGGTTAATAGCCCGATAGCATTTAGATTGACGCTTAACATAGTTAAGCAAGTCGTCAATCTAATCCATCATTATCCAATATCAATATCATAATTATGACCAGTGTTATAGTCTGATAAACATAAAGCATGAATGAGTAAACTAATAACAAAATAGAGGAGATTAATGAGTTAGGAGAGTCTTATCTTGCAGAAGCTACTAATGCATTAACACTCCCTCTTAGTTTCTGGAAGATAAAGTAACCTGCATCACATTTCTTTTCCAAAAATGTCAGTCTCCAAGAATATATATCATCTATACATATGATATGAAGTACCATCAGAACATAGGATACAAATATAAAACATTACTCTAAGTATGTGACATAGAGTATCACCCAACTATGTGATAAAAAAGATTCATCATTTTATTATGACAAGATATCACCTAAACACGTGATATCAGTATTGCCTAAACACGCAATATAGAGGATAAACATATGAGGATGGTTAAATTCTCATCTTATCCAGGTTGTGATATGTGCACAAACATTTTATTCAAATGTTTTATCACAACACCATCATGGCACATCCATGACATACCAGAGATCCAACATGATAACTGGTTTGAGAATCATAAGATCGTCACCTTATGATGTCTACATACAAGAGTTCATAATCTGAGAGATCGTCACCTCTTAGATATGAACACAAGGGGTAAAAACCCAAAATGTCTCAACATGACAAAAGAAGTGTACATTTTCAACATCTTATTTACAAAGCAAATTAACTTTCTATCATACCTAAACCCTTTCTGAAGTGATCAACCTTCACTCTGGAAAGTGGTTTGGTCAGAATATCTGCAGTCTGATCTCCCGTACTAACATACTCTAATTTGATCACATTTTTGTCTACCATGTCTCGTACATAATGGTATGGGATCTCAAAATGTTTGGATCTATCATGGAACACTGGATTCACTGAAAGCTTTATGCAACTTTGATTGTCGCAATGGATGATAGTAGGTTTCATCGGATTACCAAACAATCCCACAAGCAACTTTCTAAGCCATACTGCTTCTCGGGCAGCCATGGAGGCTGCAATGTATTCGGCCTCAGTGGAACTTTGCGCTACAGAAGACTGCTTTCTGCTGATCCAGGATATCATGGTTGATCCTAAACTGAAGCAGCACCCAAAGGTGCTTTTCCGGTCAGTCACACTTCCAACCCAATCTGAATCTGTGAATCCGTGTAGATTAAGATCAATTTTCTCATACTTGAGACCAAGATTTAAGGTGCCTTGTAAATATCTCATAATGTGTTTTACTGCTACCAGGTGTATCTCCTTCGGCTCACACATATACTGACTCAAGGCATTTACTGCATAGCAGATATCTGGTCTTGTATTTACCAGATACATGAGAGACCCAATCATTTGCCTGTATAGAGTGGGGTCAGTAGAAGGTGATTCAGCTACTGCTTCTTTAGGTTTATGAAGATTGGTTTCCATTGGAGCGGTCATAGGTCTGCAGTTTAGCATTCCAAATCTCTTCAGGATGTCTAATGTATACTTGCCTTGGTTTAGAACAATGTTATCAGAATTCTGCCATACTTCCAACCCTAGGAAGTAATGAAGGAATCCCAAGTCCTTCATATCAAATTCTTTGGATAGCTCTTTCTTGCATTGATCTATAAGGTGATCTTCACCTGTGATTAATAAGTCATCAACATATAAAATCATTATTAGCATATCACCTTTATTCTGTTTGTAGTAGAGATTAGGATCTGCATCATTTTTAGAGAAGCCTAGTTTTGATAGATATGTGTCAATTCTTTCATACCAGGCCCTGGGAGCCTGTTTGAGCCCATATAGAGCTTTCTTAAGTTTGCACACATGAAATTCTGCATGATGGATCTCAAACCCTTCAGGTTGCTCTAGGTATACTTCTTCAGAAATCTCTCCATTAAGAAAAGTTGTCTTTACATCCATTTGATGTACCTTCCATCCCTTTGCTGCTGCAATGGCTAGTACAGTCCTTACTGAGGTATATCTGGCTACAGGAGCAAATGTTTCTTCATAGTCTATTCCTTCCTTTTGAGAAAATCCTCTGGCCACAAATCTTGCCTTATACTTTTCAATGCTGCCATCTGCTGCATGTTTGATCTTGAAAAGCCATTTAGAAGAAACAACAAATTTCTTAGTTGGCCTAGGAACGATTTCCCATACATCATTTTTCGTTATGGATTGATAATCTTCAGACATAGCATCCTTCCATACTTGATGTTTAAGGGCATCTGTTACATTGTCAAGTTTGTTTTTAGATAGATCATTCATAAGAGCAACATAGCTAGTAAATTTATTAGGTCTTTTGCTTTCTCTGAAGGTTCCAGAAGGAGCAGCAAACCTCTGAGCTTCTTCTACTGTTTTGGTGGCCCATAGTGGTCTTTTCTTGAGATTTCTAGGTGAGTGTTCATTTTCATTTTCAGTTTCATCTAGATTCTCCCTCTGAAACTCAAGGGCAGGATTTTCATCTAAGTTAAAGGTAGGTGCATAGATTTCAGGTTCTATGAAGTTCTAAGCTCTTTTGAAAGCCAGGTCCTCTTCAAAGATTACATCCCTACTTAGTTCAATATTTCTTTGACCAGGTACATAGATTCTGTAGGCTTTGGAGGTTTCACTATATCCTACAAGCAATTCTCTTTTTCCAGAAGGTTCTAGTTTTAATCTCTTTTCTTTAGGTATATGGATATAGACATGACATCCAAATATCCTAAGGTGGCTAATATCAGGCTTAGTCTTAGTGAATACTTCCTCAGGAGTTTTGTCCTCAAGATGGGAGTGAGGGCATCTGTTCTGTATATATACAGCGGTGTTGGATGCTTCAGCCCAGAGATTTGTGTTAAGGTTTTGATCTAGGATCATGGCCTTGGCAGCTTCAACTATAGTCCTATTTTTCCTTTCTGCTACCCCATTTTGTTGGGGGTTATAAGGTATAGTGAGCTCCCTCTTAATCCCATTATCTCTACAAAATTCTTTAAATGAATCTGATGTGTATTCTCCCCCATTGTCGGTTCTTAGGGTTTTAACTTTGTTTCCTGAGTGGTTTTAAGTTAGTGATTTAAATTCTTTAAACCTAGAGAGGATCTCTTATGATTCTTTACTTTTCAGAAAGTAGATCCAAGTCTTCCTAGAGTAGTCATCAACAAATATTACATAATAGAAGAATCCCCCTAGAGAGGATACGGACATAGGTCCACATACATCAGAATGAACTAATTTTAGAATTTTACTACTTTTCCTAGTACTATTTTGGAATGCACCTTTGGTATTTTTACCTAGGACACATCCTTTGCATGCTCCTGAATGATCTTGCTTTAACTTGGGTAGACCTGTGACAAGGTTTCCCATTGAAGATAAAGCCCTAAAATTCAAATGGCCTAATCTTCTATGCCAAACTTCATTTGCATTAGTGGCTTCGTGGATTAGGGCTAGATTGGGTTCCGTGCACAGCTCATACAGATAGCCCCGTCTCTGTCCAATGGTCTTTGCCTTCTTGATGGAGGAGTTCCTTGGCCAAGCCAATACTCTGTTGTCCATAAATGTTACTCTGTATCCATTATCTTCCAGTGCCGATATCGAGACTAGATTTCTTTTGATGCCGGGGACATATAGTACTCCTTCAAGCCGCAAGGTTATGCCTGTCTTCAATTTGATGGTGCAGGTTCCTACTCCTCTGACTGGATGTGTGGAGTCATCTCCGATGGTTACGTCCTCATCACTCTCCTCTGTCATGGAATCCAGTACTTCTCTAAACCCAGTGATGTGCCTGGATGAACCACTGTCAATCACCCATGAGTTGATTTTGTTAGAAGCTTGACTTGTGAGTGCTAAGTAGAATACGTATTTCCCGGAGTCATCTTCCCCTTTAGTGCTTTGACAAATGTAGCATGTTTCTTGGTTCTTTCCGAGCATTTTGCAACAAAGTGTCCGAACTGATCACACCTGTAACATTGAATGTGAGATAAGTCCTTCTTTGAAGTATTCTTGCTTTGACGACCTTTTCTCTTTCTAAACTGCCTTTTCTTGTTTTGCTTGGTGGAATTGGTGTTTAGAACTTGTAGGTCTTCATCTATATTCTTGTGTTTCATTCCCATCTTGTTCAATCTTGATTCTTCTTGGAGACAATCATCCCTTAATCTTTCAAACTTGGGATATTTGGACCTTGCACTGATGCCTTGGACGAATGTGCTCCATCCACTAGGCAACCCATCTAAAGCAATGAGTGTTAACTCTTTGCTTTGGATCTCGTAGTCCAGAGTTGCAAGTTCATCTTTTAGAACTGATATCCGCATAAAGTAGGTGTTGATTGTCTCCCCTTTGTTCATGGTGATATGATTTATTTCTCGTTTTAATGCTAGAGTTCGACTTGCATTTGATATCTCGAATGTGCTTTCAAGAGCTTTGAACATGTTATAGGTTGTCTGATGTTTTCTTATGATGGGCATTATGTTGTTTCTCACCCCATCAACTATTATTTTTATTGCCTTTTCATTTCCCTCAATCCATGTTGTTTTGTCAGGTTCATTTTCGGGTTGATCATTTTTAGTTTGAACGAACGAATCCACTTTGTTCTCCTTTAGGATCGTTTGAATTCTGAATTTCCAAGCTGAAAAATCATCGCCACCTCCGAGTTTGTCTTCGAATCTGATAGCACTGGCCATTTGAAGAAATGTGATGTATTATAAACTTGTTCTTAAATTTGTTTCACGAAATTAAATAGCCTCAAGTTCGATCAACTTGGCTCTGATACCATGTAAAAGTATTGTAATTTCCAATTTAATGGACAAGTTATATGCAGGATGGTGTCTTTTATTTTATATTATGACTATGACACTAATATTGTTATCTGTCTTTTACTGCAGGTAAGGAGGATGAACATGTATCAATTTCAATGTCATCTCCTTTAATTTGAGTGAAGTATAAGTAGTAAGATGGCCACGATCAAGTGGCACCTTGATCGGACATGTCTTTTTAGACATGTCCGACCAAGATGTCACTTGGTCGTGACTCTTACAACCATCAACCGATTCATAACTAACTGATGCTATAAACATACCAGATAATGAATCGGTATCATTGTTAATGGTAACAGTGCTTATAAAATATAAACATACCCGATAATGAATCGGCATCATTGTTTAATGGTAACAGTGCTTATAAACATACCCGATAATGAATCGGTATCATTTGTTAATTGTAACAGATCTAAAACATACCCGATAATGAATCGGTATCAAAGCATATGATAATGGATCAATATAACGTAAACAATAACAATAGCTGTTAGCATTATATGCTATCGGGTTAATAGCCCGACAGCATTTAGATTGACGCTTAACATAGTTAAGCAGTTCGTCAATCTAATCCATCATTATCCAATACCAATATCATAATTATGACCAGTGTTATAGTTTGATAAACATAAAGCATGAATGAGTAAACTAATAACAAAATAGAGGAGATTAATGAGTTAGGAGAGTCTTATCTTGCAGAAGCTACTAATGCATTAACAGGATTCACAAATTCATTGAATCCTCCACTAGTGAAGAATGCCGCCCTGCTACCCAGGAAGGCGCCAAAGTTGATGCATCATGGAATTCACTCTGCAGTCTGTGAATCCTTCACCAAGGCAAAAATCCGCCCTAGGAGTTGAAAGGGCGCTCAAGGGTAAGTGTCAAGGAGAAGAGCAAAACAAAGAGATTCCACGCCCAAGTCCAGATAGCGCCCAAAGGGAGTAGAGGGCGCCAAATCCACTAAGGCATGGAAGGAGGTAAAAGACATAAAATCCCTCTCCATGGCATTTTAGCGCCCAAAGGAGGTAAAGAACGCCAGATTGGGAGATACAAGGAATCCATGGAAGTGAAGGAATTCCTTCCCTGAGGCAAATTTGCGCCCTAACAAGGAGGAAGGCGCTACAATGGCATTCTCATGGACAATACACTAGACAAAGGAATTCCTTCCTCAAGTCAAAAACCCGCCCTAGGAAGATGGAGGACGCTGAACTAAGCATACCATGGAAAATGATGAATAATGATGAAATCCTTCACCTATGCAAAATGTGCCCTAGCACTGTGGAAGGGCGCTAAAAAAAGGCATGCATGGAAAGATGGAAAAAGTATGAATTCCTTCCCTGAGGCAAATTTGCACTCTAACAAGGAGGAAGGCGCAAAAATCGTATGCTGATGGATAACAGACAAGATGATGAATTCCATCCTCAGGTGGAAATTCTGCCCAGAAGCATGGAAGGGCGCCAAAGCATAGGAGTCATGGATAACATACAAAATGATGAATTCCTCCTTGAAGAAGGAATAGCACCCAAGTGCTAGGTGAGGGTGCCAAACTAGGATGTTCATGGAGAGTATGAAATGAATGAATATCATCCACCAAGCCAAAATTCCGCCCTACTCTCCATCTGGGCGCCAAAATCAAACATCCATGGAAGATTCACGAAATTGATGGAATTCCCCTTCTAGTGAAAATCCACGCTCAAGCTTGAAAATTAAAAAATTTGTCTAAGGCATGAAAGCCAAAGGGTCAAGGAGGAATCAAAAGTAAAAATCCCCTCGGGAAAATTTTTGAATTTTCTATTTTTAGACACAGAATCTTATCGGAATATGGAAAATTTTATAGATTCAAAATCGTGGTGAATTTCTCTATCCAATGAACCTGGCTCCTAAATTTTAGGGGAATCCCTAAAAAATAGGGGATGTTGAAAAGGCGTGAAAATTCCTTCAGAAGTAGAAGGCAACAAGTTAGAAAGAAATCAAGCAAATCTTGAAAAAATCCTTCAAATTCCCTCCGAAGTTGGAAAGAATGGAAATTAATGAGGCGGCGAGGAAGAAATTGCCTTGATGGAATTTGACATTGAAAATGTGCCAAGTGTCTCCATCAGAGAGCTGGAGGCCGTCGTCAACAAATTCATTGCATACGCCATAAATGAGCGGGATTATGGTCGTCCATTCTTGGACGAGAATCTTTTAGTTGAATAGTGGTGGCGTATTTACTGCTGGGGTATTTTGACTAAGTGTGGGTCCGGTCAATGCATGTCGCCGTCACTTGAGGAATCTTCTAGCATGCAACCGCCCTATTTATGATTTTATGACAGATTCTCTGTGCATGTCGTCGTCGCATGAAGAACGATGGGCATTTATTCCTTGCATGGAGATGTTGATTATATTCTAGGCATGATCGATATAATGGGGTGCATTTAATGCACTAGTGGGCGCTATTTTAGGCTCATGGAATAAATGTATATGGGCTTCATGGGGTATTAATTGCTGATTCCCACCTTGTTGCATCTTGAGTGGAGAATCTTCTAGGGTGAAACCCTAATTAGGGTTTGCATGGCCTGAGGCCTATATAAAGGGGTGACCCCCCTCATTTGGAAAGAGAGGAGAGATTTATCTGAGATTGTTGCATCAGGATTGTGAAGTAGCCAACTTAATACATTGTTCGATATTGATGGTGTATTCTTGTTCTATTTTGGCAATCTGCATGGTCTTGCTCTCTTCAATTAGATTAGATTTGCTTATATGTTGTTAGGAGAACTGAATTTGATAGGATCACTTGTTGCAGAATCCGAGCTCATACTTTTGGTGTGCAGTTGATTGTTGTATATCGTACAAAGTTAGCCTGAGCCTTTTGATGTGTATACGCTTAACTTCGATCATCAGTAAAGATTGTTCGATCTGGTGGTCTATATTGATGATCTGAAAAACCTCCATGCACCCTTTGAAGATTGCACCACCTTCGTGTAGTTGTGCTCTGCTGGCGAAACGAAGCGCGGTTTGATTTTGCATGAGTTATCACGTCTCCTGTTCTTAGGATTAGATTAGCTTTAGCATAGTTCTCTCTACCCCATTCTCATTTACTTTCTGCATAATTTGAAAAAATCCAAAAGATCTAAAACTAGAGCTTTCATTGCAAATCATCCGTGTAGAAATCCTTGAGCTTGCATGAGTTTTCTTCAATTGAAAACACGTAAGGCCCCTTGGGTTATCAGCAAACCCATAAAACATCTGGGTCACATCCACACACTGAAGGAACCTTGGAATTAGTCGTTTGAACTTTAAGCAATCCTAGCATACGGACTAATCTTGATCAAGAGAGGATAAGGTGACCGTTGGTGACTTTATTCTGTGTTAGGCGCTGTCATAAAAACACGTCAACAGTAACCATTTCATATACCTTACTCTGTCGGTGAGATACCTTTTGTGCTACACCGGTACACTTCTCCTACTGCTTCACTGTCGGTTCACCTCTACTCTCCTTCTGCTCTACTAGATCTCCTCCTCACTGCTCTACTCTTCACCGGTACTACACTTTGTCGGTCCACTATCTGCCTTCTCTGCAACTTCCTTCACTTCTGCTCTGCCGATATGGACACTACCGATTCTGCACTGCTACCGGTTGAACACTTCAACCTAGTTCTCCCTCACACTCAGTCTCTTCTCAGATATTCGTTGAGCACTTGACTGATTTGCTCTCACATGCAGAAGTAACACTTAATCACTTCACAGCAGCACTATCTTCTTCTCTATAGCAGCCCTACTCTCTCATCCAGCGGCAACCATCTCTGTTTTTGGCTTGCATATTTATAGACTGGTTTTCCCGCCAAAACAAAATTCAAATCTTGGGCGGTTAGGGTTTCCTCACTTACCTCGAGGCAGACCAAATCCAATCAGATCTTGCCCGATCTGATCGCCCAGACAGTTGTTTCCTCATCACCGCTATTGTCTTGCCTTCTTGATTACGCCTTCTATCTTTGGCAATTTGCTTTTTACCTTGTCGGCTGATCTCTTGATCAAACACCAAGATCGATCTTCTTGTTTCCTTCATCCGCCTCAATCTCCTCAATCAATAACTCTTAGCTGTCTCTCAGTTGTCCTCCAGACCTCGAGCTGCAAACCTCTGCAACGGCTCTGCAACACGTCCTGCGATTTGTGGGATCTGCCATTAATGTTGACCAGCTCTACAACTACTCCGTCGGAGTTCATTCCATCTACCACTGCATGCAAGTCCGCCACCTTGACTCCAAGTGGCAACCATGTCGACCAACTGCCAGCTTGGATCCATGTTGGTCCAGTGAGGATCACCAACCAAACACTCTACCAGTTCATCTTTTCTGTCGGTTAAACCCTCAAATCGGTTTGTCATCAACCTTGCACTCTGCTTCTCTTCAGGTGGACTACTCAAACAGTCAACACTCTTGCTAACCTATCTTATTCATGTCTTCATCAGATGGGGAGTCTTTTGCATCCGCAATGTACTCATGTGACTTCCCTGTTTGTGCAACGCATCTTCAAATAGGCACATGTAAACCAGTATGGGCACATTCACTGTCAGTCATTGCTTCTCATGATGACTGCACCTTCATCTGGTGGGAGTCTTGTTGTTCTGCAACCCCACAGCATACCTATGACCTGTTCATTCTTCTCCTCCAATGTTGATGTGATTTAGGTAACATTCTGCCTCTTCATCACAAACAACAGCTCAAGTACCTTGGCCCTCCAGCTTGTACACCGGTCATGAGCTTTGCAGGCTGACAACCACTCACTTGGTTGATCTGTCTTCTCCATGTCAACACATCACTTACCAGTTGACATCCTTTCCTTACTGGTGATATACTGTACCGGTACTAATCACCTTACCAACTCATCCACACAATTCAGGCACTAACTTGTGTATCGGTGACTACAGTGGTCATTCATCCTTACCTTACCAGTGTCCTACAACACATGGTGATATCAAAGATATCTCAACCTGTACTCCTCCTTGACAATGTTGCACATGCATCTCTTCTACCGGTTGACATCAATGACAACACAATGCCAACACCCTTGTGATTCCAACATAATCACATCAACCAACAGAGCTTATCCACACGTAGTGACCCTACATTCATGAACCTTGGAGTCTTCTCAAGTGATCCTCAAGCTAATCTTCAGCATTTGAGATATTTTGTTCAAGAGAGGATAAGATACTTTTGGGTATTTTATTATGTGTTCGCATGTGCCTAAAAAACACATCAACAATACAGAAGCCTTTAGTCCATTAAAATAGTAATTGCTACCCATTAAAAGAGTATGGCAGTTTTGTTGCTGCGATTCAGTCCTTTCAAAAAATATGACTGGTACCATAGGGTATAGGTAGCATCAATACAAACCAAATAATATTAATTAATTTCAACATTGAGATCTCAATCTACCATTAATACTCAAAATCATTAGCATAATAATATATCACAAATCAAATAGGAAACTCCAGACCAAAACTTAAGCATATATTGAAAATTCCACACGAACAAATAATTGAGCTAGAAGAACTTTGCACCTGATCAGCAAAGTGATAATTCCTAGATGGAATGATAATTCCTCAATGGAATTATTCAAATGAATAGGAGAGTTTTCATCGTCGAATCCATTCTTTGCCAAAAGGTTCTCATCCTCAGGCAGAAAAGATGAACATTGTTCAATCTTCAAAGAAACGAATTTGATAATATGAATTGGTAACCCTCTCCATTCCTCAACTCCTTACATAGGCTTTTTCAGAAAAAAAATATTATTATTTTCATCTTTTTCTCCTCCTTTTCACTCCAAACCTTTATTTTTAAATTTGGACCCAATTCCTTGCATTACTTTTGGTCCCTCTTTAAAAAAAGAATTATTTAATAATAAAACATAAGTTGTCTTTTTTCATACAACTTAAAGTTACTTTTTGACAACTTAAATTAAATTATTAAATTATTTCTATTGCACCACCCCATTAGCCTATGAGAAATAGAATAATAGGCTGTCTTCACTGGACTCACCCTTGATAAGGGGACATCACATTTAGTTGGAGAAAATAAAGCATATAGTTAGCAAGAGAGAGTGAAATGTACAAGCAGCTAGAGAGAGGGAGGGAGGGAGAGAGAGAGAATAGTCGGCTAGAGAAAGTGAAGTGTATAGTTGGCTAGAAGTTGATGCGTCAAATTTCCTAAAGCTCCAATTACAAATAAATGATGTTGCAAGATTGATTCTTTAATTATGTGTATATCATTCCAAGATCGAGAGTCATATGTGGCTAGTTTTAGTGATTGAAAAAGAGAGGGAGTATATGAAAGAGGAGAGTTGTAGTTGTGGGTGAGAACAAAGTATTCTTCAGCATAGATGGACATAAAAAAGGGGTTAGATTGTAACCACAAAGAGACCCTACAAGTAAGTTAATTATTCTCCTTGGGTTTTGTCAATTTCAAAGAATGTACATTTCTTCTAAAATAATATGTTGAACATTCCTAACTATTCTTCCTTTCTTTTTGTGCTCTCATACTGTAACATAAGATAATTGTTAGCTAGTTGTTCATTTGACCCACTAGCATTTTGCATCAAGTGGTATTAGAGTAGAGGTCAAGTCCTATGAATGGGAGCTATGTAAGCTCCATAACAAAATGCATTTGTGTGTGTTGCATTGTAGGTGGACAAGACGAGTTATGGCCCATAGAGAAAGAAGAGTAGGAAAGAACCAAGGTGACACAATATCATGTGTGGCAAACGTTATTGACATATTGAGAGCCATATAGATGAGGCTCAATGTCATAAAAATTGCATAGAGAAGTGATGTAGACATGATAGTGGATATTAGCAAGGATTAGAAAGATGATATTTCCACCACTAGACAAATAGATCTTGACTTTTAAGCTACGAAACCCGGGGACGCATCCCCTACCTGAAAACCCCCGTCCCAGTCCCGAGGACGTTTCGGGGACTTGGGGACGGCCAGGGGACGTCCCCCCCCCCGTCCCCAAATTGCCAGAATTTTGAGGGGACGTCCCCGAAACGGGGGGATGGCTTCCCTAGCTGTGGGGGATGTCCGTACGTCCCGGGGACGGCTGGGGACGGATTGGGGACGTCCCCCACATCTAGGGCTAGGAAAAAATATTAAAATAAAAAAAGTCGTATTTTCATTTTTTTTTAATGATGTTTTTGCGTAATTGAGGGAGTGAAATATCTCATGAAGGGTTTTTTGCCAATAGAAAAATAACACCCGACGCCTAAATAAAATAATAAAAGTATTTTTGGCCTCGCAGGGCGCTGCCCCTCGACCCCGCCCTGTATCGCGACAGGGAGCGCGCAAGGGGCGCTGCCCCCAAACCCCCGTCGAAAAATATTGGGGGAAACTGCACTGATGGAAGTAGTGAAAATTTAACCTCTGAGTCTGATTAGGCTCCATTATGTATGTTATTTCTTTAATATCTATTATGATATGCATATTGACAATGTGAATGAATTGAAATTCTGAATTATGAGTGCATATTGAGTATTGAGTCTATTGATAATGTTGTATGTTCGATGTTTGCATTCTAAAATGTTTTCATAGTATCATACACATGCTATATCCATGTTTTCACATGAATATAATGTATAGATGCATGCTTTATCCATGTTTTCATATGAACATTTAGAATTTTCCTATATATTTTAAATTTTCCCTATATTTTATATAGACGTCCCCTTTGCCGTCCCCTCCCGTCCCCAAATTTGGCAAAAAAATTTGCCGTCCCGGAAACTTGGGGTAACGTAGCTTTTAAGAGGAATTCACAACAAAAGATAGGTTCAATAGAGACATCATGAAGGCCAAAAACAAACTCAAGTTTGATCTACCAACCTCCTTAGGTAACCTAAACTTAGAAGAAGTGATACATCAGAAAATTAGAGTTGAAAAAATATTTTGAGTTTGAATCAATCAAAGAACCCAAAAGAGTCAAGCATGTGAACACAAAGTTGAAGGATGTGTCGCATTGTTGTGCGTCTTTGTACAAAATGAACACATGAAGAAAGACAAGAAGATTACAAACTACAACCGCATGGTTAGGAAGCTCAAGGAGAATTTCATGTCACAAAAAAGCACAATGGACCTATTCAAATAGCTCTAAAATATATGCCAAAAGGAGATGTCTATTGAGAAGTGTATGGAGTTCTATACACTCAACATTTGTGTTTGTCAAATAGACGATGATGCAGATAAGGTCTCCAAAGATATTGATGGGTTGCACATTTCAATTCAAGATGAATAGTGTTGCCCTAATTTACATTTTGTAGAAGAGGCATAATAAGCAGCACTCGGAGTAGGAAAAAATGTCTCATAGACAACAAGGTGCAAGAGGAAAGGATAGAGGAGAATACAAAAAATCAGCCTCAAGAAGACAGTCTTAGGAGCAAAAGGAAATGGAAAAATCAAGAGTCCACACAAAGCTTAGGAGGAGAGCAAACTTCAAGCCAAAGAAGCAAAGGAGACTACAGAGGGTGTGGACAGGCAAGTCATTGATCATGTGTCGAAAAGTAGACAAAAAGTAGGATCACTCAAACAAGTTAGCACATATCGCATATGCCAAAGAGTAGAGTGAAGTCAAAAGCACAACTCTAAAGCATGGAAAAATTTTGATGATGAGAAAAGTGTTGCTAAAGCCAACCAAAGAGAAGAATGAACAATGGTTGAGGAAAAGAATCTTCCACACCAAGTGCAAGTTAGGTGGTAAGTTTTCCAAGTTGACAATTAAAGGAGGAAACACATATAACCCAATGTAAGTAAAAATGGTTCAAATTTTGAGGTTAAAAGTTGTCGCACATCCTACACTATATGAAGTTTCTTTGTTGCACAAGGGGCAACACATCACTACGAAAAAATAGTGCAAGGTTGCATTCCACATTGGAGAATATGCAAATGAGATATAGTGTGATGTGATCATAATCAATGTTTTCCATGTGTTGTTGGGAACACTATGGTAGCATGACAAAAATCCAATCCATATTAGGTAGAAGAACACCATCATCAAATAGGAAGAAATTTTGATTGTTAATGATGGATGAAGAAGACGTGATAGGTTATGTAATGTTGTTGAGAACCAACAAATTTCTCAAGGAGGTGAGGAATGCAAAAGAAGGCTATGTGGTAGTGCTTAAGCTCATGCAAGAGGAATAGTCACCGCACAACCCAGAGTAGCCAAAGATTGTAGTGTTACTCAAGGAGTATGTATACATAATCAACAATGAAATGCTAGAGGATAGCCACCAGTTTGAAGCATCTCCATTGCGTTGACATGATCCCAAGATCTAGTCTCCCAAATAAGACACCACATAGAATGAATACAAGTATGAGTGCAAAATTCCACACTAAAGAAGAGGATTTGCTAGAAAGAGGTTTGATCAAAGAAATTTGTTAGTATTAGGTTATGTACATTTTGCAAATCCATGTAACATTGTTGTAGATGGCAAATATGCCGCTAAGAACAAATAATATTTTTTTTATGTTTTGTTAATAATGGTAGTGTAATTAGTTCCCGAAGAGTTGTGTTGGTTGTCAATGGTTGGCAGCCTTAACCAACCGTTTGGTACTATTTATATTGTTGTTGTATCGGGAACATGGAGATAGTGATGATGTACAAACATCACACCTGTGAATAAAGGAGTATCATTTTGGCCATATTATGTGTTGAATATCTTTTGCTATCAGTTTTGTTATGTTCTATGCTTTGTTGTTTCCCATAAGTTAAAGTTATTCCATTGGGGAGTAAACATTTTGGCCTCGTTACCGATCTGAACCTAGAGATCTTACAATACCCTGAGAGTGGCGACAGGCATGGCAAAGTAATGGGCCAATCATTTGAACAGCAAGTACTAGTAACAAAAAGTGACATCGGAAGATCAGTTGACACAAGACTTGGTGAACCTATGGGAGGTTTCGGTCAATCAATACATGTAGAGGGAAGCTCGGGAGAGAGCGGTCCCTAAGAGCATGGTACACAGCGAACTCTCAGTGAACTACGCAGTCTTCAATCTTCTCAACAGAATCCCAAGGTTGTTGGCATGAAATCTAATTGAACTGGAAGACCAGCGGGAGGAAAGGAACCAAGAGCAATATCGGCAGCAAATACTACAATGATACAAAGAAAGGACCCGTAGGGAGGAAGAAGAGCGGGATACTGGCAGATGTCGTACCCCCGGCAATTAATGCCCCTAAGACCAAATAAAGACCAACGTACTAGAGACACCCGAGAGGAAGGAGAGGGGTTGGTAAGGAGATCTCTCCGCCTAAGAGACAAAGGTGAGAGGAAACGACGGTTACGAGGAATCGTCGAAGGTTCGGTGAGTCTAGCGAGAAGTAGGAGTCGGAGTGCCAACCGAAGTTTTAGTGACGAGAGAGGAAGACCGCATATGTGGAGTGAGTTGGAGGAGGTTGCCAAAAACCTACCACTCCCGAACGACGAATGTGATGTCCCCAAACAAGACTCCATCAAGTAATGTTAATAATGAGAAAGCTCCTTGTATTATCTTTAAGGATAGCTTACAATTCATTAGGCAACAATGAAGCATTGTAGACATGAAAGATATTTGCTGATATAAAATTAGAAGACCATTTGACAATCAAGCAAACAACAGCAATTCATTACAAAGTATTGTACAATGATTACAGACAAGGTGGCGGTTTGCTTTCAACAAGTCTGAGGAGCAAAGATACATGTAAAGGAATGGCAATAATAAGCAACCATAGAGAAGCAAAAATTAAATGACAGCCATTACAGATATAAAGCAACGATCTATGTTAGAGAATCAAGCTAAGGTCGATATCCCCATGGGAATGAAATAGAAACAGATTAATTGTTTCTACGTTTGGCCAATTGTATTAAGATGCCCAAGTCAAAGTTCTCATCGTCCACATCTTGTGAAGTGAAGCGATTCTTAGCAAGTTCGAAGACATTTAGCTATACTTGTTAACTAACAAAAAGGTGGCTCGACTATGTTTATAAGAAGACAACAATAAAGGAATTTGAAAGAAGATTAATGTTTTGATTGACTCCTCCATCATGAGCAGCAAATAGAAAGCAGTGACTTGGATCAAAGTACGATTCATTAAAGAATATGATTTTTTATTCTAATCGATGCATGACTAAGATCAAGCAGCAATTTGAGTAAAATAAACAAGCCTCTAAGTCAGCAATTTTGGGTCAAGGCAGCTCTTAAAGAATTGTTAATTAAATCCAGCGATTCATAAACCATAGTTAAAAGACATGACTTGTATTAAGTTAATAAGAAATGTTTACATGGATCGATCAAAGGTTGTGTCCATTAGGAAAGATATCTCTTTCAAGAGATACTACCTCTCACAAAGGGGTATGTCAAAGATATTTATTCACGAGGAAGGAATCGTTTGTGGGATGGAGGAGTGTGTGGTGTGAAGTAGGTGTAAATGTGATATAGTGAGAAAGTGAAGTGCTTGAGATTATCAAAGGCAACACTTAGAATTAGAACAGAAAAGGGTGCATGTTTAAATTAAGAGTATGAGCCTGAAAAGGATTGCCTCCATTTATGAAGAGGCATGAGGAAGATATGTGATCATTGAGAAGAGTGATTGGGAGTGATGTTGAAAAAAAGAATAATATCATCGATACACCAGCATTGATTTAGTGTAAAGAATAATATATGTGAGAGATAGAGAAAGTGTGTTGCAGATGTAAAACAAGATCTACGAGCAGACATCAAAGAAGAAATATATACACAGAATTAAAGAGAAATTGAAAGCAGACTTCAGGAGGTGTATGGGGTGTAGTGTGAATTGGGTGTGGAAAAACATAGAAAGGCAAATCATTCAAAGAGAATAAATATGAATCAATGAAGCAAATAAAAATTAAATATGTGTGAGATATTAATTAAATAAAGAAGTTATCAAAAGTCTATCATCTTGTGTGAGGAATCATATCCAAATTAGCAGCAATACTTTCAGATCTGCAAACATCATGGATTCTATCAGTCATAGTATATCTCGCATTGTCAAATCAGAGAAAGTTATCAAGATAAGTTCTATCCTCTGAACTATTCTTAGAATTCTAAGTTAAATCTTATAATGAAATATATTCAGTTTTGATAAGATTATATTTATTAATCTATTAGAACTCTCACTTTAAGTTAGAATTGTTGTCTCAGGACTAAATTATGGTAAATCCCAATAGGGACATTATAACAAAGTAAGCGAAGATCTCGCCGACCAGGCAAGTAACCAAACAGTACACGTTGCTTCAAGCGAAGACTCTGAATCTAGTACCAGTACCAGCAGCTTGTCCGTACAGTTAGCACGTGATGAAGAAGGAACCTACAAATAGAAGTTGTCAAACTTTTTGAACAAACTTATATGTAAAGTGGAAAATTGGACCCTAGTGACTCCCCACCTAGGAGAGAGAAAGGAAGTCACTAGGATGATTTTCACTTGGGAGAACTTTACATTCAAAAGAGGGGCTTGAATCCACTAGATCCAAATCCAAGGGAAACAAGGATGTGAATTCCAAGTGGATTGCAAGGGTTGAAGTGTGGTTTACCCTCTTTTGTAAATGAGAAAGTTGACTTGTTGATTATGTGGAAAAGAGAGAGAAAATGAGTGAAATGAGGAGCTACTAGTTCGGGATCGTGTTGTAACTTTGAATCTGAGCTAATTAGACTGATACGGATCTGCCCTCCAAATTTGGAGAAAAGTCGTCAGGACCGTGGCGGGAGTGTACATGGTCCTCCACAAAATCCGCGAAACGAAAAGGGTTCTTCTGTCTCTGCAATTGAAGCCCAAACCTACAATTATAGTTGCGCACCTACAACCTACACACAGAAAAGAGAGGAAAAGGGGTTGTGGATAGGGGTTTGCCTTAGTCAAACCCCAGTTGAGGAATCAACCTTGAAAGAAAGTAATTGCAAATGCTTGAATGTAAACAATGGAAATGTATACCTTGTAGATCTGCAACTTGTTGATGATGATTGCTTTGCTTCTTGAATGTAATCACTAGTGTTGCATGGAATGGCATGTAATATGACAAAACCCTAACACGTATACATGCTTGCAAATGAATGTTGAAATATTGCTCCCCAATGGATGAATGAAGAAGACTTGAATGCTTGAATGCTTGATGATGTATATCTTCGCCTATGCTTGCTTATCTAATTCCTGCTTGAATTTCGCCTCCTACAAATGAGAAAACCAACTCCCTTTTATACATGCCTCAGAAGATTAAATCATCTTACCAAAGGCTAACATCGGAGAGATTTGGGATCCCGAAGTGCAGATAGGGCCGGGGGGACCTATCTTGGGGCCACCCTAAGAGGGTGGCACAGGGGCGCCAAGCCCCTATCCTGCCCTATCTTGGGGCCCAAACAGGGTCCTGAGGCTACCTCGGGACTCAAACAGGCAGGGGTCAAGGGGTGAAAATGCAAAAAGAGGTCTTGATCAAAAAGGAGGGTGTCGTCACCAAGGTCACGACCTCAAATGTGGTTAAAATTGTAGGAGGCACAATTTTATGACACTACAACTGTATCAGGCATCTATCCTTCACTAAGCAACTGAGAATAGGGGGGTGGTCTGAGCTAAAGACTGCGGGGAGGAGAGAATATAGAAGTGAAGAAGGTGACCAAGGTGTAGAAGACATAGAAGGTGGACGCATAGAGAGCTCACGCGTGACCGAGAGTGCAAGAGAGGCACAAGAATGCAGACGAGAGCAAAACGGTCCAATATAGTCAAATACACACGATACCTTCCAAGTGAAGACAACATTGAACACCCAAAAGAGGCAAAAACTCTCAAAATTCATAGGGGATGGATTGGATGATCTTGTACGCCATTGCAAGACTTGTATAACAATATGAGAGGTGAATGGCCAAGATGACCAGGAAACTGGCTGAAGGCATTTTGTGATGTCCCCTTCTAGTTGACACCTATCAGCTGAGTAGATTAGCCTATCACTAACCCTCGTAGGCTGATGAGGTTGGTCAGAGGGTCCTTCGGAGTTTGATTCGTCATATTCAGAGTGAGAACTCCAGGACTAGTTTTCGTTTGAGGTCTCCAGGACTTCGTTTGAGATACTTTCTATTTTTAGCAGTCCAGCTATTTATAGCCAGTGGGTTGGGCAGGGGCAGAGTATGGTTTGGTAGTCTCCAGTTCTGACGGCAGGCAATTCTGATGAATACTTAGAGAGATATTAATATTTAATTATTTTAATTAAATATTAATTGGCGAACTTTAATGTTCTAATGTTTTAAAAGTCACTTTAAGTTATAACTTAAGTGAGGGTCTATTTCTCATTAGATGGGGCCAGTTTTTATATTAAATTGAAAGTGATTTATTTTTGACACTTCAATAGTCAAAAATAAATAATAAAAGTTAAAACATCATTTAATGCCAAATTGCACCTTTCTTGGGAATTGCGCCAAACCCTAAGTGGAGAAGATAAAAGAAGATTTTAGGTCTTCTTTTCAGGATGCTGAGTTTTGATATTTTGGATTTGAGCTCTGAGAGGAGTTTTTGGCCAAGGGTTTCAGCAGAAGCTTCTTCTGCAGTGATTGGAGGGATCGGTGCAGGAAAACGTGGGATTCTTGTGCATCAGCATCAGAGGCTGTGAAATATCAGTTGATCTTGCTTATTCAGTTGGTTTCATTCAGGGACCAAGTTTGTGCTAATTGATCAGGGAGTCATCGTCAATCTTCATTGTTTTGATTGCAGCAGTGAGAGGGAAACAAAGGTACAGAAAGAGGATATTATTAGGTGGCTGTGGAGACTTGGACGGCTGCTTGGGAGTTGCGCCAATCACCTAAAGGAGGCTGCGATCTGCATGCTGGAGGTTTGCAAAAAAATATTAAAAATAGGTAGAAGGTGCGCCTAGCTTTGACTTTCACATTAAGCTATCATGCAAGCTGTTCAGGCTAGTCTGGAATAAATTACAGCATGTTGTCATAATGGACTATGTATGGCCAGCAAGAGGGAAATAAGAGGTTTCAGAATTTCTTGGTATTTATCAGCTTCCTCTTTAGCATTGTTTGTTTATGTATTGAGGGTAAATGAATGTTGAATGAATGTAATAAGGGTTTGGTCAGTTTACTACCGATTTATAATTGATTTCTAGCAATTTCCCATAGTTGCTTTTTGAGCTTGTAATAGTCAAAATTATACTTGTTGTTCAAAAATTTGCAAAGAACAAACTTAAAACGCGACATGTTCAACTAAACTTTAGTTGTCAGAGTTGAGGGCCTTTTGAGGTTCTTACAATGGTATCAGAGCTAAATCCTGCCATCCTAAGGGTTTAGCAGTTACATGCAGTCACAGGAAGCGGGTTCACACAGGTATTACACACGCAGAAGAGCCCTCCTTGAAGGAGAATAAAGCATTAACAGGCAGTCAGACACTATGGGTGACAGGCATACAAGCAGTCCACCCAAAGGCCACAAAGCTGAGGATGAGGAAACGAGAGAATTTTTTAGGACTATGGCTACGGGGCAGCAGCAGGTTGCTCAGGCTTTACAGGCACTCACCACCATGATGGAGCGTATGAATCCTCCAAACCGACCCAATCAAGACCCAGAGGATAATAGGAGTGTAGCCAACATTCCTAGACCTCACAAGGCAGCTACACGCACAGTTGACAGGCCTTCAAGGCCTAATTTCTTGGTAGAAGAACTTGAGGATGTTGCTAGAGCTGAGGCAGAGCCTGTCTTTGTTGATAATGTTATGACGGTACATGATGAGTGGAGTCTTCTTCCACCTGATGTTAGGCAGAATCTGAATTTTGATCAGTTCATGAGGCAAAAACGGGAGGTAGAGAGAAACAGGCAAGAGAGGAGGCCTCGTTTCCAACATAGAGATCTTGAGTTTGCCACAAGCAAGCTCACTCTACCTTATTATGATGGCAGCGGTGCAGCTATAGCTAGGTCCTGGATACATACTTCACACTGAAACCCATGATTGAAAGGGATGCAATTAAGTTTGCAACCTTACACTTGGACCGTACTGCACATGAGTGGTTGCATAATGGACTCATCACTCTCCAACATGATGAGATTACCACCTACCAGGAGTTTGCTGATTTGTTAGTAGAGAGGTTTGATAAGAAAGATCCTGAGTCTTACTTCCGGGAGTTAGCATAGCTGAAACAAATAGGGAACTTGGAGGCGTATGTTTCAGAGTTTTTGAAATTGTCATGCATGGTAAATAACATGTCAAATCAGCGGTTAGTAGTCTTGTTTATAGAGGGACTCGTGGAGCCTTTGAGAGGCTGGGTCAAAGCATTTGATCCCCAAAACTTCTACTTGCCATTAAAAAGGCACGAAGTATGGATGTGACAGCCACCCAGAATAAATTTGGGTCAAAAGGATCAACATCTTTCGAAGACAATAAGAATTTCAGCAAAGGGAAAGAAGAATCAGACCTTAGAAATGATTACAAACCAAAGCCAACAGCCCCCCCCTTAGATCGTGAGACACCTAACGATTTAAGGCAGAAGAAACTATGTTTTTATTGCAAAGGTCCATATGATGCCAACCATGACTGTCCTTTGAGGCCTAAGGGTAGGGCAAACAGAGTAATGTGGGCATATTAAGAAGATTTAGAATCTGATCATGAAGGTCAGCCTGCTGGTTATGATGATTTAAAGGCTGAAAATGACACACAGGGTCCTCCGAGACTTGACAAGATGGATGCAGAAGGTGATGAACACCTTAAGGAGGCACTGCTCACGAGTATTCAGCAGGAAGGGTCATTCAGAATGAGAGGAGTACTTGTTGGTCAGAAAGTTATTACCCTACTGGATACCAGAGCCACAAATTAATTTATTGATGCCAGGTTAGTGGAGAAGAGAGGAATCCAAACAGAGGAGTTTGAGGGCATCCGTGTGAGGGTGGCAGATGGTTACACTTTAAAGTGTAATAGGATGATTACACAACTCCCATTGCGTGTAAACAATTACGAGTTCAAAACTGATTTCTATGTGGTTCAGATGGGCGATACAGATTTGGTCCTTGGTATGAGATGGTTGCATGAAGTAGGCAAGTTTACACTTGACTTGCAGGAGATGGAGATGTCCTTCACTGTTGATAAAAAGACACATGTGCTGAAAGCGATTGAGGACAGCAACTTTAGGATGATTACACTCAAGCGGATGGAGAGGCTTGTACGCCACGATCAGACTGAGTGGGCAGCAAAGTGTATGATCATGCCCTATAATGTCCCTACTTTGAAATATAATTTAATAATAAATAATAAAAAAACTAAAATACAAAACAATAAATATAAAAATTAAAATTAAAATATAAAAGAATATAATTAAATGTAATTAAAATTTGATTAAAGCTAATGAAAGGTCAAAAGGCATGAAATGATAAGATGTGACTCCCTCAAACGTGAGATTTAAAAGGGAGAAGAGAAACTCATTTGAGGAGGGAAGAATTTGGAAATAAGAAGTGCACATCTGATTTAAATAACAAGTGCAGACCTGATTATGAAAGGTTATGTCCGTTTGAAAGGGAAGAAATAATGAAGAGTTGCACTCTTTCAAAAGGTGCTAATGGTGAAAGGGTGTGTCTTTTTCCAAAGGGCATGCATGATGAAGAGGTGTGACCTCTCCCTCACATTAAGAGATATAAAGGAAAGGAATCAAAGCACCCAGCAACATCACCATGCATTGGATCAGATCAGAACCAGTATTAAGTTACAGGCAGTAGAATCTTTGTTCTTGGTGGTATGCATGGGGATGTGTTGAATATGTATGCTTAATGTATGAAGCCTGATAATGTTGTTATGCTGAATTTAATATTAATACTAATATAGGCTGCAATATGTACGACATTCATACTTAATTTTATATATATTTATTATACATGAAAAGTTAGTATACTTATAGTTTCATTTGTGTTATTACTGTCAGTATTTAAGTAGATGAGGATGAGATGTTCCAAAGGGGGGCAGTCTAAATCCAAGCAATAGGTTAAGTCCCAAGATAGGGTGGGGATCAGCGACCCATAAGCCTTGAGGGTATAAACCCAAGATAGGTAAGGGCTTGGATTTGTAAACTTTGAGGGAACCTATTGTATTTGGTCTCTAAGAGCTTTGGTAACATACATAGACCATTCTCCCTTAAAACATAAGTAGTAGCAGGGTCTGATATCTATATTAAGAACCATGAATAATGAATTTAATCATTTAATGAGGAAAATAGATAAGAACTTGCTAATAACTAATTGAAGAATATCAATCAATTATAGTATATTGAAATAGATAAAGTAGGGGACATTACATGCCCATACAGCAGGATGCTCAGAAAGTTGAATATCATCCTGACATTCAGATACTAAGAACCATACATAACAAGGTTTTCAGTGACATACCATCAGGGAGGCCACCATATAGGGGTTTTGAGCACATCATTGAGCTAGAGGAGGGTGTGAAGCCAGTAATTATTACTCCGTATAGACATCCGAAGCACCTGAAAGATGAAATAGAGAAAACCATACAGGAGCTTCTTTCTACGGGACATATTCAGCCTAGTAAGTCCCCCTTTGCTTCTTCAGTTGTTTTGGTGAAGAAGAAGGATGGCACATTGCAGATGTGTATTGATTACAGGGTCCTTAATAAGCGGACAATCAAAAACAGATATCCCATTCTGCGTATTGATGAGCTCATAGATGAATTACATGGGGCCTGTTATTTTTCAAAGATTGATTTGAGATCAGGCTATCACTAGATTAGTGTTCGTGAGCAGGATATTGAGAAGACTGCTTTTCGTTGTCATTATGGACATTTTGAGTTTGTGGTTATGCCATTTTGGCTAACCAATGCTCCTGCTACTTTCCAGTCCACAATGAACAAAGTCTTCAGACATCAGTTGAGGAAATCAGTATTGGTGTTCTTTGATGATATACTGGTTTATAGTTCTACTTGGGAGGATCACCTTAGTCACTTAGATACAGTTTTGAGCATTCTGAGTAGGGAGTCCTTGTATGCCAAGGAATCCAAATGTGACCTTGGATGACTGAGTTATTGTACTTGGGCCATATTATCAGTGCAGAGGGAGTGCGGATGGATCCCGAGAAGATCTGTGCTATTGTAGATTGGCCTACTCCAGTGAATCTTACTCAATTGCGTGGGTTCTTGGGCCTATGCGGTTTCTATCGTCGTTTTGTTAACGGTTATTCTCGCCATGCGGCACCTTTGACAGACTTGATGAAGAAGGGTGCCTTCTTATGGACTCCTAAGGCCCAGGAGTGTTTTGAGAGGTTCAAGGAGCTCATGACTTCATGTCCAGTACTTGCTACACTTGACTTCTCGAAGTCATTTGAGTCACAATGTGATGCCTCTGGTGAGGGCATTGGGGCGGTGCTTATGGAGGACAAGCACCCTATTGCTTATGAGAGTAGGAAGCTCTGTGGACCTGAGAGGATTTACAACATTTATGATAAGGAAATGTTGGCCATAATGCATGCACTGGCCAAGTTTAGACAATACTTAGTGGGCAGCAAGTTCTGTATTAAGACTGACCACAATAGTTTGAGACATTTCCTTGGGCAGCGTGACTTAAATGACAGGCAACAAAAGTGGGTCAGCAAACTTCAGGCTTATAACTTTGATATTTCCTATATCAAAGGCACACAGAATGTAGTTGTAGATGCCTTGTCACGTCGTCCCCACCTGAATTCTATGGTCCAGATAGCAAAGGATTGGCAGCATATTATATTGGCAGAGTATGCCAAAGATAGCTGGGCTGCAGGAGTGATAGAGGGGTCATCTGTGGACAGCAAGTATACAGTTGTAAATGACTTGATCATCTACAAGGGGAGAGTGTACTTGATCCCAAGATCAAAGTCGAGGAGTAGGGTACTGTGGTTCTTTCATGATGAACCGATGGCAGGACATCCCGGGTTTTTCAAAACCTACAGTCAGGTTCGTGAGCGCTTCACGTGGAAAGGGCTCAAGGCGGATGTTCTACAATATGTTAGAGAGTGCCCTGTTTGTCAGCAGAATAAACAGGAGCATACATACCCTGCTGGTTTACTTCAGCCACTTCCAATTCCTGACAGGAAGTGGGAATGTTTGTCTATGGATTTCATCACAGGGTTGCCGAGAGCACAAGGACGTGATTGCATATTTGTGGTTGTGGATCGTTTGACGAAGTATGCTCACTTCTATCCGATCACCACCACTTATTCAGCTATTCAAGTAGCAGAGTTGTTCTTCAGAGAGGTATTCAGATTACATGGCTTGCCTCGGACTATTGTCAGTGATAGGGACACTCGATTTTTGAGCCATTTTTGGCAAGATCTTTTCAGACTCTGTGGGACCGAGCTTACACCAAGCACCAGTTACCACCCTCAGACTGATGGTCAGACTGAGATAGTTAACAAATGGGTGGAGGGATACCTCAGGAACTATATTTCAGGGCAGCAAAAGGCATGGGTGAAGTGGATTTACCTCTGTGAGTATTGTTACAATACCACTCACCACATGTCCATTCAGATGACACCATTTACAGCACTGTACGGGTATGAGCCTCCTAGTTTCATTGACTTATTGTTGAGTGACAGTAGAGTGCCTAGTGCGGGAGATATGATACAAGAGAGCCAGGACATTGTGAAGACTCTTAAGGAAAATATAGCCAAGGCACAGAATCAGCAAAAGCAATATGCTGATCAGAAGAGGACAGAGAGGTCATTTGAGGTAGGAGACATGGTGTATTTGATGTTGCAGCCTTATCGGCAGTCTACTCTCAGGAGGAGTGGAGCAAAGAAGCTCAAGCCACGATATTATGGCCCTTTCAGAGTAACCAGGCGTATAGGTGAGGTGGCTTATGAGTTGGATTTACCGACAAATGGCAGAGTACACAATGTGTTCCACGTCTCACGTCTCAAAAAGGCGTTGGGACACCGTATTGTTCCTTCCACAGTTTTACCACCCCTGGATGATGAGGGAAAGTTGATACTCGTACCTGAGGCTATCATTGAGCTCAAGGAGAGGAATTTCAGGAGACATACTATCACAGAGTACTTGGTGAAATGGAAGGATTTGCCGGTAGAGGATGCTACTTGGGAAAGTGTTGACGTGTATTTTATACACAATCATACACAGAATAAAATATCAATAGGTATCTTATCCTCTCTTGAGAAAATAGTCTCTAACTGCTGAAGATCTGCAAAAAGGATCAGTTAGGTGGACTCCAAGGTTCTTTTAGTGGGGTCTCCACGTGTGGACAAGCTTTTTAGTGGTATGATGTGATTTGCTGTTTCCTCCAAGGGGTCTTACGTATTCAAAGCTCGAAGATTTTACTAAACTAAAGGAACTTTCAAAAAAAAGCAAAAGAATAGGGTTTAAGGAAGTCTAATCTAGCCTAACCCTATGAACGACTTAGCATGAATGAGATTTGGCAAGACTCAACCAACTTCAATTTTGCCATAAGATAACAACTCAATTGAAATTAGTGCGATCTTCTAAGGTAATAATGATGTTCAATGCATCAAAGACCAAGGACACTACTACGAAGGTACATATCCTGGATACGAAAATGCTTGAAGGTTAAGGACTCAAAATGTTCTCCAGTCGACCACGCAAGGCATTCCTACAATCAGCAAGAAGCTAGTGGTTTGGATTGCGAATCCTACCAAATATCAAATCCCACACTTAGTCTTTCAAATTAACAAACTACTTTGATTGAGCGTGATTCAAGTACATCCAACAACCATGAAGATAACTTAAGAAATTTGCAACAAAACACCATAACTTCAATATTTTATTGATTTCCAAGTCATCATATACAACAATTGCTTGAATTTCTCTCTTCAAGACTCAATCTTGCTACAAAATGAAATTGCTTCTAATTCTAATCTCTCTATTTCACTCTTATCTGACTATTCGACTATTAACTATTTACTATTACCAAATGAAATGAAAAATGGGGGTATAAATAGCATCCCCAGTTACAATGAAAGGTCCAGATTGAAAGTAAATCAACGGACAAGATCATGACACCTAAACCCTAATTAGGGTTTGTTACAAATGACCTCCTTTTTACTGAACAATATTAAATACATAGCCAAATATTAAATTCGGCACAAAAATCTAGGAGGTATCAACCAATGAGAAATAAGATGTCATGTCATCTGTAACAACCTTTCATCTAGAATCTTATTCCCTTTCCAATTCTCTTTCTTAGCATATGCAATGAATTTTGTCACGATTCCTTCGATTTCTGTGATTGGAATCTCGGGAAGATTCTTGATACTCTCTTCTAAGTGGATGACCTGATCGAATGCATCTAGAAGAGCTGCGTCCCAAGTAGGTTCAAGTTCCTTCGTTCTATCAATCAGGAGCATGGTGGCATACATCTGATCATATTGCTCATCTGTAACATCTGCCTCCTTGCGAAAGATGATCTTGATTCTATCCTCAAATTCTTGTATATCCACATCTGTCTCGACCTCGATCCTTCTGCCAAGAATGGTACGAAGTACCTCAAATACTCTGTCCTGGATCGGATTGATCACCTCCTCAACTTGACCACATCTAACACTGATGTCCTCGAAGAGGACACTCTTTATATGGAGTAAGGTTGACCACTGGAACAAACTGTGAGAATCACCCTCCAAGATCCTCTCCTGCGCTAAAATTCTTCTGGATGTGTGTCTTATTACCTTCAAGACAGGGACGACAACGTCCTTGGTATGGGCAAATGCAGCTACTGTTGCCATCAATCTGTGGATAATCTCAAGAACTTGGATAGCCTGATGAATGATCTTCGACATCCTTGTAACAAATTCTATGGCCACTGTATGAGATCTATCCATCCAACTACATGTACGCTGGACCAGGTTCCTGAATCTTTCTGCTTCATTGATCGATTGAAGGGGCAATGCCTGCACTGGTGATCTAACTGGATCCTGACGTCCCAAAGGTTCATTGATGTGACTGAAATATGTCCTCCATGCACCGACCTCTCTCTCCAGCTTTCTATTCTTTTCTACTTCTTCTCTAAACTTGTCTTTCAATGCCTCAAATGTGTCGGTGGCATCATCTAAAGTCTGCTCTGCTGTGGATGGTCCTAACTCAATAGTTTGTATATGATAGTCTTCTGCTAGGATCTCACCTTCATATTTATCTGCTGTCGGTGTAGCTATCTGCAGTTTTCTAGATCCAGTCTCATCTCGAATCATTTTGGACATCTTTGTAGCCTTCTTCTTCTCTGTTGTCATATGTGAACGTCCAACAAGGCTCTCTAAATCAATTGCACTGTCCTCGTCCTCAATTACGATCACCTTAGTCAATCTTTCCCTCAACCAATCTGGGATATTCGATTTTGTCTCTTGAACTTGAATTTCTTTATGTACTATTTCTTCTTGTCTGGGAGGAGATGTCACTTCATTATCTTCTTCTAAATCATAGTCTTGGAGAGATCCATCTGACGAAACATGCTGTGCCTGTCCTTCCTCCTGTCTGTCATTCTGTACCATCGACTCCATGGACTCTTCTACTCGAATTGTACTATTCTCTGGTCTAGAAGAAGTACCTGGTACTTGATCTTTGTTGGCCCCTTGCTTTTTCTTGGAAGGCTCTTTCTTTTCTGATCTTTCCTTTCTCTTCGAACCTCTCGAATGGAGATTGCCCTCACTGGCACATCGAAGGTTACCTTCACCTGAATTCCTAGGATTAGGATTGCCTTCACTAACACTTGCTCCACCTTCGGCTGGTTTCTCTTCCAAAGTAAAAGACATAGCTATGCCTTGTTCTCTCAACTTCTGATGCTGAACGTCTACCCATCTGCGAGTACAAGACAAAACTGGTGCCATCAAATCATCTAAATCCACGGCCTTGGGCTCATTCCAATTCAAACTTATCGTTTTGCTTTCTCTATCATATGAAGATTGGATGTGCCTGCCGTTGTCCTGAGCTTGGTCGGCCACTCTGTAAATCCTACATTTCCTGATGAAATCCAAAGGCAATCTAGAATGTATCTTACGTTTCACTTCAAGATCATCTAGGAGGTTCATCATAAAGTCTTCAATTTGGTGCTCATGTCTAAATCTTCTACCGACCGTCTCTTCTAAATGTCCATATGGATCAAAGCTCTCTCTCCAAGCAAAAGATGAAAAAGAACACAAGGCTAACTCCTTCTCTGCGTCATCCATGGCTAAGACATTAGGACATACCTCAACTGAATTACCCAAAATAATAGGTACCTGGACTCCATTCTGATGTCTGTGTCTGAATGCCTTCACATATGCTGCCAACTGCCTTGTTACTTCAAGTAACACAATTCTGTCTGTCGGGTACCTCGGCAACATGTATGGAGGTAAAGGACATCCATGCACTCTAATGTAAGTGAACTTGGGAAACTGAATGAACCAAGCACCGTACCTCTTGATGAACTCCTGGGCATCCTGAGATAATCTGTTGTGAATCCCTCCTTGCAACGTCCTTGTGATGTTCATCGTGAAAGTATCATTGACTAACTTGTAGTTCTTCCCTGGCGGATGATGCAAGTAGGTATAGGATTCACAAGCTCTGACCTCGCCGGGTCCTCTTCCAATCACTCCTCTGTGAGGTAGTCCTGCGTACTCAACGCTCCTGATTAAGGCATAGATGACGTATGAACTCATGTGGAAGGACTTAGTAGCCCTGAGTCTTCTCAACTGTACGTCTAAGCAATGACTAATTATTCTAGCCCAATGTATCGTACCCTTTCCTTGAACAATCACCTGGATGAAGTAAAACATCCACTTCTCAAAATAGAAGGCATGAGGTGCACCTGTAACTCTGTTGAGCATGGTAATCAAATCTCTGTACTCCTCCTGGAAATCAATCCGATGCGGTGTGTTCGGTACCTTGCTTAGACGGGGACGACTCTTGAGTAGCCAGTTCTTGTTGATTATGCTTAGGCAAGCATCTGGATCATCATCGTACATTGATCTGGCCCCTTCAATGCTTTTGTATATCATGTCCCTGTGCTCTGGAAGATGGAAGGCTTCACTTATGGCTTCCTCTGAAAGGTACGCCAAAGTGTTTCCCTCATTGGACACAATTGTCCTGGACTGTGGATTGTAGTGACGAGCACACTCGATCATCAACTCGTGGCACTGAATAGCTGGAGGAAAACCGGCCGCCTTAATGATGCCACTCTCTATTATTCTCCGGGCGACAGGTGATGGCTTGCCAATGTAAGGGACCTCTCGAAACTTCTTCGTGCTAAAGTTTCCCAGGTTTGTATCTCCAATGTTGCTCCACTTTGACACGATCTTGGTCTCCACTTCTTCGGTCTTCTGATCTTCTTTCATGAGAGCCGAGCGACTGGTGGATGCTCCCGCCTTCGGGGTCGCCATACCTACACAACATTTCATTATAAGAAATAGACTTTGCAATAAATAACGTAAATAAGAGAGATAAAGTTTTTTAGGAAACATCATGATAAGTCTCTAGAGTTATCATTTCCTAAAATAAACGATTGAGCTAAGAGAAATTCAAAAATCAAAATTTCAAAACTTGAAATATGACGATGAATGAATAAAGCAATAATAATTAAAATCGCCATACCTCGATAGAGAGCTAACTCTAGAATGCAAAAACAAAATTCGCCTGGGCAAAATTGAGGTATAAAATAATCTTCAATATGATCTCCTCAAAATTGACTTTGCCACCTTTGGAGTGAACGTGATTTTCAAGTATCGCCTTAGACGTGGTCTTAAATGATCTTCAACTTTGTCCTTGACAAATCGCTCAAACAAATCCTCCAAGTCTTTAGCAAATTCGCCTTAATGTATCTTCAAGTTCGCATTTGGTGTGGTCTTCAAATTCGCACCACCCTTGATAACTAAGCGCCACCCTTGGTTTGAATTCGCACCACCTTTGAACACACTTCGCACTATATTCGCCTCTTCTCAATTCGCATGAAGAAAGGTAAAAATGATTATGTGAAAATGAAATCTCTCACCCTTCATATATAGCGCGGTCATCCTTTTCATCCCCTTAGGCCGACTTGCTTAATAAAACCATTTTTAAATGATTTGCAATAAAATAACAAGGCCGACTTGCTTAATTGGGCGCTCCAAATCGATTTTTATATTAATTAAATAATTAATTATTAATGCCTTGCGTTTTTTTAAATGAGAATTTCGATTTTTAATAAAGGCAAAAAATAATTAATAAAAGATAACGCCATATTAAATGCTAAATAAAATGGATATTCAATTTTTTAAATCGATTTAGCATTTGAGGAAAATTCGAATTTGTTTATTTGGCGCCAAAATATGAAAAAAGGAAGGGACGTACCTCATCGCTCTGGTCCCTTGGAGAGGGACAGGAGCGATCCATTATTCTGGTCTTGATTTTGCATTTCTCACGTCTACTCCTTCATCTCCACGTTGAAAATCAATCATCATGATGAGTCCTTCGAATTTGATCATCTTGCATGCGTACTTAAATGTCTTTTGAGTGTTCATCGCCCTTGTCCCTTGGAGAGGGACAGGAGCGATCTCCAAATTTCCACATTCGATATGCATCTTTGCTCCTCGATCTTTCATTGTTAGCGAATAACATCTATGCTCATTCCTTTTGCGCTTATTCCATTTGTCTTCATTATGTGTTTGGACGTATTAAAGGGATCATCGCCCTTGTCCCTTGGAGAGGGACAGGAGCGATCCACATTTTCTCCTTGACCTTGGCAACTTCCAACTTCGATCCTCGTTGTGATGTCCTTCAAACGTCGTCCCTTGCCTTGCTTATCCTCGCCTAGCTCTGATCTTGAAGGAATATGCGTGCTTTTGATAGGATCGCCCTGGTCCTTGTCCAAAGGACAAGAGCGATGTGAGTCTTTAGCATGACTAGCAACGTTTGGACGTTCAAAACTCTTGCATGTTATCTTCAAACGATGCCATGGACCTTGCATAACCTTGTGAATCTTTAACTTAGCACGCACTTGGAACAAAACGAGGAATCCAAAGCAAATCGCCCTGGTCCCTTGGAGAGGGACAGGAGCGATATGGTCCATATGTTCATTTTGGTGATTACTTTACGTTTGAAATCTTCATGCATCACCTTTCTATCTATCCATGGACCCTCTAAGACGTTGCGAACCCTTGATCTTACGTAAATCTTGCATAAAATGGCCAATATATCCAACATCGCCCTGGTCCCTTCCTGAGGGACAGGAGCGATCTAGGTCTTAGAATGCGAATTTCATCATTGTGACGACCTTTTAATGTTTGTGCTTGCTAAAGACATCTTTGAAGTGTCCCTCGCCACCTTGTCTTAACTTGGATCGTCCTTGAACTTGCATAGGAAGTAACATCACCATTGTATCGCCCTGGTCCCTTGGAGAGGGACAGGAGCGATCCTTCCCTTGTAGCCTTCATCTCACTTTGCCAGGTTCCAAGTCTATATTCAACGGATTCGTCTTTCTTCACTCCATTCGTTCATGCCTTGACATTGTTCGTAACTTTGCAAGAAAATCAATTATATCAAAAATCGCTCTGGTCCCTTCCTGAGGGACAGGAGCGAACTAGGCATTTAGCACTGTTATGGACGTCCCAAAAATCTTCAATTTATATTCAACGCATTTATCTCATGTTTTTCCTTGTTTTTGAACGTAAACATGCCTTGACCTTTGTCTGGATTTTGCATAATGAAGGAAATCGCTCTGGTCCCTGGGAGAGGGACGGGAGCTACAAGGTACCTCGCCCTGGTCCCTTGGAGAGGGACAGGAGCGATATGGGCATTCTAGGTCATTCTCCTTCGTTTTTGCATCTCAAATTATATTCATTTGGCAAAGCATCTTCCTTTGGACGTCCTCAAATCATTAAGTCATCAAAATCTTGCAAGGACAAGGCGAAATTTGAATTGTAGCTCCGGTCCTTCACTGAGGGACAGGAGCGATTTTCCTCCTGGGGGCATTTCTGTGCTCATGAAAATCTTCAATTTATATTCAATGGAAAGATCTCGTCATTCCCCATCACTTCGAACTTGAAATTTGTCTGGACTCTGCAGGGATGATGAGATATTTGAAAATGAGCTCCCGTCCTTCACTGAGGGACAGGAGCGATTTTGCTCCTACAGGCCAAAATAACATGATTTTTCACATTTTAACATTTCACGAGGTGAAAACAAATCAATTCCAATGCCCAGGATCAAAATCAAAAAAAGTCAAAATTTGGTCAAAACATTCAATTGGACAAAAATTCACATTTCACTTTCAATACTTAGACAAATTTAGGCTCTGCATCAACATTCCAATTGAAAATTAGACCATTTTGGCGAATTCATTGCATTCAAAATTTGCATCCTCGAAAAGGAAGCTCAAAAGCTCTCAAAAACGACTGGATTTTGGCCTGAAAAGACAAAATTTAAAACCCTAAGGCTTGACCCTAGATCCAGACGACTAACTAACTAACAAAATCCTAAAAACGAAAGCGAAAGCGAGCGAAAAACAAGCAAAAAGAGGGGGTCCCCATTTGCGATGGGGCGATGTGTGAAATGGTCACAACAGAAAGCGAGGAGATTTTACAGCATCCGGAGTTGAGATTGCTTGAGGACAAGCAATTTCAAGAGGGGCGGACTGTGATGTCCCCTTCTAGTTGACATCTGTCAGCTGAGTAGATTAGCCTATCACTGACCCGCGTAGGCTGATGAGGTTGGTTAGAGGGTCCTCCGGAGTTTGATTCGTCATCTTCAGAGTGAGCACTCCAGGACTAGTTTTCGTTTGAGGTCTCCAGGACTCCGTTTGAGATACTTTCTATTTTTACCAGTCCTACTATTTATAGCTAGTGGGTTGGACAGGGGCAGAGTATGGTATGGCAGTCTCTAGTTTGAATGGCAGGCAATTCTGATGAATACTTAGAGAGATATTAATATTTAATTATTTTAATTAAATATTAATTGGCGAACTTTAATGTTCTAATGTTTTAAAAGTCACTTTAAGTTATAACTTAAGTGAGGGTCTATTTCTCATCAAATGGGGCCAGTTTTTATATTAAATTGAAAGTGATTTATGTTTTACACTTCAATAGTCAAAAATAAATAATAAAAGTTAAAACATCATTTAATGCCAAATTGCACCTTTCTTGGGAATCGCACCAAACCTTAAGTGGAGAAGGTAAAAGAAGATTTTCGGTCTTCTTTTCAGGATGCTGAGTTTTGATATTTTGGATTTGAGCTCTAAGAGGATTTTTTGGCCAAGGGTTTCAGCAGAAGCTTCTTCTGCATTGATCGGAGGTATCGGTGCAGGAAAACGTGGGATTCTTGTACATCAGCATCAAAGGCTGCGAAATATCAGTTGATCTTGCTTATTCAGTTGGTTTCATTCAAGGACCAAGTTTGTGCTAATTGATCAGGGAGTCATCGTCAATCTTCACTGTTTTGATTGCAGCAGTGAGAGGGAAACAAAGGTACAAAAAAAGGATACTATTAGGTGGTTGTGGAGACTTGTACGACTGCTTGGGAGTTGCGCCAATCACCTGAAAGAGGCTGCGATCTGCATGTTGGAGGTTTGCAAAAAAATATTAAAAATAGGTAGAAGGTGCGCCTAGCTTTGACTTTCACATTAAGCTATCATGCAAGCTGTTCGGGCCAGTCTGGAATAAATTACAGCGTGCTGTCATAATGGACTGTGTATGGCCAGCAAGAAGGAAATAAGAGGTTTCAGAATTTCTTGGTATTTATCAGCTTCCTCTTTAGCACTATTTGTTTATGTATTGAGGGTAAATGAATGTTGAATGAATGTAATAAGGGTTGGTCAGTTTACTACCGATTTTAATTGATTTCTAGCAATTTCGCATAGTTGCTTTTTGAGCTTGTAATAGTCAAAATTATACTTGCTGTTCAAAAATTTGCAAAGAACAAACTTAAAACGCAGCAGGTTCAACTAAACTTCAGTTGTCAGAGTCGAGGGCTTTTTGAGGTTCTTACACATTTCCCGCTAGCCTGCGGGGAATTGCCATTGACTAGTATACAAACCTAGAGACTAAGCACAAGGCGGGATGGACTGAACTAAAGCAAACATTTCAAGAAGAATTCAAACTGTTGAGAGATGATAACGAGATTGTTGCAGAAATTTACAGCACCAAACAAGGGAAGAACGAGAACATACAAGCAAACAATCGTAGGCTCAAGGAAGTATTGAAGAAGATGGAAAATGAACCAGCAGATGGACTAAAGAAATGAAGGTTTGTTGAGGGATTGATTCCTTCCTTGAGGAAAAAAATGAAGGTGGTGCCACCGTCCTTGTACGCCAATGCTTACAATCGAGCGACGGACATAGAAAGAGAGAATAAGAAATCCTGGGGAAAGAAGGCCAGCGATGATCATAGTATAGAAAGCAGCGACAAGGAATCAAAAACCATACAAACCCTACAGAGGGATATGTTGCGAATGATGAAGGATCTAAAGGCGGAGAAAGACAGCAGTAAGGATAGTAAAGAGTTGTGGTGCACCGACTGCAAGGCAGAAGGTCATACAAAGGCTACTTGCCCAAAGAAGTCATTCTAAGACATTTGTCAAGTATTGGGACATTCCATCAAGGAATGCCCATACAATCTGAAAACAAGAAGCACACAAGTGATTTGCGCCCAAGGGGAAAAAAACCCCCCTCCGGCCACACCTCCAAAACAACCTGCCAACTCTAATGCATCTCCTGGAGGGTATTGAAATAACAAGCGAGGGAATAATAATAGCAATAACAACACCCCACGAAGGAGAATATAGTATGACGCAAAGGGTACACCCATGATCCAATGTCGAAGCTACAATGAATGGGGTCACATCACGCAGGAATGTTAAAGCGGCCAAAGTAATAACGTAGGGTTGCTATGCAAGTGGTGTGGACCGGAAAACCACAAAGACACCAACTACCTGAAACAAAAAGGGGTGAACATGCTAGATGTGAAGGAGACAGATGAGGAAGTACTGGTGATTACCAGACTCCAGACTAAGAAAGCAATATATCCTAACACCCGTATGGAGAAGGAAAGACTTCGAGAAGCTAAGGCTAATGTTGAACGGATGATGATGGAAGAGAGAAGGGTTTCGAGCAAGGCTGCCAGTACTCCACTGTGGTCAGAAATGTTAGTCCCTATCCTTGGTTCCATGGGTAGATGTATTTGTCCCTATCCTTGGATGAGAGAATAGTGAGCATAGTGAGGCTAGTTCCACTATTGCTTCTCATAAGTAGATGTGTATGCCCCTACTCATACCTTAGGATGGCCTACTGGATGTGTTCATCAAGTATTATTGGGTCTAGTTATCCCCATTTGGAGAATGATGCAATATGGAGAGGTGTTGGGAATATTACATTATTCCCATAGGTTGTTAGTGTGTCATTTTATAATTATTTGTTAGTTGGTTGTAGTTTAATGGTTGGTATTATGAGTTGTTTAGGAGTTTGTTCATTACCCCGTAATAATGGAGTTGTTATAGCAACCTTCCTATAATATAGGAAAGACAACTCCTATATATGTATATAATTTTTGTTGAACTGAGTAGTGGAAGATAGAAGCAATATTATTGTGTATAAAGTTTTTTTTGTCTGACTTCTATACCTCTGTCCATATTTCTTATAAGGCCGCTAAATTAAGTCTGTGCTATACCAATTTAACCTACTTATCCTATATAGAAGACAACAAACAGTCCATCTACCCATCCAGAGTGTAAATAAATTAGACAGCACTCTCTTTGTTAATGTAGATTAGATTTCTTAGTACATAAAAATAGAGGTATCTTGTAATTTTATTGTCTCACAAATGATGCTCTCACTAACCTATGAATCTTGCAGGTTGCTGCAAGTATAAGGGAAGATAGTATGTCCACAAAGTATGTTGATTTGCCAAGTATTGATAATACTTCAAGTGCTGCTGATTATATCACAAATATCGCTGTGTTGAGAATGAGATCGATCTTCAAAGGCTTGCACTAATAGATTGTGGTACTACCTTCATCGATCTGATTGTGAATTCTATATATATATATATATAAATGGGGAGGCACATCGGTGGAGAGACATGTCTCCACACTTGCACTAATAGATTGCGGTACTACCTTCATCAATCTGTTTGTGAATTCTATATATATATATAAATGGGGAGGCACATCGATGGAGAGACATGTCTCCACACGTGTGGAGACATGTCTCTCCACCGATGTGCCTCCCCATTTAATATTGCAAATACCGATTCATAATCGGTAGCATTAACAAACCGTTTATTATTACAAACAAATACCGATTCATAATCGGTAGTTTCATAATGCATTAACAAACCGTTTATTATTACAAACAAATACCAATTCACATTTAATAGTTAACTATTCAGTTAACACAACCGATTCACAATCGGTATGTTAAAATGAAGAATCAGTTAATCGATATACATTATCGATTAAGGTAAATCGATACACATTATCGATTTATGGTAAATCGAAGAAGATAGTCGATACACTCTATAGACAGGGTATGGATCATGCATGATCGCAGATTTACACTTGGAAGATGATGATCAATATATGATCAGTCATTAGATTATTTAATCAGATTTAATTTATTCATGACAAGAATATTAATGTATGTATATTAATATATATAATAATAATAAACTCAATTATTATTATTATGTATATTGGTATACATATATAAATTATTCTAATAATGTAAGTCTCATTCATGATCATATTTATCTGACCGAAGCTATCATCTTTAACACTCTTGACCAGCAGTATATCACATAACTATTCCTTTTAATCAACAAAGTGTTAAGAACTATAGTATTCAAGGTCCTATTGTACATATCTACCTAGTAACAAAAGTATTGCCCAAATTAACTCTTTAACACACATTGAATTCGCCATAAATATCGAATGATATAAAACTCTCAATTACAAATGTGGGAAAATGAATGAACAAATTAAGTACCCTTTTCCATTGGCGCAAGTGCATTTTCATGGGTAGATCAATGATGTAACAAAGTATTTGCAGAATAATAGAAATGTGACTTAAGTATGTTGTGGATGTAAAACTAGGTCTAGAGTCAAAGTTGTTTTTGAGATCAAAGATGAGGTTAAACTGCTTCTAGGGTGAAGATTTTTTTTAAATCATGTTTTTCTTTCTGTGTCCTCCACAAATGAAACGCTGAGAAAATATGAATTCATTTGTCATCTCTATAATAAAATGTTGAAAAATCAAGGAGGTGGGCCAGAGTTCAAAAACAAAACAAGTTCCTGCCATTCCTTTTTTCTTTAGTTGAAACAAACAAAAAGATAGTTTCAACAAAAGCATAAAAACAACACAAGTCCCTCTCATTCCTTTTCTCTTTGCTTAAAACAAGAAAAGCAAAGACAGTTTCAATGAAAGCAGGATCATATAATTAATATAGATTATGCATATTACATCACAAGATCTGTCCAATCTAACATGGTATGTTGCTCTGTTTTAAAATTTTAATTATTTACACACTGCCTATTTCTTGTGCTCTACCAGCATTACTCATAGTTGGACATATTTGCACCAATACACTTTGTTGAAATCTGGCCTCAATCACCACGGTAGTTCAACTTACTATAATTCCATTTTTACATCTAGATGAAATACAAGCAACTGTCTTACCTGGACGTGCAATAGCAAGAATAACCCCAGGAAGTCCAGCTCCACTCCCTACATCAACCACCTTGAACTTGGGAGTTTCAATTGCAGAGCAATGTTTGCTATATGCATTTTCAATAATTGGAAGCAATGTAAGTGAGTCCTCCACATGCCTCTCCATCACAGCACAGCGCTCAGTAACTGCAGTAAGGTTCATTCGCTGCAATGACCAACAAAAAAATATGTTGTAAGCCCAAGCTCTCGATAGCTGCATCTCTGGGATTTTACAAATTGTCTCTTCAAATTCAACACAAAGAAAGCCAGTTTTTTATTTTTAATGCAAATTCAGTTTATCATGGCTCGGAGCTCAAACCTTAACTTGCACTTATTATGATGCAAGAGCTCAAAGCTTGGTGACAGAGAAATCCAGGTGACCCAAAGATTACAGCTAATTGCAGTATGACGAAGAAGCATACTAAATTAGATTAGTGATGAGAGTAAAATCTGTTTTGAAGGGGCAAAAATAGAGGATAAATATAGAGAATGAAAATCAAATGTTGTCCCCTAAAAACATTTTGGGTGCATGTTTGTTATCTTTGTGATTTATTTTCTCATGCCTGATGCTACTGGCTTTCCAGCAAAGCCTTGCACTCCCAGGGCAACTAACCCAGCCCTATCACTCACAAGCCCAATAATCTCACCTCTATGTAACTAGAAAAAGGCTTTGTCCTACCAATCCATAGGGTCATTACATAATGATAAGCAAGGGCCCATGCAAGAAGATGAGCCAGATACAAATCCCCCTCACGGCAATAGGGCATCCTATAACTCCGACAGGCATGTAATGAAGCTAACAGTGTAATCAAAGTGAGGTACATTCTGATTCAATAGTGACCCAACTTTAGAATTCTATGGATGCATTCCAAGCTTATCGTACACTACACTTAAAAGGCTTTGTCCTACCAATGCATAGGGCCATTATGTAATGATAAGGAGGGACACGTGTAGAAGGATGAGCCAGTTTCAAATCCCCCTCACCGCAATAAGGAATCCAATAACTCCAAAACAGGCATGTGGTGAAGCTATAGTGCAATCAATGTAAAGTACACTCTGATTCAACAATGACTGGAGTTTAAAATTTAATGAATGTGATCCAAACTTATCGTACACTACTTTTAAAAGACAAACCGTAAATCCCCTGGATTTACCAATGAAAATGAGGGATTTACCCTACCCAATTGACAATAGGAGGAAATTTGAGTATGATAATACCCAGTGAAAATGCTCAATGATTTGTGTCACATCCAGCAAACAGACCAATTCTCAATATTTCATGGATTCAATCAATTACATAGATAGTGTGTTTTAAACTTATGCTCTATTTATAGGTTTGCCTACTGTTTGGCTTTAGGAACCGTGCTACCTGTTCCGGGAAATGAGAATTGAACTTGTGACCATGGATTGATAAATGGAGCTGACTGCAAAAAGGGTATTAGAAATATTTTGTCTATAAACTTTTCAAAATTTCCACTCTGCCTTTGGTTTGCTACCATTTCACCTTAGGGAATGCATTGTGTGTGCCAAATAAGTTGCATTGTGAGAATTGGACCTGTGACCATGGTTTTACTCAAAAGTTGTCGCGTGTGGAACAATCTAACGGGTATGACCCATCTTTAAAGCCCCCATGATAAGTTGCCACATAAGTAGGTTTAAATCTCCCCAACCAAAGCAAGGCAACCCATTACTCCAATGGAGATATGATAAGCTTGGAGAGAGCTATATAAGGTGCATTCAAGCATCACCCATAATGATGCAGTCCAAGCATACTCTACAGCACGTGAAATTCGACCCACATCGCACCCAAGATTTATAATGAAAAAACAAATTATCAGAGAATCAAATCAATTAACACAAATAAAGTTCAAATCTCTCAGCCAAAATTAGGTGGCCCATAGCTACGTTGAAATCTCCCCACTGTAGGGCAGCCCATAACTCCACTGGCATATGGTAAGATTGTGATGGAAAATTACGTAGGTAGCACATTTGAATGTGACTTATGAAAAATGTATCCTGTAACGAGGGTAATAAATAAATAGAACTAAACAAACCTCACGATTACAAACCAGTGGTAACAGTTTAATAGATACCTGATTCCATTCAAGAAGCGTGTCCACAAAGAGCGAAACTTGGCACTTCTGTTCGGTGTTCAGTGAGTCAAATAACTGTAAATTGTTGGAAGCGTTATTTGTCTCAAGTTTTTTGTACGCTGAAATTCCTGTGCAGATGGATACAGCAGGGTTTTTAATAACGTTTAGATTAAAATACAGTGGAGCTCTTCTGACATTCCCAAATGCTAACTTTGTTCTGAGTACTAATGGATAGCATACACAAAAATGACCCATTCTGTCAGCACATTTTTGAATATGCAAGATATAAATCTGTAGCAAAATGACCCATTCTCTCAGCGCATTTTTGAACATGCAAGATATAAATCTATAGCTATTTGTAATGAAATAATGTTTTACTATAATCACCTTTAAATAGCCTTATATTCGTTTTAAAGGTGGAGAAGAATCAGCCCAATATCAACGTAAAGCTCTAATAAATGTGGAATTAATTTATTTATAATCAAAAGATAAGTAAACAAAATTATGATAAAATATATGATATGTTATAAGTTCTTGTTATTTTGTAATTTTAATAAATGTAAAATATTTAATTTCGTATAATTTAATTATGTATTTATGTTGAATTCATTTGTTATTTTTTATTAATTTGTTAGATTATTTTTATTTTGTTTTTTGTTTTTTGTTTTTTTATAGTATTTTAATGGTTGAGAATTGTTAATGTAGACTTGATTTTAAGTCGTGGGTATGAGTCTAATATCTTTATCTTTTATTCATTTTGTGACTTGTCTTTATGATCTAAATAAATTATAAGTAAACATAAATGGAAGGTCAATACTTCGACTACTACTTGATATGTTTTATTAGAGTTATTAACATGGAGATTGAATATTTGTGTGCTCCCCTCGTTCTGGGGTCTTTTGGGTTGATCAAACTACTGCTCTCAAAGCCAACACTAGATGGACTCCCCTAATGAGTGACTAGTTCAAGATTGAGTTTGACGAGGCATTATGGGAAATTCAAGCCCATTTGGGGTTGGTTGTACTATTAGAAATCATGTCGATGAAATCGAGATTCCAACAACTTGGAAGCTCTCGAATGGAACCAATAACAAAGTTGAATTCTAGATGGCTCTACTCGAACTCAAATTATCTAAGAAGCTCAACATTTGAATAATTCATCTAGAAAGAACTCCCTCATCATAATAGTTGCAACTCATTGCAAGGGTATTGCTAATTGGAAGTCAAAAAAGTTTATACTCCCTATTTGCGAGATCCTCACAAAAATAGAAAACTATATCATCACCCATGTTTATATAAAGAGGGGAATAAGCTACAAGACCAAGTGGTGAACTAGACAATAATCATAAACACCACTAATTTCATTTTGGATTCACTGGATTTGGGGTATGATGCACATGTGAATTTGATAGGGGATATTGTTAATGAATTTGCACGCCCATAATCTGAATTGTTTGTTGGAAATGGTCACTACTTGTAATGGCAAGAGTGACATTCATAATACTTGGTGTGGCCTCCTTATATAAGGCCCATCAAAGTGCACTTGGCACCATTTTAAAGCACACAATGGATGTGGCATTGAACTTGAAAACCTTGCAATGACAGCTGGTGTTCTTAGGAGTAATGACGGACCAAAGGTTGCAAAGGATTTTTAAGAAAAGGGTCGTGATGGTTCTACACACCATTAAAATGGTGTTGGACTAATCTTATATGAACTCATCCTTTTAATAATGTGTCAACACAGACATTCCATCTATGTTCATGGTGGTGCCTTTGAATACCAGAGTAAACAAAGAAGAAGTGAAATTTTTAATGAAGACATTAGTCTAACCATGCTAGTGTGGAGGTTTACAAAAATTTATGGATGTTGTAGTTATGGGGTTGGGATTTACACCCATCAACAAAACTTGGTCAATCATTTACCTTAGCTACAATGGACTATGGGTGACCTTCATAATATGAGTGATAGATGCAAATGATAATTCAAGACAAAACCATATTGAAAGTGTGGAATTGGATTCCTAAAGGTTGTTTCCAGTGTCTCCATTGAATTGAGTATGGATTGATCCTTTGTATTGGAGCCTCTAGACCTTGAAGACGGTGAGGACATGGACACATAGTAAAGGCTTATACTTATTGGTAATGTGCTAGTGATGCAGTCACCAGTTAGGAGGGACTTCAAAGAGATCAATCTGGACCGGTCAGCAAGAGTAAACACAAGGATATGATGGAGGCAATGCAGAACTGGATGAATTATATCATGAAAACTGTTTACACTCGATCGGTAGCAACTGGGTTATAGAAACCGGCTCACTAGCCTGCTAAAACATGCTTCATTACAGAATAGGTCACAACCAAGACCTCAAATCGTAAGATCTATCTTCAATGCTCTATATCTTAACTCATCTCTCTTTATCTACATTTTAATGCTTAATTACAATGATTTATACGATCCAAGGGGATCCGGTCAGCCCAAAAGGATCGAATGTTGAAGAACAATACCTATCGTGTAAAACAACAAGGTTGACCTCCGCCAAAGAAATTCCTCCAAAAAATCCAAAGGATAAAGTGTAGATCAAAGGGAAGGTCGACCACATGCCAAGGAACATCGGAATCAACGTTCAAGTCACCGCAAGCTACGGAAGGGATCCAGTAGATCTCGATAGATTACAAATGCAAATAGGTCCAGGCAATCGGTACCAGAAAACTGTCTCGAAAACTGGTAGCGATAACTTGCCGAAAAATGATCCAAATGCTTCACGATTTAGGAATAAGGTAGATGATCAAGTCCTCAAGAAAAATCCAACTCCTCAAGATCCAGGGAGCCAATTCCAAAAAATGCAAAATGAAATGTTGAAACTGCAAAACAGAAAGGAAATATTTTTGGTTGATGCAAGATTGCCTAGAACCGAGGATGCTCCTACATCAGACATCCGGGGTTGTTGAAAAAAGTGAGTCTCTCACTTTGCTGAGGTCAGAGAAAAACCAAGGTGGTCTACCTCTGCCTTATAAATCCAAGATGAATCTTCAACCGGTCTGCCTTTCCACTTTACTAGGTACTCCTTATACTGACTGCTCTGAGTACTACGCCCAATCCTACTATCCAAAATGTCTTCAATTTGATCTGGTTCCTTCCGGGGGAACTGTTTCTCCAAGTCTGCAATACTGTCCTCACTGAATTCTAGTTCATGATACTGATGTAGGTTTGCAATATTAAATACAGGTGAAATACTCAGACTATCTAATAACTCCACTTCATATGCATTTCCAGAACTGAACTTCCTCAAAATCTTGCAAGGTCCAAACTTCCTCATCTGCAACTTGTTATAAGTTCCAACTGGGAATATTTTTCTCCTTAGATACACCATTACTTCATCGCCAACTTCAAATTCCTTATGCCTCCTCTTCTCATCAACTTTCTCCTTATACTTGTTGTTCATGTCCTCCAAAATGTTGCTTAACCTGAGTATGTAAGTCCTTTATGTGATCTGCAAATTTTTCTGCTTCTGAACTTCTCTAGTCGTCACTGCTAATATCTCTTAATTCTGATATACCTTTGGGGTATGCTCTAGTAACAATCTCAAAAGGTATCTTTCTGGTACTCCTGTTTATTGAATTATTGTAGGCAAACTCTTCTTGTGCAAGAATCAAATCCCAACTTCCAATTTTGTCTCCAACTAAGCATCTTAACAAATTTCCCAAGCTTCGGTTAACTACTTTTGTTTGCCCATCAGTCTACGGGTGAAAAGTAGAACAAAACTTCAAATCTGTCTTCATCTTCTTCCAAAGTGTTCTCCAAAAATAACCAACAAACTTAGTATCTTTGTCTGGAACTATGCTTTTAGGTAATCCATGCAATCTCACCACTTCCTTGAAAAATAGGTCAGCTATATGCACTGCATCTGATGTCTTCTTACAAGATATGAAATGAGTCATCTTTGAGAATCTATCCACTACTACAAATATAGAATCATTCCCTCTTTATGTTTTAGGCAATCCAAGTATGAAATCCATGCTTATATCTTCCCAAGGTCTCTTTGGTACTGTCAAAGGTTTATACAATCCCACATTTTGACTACTACCCTTTGCAACTTGACAAACTCTACAACTTTGCACATATTTCCTAACATCCTTATGAATCTGGGGCCAAAAGTAATGCTCACTCACCAATGCTAATGTTTTATCAACACCAAAGTGTCTGGCTAATCCTCCACTATGTTTCTCCTTTATTAGATTCTCCCTCATAGAACTCTTAGGTATGCACAATTATTGAACTCCTCTGAATAACATATCATCCTGAATAAAGTAATCCAACCACTTGCTTCTATCCATCATAACCAGTTCTCTACATGCTCTCCAGGGTTCTGCAAAATCTAGGTCATCATCATACAAGGTCTTCAACTCCTCAAATCCTAATACTATCACTCTCATCTCTGACAGAAAATTCCTTCTTCTACTCAATGCATCACTAGCTTTGTTAGATTTCTCACTTCTATGCTTCAACACAAAGGTGTAACTCTGCAGAAATTCTACCCATCTCATATGTCTCTGGTTCAATTTACTCTGACTGTTCAAATACTGCAAAGCTTGATGATCCATATACAACACAAACTCCTTAGGCAACAGGTAATGTCTCCACTTCTTCAAGGCTTGAACTATGGCATAAAATTCTTGATCATATACTGAATATCTCCTCCGAGCATCATTCAATTTCTCACTAAAATACGGTACTACTCTCCCTTCCTAACTCAAGACTGCTCCAATTGTTGTTCCACTTGCATCACAATCCACTTGAAATACTTTATTGAAATCTGGTAAAGCTAACACGGGTTGCTTGAACACTTTTCGCTTTAGAAATTCAAAACTTTTGTTTGCTCTGGTGGTCCACTTGAATTCCTTCCTATATCCCCTCATTGTCACAGTCGTAGGGTTACAAACTGAACTGAAATTTCTGATAAACTTCCGGTAGAAACTAGCCAATCCATGAAATGATCTTACCTCTCCAATGCTTTCCAATGTAGGTCATTCAACAATTGTTTTCACTTTCTCAAGGTCCATCTTCAAACCATCCTTAGATATCACAGATCCCAAATAGACTAACTCATCCTTCATGAAAGTACACTTCTTAAGATTTATCAGCAACTTTTCTTCTCTCAACCTCTACAAAACTTGTCTTAAATGCAACAAATGATCCTCTTTTGTCTTACTGAAAATCAGAATGTCATCCAAATATACAATAACAAACTTACCCAAGAATTTCTTCAATACCTCATTCATCAGCCTCATGAAAGTACTCGGTGCATTAGTTAACCCAAAAGGCATCACCAACCACTCATACAGTCCTTCATTTGTCTTGAACGTTGTCTTCCATTCATCTCCTTCTTTGATTCTGATATGATGATATCCACTCTTCAAGTCTATCTTTGTAAAGCATTTGGCTCCACTCAAACAGTCCATTATGTCATCCATCCTAGACAATGGAAACCAGTATTTCACTATGATCTTGTTTATTGCTTTGGAGTCGGTACACATCCTCCATTCTCCATTTTTCTTAGGTGCTAATAATTTTGGTACTGCACAAGGACTCAGACTCTCTCTGATCTGACCTTTCTTTAATAGCTCCTGCACTTGTCTATTCAACTCTTCATTCTTTGTCGATGTCATCCGATGTGCAGCTTTGTTAGGCAAACTAGCTCCGAGAATCAAGTCCATGCAATGATTGATACTTCTCACAGGTGGTAATCCATCAGGCACATTATCTGAAATGATGTCTCCATACTCTGTCAGCATCTCTTTTACCTCTTCTGGTTGTTCTTCTTCATGCTCTAGATTTTGTCTTCTTAGGAACTAAGGCAAAACACGCACTCTCATGTCTCATTCCATCCAAGAATTTCCTTCCATCCACCTAACATATTCTAGAATTCGTATAGACTTCGCTCTTCAAAGGCTCCTCCAAGGGCAACAAGGTTTTCTTCATCCCATTGGCCACAATAGTGTATGTATTCTTCCTCCCATCATGTATTGTGTGTCTATCAAACTGCCAAGGTCTACCCAACAAAAGGTGACAAACATCCATAGGCATAATATCACACAAGACTTCATCATGATAATTCCCAATTTTCAATTTCACCAAACATTGCTCACTTACTAACAACTTATGTTCATCCTGAATCCATGCTATCTGATAAGGCTTAGAGTGTTTCAATCTTTCCAAATTCAACTTATTCACCATTTCTTCTGAAACAATGTTATCTGAACTACCACTATCAATAACAACTTTACAACACTTACCGGAAACCTTACATCTGGTCTTGAACAAATTCTTCATCTGCAAGGGCTCTTCATCTTCTTCGGTATGACACAAGGCTCTTCTCATCATCAACAGTTCTCCATCTTCCAGTTTATTAGCTAATCCGGTGGGGTTTTCTTCCACCGCTATTGTTCTTCTGGTATTCTTTGTCTTCTTACACTCAAAATTATGATGTCCTTCTTCTCCACACTTATAGAAAGTTCCTCTAAACACTCTCTTGTCTTGTCTTTTGTTGTCTTTTCCAAAATTCTCATTTTGGTAGCCATCTAGTTCTCTCCTTCGGTAGAAATTTCTATCATCCTTTCGGTATGAATTACCTTATTTTCTCACTTCCTTGTCCTTATTATGATTTGTATAGGTTCCTCTACCTCTGGTATATCCTCTTCCTCCTTGAAATTTTCCTCCGGAAAACCTTCCACCTCTACCTCTTTACCTCTGCTCATGTCTTTTGTTCAACTTCTCTTCTACTTTCAGGACATACCGATAAGCTTCTTCAACACTCTGCAATTTGATCAAACTGAGTTCATCTTGTATAGACATCCGCAATCCATTCAAATATCTTGTAACTTGTTCAACTTCATCATCAACATGTATGGATCTTATATTCAACTTGTAAAAGGCTTCGGTGTACTCCTTCACAATAGATTCCTTCTGCCTCAAATTCTGCAACTTCCAGAATAGATTCACTTGATAATCAGCTGGCATAAATTTTGATTTCAATTTAGCAACCATCTGGCCCCATTTCTTGATCTTCTCTTTACCTCTCCTCTATCTATCAACCTGCAAATGCTCCCACCAAAGAGATGCATGACCCTTCCACCAAGTATAGGCATATTTTACCTTTCTTTCTTCTGCAGTGTTCTCAAAATCAAAATATTTCTCCATCTCCGAGATCCAATCCATCAATTCATCTGAATCCAAATTTCTATCATATTTCGGTGGGGTAAAATGAGGTTTAGTATTCGCCTTACTCAAAACCCTCAAAAACCTCTCTTCATCTGGATCAATCGTCAATGGGTTTACTTGTTCTGTCGGGGCTTCTTCTCCTTCATCTTCACTCGCATCTTCAATATATCAACCTCTTCTCTAGGTTGTCTCAACGACTTCCAACTAGGCTGCAATTCCTCGCAACATTTCCATCACAGCAAGGTCTGCATTCCCATGCGCTCCACCATTCCTATTTCCTCTTTGTACCATCTTCATGCCAGTCCTCTGTAGCTGCAGGTAGATTTTACTTTAGTGGCGAATATTTGCCAATGGCGAATTTTTCACGTCGACGACCTGGAAAATGGCGAATATATTGTACCGACTAGGGGTGGCCATGTCACCAGAACATTATCATTTTTTGTCAAATTCACAGCCCGATCACAATATGTTTTATGTAATTAAATGTTTCTATGTGAGGATTTCGCCAAGACAATATATGGTGGACACACGGTAAATTTAATTTTTTCGCCTACACTCTCTGAGGTTGCCTTAATAGACGACCATAATTCGCCTATAAGCATATGAAGATTTGTTGGCCAAGAGGACCCAATTCACCTAACATTTTGCCGATGCATGTCTCCATTCACCCCAATTTTCGCCAACTCTATTGTATTTGCCAATTATTTGGACAACCCATAGTCGCCTCGAAAATTACATAAGTCGTGTCATAGTTAAGCGGGATTCACCAAATATTTCTATACCATATAAAATTCCTACGAAACTCACCATATAAGGATTGGTATAAATACATTCAAAGATCAAATCTATCTCTACATAATCTGATGGGTTATGGGTTCTGAATTCGGATCAATAGCGAAGTTTCAGACCAAGGAAAATCATTGTTGTTGTCTGCTTTGGCGACTGCTAGTGACCTAAAGGTGAGTGATCATATTTTTGAAGTGTTATAATATTATTCTGAATTTATCTATATTTGTTTGCACTGTTGAGTTCATTCTTATTCAGTGGGGACCCGTTAGTGCCAAGTGGTAAGTCAGGAGACTCAGACCTCGGACATCTAGATTGTAGGTTGTAGGGCCAATTAAACTATAGTCTATTATTACTTCTTCAACAAATTGATTTTTTTTTGCAGCCCTTATTTCGTTGGAGATGTCGAACAGGAAGAAGGGTAGGAAACTTGAATGTGGGGAAGGCCATGAGAGGCCAACAAAACGCAGAACGTTTTGTTCATACTTTGGCTTTCGAAAAGATTGTGGTGAAAATCACAACCTACACCGCATGTTGAAGACGGTGGCGAACCTGATATCTCAGATCAAGATGATCTTGAAGAAGATTATCTGGTAGATACCCAAGTTAGCCGAAATGATATAATCAACTTGGGTGATAATGCCATAGATGATAATGCATGGAAGGGGAAAAGAAAAGCCAAATAAAAAAAGGATCAACAAAAATTAAAAAAGGATCGGGAGTAGGATATGTCAGTGAGGAATTTTTAAATTAATTGGGCATCAAAGTAACCATTCATTGAACCAATGGAGAATCCAATTGAAGGCGAGCCTCCAAAAAAATGCAGGTGTAAGATTTGCACTTGGAAACATAACAAGGAAATTAGGTTGCAGCAAAAAATTGACACCATAGAAAAGCATATGGGTAAAGTTTATGAAAAACAAATGATAGACAGAGTTGAAAAATCAGTGATAAGATGGAAAACAAAAGAGGAATGTAAGCATGTGAGGAATGCCGAAGAGTATTATTTTCATGAGAAAATACATATGAAGCTTGTTGAAGTTAAAGGTTCTATTGAAGCTATTTTTAGAAAAGCAATGCAAATAGAACAACTAGGAAAACTTGTTCTATTAAGTGTTGTTTTTTATATTTTGCCCAAAGGGCGTGCTATGACAGATTTCCCATCAATTAGTGGTTTATTACACTTTTTGAAAGTTCCTAAATATCTTAATAGTCACTGGATCAGTAAACAGTGGATGGGAATGGGCAAGTTGTCTTGCTGAGGTTGAAAAAGAAGATGTAAAGGAAAAAATAAGAGAGTCAAACTTTATTGCATTTTCTTTAGACGAAGTTATGGTAGTAGATAATACTTTGTGGGTATACATGCATGTTTATGTTGGCCATTTGGAGAAATTGATTATGTGTTGCATTGATGTTTTGTCATTGATGCCAACACTAGTTGTTTGGTGATAACTCAATGATGAACAGTGAGTACCAAACCGGTACTGAGAGGGGGGGGGTGAATCAGTACAGACACAAAAATGTTTCCTGAACCAGTTTGACTGCAAACAGTGCACTCGACAGACAAACACTAATACCGGTCTAAACCAGATTACTACCGGTTAAACATAATGAGACTGTGAAAGACATAAACCGACAACACTTAGCTTTCCATACAATCTACTCCCTCATTTCCACTTTATCCTTATGCATAAACAGATAATCTATCATCAGAGATACAATAATTTACTAGAACAACATGATTCATCGCTAAACAGGAAATAACAAAACATCACATGAAAGAGGCATCACACATGACACACATATTTTTCACGTGGAAACCCAACTGGGAAAAACCACAGTGGGGATGAGTACCCACAAGCTGTTTTTGAACTCTTTAGAAGTCTGCTCTGTTAGGAGTTGTAGACACCTAAAATTAATATTTAATCAATTTAAGCCTATCAACATAATTAATTAACTTAATTATGTTATCCTTATTCCTCTCAGAATCAATTAAATCTAATTTAATTAATCCTGTCACTATAGTCCAATAATTAATTTATCAAATAAATTAATTTCCCCTATTCTTCTAAAGTCCCCTCCAATAATTATTTCCTCTAAAACCCACTCAGTTAATTAATTCTAATTAATTAACCTAGTCATGTGATTCCTACAAATCACTTTTTCTAATCCCACTTAGCCTAATTAATCTTTCTAGAATCTCTCATAATCATGCTTATCATTATTCTCCAATTTTTAATTCCCACTCATGTCACATCAACATTGAGTCTCTCAAAGAAATTCAAATTTCTTTGAATCCCTCAATGCATCCTTATTTTGGAATTTTTAATTCCTCAAGTTTGAAATTCAAATTTCTCCCCCCTTTTCCCAAGGAATTTTATATTCTTGTTTATTTTCCCAAGGCATCCTTGATCCATGCCTTCTATCCAAAATCAATCTCAACCCTTCATAATCAAATCAATCTTGGCCCTCCATTGGCCTTCTCCAATCTATAAATTGGAGCCAATCCTCCTCACAACAGAAGATCCACTTCTCATGCATCCTCATGCTGCTCTATTCTCCTCTCATCCTCTTCTAAATCCATCACTCAAATCCAACAATCCAATAATCCATCCATTAGTCTTGTTGAGCAAAGGAGAGCATTCCACATCCAAAATCAAGCAAAGGAGCATATCAAGTGGAGCATCATCAAAGGGCACCTTCACTTCATCAAGCTCAATCCGAGGGAGAGGTAAAGATAGCAAGGTAAAAAGCATTATTTTCATATTTTTATGTGGTCTTATGCATGCTTCATGTTCTTATGCTTTTAGTGTTTGATTTGTATGCTAACCACAACTAATCCACCTTGCTCTATTTTCCCCTCTTCATTTTGGCACGCCCAGTGGGACTCAAACCCACAATCGCCTAATTAGAAGTGATCAAAACATAATGAAATAAACATGAAATAGCTAAAAACATAAAGAGACCATTTCACCTTGCTATTTTACCTTCTCCTTCGGATTGAGCTTGATGAAGTGAAGGCGCCTCTTGATGATGCTCCACTTGATGTGCTCCTTTGATTGCTTGTGATGTGGAATGCTCTCCTTTGCTCAACAAGATGGATTGATGGATTATTAGATTATTAGATTTGAGTGATGGATCATGAATTTGATAGATTTGAGAGAGGATTAGAAGAGGATGAGAGGAGAATAGAGCAGCATGAGGATGCATGAGAAGTGGATCTTCTATTGTGAGGAGGATTGGAGCCACCTCACAACAGAAGATCCACTTCTCATGCATCCTCATGCTGCTCTATTCTCCTCTCATCCTCTTCTAAATCCTCTCTCAAATCTATCAAATTCATAATCCACCTTCTAATCTATTTTCCCTTCTTCATTTTGGCACACCCGATGGGACCCACGTGTCGAATTTAACAAAATTTGAGTTTTTTTGTGAAGATTTTTTTGCAGGTTCACGCTTCAGTGCGAGCATTTCTGGATCAGCATGACCGCCTCAGGTTCGGCACGACCACAGGAAAAAATTTAAAAAAAAAATTGGCGGCTCTGTGTTTCAGTGCGACCGCTCTGCGCATTCTTCTATCTCCTCCTCATTCTTCCTCTTCTTCATTCTTCTCTCTTCTTGCTTCTATTTTTGTTTCAGTGCGACCACTCTGCGATTAGCGCGAGTGTTTCTGTGAAATTTTGAATTTGAAATTTTTAGGCGCTAACTTTAGTTGTATCAGCGAGAGCGCCTGCGAATCAGCGCGACTACGAAATTTCTTTTCTGTTATCTGTCTGTTTAAATTTTAATAATCTGTCTGTTTCAACGCGACTGTCTGCAAATCAGCGCGACCGCAAGATTAAATAAAAAAAAACAAAAAAAAAAGTAAAATTTATTCAGTTTTTTAGTCATATCTTCTTTATCTTAATTATGTTTTCTTCCAAACTTCACTAGATCCCCCCGCAATTCCATTTTGCACATTTCCTTCCTTGGGGACCTTATCCCAAATTTCACTTTTTGAAGCCCAAAATCCCACGTTCCTCTATTTTTAGGGTTTGCCCTAACTCCTTCCACTTTTATCCAATCATCTCCAAATTTTCCCATATTGTCTATCTCCAACTTTTGCTTCTTTGTCCCTCTTGGACAATTTTTTCCATTCCTTCGCCTCTCCTCCAAAATCCCCATTTTATGCTTGCCTATCCCTTGGAAAGTGGCAAAAACCTAGTCAAATCCCATTTAGCCATCAAAGTTTCCTCCAAATCCACATTTGCCATTAGTAGAAAAGTTTTTATTCTTGTTTTTCTACTCATTCTCAAAAAATCAAAAAAATAATATTTTTGTCATTTTGTTGTCTTTTGCAGGATGCTTGTTGAAGACTTCATTTGCAAACTACTAATCAAGTTGTTTTGCAGGTTGCCCAAGAAATCCAACCAAACATTGTGTTTTTCTTAATCATTTATTCTAGGCACCTAGATCTTAATTAGGGGTAAAAGAACTCTTGTTTTTTGTGTTTGAGAAAAGTGTAGAGGTAGGAGAGTATGCTCTTGTCTACATAGACAATCAGAAATCCCAACCCTCGAACCTTTTCTTATTTGATTGCATGCTTACCCTTAGCGGGTCTTCCCTCCCAACTTTCTCTTTGAAAAGGTAAGAGGGGAATGACCCAAGTGAGTACACCCGAACCTGGGGTTCCCAACTCACTATAATAAATAGGCCATTGACTATGAAAGGGTCAATGGTTGGGGCTATATGAGAGTTCACTTTCACATTGGATGCTTAGTAGGATCCTAGAGATCTCAATCATGCTTGCGTGACTACTAAGTTCTTGGTGCTTCGTTGGGCTATAGGCCTCAATTGCGCTTGCGCAACTTTGAAGGGTAGCTCCTAACGGGAAGACTTACTAAACACCTTGTTCATAGTGGCCAAAAACCTTCTAGTCATTGGTGCAGGAGGTCGGACCTCCGAAGCCGCCCATATTTTTATGGCCCTTAGTAGAGACACAAAGTTCGCCATGAGGAGTTTTCATGGGAATTGATGCTTGGTTGCCCCAAGAAGTGAGTGTCGTGGAGGGGAGCCAGTGGGGTCAAGCATCTAAGTGTCCGCTCTGGGTAAGCGTAGCTGGGAAACCAATTGGGATCCATTGACTATTGTCTTTTCTCGCCATAGGATATGTTGTGAAGGAGCATGAGTGTCTTTTGAGTCTAACTTATTTTGACCATTGTGTTTTCTTTACTTGACATCTCTTTCCAAGTCCATCCCCCACAACCACTAAATCATCCCTCTTTCCAAATCCCATCTTGCCATCATCAAATCTTTAATCCATTTCTTTCTATCCAAGAAATTCTCCAATTCCCAATCCACTTTCATCCATTCAAACAACCATCATTCCTCAACTAATATTCATTCTTCCTCTAGTCCAATCAAATCTCCAAAATTCCAATCAATCAAATCCATCCATCTTCCTAATCCAATCAAATCCAGATCCAATCAAGTCCTAATCCAAGGACTCATCCAATTTCGATCCAAATCAAATTCAATCCAATCAAACCAAGTCCTAATCCAAAGACCAATCAAATCAAGTCAATCAACCGATCCAATCAAATCAAGTCCTAATCCAAGGACCAAACCAATCCATTCAATCGATCATCGAATCCAATCAAATCAAGTCCTAATCCAAGGACCATTCCAATCCAAATCCAAATCTAAATCCAAATCCAAATTCCAATCCAAATCCAAATCCAAATCCAAATCTAATCCAAATCCAATCAAGTCCTAATCCAAGGACTAATCCAATCCAATCCAATCAAACCAGATCCAATCAAATCCAACCTAATCCAACCCAATTCAATCCAATCAAATCCAATCCAAATCAAATCCAATCCAAATCCAATCAAACCAATTCCAATCCAAATCAAAATCCAATCCAAATCAAATCTAATCTAATCCATCATCATTCCAAGCTAAGTCTCCTCGTCTTCATTCAACATCATCTCCATAATATTTCCCCTCCAAAACATATTCATCCAATTTCAATCTAATCCTTCACTCTCAACATGACTACCCATAATTTCAAAGCTTGGTATGAGAAGATGCTCACGGAAATTCATGAACCTACCTACCAAGTTAATCTCATAATCTCCCACTCGCTTATTATACCTTCATCCATCCCATCTCAACACATTGCACCCAATCCCAATCTATACCATATCTCTTATCCTTCCTCTACCTTCGACAAGGGAAATCCATCTTATTCCTCATCCATAAATCCATCTTATCCCCCATCCATAAATCCATCTTATTCCTCATCCATATCTCAATATTATCCCTCATCAACATACTCCTCTAATCCAATATGCATACCTCCATCTCCCCCCCCATATACATCCCAATCCCCATCCTTCTACAATGCATTCATTACCTCTACTCCCCATCCAAATCCTTTACTCCATAGTCCTCCAATCATTAATCCTAATTCCCCAATCCATTATTTTAATCCTCCATCCAATTCCAATCCCAATCCTAATCCTCCATCCAATCCCAATCCCAATCCCACATCTAATCCCAATTCTCCATCTAATCATAATCCTCCAAAGTCCATATTGTCCACATCCTCCAAATCTATCATCCATAATCTTATCCAAGACATGCTAGCAAAGGAGACAAAATCCTCACCTTAAAGCAAAGTGGCCAAGTCTCCTCAAGTCCTCCATCCACTCCAATCACCTCCACCTCAAAACAAATCCCAATCCCCCACACTTGATGATACGCCCATTTCTCCATCTACTCACATCAAAGCTTCCATACCTTCCTCCATCACACAATCCCCACAACTCCAACATGCCAAAAGCTTGTTCCAAAGCATGCTAGTATAGAAACCTCTCCATCTCATGATCCATCTCCCTCCACTCCATCTAATGATCCCATCCCCTCCACTTCCTCTCATGATCATATGAGTCCTCTATCATTGCACGATCCTCTTCCATCTCATGATCCAATCACCCCTCCCACTCCATCTCATGATACCCTCTCTAGTCAAGATCAAAGTACCCCTTCATCTCCATGTCATGATCCCAATCCATCTAAAGATCCTAATCTTCCATCCACATCTCATCCCCCTCAAAATGGACTCGCATCTTGTTTCCAAAATAATAAGGGCCCTCAAGATAATGCTCAAGATGTTGATACATCCTCTATTCCTCCTAAATACAAATTTCCATACAAATCAAAATCCCATTATCCCTCATCTTTCGCATCCATTTTGGGACCCTATGTTCCAAAGTTAAACCCTTCATTCCTTCCATCCATTTTGGGCCCCTATGTTCCAATGCTCAATCCTCCATCTCTTCCATCCATATTGGGTCCTTACATCCCTCCATCCACCACTCCATCACCTCAAATAACCCCTAAGCAAGATCAACAAAGGCACACATCCTTGAATTCCTCCCAACACTCTTTTTCCACCATCCCATCCATAAAATCCATCAATCCTTCATCCTCATGCACCCATCCCATTGCTATTGGAAGCAATTTGGATGCCCAATCTAAAAAGCATAAAGCTCAAAATCCACAAAAATCAAAGGATCAACATGTCCCCTCAAAACGACATGCTCAAAAGAAAAATGTGATCTGAAAGAAAGAAAAATCAAAAAGGCCACAAAGGCCCCAAAAGAAAAAATAAAAAACTATGTGGATTCCCAAAGAAGCAATGCATCCCAAAGAAAAATCAAAATTGGCATCCAAACTTGTTAATCCAAAAGCACCATCCATTCTTAAGTCTCCCAATCCTCCATCTAACACTCCTCCATCTTCAAAATCCATTTTGGGTCCTTATGTCCCAAAATCCACCATCCCAACTCCATCACTCCCTTCCTCTATTTTGGGTTCTCATTTCCCAAAATCTACATATAATCCAAAATCCTCTCCTCCACTACTCCAACACCCTTCAAGGTGTGTGCCAATGTGGATCTTCCACAAATTCTTCAAAACTCCATCCATTTTCCACCATCCACTTTTCACAATCCCATTCCACTAGTCCAATCCTTTCCAAATTCTTATCATTCATCCCCTATCCATTTCATCTCCCCAATTATTGTTACCAACATCAATGAGCATACATCTAGTTCAAAGAAATACTAAGGGATACCATCTATGGAACTAGATGCTTGAGTTCTCCCTCCCTCTTTCACGCATCCACTATCTTCCATATCCACTCATCCTCATCCTTATCCATCCAAACTATTCCAAAAACTCAAAAAATAAAAAAAATAAAAAAATCAAGAAAAATGAAAAAAAAATCAAAACAGAAAAAAGTAAAGAAAAATCATTTCATCCAATGGTGAAAACCACTTCTTGAGGCGCCTTGGGTAAGTACCATGATGAAAACTTGGCAAACAAGCATCATGTGTAATCCCCTCATCCCCTTGCACTCTACACTTGGGGGCAAGCTTCATCCACACAATCCTTCCATCCATCTGCATCATATCCAAGTCCATTCTCCTATCCTATCTTTGATCTTGACTATCCTATCCATATCCTCCATCTCATATCCCTCATCCTATCAAAATGAGTCCTCCATTCCTATCTTTCATCTTGATCATATAAGGGGCAAAATAATGAACCATCCATACATGCTTTGGAGCATTCAAGCCTTAATCGCCTTAATCATCTACCATCCATATCCATTACATAGTATCCTCCCACCTCATACATATTTATCCACCATCCTTGCATCCTTAATTCCACTACCTCTAGTGTGGGGCATTGCACTCCTTTGCAGCATAGTCCTTGGGTCTCCATCACCCTACCCTCCATCCTTTATTCCTCCATATCTTATCCATATCCATCCACTCCATCCATCCGTCTCTTGTCCAAACAATAACTCCCTCCTTTCATCCATCCATCCTTTTACTAATCCTTGGTTCTCCCTTGCCATTAGTTCCATTCAATCGAATCCTATTCATTCAATCATTCAATCAAATCCTATCAAATCCTACCCACCAATCCACCCCATCATATCCAATTTCTAATCCAAACCTATCTCATTCAATCATATTCTCCATCTCTTCCAATTTTTCCCATCCTCAATCTAATCCTATTCAATCATCCATCCCCCCTTTTCATCCTATCTAATCATTCATCCTTCTTCCAATCCTATCCAATCCATCAAACTGAGCTTTCCCCATCTACCTAAGCTCGCACTGACTTGCGCCTAATCCAAGCACCCATCCATACTAAGCTAATCAAATCAAAAGCAACAATCCTCTCACCCGTAGATCTTGCACATCCAGCTTGTCTTTTGTCATCTATCAATCAATCCATCACCCTGTCCATCGGAATGTATCCTTCCCTAGTCCAACAGTTTATCCAAATCCATGTCCTACTCTTGGCAAGAGACATCAGTTGGTCATGTGTAGGTTGTTTGCATGCTTGATATTTTCGCTTTGTTTTTCATCTTGTGTCCCAGGACCATACTTGTTAGGGACTTCCTTGATCATCCTATATCTTGGTATGTCTTGGCTCGTGTATAATTGGGCATAGTTTTCATGGCATGGTGTGTTTGAAGGTCTTCCTTGTATGAACTAACAATCATGCATTAGTGTTTATCAACACTTGCATGATTGTGTACAAGGCATTCTTGTTTGACTGAGCATCAGTCCACTCCTCGGATCTTCATATCATCCTGGTTCTTATAATCAGTGGTGTAGACTATTCATGGCAATATCAAATCTAGGTTTGCTCTCTATACTTGCTCAACAAGAAATCCAATCCATTTATAATTTCTTTGTCTCACTTCATTCACAACACTCCAACTCATCCTACTTCCCTCTTTCATTATCTTCATCCTTCATCACTTATTCTTCTAATTCCTTTCGAGAGCACACCCGTGTTCTTGAAACTCACATGTCCTCTCGAGGGGGCATACTGTTGCTTCCTCATCATCCTTCCTTCTTATCATTATTCCTCATCCCATGACTGGGGAATCATGCTACTAGTCCTTATCCTTTTTTTTCATCTCATGACTGGGGCATCATGCTACTAGTCTTTATCCTTTTCTTCCACTATGTTTTATTCTTCTTTGATATAACATCATTTCACGATGCTATATCAAAGAGGGGCAAAATGTAGACACCTAAAATTAATATTTAATTAATTTAAGCCTATTAACATAATTAATTAACTTAATTGTGTTATCCTTATTCCTCTCAGAATCAATTAAATCTAATTTAATTAATCCTATCACTATAGTCCAATAATTAAATTATCAAATAAATTAATTTCCCCTATTCTTCTAAAGTCCCCTCCAATAATTATTTCCTCTAAAACCCACTCAATTAATTAATTCTAATTAATTAACCTAGTCATGTGATTCCTACAAATCACTTTTCCTAATCCCACTTAGCCTAATTAATCTTTCTAGAATCTCTCATAATCATGCTTATCATTATTCTCCAATTTTTAATTCCCACTCATGTCACATCAACATTGAGTCTCTCAAAGAAATTCAAATTTCTTTGAATCCCTCAATGCATCCTTATTTTGAAATTTTTAATTCCTCAAGTTTGAAATTCAAATTTCTCCCCCCTTTTCCTAAGGAATTTTATAATCCTGTTTATTTTCCCAAGGCATCCTTGATCCATGCCTTCTATCCAAAATCAATCTCAACCCTTCATAATCAAATCAATCTTGGCCCTCCATTGGCCTTCTCCAATCTATAAATTGGAGCCAATCCTCCTCACAACAGAAGATCCACTTCTCATGCATCCTCATGCTGCTCTATTCTCCTCTTGTCCTCTTCTAAATCCTCTCTCAAATCTATCAAATTCATAATCCATCACTCAAATCCAACAATCCAACAATCTATCCATTAGTCTTGTTGAGCAAAGGAGAGCATTCCACATCCAAAATCAAGCAAAGGAGCATATCAAGTGGAGCATCATCAAAGGGCGCCTTCACTTCATCAAGCTCAATCTGAGGGAGAGGTAAAGATAGCAAGGTAAAAAGCATTATTTTCATATTTTTATGTGGTCTTATGCATGCTTCATGTTCTTATGTTTTTAGTGTTTGATTTGTATGCTAACCACAACTAATCCACCTTGCTCTATTTTCCCCTCTTCAAGAGCCTAGTCCGGTTAAAGACTGTTACAACAAGTTCTGTTAGGAACTGATCCTGTTAGGGATCACCCAGTTAAGGGATGGCTAGAATACCCGGTTAAGGGTTAAACCTTGTTAAAGGTTACCTTGTTGGAGGATTTTATGAACTCAATGGCTTTGAGTCACCCTATTAAAGGATTTACAACAAGCTGGTTAAAGCTACCCTGTTAAGGGATTTTCCAACTGTTGAAGTGATTAGAGATCAACAGGTATTACAATGATCTGGTAATAGAACTCAATGCTAATGCAGATCCGTTTTAGTTCCTTCCTTCTTCACACACACTTTGCAGGTATCATTTCTCTTATTTGGTCTAGCAAGAATCAGGTATCTCTGCACTTAGATATACACACAACATTTGCCAACAATCTCAACATGAAACACAACATCGACCTTATAGGAAACAGATAGGTCGGTCGCATAAACCCTAAACCCTAAACATTTAGGTTGAGCAATTCAGTCGGTTCAATCCTGACCATTGAACACTTTGCATTTGAATGCAATGGTCTTGAATAGATCTCAAGACATTCTCCATCGTTTGTTCTTCACCGCTTCTTGGAGGCGATAACCCATCATGCGTTCTTCACTGTTTGCAGGGACTTCGCACATTCCCGAGGTAGATAGGATCAATCCCCTTTATGCAAGATCCTTCATGCGCATGAGGTTGACGTGGCAACACGATCTTATCTCCATTACAATGCTAACTCATCACATAATGCCATCGGTTGAATCACATAGGCTCGAAACACTTCAACCGGAAACCCAGAGGTTGGGACTACCAACCGGTAGTCATACCATATTAAACCTTGATAGAAAACATTCCATATACTGGTTCACTCGGACAAACGTACCACTTCACCTTTTGCACATATACTGGTTCACTTTGCCAGTTGCTTAACTTCAATAAATCGGTTCACTCTTCAGCATATTACCGGTTCACTCTTCAACATATTACTGGTTCTCTCTTTAGCATATTGACATCAATGACAACACAATATCATCATGGCAACATACTCTGCACATATGCCAACATTTGGATGCTTTACCGACACCCTTCTGGTCCTAATAGGTTGAGTGGTTTCTGGTTGGTTTGGATCCGACATGTTCCGGTAGGCTTCAATATGGTTTGGTTATGAAATTGGCTTATTCATGATACTCATGTTCATATTTAGTCAGTTGGTTTTGGTCTGGTGATCAGATGCTATCCTGTTTGCTTATAAGCTTGGCTTTTGGTTTTGGCAAGGGTTTCACCGACAGAGCTTTTTATGAAGATCTTCATGATATGCATAAATGGTGTTGGTACAACTTCTGGTGGAGTTTTAGGATGCTATTGGTGATCATGTTCGAGACTTGGCGGATAGAGATCATTGTTGTAGCGTGTAGACCTATACTGGGTCCCGGTTGATCTAGGTTATGGACCGACTTTAATGTAACATGTGGATTGGACCTCTCGATGTGTTTCTGGGATGTCTTATATGTTGGATATTATTTGTTTGATCTAAGGCCGACATGGTTTGTAATTATGTAATTGGTTTATTATTTGGTGGCCAACTTGATTGTTCATGGTCGAGGGTTTGTATATATAGATGTAAGATCTCATTGTAGGTCATCATGGCTATGGGAAAGGGATGTAATGTGCGAATAATGTAATATCATTCAGGCAAAGGATTTGGTCGATCATTGAAGATCAAATTGGGTTTATGTAAAAGGATTTAGTCCTCCGGTATTGAGCTTAACTGAAACTGTACTCAAGCATAGGAGATGTTATCTTTTGCAGTTCAATACTTCTCTGGATTGTAGTCAGGATTTCTATGTAGTCAGTGAGGCTCCTTTTGTGATGAGCAGTGCGCTCTAGGTTGTTGGCCTTCCTGCAAGTGCAGGCCCCTCAATTGTAATTCACATACTTACTACAAAAATATTATCTGACTGTGGGTAGGCTTCCCACCATGGTTTTTCCCTTTACTGGGTTTCCACGTATAAATCTTGGTGTCACGTGGATGGTATTTATTCTGTGATTATTGTTTATGCTTAATTGGTTTAACTGCTATTCCGATATTAATGTTTTGGGTCCCGATATTAAAGTTTTAATTGCTAATAGTTTCGGTAATCTGTGACAACTAATTCACCCCCCCCCCCTCAGTTGTTTTCCGGTTATTTGAACTGTCTAACAATTGGTATCAGAGATTTGGTCCTCTCTGCAAAAAGATTAACCACTTGAGGAGGATCCTATGGCATCTAATAGTTCAAGTTCATCTAGTTCATCTGGAGCTATCTTTCGGAGAGATATTCCTAGGCTTGATGGAACAAATTACACAGTATGGAAGATTCAGATGGAGACTCATCTGAGATGTCTTGGCAAGGAGATTTGGGAGATCACATAGAATGGTGTCACAACTTATAATTCGGCATCTGGCAATCCTCCTCTGACAAACCTGGATAAGGAGCTTGAGAATGATTGCAGAGCAAGAGAAGCCCTCTTGTGTGCACTTTCTGATCAACAAATAATAGGATTAACCGACAAATCATCCGGAAAGGCTATATAGGATAAGTTGGATACTCTTAATGAAGGTGACCCTACAGTGAAGATTGCTAAACTTGATGGTTACCGGGTGAGATATAAAAACCTGAAGATGGAAGAAGATGAAAGGATTACTGTATTCATGGAAAGGGTAAATGAGATTGTTATGGGAATTCAATGTTGTGGTGGAACTCTGAGCGAAGATGAAATTGTTTCTAAAGTACTGAAAGCCCTGCCACCAGCTTACAAAATGAAGGCTGTTGCTATTAATAAGCTGAGAATAATGGCTAATTCATCTGTCAACAAAGATAGTTTGGTTGGGAAACTATCTTCTTTTGAGCTTGAAGAATTTGGACCTTCTGGAGTTGTGAAGACTAAACTTTCTTTTCATGCATCTACATCTGCAACTGGTAAGCAAGATTGGAAATATTTACATGCAAAGGAATTGGAAGATATGAAGATAGAAGATGACGAGTTTGAGCAATTTGAAGCACTATTGCTAGAAGAGTACCTAAAGGACTGGTAGGAAGTAAGTATGAAGGAAAAGAACCTTTTAAATGTTTTGCATGTAATAAGATTGGTCATTTTGCATCTAGATGTTCTGAAAGGAATTCAAGATTTTAAGAAAGAGTTAAAAGATCATTTAAGCCTAACCCTAGATATAAGAACAAGTATAAGTACAAGAAAAACAAAGATAAATCATGCTACATAGCAGATGAGGAAGGCATTCCTGATTCTGATGATGAACCAGTAGAAGACTCTGCTAGTGGTTCCGACAATGGGAAGGAATGGGTGTTCCTGGCTATCAAAGAAGATGATCCAGCACTGGAAGAGAATATAGCTGAAGAGAAGGCACTTGCTGCTAAAATTGAAGACAAGGATGAATGGGTAATTGACAGTGGTTGTTCACATCATATGACTGGAGATAAAGGGAAGTTTCTATCTTTGCAAGAATTTGATGGTGGTCTAGTTAGATTTGGAGATGACAAAGCATGTATGATCAAAGGAAAAGGAACTATATCATTGGATGGTAAGAACAATACTGACAATGTTTATTATGTTGAAGGTTTAAGTCATAATCTTTTTAGTGTAGGACAATTGGTGGATAAGGGATTTCAATTACAGTTCAAGGATGGAAAATGCAAAATCATTAATAGATCTGGTTTGGAGATTGCAATTGGTACATAGACAAAAGGTAATATATTTCATTTGAACTCCGGTGAGAAGACATGTTTGATTACATAGATTGATGAGAGTTGGCTATGGCATAAAAGGCCATGTCATGTGAATTTTGATTGCATTGTAAAGATCAGTTCAACTAAGGTAGTTAGTGATATACCTAAGATTATGAAGCCCTATAATCCGGTATGTAAGGAATGTCAAATGGGTAAACATGTCAGAACCTCTTTTAGGAGTATACAAGATAAATCTAATAATGTTCTTGATCTTATTCATACTAATTTGTGTGGCCCTGTTAGAGTTAAAAGTTTTCAAGGTGATAGATATTTCATGCTAATCATTGATGATTATTATAGAATGATGTGGGTTACTTTTCTAAAAGAAAAATCTGAGGAATTTGAAAAGTTTAAAATATTTAAGGCTAAAGTGGAAACTGAGACAAATTGAAGATTAAATGTTTGAGGTCAGATCATGGTGGAGAATTCACATCCAGTGAGTTTAATAACTTTTGTGAGAAACATGGTATAAGAAGACAATTTTCTGCTCCCTGGACACCTTAGCAGAATGGAGTTGTGGAAAGGAAGAACATAACTATCTTGGATGTTGCTAGAACAATGATGATGGAAGCAAGTCTACCTCATATCTACTAGAGAGAACCAGTAAGCATAACGATTTATACATTCAACAAAGTACATATCAAAGGAGAAACCGATAAGACACCTTATGAATTATGGTTTCGCAATACACTTACAGTTAAGTATTTCAAAATCTTTGGTAGTAAATGTTATATCAAAAGAGATGATATCATTGGCAAATTTGATCCTAGATGTGATGAAGGCATATTTCTTGGTTATTCTAATGAAAGCAAGGCATATAGATGTTATAACAAGAGATTGCAGAGAATTGTGGAGAGTGCTAATGTCAAAGTAGATGAGCTGAACATAAGTCAAATTAGAGTTTATGAGAAGGAACCGGCAGTGTAAATGATTATATTTGAACCAGTAGCACCTTTACAAAAAACAGTGTGTTGAACCAGTTACTCTGACAGTATCAGAAAATTCTACAGTAACTGAAGATCCGGGAAGAGGAACAAAGAGTTAGAGGACTCCTAGGTATGTGAGATTGAATCATTCAGAAGATCATATCATTGGGGATAAGAACAATGGAGTAATGACAAGAAGAAGACTGTAAACTAATGAGGTATGTTTAATTTCACAAGTTAAACCGGTATCAGTAATTAAGGCATGTAAAGATGAATATTGGTTGAAAGCTATGGAAGAAGAATTAGATCAGATTGAGAAAAATAACACATGGACTTTGGTTCCTCGACCTAAAAATAAGAATGCTATTGGAACTAAATTGGTTTTTAGGAATAAATTGAATGAGGATGGTCAAGTTATAAGAAATAAGGCTAGATTGGTTTGTAAAGGATATTCTCAGAAGGAAGGAATTGATTATGGAGAGACTTTTGCACCTGTAGCTAGGATTGAAGCTGTAAGATTATTTCTTGCCTATGTTGCTTATAAAAACTATAAGGTTTATCAGATGGATGTTAAATATGAATTTTTTAATGGGGATCTTGATGAGGAAGTTTATATTGAGAAACCTGATGGTTTTTCACTATCAGATGATACAAACATGGTTTGTGGGTTAAAGAAAGCTTTATATGGATCAAAACAAGCACCTAGAGCTTGGTATGCAAGGTTGGATAAATATCTTCTGAAGCTTGGTTTTACCAAGGGTAATGCTGACAATAATTTATATTATAAAATTATTGATGATGATATACTGATTATTGAAGTATTTATTGATGACATTATTTTTGGAGGTGAAGATATGTTATGCATAGAATTTTCTAAGAATATTGAGAAATAATTTGAGATGTCTATGATTGGAGAGATAAAAAAATTTCTTAGGTTTGCAGATTACCCAGACTTACAAAGATATTTTCATCTGTCAAAATAAGTATGCTAAGGAATTGTTGAAGAAATTTGGTATGGGAGATTCTAAACCAATAAGTGTATACACATAAAAAATGGCTATGAGCAATTAAATAAATATTTTATATTTATTTAATAATTATTCTTCTATTAAATAGTTAATTTGAAAAGATTAATTTATTTAATTCATTTTCGTGTCTTTCTATTAATTTATATTTATTAGTTAATTCATCTATCCTATTCTTCTAATTAATTAAATATCTAATATTTAATTATCCTTTTAATCAAGTTAATTAAATATCTAATATTTAATTATCTCCTCCAAACAATTAAATATCTAATATTTAATAGTTATTCTCCTATCATATAGTCTCAAATATTAAATGATTTCCTAAATTATTTAATCCCTTTTCCAACTCACCTTCCATCTCCACTTCATCTTCCCTTTGCCAACTCATCAAACATGCGGCTAAGGAAATTAATATTTCTTAAATATTAATTCATCATTTATCTCCAACTTCCAAAATTAATGAAAATTATGTACGTACACATATTTCATAACCATTTCCTATATTCTCCCCAACATCCCCTACATCTTAGGAAGGAATTGAGTCCACTTGTCTTATCATGCCTAAATTTTCTCCAACCATCCCTAGATTCTCTCAGTCAGCAACCTAGTCAAGGTGAGATGAGTGACACTCGTCCTCTCCTTCCCCCTTTCTCTCAACCTTCACCTTTGCTCACAACCATTCAAATCTGCAGATCTGATCATGACCATTGATCTAAGCCACATCATCTCATCCTCTCGAAGTCTATAAAATCTAGAGCTTCAATTGAGAGAGAGTTAGACTTCAAGAGTCTTCAAATCAATCATATGCATCCATGAGTTTTTGAAGCAAATAGCAAATAGTAATATCAATAGCAATTATCATATAGTATGATCATTTAGCATAATCATGTAGTATTGCATATCATAGTATCAGTTAACTACAAGTTATCAGTGCATTCTTCATATGCCATCTTGGAAGCCATTAGTGCATTGTCTGAGAGCACACCATCTGCAACCAAGAACATTGGAGTTAGGACACAATGAGACATAAGCCATGAAGGTAATATTAGTATTTTATTTCATATGTACTTCATGTAGTTTCATTGGTTGAATTTGGATTTCTTGTAGTATTTCCATTTGTATTTTGTGAAACTAACTTATTGCAGGTAACATTCTGAGGATGAAATTCAAGTCGACATAGTAAGTACTCCTATGGTTACAAGTGAGAAATTGACAAGAAAAGATGTTTCTACACCGGTAAATCCTACAAGATACAAATCTATGATTGGAGGTCTGCTTTATTTGACTCAGACTAGGCCCGACATAATGAATGTTGTTTGTATTGTTTCAAGATTTCAGAATCGTCCTAGAGAAAATCATGAGAGTGCGGTGAAAAGGATTTTTAGATACTTGCAAGGTACATCAGAATATGGTTTGTGGCACCCTAAGGATGATGACTTCACTTTATGTGCATACATAGATGTTGATTGGGCTGGAGATGTTGATGATTGGAAAAGTACTTCCGGTGGAGCTTTCTTTCTTGGAAAGAAGTTGGTTTCATGGATCAACAAGAAATAGTCATGTACTTCTTTATCTATTGTTGAAGTTGAGTATGTTGTTGTTGCTACTAACTGTACACAAGTTTTATGGATGAAGCAAATGCTGAAGGATATAAAGATGGATTTTGATGCACTAATAGTTATTCACTGTGATAACTCTACTGCTATTGATATATCAAAGAATCTGGCATTTCATTCTAAGACAAAGCACATATCTATTAAGTACAAATTTTTGAAAGAAAATGTGGAAGCAAATGAAGTTAAACCAGTTTATGTGAACACTAAAGAACAGATTGCAGATATTTTCACTAAACCTTTTCCTAAGGAATCATTTGAGTACCTGAGAGACAGATTGGGAGTTTCTGCCCCTTTGGTAGAGACTTGATTGATGCAGTTTGGCATCAGTCCAGTATGCATTTTCAGAGATACTATTCATTTCGGCACTGTTGTGGGGATGCTATTGCTTAGGGGGAGTAGTCAGCTTTGTGATTCAGTGGTTTATGTTTTTGCTTTGATATTTTTGTCATATTTTTGGCATTGATGTCAAAGGGGGAGAGATATTGATGTGAAAAAGAAAAAGAAAGGGGGAGAGATATTGATGTGAAAAAGATAAATTAAAAGGGGAGAGATATTGATAAGGGGAGAGATGGATGTATAATTCAGATCTTTACAAATATATTATTCACGAGGGGAGTTTGATCTTTATTTCAGAGCTGTATGTGGGAGATTGTTGGCTATCTTCCATTGGGGGAGACTTGTTTGGCATTTCTTGGTACCTAGATGTTTTTCACATTTAGTGTTGCCATCTATGCCAAAGGGGGAGATTTTTGGCCATTTGGAAGAATTGATTATGTGTTGCATTGATGTTTTGTCATTGATGCCAATACTAGTTGTTTGGATGCTTTACCGACACCCTTCTAGTCCCAATAAGTTGAGTGGTTTCTGGTTGGTTTGGATCCGGTATGATCCGGTAGGCTCCGATATGGTTTGGTTATGAAATTGGCTTATTCATGATACTCATGTTCATATTCAGTCAGTTGGTTTTCATCTAGTGATCGGATGCTATCCTGTTTGCTTAGAAGCTTGGCTTCTGGTTCCGGCAAGGGTTTCACCGACAAAGATTTTTATGAAGATCTTGATGATATGCATAAGTGGTGTTGGTGCAGCTTCTGGTGGAGTTTCAGGATGTTGTTGGTGATCATGTTCGAGACTTGGCAGATGGAGATCATTGCTGTAGCGTGTGGACCTATACTGGGTCCCGGTTGATCTAGGTTATGGACCGACTTTAATGTAGCATGTGGATTGGACCTCTCGATGTGTTTCTAGGATGTCTTATGTGTTGGATATTATTTGTTTGGTCTAAGGCCGACATGATTTGTAATTATGTAATTGGTTTATTATCTGGTGGTTGACCTGATTGTTTGTATATATAGATGTAAGATCTCATTGTAGATCATCATGGTTATGGGAAAGGGATGTAATGTGCGAATAATGTAATATCATTCAGGCAGAGGATTTAGTCGATCATTAGAGATCAAATTGGGTTTATGTAAGAGGATTTAGTCCTTTGGTATTGAGCTTAAACGAAACCTTACTTAGGCATAGGAGATGCTATCTTTTGCAGTTCAACACTTCTCTGTATTGTAGTATGGATTTCTATGTAGTCAATGAGGCTCCTTTTGTGATGAGTAGTGCGCTCTAGGTTGTTGGCCTTCCTGCAAGTGCAGGCCCCTCAATTGTAATTCACATACTTACTGCAGAAATATTATCTAACTGTGGGTAGGCTTCCCACCATGGTTTTTCCCTTTACTGGGTTTCCACATATAAATCTTGGTGTCATGTGGATGGTATTTATTCTGTGATTATTGTTTATGCTTAATTGGTTTAATTGTTATTCCGATATTAATGTTTTGGGTTTCGGTATTAAATTTTTAATTGCTAATAGTTCTGATAATCTATGACAACTGATTCACCCCCCCCTCTCAGTTGTCTTCCAGCTATTTGAACTGTCTAACCATTTATACTGTACCGAATCATGCCCCCCAACCTCATCTATTATATGTTGCTAAAATGAAGGATAGTGCGGCAACATATAATTTATTTCAATTAGTAAAGAGATGTTTAATTCAATATGGAGCTATGGATGACATGACGATTGCCAAAAAAATGGTGTGTTGGAGCGGATGGAGCTTCAGTAATGCAAGGTCATAGGAACGGTCTTTGTACAAAAGTGGAAACTTCTTTTGTACCCTACATTACTGCCATTTAGTGCATGGCTCATTGAATGAATCTAGCTTTTGGAATTGTGAGCAAGTATGCTCCAGTAAAAAAAATTAAGCTTTTAATCAGGGAGCTCTACTCACACTTTTGTTGAAGTCCCAAGCGATTTATGAAATTTCAACACTTTGCTGATGGAATAACTGATGCGAACAAGCTTCTCAAGGATAATGATACCAGATGGATCTCTTTGGATGACCCAATGCATTGAGTTTTTTCAAAGTATCCATCCTTGATTGGACTATTTCACACAACTCGCGACGAATCAGAGCAACCCAATTTTCTTGAGCTTCTTCGGATTAAGTAATCTAGAGACACTCTTAACTTTAGCAACTCTTCTGCCCATGCTAGAGGAAATGAGGAATATTATGAAGGCTACCCAACAAAGAGCTATGTATATTGCAGAATATGCTACGTTGTGTAATTTGACATGCAAGGCCCTCGATAATCTCTATCGAAATCAACCAACAGTATCTGATGAAAAATTTGTTAAGTGGCACACTCATAGATGTGAACAATCCTGATAACTTTTTACAAATAATTGCAAACGGGGATATGTGAAAATGTATGAGGAGTTGAGATACCAATGCACTTCTATGCCACGGTCAACCCCGAGGAACCAATAAAGCACCCCAAGAAGCAACTAGCAAGAGTTACAAGGGAACATTTCGACAAGATTGTTGAGTCTGTAACTACTTCTGTGAAGAAAATTGCCTATGATCTTTCTTCAAGGATTAGAAGCAGATTCCCTCCTGACAAACCACTCGAAGCCATGTCTATTGTGTTTCCTCAATATTGGATCCTCAATAGTCCAGCTAATTTTCGAAGTAAGCTATGGACTTTGTTAAAAGCAAATTTGCATATCCAGAGAATTGAATAGAGTAACTATAAATGGAATATTAGATGAAACTTATTAGAGAGGAATCAACTCATTTTGCATACACTATGAGGGAACAATATGATAGAGTGGAGAACCCCCATGAAGAGGGATCAATAACAATGCTTTGGAAAAATCTAGGTGAGAATGAAGTGTTGCATGATTCAATACCAGAATATTTCAAGCTTGCTGATTTATGTCTTACCATGATATTTGGTTTGGTGGAAGATGAGAGAGTTTTCAGTGCTTTGGGGTTCCTAAAATCAAAGCTAAGAAACAAACTAGATAAAAATCTGGAAAATTACTTGAGGCTCTATACATGTAGTTATGATGTCCACACTTTTTTTTACGACAAGGCACTGAAAATCTGGAGGTCTAAATGTGAAAGAAGAGGTTTGGGCAACACTTCAAACCAAAGTGCTAGTGGGACTATTGATTCGTGTACTGAACCTACTGGTAGCATTGAGATGCAATTCAATGAAGGGATGCAGATTCAGAGTGAAGAAAACACAAACAAGAAAAGCTCTGAATTTGTTAAGGAGGAGTGGCAACTGTAAGAGATTCTCATCATTCATATTACAAAAGAATATTATTATGGTTGATAACTTGATGATATTTTATGAGTCTGCCAATTTTTTGCGATTAGAATTTAATATTGATTTGTAATTGTATTTTTCAACTTTCTATTTCCAGATTTAAAATAGCATAATAAAAGACCATAATGTGTTTATTGATATAGAGATGTTTATTTAGACATGTTGAGAACTTAGATTTTCATTAATTCTTTCAAAATATAGTCATATGATACAATTCATTCAATACACGACTCTCTGTGATTCTCCATGCAAAAATCAATATAAAATTTCAAAACCCTTTGCAAATGACCCTGAATTTTCTTTTATAGAAATAAGGGAGCAACAACAGCTTCAGGTCAATTTGCAACATGTGAAGGTTCAACATCAAAATTAATTACTAAGGCGCTGGACAATGAATATATCATCCCAACCACCATCAATATCACAAACTCAACACAAATTTACATGGCCATCATAGGCCGGATTAGCAATTTAGCAATTTAACAATGCTACATGTCTCATGTTCAAAAAACATAGTTCAAAATTAAATATTAATTCAAGCTATGACAAATTAAATATAGATAATAGCATAAATGTTAAAACTTGGGAGAATTTAAGAATACAAATTTACAAGGCTGAAGGTTTGCATTGTGCATCATAGGCTGGATTAGCAATAGCGAGTGTTGGTTTTTTCATGTTCATAAAATGAAGTTATTTCAAGCAATGCCAAATTCCAAACAGAAAAAACATAAAACCTTGAAATTAAGAGTAAAAGCATAAAACTGTGCAATACATACTATGATTCTTGAGATTTTTGTGCTAGTTTTAGTAGGGTGCTACACTCTTCATCTGATGGAAGTCCAATATTATTTAAACTATGGTAAGTCAACTGCAACTTCGTCAAAAATCCATATTTAGAAGAGTGACTTGACATCACTATTTCACCCAATAACGCATTCAAAGTTGTAAATGGTTTGATGAATTCCAGAAAGCTTTAGGGAGTTGTGTCCTTAGGAAGCAAGTTTAAAACAGACTTCATTTTCTCCTCCATGCTTTTTTTGTAAGCTTCTTTTCCAATGAATTTATTTGATGGGTCAACAGACTTCAACAAACCAAGTTTAATCAAATTGGTTGTCTTTTCTTGCAACTTTGATATCTTTTTGCCACCTTTATCCATAATTTTTGATGCTTCCCTTAGTTTCTGGCATTTTTGAAGGATAGATGATGTCTTAACTGTGACATCAATGCGGCTGTTAATTCCCTTGGATGCCAAATAGTTGTCATTGGTACTATAGACTACTTGCAAAATCTATTTTGCCATATCCTCTTTTGAATAAATATGTATGCTCTTCTCAATGTGCCCTTTGATCTTGCAATAAATTAATCTCAGACTTTCATTCAATTCAAACCATTCACACAACTTGTCACTCCTTTGCATTATTTGCCCCCAAATGTTTTCTTGTATATACTTCGTTGGATTTTTCATATTATCTTTCAATCTATCCTCCGAATTTTTAATTTTATCATTTGCATTGTGCAAGTCTTCTTTCATTTGTGCACATTTTTTTCTTTCTTCCTCTACTTCCTCTTCCAAATGTTTTGTTTTTTCCTTCTCATGATCCAATAGGTCTTGTATTTTTTTTTTCAGCAGCAACAGACTCATAACTTTTGTATAATTTTTGTAAATTGGCTATTTCATCATCAAATTTTTTACTGCTTTTAGCTAGTTTACCCCTTGGCTCCTTCAATTCCGCCTTCATCTTTTCTTGCTCTACAATTTCTATTGCAGAGCTCGAATTTATTATCCTTTTCTGTAAATCATTGCACTTGTTATCTGTTGCTTTCCTCTTTGTTTTTTCGTTTGCCAGGTCTGCCTATAACTTTTCTATTTGTTTCTCCAGCTTATTTTTTTCTCTCTCCACCTTTAGCAGTGAAGTGTAGACTAGTTCATTAGTCTTTTTTGACACACTAATTTTGTCCACATTTTGTACTTTGGAAAATCCATTTGGAGGGTGCTAACTTGAAATCTAGAGGGATCTATCTAACTATGTGGTGGATTTTTATCTTTATTTGGGGGCATAACAACTATGAACTCCATCATATCTTTGTGTGGGTCATATGTTGGAAATACCCTATTCCTTGCAGGTTGTTCCTCTAAAACTTCAATCAGGGCAACCCTTTGTAATGTTCTCTTTTTTTCTTTATTTGAATTTTGTGTGTTCAAATTTTTCATAGTAATCACAAAATTAAAAATTTGGGCTTGCTGAAGCAATTGAATGTTTTAAAGGTGAAATAACGAAGGCTCCAATTCCACCTATGCCTGTGGTTTTAACTAATGCATTATGAGGAGTACCAACAACCATTCCTGATCCTGTCCCACTATCACTTGCATGTGTAGTTTTTATAGTCTTTTGAGGGGTCTGTTCTGAAGCTGCAAATGATAGTTTTGTAGCAGCAGTGGCACTTGATATAGGATTTTGAATAGTATGAGTATCTACCACTAGTGGCCTCTTGCGAGAGATATTTTGTTGTTGCACTTGTCCAACACCGAGAAAACTAGTATAAGTAATAGTACCCATGCCAACCCCACCAATCACACTGGCATTTGATTGAACACTAATAGGAATACTATCCCCAGATTCCCCACTAGTTGTAGTGGCACTTGATTCACCACCAATAGGAATACCATGATGTGGTGGTGGTTGTGGATTTGAACCTCTAACAAATGCAGGCTGACCTGGAGGGTAATGAGTAGTACCTTTCCATGATGAATCTGGCGAATCAAGTCCAATGATTGGTTTAACATGAGCTTTTGATTTTGAATCTGATGGAAGTTGTACCTCAAGTGGAAACCAAATGCCTTCTCCTCTGGGACCTAGACCACCACCTTCAAAACCCATTTTTTTCACAATGTTTGCCCCTTTTCTATATTTTTCTTTCATGGACTCATTGACTCAACCAAATATTGCAGGGACTGTGGTAGTAGTTGGAGTGGCCTCAACCTGATACTCATTTTCATCATCACTCCTGTCATACGGTGTTGTGGGATGCTCCATATTCCACAATTTGCTAAACTCTTCATCCTCATTGATGGACTCAAATTATGCACTGGTCTTTGGTTCACCGAGATTCTTCCTCATAGTCCAAAAAATCATTTATTTTGGTTTGAGTCCAACAACTATATTTACATTCTTGCAGTATTATTTCGGGAATAGATTTGTTAGATGGATTAGCAAATTTTGGGTAGAAATTGTAGGACCTCCTATTTTGGATGCCCTGCTCTATTGTCCTCTGTGTGTGCAATGCCATAATTTGTGATGACAATTCTTCTATTGAAATATTATTGTTAGTGGTAATTTTCTCCATCTCTTTTTTTACCTCATCCCAGAAGTCCATGTTTCTAATCTTTTCTAGCAATGGTTTACTTTCATGTTGACATAGCGCTGAAGAGTTCCCATTTTTCTCAAGCCTTGCTTAAACTACACCAATTAGATCATACTACCAGAGATCCTCATCACCAAAGCTAAAAACCGTCAAAAAATCATGTGCCATATTGAATGGTTTTCTCTCAAATGTGAACCCTCCACATAAGAAAGGAAAGGAAGGAAATATGCTTTTCTTTTGCTGACCATGAAAGTGCCTATATGTGCTCTCCAATTGTCGTACATATTCCAATGCAAATACCCTCTTTGTGACATGTATTGGAAGTATGTAGGGTTTTACTTCTGATCTCTAGAACCTTAACACAATGTATTCATCCATGAAGAACCAATCAGCCATATGTATTGGACTTCCGAGTTGAATGCAATCTCTACAAGACACAACAATCTAGGCATTGGAGTGCTTGTAATTTCATTATATATTGGTACCAAAAATAAGTCTACAAAATTGTTGTAGTTCTTTCTATTATCATTCATCCTTATCTTATGTGTCCATTCATATATTGGATATGAATGGACAGTCTGTTCTGTTCCAAGTCTTCTCATCAATCTTATAGTTCACAATGTGAAGATTGTTGGTCTCAAATATTGCACGATACTTGGATAAAAAAAGATAGCACAAGTAGGATGAGAACCTAAATGTCTTACAAGAACCTTTTTTTATCATTAGTAATTGTTTTTGCATGGATTGAACAATGTGCTCAACAAAATTATATCTTACTGGTTGACTTACACAATGGATATTAAAAATCATTTCAAGAAGGCTAGCACCCACTTCCCTATTATTTTCCAATCCTAGGCGAAATGTCAGCAAGTAAATAGTATCTTGAATCCATGGAACAAAAATGTTATAATCATAAGGAGGCTTATGATTCTAATCTAGCGGAGTACCATGCATTATTAGAGCTCTGATAAATGAATCTCTATGACTTGGATTGAGACTCATATTTCTCTGCCATCTTTCCTAGGTCAATGTGGACATTTGAGTTTTGTGCTTCAAACCTTGGGTTCAACAAACGAGAAAATTCTCCCTCGATTATGGATAGAATTTCCACTTTTGTATTTTTATTGACAATTGCTTTTTTATCTTCATCATAATTTTCGGCATAGACCATGACAAATTTAGGGCAAGGGAATACTTCAGGTAACACCATGCTTCCCAATCCAGCATCCCATGATGCAATTTTATTTGTTCTTTGTTTTAACATTGTGTTGAAAACAATAAATTTTGCCCTATTTGGATCTCCCGCCTTATTAGACAATGCATATCTAATTTATATGATACACTTTTTACTATGAATAGCAGGGTCATAAATATCATGGTATTCATCAGTGAAACCTGGTGTTTTAACCAGTTCGGTTAGGTATATTTTTTTTTTCACTTGGCTTTTTGTTGAACTACTGCTTTCTGGTTTCCCCATTGTTGTTACTGTTAATAATTCAAAATAATGCTAGATACAAGCCTGAAAATGCTAACCCTCAAATTGAACCACGAGATTAAAAAAAATTAAAAACATGGGATGTAGGTGTTCTAGATTTTATCTGAAATTTTTATTTCACTAGATTGGCGCAGACAGACTCTGTTGCATTCCTTAATCTAGTAGCCATTTCTGAATCTCCCTGGATTTACTGGCTTGTCCATGAAATGAAATATGATTATGAGTCACTTATTTTTAAAACACTGAAAAGTTCAAAAGTAATACCTAAAGGGCAAAATTTCTAGAATCCTGTTGTAATTTTATAAATTATTATTAATATCTATTCGCTGTCGAAGGACAAAACATTCATTGCTTTAGTGTAAATTTTGAGGATAGTGGACATGTCACTAGACTCGCGTCACTTTTCCGGACTGTTTTTGAAGTCTTTTTAATCCTTTTCAACTTCCGCCTAAAATAGAGCTTTTTAGACTTAATTAAAGTTAGTTAAATATAAAACGTTCAATTCTGGGCGAAGTTCTCACAAATGTGTTTTCTTCCCACATTCATGTCGTAATCTACCCTAAGCCGTTGATAAATGCTCTTTCAACGGATGATGGTATTTGTTGTCAGTTGTTGTGGGTCCCAGGACTTTTTCCATTTTTCGACCATGTCAACAGACACAAGTCACTTTTCCAGAATGGTTGTGAAGACTTTTTAATCCTTTACAACTTCTGCCCGAAATAGAGCTTATTACAGTTAATTAAGTATACAATTACAAATTTAGAATTTAACTATACTTAATTAAATGTTTATCATTTATGGAAGTCTTCCGTTAGAAGTTTGCAAAAAATATTTATCGTTCCCACATTCGGCCCGAAATACACCTTACGTCGTTGATCTGTGCTCATCCAACAGATGACAGTATCCTTTGTTAATTGTTGTGGGTCCCATTATACATAGGATTTCTACCGCCCAAATGCAACGTCACTTGACACTTCATCGTCCCATGGGCCATAACCTTTCTTTCCTGTTGGTGTTCAATGACATGTGTTTCCGGTGAAAGTTTGCAAAAAAATTTAGAGATCCCACATTCGGCCCAAATTACACCTTAAGTCGTTGATCCGTGCTCATCCAATGGATGACAGTATCCGTTGTCAGTTGTCGTCCGTCCCATTATCAATAAGATTTTAAATTTTAAATATGAATTAAATACATAATTTAAATATGTAATTTCAAAACTTGCATGATATATATATATATATATTTTTTTTTTATTGATAATTTTTGTATTGTAATACTTGGAAATAAAATATTAAAAATATGCAAGTATAGGTGACATAGTAAAACCACCAGAGTTCTGCCACCGCAAAAAACACCCCCAAGGGCCAAAACCACCATTCCCAACAAAAAATAAAACCCTACTACATACAGAAACCCCATAATTGCAATTCGGCGTACCAAAATTGTTAGTAGACATCCCCGCATACATACAAAGTTGGGGAGAAAATGGACATAGAACAAAAAGATACAAACAAACAATACCAAACACCACCGCCCATAGCAGGATTAACCCAAAAATGACCTGTACTCCAGGTCATCATAGAATCTGAGAGTCGCTTCATTTCTTGGATAGTCTTGGGTCTCGGTTGCAACTCTCGACCCACCTTTGCACGTGTCACTTCATGAAGGACTGTTAAAACCTCATCACACTGCATCAACCTTGCAAACATTTTGAAGCCCTGCCACCTGCGTCAAGCAAGAGCTCTACATCTTGTCTTCAAATCATCATCAGCCGATCGAATGAGTGGTAGCGGCGCCACCGGACCAGCCACCTCTGGTTCAGGAACAATGCCCACCTTCGAGACCGCACGAGCACACACACTATCTAGATTTAATAGGTAGTTTGAATCAATTACAACTCTCAGGGGATTTTTTACCTTGTCCACCTCATCCTCAAATTGGATACCCCAAATGGAAATCAATGAATATGCCTCCATGTTTGTCCTGTAGCGATGACCTACATGGACAATTTCCTCTCCCAACAACATTTTCACACTCTCATACAACCACTCATCCTTAAACAAGAACAAACCTTTCAGCCTCCTGTTCGTAAATCATCCAAGAAATGGGACTAATTTCTTATCAGTATGGAAGGAGAAATTGGCTTCCATGTTGCTTAAGAAACCCAAGAAAATGTTGTAAGTGCAGACAATATGATACCAAGACTTGCAATCCACCCAAGATAAAAACACCTCTCACTCAATTCTAATTTTTGACATCCAATGTCGACGGTTGTCGGTATTAATCACAAACTCTGCCATCATTCCTCCGCATGTACTAGTTCAACCGCATAATTCATCAGCACAAGCCAACATTAAATCTGCTTAAAGGCTAAATGTTAACCATTTACTTTAAGTGATGTGCGTACCATAAGGCAATATCATTGCATATCCGTTGTCAGTTCCCGTGGGTCCCATTATACATGGGATTTTTGCCACCCAAACGCCACTTCACCTGACACTTCATCGCCTCATGGGCCATAGCCTTTATTTTGTGTCAGTGTTCAATGACACATATTTCTGGTGTTCAATGTACATGTACCTAGTTAGTTGGAATTTTTTTTATATTGAAATTATGCAAAAAAAATTACAAGTTAGTTGGACTTTTAATTCACTTGTTTTTCGCGAGATAAACATCTTTTTATATATATTTGTAATCAATGATAATCAATGTACAAATAATTAATAAAACGAACTTGATTTTTTTTTTTAATATATTAAATATAGAGGAAGAAACATTACATAAAAAAGATCACAGTATTAAATTTATTTCCATTGTTTAACAAAATATTGAAATAACGTAGCTCATAGACAAAAAAAAATGTATGAGCTAAGACATTGCGATCCTTATTAGATGCTATCACTTGCAGCCAATCCTTGACATTATGTTTTTTCAAATACTTCTTTGTCAAGCACTTCAAATATCTTTTAAAAAAGGTCATCTGAGAAGTGACACTGAGTTTTTTCTTTGACTTTAGAGAAGAAATTAGAATAGACCTGCTATTTTTTTATGGTGAAAATTAAATCTTATATCCACACAAATTAATAACTATTTAAGCTATTTCAAAATATAATGATTATGCTAAGTATCATGCCATGGCATGATGGCATCAACAAATAATAAAATGAAATAGAAAGCATTTTTATATCCATAAGAGGCAAACTGAAACGAATTGGAATTTGCAAAATTATCATTAATATGTATGTTTTGCAAATTTATAATTTTTACATGTCGGATTCACTCAAAAACTTTAAAGCCAAAATGAGTGAGGTTACGAGGAAATAGCCAAAAAAACAAAACTACTAGGGGGTCGGGGCTAGGGCACAGGCAATGGACACATTCATGGTTTACCCTAAGAATCTCTCCCTCCCTTTATGTAGAATTCTACAAACATTATAAGCTGTGAGAATTCTTCAAGCCAACTGTAGTCTGGAAAGTCATCCAGGAGAAACCATTTACGGAGAAAGTCCCTACCAATCCACGCCCATTTCCTATGATACGTCAATTGCTCCACATTTAGGCCCAAAAGAAATGGTTGCTTGGCCATTGTTTGGTCAGGGAGGAGAAGCTTGGTTAATTCATTCGCCCAAGGGATCCCCACCCCTACTTCTGCAAAGATGACAATAGTAACGTTGTCTCCAAGGAAGTCTTCTTTAAACACCTTCCTTAATAGAAACAACATATCCACCCTGTCTCCTCCGAGGTCCAGAAGAGATGCCAAGAATTGGGACATAATGTTCGTGTTAACACGGTATCTATTTTCATTTTGCAGAAACTCTCTGCCCATCACCATCCTTAGAACCTCATTAGTGAACATCCCAACCTCCTTACAGACTGATTGGAGGGTTGGGGTTCTAACGGAGCCCAAAAAGGCCCTTTGGTCCTCCGCAGAAATGCTTCTCAAGCGGATAGGAGTGTCCATCTTGATAAATTAGAATACCAAATTATACAGCCTGAGCCTATAGACCTAAACCAGAGGCAGAATTTAACTACCGTGAGCTTTGACGATTTATCTACCAAAGGCTAATTGAAGATGAAAGAAGCAGAGATTGTCTATAAATAGATGAGGCTCTTGATTCTAATAATTCCTTCTATAACTGTATTAATTCCTTTAATTTTTTTTAAATCTTTTGTATATCTCTTCAAATATTTCCCATAATTGCACTAGTGTGCGAAATTGGAAATAACTCTAAACCAGTACCAAATACCATATTGGAAGTTGTGGGGCAGAGTGGATTGCAGTTAGTGACAAGACATATATTAAATGACCAATATTATCAACCATGACACTCGATACGTGTCTATTGAATCCAATTCCATTCCAGACACTTTCTGGAGAACCACGTTCTCTTCATAAATTTAGGCCGAAATAAAACTTTAGTCATTGATCTACGATCATTGAACGGTTTAAAATCATTGATGGATTTTAGGTACGTGTGACATGTCAATGAGGTCACGCTTATCGATACATCGTGCAGAGTCTAGACTCAATGTGATGTGATGTGATGTGCCTTGTCTATAAATGGCAATGAATTCATGAAATTGCCAATAAAATACATATATTTTTTCATAAATAACGAAACATTAGCCAAACAAATTTAATAATTTTCAAACAATGAATAAAAATCACCAATACACTTAAATACTTTTTCCTTTAGAGTAAATTATTTTGCCCATACACTTATATATTTGTTCCTTTAAACAAAAAACATTTGCCTCTTAGAATATATATTTTCCCCACAGAACAAGGTATTATTCGCCAGAATTTTATGGAATTTTCCTACCATAGAAAAAAATCGCCAATACAAATTATTTTGTTTTTCTACTTTGAAAAAACATTTCACCATCAATATGAAAATTCCCCCCTCAAATAATGCCTGATTCACTAGGGTTTTACACTTTTTCTCGGGGGGGTGCTTTCTTAAAGTTATCCCTAGTTGCAGGTCAGATCCATAGTCTGCCACCCTACAACAAAATTCTCAGACAATGCAATCTCCAGAATGAAAGCTCGCTCTGATACCACTTGATGCAGTCACCAGTTAGGAGGGACCTCAAAGAGATCAATTCGGACTAGTCAACAAGAGTAAACACAACGGAAACACAAGGATATGATGGAGGCAATATAGAACTAGATGAACTATATCATGAAAACTATTTACACTCAACCGATAGCAACCGGGTTACAAAAACTGACTCACTGGCCTACTAAAACATGCTTCATTATAAAACAGGTCACAACTGGGACCTCAAATCGTAAGATCTATCTTTTATGCTCTATATCTTAACTCATCTCTCCTTATCTACATCCTAATTCTCAAGTACAATGATTTATATGATCCAAGGGGATCCGGTCGGCCCAAAAGGATCAAATGCCGAAGAACAAGACCTATCATGTAAAACAACAAGGTTGGCCTCCGCTAAAGAAATTCCTCTAGAAAATCCAAAGGATGAAGTGTAGATCAAAGGGAAGGTCAACCACACGCCAAGGAACATCAAAATCAATGTTCAGGGCACCGCAAGCTATAGAAGGGATCCGGTAGATCCTAATATATTACAGATGCAAATAGGTCCAGGCAATCGGTACCAGAAAACTATCTCGGAAACCAGTAGCGATAACTTGCCGGAAAATGATCCAAATGCTCCGCAATTTAGGAATAAGATAGATGATCAAGTCCTCAAGAAAAATCCAACTACTCAAGATCCGATGAGCCAATTCCATAAAATACAGAATGAAATGCTGAAACTGCAAAACAAAAAGCAAAACAGAAAGGAAATATTTTTGGTTGATGCAAGATTGCCTAGAACCGAGGATGCTCCTGCATCAGCTAGCTTACGGGATATAGTTTTAGCTATTACCAAAGGTGTCTATAATTGTGAAGAAGGGCCTTTTGATACAAACCTTATTGTAATCCAGACATATATAAAATTTAATATATTGGCCTATTATGGGCAATTTTAATGTAATTTTCAAACTATGTATTTGGGTGTGGCTCCTTAGCCATGTTTATCCATCGATTTTTTTTTTGTGAACTCGTATATTTTAAGTATAATGCTAGCTTACAAAATTATTGCAATAAATGTTGATAACAAATTTGTGTTATAGTTTTATTTAGAAGAAGTAAGAATGGACACCTTGCCAAGGTAGTATCTAACTAGCATTAACGAATAAGCATTAGTTGTCAACAACTAAGGTACAATTAACATGTGGTTATTAATTAACATGTTAAGATTAGGTAAAGAAATAGATTGAATGTTAACCATGTTGGATATTAAATGTCTAGGAAGGAGCTTATGGATACTTGAAATAAATCCATCTATCATTCAATCTCACTCTATTTTCTTAAATGAGCTAGCGGGTAAAGTAACCAAGCTAGTTCTCGACCACAACAATGTCAACTTAAAACCCTAATCAAACTCTTTTATAAAATACATGTAAAGGTTTTACTAATAATAAGAGCACCAATATGCTAGGAATTTTTTAACATCCTTGCTTTTCTGCACAATCTTCTCATGGAATATGAGTTATATTGATATGGTTATGAATGGCCTTAGTGCTCGACATGAAATATTATAAAAATCCAATTCTCAATAGTCCCTATTGTAGATGTAAGGTATGGTTAATCTAATATCCATTTCTTATGTGTTTATCCTTTTGTTGTGTCTATAACAAATCATACTTCATCTTACATGACTTGTTTGTTAAGAAAGCTCTAGAAACCTTTAAATTTGACCCACTACCACTCATATATAGGATATTTATGAGGGCTAGAAACCTCATAGTTATTGCTTATAAATCTATTGAATATTGAGGCCCTTATAATGATGCTTATCATGAAATACATATTCAACCCCCTTCAAAAACTTTGATTACTAGTAAATTAAATTATATATTATGGAAGATGGAGAAGTTATACATGCCGAATTGCAAGTCATGCCTTGTGAGTGTATAGAACTCATAGTAGGCATACTTACTCTATCAATATTAATGATAGAGAATATACAACTTCTGATTTAATTAGCACTAAACATATGATATGTAACTTTAGTTAAATTATTAATACAATATAAATCTTAATATTATTAAATTTTAGTTGAATTATTGTATAATCAAATATGATATTTGATCTTATTATGGTGAATATTTTCTCATATTCTTTATTTAGTTATGATGAGTTGTTATGTATTTATTTAGTGATGCATTCAAATTTTGATGTTGTGACTACAATGCCAAAAATCATGTGAGCTTACATCATAGTTTGATGATCGTCTAGTAACTTATCTCATAAAACACTTGGCATGAATAACTCTTTGTACCTTTTCAACTCTAACAAAAATCCATAGCATCTTTATGATCCTTCCTTATGTATTTTCCATCCTTAAAAATCACATACTCAATTTGTCCATCCCCTACATCCTCCAAAATAAAGTTGCAATGCCTTCAACTATAAGGGTGCTAATAGATGTCAAGGTCACATATGAGATTAAGTGACCCACATTAAGATATAGGATCACCCAAGTGACCTATCCTAGTAAAATAATTGACTCACCTTGATGAAAGTGGTGACCCTATCATATTTTATTGGCACATGAACCATTCATTTATAATTGTTACTCTTCAAACTTAGCCTATGATTGAGTGATTGTTTTAGTCTTCTTCATACTCATTGACTGACTATTTTAGTCTTCATCATACTCATAACATGCTTCTCTTGAGTTTCCCCCCAATCCCATCTTTATTATCAATTCCAATCTCACAATAATGACTATGATTAGAATCCCCTAACCTATAAATATCACTTCAATCCTCCTCCCAAATGATCCTTGACTATTAATTCTTACCTTCTTGTAAGTATAATTTATTACATTCTATCCATAGTTGCTTTATTAGGCTAGCAAGTGAACTCTTAGGCATCAAAATTATATCTCATTAAGTGTTGGACACTTGTAACAAGCTACCCATGCCTCTTCAAGGTTTAGAATATTCCACTACCACTACCACAATATCCCATGTCATTCCCTATGCTTAGTTTCTAACACCTTTTCTCTTCTATTATTTGGAGAACTTTAGGTTGGAGCGAATATAATATGGTGAAAAATTTGAGCCCTTGAGGATTATTGTAGCTTCACTAAACATCTCCTCACTTTTAGATTTGAAGTGTTATTTGTTATTACTTTTGAAAGGAACTAGTTAATAAATGCAAGTTGGAAAATAAAAGCAAGTGAAAACCCCATGTCCCAAACTAAATGAAACTTTAGATAGAGCATGAAAATGAAGCTCAAAACAAAGAAATAAATCAAGCATTCAAATCAAATTTAATATTGCAATCTTGATTTGCTCCAATGATGCTTTGGAATGTGGTTTCTTTTGTGCACAAAAGTCACCTATTTTGATAACATAGAGTTAGCATAAATGAAATGTATAGGATGGTGTCTCAATTTATAGATTTTTTGGAAAGATAGTGGATGGTGGAGATGTGATTAAAATATCAATTATAGAGGATGGATGAGAAGACTTTCCTAGGATTGTGGAAAGAATGGAGGGTCATGATGGAGGTTGTTTGAATGTGAATGACTAGGTTATACTAATGAAAAATAGTAAGTTGGTGCAACCATAGGGAATGTAGAATAAAAGTGCATTTACAACCCCCTTTATTCTTGAAATTTGGTGTTGGGAATATAGCTATGGTTAATAGTAAAATTATTTAATGATTTTAGCCATGTGAACTAGAAAATAGGGTAATCAAATGTAGATCAAAATTGAACCATTGCAACGGGTAATCAAACCCCTCAAATACTTGAGTTCCAACTCTCCATTTGGAATAAACCTTTAGGTCAGTATGACCTCTGATTTTGTGCACTATTAAGAAGAAAGTGTGTTTAACCAACTAAACTAATTAATCAAACTATTTGATTCAAAGAAGACAAAAGTGCAAGTCACGTAGACCTTTTGGACAGCTATGTGAGCTCTTTTTGTTCAAGACATATGTGCAAGTTGAGGATGATAGTGTGGTGTTCAAATGTCCTGTACATACATAACATAGAAGTTCATACCAAAAATACAGAGTAAGATGCACTTTGTTCTTGGAACTGAATATGATAAAATACTAAAAGGAAGAAATACTAAACAAGAAATACAATAATGAAATGATAAGAAGGAAGCAAAGGAATGTTTCACCTAGGTCCACAAAATGACTTCTCTAGTAAACATCATGATCTTCCCTATTAGAACCTACACAAAAGAAACCAAGATGAAATGTTGGGTGTGGCTATGTTTAGGGGTTTGCCTCAATCAAACTCTCACTTTGTGAGAATTGGAAGAGCGAAAGAAAGGTTTGGAGAAGGCTCCACAGACATGGTTTCACTGATTATATGGAGAAGCTCCATGGTAGTAGAAACTTTGTGTCTCACGGTTTTGCTAAAAGCTGGAGCAACAACAGGGCTACCCTGTTTGGGGAAATTTGGCAAATCGATGAAAATTTGATTGCGGAGGTCACGGGACTCAAGATGGAGGGGACAAAATTCTACAGGGATAGGAAGTATGCCGCTGAGGCTTTCAAAAATTTCCCGAAGATGAAGGACGAGAAGGGCAACCTGGCGAAGAAGGACAACATATCATACTACACCCCCCAATAGGTAAAACCTTTCTGGCAAAAAGTTCTTAGGGCTTTAATGGAATATTTGACTGTGGATGGAAGATTTACGAAAATTTACAACTATCATTTCGCTATCCTGAACCACTTCCGCCATGGGGCTAAAATATCCTTGCCCTTCTATTTAGCCTCTTCTCTAAACGAGAGCCTGGCCGACCATGCCAAAAAGCCCAGCTTCTATCCTTTAGCGCACCAGGAACTCATTCTGCTTATTTATGAACATATTAAGGATAAGGCTAGGGCTACCAAGGATGATCCTTTGATCATCAATGCTCAGATATCTGAGAAAAGCATAGACTCTGATTCGACTGGGGAGCCCAACACCCCTACCCATAAAAAAAGGAAGGTTGAAACTGAGCAGGATGAAAAGGATGTGCATTGTGATGAAGAAGAGGGAAAGGATAAGGACACTGATTCTGAAATGGACCTTAACAAGGAGGAGAATTATGGAGAAGGAGAGGAAGGGGGAAATTCTGAGAATCGTCACTCCAACCCTAAGGGCTCAGAAAGTGAGAAAGAGGCTCTGAATCTTAAGGAGGGTGAAAACCCTAATGCTGAGGAGATTGAACAGAGCAAGGACTCTGCGGATACCATCCTGGATACTGCCCGCAACTGCACCCTTGAATTCGTCAATTTTTAGAAGTGGGTGGTTGAAAACATCACCAACATGTAGGGTAAACAAAGGGAGCTGGAAGTTAAGATCAACAAGCTGATTAAGATGTCTGACTCTGGGAAACAGAACGAGGAGACAAAAAATAGTGAAGTAAAGGAGGAAATGGAAATGGAGGATTGGCTGGAGAAAGATCTGATAAAAGGCGACCTGAAACATTTGGAGGACATTATTAAAACCATGAAGGAACAGGTGGAGGAGGACAAGGACAATGTTAACACACAGATGGCCCGAAATGAGAAAGCCTTGAAAAGCCTTATGAACCACAACCTTTAGGTTCTTAAAGTCTCCTCCTAGAATATGAATGCGTTGGTGAATCATCTGGAAAAGAAAAACTAGGAGAAGAACCTGGTAATTATAGAAGATGCTCCTACTTCCAGCCTAACCCACTAGACCCCTAGACGCAGAACCAGGAAGACTACGGCTGAGAAGGACACGAAAATGAAAGAGAGTTAGATTGCTCAGGAAAACACCGACTTGAGGGAAGAGGCCAAGGCAATGATGCTCTTGGTGAAAAATGTAGAAGAAACCATGAAGAGTTTTTAAATTTCTTGTAATGCTGGGCTTGGGGTCAATTTCTTGCTGGCCTCTTGCTGTCCTTTTCTCTATTGCTGGTTTTTTTGTTGGTCTTTTGCAGCTGTTGTGTTTTGTTTCTTTCCTGATTATCTTTTGAATGTAATGGGTTTCGGGTCCCTTAAAACCTATTTTTACTTAATCAAAAACTTATAGACATGATCTTTGATAAAATGGATGAAAAGAAAATAACAAAGAATAGATTGATATGCTAATATCAAGACAATATATCAAATAATGTGATAACCCAAAGAGTTACCCTCCTTCAAATCCCACAAGTGTAGTAACTTGCTACAATAAAGAGAGGCAAAAATTTCCAAGTTGGAAAAGCTTTGTTGGTAAACAATGGTGAAAGGTGGTGGATTGGTATGCTCAAGAAGATGGAGAAAATAGTGAGTAATAGCTTCACAGTACAAGAGAAAGTGATTAAAAAGCAAGAAAGTTTTCCTCATAATTCTTGAAGAAGGAGAAATGAGGAAAAAAGAGCAAGTTTGATGCAAGCCTAGAGGGGTGTTACACCTAGAAATTTGAAAGTGTAACATCCCAATGGCTAGCTTTAGTCACAAATATTTGTGAGACGAAAGAACAAAACACAAACATCTTTGTAGCATGCATGCGTCCAAGCATAATTTAGACCTAACAATCTGATGAATACTAAGAGGGGGGGATGAATTAGTATGCCAAAAACTTCTGTACTTAGACACTTAAATAGTCTGAAGGCAAAGCAGTAAAACAATTTAACAGACAAACCGATTATCACACATGCAAACCAAAATGCAAATAAAGCATTCACCCACAAGAGCAATACAACCATAACACAAGATATTTGACGTGGAAACCCAAATGGGAAAAACCATGGTGAGATGGAACTCACAAGTCACTATCTGCAGAATAGAAACCAGATCGGTTAAGGTCTTACAATGTTCTTCACCAGAACAGATCCTGTTAGGAATCTTAATCTTTATTAGGAGATAAGTCCGATTAAAGACTACCTTGTTAGAGGATTTTAGATTCACAGAAGTGAACCACCTTGTTAGAGGATTTTACAAAGGCTTTTGGGCCTACCCGATTAAGGGCTACAGACTTGTCAAAGATGTGAGTAATCAACAAGTGTTTGATCTATCTAATAGCACAAACTACTTGGTTAGATCCAGTATAGCTCACTGCTAATGCATTTCAACATTACTTCAGTCTTCTCTATCTCTCTTAGTTACAACTTGATCTTCTTAGATAAGATTGCTCTTACAACAACTCAACAACCACCTTAAACCCTAGTCACAACATAAACCCTTTCAGCAACAACAACTCAAAAACCCTAGACATGATGTCCTTTTAAAGGAATCTGATTTCATGTCGGTCCAATAAGATTACATTACAATTTCCTAGGTTTAATGAATCTAGACATACTCAGTAACATGACACAAAAAGCACCGTCTGTGTGTCGGCACCATCAATCAATCAGTGGATTGGTAACTCATCGCAAAATGCTGGTTGGTAACTCATCACAGAGTATTACCGGTTCATACAAAATACTGGTTGTCGGTTTGACAAAAATGAAGACTGGTAAGAATGTGTTATGCCGCTTTGCTTCCTCGTGCCGCTTGAGATCTACGAACCGCTTGGGGTTGACATGCCGCTTCAGACCGGGAAACACATTTTGCAAAATCACCAATAGTCTAAAGACTAGAATACAACTTACCGGTTGGAACAAATACAGGTTGAGCTCTATCTCATACATATAAAGGGGATCTCAATACAAGTGTGTGTCCATCAATGACAATCACAACATAAACATCAAAAATGCCAACACAATCAAGAAAGTAGGCATTACATGTGGCAAGGATGGTTTGCAGGATAAGATTAAGGTTAAGGTTTAATCATTGTCTTTAATTCAACTAAGGCGAGACTTACGTGACATGAAATTACACAAGGTGAAATATATGATGTTTTATTTTTACCCCACTTTAGCGAGCATATCAAAAGAGAAGCAAGCTAAAGTAGAGAGAGAAAGAGTTAGGAGTGTCATAACCAAGATACAAAGGGTGAGCAAAGTCTTCTATTTGTGTGGATTTTCCCCTAGGGAAGAGACTTGAGTCAATCCTTATTGTAGATATGTTGAGTTGTATCACATAAACATGTTAGTTGTAGACAAGCACATGAGAAAAGTGAAAAATTAGACATAAAAATGATCATGGGCATTAGATAGAGATCCAAAGACAACGTTGATATGTATGGGTGGCAATTTATGTTATGCCAAGGACCATACAATAATGTAATCAACATGTTACTGCTACAAGTTACATTGTAGGACAACCACAAAAAGAGACATAGACATCCTCAAAGATAAAGTGCATTGGATGGCCTCCACACTAGACGATAGATAAGATAGCTAAATGTAGACATATTTTGAAAACAAATATGCGAAAAGATAGATTTGATGGTATGAATATCAATCTATGCTATGTAGAGGGGATCACAAGTCATTTGATGGATAAGGGATGTTGTGTCATGAAAGCATAACGAGAGGTATCCATGGAATGGTACCTTGCAATAGATAACACATAGCACCACAAAATCAACAAAAAAACAAAGAGATAGGGGGGCCTAATTATTTGGGGTCAATATAATTCATAGAAGTGGCATTAAGGCATATTTGTGTATGAATACTCATCATGTTCTCGAAGATTTTGGATCATGAAGAAGAGTACATGAAAAAGAGAGAAAATTTTAATTTGAAATTTCACCAAGTAAACTATCATTCCCACATTAGAAAACATAAAATTTCATGATAAACATTCAAGTTTCTCATTTTTCCTAATGTGTTGAAAACTAAAAATTTATCAAAGCTAACATTAAATGGCTTGAAAATTTGTCAAAACATCAAATTTTGAATTTTGAGAAAAAAAAGACATTCTTTGGTTCAAAATATGTCCAATAACATTCTTTACAAATAAAATTCATGTTTTAATAATTCTTTCAAATTTTGGGCACCATAATAGTGTTTTGGGGAAATTTCTCAAAAATTCTAGACAATAAATTCTACTCAATGAAAAATTGCAAAATGAGAGGCATTGGGGGTTCCTAACCTTCCCTCAATCCTGTTTCAATCATTCAAATTGAGAAATAATCCCCAAATAAAAAGATACAAGAAACCTCCCTCAAATTTTGGCAAAAGCTGGAATGAAGAAATATTTAAACACACCTCATGAATGCAAAAATCCATCCACAATCATGATATCCTACTTATTCCTATCTGATTGGTTCAAACCCCATCAAATTTCATCCAAAATTGCATTCACAATCCAATTTTGAAAAATTGGTCAAGAAGAGGGTTTTGGCGAGCAATTTCTTCCAAAACAAGAACAAAAAAAATGGCCTTTTCTCTTTTATCTCATTTTCTCTTTTCATATTTCTTTAACTATTTATTTTAAATTTTTATTTTTATTTTACAAAAAAACAAACTTTTTCCTTCATTATTGGCTATACATACATACATACATACATGTATATGTATGTATATATGTATGTATATAAATGTATATATGTATACATCTATACACATACACATACACATACACATACACATACACATACACATACACATACACACACACACACACACACACACATACACATACACATACACATACACATACACATACACATACACATACACATACACATACACATACACATACACATACACATACACACACACACACACACACACACACATTTTCATTTGATTAAATTGAATATAAATACACATTCCCTCCACTCAATATTTGAAAATAATTTTCCCAATTTTATGAAAAATAACATATTAGGCATAAAACTATATTTTAATTTATAGTATGCTTTTATGGTCAGGGGGGTTAAACTAGCATTTAATTTTTTACCTTATTGTAATTGTAATTCAAATATGATTGTAGACACTCAAAATTGGTCATCACTCCTGTGTCGCTAACCTAATTTTTAACATGTTTTCTATGCCGCATTTGATTTTCATCATATGTTGACATTGTGTCATTAATCTAATTTAAAATTTCTATTTTCCTAATCATTTAAATCATTTCATTATTAATCATTTATTTCCTAACATTAATTGAATAATCTTTATTATTTGATTAAGTTCAATCTTACTTTAATTAAATAATATTTATTATTTAATTAAATTCAATTTCATTTTCCTCATAATTGAATAATTTCTTTAAATTATTTAATTAGCTAATTATTTCATCATAATTAAATAAATTTTTATTTATTTAATAAAATCTTAATTACCTTCTTCCAAAAATCAAGAATGGAAACTGTATACACCTAAAAATGGTCTAAAGATAATTAATTAAATAAGCAATTATTTAATTAATTCCCTTTCCTAATTTAATTGAGTTCATTAGCAATTTGATTAAATTCTCCCTTTCATCTACTTATTAATAAATCTAAGGATTTATTTAATAGGTTAATTTCAATAGTCCCCTTTGATTAATTAATCTAAATTGATTAATCCCCCCATTTCATTCATTCCTTCTAATCCCCTGATTAATTAAAACAAATCAATTTATGAGTTGTTGAAAATTAATTATTCTTTTCCTATTATTTGAATTTTCAAATTCAAATTACCCACATGCCTCCTAACTTCTAACCACCTAACCTAACCATCCCTCTAACCTAACCCATTTCACCTCACTTTGGGTTTAACTAACCCTATCCTATCTTGCACATCCTAACCTCCTTATCCTAACCTCCTATGGTGTGGATATTCTTCCCTTGAGACACATGGCACTTTGGCCACATGTATCCTCTCTTGGACACTTGCCCTCTTATGAGAAAGGCTCCTTGACACTTGTCACCATAGAGATGACAAGTGTCCCTTCCTCCAACCTCTTCTCCAACCTCCTCCAATTTCACCCTTGATATCTTTAGACTCAATCTTGACCGTTGATTCCTTCCACCTCGCCCTTGGCCTTGGAAATCCTATAAATATCACCTATTTTGGAGCACAAAGGATCCCATCTCATTATCAATTTAGGCATTGTTACTATAAGCATATCATTTGAGCATTGTTGTTATAGGCAATTGCATTAGCTTAATTTGATCATTTTCTAGCATAATTGTTGAATCATGTAGCTTAATCAATCTCTTTTCTCTCTTAATTGCATCATTATCATATCTTAATCATGCATATCATTAGCTTAATTAGACTCTTGGATCAATCTAGAATAATCAATCTCATATAGCTTGCATATCACCATCATTTCAAATCCTCCGTCTAGGTGTAGTTAAGTCACTGGGATTGCTTATCCAGATCTGAGAGCAAATCCACACTCGCATCTCTTAGGAGGTGATAGGTCGCTTTGTCATGGTTCATCTTTCATTTGCTTTAAATTTGCCAACCATGCTTGTAATGATCTATTGAGTGTTTGTGTTGCAGCTGCAGGTATCACACTTCACAGGCATGACAAAAATAAATCTTTATTTGTTTTTATTTAATTAATTTAATTTTTAATTATCCTCATCTAAATTCAAAAATGGTAATAAATCAAGAAAATGATTTTAAAAATTAAAATGAATCATTATCCAATTTAAATAAATTATTTTCTCATATTCTCCCAATTTTTGAAAATGGAAAGTATGTCGTCATCTGATTTATATGATTTTCAAAAATCATTATCATATATTCCTAAACATTGAAAATGGAAGTAACCAGTCAACTTCTGATTTTCTTGTTTTATCTTCTTGGAAAATGTCTCGTTAATCTCAATTTAAAATTCAAAAAAGGAGATATGCCTAGTCAAAAGTTGTTTTATGCCATCTTTTTGAATCCATCTTGATTCTCCAATCTTGTCTTCAATCTTCTATAAATTTATCTATCTTTTCCATAATCAGGGGACATTTTGAATAACTATATGCTGTCCAATTAACTTTAAATCTTTGAATCTTCTCGCCCTTGCTTTCAATACATTTGCAATTTGGAATTTGAGAGCCACATACCATTTGATTAGAGAAGAAAGAAGGAGCAGCGAGGCCTTCATTGGATGGAGTAAAATTGGTTTAATTTTCTCTAATTTGTTTTATTTCATTTGATGACCTTGTTGTGAATGTGCTTGATTTTGCATGGTTTTGTGTAATTTTCTTGCTACATTTTTTGGTGAACTCGAAGTGAAACACATCTAATTTAATATTTTTTGTAAGATTTTTTTATCACATACAAGTTCCAAAAGATAAAATTTCTTGATTTTCATTCTTGTCACTGTTTCTGTGCAGGTTTTGGAAGAGCTAATGTGCCTGTTGCAGGGCTTAATTGATCAAAGACTTAAATAAACAAATTTCATTTAGTTCTTAATTAGGCCTGGATTAACTTTCAATTTTATGCAACAACTTGCACCTAGAACCTAATTAGGATTGGATTAATCTCCAATTTCATGCAACAAATTTCACGTAGAATCTAATTAATATTGGATTAATCTTAAATTTCTCCTACAAATTGCATATAAATCTAATTAGACAGTTAATTTTCCTTTTAGTTGACAAATTGCACATAGTCTAATTAGGTGATTAATTCATAAAGCAACTTTTTGTTTGCATGTAGTTTTTCATTGCATGTCGCTTAATCTTGATTGCATGCTGCTTTTTTTTATTTGCATGTCGCTTTTTCTTGATTGCATGTTGTTTTTTCATTGCATGTTGCTTTTTTTGATTTGCATGTCGCTTTTTCTTGATTACATGTTGCTTTTTTTTATTTGCATGTAGCTTTTTTCATTGAATGTCGCTTTTCTTTGCTTGCATGTTTCTTTTTTTAATTTGCATGTAGCTTTTTTCATTGCATGTCGCTTTTCTTTGCTTGCATGTTGTTTTTTGCTTGCTGCTTTTTAGTTGAATGTTTTTTTTTTTTTGCCTATTGCTTTTTTTTAGTTTGCATGTTTCTATTTTTGTTTTTGCTTGCATGTTGCTTTTTCTACTCAACTTAGAGGTTTTATGTGTTACTAATCATTTTGTGCAACACCTTGGCAATCATTGGGAGAAGACAAACATTGAAACTACTGACATATTTGTTGTAAGACGCGGCCAAAGACTTATATTCAAAACCATGTGTTTGTGATTTCTAGCTTAGTTGCGCACTTTGTTTCTAAGGGATAAATGAACACCATGTATGCCAGGTTTTTTTTTCATTTGCTTGTGTGTTTTAACCTTTAGATAGTGGGCTTGCCTCCCGATTTGCCTGGTACCTTGACAAACATTGGTGAGAGGGAATGACCCTAAGTGGTGACGGGGTTGAAGATTAACCTCTTCCAAACCACTCTAAATAACTGTGGATGCAACAAAAGTTGTAAACAATGGGTGCTGGAATGGCGTATCGACGATTAAATTTGTTGGATCTACGTCCACCCGAATGGATGCTCTGACTAAAAACCTTTGTGCTTAGAGACCAAAAACCTTCTAGTCATTGGTACAAGAGGTTGGACCTCTGATGTCGTCTCACACTTTTACGACTCTTAGTAGAGATACAAAGTTCGCCATGGGGAGTTTTCATGGAAACTGATGCTTGGCTTCCCCAGAGAAGTGAGTGTCATGGAGTAAAGCCAGTGGGGTCAGGCATCTAAGTATCCGCTTTGAGTAGGCATAGCTAGGAAACCAAGTGAGATCCAATGACTATTGTCCTTTCTAGCCATAGGATTTGTTGTTGATGGTGCATGATTGTCTTGGGTCAAATTCAAACAAACATCTTGTCTTCTATGCTTGTAAAAGGTTGAATTAAAAACAATTGTCACAAGTGGTCCTAAACAGCCTTATTTTCAAAGTTCAAACAACATTCAACAAGTCAAAAACAAGTTTCAATAGTCCAAATAATATTCAAACAAAGTCAAACTTGGTCCAAAGAACTTCAAAATATTCATCCAACAATTTGCAATTTTTTTTATCAACATGGCTTGTCAAAACATTGGAAATTTTTGTCTCAAAATACATGTCACTTAAAGTTAGACTTTTCATAGTCCAAACTTAGGTCTTAGGACATTCACATTGCCTTTCATATTTAGTCCATTGCATTGTCATAATTCCTTTTCACTTAGATTTGGAATCATTTTCCTAAGTCTCCATTGCATTATCATTATCATACCAAAATTAGGTCTTGGCTTAGGTTGCATTTTTCATATTTCAAGTCATTGGTCCTCACATATCCCTATCACATTAGCTTTGTCATTGCATAGTCCAAACCCTAGGTCTTTCTTAGGTTGACATTGTCAAACATTTCCATTCACATCCTTGGTTCATATCATTTTGTCATATCATATCATATCTTGAGACCATATCATATTCATATCATATCCTTAGGTCATTGTCATTATCATTGTCCTCTTGCATTTAGTCTCAAAATTAGGCTTGCTAAACTTGTAAAATCAAAACTTTAGATTAAACCCCAAGTTTTTGTTAGGGAGTCTTGACCTTGTCCAACATTTTTCCTTTTGTCATTATCATTTTGTCAAACCTAGCTTAGTATTCAAGCATATAGGTGAGACATTGTCAATTTGTCCTATTCATTTTGTCCTTTATCCTTTTAAGATCTAGACTTTATTTAAATTTCTTAAGGGTCACATCTTTAGGTTTGCATTCTATGAGTTTTTCCAAATCTTGAAAAACAACAAAAAATATAGGTTGCATTCTTACCTTAGATTGCATTATCATTTTATAAGATTGAATTTAGTTGCATATCATTGTCATTCCAAAAATTCAAAATTTTCAAAAATATTTAGTTGCATTGTCAACCATATAAGTTGTATTAGTTGTATACATCATCCTTTTAAATCAAAATCCCCCAAAAATATTGCATTGCATAGTGACATGTCTATTGAAACAAGATTCCAAGCTCCTATGATGCAAAAAAGTTTGACATATCAATCCATGATTGGTCCAATGAATAACACAATGCAATCAAGTTTTGGTCCAAGGAAATCACAATTCTATCCAACCCAACAACAAAGCAACATTGATCAAACTTTTTATGACGAAACAAGTGTCCAAATACGACAACTGGAGGAAAAAATAGCTCGAGGAAAAGAGATCTTGGAACAAAAAGTGTAAAATAGTGAGAAGATTAGATCCCAAATGTCCAAAACATTTCAAAAATTTCAAGGTCCAAACCCAAAATTTGTGCCAATTGATGTAAATTCTCTTATCAAACAATCAGACATACCAGCTCTCATCTCTCAAATAGAGATGATGAAACAATTTTAAAAAACAAGCACAAATTTCAATCAAGTCCCAAATCAGACTCCATTTGGTCAAATTTCATTCAATCAAATCTTGAATCAACAACATATCCAACAACAACAACCAATGGTTCAACATATCCCACAACAACAACCAATAGTCCAACATTTCCAACCAACACAACTAATGGTCCAACATATCCAACCAACACAATCAATGGTGCAATTTCAACAATATGCTCAACCAAACACACAATGTCAACAAATGGTTCAACCAACTATCAAGTATCAACACCAAGTTCAGTCAACAAATCAATATCAACACTTACAACCAGCAATTCAAAAGCAAAACATCACACCAAACCAGAACCAGGTCACTTTCAAACAAGTTCAAAATCCAAATCCAACTATGTCAAAACCTCGCAAGGATTTAAATGCTTCTCCAAAGAAAAATGGCTCTATTGCAAAGCTCTTAAAGAGAGTCCTAAGTGATTTTTCTGAAAAATATCAAAATCATATGCTCATGTCTAGCAATGGCTCATCCCCTCGTAAACATATTGAGTCTCCAGTGGCCTCTATTCCTACACCTTTTGAAGCTTTGCAAGAACCTCCCATATCATCTCCTAAAGCTTCACAATAGAAATTTCCACCATCACCTTCAAATGATACATCAAATAATGCATCCTCCCGAGGGTTGTCTTCCATACATGCTAATCAATGTCTTTATACAAATCCCTTGTACTATTTAGAAATGCAAGATTTAATGCCATCAGATGCTTCTCTTTTAGAGGGTCCCATTCAAATTCCATCTCCCTCATGTCAAAGCCTTGATCCCTTGTCAAAATCCCTCATGCATATCCGAAGTCCAACCCCATGTCAAGAGGAAAATTTAGAGCACGAAGAAATGAGTCCTAAAGAAAATCAAGATCAAGATCCTGAAACCTTATCATCCCATCCAATTATTGACCAGGATCCCATCTCCCTAAACACTCACGATGCTTCCCTTATTCCTTTCCATTCTATCCAAGAACACAATACCCTTTCAAATCTTGTTGACATTCCACATCCTGAGCATGGTCAAAATATCCCTCCCATCCTTTCTAATGATCCCATTAAAGTTCAAGAGAAGAGCACCTTTAAAGAGGAATCCAATGATCTTCCTCCTTGTCAAGATCAAATTATCCCTTTAAATCCTCCACAAGATCCCTTTGTTCCTGCATCTCCATGTCCTAATCCTCCATATACACTCCAAGATCTTATTTACTTTGATGATCCCATTATTTCTCTTGTTCCATCTCTTGAAGAGTTTGTCATTGATCCATTTTAACTACACAATCTTAGTCCCTCTCATAATCCTAACCCCCCTCATGATTCTAACATGTTGGTGCAAGATGTTCATGAACCCTCAACATTCACAATGGGTTCTTCCACTTTGGTCCAATCCGATCCACTTCATGATCTCATTATTTCTCTCATATCATATCCACCTCATAATAGACTCACATCTTCTTCCCAGAGCAAAGAGTTTTCTATAGGTCAAAATATTTCTAAAGGCAAAGGATTAGACCTTCACAAGCAAGAACCCCTCCATGTTAAAGAAAATATTAATGGTCATGAACTCAATGAAATTCCTCAAGACATTGGTACCCTTCCTAAATCCAAAATCCCTCCAAAATCCAAACATGCATCTTCCCCTTCATCCCTTCCATCCATCTTAGGTCCTTATATCTCTTCATCCCCTATTCAAGGTCAAAAAAGGCACACATCTTTGAGAACCTTTTATCCATCCAAAAGACCTTCATATCATTCCTATCCATCCATACATTCCTTTCCCCCTCCAAGCAATGTAGATACCAAGCATAAAAGTTATAAGTCCAAAAATCCACATGTATTCAAGGATCAACATGTCCAATCTAATCAACATGTCAAAACAAAGAAAAATATGATCCAAAAAGGAAAATAAATGTTAAAAAGGCCACAAAGGCCCACTGATCAAAAGAAAGAAAATTCAAAAGCTATATGGTTTCCTAAATCCCTTGTGCAAGCTATGCGTTCCAAAGAGCAACAAAAGCATGAAAAATCCAAAACAATGTGGGTTCCTAAGTGGCTCCTTGAAGCACAAAAAGAAAAATTCAACTTGGCATCCAAAATTGCTATTCATCTATCCAAACCTTTCAAATATGTTCCTCCATCACCTCCTTCATCCATTTTGGGTCCTCGTGTCCCAGAATCCCTAACTATTCCTTCATCAAAATCTCCATATCTAAAATCCACTCTTCCTCCATCAGTCCATCACCCCTCAAGGTGTGTGCAAATGTTGATCTTGCCTTCATTTCCATCTACTCAAGCCTAATTCTTCCAATACCCTATCCATTATCCAATGCATATTTTCCATCCTTCCATCCCTTTGGTCCAATCATTTGCATAAATCCTTGCCTTAGTTTCGTCTCATTTTCCATGTCCTTATCCTACCAACTTCTTTGATCTTACTTTTAAAGGTCATGGTCCATTTTTTTCAATGCTACTATCCAAACAACAAGATGCTTGAGTCTTTCTTCCATCCCCTATCATATGTCCATTTTTAGCTAAAATGTCAAAATCCAAAAAAAAATCGAAAAAAAGGAAAAAGAAAAAATAAAGAAAAAAATTCTTCCATTGGTGAAAACCTGGCAAACAGGCACCTTGGAAAAGTACCATGATGAAAACCTAGCAAATAGGCGTCATGTGTAATCCATGAACTTCTTGCATGTCATATTTGGAGGCAGGTTTTATCTTGTCATATCCTATTACCCTTCATTATCCTGTCATATCCTATTACCCTTCATTATCCTATCATGTCCTATTACCCTTCATATCCTAGTGTCCCTCATGCACATATCCCCTTTTCCACGTTTGATCTTGACAAAGCTCAGGATCTTCATGAGTGTCATGCTTCCTATTGGCAACTTTCAGTCTATCATAGCTTTTGGTTTTTATCCATTGGCTTATCACAACCTTTCATCCATATTCCTTGGCTTATTTCAACCTCCATTCCATATTTCTTATCCTATTCATGTCCCTTATCCATTCTTGATCTTATTTGTCCTATCCATATCTTATGGCTATCCATACACTCCTTTTTGTCCCTTGATCTTGATCCGACATAAGGACGTAAAATGCAAACATGGTTTCAAAAACCTCCTGACATGTCCCTCATGCCATTCCATTGCCTTACATTGTCATATCTAGTCCCTTATCCCATTGTGCGATAGCCATTGGAATTTGAGTCCAATTTGTCTCCATAATAAATATCCTTTGTCTTCCTTCTATCCACCAACATTTCAACAAGATTTTTTATCCATTTGTCATATTCCTTGCCTTGCTAGACAGTGGGGGTAAAATCATAATAAGATTCAAAAACATCAAAAAAATGTCCTGAAAGAATCCAAAAACATCGAAAATGTCCTGAAATAATTTTAAAAACATTCATAAAATGTCCTGAAAAAAGCCCTAAAAAATCAAATATATTCAAAAACCCTAAAAATTGGAAAACATTAAAAATCCAAAAACAATCACTTTTGTTTCATTTCAGCAATAAACTGTCCCTTTTGTACATAGACAAACATTTGTGTAGACAACAAACAGATAACATGTTACAACATCGCGCTTAACAAATCATGCATTAATATATGAACTTTTCAATCAAACCAAGCATTCAAACTGATCAAAATTGTCATGTCAATCAATCAACATCAATATCATTTGTCCTTGTCAATATTATCATGGGTCCTATACAGGGTGTGGTATACTCGAAACTAGACTATGTCCTGTCTTAGATGGGGTAGTGCATTCCTTGAAACTAGACATCATGATCGTCCTTTTATCACAACATTATCAAATTTGGCAATAAGATCAGAATGGTTGTTTGACTTGTTTGAATTTATGAATCTTATCTTTTCATTGATCTATTTTTGGCTTTGACCATGTTGATGATGTCACTAAGTGATTTAGAGTGGTCAGGATGGCTAATGATCTTTCTTGTTTTTCATTTTTTTGTTTCTGGAGTGTTTCATAACATTCTGGGGCAAACACACATAATGTCTTAGGATGGTTGAATCATTCCTTGTTTGCAATATGTTTGTTTTACACAAAGGGATTGCATTATCGCCTTGCCCTTCATTGCCATGGTTCTCACCTACTATTTGCATTTGTGAAAGAAAGATTTCATCACATTAATCATTCTCTACTTCTCACTTGCATTTCTTTTGGCTAACATTTCTTCTATCCCACCAATCCTTTTATCTATTCATCAAATCAATCATTCTCATGATATCTATTCTATCTGATCAATCAAGAATTTCTTCATTTGATATCAATCAACCCTCTTTCTACACTCCATTAACATTCTTCCCTTCTTATTAACATTTTTCTCTTTAATCATATTTTCTCCTTCTAACATTTCTTCTCTTCTTTCGAGAGATCATTCATTTCTTTCATCCATAAACAATCTCTCAAAGGGGCATCCTACCTCCATCCCTTAGTTTGTTGGGGCATGACTTTATTTTTCAATTTTCTTTGAAACAACGCTCATAATCGCATTGTCTCAAAGAGGGGCAAAATGTAGACACTCAAAATTGGTCATCACTCCTGTGTCGCTAACCTAATTTTTAACATGTTTTCTATGTCGCATTTGATTTTCATCATATGTTGACATTGTGTCTGTCTCCTAATTCAAATTTTCTATTTTCCTAATCATTTAAATCATTTCATTATTAATCATTCATTTCCTAACATTAATTGAATAATCTTTATTATTTGATTAAGTTCAATCTTACTTTAATTAAATAATCTGTATTATTTAATTAAATTCAATTTCATTTTCCTCATAATTGAATAATTTCTTTAAATTATTTAATTAGCTAATTATTTCATCATAATTAAATAATTTTTTATTTATTTAATAAAATCTTGATTATCTTCTTCCAAAAATCAAGAATGGAAACAAATCTTTATTTGTTTTTATTTAGTTAATTTAATTTCTAATTATCCTCATCCAAATTCAAAAATGACAATAAATCAAGAAAATAATTTTAAAAATTAAAATAAATCATTATCCAGTTTAAATAATTTTTTTCTCATATTCTCCCAATTTTCAAAAATGGAAAGTATGTCGTCATTTGATTTATATGATTTTCAAAAATCATTATCATATCTTCCTAAAAATTGAAAATGGAAGTAACCAGTCAACTTCTGATTTTCTTGTTTTATCTTCTTGGAAACTATCTCTTTAATATCAATTCAAAATTCAAAAAAGGAGATATGCCTAGTCAAAAGCTGCTTTATGCCATCTTTTTGAATCCATCTTGATTCTCCAATCTTGTCTTCAATCTTCTATAAATTTATCTATCTTTTCCATAATCAGGGGACATTTTGAATAACTATATGTTGTCCAATTAACTTTAAATCTTCGAATCTTCTCGCCCTTGCTTTCAACATATTTGCAATTTGGAATTTGAGAGCCACATACCATTTGATTAGAGAAGAAAGAAGGAGCAGTGAGGCCTTCATTGAATGGAGTAAAATTGGTTTGATTTTCTCTAATTTATTTTATTTCATTTGATGACCTTGTTGTGAATGTGCTTGATTTTGCATGGTTTTGTGTAATTTTCTTGCTACAATAATAAAAACGCATATATATGCAATTATTTAATACCTGTGATAAATTTAACTATAAATAACATTCCCAACCCAAAGACCTTTAATTTAAATACAATAAATAAATTTCATTTAACCTCATTTCATCTAGACCGATTCAATTCATTTAAATCCATGAAAGCATACTTGCATTTCAAAATTATAAAGAATACAAATTTAACCAAATATTGAAACACACACATATACTGGGCATTCACATAGGGTTGGGTCTTTTGGAACCATACTAATGATGGAATCTAGATCAACATAAATAAAATAAATAGGGACTCACAACCAATTCGAGTACAATGGTTAAGGCTAAATGATTATGACCAATGTGACACCTCCATATAACCACCGTTGGGGTACGCTTAAACCTCTAAAACCGGGTGGAGTTGATACCTACTCAATATACATATAAATAGTTGAAACATCAAATGATCACCATAAGGGGATTCTAATATCGTATTGATTCTCATTATATTTGAATGATACAACATCATCCTCTTTACATATAATCAGCAATGGAAGCCTAATAATCATAGTTTGAACAATCCCACAACACTTACACACATTTTATGATACACTTCTAATATAAATATCATTTAAATAATTAACATCATTTGCAATCATTAATATCATTTGAAACCGTCTAACTTCTAAAGCATGAATTAGTGTCATAATACTATCTCAATGAGGCTAGGTTTTGGGAGGCATTACAAAGAGAGGGATAGTGACAAATTCCGAAGAAAGCAGATGCTCCTCAACTACAAGAATAGAAGTAGAAGAGGATGTTGGAAGTATCTGTTGTTGTGGTCATCATTGATGTCAAACTTGTTGTTTCAGATAGTTGTTGGTCTGAAAAGTCTGTGGTGCAGAGATATCTTGTTGTGTTGATGTTGGAATTATTCTATTGATTATTTAGGAAGTGTTCGGGTTCAGAATGTGTTGTCCATTCTTTCTTCAGCAAAGTAAATTTCTTACAAATATTTATTCCAGACTTTGCTGAACAAACTCATCACATAGTTAACATGATGAAAGGAAATTCTCTTTTCAGGTGGACTCCCGAAGGAAAGAAAGATTTTTGTTAGATCAAGGAGGACATGGTGAACGCCCCAGTCTTGGTATGCCCTGATTATACCAAAGAGTTTATCATGTATAGCTATGCATCAGATCATACATGTTCGACCATACTGATGCAGAAAAATATTGAAGGCGTGGAATCACCCATTGCATTCTTGAGTTATCTACTAAAAGCTCATGAGTTGAAGTACTCATAAATGGAGAAGCATGCTTTTGCCGTGGTAAAAGCAGTGAAACATTTCAAGTTTTATATTCTGAATTCACATGTCATCGCTCTTGTTCTGAATGTTGTTGTCAAGTCAATTTTGATGCAACAAGAGTTTGGAACTAAAAGGGGCAACTGGGTTGCCAAGATTCATGAATATGACATGGAAATCAAGCCCACTAAGTTGGTTCTTGGAAAAGGTCTATGTCAGTTGATAGGTGAAAAAAAATCAATTGATGAAGTGGTGCTGGAAAATGAAGGTATGAATCAAGATCTTCCAAAGGTTCTATTTGTCAGCACCACTGATGAGTGGTATTCCGACTTGGCATATCTCTTAACATATGGAGACTGTCCTGCACACCCGTCATGTAATGAAAGGCTCGCCCTGAAGCTTAAAGCGGTGAATTTTGTCCTATGGGACTATGGTTTGTATAAGAAAGGTCTAGACAGAAATTTCCTGCGCTGCGTGGACAGACAACAACAAGTAAGATTACTTCAAGCTTTTCATGATCTGGCTTGTGGTGGACATTTTTCTGCCCCTATCACTGCACACAAAATATTGCATGCTAGATACTATTAGCCAACATTGTTTAAGGACACATACAGTTGGGTTCACAAATGTGAGCAATGTCAACAATTTGTGGGTAAGCCTAAACTAGCTGCACTCCCTCTTAAACCAGTTGTAATTGAAGAGCCCTTTCAACAATGGGGATTGGATTTCATTGGACCTATCAATTCGATATCTAGTGCAGGTCACATATACATTCTCACAATGACAGATTACTTCACCAAGTGGGTGGAGGCAATTCTAACTAAGTAAACTACCTCAGCGGTGGTTTGCCAATTTTTGAAGGAAAACATCGTTTCAAGGTTTGGTGTTACTCATAATATAGTAATCGATAATGCTTCATGTTTTTCATCTTATGAGATCATTGAATTTTGCTTAAATCATGGTATTATCCTTTCACACTTATCTGACTATTATTTGCAAGGAAATGGTCAGGCTGAGTCAATCAACAAGAATCTGGTTACTATTATGAGGAAGCTTGTTGATGAGAGACAACAGACTTGGCATAAAGCTCTTTATGATGCGCTATGGGTAGATCATATAACTCCAAAAAGAGTGATCGATATGTCACCTTTTCAACTTCTATATGGGTTGAATGTCGAGATTCCTATCACTGTGGAACTTCCAGCATTAAATCTTGCCAAGGCTATTGAAGATGAAACCTATCAAGATTCACTTGATAAGTGGATTATGTTTCTTTCTCAGTTGGAAGAAACCAGAGAAGAAGTAATTGATAGAATTGCTGCACACCAAAGCCAAGTGAAGATGTTATTTGATAAGAAAACAACTTCTCGTGAGTTCTTAGTTGGTGATCAAGTCTTTTTATGGGACAAGAGGAGGGAACCAAAAGGTCTGCATGGAAAGTTTGACTCCTTATGGAGAGGTCCCTTCACTATTCATGAAATATGTGGCGAGCATAGCTACTTACTTGCATATGCAGATGGTATCCCATTTCACTATCTCATAGTGGAGAACATTTGAAGCTCTTTATTCAATGAAGAGCAATGTAAAGGAAGTTGTACCTATTGTAAAATTTGTATAGTTTTTTTTTTCTTTTAAGTCTTTTCATCGCCTGACTCTATAGCCCAATGGATACAGGCACTCGAAGTTCTGGATTCTACAAGCTTCAAGTGGTGCAGCTTGTTCCCCAGTCAGAGCCAATCGTTGTCCTTGATTTCAGCATGGCCAAAATTGTGAGGCAACCCTACGAAATTGGTTTGTTTCATACCTTACAACCTCTGGGAGAGCTTGGTCGACTCTGTCGGTTAGCTCATTTAGCTTTTCGCTTTTCATTTTTATTATTTTTAAGTTTTCAAGATTTGTAGTTTTTATTGTTTTTAAGTTTTCAAGATTTGCAGGGTTCCTTCTTTTCAAAGGGAATTGCACATCAGACTTTAAATTCCGATGTGCAAAGGTTTGGTTTTCCCTGGCAGATCGGACTTTAAAGTCGGACCTGCAAGTTGTTTTTCATGGCATGCATGTCAAACTTTAAAGTCCGACTTACAAGAGGTTAGTCCTGCATGTCGGACTTGAAAGTTCGACATGCACCGCACAATTAACCATTAATGATCACATTTATTGCTAATTTTGGGGTTTATTTATTAATTCTTGAGGATCATTTCTTCATTTTTGATTCGGTGATTTCTCCTTTGCGCGTGCCCTCCTGCTCCTCTCATCGCGTTTTTGACCTTGATCACCTCGCCGGTTACCTAATTTTTCTTTGGCCATGTGGATTGAGATAGGGCTTTTATTTTATTTTTTTGTTTTTTCCCTTCCATCTTTCCTTCTCCGCCATTTTGGGTAATTAGTCGATTAGGAGTGCATCATAAATTTAAAATTTGATCACTCCTGCAATATTCTTCTCAAGGTTTGTAGGCACATCAGACTTTAATGTCCGATGGCCCTCAAACCCTTTTTGTTTTTCTCTCTTCCCTCACCTGCACGGGTTTTAAAACCCGACATGCAGGCTGATATACAAAGATAACTCTCCGCATATCATACTTTAAAGTCTGATATGCAGGAGGGTAAACCTCACATATCGGACTTTAAAGTCTGATATGCGAGAGGAGATTGTCCGATTGACATGTTGGGCTTTAAAACCCGACATGTCAATCGGTTTCCCTTCCCCAGCACATCGGACTTTAAAGTCCGATGTGCTGGTCTTTCGAATGATTTACATCTGCACATCAAACTTTAAAGTCCGATGTGCTAATGATTTTTCCTAACTTGCACATTGGACTTTAAAGTCCGATGTGCCGATGAATTTCCCCAATTTGCACATTGGACTTTGAAGTCCGATATGCAAGTAAAGATGTTTTATCTTTGCACATGAAACTTTAAAGTCCGATGTACAAATTTTGACTCCTAAGGTGCAGATCGAACTTTTTTCCCCGACTTGCCATTTTTGACAGTTTTGCTCCCAAGCCTATTCTAAGTCTGATTTTTTGATCCAATTGATAAAATTTGGTTTTATTGATGATGATAACTGTCGAAGAAGCTAATCCTCGGTGTTGAATGCAGTCATTTGCAAATGTCAAGGCCCTCTCACGACAAATTAGAGCCTTCTTCGAGTCAGTTGGAATCTGCACCGGGTAAAACATCAGCAAAGAAGATGAAGTACAAGTATGAGAAGTACTTGAATTAGTACCCAGAAAGATCAGTAGATTCAAACATCAAGGAGACCAAAGATACAAAAATTGGTCATGTTAGTATGCAGGAGTTTATTGATTGAGTTGAGAAAGCTCCTTCCCGCCTAACAAACTTGATCAAATCTGAGTTACATAAATATGCTTCCTTCCCAGTTGCAACTCATGATCCGAATTTTATACTTGCAGTGGCGGATCACTTTGATCTGAATACAAGACAAGTTAGGGATGCTGATCAAAATGTGATCATGACTTTGGATAGTGTTTTCTTCAACAATGTTTTCAAAGGTTCTTCTGTCGGGGAAGTAGCCGACATTTCTCAAGAAAGTTCTCAGGAGTACTATGAGAAAAATGAGGTCAAATGCAAGAAAGTGATCAATACAGTGTACCTCTCTACTGGAAATTCTACCACCTTGTAATGGCCTAAGTATTTCCATAGAAGTGACTTCAATGAGGAGTATAATGATATGGTCACCATGTTGGCAAGAGTGAAGGGTTTAAAGGATTCACATTACTTTCAAAGCTGGATGTGTTATTACATAAATATAATCAGGAAAGGGGCTGCTAGGATTGATTGGGGTGAGAAGATTAGTGATGTACTCTATGCGCAATTGAAAGAAGTCAAAGTGACATTGAAATTTTATATGACCTCTTACCTGGTTTATGCAGCCGCTTCTATGAGGCAATATCCAGGTTTATCTACCAAAGGTGACAGGAGATTAGTACTTGTTTGGGAATACTATGATCAACTCATGATCAAGAATCAAGGTATCCATTTTAGAAGAGTCAATGATGCCTTCTTTGTTGTGTAGAAGTGAATGTTTGATAAAAGCCTGTAGAAGAAAAGATTATCAGAGGCTGCATATAACATGGTGTCTCATTTTGGATGCATTTTTCTTTAGTTTCCAACATTTACTTACATCCGAATCAGAAGTTTCTCAGGTGAACCCTTCATTTTACCAAGGTATCCTTCTGATAAGATTATTCTCATGGAGTTGTGTTGGAAACTAATCTATGTGCATGAAAAGCAATCGCAAGTACATAAGAGCAGGTTGAAGTTCCCAAAATCTATTGGCAGGTACTCAATTTTTAGTAACCCCAAGGCCAAGAACATGGAGGAAGAGATGTAATGGAACACTATGAGAAGATTCAAAGCATGAACTAATTTTGATTTTCATGGCATGAAGAATAAGCTCAAAAGAAACTACACCCATGTTTTTAGGTTCAAGGATGTGTGGGCTAATTGCTAAGATGAGGAAGACATAAGAAGAATGGATTTCAGTCGTCTTACCCTGGAGCAGACTGACAATTTAGATTTGGTAAAGATCCCAATGACCATGGAAGACACTGATGACATAATAGACCCAGTCTATTATGAAAAGAAGATTGCTGACTCTCCACTTCCACTGGTGCAATGGTCGAAAAAGGAGAGTAAGTCTATCACTCAAAGAATCTCTCCCATTTTGGAAAACACAAATACATGGTTGTTAAAAAAGAATCTTAGAATGAAACAACTTCCTCCCAGTTTTGGAGATGATGATAATAGTGATGGCCCAGTTGGTAAGACAGCTACGGCTGAAACAAGAACCAAGGGCAATGCAGATCCACAAGCACTATCCTCGACCCTTGAAACACAATCTAAGGGGAAAGGACCCAAAATCAAGTTCACAATTAAAGGGTCCAAAAAAGGTGAATCGTCTTCAACAACATAGGAGACAACCACAAAGGAACTAGAACAACAAACTGCCAGAGATACTAAAAAAGAGGAGACATAAGAAGGTGAAATTCCTCAACAAGAGGAAGCACAGGTTGAAGAAACATCACATCTTGTGAAGTTAATGTCTCAGCCAATTCACAGGTGCCAACTCATTCAGAGGTGATTATCCATTCCATCAATTCTAATTCTGATCAAGAGGAAGAGGAATTCAATGATGAGGACCTGGGCATGGATATGACGCAGTCAGAGACTGCTCAACAATTTTTCGCATTATCCAACTTTTCTAGTCTGGATGATATTCCTTCAACCACCATTGAATTTTCAATGTTGGATTTTCCTGAAGCTATGGAGCAAGCATTTGAAGAACATTAGATGATGACTTTACCTTCTACGATGGTCATAACAGAAATTCCATCTCTTGTAAGCACTGAAGTTATTTCTACTACGGCGGCCATAACAAAAATTCTACCTCTGGTTAGTACTCAAATTGTTTCCACTGCACCTTCCACTCTCTCCTCTATGGCCATAACTAAAGAAGGGTTAGCATCAACAGCTGTTACTACATCAATAGACATATCACTGGATACTTCAACATTGATATCAATAACAACATCTACAACTGCTACAAGTTCAAGCCAGTTTGCTCCTGAAATACCAAGTGAGACTCACCAAGAAGCTACTACTCCACTCACCAATCCAAAATTACCACCTTGGATGGAGGTAGTAGCACCTAAGAGGAAGAAATGGGTAATTTTGCCTGATGAGTTTGATTTTGAGCAGTTGGTTCCTCCAAAGCCCAAAGGAATAAAGAAGCCGAAGACTGTCTCTTGGGTGTTAGTAGACCCGACTTGTTAAAGGAAGTATGCTGAGGTCATGATACCATCATTGGATAATAATAAAGATGATATAAAACCTAAGGATTACATCATGCAAACCGTAGAGCTTGGGGAGGAGATGCATGAGAGTGTTAAGCTAGATTCTCAGACAGCTTTTAACTCTTTGTTACAGAGACTTGACCAAGAGAGGGATGAGAAGAATGAATTAAAATATAAATGTGAACAATTGACTAATGTTCTTCAGAAAGTTACACAATCCTCCCAAGAAGTTGAGCCCATAGGATCCTCAATGGACACTGAAGCTCTTAAGAAAATTGAACAGGTAGGAGTCAAGGGTCGAGTGGTGGACGAGTGGGTTGCACGGCTGAAGTCAGAAGGGTCTCATCTCCTAAGTTCAACAGTTGGGTTATTGACCGATTTTGAAGTGATCCAAAGTCAGATGCAAAGTGTCAAAACTTCATTATCTCAGGAGATTGAAGATATTGAGAAGAGTACAATCCTTTGGAGCAAAATGGAGGACTTCAAAATAGATGTCGTCATTGAAAATAAAGTGGTTCCTTCAAGGGAAAAATATATCCAAATCTTGTCGCTATTGTCTCACAAGAAAGAGACAATAAGGTTGATGACAACAGAGCTGGATCAAGAGAGGAAGGAAGGTGATGATGAGATTGATCTCATTTCTGCCAGAATTGCCGACCTTCCTTGTTATCTGTATGATGACAATCAGAATCTCATTACTAGTGATGCCATCACGCAAGAATTTCTTTCCTTAATGGATCATTGCATGTGATAGGATTTCTCACTTGGTGCATTCGATAAGTTACTGGAGATCCAAGTCAGTTTTGAGGTCCTTGCATCTATGCTGAAGGACGGGAAAAAAAAATATGTAGAGGCTGAGGATACGATTTCCTGTGTTCGTGTAATCACAGATTCTACCCCAATGCCAAACCAAGAAGAGATGGATGCCATCCTGACTAAGTTCGAAGAATTTCACAAATCAAACGAGGAGGAGAAAGATGAATAAAGTGTCCCTTTTTGACATTTTCTTTTCATGTAGTTGCATTGTTAGATGTTGCAAGTTTTCCCGCAGTTGTATATTTTGTTTCTATTGTAGTTGTAGTCAAGTGGGACTGTACAGTTGAATTAGTCAACTGTGCCCACTTTTCTCCACTCTTCTTATATATAAGGAGGACCCTCATTTGTATATTTTTATCTTTTATTATGCTAAGCAAAAGTCTGCTGAATTTTGTCTCAACTAAGACTTTGAGCTTTTGTTGTGAAGATTTGATCAAGCAAATAAAGAAAGCAATTTTATTTGATCCCAAAATTTGTGTTGTGTCAAAAATTGTTTATATGAGTTGATTTTCTTACGTTCATGACTTATATATGTTCTTGAATTTCTTGATATAGGAGGTATTGTTAAGTGGGTAAAAGAGCTCTTGAATTGTGAAAGTAGACTTTGTGCTCCTTGAATATTTGAGAAATTTTCTATTGTTAAGTAATTAGTAGTAGGCTTTGTATTGCTACTATTGCTTGTAGTTTTAAGGATTAAGGATTTATACTTGAAGAATTTGCGCCGCAAGATTGAATTCCTTACCATTGTGATAATTAGTTAAGTTAGTGTTATATTCAAGAAAGACTTTGTGCTTCTTGCTTATAAAATCTTGGTATAGTTTGTTGGATTAATTCGTTCATTTCCTTAAGTATCAAAGTGATAGGGAAATTGTAACAAAGTGGAGGGAGAATACATTAACTCTGAAAAAAAAGAGTTATATGCCCAACACGAACCCACATATTTTAATTCTTACTAATTAGAGAAGAAATTTCAAAGGGAACCTCCCCTTGATGAGAGGAGAGATTAATTTCTCAACATAGCTATGTGTGAATCATATATTTTGTCATTGGTACGTTAGTGACAAAATATTCGCCCAACAGTTTGCAATATGTTTGTTTTACACAAAGGGATCGCATTATCGCCTTGGACTTCATTGCCATGGTGAGCCGCATCCGTTTTGCCATATCAAATAAAGGTTCTCACCTACTATTTGCATTTGTGAAAGAAATATTTCATCACATTAATCATTCTTTACTTCTCACTTGCATTTCTTTTGGCTAACATTTCTTCTATCCCACCAATCATTTTATCTATTCATCAAATCAATCATTCTCATGCTATCTATTCTATTTGATCAATCAAGAATTTCTTCATTTGATATCAATCAACCCTCTTTCTACACTCCATTAACATTCTTCCCTTCTTATTAACATTTTTCTCTTTCATCATATTTTCTCCTTCTAACATTTCTTCTCTTCTTTCAAGAGATCATTCATTTCTTTCATCCATAAACAATCTCTCAAAGGGGCATCCTACCTCCATCCCTTAGTTTGCTGGGGCATGACTTTATTTTTCAATTTTCTTTGAAACAACGCTCATAATCGCATTGTCTCAAAGAGGGGCAAAATGTAGACACTCAAAATTGGTCATCACTCTTGTGTCGCTAACCTAATTTTTAACATGTTTTCTATGTCGCATTTGATTTTCATTATATGTTGACATTATGTCATTCTTCTAATTCAAATTTTCTATTTTCCTAATCATTTGAATCATTTCATTATTAATCATTCATTTCCTAACATTAATTGAATAATCTTTATTATTTGATTAAGTTCAATCTTACTTTAATTAAATAATCTTTATTATTTAATTAAACTCAATTTCATTTTCCTCATAATTGAATAATTTCTTTAAATTATTTAATTAGCTAATTATTTCATCATAATTAAATAAATTTTTATTTATTTAATAAAATCTTCATTATCTTCTTCCAAAAAACAAGAATGGAAACAAATCTTTATTTGTTTTTATTTAATTAACTTAATTTCTAATTATCCTCATCCAAACTCAAAAAATGGCAATAAATCAAGAAAATAATTTTAAAAATTAAAATAAATCATTATCCAATTTAAATAAATTATTTTCTCATATTCTCTCAATTTTCAAAAATGGAAAGTATGTTGTCATCTGATTTATATGATTTTCAAAAATCATTATCATATCTTCCTAAAAATTGAAAATGGAAGTAACCAGTATGTGGGATGCAAAATTCATCTTCTATTAACAAAGTAATCAATTAGAAACAATGGAAATCACGAATCCCTATCCTAATCAGAATTTAACAAACAATACAGTGAAATAACACAACCAAGCAAAATAGGAATTATAAATGAAATCAATAAAAGCTCCCTATTCCGTGACTGAGTAGAACTTCCATTGCTCTTCTGCTCTTCGTGGTATGATGGCTCTCAGATATTGCGCTGGTAACCAACAAGTGACACAAAGATTCAAAGTTCGTGATTGTTGAAAATGGAGATTGGATGCTCAATTTATAGAAAATTGGATGAGATTGATTGAAAGGTGGAACAAATTGATCAAGAGGTGTGAACTTAGGTGAGGTCAAATGAAAATTGATAGTTGAACTAATGATTTAGAGGAGTGGAACTAAATAGATTGAATAGATTAATTGAGTTAACTGATTGAGAAAAAGCTGAGTGAGGGAAGAAAAAGAATGATTGGAGGAAATAAAGAGGATGACACAGAGAGCTTAATTTACAAAAAGCTAACTGAAAGATGGAAATAGAAGTTGAAGAGATAAATGATTTAATTAATTAATTTAGCATGTGCTTGCATTTAGATTTAGATTATTAATTTAATCTTTGCATGAGATATTATTCAAATAATTGAATTTATTATTATTATTATTTTTTGATCGGTAAGAGGCCGTAGCCAAAAAATTTATTAATCAAAATTAATTTTTTACATCACTCCACTCATACGGGCACTGATAAGAAAGAGTGGAGGCGAGAAAACCTCCGGCCTTTCTCGGGACCGTAGTCCAGATAGTTTCTACATCTAATTACAATAAGCATAGATTCCGAATAATACAATAACACCCTGGGCTAGGGTGAGCAAGTGGGAAGATATTTTCTTTCCCTTACAGGCCCATATTACTATTTTTTAATTGTCACTGTTCTCCTTGTGCTTTGTTTAAGAGTTTGAGCCTTGATTGCATGTAGTCTTTTGTCATTTTAGTAGCTTTCATCCTATCATTTGTTCAAGATGGCCCTACCCTCCTGCATGGTTAGTTTTCAAAACACTTGCCCAGATTGTTAGTCACATGTAGTATTCCAACGTGATTTGACATCCTTCTCTGATGTTTCTAAATTCTTAACCTCATATATCTGAAATTATAAAGTCATCAATATGGCATATTCATAAACAGAGTTTCTAGATAATTTCCATTTTGAGAAGTGATCATCCATAGTTATGAATCTCCTATTTACCACCTTTTGCTTATGTATCCGAATGCTATCCCTGAAACTGGATGATATCCAGGATACAAAGGGGGTAAATGGGACTTCTGTCTTGCCTGAGTCCAACTGAGGGTAATAGAGGTAGATGAGTTTTATGGCAGAACCACATATTACCCGTAGTCTGTGGATTGTCAGATAACCATTCAATTATAGAAAGCTCACCAACAAGTATCAAATGAGTATATGGCAGGGCACTTAGGGGTTCCTATAGGCCAACACATGCAGAAAATGAGGGCTTTTATTTTACCGAAATGGTGCAACTGTTTAATCGAAGAAACCTATCGATGTTCCATTGATAAGATGATTTATCAGATAGACTTGGGCGTCGATGAACTTCAAAAGGGGCTTATCGCAAGCGTTATTTTTCATCGATAGAAGGTTATCAAAGAAACCAAAGGAGGTTTCGTCGATGAAGCAAGGCTAACGAAGAAACTGCAGTATCGGTAGGACATGTAATGAATTCATTGAAGGAGATAGATCTTCCGAAAAGTTGAGATCAAAGAAACTTGGGAAGGTTTCATCGATAGGACAGTTCGAGAGAAGAAGGGTGTTGAAGAGATACTAAAGTTATTGGCTGACAGAGACAGTTTCATCGAAAGATAAAAGGTCGATAAAACATAAGAGAGTTTCATCGATATAAAAAGGGTATCGAGGGAAAGGTCGATAAAACATAAGAGAGTTTCATCGATATTAATTCAATTTAATATTTGAATATATTTAGAACTTGACTTTGATTTTCAATTTGGTTTTTGAAATCATGCACATGTAATTGAATTTGGAAGAAATTAGAGAAATATGAAATTAAATGAAATTAGTATTTGCAGATTTGGAAATGAAGAATTAATTAGCTAATTAAATAATTTAAAGAAACTATTTAATTATTTAGAAAGGGAATTTAATTAAATAATACAGATTATTTAAATTAAAGGATTAAATCACAATTAATTAAATAATTAATATTTAGAAGAGGGTTGAATGATTAGATGATTAGAGATAGAAATTGAAAATTAATTAATTTAAATAATAAAGATTATTTAAATTGGGGAATTAACCATAATTAATTAAATAATAAATATTTAATTAATATTTAGAAAATGATTCAAATGATTAAAGAATAGGAAAATAGAATAATTAATAAGATGATGAGGAAATATGAAATTAGAAGAAATAGATTAATTAAATTAATTAAATAATAAAGATTATTTAATCAATTAGAGGAATAATTAGTACATGATCAATGAGACATTTTTAGGTGTCTACATTTGCCCCTCTTTGAGACAAAGTCGGAATGACATTGTTTCAAAGAAAACGAAAATTTTTGCCCCAGTATGCCTTGGTACTGATGTATAGTGTAAATATGCCCCCTCGGAAAAGGTGGTCGGAAAATTCCAAAATTGAGACCATGTTTTCAATATTAGTCAAACGAGCAAGGGCGTTAAATTTCGTGTGATTTCGAGATCGTTTGAGTAGGCTACAAGCTGTTTGAAGCTGGCGGGGGCCACGGGCGTCAAGGTGTCAGAAAGCCCTAATTTTGAGCTATAAATAGAGATTTTTAGGTTTTCATTTGCTCATTTGTACTTTGGTAATTCCTTGGTTTTCTCTACAATTTGTGTGCTTTTTTCTGAGTATTTGATCATCATGGTTGGTTATAGAGCTCGATTGCACCTGTCTGACCGAGTATGTTCATATCAGAGACCTCCTGGGATTGGCGGCATGGTATTTTTCCAAATTTTTCCCGATATATGCCTGTTTTACGTCTGTTTTTCAAACAAATTTCCATGATCAATTTTTTCTATCTGTTACGCAATCGCTTGTCGAATTTCACGCATTAGTGTTAAGTGTACCACAAACGCTTTAAATGCTACACATGCATCCCAAGTGTTACGCATTAGTGTTATCATGCCGCATTCATGTATATCATTACGCATAAGTGTTAATCGTTACGCATGCACCCATTTCATTACGCATTAGCTTTAATCATTACGCAAGAGTCTTATTTGTACCGCTAAGTCATAACTGTCACGCATTCGTTGTATATGTAATTTTTTGTCATGCGTTTGAAAATATTTAAGTTTTTCGAGATCTGATATATGATATTTGGATCATTTTCTCATTGTAGGAGAACATTGAAGTGTTATACTGCTGATAGAGTAGACCTAGTGGAATTGATCTTCGAGCTGACTTACTGGATGAGGAGATTGAGCATATCTGACAGCTTGGTCTATACCATGTTTTACATTTGCTAGAGGTTACGACCAATAGGGCCATGATTACAGCTTTGATAGAGTGGTGGCATTCCGAGACCTGTTCTTTTCATCGTCCGACTGGTGAGGCATCCATTATGTTAGAGGATGTATGGCGTATACTGCATATTCCCATTCATGGTGAGAGAGTTATATATGACCATGATGATGGCATTGCTCGACTATGTGCACTTTTTGAGTGTGAGATTCAGGATTTGCTAATCAATGGCTGTTATGACATCCCTTGGGCCCGATTAGACTATGATGACCTGACTATTGTATTATGCAGTGTTGTCGGTGGTTTACTGATACCTAACAGATGAGGTCATGGGTTTCCAGTTGGATGGGGAAGAGTGCTCCATGATATGATTGTGCATCATCAACTATATGCCTGGGGTCCTTGTCTTCTAGCCATGTTATACTATCAGATGCATGGTATAGTTTATCTGGGATACCGTTCTATCAGTTGCAGTGTTACTTTGCTTCAGACATGGGCATGGGAGCACATTTCTATTTCTAGGCTTGTCATTCATGTAGACTTGCAGCTTGGTGAGCCTCATGCCTTCAGGTATACAACAAGTATCGAACACAGGGGTTCGGGGAACACCTTGTACTGGAGACATCAGTTTGACATATTGCAACATTTTATTTGGAGACCTTACTTAGATTGCCCTGGTTGGCGTGATGATGTAGTGCATTTTTCTTTTTGCCGACAACAAAGATATCTTATTGGGAGGACCTTTGAGACCCAACAGATTATTGAGATGTATCTTCCAGGGTGGGTTCTCAGACAATTCGGTGAGGTACAAGTGACACCTGTGGTTACTGCCTATTTTTCTCGTGTATCGCGAGAGGTATCTAATTGGGGTGTGTGCATACAGCCACGTGTTTCTTCTACTGAGTTCAATTCTCTGTAGCCATTACTCTGGGGTTGGGGTAGAGGTGGAGTGGATCCTGGGATGACAGCGAAGTACGATGTGTGGTTTTCTAGGCATGGGCCAGTGCCTTTGACTGATCCTGTTGTTCTGATTACAACACAACAGATTTGCCATCCAAGGCAATAGTTGAGGATAGATGCAAGGGAGAGACAGAGGAGGAGGAGAGGGTGGAGCTGAGGGAGGAGATGGTGGAGATGAGGGAGGAGGTGGTGGAGATGAGGGAGGAGGTGGGGGAGATGAGGGAGGAGATGGGGGAGATGATGGAGATGAGGATGTAGACATTGGTGGGGACACCGAGTCTATTAGCAGTGAGGACGAGGATGATTCTTCTGATTCATCGATCAATGAGGATGGAGATGATGATGAGGATATGCCAGAGCTGGTGGATGTTTTTGGTGCTGAGGATGGGAGAGGACAGGTTGATGATGAGCTGGAGACTCTTAGAGCATGGGTTCAAAGTTTGGAGGACGAGGTTGCCAGACGAGATATCGAGTGAGATCGTCTCCAGAGGGAGAGAGATGAGGCAGTGCAGAGATGTCAGATTACTATGGATGCCTTCAATCAACATTTTAGAGTAGGTACAAATGCATGCGACCAGACAGATAGGTATTTCACTGCTGCGCAGGAGTCTATTTATTATCGGCAGGCATATGAGAGAGTCGTCCCCGAGGGTTAGAGAGAGCCTAGCTTTAGTGCATACATGGGGAGGAGATCGAGTAGATCTACTTCACGACGGACTAGCAGTGGTGGTGTTATGGGACCACCTCGACATCCTAGGGCAGGATCTAGTGGATAGGATCCACCTATTGACAGAGGCAGTGTTGGTTGATCATGTTATCTAAGCCTTCAAGCTTATTTATTGTATTCACACAGATTATCATTTTTGAGTTATATATATATATGGCATGCGGGTTTTGGTAATGATCTATGATCTATGTATGTTTTATATGATGTTATGAGTTTTATGATGCATATTTATTTTAATTCTATATGATTCTAAATGCAATGGTAGTATATGTATGTAGTAATGATGTAAATGAATGCAAATGAATGCAAATGACTCTATAATGAATGCTATAATGAATGTAAATGAACTCTATAATGATGAATTCAAATGAACTCTATAATGATGAAATGCAAATGAACTCTATAATGACGAAATGCAAATGAACTCTATAATGAATGCATCCTTTTTGTATGACAATGGTTGAACCAATTTTAACTCAGATATAAGTTGAAGAAATGTTAGTCAGATTGATAGAGAGAAAAATTGATGATAAAAAGAATGTTAGAAAGAATGTGATTTAGATAGAAGATGAGAAATCAACAAACTATCAATAAGCAATTGAGATGAGAATAAGAATAAATTTGAATGAATCACGAACCTGTGTCACATATTTTATTGCGTCAATATATATTCATCACTGAGCCTTATTATTGAACAATGAAGCTTTAGCACATCAGGGTATAAGGAACCAAGATGTAAAGATATCTCATCGAAGAAACAAACACGTAGCAGATAAGAGTGAACCCTCCATTTTGGGAATTGCGTTAGGGGTCGAGGTATGTGTGGCGATTTCACCTTGATGTGAAGGCTCTTATCACAGACACCCACTAGAGCAATTTCCCTCGAATTTCATTGGTTCACACCACAAACAACAAACAAAGAAAAAGATAATGCCCATCATAGCTCCTCTATTCACTTGTGGACATCCTTGAGTAGCATAGGAACAATATCTATCGCCAAATGATAAAAAGATAAAGATTGACCCGGACAAAATTCAGCAGCTATACTGACCTTGTGCCTTCGTTCTCAGTTGTTTGATGTGATGGTTGATAATGTCTGATCTCAGAAAGTTGCGGACCCGTTTTAAGACTGACCTGTCTAATTTTGAGTGTATCCTCTTCTGTTTAAGACAAGATAATGATCACGTTGATATGGATATGATACGATTGATAAGACAATTTGATCAGTTGATTGTAGATGTTTGACTGGATAGTCGTATCCTTTGTTAACTTCGTGCGAAGTGTTTGCTAGATATCTGCTAGGGTATTTGTTTCTCACAAGATATTTTATTGCAAGTTTTTTTGATTGATTGATTTTTGATTTTTAGTTCTTTTCCAAGAGCTTTTGCAATGTTTTTGGATTATGTAGATTGATATTTGAATGTTTTTGGTCGATTTTTTCAGGATCATATTTGAATGTTTTTGGTTGATCTTTTCAGGATTGTATTTGAATGTTTTTAGTATTTTCAGTTTTTCAATGTTTTTGGATATTTTTGAAGGACGTTATATGATTTTTAGGATTTTTTCAGGACTTTATATGATTTTTAGGATTTTTTGAGGACCTTATTTGATTTTTAGGATTTTTTCAGGACTTTATCTGATTTTTGAGGATTTTTTCAGTTATGCCCCCAGTGTGCAGACCTATATGAGATTATGATCTGCAGAATGTATATGGAGACAAATGAATTTTGGACATGACCTATGTGAATGCAATATGCAGGATGAATATGCATTTCCTATTCGAACAAGGTTGACTATCTTTGTTTTTGCATTGGTAATACACCAATAGAAATGGAGGTGCAAAACATCTCATAGATAAGCGGTCAATTGATCTCTAAGGCCCTTCAGAACATTCATCTCAACACACTTAGTGACTAGGATTTACAAATGGAGACGCGAAAAAATTCCCCATTGGTTCTTGAAACTTTGATCTTCTTTTGCCCATGTGTGTGCAAATGCGTTAATTCCCACTCTTATGTTCACTAAAGATCCTTAGCGTCCTATATGACTAGCTACATGATTTTTCTAACTTCAAAAGCATCCCGAATAGAGCCTCGCTGTCAGCAAGCCTTGAGAGCTCCGACAAGGTTATAGACTGTAATTTCTCAAATATTGCTCCATTGCCAGTAGGCGTTCATATCCCTGATAGAGTTACTTGCATTTTCCCATAGTCAAGATTTTTATTGCATTTGTATACATGATATTTCAGTTATATATCATTGCTCTATTTGCCTTTAGATGGATATTTGGCATAGCTCTTTTTCTCTTTTTTCTTTTCTTTTCTTGCCTTGACTTGTAAGTAATGAAACCTACTTTTGTGTAATAATTACAGCGGTGCTGAAGTATAATTTTAGATTTTTCACTAGTCATATGATCAACTAGGTGTCTAGAATGAATTAGAGATCTTCTTAATGTGTGAGATATAACAATTGATAGATTGTGGGTTAACAAGTCTCAAATAGTGAAATTGCTACCCAACCATAAGTAAAGCGTTGTCATAGGGTAATGTTGAGAATGAATGACCTTAGAACCTCAAAGACTTCATGTCTGAATATCTAAGAAAGGATATGACCCTTGTTTTCCTTAGATGCAAACAAATGATAAACTTGAATAATTGCCTTGTTTTATTGATGCTTCTATATGAAAATGTGGAAAGTTTAAGAATGTGATGCATCTAAAAAAGAAACTACATGTAATGTTGTGTTTTAAATGATATGATATGCAATGCGGAAAATAAAACCTAAACTAAACAAACCTTAGATATAATATAGCTTAAGGTGCATGTTGTTCATAGGGTCAGAGATTGGATCTCCCTCCATGGTAGCCAAATTATAGGCTCCATTGCCTATGACCCTTGTTATAATGAAAGGACCTAGCTAGTTAGGTTCGAATTTCCCTGGCCTTTCTCGTTCTGCTAGGTTCCTTTTATTCTCTTTAGTACTAGATCTCCCACTTGAAAATTTCGTGGGTGGATCTATTTATTATAACTTCATCTTAGTCTATTTTGATATCCTTGTAGATGGTTAAATGCTATTTGTCTTTTTTCATCAAGAGTTTCGAGTTCTTGTAACCTTGCTACCATGTAGTCTTCGTCTGATATGATGTTCTGTAAGGAGACTCTTAGAGACAATATTTCTATTTCAATGGGGAGTATCGCTTCTGTCCCATAGACCAAGGAATATGGTGTTGCTCCTATAGGTGTGCGTACTCCTATTCTGTAGGCCCAAAGAGAGGGATTTAACTCGAGATGCCAGTCTCGTCCTGTGTCAGTGACTACTTTCTTAAGAATTTTCAATATTGTTTTATTTGTAGCCTCTGCTTGCCCATTACTTTGTGGATAATATGGTGTGGAAAATCTCTGTTGTATGTGGAATTTGTTACACAACTCTTTCACTTCTTGGTTTTTAAATGGACGCCTGTTATCTGTAATAAAGCACATTGGAATTACGTATCTACATATAATGTAGTTGAGCATGAATTTTTCTATCTGCTTTCCAGTGGTGTATGTTAAAAGAATCACCTCAACCCACTTAGTAAAGTATTCAGTGGCTGTCAAGATAAACTTGTGCCCATTAGAAGAAGTATGGTTGATTTTACCCACTAGATCTAATCCCCATTGTGAAAATGGCCACGGTGATGTGATGGGTTGAAGATCTTGTGCTGGTGCATGAATAAGGTCTCCATGCATTTGGCATTGTTTACACTTCTGTACATACTTGTAAGCATCTTTTTCCATTGTTGGCCAGTAATACCCTGTTCTCAGCAATTTCTTTGACAATGGCAGACCACTTTGGTGAGCTCCACAGATTCCATCATGGACTTCTTTTAAAGCAAGGTGTGCTTCATTCTCATCCAGACATCAGAGAAGAGTTCCATCGAAACCCTTTCTATACAAAGTATAAGCTATAATGGTGTATCTAGATGCCTGACGAATAAAGGTCTTCTTTTGATTTCTGGACAGATCTGGTGACATGTATTGGGTGTGTAAATATGAATATATTTCATTGTACCAAGGTGATTCTGGACCCATAATTGCACATACATAGTCTGATAAGGGAGTCTCATATGCAGGTAGCATTAACTGTTCTATGATAAACTCAAATTGAGTTTTGTTAGTAGGCATATTCAGAAGAGATCCTATGGTTGCCATTGCATCTGTTGCCTTGTAAATTGTATTCTTGGGATTTGCTCAAAGGTAATTTTGTTGAAGTGCTCCTTGTAATCTTCGACCAACTCCTTATAAGGCATGAGTTTGTTATCCTTCATGTTGTAATTATCATTGACCTAGTTTACAATCAACTGTGAATCACCATAGACCTGTAATTCTTGTATTTTCCATTTTACAGCTGTACGAAGACCTATGAGGAGAGCTTCATTTTCAACCATATTGTTGGTGCATGGGAAATTGATCCTAAATGACTTAGGTATAACATCCCCTTGAGGATTAATGAAAAGAATACCTGCTCCAGATCTATGATTTGTATATGACCCATCAAAGTATAATTTCCACATTATTGAGGCAATTAATGTAAACACGGATTCGTCTGGAAAGTCTATCAGCAATGGATGAATGTCATGTATAGGAGCCTCTGCTAATTGATCTGCTATGATTTTTCCTTTGATGAATTTTTTGTGTATGTATTCTATATCAAACTCGCTCAAGATCATAACCCACTTAGCCAATCGCCCGGTCAATGTTGCTCTGCTTAATAGATACTTGAGTGGGTCAAAGCGTGCAATGAGTTGTACCTTATGACTCAACATGTAATGTCTGAGCTTTTGTGATGCAAATATTATTGCTAAGCATGCTCGCTCTATGGGGGTATAATTAAGTTCATAGCCGATCAGAGTCCTACTTATATAGTAAATAGCTCTTTCTTTTCCATTTTTGTCATGCTATGCCAATAGAGCTCCTAGAGCTGAGTTCATTGTTGATATGTATAACAATAGAGGTTGCCCTGGAGTAGGAGATATTAACACTGGTGTGTTCAAAAGACAATCTTTCAGAGCTTGGAAAGCTTCCTGGCATTGTTCTGTCCATTTAAAAGCAACTCCTTTCTTGAGTAAATGCTGGAATGGATGACACTTATCTACCAACTGTGCTATGAATCTCCTTATGGATTGCAATCTTCCTTGTAACCCTTTGAGCTGTTTAAGTGTTGACGAAGGTTGCATATCAATGATTGCCTTGACCTTGGTAGGGTCTATTTCAATTCCTCTGTTTGATACTATAAACCCTAACAGTTTACCTGCTGTTACGCCAAACACACATTTCTTCGGGTTTAATCTAACATTATACTGTTCCAACCGATCAAATATCTGTGTAAGAACTTCAAGGTGACTTTCTCTAGTTTGTGATTTAGCCAATATGTCATCCACGAAATCTTCCATTATGTTATGGATCATGTCATGAAGCAATGTTGTCATGGCTCTTTGGTATGTTGCTCCGACATTTTTAAGACCAAATGGCATCACATTCCAACAATACGTTCCCTATGGGCATGTAAAGGCCGTTTTATGTTGATCTTCTGGTGCAATTTTAATCTGGTTGTATCTTGAAAAACCATCCATTAAGGATAGCATCTCATTTCCAGCTATTAGCTCAACTATCATGTCGATATTGGATAGCGGGAAGTCATCCTTAGGACAAGCTTTATTTAGATCTCGAAAATCAGTAAGATTCTTATGCCTTCCGTGGGCTTAGTCACAGGTATTTGGTTGGATATCCATTCTGCGTAGTCAATAGGTCTAATAAAACCTACATCCAACAACTTTTGTAGTTCTATTTTAACCAGTAATGCGATACTTGGATGCATTTTTCTCAATTTTTGCTTGTAAGGTTTAACTCCTGGTATCAATGGTAAGTGATGCAACACTAATTCAGAGTTTAAGCACGACATGTCTGAATAGGACCAAGCAAAGTTGATAGATCATTGCTTGAAAAAATGAATGAATCTATCTTTTTCTTCTTTTCTTATTGATTTTTCCAAATGGATGTTATGTACAACCTCCCCTTCTGCTATGTTTACTTCTTTTGTTTCCTCTATAAGTAATACTAAACTTTCTCTTTCCATAGGAAGATTACCCAAGTCACTTTTGTCATATGGGTAGTTTGATCCTTATCTTCTGTTGGAGAAGTACTTTCTTCTCCAAAGTATGCATTCTATTTAGGTCTATAGCAAACCCTGCTTTATGATCACCTTGTGGAAATCCCTCTCTGACTCCTAGAAGTTCTAAAATTGCTTCATCGTTTTCAAACCAATCCAGCGTTGGTTTTCCTTCTTTCCCCCAATCAGTCAAGTGTGAATGTACTAGGGGTAAATCATTGCTCCCTTCTTTAGTAGACTTGGATAACATGAAGACTTGATTGTTTGACTGGCTTTGTGTATCTTCATCCTGTATAAGCCTTATTTGACTCCTTATTATTACACTTTCTGGTGGACTAGAATCATGGAGTGATAAGAATTCATAATCATGAGAGTCTGTCTCACTTTCAATATATGTTTCATCATATGAGTTATCATCACCTATTTCTTCTTGTTCATGTCCCTGATTTTGTTGTAGATTGACTGGTCTTCTTTGCACATTAGTGACCCTTCTTAAGCCTGGTATAAGCCTTTGCAATCTTTCTTCATCTGTTTCATTAGGTTGAGCCCGAGTTTCTTCTCATGGTAGAAGTAGTGACAATAACCATGGGTGGGATTCAGGTGGTGGGGATAATCCTGCATCTATTGCCACATTAGCCTGTACTATTGTGTCAATAACTGCATCATTTTGTAACTCAGTGGTAGGTTCTTGCAAGAGTTGTCTCATGTCTTCCCCATCTGATTCTGCACTTGGTGATGTAGGTACCTGATTACTCATTTGAGATGAAGATGGAAGCACCTATGTGGACAAATTCTTGTGTGATATGTAATCTATTGTTTTGCTTGGTCGATTTAGTATATAAAGAGCACACTGTCTTGCTTTGGTAATATGTTGTACATGCTTGTATCCCAATCCTTGATTCCCTGGATTATCATTAGGAACAACAGGTTCTAGTCTTCCTTGTTTCTCTAACCCCAGGCTTGTGGTACCAACATATCCATGTCTTTGGAGTATTTTGAATCCATTGCCATACTGATCTGTGTGCATTCTGGGTATTGTCATATGATCTTCTTATCTATATATCCAATGGTTAACATCTTCATTCAAGGATTCTTCTTGTAAGTCACCCCATCTAATGAAAGAGCATGAATCTGTGTATTTGACAATTTCTTTTCCTTTGTCTCACTTTTGCATTGCAGTGTGAGGTTTCCCAAAGGACTTAGGAGAAAGAGACAACTGTTTCCCACTTAAAGTATTTGCAATATAGTATTCTCCACAACCCATATCCTTTATTTGTAAGGAGGATGTTGTAGGCATATCTTTTTTTGTTTCTGTGATCTTTAATGCTTCCAGCTGTGTAGTGAGAGGTGTAGTCTAATTGATAGGTATCTGATTATCCACACCATCTTTTAGATAATTGCAATGTTGGAACGGATTTGGATCACCCTTTATGGTGATTTCAATACCATTGTATGGGAATTTGGCACACTGATGAAATGTGGATGCTACTGCTTGCATGGTGTGGATCCATGGGTGGCCCAATAACATGTTATATCCCAGTTCTCTGTCCAAGACTTGAAAAGTGACCTCTGTTGTTATTGGTCCTACTTGTACAAGTAATGTTACAATGCCTTTAGATGGACGTTCTTCATCATCGTAAGCCTTGATATTTATCCTTTTGGAAGAATCAATGTGAAGTTCAGAATATCCCAGTGCTTTGACTAGCTTTAAAGTACAAATGTTGAGACTGGCTCCCCCATCTATGAGTACTCTTTTGATTCTTTTCTTATGAATGTAAGCTTCCAGATGTAGTGGGTCATAATGAAGCAATTTATCACTAGGAATATCTTGTTCTGTGAATGCAATATGTGTGCCTTGTGTCAGATTTCCTACCATAGACTGGAAGGCATTTTCATCTTTATCTCTATCCACTACTGAATCTTGAAGTGCTTTGTCCAGTATAGCTCTATGATTGGGTGAAATACGCAATAGTTCGAATAATGATATATGTGCCAGAGTTTTCTTAAGTTTCTCAACTACATTGTATGTCCCTACTGCTGGTGGTTGATTTTGTGGTATCCCTTGTAAAGTTACCTTTGACCTGCGAGTAACCACTGCATAGTCTTTGTCTCTGGGAGTAATTGTGATTGTAGCAATTGTATCATTTGTATCATAGGCTATTTTATCAAGATTTATGTTAAATCCCTCTTCATAGTCTTGATGTGTATGTTTGACATCCATAATATGTCCAAAGAGTTCATCTTCAAACCAAACTGAGTGAGATGGTTGATCATGTCCCTAGTCTCTGTGACAAAGATTTGTATTATCATCATACTTTGGTGCTTGATATCATGCAAATTTGGTTATCATCTCTATGAGTATCTTGATATTGGTCCTCTTGATTGGGTGTTTCTTGTGAATCATGGTTTGTTGTATCTCCTGAGCTAATGACATGAATAGTGTAGTTGTATGAGACCTTTGTGTAGTTAGCTGTATTATCTTGGGCACCTGATGTGGTATCTTTTCCCTTGTCATGCTTAACAAAAGGATCCTTAAAAATTGTATGATTTGTGTTTGCTGAGGTCTTATCGGTATCAATTGTGATGTCCCCTTAGTCTATCATATCTTGGACCAAGTTTTTCAATTTGCAACAACTTGCCATTTTGTGACCTTTAGTCCTATGATTATCGCAGAAATCATTATCATTCCACCATGTGGGTTTTAAATAACCTAGCTCATACACTCTTACTTCAGGTAAAGTGATCATGTTTGTCTGTATTAACTTTTTGAGTGCTGACTCAATTGGTTCTCCTAAAGGTGTGTAATTTCTTCTTGGAACGTTTACCTTGGGGTATCTTGTTTTCATGTTTTGCGTAGCATTTACATTTGCTGATGTTGTGTTATTCCCTGTATGTAGATTTGTTGACTGACTCGTTCCCAAAGATAAAATAGGTTGAGTTCTGTTTATCGTTCTGGTGTCTACAATACATCATTGGTCACATTTTTGTTTTTCGACGAAAACTTAGATTTGTCATTGTTGTTGGTGTTGCCATACTTAATAAGACCTTGTTCTACTAATCCCTTCTCACATTTGAGAGCCTTTTCTGTGATTTGTTTGAATGTGTTTAGACATTGCATTTGTATTGGACATTTAATCTTAGGAATCAAATTTTCTGTAAACATATCCACTTACTCTGTTTCTGGGATAATTGTCTTGCACCTCCTATAGAGAGCCCTCCATTTTTGTATGAAGGATGCAAATGTTTCATTCTCATATTGTTTAGTGGCACATAAGTCCATCAAAGTAACCGGGGTGTCTATGTTGTATGAGAAGTTTGTTATAAATTGTTCAGCTAATTCTCCCCATGATGTGATGGTTGGTGGTAAATGTGAAAACCACTCTAAAGCCGGACCTCCCAGACTTTTAGGAAATAGTCGTATTAGATAAGTATCTTCTGAGGCAACTTCTATACATGTCGTAGAAAATTCTCTGATATGATCTCTAGGATCACCCTTCCCTTGATATCTATCAAATTTGGGTGTTTCAAAATGTTGTGGGAAAGGTGGCATGTATAATGTGTGATCAAATGGATAAGGACATAGGTCCTGTATTGTGTAGCTCTTTTTATCGTTATTAGTTTGCATTGTCATCATTTTATGTTGCAAATTCTGTATTTGTTGTGTCAGAATATCTGTTTGTGTCAAAGGTATACCTTGTGTTTGTGTATGTCCCAAAAAAGGATTTGTGGTTGCATAACTAGGAGGTTGTTGGAAGGTACCAAGATTATAACCTTGTGTGTTGTGCGTTCCACTAGGTACTGTGAAATAGCTGACATGTGAACCCATGTTTGGTTGAGTTGTATTTGTTGTATTGACAATACCTAGATTTGCATTTTGTTGACTATATGTGGATCCCATAGAATAGGAAATTGGAGGTTGGGTTGCACTTGTTGCTTGTGTTTGAATAGGTGTGGAGACACTTGATATTATCGGTATGCTATGTGATAGTATACTAGCATTAATCGCTGGGGATGACACACTTGTTTGAAAGTTCGCATTTGTGTTGACATTTGTTTGGATAGGTACATTTTGAGGAAAAATGGAGGTTGTTGCTTGTATTTGTGTCAAAGGTGGTGTTTGGCTGTTATCTTGACCTAAAGTTTTTCCTGGTGGTAAAATCTTTGTGACATAAAAAATCCTCAGGTAGTTTTGCCCCATTTTGTATTAACAGCGAAAGATACTTGTCCCTATCGCTATGTATAAGTGCATCTAGGATCATGAGGACATGTGGGTCTTGCTGTGCGGACTCAATTTCTTCCTTTGTCAAATGTTGTTGTAATTCGTTTATGGTGGGCATTGTCTATGTACCTGAGTGTTGACTTGTTGACATGTCCATGTTCCAAGTAGGGTTTATAGACTATGTGTTGTTCGGGTCCATTATTCCTTTCGCTTTCTGCGACCTTGTGATGGTCATCTAAAATTGCCTATATGAAGGTGGTTCTATGCAAGATGATGGCCTAACACTAGACTGTAGACATAAATATGAGGTATGAAAGACTATACTAGACTCTATTGAGGATTTTGATGTGAGACCTTTTTAGCATTTCTATATTTCTCTAATGCAAGTATTTCCATTTGTTGACGAAGTTGTTCAGCCTCAATCTCTCTACCAATTATACAGGAAATCCTAGACTCAATGTTTATCTCGTGTATGACTCCTATATATTGAGGTGTGCTCTTCTTAAATCCCAAGCTAAGTTAGCTAGACCATCAATGATTTCTCGTTGACCGCCGTTTAGAACTAGATTAGGTTGCTCGAAGGGGAGCAAACCATCACCTGGGAGACCCATGAATGCACATGCTATGAACCTATAACTGACAATGGGCTTAGACATATATGAGGTCTAGATGAAGATGTATATGATAATGTAACTAATATGGATGATAATGCAAAAAAGACTTAGGACGATAATGAGGACGTAAGTGGGACTATGTAAAAGACTGCCTAGGGTCACAAGTATGTAAGGACTTTTGAGAATCGGTTTCAAAATGGACTTTGTTTTCTATAACTTCGTGTGTAGGAAAATGTTTTGTAGTTTTCCAAATTTGAGAACAATTGCTGGTAGGTATGTATAGCTGACTGACTCAATTTTCATACAATCTCGGAAAATTCGGAGATACGTGGGATAGGGCCTTAAATAGCCCAAGGGACTAACTCAATACTGGTCTAGCATAATGATACATAAAAAAGCATGAATACAATCTTAGGCTGGATAGTGGACACCATTCAGTGAGGCCCTTATGAAATACCAAGACAAAATGAACAGATAGAGAGTCTGGCAGCATTGGCTCCACTCCACAACACACACTTCTCAGGCATGCCAGTCTCTCTTACCTTGAAGATCTGAGGATCTTTTAGCTGAGGGATTCCTGTATCATAGTGTAAGGTACATGAAGGGTATCTATGGGGTATGATCCGCACTCCTGGAACCACTGAATGTAGGATTTTTGGCAACTAAATTGGTTCTTAGTATTAGGTTTTGAGGGGTCCCGATCCAACAATGGATTCTTAGAGCAAGCCACTTAAGGCTTTAGTTGAGCTTATTGGTGCAGGGAAGGCCCCCACATACGTCAAATTCACTCAACACTCTAGCCGCCTAACCAGTATATTTATATAGCGGTTCGAAAAACCCGATCGAGAGTACGCTAGGAGAGATGATATCCCCAACGCATCCCAATTAGAAGTACCTCTGTGGGGTGATGAAATCCCCAGTCAAAGATACCCCTCACTATGTAGAACAAAAGAAAATTTGGATGTCATTGTCACCTTCCTTCTTTCTCCCAAGAGCCCGATGGCGGGTAGAAAGTCAGTTAGTGCAATAGTAGGTCCACCCCAGAAATAATAAAAAGTTCTTTTCCCTTAAGAAAATGAAAAAAAGATTTAATCTAATGCAGCCTGATTCACGTTCATTTTATAGCCCAAATTTAGGTGTTAGATACGCATGTGCATGTCAATTTTAAACACCAAATCCAAGTATGAAGGCATACATGTCCATTTTAACCATTTGCTGATTTTTTAGCACTAAAAACCAAGTGTAAGATGCATGCATGTCAATTTTAGCCCATGTTCATTTTAAGCACCAACAATGAAGTGTGAGATTATCCATGCATGCCAATTTTAACTATTGTTGATTTTAAGCACTAAAAATTGAAGTGTGAGATTATCCATGCATGTCAATTTTAAATGTTGTTGATTTTAAGCACTAAAAATTGAAGTGTGAAGTGTGCATGCAAAACTACTAATCTAATCCTCTCTGCGAATCCACTGTTAGTTAGATGAGAGGGGGGGGTGAATCACATAAACTCACAATACAAAATATTCATCAAATTCAACCTCGGTAGAACTTACTTGATATGCAACTATGACTGTAAATCATTCAAATTCATAAAGTGATAAACTTGAAACAACAAAACACATTTAACACCATATTTAATGTGGAAACCCAAATAGGGAAAAACCACTATGGGATTTCGGACCCACAAAGAAAATATACTCTTCTAGAGTATGCTCGGTTAAAAGCCAATCCTGTTAAAGATTACATAACACATTGTTATATGTGACCCGGTCAAGGGATTTCCCTCAGATCTATCAGAATCTTGCACTTTGTTAGAAATGACCTTGTCAAAGGATTTCAAACACTCATTTAGAATGTTACCTTGCTAGAGGATTTACAAATAAGACTGTTAGGTCCACCCGGTCAAGAGATTTCCTATCACTTACAAAAATAAATAACAGTAATAAAATATATCTGCAACTTCACATCTAAAATGTTAAAGCAGACTCTATGTGCTCAAAATAATCTTGTCAAAAGACTTATCTTCCTCTTTGCTGGGCTTCTCAATCTGTTCTTCAATCAGATCTTCAATATTCTGTACTCGGTAATCACCTCTACAGTATCACTACTCTTCTATTTGCCCACATACTTTGTTCATCAACTTTTCTTTATTTATAAGCAATTCCTAACTGCTTAATCTCCTTAATCACATTTCCCATGATTAATCTTAGCCATCAGATCTTCAAACTTGACTAGGTTCATTGAGTCCTTCGAACTGAAAAATGTTTTATCTTGCCTTGAAACTTGTATTCCTTCCTTGGTACTTGTGCTCGGTTATGATCATTCAATCTGTGCTGTAGATCCAACTCTTGAATTTTCATTGCCATTGATCCTTAACAAACTTCTTGCACGACATTCCAATTTTCTATAAATCTCCAGCTCATTGGCATCCTTCATTTAATAATGTATTTATTCATCCAATGCATTCTGGTACTGCTCAATTGATACTCGGTAAATACTGAACTTTACTCAGTAACTTCTTTCTTCTTTAACCGACACTGATAACCTTGGTGTTTACCGACTAGCTCCTTGCTCGGTAAAATAGAATAGTATCAAACCTTTACTCATTCTGTTGCATAAAATCTTTTCTCCTTCTTATTCAATCTTTGAATACACATATATAGGATATCAAAACAATCAAAATATCATAATCTCATCACTGTCTAACTCGGTAATATTTGCCCATTGAATAACTTATTACTCCCCTTCATTTTCACATTCTTTCTGTGTCACTTACCGACATCTTTATACTCATCAAAACACACTCTTTAAGATATGACAACATCATACTGAATCAGAAAATCAATTGCTTGACATCAATGACAAAATAATATCATTAAGACAATAATCAACCTTTATCAATTATATCATCAATCTCCAACAACCTTCTCAATATCATAATACCAACAAACTTAATGTAATGCCAACAATCTCCCCCTTTGGCATTGATGGCAATACCAACTTGATTTATTCCAATTGATTCAGACTGTTGTTATTCTTCTCCTATTATCCTTGAGCTTTAAAATTCTCCTGTAATCTTCTCCCCTTGTCATTAGTCTTCTCCCCCTTTGACAACAATGCCAAAAGTAAAACTGATTCATGACTACGTCCCTTGTGAAGTAATTTCCTTGCTATTAAAACATATACAAATGTATCATCTTAGTCTCGGTCAGAGCATGTTGTCTTCATTCACTGTTTCCTGCACAATTTTAGACAACCTTCTAAAGTGTGTAAATCAGCATCAACTCACAAATAGTATTCAGTAGAGTCATAGAATTGATGCTTTCACCGAACTCTATCAGTGAGTACTAGATAGGGGTAGGACCCCTAACTTACTTCTGAGATACTCAAAAGTGTCCCTTGGCAGTGGCTTTGTGAAGATGTCTGCTATTTGTTCCTTTGTGCTAACATATTCCAGCACAAATTTCTTTTCTTGAACTTCTTCTCTTAGATAATGATACTTTATAGAGATATGCTTTGTCTCAGAGTGCATTACCAGATTCTTTGAAATGTTAATAACACTTATATTATCACAAAATATAGTTATTGGCTTGGTAACTGTCTCATTCATACCTTCCAAAAATTGTTTGATCCATGCTATATTGGTACAATTCAATGCTGCAGCGACATATTCAGCTTCAGCTGTTGACTGTGAAATGCATCCTTGTTTCTTGCTATGCCAACTCACTAGTCTTTCTCCCAAAAAGAAAGCTTCACTGCTTGTGCTTTTCCCGTCATCAATATTTCCTACCCAATCAACATCAGTATAGACTTTTAAGTCAAAATCATTCCTCTTTTTATATAGCAAACCATAATCTTCAATGCCTCTCAAGTATCTAAAAATTCTCTTGATTGCTGTCATATGGGTTTCTTTGGGATCTGCAGAAAATCTTGCAGCTATACCTACTGCATGTGTTATATCAGGCATGTTGTGAACTACATATTGCAACTTTCCAATCATAGATCGGTAAAGTGTCTCATCAACAGATGCAGATTCATCATTCTTTGATAGTTTAAAATTAGTAGTCATAGGAGTACTTACATGTTTAGAATCCTCTATTCCAAATTTCTTCAAGATTTCCTTTATATACTTGGATTGAGTAATGAAAATCCCATTTTTTATTTGTAGTATCTATAAACCTTTTAAATACTTTATTTCACCGATTAATGACATCTCAAATTCTTTGCACATTTCATTTCCAAAGTTCTTACATAAAGAATCATTTCCACAAAAAATAATATCATCAACAAATATGGCTAAAATTAGTATTCCATTATCCTCATCATTCTTCATATACATGTTGTTGTTTTCACTAGTCCTCATAAATCCAATCTTGATTAAGTAAGAGTGCAACCTTTCATACCATGCTCTAGGTGCTTGCTTTAGGCCATATAAAGCTTTGTTCAACTTTACATACCTGATCTTTATTCTCTCTTCAATAAATCCTTCAGGCTGTTCAATATAAACTTCTTCTAGTATACCATTCAAAAATGCAGATTTAACATCCATTTGATATACCTTGAAATTTTTGTAAGCAACATATGCCAACAATGTTCTCACTCCCTCAAGTCTTGCCACAAGTGCAAAAGTCTCACCATAGTCTATTCCTTCTTCTTGAGCATAACCTTTGCAAACTAGACTTGCTTTATTCCAAATGACCTCACCTTTTTCATTTAGCTTATTTCTGAAAATCCACTTTGTACCGATTACATTTTTCTCTTTTGGTCTTGGGACCAGTGTCCATGTTTCATTTTTCTTGATTTGTTCAATCTCTTCTGTCATTGCATTCACCCAATCTTCATTGCTTAATGCCTCTTTTACTATCCTCGATTCAAACTCAGATATCAGACATGTGTTCTGTCTCAGTTTGTTCCTTGTCATCACTGGATCATCCTTATCTCTTATAATTTGACTTGAGGCACGATTTCTTCTGACATATTTTGCTAATATAGGCTCGATAGGCTCTGTATGATCTTCTTCATCACTCGGTAACTGAGTATTTTCTTCATCGACTTTCTCGGTAAAACTTCTCAGTTGTACATATACAAACTCTTCATAATCTTCTAGTTCTTTGGAGTTTCCTTCATCATTCCTTTCTGCAAATTCATCAATTTTCACATTTGCACTTTCCACTATTTTGTTAGATGATTTGATCAGACATTTAAATGCTTTACTCCTAGAGGAATAACCAAGAAATGTTCCTTCCTCGCTTTTCTGATCAAATTTTCCATTTCCATCATCTTTTTGAACATAACATCTACTTCCAAATATTTTAAAATAACTTACATTTGGTTTCTTGTCATACCATATTTCATACGGTGTCTTCATAGTTCCTTTCTTCAGTTGTACTCGGTTCAGTGTGTAAACTGCAGTTCTTATTGCTTCTCTCCGAAATATTTGAGGTACTCTCTTCTCTATCATCAAAGTTCTAGCACAATCTACAATTGATCTGTTTCTTCTTTCAGCTATCCCATTTTGCTATGGTGTTCTCGGTGCAGATACTTGTCTCTTTATACCATGATCATTGCAAAATAAGTTAAATTCATCTGAAATGAACTCTCCTTCTCTATCAGATCTTAGACATTTTAACTGTCTTCCTGTTTCATTTTCAACTCTTGCCTTATACCATTTGAACATTTGAAAGGCTTTTGATTTCTCTTTTAAAAACATAACTGGCATCATCCTTGAGTAATCATCCACAAATAATATGAAGTATTTATCACCATAATAACTTTGAACTTTCATTGGACCACAAAGATCAGTGTGTACAAGATCTAAAATTCCTTTAGAAGTGTAAGACTTACTTGTAAAGCTTGATTTTGTCATCTTACCCATCTGGCATGCTTGGCATATTGCATTCTCAGGTTTTTCCAAGCTCGGTAGACCTCTTACTCGGTGCTTCTTAATTATTTTGATCAGGTTATCAACATACACATGACAAAACCTTTTATGCCATAATCATGTATCTTCTATTTTTGCATACAGACAATTGTTCCGAGTTGAGTCAAGAGGATATATATTACCTCTTTTTTGAGTCCCGGTAGCAGCCAACTTTCCATGTTTGTCATGAATTTTGACAATTTCTTTCTGAAATTCTATTCGGTATCCTGTATTGTTTAGCTGTGCTACACTCAACAAATTGTATTTCAGACCTTCAACCCAATATGCATCATCACTTTTAGTATTTTCAAGAAGTGTGATAGATCCTTTACCTTTTACAAGACATGGTGCATCATTACCAAATCTTACATAACCTCCATCATAATCTTCTAATTTAATAAACTTGTGTTTATCACCTGTCATGTGATATGAGCATCCACTATCTATGATGCATGAATCATTATTATTTATGTGTGATATTAAGGCTTTTTCTTCATACCTTTCTTCATCTGATCCATCTTTGATAGCCACATATACAACTTCCTCTATCTCAGTCCCATCAGATTTTTCATCATTGGATTCCTCATCAGCTACTAGGCATGTCTTTCTATCTCTCCTTCTGAAGTCTTGGTGCCCTCTGTATTGGTTGTCTTTCTATCTGTCATCTCGGTATTCTCTCTTTTCACTAGATTCTTTGTCAGGACAGTTTGAAGCCATATGTCCAATTTTATCACAGTTAAAACATTTCAAAGGTAACTTTCCTTTATACTTACCTTTGCCTCTCGGTAACCTTCTGGCCAATAATGCTTCAAACTCTTCTTTCTTTATGATTTTCTCATATAGTTTGTGTACTTCTTCCATGTTTTTGTGAAATCTCTCACTTGCTCCACTGTGATTTCCTTTAGCATACTTATACATTCTATCATCATAATCATTAGATTCACCAAGATGAAAATAACTGAATGCAGATTCAACTTTGTTAACCGAAGACCCACTGTTATCAAAATTACTCAACTCAAAAGAATGTAGCTTACCGATAGTAGCATCCAAAGAGACTGGCATGTTTGGTACATACCTTAATTCATTAATTGCAGAGACTTGAATGGAATAAGCAGGTAGAAGTGTTCTCAGCAACTTACTTGTTACATTCTTTTCTTCAATAGTTCCTCCTGCTCCTTTGATTTGATTGATAGTTTCCTTTAACCTTGTACTGTATTGGATTATGTTCTCACCTTCATTCATTCTCATGGATTCAAGTTGTCCTCTTAGACTATCTACTTTTTCTCTTTGAACATGTTCATCGCCACCATACACAGATGTAATCTTATTCCACATAGCTTTGGCATCATTACAACCTTCTAGATCATTAAACTCTGAGTCGGTCAATGCTGATGTTATTTCAATTATTGCTTGAATATGTTCTTGCTTTGCCTTTATTTCTTCCATTGTCATCAGGTAGGTGCTAGGTGCAGTGTAATCATTCTCTAGATAATATGTTGCATATTCTCCAATTCCTGATAAGTGCAGCTTCATCCTTCTTTGCCATGTGGTGAAACTTGACTTGTTCAACTTTGGTGCATCCCTTTTATACATCTTCGGATCTTGCTTCAAGTTCCTTTAAACTTTTCTTTCGGAGTTCTAGCTTTGATACCAATTGTTAGTTAGATGAGAAGCGGGGGGGTGAATCAGATAAACTCACAATACAAAATATTCATCAGATCCAACCTCGGTAGAACTTACTTGATATGCAACTATGACTGTAAATAATTCAAACTCATAAATTGATAAACTTGAAACAACAAAACACATTTAACACCAGATTTAACGTGGAAACCCAAATAGGGAAAAACCACAGTGGGATTTCGGACCCACAAAGAAAATATACTCTTCTAGAGTATGCTCGGTTAAAAGCCAATCCTATTAAAGATTACATAACACATTTTTATATGTGACCTGGTAAAGGGATTTCCCTCAGATCTATTAGAATCTTGCACTTTGTTAGAAGTGACCTTGTCAAAGGATTTCAAACACTCATTCAAATTTTTACCTTGCTAGAGGATTTACAAATAAGACTGTTAGGTCCACTCGGTTAAGAGATTTCCTGTCACTTACAAAAATAAATAACAGTAATAAAATATATCTGCAACTTCACATCTGAAATGTTAAAGCAGACTCTATGTGCTCAAAATAATCTTGTCAAAAGACTTATCTTCCTCCTTGCTGGGCTTCTCAATCTATTCTTCAATCAGATCTTCAATCTTCTGTACTCGGTAATCACCTCTGCAGTATCACTACTCTTCTATTTGCCCGCATACTTTGTTCATCAACTTTTCTTTATTTATAAGCAATTCCTAACCGCTTAATCTCCTTAATCACATTTCCCATGATTATTCTTAGCCATCAAATCTTCAAACTTGACTAGGTTCATTGAATCCTTCGAACTGAAAAATGTTTTATCTTGCCTTGAAATTTGTATTCCTTCCTTGGTGCTTTTGCTCGGTTATGACTGTTCAATCTGTGCTATAGATCCAACTCTTGAATTTTCATTGTCGTTGATCCTTAACAAACTTCTTGCACGACATTCCAATCTTCTATAAATCTCCAGCTCATTGGCATCCTTCATTTAATAATGTATTTATTCATCCAATGCATTCTGTTACTGCTTGGTTGATACGCGGTAAATACTGAACTTTACTTGGTAACTTCTTTCTTCTTTAACCGACACTGATAACCTTGGTGTTTATCAAGTAGCTCCTTGCTCGGTAAAATAGAACAGTATCAAACCTTTAGTCATTTTGTTGCATGAAATCTTTTCTCCTTCTTATTCAGTCTTCGAATACACATATATAGGATATCAAAACTATCAAAATATCATAATCTCATCACTGTCTAACTCAGTAATAGTTGTCCATTGAATAACTTATTACTCCCCTTCATTTTCACATTCTTTCTGTGGCACTTACCGACATCTTTATACTCATCAAAACACACTCTTTAAGATATAGCAACATCATACTAAATCAGAAAATCAATTGCTTGATATCAATGACAAAATAATATTATAAGGACAGTAATCAATCTTTATCTATTATATCATCAATCTCCAACAACCTTCTCAATATCATAATACCAACAAACTTAATGTAATGCCAACATCTGCCATAGGCTGCAAACAAAAGATTAGTAGTAAAATTAAACCAACAAAAAATAGAAACTCAAAACTTGACAGAGGCGATTGCGTAATACTACCTGAGCGATTGCATGATACTTAAAGACCAAATGCGTAAATCTGACAGACCGAATACATAAATCTGATAGACCGAATGTGTGACGGTATCTAGTCGATTGCGTAGCACTAACAGGTCGATTGCGTGACAGATTGTAGACAACAAAAAAAAAAAGGTTAGAAAAATACAAGAAAACTAAACCTGATTAGGAACCTGTGAAACCAATTGTGAAGCCCTAGCCAAATCCCTCATCATCCATTCAATATTGATTAGATCATATTTAACTATATACGAAAGAACTAGGCTATTATATCTGTCTAAGACAGTTGTTCTTCCGAATCCTGTATCAATTTTTCTGCCTAGAGAACTTTTTGATATCGTTTGGCTTCTCTCCTTTGTTGTTTCGTCCTTCTTGCACCTAAAATCTTGAACTGAACTTTTCTTGCCATAAATAGTGTTAATCAAATTATAAAATAAAAAGCAATTTGATCCCGGATTAACCAATTTTAAGACAAAATTAAACAGAGCATATAACAGACGAAAGAAAAAATTAAACAACAAAGCTTCCTGCGAATGCGTGATCCCAAAAGGGCGATTGCGTGACCCTGTCTGAATGAATGCGTGATCCTGTCTATGTGATTGCGTGACGATGTAAGCTCGATTGCATGACGAAAAATCTTTTCTCGAAATTCAGGCAACCTGAAAAAAATGAAAAATCCGCACAATCTGCAAAAATAACACAAAACACAGAAAATGTTAAATTGCTGTTAGTTCATGTTGGGTTCACCAAAAATGTGGGATACAAAATTCATATTCTATTAACAAAGTAATCAATTAGAAACAAGGGAAATCGCGAATCCCTATCCTAATCAGAATTTAACAAACAATACAATGAAATAACACAACCAAGCAAAATAGGAATTATAAATGAAATCAATAAAAACTCCCTATTCCGTGACTGCGTAGAACTTCCATTGCTCTTCTCCTCTTCATGGTATGATGGCTCTCAGATATTGCGTTGGTAACCTGCAAGTGACACAAAGATTCAAAGTTCTTGATTGCTGAAAATGGAGATTGGATGCTCAATTTATAGAAAATTGGATGAGATTGATTGAAAGGTGGAACAAATTGATCAAGAGGTGTGAACTCAGGTGAGCTCAAATGAAAATTGATAGTTGAACTGATGATTTAGAGGAGTGGAACTCAATAGATTGAATAGATTAATTGAGTTAACTGATTGAGAAAAAGTTGACTGAGGGAAGAAAAAGAATGATTGGAGGAAATAAAGAGGATGACACAGAGAGTTTAATTTACAAAAAGCTAACTGAAAGATGGAAATAGAAGTTGAAGAGATAAATGATTTAATTAATTAATTCATTTAATTAATTAATTTAGTATGTGCTTGCATTTAGATTTAGATTATTAATTTAATCTTTGCATGAGATATTATTCAAATAATTGAATTTATTAATTCAATTTAGTATTTGAATATATTTAGAACTTGACTTTGATTTTCAATTTGGTTTTTGAAATCATGCACATGTAATTGAATTTGGAAGAAATTAGAGAAATATGAAATTAAATGAAATTAGTATTTGAAGATTTGGAAATGAAGAATTAATTAGCTAATTAAATATTTTAAAGAAACTATTTCATTATTTAGAAAGGGAATTTAATTAAATAATAAAGATTATTTAAATTAAAGGATTAAATCACAATTAATTAAATAATAAATATTTAATTAATATTTAGAAAAGGGTTGAATGATTAGATGATTAGAGATAGAAATTGAAAATTAATTTATTTAAATAATAAAGATTATTTAAATTGGGGAATTAACCATAATTAATTAAATAATAAATATTTAATTAATATTTAGAAAATGATTAAAATGATTAAAGAATAGGAAAATAGAATAATTAATAAGATGATGAGGAAATATGAAATTAGAAGAAATAGATTAATTAAATTAATTAAATAATAGAGATTATTAAATCAATTAGAGGAATAATTAGTACATGATCAATGAGACATTTTTAGGTGTCTACAGAGTCAACTTCTGATTTTCTTGTTTTATCTTCTTGGAAAATATCTCTTTAATATCAATTCAAAATTCAAAAAAGGAGATATGCCTAGTCAGAAGTTGCTTTATGCCATCTTTTTGAATCCATCTTGATTCTCCAACCTTGTCTTCAATCTTCTATAAATTTATCTATCTTTTCCATAATCGGGGGACATTTTGAATAACTATATGTTGTCCAATTAACTTTAAATCTTTGAATCTTCTCGCCCTTGCTTTCAACACATTTGCAATTTGGAATTTGAGAGCCACATACCATTTGATTAGAGAAGAAAGAAGGAGCAGTGAGGCCTTCATTGAATGGAGTAAAATTGGTTTGATTTTCTCTAATTTATTTTATTTCATTTGATGACCTTGTTGTGAATGTGCTTGATTTTGCATGGTTTTGTGTAATTTTCTTGCTACAATAATAAAAACGCATATATATGCAATTATTTAATACCTGCGATAAATTTAACTATAAATAACATTCCCAACCCAAAGACCTTTAATTTAAATACAATAAATAAATTTCATTTAACCTCATTTCCTCTAGACCGATTCAATTCATTTAAATCCATGAAAGCATACTTGCATATCAAAATTATAAAGAATACAAATTTAACCAAATATTGAAACACACACATATACTGGGCATTCACATAGGGTTGGGTCTTTTGGAACCATACTAATGATGGCATCTAGATCAACATGGATAAAATAAATAGGGACTCACAACCAATTCGAGTACAATGGTTAAGGTGAAATGATTATGACCAATGTGACACCTCCACATAGGTACGCTTAAACCTCTAAAGCCGGGTGGAGTTGATACCTACTCAATATACATAAAAATAGTTGAAACATCAAATGATCACCATAATGGGATTCTAACATCGTATTTATTCTCATTATATTTGAATGATACGACATCATCCTCTTTACATATAATCATCAATGGAAGCCTAATAATCATAGTTTGAACAATCCCACAATACTTACACACATTTTATGATACACTTCTACTATAAATATCATTTAAATAATTAACATCATTTGCAATCATTAATATCATTTGAAACCATCTAACTTCTAAAGCATGAATTAGTGTCATAATACTATCTCAATGAGGCTAGGTTTTGGGAGGCATTACAAAGAGAGGGATAGTGACAAATTTCGAAGAAAGCAGATGCTACTCAACTACAAGAATAGAAGTGGAAGAGGATGTTGGAAGTATATGTTGTTGTGGTTGTCATTGATGTCAAACTTGTTGTTTCAGATAGTTATTGGTCAAAAAAGTCTATGGTGCAGAGATATCTTCTTGTGTCAATGTTGGAATCATTCTATTGATTATTTCAGAAGTGTTCGGGTTCAGAATGTGTTGTTGATGTTATTTGATATTGTTATATTCTTTGGTTATGATTTTGGTATTATGGATGTGATAGTTTTTTCGTTCGAAAATATCTTTGTGGTCTTTGAATATTTTGGCATTATTCGTACCCAGTTATGATATTCTATGTTAAACCTATCTTTGGGTCTAGATTTGAATTACGAAAGTGATGCAGAGCCAGGCAACAAGCTAGGTGATAGCCTTCTCTCACCCACAACTACTATGTCCAAACCAAGTTGTTTTGTTTGTTCAAGGTGTCAAATAACACACCTACCAATTTCTCAACTCACACAACAATTTGTGTGACTGGATCCATAAAGGATTAGTATCTTCTGGTACCAGTGGGATGGAAACCTATTGGATTTTGTCTATTGGTGGTCGAACCAACTCAAAACATCCATCATGTCTGAGGGTCAAATGTGCTAGGGGGTACTTGTCTCACAACTGTCCTATTTGTCTAGTAGCCCTATTGGTTGACTAGTAGACCTACTAGTTGAGTTCTCCACACACAACTTAATAAAATTTCAAAGGACAAGGCAAACTAAGAGCAGGTTCAACTACCCTTTATCAAGTTACACAATTCCCCAAAGTCTTAGACTCTAACCCCAATTTTAAAGGTTTGTACCTTTACTATCTTTACAGACCCCATTAAGCCAATTAGGCCTAATTTACAAAGCAAATACCCCTTGTATTAGTCCCTCGACTAAACCAACACTTCTGCAAGGTGGGGTAAGATTTCAAACCACCAAATAGTCAACAAGTCAAATTTCTCATTTACAAAAGAGGGTAAATCACACTTCAACCCTTGCAATCCACTTGGAATTCACATCCTTATTTCCCTTGGATTTAGATCTAGTGGATTCAAGCCCCTCTTTTGAATGTAAAGTTCCTCCAAGTGAAAATCATCCTAGTGACTTCCTTTCTCTCTCCTAGGTGGGAAGTCACTAGGGTCCAATTTTCCACTTTACATTTTGGTGAACCTGACGTCCTACACATTAATTTTGATTCCTTGCAATTTGAATTTCAAATTTTTATTTCCAAGTTTGATCTATTTGCAAATTTTAAAGGTTAATGTCATAAAAACATTAATTTTTCATTTTGAGAAAATTAAGCTTGTGAAGTGCAAAATTTTAATTACTTGTTTTAGATCTGATTTCTATTTCAAAATTGCAATTCAAACCTCTCTCTTTATTCTAAAAATTCAGTGGTTAAATACTAAAACCCTAATTTTTAAGATTCTTCTATTTTCAATCTTTGACTGCAAGTTTGACCGATCTAGACATCTCCAAAACATCTATTTTTTTGGATTCTGCATTAAAATTATAATTTCTATCATCCCTGAAAATTTTGAAAAAAGTTGGTCGGACCGTGTGCATTTTCGCCACAGTCCTCGACTTTTTTCCTAAAATTTTGGGAGACAGAATTGAATGTATTTTTCTGCTTAGATCCATATTATCAACGTACTTTATCAATTTTAACACTCTCTAAGGTCAAACACAAATTCAAAATTCATCAAATTCAAATCTTAAAATTAATTTTCATAAAAAGATCCTAATTTTAGATCCGCTTTTCCGACAAATTCAGATTCTAATTAAGAGACTTTCAATGGCAATTAATAAATTGGATTTGTTTGCTCTTTTGCATATGATTACATTGCTTTTTGCATATATTTACTACAATCATGTGTCAGATAAGAGTTTCTTTCATTTCCTATTACTTCTCTTTATTCATAGCACTTGGTCATATTGTGTTGTTAGGATTTCCAAATTATTTCCTTTTCAATTAGATCTCAAAGCTTTCATGTATCATTTATGTTGAATTATGGTGATGCTGTTAACAAAGTGTATTTCCTATTTTAAACATCTTAAAGCTTTTGTAGATACTAAACCTAGAGATCTTAACCTTTGTACCTCTCCTAGGGTATCTTGTGTGGATGAGATAAGACCTAATGCTTTAACCAATGATTTCTCTAAAAAAGAGCAAACATTGGAAAGTAACATGAATCCATCTTCTTCTCATACACATACCCTTGGGAAAGGGGGACACAATCAAAATATCAACATTCTTACATCTTTAGATCCTCCTTATTCTCCTCAGACCTATCTTCAATGTCAAAGTATATGTAGGGAGGATGATGTCATGCATTTTATTCATGACCTTTCCCCTCGCATAGAAATCACTAAAAATGAGCTTTTAGATGATGAAGATGTTCTTCTCCAATCTTCCAAAAAGGATAAGCTTGATAAAGGAAAGGAGATTGTCATTTCACATGATGCTCCTTCTTCATCTAAAAATCCTTTTCTTCCTCCTTACACATCAGATTTTAAAGAAATTCATGATCCCGTTCCTTCATCTAGTCAATTACAACATTTTTATAGTCATGACTTTCATATAACTACAAAACAAGGTTTTAAAGGACAAGGAATTGGGAAATTTGAGCATGAAATTCCTGTCCCTATAAATCCTCCTACACAAACTACTACAAGAGGCCTAGGAAGTGGTACCCCTCTTTCTATGGACGCATTCCTTAGGCTTCAAAACTTTAAGGATTATCTTCAAAAACAACAAATCAAAAGAGACCATAAGAATGCTTCTTCTTCAAAGCGTCATTTTTGTTCATTTCATCAAACCCATGATCACAATGCTGATGATTGCCCTGATTTTCAAAAATATATTCAAGATGGTATAGATAATGGCAAAATTAGAATTGTGGATAACAAACCTTCTTCTCCTAACAAACCCTCTCTTTTATGTCAAGACGATATTTACCATCTTGACAGATTAGCTGCACGAATCTATTAGAGATTAAACTATGATAGGAACATTTCCTTTCCTCCTCAAAATAAAAACAAAAATCTTAAGCAAGTGAAAGGTATTGAATACTGCATTTTTCAAGATTTATATTCACATTCTCTTGGAAAATGTTATGCATTTAATAAATTTGTTCAACTCCAATATGATCTTGCACAAATTTGTCTCACAACAGATCTAGCTGTATTTCTTGGCAAAAACATAGTGCCTTAGCACTTCTTTTCCCTTCATGTTGCTCTTTACCCTATGGCATAATTAGCCCATTTAACAAGAGCTCTTTATGATTTGTGGTGGTATTGTTTCAATTTTACATACATTGGGGCAGAAACATGAAGTCCATTTTTCTTCTTCTTTCTATACACTTGTACATTATTCAATATTAGATCTCTTTTCTAACATAAGAATCATTCCTATGTGAGCATATAATTGTTCTTGGGTTTCTTTGATGAAGAGAAGCTTCTTTAATGGATAGTTCACCTCTTCTCTTTCTTTCATTCTCTTGGAAAATGTATCTTTTCTATGGTTGCGATTATTCTCAAGCACGATATGCCTCCTTGCATGGAATGATCTCTCAAGAAGTGAATATTGCTTCCTTTAGAGAATTTGTTCCATTAGGAAGGCATATCACTTGAAAATAAACACCATTGGAAAATGTATACCCCTTTTTCCCCTTGTCCTTCTTACTTGGGGGGCAAGGATTTTCACTCCTATCTCTTTCTCTTTATCTCATCACTATTTTTCTTTAGGGGGTGCATTTTTCATACGTGCTTATTATTTCTTACAATGGTATATTTTCATGATTAATCCCCCTTGGGTAATATGTGATGCTTTATCTCTCTTCCTTTCGAAGATTACCACTTCTTGAGATGTGTATTTTACATATACTAATATCTTTTCTTGCATGCAAGTACATTGTGCATTTGATTATGTTAATCTATCTCTAGAAGATTGTGTAAGTTCTTCTCATTGTCCCTACACTTTGGGGGCAATGATCTCTCTCTCTCTCTCTCTCTAGGGACCCACTCTTTTCTATGTTGTGGATGGTGTGAGTTCTATTACTTGATGTCATTCCTTGTGTGGAATTGTTGTTGTTCACTCAAGGGTTATCTCTTATATACAAGAGGGGTAAGTCCTTGACTAAAACCTCTTTCAAACTTGGTAATGTACATCTATGATAAATTCACCCATCCCTCCGAGGGCTAAAAGTGAGTCATTCCTCATCAAGAATCCCTTTCACCTAGGAATAGGAGGTAGGATTGCATTCTTGTTCTCTTCTTTTCTTTGTTCTAGAAGATGTTATATTTGTCTAAGACAACTCCTCTTGGGGGTAGATGTATTTTGAACAAAGATCTCTTCTCCTCCAAGGATCACCTTTACACTTATAGCAAGATATCTCTTTTCAATTATCTTATCCTTTCTTGAAGAGTATTCCCTCTCTTGCTTGGATTTATGACATTGTTGCATAACGGATATCTTATTTGTGATGAAGGTAGGTATCCTTGTTCTTATTTCCTTAAGATAACAACATTAGTCTATGTTGACATCTTAAGGGGGGGGCACCCACACTGCTCCTTTGTACTATACTTCTCTCATGCATTGTACAGTGGGACATTCTTGGAACTAGAGGGTGGCCTCTTAGAGAAAGATGTCATCACTTTTTATTGTACAGTGAGACATTCTTGGAACCAGAGGGAAGCCTCTTAGAGAAAGATGTCATTACTTTTCTCTTGTATAGTGGGCATTCTTGGAACTAGAGCACAGACTCTTAGAGTGAGATGTATTCACTTCTTGTTTTCTTGTACAGTGGGTCATTCTCGGAACTAGAGCACAGACTCTTAGAGTGAGATGACACCACTTTTATTTTATGTGGGGTGATTATTCTCGGAACCAGAGCACAGATTCTTAGAGTTGTATGTCACACCTTTCTTGACACTTGTACTATACATTCTATACAGGTTGTAGCCTACTCGGGCATAGACTCCTATGAGGCACTTCAAACCTCACTTGCACACACGCACATGAGGTTGGGTGGAACTAACGATGTTATCACTCTCTCCCTTTACATGGATCACCTAGATAGGCTCCAGGGTTGAGATTTTCCATGTCCTTCTCTCCATGGATCACCTAGTTTTAGGGGCGAGACGTCCATGGTTTCTCTCTTTTTCTCCTTTCTTCTCATGGATCACCAAAATGTGTATTCATGTTCTCCCTCTTCTTTCTCTCATGAGCTCATAGTTTTACTATTGATGGTTCATGGATGATGTCATCTTTTCTCTTTTATGTGATCGCTAGTGTTTATATGATGGCATTGGTCTTTGTGTCCTGATCAGTTGTTGAGACATCTGAGTATCGAGGTCTCTTCGGCTAGTTGGTTTGTCATCTTGTTTCTTGTTCTTGTCATGTGTCTTTTGTGCTTTGTCTTTGTTTTGTGTGTCTTGTTCCTTTTTGTTTTGTGTTCTCTTGTGTATGTTGGCATGAGTTGAGACCTTAAGATCGAGGGCTTTTTGTTCCTCAATATTAGTGATGTCTTGTACCCCTTGTGGTATTTTTCCACGTCCCTTGTCTTCATCTTTCCTTTTCTTCTACTTTACCAATAGTATTGGCATAGGCTATACTCCCGCTAAAGTGGGGGCTAAATGTAACGTGATAAAATTGCGACCCCTATAATTTTAACCATATTTTTGGTCCTCACCTCGGCAACACCATCTTCTTCCCCAACCAGGACCTATTTCTGCATTCTCACCCCTTCACCCTTCCTCCTTCAAGACCTGTGGCTTCTTTAGACCCTGTTCAGGCCCCAAAATAGGACAGGACAGGGGTGTGGCGCCCTTGTCCCCACCCCTTAGGGTGGCCCTAAGTTAGGTCTACCCGGTCTCCTATGCATAATTTGCCTTCGGGGTTTGTAATTCCTCTTTGTCGACCTTTAGTGGTTGAAAATTAATCCTTGAGGCATGTATAAAAGGGGATTCAATTCCCTCATTTAGAGGAGGATGAGAGGAATAAGGATAGGATATAGGATTTTGAGGTTATTATAAAGCATTCAAGTCTTCTTCATTCATTCATTGGAGCAACATTACAACATTAATTTGCAAGCATGTGTGTGTGTTAGGGTTTTATGATATGTTACATGCCATTTCATACAACACTTGTGGTTACATTCAATAAGGAAAGCAATCATTATCAACAAATTGTAGATCTACAAGGTATACACTTCCATCATTTACATTTCAGCATTTGCAATTACTTTCTTTCAAGGTTGATTCCTCAACCAGGGTTGATTGAGGCAAACCCCTATCCACAAACCTTCTCCCCTTCTTTTTTGTGTGTAGGTTGTAGGTGCGTAGCTGTAATTACAGGTTTGGGCTCCATTTGTAGAGATGAAAGAACCCTTTTCTTTTTGCGGATTTTGTGGAGGACCATGTACACTCCCGCCAAGGTCCCGACCACTTTTCTCCAAATTTGTAGGGCAGGTCCGTATTAGTCTAATTAGCTCAGATCCGAAGTTACAACGTGATCCCAAATTGATAGCTCCTCATTTCACCCAATCTCTCTCTTTGTTCCACATAGTCAACAAGTCAACTTTCTCGTTTACAAAAGAGGGTAAATCACACTTCAACCCTTGCAATCCACTTGGAATTCACATCCTTGTTTCCCTTGGATTTGGATCTAGTGGATTCAATCCCCTCTTTTGAATGTAAAGTTCCTCCAAGTGAAAATCATCCTAGTGACTTCTTTAGTGCTTGAACTACTGCATACATCTCCAAATCACTGGAAGAATATTTCTTTTTAGAATCATTCAACTTTTCATTAAAAAATGCAATTGGTCTACCTTCGTGGCTGAGTACTGCTCCTATTGCCAAATTAATTTCATCACATTCAATCTGAAAGATTTGTGAAAATCTGGTAAGGTAAGAACTGGTTGCTGGGATACCTTTTTCTTTAACATTTCAAATGCTTCATCTGCCTCCTTGGTCCATGAAAATTTGCACTTTTGTCCACCCCTGATGGTCTGTAACATGGGATGACAAATCTGGCTAAAATTCCTGATAAAATTTCCATAAAAGGTAGCAAGGCCATGAAAAATCCTTACATCACCAATTGTTCTAGGAGTTGGCCATGTGAGAATGACATTCACTTTATCAGCATCCATTTTCATATTTCCTCTAGAAATCACAAACTCAAGGTAAGTCAGTTCTTCCTGCAAAAACACACACTTTTCCATGTTTATCATTATTTTCTCTTCATTCAACCTTCTTAAGACCATATCCAAATGTTTTAGGTGCTCCTCCTTTGCCCTGCTAAACACTTCATCTAGATATACTATGACAAACTTACCAATAAAATCCTTCAACACCTCATTCATGAGTCTCATGAAAGTGTTAGGGGCATTTGACAACTTAAATGGCATCACCCTCGATTCAAACAATCCTTCATTTGTTTTAAATGTATTTTTCCACTCATCACCTGCTCTAATCCTTATTTGGTGATAACCACTTTTTAAATCAATTTTGGAATAATATCTTGCACCTCCTAAACAATCAAGCAAATCTTCTATTCTAGGCATAGGGAATCTATACCTAATGGTTATCTTGTTAATGGCCCAGGAATCAATGTATAGTCTCCATGTTCCCTCCTTCTTTGGTGCTACAATAACTAGGACTGCACAAGGGCTCAAGCTCTTCCCTATCAAACCTTTATCAAGCAACTGTTGGATCTGCCTTGCAACTTCCTCATTTTGTTGGGGAGTAATTTTGTAGGTCGGCTTACTTGGTAAGGTGGCACCAGGAATGAAGTCAATGCAATGTCTTATCTCCCTTATATGTGGTGGGGTCCTTGGCAACTCTTCTGCAAGTACATCCTTGTATTTGCTCAACATTTCCTTCATCTCCTCAGGGACTGTCACCCTTTTCTTTTCTACCTTGCCATCTGCAGTGGGTTCTTCTTCTTTCTTTGGTACTGACATCATTGCAAAACAAGGTGTTCCTTCTTCCTTGATTTCCTTGAGGAACTCTTTTCCTTCCATGATCATGATCTTGGCCTCCTTCTCCTTTTGATCCTCATTGTAATCAGGCAAGGGTATCAATTAAATCACCTATTCATCTTTGGTGATGGAGTAGGTGTTCTTGTGTCCATCATGATGGGCCTTGAGGTCATATTGCCATGGCCTCCCAAAAAGAGGATGTCAGGCATCCATCTCAATAATATCAAATAGAATTTTGTCTTTGTATGCTCCTATCTAAAATTCAACCCATGATTTCTCCTCTACCAAGGTTTGTTTTCCTTTATTAATCCAAGAAACTTTATATAGAAATGGATGAGTAATTCTTCTCAATTTTAGTTTCTCTACCATTTCTAAGGATACTAACTTTTAAGTTGAACTGAAATCTATTATAACCTTACATACCTTCCCTCTTGCTTTGTATGTGGTCTAGAAGAGTGTCTTCCTTTGTGGAGGTTCAATATTGATTGGTACCTTCAACAATATTCCTCTCATCATCAAGGCTTCTCCTCTCTCTAGAAGTCCATAGGAATTAGGTAAATTGACACTCTGACAATTAGTGTCTTGAACCAAATGTGTTCTCCTCTCTCCTTGGGAGCTTGATCTGGTCTTCTCAGGGAACTTGGCTGCGGTATGACCTACTTGATTGTAGTTGTAGCATCTGAAAGGATCCAATCTTCTTCCACAAAATCTACCTCTATGATTGGGTCTTCTTCCTCTGAAACCCTCTCTTGTGTTACCATCTCCATGTTGACTTTCTTGATTAGCCTCACCTTGTGGCCTAGGACCCTGTCCTCTACCATTCATATGGCCTCTGCCTTTGAAGTTTCTGCCCCCTTTACCTATGTTATTCTGATCATTATTTCTCTTTAGCTTCTCCTCTTTCCTTAGTGCTAGTTGAAAGCACTTGTTTACTATCGTCGGTGCTAGTATGGTGATCTCATCTTGGATATTATATTTCAATCCACTAAGATATCTTTCCACTTTCTCTGGTTCCTCCTCATGGTGTTTGGTCCTTAGAATCAACCTATGGAACTCCTTGGTATATGCACTCACATCAAGGTATTTTTGTCACAAACTTTGTAACTTCTTGTAGACTTGGACTTCATAGTCTACTGGGATGAATTGCGCCTTCACTTTTGCCAACATTCTATCCCATGAGGTTATCATATCTCTACCTTCACCCTCTCACCTTGGAGGTAATTCTACCAAGTGTGTGTTGCTCCTTTCATCTTGGACTTAGCAAAGATAACCTTCTTATTCTCAGGGGTCTCCTTGCATTCAAAATGGTTGTTCAATACCTCAATCCAATCCATCACTTCTTCTGCATTCATTTTCCCACTAAACACAGGGATGCCATATTTACTTGATGAGGATTCTCTGCTAATGGACTTTAGGACCTCAACAAATTCTCTTTGATCTGCAAGTAACTTAGCTTCTTGCCTTGGGGTTTCTTCTTTTCCCCCTGTTCTTCTTCTCCATCAGAGTCACATTCACCCTCCTTTCCTTTGCCCTTGGCCTTCTCTAATTCCCTCACTCTATTTTCAAACATCTCCTCAAACAACTTCTTGATGGCATCTTGAGACATGCTCTTAGGAGGCATGTTTCTAGCCTCTCCCTCACTTCCTTCCATAGACATACACCAAAAATTACTTTCCCCAAGTGATCCAACTCGCTCTGATACCAAAATGATGCAGAGCCAGGAAACAAACTAGGTGATAACCTTCTCTCACCCACAACTACTATGTCAAAACCAAGTTTTTTTTTTTTTTTCAAGGTGTCAAACAACACACCTACCAAGTTCTCAACTCAAACAACAATTTGTGTGACCGGACCCATAAAGGATTAGGATCTTTTGGTACCGGTGGGATGGAAACACTCAACCCTTGTGTGAATGGTAGACAATTTTCTGATACCGGTGGGATGAAAACCTATTGTATTTTGTCTATTGGTGGTCCAACCAACTCAAAACATCCATCGTGTCTGAGGGTCAAATGTTCTAGGGGGTACTTGTCTCACAACTGTCCTATTTGTCTAGTAGCCCTACCAGTTGAGTTCTCCACACACAACTTAATAAAATTTCAAAGGACAAAAAAAAATAAGGGCAGATTTAGATACCCTTTATCAAGTTACACAATTCACCAAAGTCTTATACTCTAACCCCAATTTCAAAGGTATGTACCCTTATTGTCCTTACAAACCTAATTAAGCCAATTAGGCCTAATTTACAAAGAAAGTACCCCTTGTATTAGTCCCTCGACTAAAAAAAAACTTCTCAAAGGTGGGGTAAGATGTAAAACCACCAAATCCAAGGTTTCAGGACTTGACCCCATCTCCTTTTCCTACTGCAAGTGATTTTCACTTCTACCGTTCAAGCAGTCACATAGAGATGCCCACCTAGGGTCAATTCAATCTCTTCGGGCTTGGAGCCTCCCTGAAAACCAACACCAAAATATATGGTACAATGGCCCCTCTAACATTTTCCCACATTTTTTTTGGTCCTCTAGTGCAAACGTTAGATGAAGGGCATTTTTACAGTGAACCCCTGGGTGCTGGCAGGGTTTGTGACCAGTCCAGATAGGTTTTGATGGATCTCTAAAACCTAATTGTTAAAAGACCTCAAAATTGATTCAAATTAAAGGTAAGAGAATTCCCTAACTCATCCAATCAGGTTGAGGCATCCACCAATCCGTATAGGTCAGAAATGAAAATCAAACACACAGAATCTCAAGAAACTCCAAGTATGTTGTATTGCTCCGAAACTCCAAAAAATCACCAAATTAAAAAAATTCAACAAAAAAAACCCTGGAATCAATCCAAGTGGGCCTAATATATCCTCCCTAATTTTTTCCAACCACTTTTCAAAGTTTGGAACCATTGGAGGATTAGTTACCCCTTTTTAGAACATTTTGCAATGACAACAAAAGTTGTCAACTTGCAACTTTCAAATTTGGTGACTCCAAGGTGTATTCAGCCTATTCCAAGGATTGGTTTGATGTTGCTAAGACCAATATTTATTTTCTGACTCATGACTAGACTCCTACTAACCCACATGGTCATTTATCCATGGTGGCTTATAAAATACAACCATGACAATGCCTTACATCAATTGGGTCTTATTGACTCACAAACCTATCAACCTACTACATATAATGTCAATGTGACAAGGTCATTACATTTTCACCTCATGGGTGATATTAGACTCTTTAGGCTTCATTTGTGTCTTTGGGTGCTACTGCACCATAAAGGTTATTGAATGTGTTATGGGTCTCACTATAGCGTGTGGAGATTTGGATAAGAGTTATCTACATTGGAGGATATGTTTTGACTATTAATTACTTATATGGATGCATTGCATGTTATTATGCTCTTATTTATGTTCCAGTGATTTTGGATCAATGGATTGATCATTGGAAGATGTTTTTTGGCTCCCTCTTTTTCCTAGAGTGGATCAACAAGTGTATTTTTGGTCCGAAAGGTATTTTTTTTTGTTTTAGGCTGACTTGGTTCAAGCTTTAATGATCTATATTATATATAAAGGATGTATGTGATTAAGTTGTAGGGATGAGAATGTGTGGAAGAGATAGGAAGGATGCAATGTGAAGATAGTTAGAGAAATTTGGAGAAGAGCAGAGAAGAAGAGTTGGGATTGAATGATATGTGAGTTGTTTGAGACTGTGGTAGAGGTATAAGACAAAGTGTTGATAGATGTGGTTTGAGTTGTGTGATTTGATGTTGGTCTTGTTGTCACAGGGATTTGCATCTGATGCAAGTGTGGAATACCTACAATCCCATGAAACATGAGACTACTCTCAGGCTGTGGGTGTCCTATTTGTGAGTAGACCTCCAGATTATAAACCAGATCCTTTTAGATCACCTAAAACTAACTAAAATTTCACCAAGAAAAAGGATAGAAGGATATGCATAAACTGGAAAAAACTAAAGCTTAAGGTGATACACCAATGGATAAAAGACCTACAAATTGCTTACAAATTCACAAGATAATCAACAAATTAAATTGCACAATCTCACAACTCATCTATTTATTCCTACAAAAATGATTCTTATGAAAGGCTCTGACTTCTTGGTATTTAGAAAAAGGAAAACTATAGTGTTCTCACAATTTTGATCCAAAAAACATTAAAACACTAACAAAGACCTGCACTATGGCATAATATTCTTTGTATCCAACATTGATGGAATTTGATAAAAATAAAGGCTAGCACAGTATTTTATCATATAATTCACAAATAAGACTTGACAAAGCCAGAATAATAGAGAAGGAGACAAAGCCTTTATTGATAAATAGGAGCTATCTGCATTACAAATCTGGAAAAACTCGTAAGAAAATGAGTTACAAGAGCTTGGATATCTCTGTTGTTACACAAGTACAAAACTCTAGAACTAGAGAATAATGAGTGACAAAAAGTTATACAACAAGCTTTCCAAATTCAAATTTTCAATTTTGGCTCTCAAAAACATGTGTTGTCATCTCCCCACCAAATTAGGACTCTAACTAAAAGAAATCTCCCTCCAAACTGCATATAGAGAAGTCAAAATGAATACAAACTCTTTGACCCAGAGTCAACAAGAAATCCCTTAAAATTAGGGATGTAACTGCAAGAAACAAATAGTTAACCCGCTAAAAATCCTCCTTGACTCAACTCTTACCCAAGTGGACTCTTTAACTAAAGAAGGACTCTCAATTAGGTGGACAAATTACCTAATTTTTCTCCTAATTGTTGACACAACTCCAAAAGCACTAAAGTTATCTCCTAGAGTTATTCTTTTAAAACACCTAAAAATCTCCTTTATTTTTGCATCTTTCAAAATATATTTCATTTCAAAGTGATTTATAACTATCACTTAAAATAAAAGATTTTATAATTTGCAGCAAAGGCATGAAATAAAGGAGATTATTATTCTAAATTCCCAAGGACTTAAAGACCTATTCCTAAGTATTTAAAGATACTTAGAAAGTTTAGAGAGAGGGAAAACATGACATAAAAATGAAACTCATTTTATTTTTCACAAATGTCAAAAGAAAAATATCTTGCCCTATCGGCATTTATTAGGGTTTTCGCCCTAAAACAACAAGCAAAAAGATGAAAATATACTTCATTCTTTATCTGCATCTTCCTCCTATGCAAGTGGCTGCCATGGTGATGAAACCCTAACTCAAGTTTGTATACTATGCATCTTTGAGCTGCAACTTGGATCACCATTCATAGAGATTTGATAGAAGACTTTCACAGGGGATCTCATGGTAAGTGCTCATTTGTATTTTGAATGCATTTCCCTAATAGTCATAGGTGCTCTTTGGATTTATATGAGCTTTCTTCACTATATGTATGTCTTATGGACTTGATAGGGCTTGAGCTCTGTGCCTTTGGGTACTGCTGCCATGATTACTTGTAGAGATTTTATTTCATTCCAAAGACGAGGTATGGTTTCCTCTTGTGCAGACCTAGTTTTCCTTCTAAGATTACTTTTATTTGAACACATTGTATGTTCATATGGTCACTGTTGGCCTTGTATTGCTCTATTAATAGCATTGGACCTGTCCAATATCTTTTGTTGATGGATCCATCCATTAAAACCCTTTATTCTATCAAGAGTGCTTCTGGTTCCTTAATGATGACCACAGAGAGTTTGTTGCTCTCACCCTTTGTGTCTCAGATTTGCTTTCATTATTAGTTCTGAAAACCTCATGAACGTTGCTTCTTAGTCATTATACTCCATTATGATCTCTACTCTTTTGTCTGTAATTAGACCATGTTGCATATTCAATGGCAGTCTTGAATTCTTGTCATAGAATATATTTTCTTGAAGCTGTCTTTGAGGCTGAAGACTGTAAATGACTATGATTTGGCAATTGTGTAGCTTAACTATGGCTGTTATATGTCTGTTGTATTCACTGGGTTTGTTATATGTAGTTAGAAATATACATTTGTCATACCATATGCTTTGAGATTTGAATTGAGACTTCTTAATGTTTAAATCTCATAGGTTATTGTTCTTGTGTTGCTCTAACAAATACTGTCACAGTGGCTTTTAATCACAAATTATTTAAACCCAACGATCGTGGCTATGTGTACCCTTTTGATAGTGAGGGGTGTTTCAACCATTTCTAGTTCAAAACGACGTTCTCTATTCTTTGACTGGCAATGTCTTTACGAACTATGTGTAGATTATCAAACCTTTATCTTTGATTCCCTATTCTCTTTGTTTTGATGCTTGCATCTGGTGATAGCTTTTCTCACTGTACATGTGCTTTTACAATGGATGCTTAATGTAATTACTTTGAGGTTCTTTTCTTTATCATTTGAACTATCATGATGTCTGTTCCATTTGACATGAGTACAAATGTGAATGTCTACTTATCTTGTGACACAAGCTTCTATTTTATCCTCTTTATCAGGTTGCTCTATATCTCTGTAACTTTGCTACTACCATTGTGAATATACAACATCATAATAGGACTGCATTTGACATCTTTATTGATTTGAATATTTTTACATCATTGGAATCACTGTGCTTTCACCATGGCTACTACAAATATCATTGACTATCTGGTCTATATTACTGGCAAAATTGCTCACTATTGTCCTTACTCATTCATGGTTTATCATGATGTTATGAGGCTTTGTTCACTGTATTTACCATAGTGACCATAACTGTAGAAGCCCCTTGATGCTATTATGATAATACATTCAACTGATATAGGACTTCATGGTGGACTCTCTTTATACCCTCAGTGCCATCAGAAGAAGACCTAATCAAGTCTTTTATGAACTATGCTTTCTTTCAGAACACTGGCTATCAAATATTGTCTTCATATCCCTGTGACTGTTCACCCTTACCCTGTACTTGTATCAAGGATGATGCTTTGTCTATTTACTCTTTGAAGATGTATTTAATATATTGCCCATTGTTGTGAGGGCTATGACTCTTTCATGTGACTGGTTATATTAGTTTTGAGTTGTGAATTGTGTATGCTCTATTTGAAACCGTGTCATCACTATGTTTTGATTGGTTACTATACTGCCTTTGAACTCAAGGTCTTGTACTATTGTCTTTGTCACCATTGTGACTTATTACTCTATTCTGTAGCTACATTGAGTTGGTTGTTCTTTTGTGATCTCTTAACTATTAAAAAGCTCTCTATATTAGAAACCATCTTTCACTATCATGTTGGTATCTTCTGATTTGATAAATGGCTACTTACTGAGACACCTTGATCATTGTTTGCTTGATGCTTGAGGCTACTATCACTATCTATGGCCATGTCTTCTTTCTAGAACCTATTGTTCTTTACTTACTTATTGACTGTTTCTTCTATTCTTTAATTCACTGTATTCTTCCTGCATGACATTTGACAAACAATATCACTAATCCGTCCTTCTGTCCTTTGGCAATTCTTTCCCCTGTCTTCATCCTTGGTATGCTAATCTGCCTTCTTTTGTACTTATTACAGCTTCAATATGACTATTGTTCTTTGATGGATTTGTCAGCTATTTGTACATGTTGTTGTGAAGCCTTTGGAATGAATATATTGTATTTTGACAATGCTTTAGGACTATAAGCTTTCATTATTGAGTACTCAGTCAATGATAACTCTTTTGCTTTGTGGATAGACCTTTGAATAACTACGATAATACTATGAACTCCCTTTGTATTTGCCTTGGAATGAGTTCTTGCACTCATTTAAATCTGCCATCAAGTTTAGTCTGCTATGTTCCCTTTTTCCTTTTAATGCAAGGGACTGTACCTTCATGGTGAAAATACTTGATAGCTGGGATTGCCAACTCTTTGCAAGTTAGTGTTTTGTCAGTACCATCTTGGTGCTCATTGTGCTGCAACATTTCATATTGCTCTTCACTAGCTTTTATTGCTTAATGGTTGATTTGATGTGATTGCCTAGCAATAGTCTTGTGCCTATGAATGATTATAACAATATTTATATGTTACAACAAGACATTGTAAACACTGCCACTAACACTTTGAAAGTGGACTACTTATCAACTGGTAGAATGACTGTATTTTTCTATAGTTAAGCACTGTAGCTTGACAGTGGAAGAGATCATTGTAAGTTACTATTATAGGGCTGAGATTAGCCATTGTACACCATTCTTTTCTACAAGGACCTTTATCTTTCTTCAAAGCTACTCACTCTTTGATATATTGGTAGTGATTGTGACTGCTTTCATCCTTTGCATCTTTTGTCTTGAAGATTGATATTTTGTCTTCTTGGTTGGCATGGCTGCTTCTGTGTGTTTAATTAAAATATTGTGAATGAACCTCCACATCCGCGAAGCTGCTTTTGGTTGGTTAGAATACCTGATCACTATCATTTACAGGTTTTCTATCATGAATAATTTTTCACTGTTACTTGTATTTGCAATAATCAATGTATTCATAATGATGGTCCTTATGACTGCTACAAGCTTATTGATGGATGTTACTTGCATTACCCTTTGAGCTTCTCCCTCTACACTATTTGCAAATGCTCATTGTACTCTTAGTCAACAGTGCCTTGAGATGTATTAGTGCTCACTGGTTTTGAGTTTGATTCTTCTATGTCTCACAACCTTGCGACTGAGAATTTGTTGTCTGTTACAATCCCTTTGCTATAATTGATGAGCTGGGCTCAACCCTTGTGGGAGCCACATTTTACCCCACTCATGTAAACTGACAAATAATAACATTACTTTCCAAATATCTGCACATGAAGCAAACAAGTTAGACAAAACAATGCATATCTGATTTCTTTGCTGATGGATGATTTGGTATTTGTCTCCTAGACCTAATGAGATATTAGCTGTTGTGATTCACATGAGGTATAGGTTATGTATTTGTAGATGCAGATGCAGATAGTGAATGTTGGATCTTATTCCTCTAACACAATTTTCTTCTCAAATGTAGGTACTCAAGGGAAACAAGGAGGCATAACTGGATACAGGATGGTGAAAGACTGTAGATGCTCAAAACTACTCAAAGAGGACTCGTCATTTAGGCAATGACAAGTCACCCTTCCTTATCTACATTTTTTCTTTATGTTTACATCTGCAAGTAATAATTTGTTACTCATCTGCACCACCAATTAGTCTCATGGCTTGTGTGAGACATTGTAGATTAATTTTTAATAAAGATTACTATTTTTTCAAAAGAATGTGTATTCTCCTACTGTTTCTGAATTTGCAAACATGGAAATGTAACCTTTTTCTTTCTCTTTTCAATGTAATGATAGGAGAATAAAATGTACCTTTTTGAAGTTAGAAATACTAAAGATTTACCTGATTGAGCTTGTAGCGAAAACAGGTAACAGGTATCTTGATGCAGAGTTCAAGGAAAACCTCATGATCAAGAGATTCTTCTTTTCAAATCATTTTTGTACCTTTCCCTATTGTAGTTAGCTTCAAGTTTGCAAGTGCTATTTTTTTTTATCTTGCCCCAAGAGCAGTTAGCCTTGGTTAGCAAGTCTAGAGCAATTTGATCATTCATTGTAATATGATATTCATAGTGGATATATTTTGTGGGAAAGTGCTCATTTTGGTTTTTCCCTATTTGGGTTTTCCACGTAGAAAATCTTGGTGTTTGAATGTGTTGTGTTTGTGTTATTGATTAATTGTTTATGCGCTACATTAATTTTTGTTCAAGACTAATTCACCCCCCTCTAAATCTTGCCTTAGGTTCAACAATTGGTATCAAATCTAGGTTCCTCTTGAGTAAGCTTAACCACTTGATCTAGATCCGGTATGGTATAAGACGTGTATTACAAGGTTTCGATCTTTGATGTACAAACTTTCCATATGGGAAGGAGAGAATGCAATAATCGCATTTGGAGACATTACAGAATGGGATATGGGAAATCATTCAGATCGGATATACGCCACGCAGGGTGGTCCCCAGACTGGATGAGATAAAGTTGAATGAGACTAATGTGAATGCTAGAGATATAATTCTTAATTATATAAGTGACTCGGTATTTGGAAGAGTGAAAGTATTGAAAGAAGATAAAGCTATGTGGAACAAGTTGTGTCTGGCATTTGAAGGAGATCTGAAGATAAAACAAGCTAGGCTAATGAATTTGAAGTAGAAGTATGAATATCTAAGATGCTTGAAGATGAAGGTATTGAGAACTATATTCATAGAGTGATTGATATTGTTGATGGTATTAGAGATGTTGGTGGACATTTGGATGAATGTGATGTTGTTAAGAAGATCGTGCTGACCCTACCAAAATCCTACAAAGCAACAAGGTGTGCCATTAAAAAATGCAATGACTTGAGCAAGTATACTATTGATTATCGGTACCTTAAAAGCGTTTGAAATTTTAGAAATGGAGGAAGACAAAAGAGAAAGGAGAAAAGAAAGAAGCAACATTTAATATTTCAAGGCATGATGATCCGGAATGCAGTGGAGATTTGGATGAAGCTAAAGCAAAATTTGTGAGAAGATTGTAGCGAGGTAGTGGAAAATTCAAAGGTAAGTTACCTCTAAAATATTTTTCTTGTGGTAGAATTGGACATTATATGCTTCTCACTACACTTACAGGGAATATTATAAGAGATCAAATGATGATGGGAAGATAAAAAAAACTAGGAAGTGCAACTTTAATAGAAGAGAGAATAAGGGCTTATTTTCTATAGAGGAACATACATCCAAAGATGAGATTGATGATGACTCGAATGAATAATCTTTGTTTTTCTCAATTGAAGAAAATCATAATTCTTTGGAGAAAGTGGAAGAGGAGAAGACAACCAAGACTACATTACATGCCAAGATAGAACCGAATACATGGATTATTGACTCCAGATGTTCAAATCATATGACCGGTGATAAAGACATGTTTATAAATCTCAAGAAATATGATGGTGGACCAATAAAATTTGTCAGAGAAGATGGTGTAGCTATTCGAGGTATTGAAATTGTTTTTGTTGATGGTAAGCATAAAACTGATGATGTTTATTATGTTGAAGGATTAAGATATAGTCTATTAATTATTAGTCAGATGTGTAGAAAAGGTTACGAAGTTTTGTTCAATAGCACCAGATGTGTGATTAGAAAAGAGAAGACGGGTAAAAGAGTTGCAGAAAGAGTTAGAATAGGTGAAAAATGTATACTACATCAAGGACAAGAGAGAAATAAAATGTATTCTAACATAGAGTAATGAATATTGGTTGTGGCACAAAAGGATGGGACATGTCAATTTTGATAATTTGATCAATATTTGCAGATTAGAAGCAGTTGGAGACTTACCTAGACTTGTGAAACCTACTGATATAATGTGCAAAGAATGTCAATTAGGAAAACAAATAAAGAGAAGATTCAAGAATAAGGAATATCCCACTTTGAAACCACTGGAGCTGATTCATACAAGTTTGTGTGGACCTACAAGGACAAGAGGTTTAAACAGATGAAGGTATTTCATGTTACTCACTAATGATTTCTCTAGAATGACTTGGGTTACATTTCTAAACGATAAATTTGAGGCTTTTGATAGATTTAAAGTTTTCAAATCCATGGTTGAGAATCAAGTAGATGTCAAGTGTTTGAGATCAGATAGAGGAGAATAATCCCCTTCATGGGAGTTTGATAAATTTTGTGAAATAAATGGGATTAGAAGGTACTTTTTTGCCCCGTGGACTCCTCAGGAGAATGGTGTTGTGGAGAGAAATAATAGGACTGTTATTGAGATGGCTAGGACTTTGTTAAAGGATGCTAATCTAGCTAATATGTATTGGAAAGAGGCAATACATACTATTGTGTATCTTCTTAACAAGGTGCAAATTAGAGTAAATCATACTAAAATGCCTTATGAATTGTGGAATGGAAGACCTCCTACTGTGAAATACTTCAAAAATTTTGGAAGCAAATGTTACATCAGAAGAGATGAGGACAATCTTGGGACGTTTGACTCTTGATCAGATGAAAGGATCTTTCTGGGATATTCTACAAATAGGAAGGCTTACCAGTGTTTCAACAAAAGACTGAACATAATAGTAGAAAGTACAAAGGTGAAAGTATGCGAAGAATAGAATCAAATTGAACCTAAGACTGAAACCAGTGTTGAGATTGTTCCAGCAATTACAGAGAAGACAAGTGATCTAGAAGAGAGAAAGGAAAAGGAATAAAATGAAGAAGAAGAAGAAGAAGAGGAAGACTAAGCAAAAGTTCCTAATAAGTATGTTTGGAAGCATCATTCAAAAAATTAGATTATTGGAGAAAAGACAAAAGGTGTTCAAACAAGAAGAAAGATTTTAAAAGCTTAAGAACAAGCCAATTACTGTTTTCTATCAATGACTAAGATGAAGAATTATGAAGAAGCAAGTAAAGGTGAGAGTTGGGTAAAAGCAATGAAAGAAGAACTAAACCAGATACAAAAGAACAAGACTTGGGAATTGGTACCTAGATCGATGAACAAGAATGTGATAGGAACTAAATGGGTGTTTAGGAACAAGCTAATTGAGCAAGGATAAAGTTGCAAGGAATAAATCAAGACTGGTATGTACAGGATATTCTTAGGTGGAAGGCATAGACTCATAAGAAACTTTCGCTCTAGTAGCAAGGATGGAAGCTATATGTATGTTTCTTGCATTTTCTAATTATAAGAACTTCAGAGTTTATCAGATGGATGTCAAATCAACATTTTTGAATGGAGATCTAGAAGAAGAAGTATACATTAAGCAACCAGATGGATTCAGACTGACAAAAGATCTGAATATGGTGTATAGATTGAAGAAAGCATTGTATAAACTCAAACAGGTACCTAGAGCTTGGTGTGCAAGATTAGACAAGTATTTGTTTCAAGAAAATTTCATGAAAGGTACAACAAAGAATAATCTTTATTTAAAAATTGATGGAGATATGTTATTGATTGTTATAGTTTATGTTGATGACATTACATTTGGAGGAAATGATAGCATATGCAAAGAATTTGAAATGGAAATGATTGGTGAGTTATCCTTCTTTCTTGGGTTGCAAGTTATTCAATCTGAAGATGGAATTTTTATCTCAAAAAGCAAGTATATGAAAGAGATGTTGAAGAAATTTGGTTTTGATGACTATAAACCAGTTACAACTCTCTTAACTATTGAATGAAAGCTGAGCAAGGATGATGAGTCTCCGAAGGTTGAACATAAGAAGTACAAGTCGATGATTGGAATATTGCTACATCCAATTGCTTCCCTAGACCAGATATCATGTAGGCTATGTGTTTGGTGACTAGGTTTCAGGAAAACCCGAAGGTGACACCTGAGCAAGTTGTGAAAAGATTTTTCTAATATTTGAAAGGTTCTATGGATTTTGGACTCTAGTACAAAAAAAGGTGGAGATTTTATGTTGAAATCTTATACTGATATAGATTAGGCTAGAATTGTTGATGACCGGAAGAGTACTAGAGGTGGTGCTTTCTTTTTAGGGGATAGTTTGGTCTCTTGGTTTAGTAAGAAATGTGATTTAGTTTCCCTATCTATTGCTAAAGTAGAGTATATTGCAACAACATCTTGTTATACTTAGGTAATGTGGATGAGACAAATTCTTAAAGATATCAAGGTAACATATGATGAAACAATTCCTATTATGTTTGACAATACAAATGCAATAAACATTTCAAATAATCTGGTTATGCATTCAAGAACAAAACACATTTCAATCAAATATCACTACTTAAGGGAGAAGGTTGTTGAGAAGGAAGTTTGATTGGAATACATTTCTACAAAGGAACGGGTTGTAGATATTTTCACTAAGGCATTGGAAAGTGATACATTTGATTTACATTGGGAGAAGCTTGGGGTTATTGCCCATCCTTCTTCTAGCTAGGTGCATTATGGAGATGCATCTTTCCAGGAGGAGCCTTCATGCCTATTTATTTTCCTAGACTAATGTTATGGCTGCTCTTAGGGGGAGCAATGGAGTGTGTAGTGTTACCATGGCTTTTGTCTTTGATGGAAAAGGGGGAGAGATTGAGTAGTTTTGGGAGATATAGAGCAATTTTTGCAATTTCAGATTGAGCAATATTGTTTTGTAGGTTGATCGAGTGTTGAGTTTAGTTAAGTGTTGCCATCAATAATAAAGTGTTGGCTTGTTGATGATTGTAATATATTCATCATATGTTGTCATTGATGAAACACATACACACACATATGTTTATATTGTCTACCGGTATAACTTCAAGTTGTTTATTCTACAACCGGTATGCATATATATATATATATATAGAAGACAACCAATGGATACACATTAGTCGACATCACATGAAGATCAAGCAGAGATTATATCAGAAGATTCAAGGATAACAATTCATATATTTAACTCTAACCGGTATTGATTGTTCCAACCGGTATTTGTTGATTTTGTGATGAGTTATTCCACCGACAAATTTTGGCAGTATTTTTGTGATGAGTTATGATCACTTGTCCAAATACATTGCACCTAGGAAATTGTGTTATAATTTCTTTGGGCCGACATGAAATCTTAATGTCTATATATTGACATTACAATGAATTATTTCATATGAGTGAAAGTGATGTGTTGTGTGCGAAAGTCAAAAGAGTTAAGTTGCAGAGTATGTATAAGAGCAGTGTTGAATATATTTAGAAGGATTTGATCAAGCAAGTATTGTGCTACTCAGACAGATCAAACCAATCTTGTTGTTTTCTAACAATCACAACAGAATTCAAATCTCCTAACCGAGTAAGCTCTAACAAGCTTCTTTGTACACATCCTCTAACAGGGTGATCCATTAGTTTGGGTTCAGAAATCCTCCACCGAGGTTACTCCTAATAGGGTACAAGATTCTAATCAAGCTTTGAGATCTCTAACAAGATTCACTCCTAGCAAAGCACTTTGTAGACCCTAACCGATCAATTATCTATTACTGCCAATAGTTAACTTGTGAGTTCCATCTCACCGTGGTTTTTATCTATTTGGGTTTTACACGTACAAACACTTGTGTTATGGTGGATGTTTTCCTTATTGTGGATGTTGTTATATAATTTTGGATTACATGCATTGTGTTTAAAAGTTTTGTTAAGTTCATCTACCGGTTAGTGTTTGAAGTAGTTTTATTTTTGGGGTCACTGATTCACCCCTCCTCTCAGTTTTTTTCAAGTCCATCATAAAGGGGGATATTGTTGGAAGTATGTGTTACTATGGTTGCCATTGATGTCAAACTTGTTGTTCTATATAGTTGTTGGTCTAGAAAGTCTATGGTGCAGAGATATCTTACTGTGTTGATGTTGCAGTTATTCTATTGGTTGTTCTGGAAGTGTTCGGGTCTTGAACGTGTTGTTGCTGGTGTTTGATATTGTTATCTTCTTTCATTAAGTTTTTTTGTATTATGGATGTGATAGTTTTGTGGTCCATAAATATCTTTGTGTTCTTCAGATGTTGTGGCATTATTCATACCCAATTGTGATATTTTATGTTAAACCTATCTTTGGGTTTGAATATGATTTATGGAAGGTTATTGGATGTGTTATGGGTCTCATCGTAGCATGTGGAGATCTGGATATGAGTTATTTGTATTGGAGGATATGTTTTGACTGTTAATTGCTTATATGGATTCTTTGCATGTTGGCATGTTGTTAGTTATGTTCCAGTCATTGTGGATCAATGGATTGATCGTTGGAAGATGTGTTTTGGTTCCATCTTTCTCCTGGAGTGGATCAATGTGTATTTTTTGGTTCAGAAGGTATATTTTTGTTTTAGGCTAACCTGGCTCAAGATTTGATGATCTATATTGTATATAAAGGATGTATGTGATTAAGTTGTAGAGATGAGAATGTGTGGAAGAGAGAGGAAGTATGTGATGTGAAGATAGTTAGAGAAATTTGGTGAAGAAAAAAGAAGAAGAGTTGTGATGTAAAGTTCAAGGACAACTTCATGATCAGGAGATCCTTCTTTTCAAATCATTTTTGTATCTTTCCTTGTTGCAGGTAGCTTCAGGTTTGCAAGTCCTCTTTTTGTATCTTTCTCAAAGAGAAATTATTCTTGGTTTGCAAGTCCAGAGTAGTGAGATTATTCATTATAATTTGATATTCATAGTGGATATATTTTGTGGGCAAGTGCTCACCGTGGTTTTTCCTCTTTGGGTTTTCCACGTAGAAAATATTGGTGTTCATGTGTTGAGTTTATGTTGCTGATTAATTATTTATTTGTTGCATTAATTATTGTTCAAGACTGATTCACCCCCCCCCCCTTCTTAGTCTTGCCTTTGGTTCATCAAAGGAAGCCACACGATTTGACTTCTTATGATGAAACTAAAAAATGGGGCCTTGCTCAAACTTACACTTTGGTGGTTCAGATAAAACCTTCACATCAATTATGGCAGGCTGGAGAACCTTGATAATGTTGCAGTGAAGATATGAAGAAGAAATGAGAAGAGAAGATGAGGCCACACTAGACACAACCTACATGTGAAGCATGTCTATGGGCTACGAGAATAGGGGAATATTTGGAAGAGAAATAATAAGAGGCAACTATATGGAAGGAGCAACAATAACCTGCATCCACTTAGGAAAAGGCTCATTGACACTTCTCAAAGAAGTTGGAAGCAAAAAAGAAGCAAAAATAGGATTAGAGACAACAAGAGAAACAAGAGCAAAAGACATAGGCAAAAATCAAAGACTCACTGTCAGTATTCAATGCAACCACACATTCCCAAGCCATTGTCTATCGATGATGCTTACATTCACATACAAGATGGTTCAGATGTAGATGGGCTCTAGGAATAAAAGACATTTAAAGACTCAATCACATCCTTCATCATAGGTGGAGTCGCCTACACCATTGTCAGTATAAGGAAAGGTTGAACCGATGAAGTAGGAGGTGTTATAAAAGTAGGAACTGTAGTCTCAACCACATACACCTTTCCCCTTTTTTCTTTAGGAGTGGTAGGAGGAATAGGAGGAGTCATCAATGGTTGAGATACACGTGTTGCAAGTGAAGGACGAGCACATGGTGTAAGGATCCGCTAGTCCTAACCGTAATTAAACTATCACAATTAAATCCTGTCAAAGTCTAACATGCATTTATACAAATGAATTTAAATCATCATTAACATAAGTGCAAGATTTAACATTCACACATAAGAAATGGAGTTAAAGTAAAGTAAGAGCTAGATGTTAAAGAGTAGGAATATGAAATATCATGTCAAAATTGATAAATATTGCAACCTATAGTTAGTGTATGAATAAAACACATTTATTAAGCTTAAATTAACATCATCATAGCCACCCATCCTAAGCATTAAGCATTCGTAAAGGGAAAATAAAACTCATCAAAGAAACACATAAGCAATGAGTCATGCACATGATGGACACATGTTAGTAGGTTAGTGGTTTTTCCTTAATTTTCTCTTAGATACATCTTACATGGCAACTTCTTGTCACATTTACTACTAGAGACCTCATAGGTCCTTTACATAACTCATATAAATTACTCATGAGAGAATACCAGTCAATTACAATAATGATACAATACAATATACATTAGTCCATAGGACTTTACAATGCCATAAATATGTATCTCTGTATTTGGATGTAACATCTCCATTGCCTTCAAACTCACCTCCATCTGCGAACTGGAAGATGAACATATGACCTAGGTGTTTTATCCACCCAACCAAATGAAGCTTATGCTTCTCGGTGCTCATGATGAGCTCCCCAAATCGGAACCAATTGTTGGGAATGGAACTTGTACATGCATGTAGTATCTAACAACCAAACTGTTGAGCTTAGCTACATGTTTTATGGCAAGGAGTGAATTAATTAAGTTATTTGGCCAATTTTAACCCTTTTGGGGTAGGTGAAAACACCCTTCCCTAGTTTAACCCATAAAAGAACATCTTTCCTAATACATCCATCATAGACAGTAAAATTTCCCTCTTGGTTAGTTTTCAATGATTATTATAAATTTGTTTTATGTTTCTTGATCGTAGACAAATAACACAATCTATGTTCAATTATAAATATGATTATTCATAAATTCAAAGAAAACAAGTAATAAAAAAAATGGTGACAAGAGAATCTATATATTACCAGAAGAAATTATCTTACTCTAAGTTTTGCTTATCAAATTTACTCAGAATGAGTCGATTGTCAACAAGAATCTTCTATACTAAGCAGATGAAATGAATTAGTATGTTAATTTCCTAACATTTGTGGAGGTTGTGATGAAATCAGAGATGAAACAACAGTTTTCAAGCGTAATGGGAATTCAAGTGAAATTGATTTCAAATAGCAATCAAATGAATTATGTCCGCTAAGTATGTTGTGTTTCCAAAAGAACCTGTTATAAAATCTGGCTAAGCAAAGACAATCCAAACAGTTCAAATCTAGAGAAAATCACAAAGGAGAATAACTATTCAGTTCCCAAAGAAATTAGTTGGCAGCTTGGGCAATTTGGAATAGGCAGTAAAAAGAAATCATGAGTTAAAGAGATTTTTTTACAGGCACAATACATAGGGTCGATTGTGCCACATAGGAGTCATCTGAGCTAAACCTGCACAAAAATAAATCAATTGCCAGCCACATCGATTTGGAAAGGGATTCAAGGTTAATGCAAGGTAAATATAATGGAAAAAGTAAGATCTACAGGAGTGATAACCCACATAAAGTTGACTGGGCTTAATTTGGGAGCATGAGAAATCACTTAAAACTCTAGCAAACTAATAATCAAAATCGATACTTAGCCTATCTACCATGATTTCAAGAGAAATATGCAAGAGACAATGTAAAGGAAAACAATAAATACCAGATGTAATTCTCAGTAGAAAAACATGGTGAGGGAAGGAGAAGAAAAATGTGGTCCTCCTCCAAGCAGTCTGATCTCCCTTATCCTTTCTCTACAAACTACTTTTGCAGGCCGATAAAGAAAATCATAGAGAGAGAAATGGAGAGGGGGTGCGATTATGAAGGGAGCCCCAATATCGACTTCCATCCTATGGAGAAAATTTATAACGCCAACCCCAAATTCGTGGTGAAGAAATTAAAGGTGACTGAAAAAGAATTTGATCTCCAATCTCTTGCTGACCATCCCGAATTGGTATCTCAGCTTGTTTTTAAAATTTTTCTGGCTTTCAATCAATAATGCATGGATCTAGACCGATGAAAGCAAGGGTGAAAGGAGAGTTGAAGTGAAGAAAATTGAATTAGAATAGCCAGTTATGGGAGAAGATGAATTCAAAACTCATGCATTCTTGGTGGAGACTAAGTTAACCCCCCCTTAATTATGCAATTGGAGAGTTTAGAGTCTTAGTTACAGGAGGCTTATCTCTTGTTTAAAATTTTCAAATTATATTTTTTTGTATAAGTATCATAGAATCACAAAGCTCATTTTTTTCTCATTCGAGCATCCATGTTACAAAGTTATTACAAATAACAGCTCCTTTTGAGAAAACTTATTACAAATACTAGCTCCTTTCGAGCACCAAACTAGAAACAACAATTGGAAGACCAAGGGTCACAACTTAGAAATCCACTTTAAACAATAAGAAAAATACAACCAATGGAAGACCAAGAGTCACAACTTAGAATTCTACACAAAGGTGTCCCTCATGGGATTTGAACTTGGGTCTCCACATTGAGAACTCAATGCTTTAACCAACTAAGCTCAACCCCTTGGACATTCAAATTATATTTTAATGTTTTAATTTCAAATTTAATATTTTAATATTCAAAGATCATATGCTCCAATTGTATTTAATTAATATTATAATTTATTTATCAAAACTTTCTAAATTGATTTTAATATTTAATGTGATTAATCTATTTAATTATTATTATTATTTGTGTAGGTATGCACAGGTTTACATTCCTTGGGCTGCTGTCGACGAGCTAGGAGACCCCTCCTCGGTCATATGTCTGCCTTCGAGGGTTGACCTTGCATCCACCTCATGCTCAATGAAATCATTAGATCGACATTATATTAAAAAAAATTATAACATAATTAACATTACACTACATCAATAATACCACACAAAAATAATGTCGTTAATAGAATTAAATAACATAATGTCAAGTGTCATTATTATTTCAATGTCTAATGTAATAAATTAATCTAAAAATTAATAGCCTAGAACTGGTCATGACACATGGAGAATGCTTACCCTTGCCATACACAGTAATGTGAGGGGTGTTCCAAAGAATGGGAAAATAAAAAACTTATACTGATACTGAAGTGGGAATGTCTCCTTGATCAACCTCAAAGTACCCATTTGCTGTGTTGGTAGGTGGAGCTTCAAGAGTAAGCCTCCCTAGTGGAGGGAATAGCTTATTTTGATTATTGGTTGCATAGTTGTTGGTTTGGATATGTTCTCCTTCGAATATCTTTATATGGAGCGGAGAATGAATTTTGAGAAATTTGCGTCTTATGAGCAAGAATCTCATTTTCTAGCCTTTGCACCATAAGATCAGTAATGCTTGATGGAGTTGACTTAGGCAACAAGGTAGAATTCTTAAACTTATTCAGGTCTTTCCTGATCTTACTAGCAAGAATAAGATCATCTTCTACTTCAATTGCTAGAGTTGGCACATGTGCCAAATCTCTCATAGGCGCTCTTCTCAATAAGAAAATCACTTCTGATAGCTGAAATTAACAAAGAAAAACTTAATGAGGAAGATAAGATTAATAAGCTAATTAAGAGGTCTAACTCTGGGAAACAAAATGAGGATACGGAAAACAGTGAAGCGGAGGAGGAAATGGAGATGGAGGACTGGTTGGAGAAAGATCTGATTAAAGGGGACCTGAAAAATTTGGAGGATGTTATTAGAACTATGAAAGAGCAGGTGGAGGAGGACAAAGACAACGTCAACACCCAGATTGCCCGCAATGAGAAGGCTTTGAAAAGTCTTATGAACCACAGCCTCCAGGTCCTTAAAGTTTCTTCCCAGAATATGATCGCGCTGGTGGATCATTTGGAAAAGAAAAATCAAGATAAGAACCTGGTAATTATAGAAGATGCTCCAACCTCCAGCCCTACCCACCAGAACCCTAGGCACAGAACTAGGCAGACCACTATTGAGAAGGACAACAAAATGAAAGAGAGTCGGATTGGATAGGAAAACAACGACCCGAGGGAAGCGGCCAAGGCGATGATGCTCTTGGTACAGAATGCTGAGGAAACTATGAAGAGTTTTTAATTATCTTGTAATGCTGGGCTTGGGGTCAATTTCTTGCTGGCCTCTTGCTGTCCTTTTCTCTGCTACTAGTTTTTTTACTGGTCTTTTGCAACTGTCTTGTTTTGTTTCCTTCTTGAATATCTTTTGAATGTAATCGGGTTTCGGGTCCCTTAAAACCTGTTTTTACTTAATCAAAAACAAAGAAAAACTTAAGATTCTCACCAGTTGGTTGAGCAATGGTGGGAGTGTGATTTTTCAACTTATTAAACTTTGCGATGAAATCACGCATAGGCTCATGAGGTTCCTTCTTCATTTGTGTAAGTTTAGCCAAGAGAGCATGTGCATCTTTAGCTGGCTTGAACCTTGCCTCAAATTGAGTTTCGAGCATGTCCCAACTAGTGATGGTTTGAGGTGCCTGTTAGGCCCAATATGGAAAGCTAATGTACTAAGAGGAGAGGGGTGAATCAGTACTTCAAATCCTTTCTTCAATAATAAATTTACTGTTAAGCATAAACCAAAAACTGCTGTAACATAACATAAAGCTAAAACAAATAAATAATAATCATACATGATTCACTCCATAACACATATATTTTGGTTACGCAGAAACTCTTGGTTAGAGAGAAAAACTGCGGTGGGGATGGCACCCACAACTTCACTACTGCAATAATAAAGGGTGCTCGGTTAGAGCTACATGTTCAGCTATTTCTGATAGCTTACCCTGTTAGGAGTATCAAGATTGTTAGATCTACCTTGCTAAAGAGTTTTACAACACTTATTCTAAATGTTGCACCTGGTTAAAGGCTTTACTATTTATAGACTTTGTTAGAGTCTTTTACCCTGTTAAAGGTTTCTCTTACAACTCAAAATATTACAATACAATATTACAAATATCTGAAACTTCACATCTGAAATGTTATGGCAGATTCTATGTGCTCAAAATGAGATTACCTTGCTTATAGTATACCTCGATAACCCATAGATTAACTCGGTAAACCCTTCTGTTTACTCTATTCCTTGACTGTTCTTTGAAATCCTTCTCGGTGACCTTTGTGTCTCTGACAGTCACAATACTCAGTGCTTCCTTATCTATTACACATGTCTTGCTTCATACACCTCTATATCTCTCTATTTGATCCCAATCCATGCTGTATAAATAGATCTCTTATGTCGGTGATCTGGTTCATTGCTTCGATCTTACAAACATGATTTATCGAATGAATAACCATACAAAATATTTCATTGGATAGATGACATCAAAATCATACAAAATCTTTAAGTGCAATTTCCAATGTGATAACAATTCTTTGTTCCTCGATCTTGTAACATGTTTCCCATGTGTGTCTAGGTTCAATGAATCTGGTAACACGTTTCACTTGGTGTATATCAACTCGGTATATTTTTATTGCTGCTCGGTAGACATAGAGTGTTACTTGATAGACAGCTTGGTGTATACTAAGCTCTGTGACTACTTTCTTCTATAATCGACTGCTCTATGCTTATCGACTGAATATTTCAGTAGTAGTAACAATCTAGAGTATATAAAATGACTTTGGACATAAAACTAAAGGCAACTTAGTAAGTAGTAACAATCTCCCCTTTTGTCATTAGTTGAGATGTTTGACAAAACTTCTTTCAAAGTCATAACTCAAAAACTATATACTTACAAAATTTGACTAATCAAACAGTATATACATTTGTCAATGAAATAGTATATTAAGATATACTCCCCTTATCAATATACTGTACAAAACTCTGATTTTGCATGCTCGATGATCAATCTTATGTATTAACTGCTCGGATCACTGTCAAAATTAACTGTGCATTTGGATACTTTGTTCTACTTTGTATACTCCCCCTGTATACTACTCTCCCACTTTGATACTTTGATACTATACTCCCCCTTTTTGACAAACATCAAAACTTAGTTACCATTCGGTGGAGGCAACTGGTCAAAAATGGATTTGTACTTTATCCTTGCATTGGTGAGAGCGGCAGAGAGGGCATCCTTGACACTATCCATGAGTGAATTTTGAGCTGTAATGTTAGCTAATAGTGAAATTAGTCCATCTAAGGTGCTTCCCTCTTGTTGAGTGGATAGGGAGGTAGCCTTGTTGATTTGCTCTTGGATGGAGGACAAGTGTGGAATGAATAAGGTTTGAAGAGTCATAATGTCCATCCTTATTTTGTGCTCTTCATTCCTAATTTCCAATTGTTGAGCCATGAGCTTTTGTAGCTTGGTATAGAAATTCTGAATAGAGTTTGGCTTAGTGGTCAACTTATTTGAGAGATCGGTGATCTCTTTCTCAATCACTTCTATTTTATTTTTGATATCTTTAATGAATAAAGAGAATGTACAGAGTTTCTGAAATAAATAAAGAATGTGCTTGAGTTGAGGGGATAACTCAACAATAAATTTGACAAGTTTTACTTTGCCAATAGCAATGGCTTTCTATACCTCTTCAATCATTTTAGCAGTGAGCTCTTTGTCCTTTAACTTTCTCAAGTATTCAAATGCATCTACTCCAGATGTCTCGATCTGATTGAGGAGTTCATCCAGTTGAATATGGATGGTTGTATCTGTTGTCACTGTAGCTTTAGGTAGCATATCTATTAATAGTGCTTTCACCTTCTGAAGTACTTTGTTTTTCTTTTGAATAGCCATTTGTTTTTCTTGTTCTGCTTTGGCTTTGCATAGTTCACTGAATTCAATGAGTGCTTGCCCTTTTAATTTGGATATGTCTACATTCGGCAACACTATTGGTTTTGACAAATCTAATTTGAAACTATGCCTTTTCATTTTCTTTTCTTTAGTTTTCATCGGTTGAACTAATACAATGGCTTGGGAGGCTTGCTGACCCTCGGTAAGTTGACACTTTTGTCAATTTATTGAACCTTTGATGTAGCCTTCGGTGAATCCTTTCTTGGGGTCTCAGTTGTAACATTTTCAGTGCTAGAAGGAGCTTGAGAAGTCTGTTCCCTAGTGGTCTAAGAAGTAGCTTCTCCTTCTATAGACTTGTGACCCTCTTTTTCTTGTTCAGTATCCTGAGGGGCCTTGATTGAAACAGGCTGAGTGACCGGAGGATAGGGCTGAACTTGTTCCAAAACTGACTCACTGGATACCAATTTGGCATATGCATTCCCTTCTATCATTTCCTGTTCTTGTCCCTCGGTGTCCATGATATCCTCATCAATTTGTATAGTGTCAGTAGGGTCTTGCTTGGTGATATCAGGATCTTGCTCGGTGACATCAACTATTTCAACTTCAACTTGCTCACCATCATTCTTGATTCGAAAGATTTCCTGCCATTTTTACTCGGTCTCATTCTCTACATCGAAATAAAAGCCATTCATCAATTTCAAGGCTCTTTGCTTGACTAGGAAGTTTGAGTGGTAGTTTTTCAGATGTTCACTTATTTCATCTACCGATATGTCTGGAAAGAGATGTACCAGACTTCTTTCTCTCATCTTCTTTTCCGAGTCCATGGCATATTTCCACCTATTATCAATATGCAAATACAATTCTTTTGGAAGAGAATTAGTTACTTCCAATGGGACCAATCGGAATTTCAGAAGTGTGTAGATTACAACTTCTTCAATTTGTCTCTTTTTTGCATCAGATCTGGATTCATACTTAACATATCTAAATGCTCCAAATCCACCATATTGCTTCAGATTAGCACAAAAGTTATCAACACTATGTACTTCTTCATTTTTGCTCTTAACAATCTGAAACTTACTTGCATCTTCAGATTCGGTGTCACTGGACTCTTTAGTCAAAATGAGTCTCCGAGTAGATTTCTTATAAGTTTTTGTTACCTTTGGTGTGGCAACATTCTTTGGTTTCTTACTCAGTGACGCTGCAGATGATCTTGTGTTTGGGTGCTTTACTGAAGGAGTCGGTGATACCTTTGATGTATCTTGTTTCTTCCTTTTCAAAACTTTCCCTTTAGGCAACTCGGTGCTCAATGTAATAGCCGCCTCTTGGGCTTCAGATTCCTCCTCGGTGATGACTAGAGTGCCCTTGACAGGTGTGGAGGAAGAACCTTCTCCAAATTTCTCCGTTAATGCCTTGATCATTTTTGTTGCTTTCCTTGTAGCCTTTGGTACTACAATGCTCATCTTAACTTTCTCTTTAACTTCTTCATATGTACCGTATCTTAGCTCGGTAGCATGCCTTGGTAATGAAAGAAAAGAATTTATCTGCTGTTGTGTGATGTCAAAATCAATCTCATAACCCATAGGTGGAAAAGATTGAGTTCTCAGTTCCACATCATTAACATAGCAGTAGTTGGTGTCTACTTCAAAGCATATGTCATCCTTGTATTTCTCTACTAACTGGGGTGGAATTCTATACCTGTTTTGCATCTTTTCATGAAACTTACTAAAGTAATCATCCATAATATCATTAAAGTTATCACCTAGCCATTTGATGAAGTCATTGATTTGATGGGTGATTGGTCGGTGTAGCTCCCAAACTACATTACCGACCGATGGAAAGAATTTCTCAAAGTAGAAAAACATGCATACTAAAAGTGATCCAAACTTCAGTGTGTTAGCTGAGTTGTTCTTCTTTGGCTTCCTTATGGTGTTTAGATTCTCAAACATGTTTTTCAACAATACTTCGCATAGATCAATTTTCATTCCTTTCTTCACAATTTTATATGCTAAATTGACTACTACACAGGGTACACTGTTTTCCCTTGCCGATTGAAAGAAACAATAACCTATGACTCTAATGGCAAACTTCAACTCTGCATCTATGACATTATTCAATTTCAGTCCTCTGCAATCAGATTCAACTCCGGTTAAAGTGATCAATTCCTTTTGTGATATCATTTTCTGAGCTCGGGCATGATCAAAAATAGGGTAACCGGTGATCAAGTGAATGATTTCCTTGGTGATTTTGAATGGTTGCTCCTCTAACCACATGAAATCATCATGAACTCTGCTCAGAACAAACTTGACCCATTGGGGTTTGAAGACACGGGGATAGGTTAGGGCTTCGGTCAATCCCTTGATTTTAATGTGTTCATACTTGCTATCCAATTTCCCATCGGTACACAATTCATCATATGTGTCCTTGATTTCAACATGATCTAGTTCCTCAACACGACACTTAGTGAAGAATCTAACATCCTCAACTAGTAAAACCCTATCCAGAATGAGTGAAAATGCAGTTTTGTCATCCGGTTTAGATGCTACTTTGGGAGTTAGAGAGTATTTCAGTGAGGGATTTTCAATGTTCTCAACAACAACGGGCTTCTAGATCTTCGATGCCATTGCAGATTTTGGATAAATACTTAACAAAAGATCTTTAGGGTTTGAAAACTTTTAAATGATAGACGCTTCCCACTTAACAAATGTAAAACAAATATTCACAACTGATATGATCGGTAAACTAGTTTGACAATGCATTGTGATTGATGTAAGTACCTTGAATTTCACTTCAGAGGAGGTTTGATCGCCTTTGAGTCGCTTTGCTCTGCTTTCTTGAAAACTTGGTAAGTGTAAAATGACCACGCAAAAGATTTAAGTACACAATATACCTTATCGGGCTTCGTGTAGTTAGGTCAAAAAACATTAAATGCACTCGATACCACTTCCTTTTTATGCTTTTATCGCGTAGCCAGATTTCATGTATTTACCGACTAGACAAGCTTCCAAAAGACTTGATAAAATTTCAAATTTCCTAATGCATCTTTAGCTATGCAGATTTTGAATTAAGTACATGATAAAATAGGAACTGTTAAGATTTAACCTTGAGAGAATGCAGTCCCTTCATACCTTTACCGATTAATTTGGAATAGGTGCACCTAACTTGGTAGATAAGGTGCTTTCTTCATTTGACACAATTTCCTTCTTTTTCCAAATCATCTGTAATTTGCCTTTTATTTCCTCAGTGTCTCCTCTACGTTGATCTCTGCAATCTCTAGCCAAGTGTCCAACTTTGTGACAATGAAAACATGCCATACCAGGATTTCTCCATGATCTTTAGTTGTTCATTCCAAACCTTATAAAATAGTTGGCACTTATATGTCCATATCTTCCACATCATTCACACCATATCCTTGTATTGTAATCCCATGGTACTATAGAATACTATTGGTTAGGATCTGTGTAAGTTCGGTAGCCTCTAGTATTTGCTCGGTGTGCAGACCACATATAGTTCTTCTGCTTAAACCAACACTTCTTGGTACTATGTCCATATCTAATGCAGTTTTTAAAAAACCCTTTGAATTTTGCCTTTTGATAATTGCTAACAGACTTTGTCCTACATTGGCTAGATGTGTGACCATATTTATTGCAATTGTTACAATAACCATTAGACCTAATGACATTTGGTTGCTTACCTTTTTTGATTTGGCACATGTTGGCAGTATGTCCTTGATTTCCATAGTAGTTGCAAATAGGTTTCTTTCCTTTGATGTTCTTCTTGTTTCCAACTTGCTTTGATGATTCTCCTCTCTTGGTAGTGTGGATTCCCTTCTCCGTAGAGTCTTTTCCTTTGTAACCGAGTCCTGCATCTTTGTTGGGTCTTCTTGTATTCAGTTGCTCATCCAACATCTTTGATGCTTCATAACTCTTCTTCAGTGTTTCTTTGGATTTCTTTTCTGCTTCAAGTTCATCGGTCAACCTTGATACTTCAAGTTTCAATGCTTGATTCTCATTATCCTTCAGATTTGCTTCATGATGTGCATAACCCAATTGATCTGACAGATTACTTTGTATTCCAATCATCCTAGTGATTTCATCATTCTTTTCAGACACTAATGCTTCAAGTTGATGTTTTTCTCCTTCTATATTTCTTATCTTATCCTCAACTATCCTCAATGCATCTAGATTTTCAGTCATCTATGTGCTGAAATGCTCATGATCTCTTTTCATTGCTTTTAGCTGTTCAATCAGTGCTTTGTTCTTTTCTTTCAATTCTCCAATCATCTCTTCAGTCTCTTCAGATATACTGTTCTCAGATGATGTTTCAATCTGTTCCACTAACTCTTGAGAGTCCTGCAAATCATCAGACAATCTTCTTCTGACTTTCAATGATTTTTACATTTGTCTTTGCATGTCTCCAATCACTTGATTAGCATGATCCAACTCTTCTTGCAAATACACAATTCTTTGAGATTGTTTATAGCCTTCCATTGATAAGATCTTTTTCTTTAGGCTGTTAAACCCTTTTCCAAGATTGAAGCTCTGATACCAATTGTTAGGCCCAATATGGAAAGCTAATGTACTGAGAGGGGAGGGGTGAATCAGTACTTCAAATCCTTTCTTCAACAATAACTTTACTGTTAAGCATAAACCAAAAATTGTTGTAACATAACATAAAGCTAAAACAAATAAATAACAATCATACATGATTCACTCCATAACACATATATTTTGGTTACGCAGAAACTCTTGGTTAGAGAGAAAAACTGCGGTGGGGATGGCACCCACAACTTCACTACTGCAATAATAAAGGGTGCTCGGTTAGAGCTACATGTTCAGCTATTTCTGATAGCTTACCCTGTTAGGAGTATCAAGATTGTTAGATCTACCTTGCTAAAGAGTTTTACAACACTTATTCTAAATGTTGCACCTGGTTAAAGGCTTTACTATTTATAGACTTTGTTAGAGTCTTTTACCCTGTTAAAGGTTTCTCTTACAACTCAAAATATTACAATACAATATTACAAATATCTGAAACTTCACATCTGAAATGTTATGGCAGATTCTATGTGCTCAAAATGAGATTACCTTGCTTATAGTATACCTCGATAACCCATAGATTAACTCGGTAAACCCTTCTGTTTACTCTGTTCCTTGACTGTTCTCTGAAATCCTTCTCGGTGACCTCTGTGTCTCTGATAGTCACAATACTTAGTGCTTCCTCATCTGTTACACATGTCTTGCTTCATACACCTCTATATCTCTCTATCTGATCCCAATCCATGTTGTATAAATAGATCTCTAATGTCGGTGATCTAGTTCATTGCTTCGATCTTACAAACATGATTTATCGAATGAATAACCATACAAAATATTTCATTGGATAGATGACCTCAAAATCATACAAAATCTTTAAGTGCAATTTCCAATGTGATAACGATTCTTTGTTCCTCGATCTTGTAACACGTTTCCCATGTGTGTCTAGGTTCAATGAATCTGGTAACACGTTTCACTCAGTGTATATCAACTCGGTATATCTTTATTGCTGCTCGGTAGACATAGAGTGTTACTCGGTAGACAACTCGGTGTATACTAAGCTCTATGACTACTTTCGTCTATAACCAACTGCTCTGTGCTTACTGACTGAATATTTCGGTAGTAGTAACAATCTAGAGTATATAGAATGACTTTGGACATAAAACTAATAGCAACTTAGTAAGTAGTAATAGTGCCAAGTGAGAAAACCAATCTGCGACAACACCTTGTGTATACACATAAAAATGGCTATGAGCAATTAAATAAGTATTTTATATTTATTTAATATTTATTCTTCTATTAAATAGTTAATTTGAAAATATTAATTTATTTAATTCATTTCATGTCTTTCTATTAATTAATTTAATTGAAATATTTTATTAAATAATTCATTTATCCTTTTCTTCTAATCAATTAATTAAATATCTAATATTTAGTTATTCCTCTAATCAATTAATTAAATATCTAATATTTAATTATTCCTCTAATCAATCAATTAAATATCTAATATTTAATGGTTATTCTTATGTCCTATAATTTCAAATATTAAATGATTTCTTAAATTGTTTAATTCATTTCCAACTCATCTTCCATCTCCACTTCATCTTTCCTTTGCCCACTCATCCAACATGTGGCTAAATTAATTCAACAAAATTAAAATAAATAAAACATTTATTAGCCACTTATCTCCAACTTCCAAAATAAATGAAATATTGTGTACGTACACATATTTCCTAACTTTCTTCTATATTCTCTCCAACATCCCTATATCTTAGGAAGGACTTGAGTCCACTTGTCCTCTCATGCCTAAATCTTCTCCAACCATCCCTAGATTCCCCTAATCAACAACCCAGTCAAGGTGAGATGAGTGACACTTGTCTTCTCCTTCCCCCCTTTCTCTCAACCTTCACCTTTTCTCACAATCATCCAAATTTGTAGATCTGATCATGAGCATTGATCCAGGACACATCATCTTATCCTCTCAAAAGTCTATAAAAGTAAGAGTTTGAGTTGAGAAAGAGTTAGTATTCAAGTTAAAAATTTGAGTAAAACTTATGAATCTGTGAGTTTTTATCTTGAAACAAATTAGAAAGTTTAGCATTTCTCATTTAGCATAATCATTTAGCTTTAAATCTTTTGCATTCCATATCATAGTATCAGTTAACTATCAGTTATCAATCCATTCTTCATATGCCATCTGGGAAGCTATTCGTGCTTGTCTGAGAGCAAATCATCTGCAACCAAGAACAATGGAGTTAGGACACAATGAGACTTAAATCATGAAGATAATAATAGTGTTTTTAATTTATATTCATTTCATGTAGTTTCATTGGTTGAGTTTGGATTTCCTATAGCATTTCCTATGTATTTTGTGAAATTAATATGTTGCAGGTAGTATTTTGATGATGAAATTCAAGCCGACACACCTTGTAGTGTCTCAATGAATAACCTCACTGAAACATCTTCATGTTTAACTCGAAGAACACCACATGCAATGTAAAAGGCATCGTTATTTTTGTCTGGATGCTATTTTCCATCTTTAGAGAACTTAAGAATATTCTTCCCGGAACCTCATGGAAGCAGATGGAGTGGAAGAGGCAAATTAAGAGGACCAAAATTTTACCCCCATGGACCTTGAGGTGGTGGTACGAAAGCAACCATGATCACTGGTTGCACTGGTTGAAATGGAGGGATTACAAACCTCTCTACGTATGGTAACACCAAGGGTCTTGAGGCACTAGAAGCTTCACTTGGTATGAGAGATCTCAGTTTGGCTGGTGGAAAACATCTTCTATGCTGGAGAGGAGTTCTTGCTCTAGCTAGAATATAATCAAAGTTATTCTTTGACAATATTTAAAACATAGGATCAACAACACCTTGATTACGTATTCCACGAGTATAACTTGGATCTACTAGGTTAGAAGTTTCCAAAACAAGTATGAACACAAGCTTTTAATAGAACCAATAATAAGAAAACCAACCTACTACAACCAATAGCCTAAAGCATTTGGTTGTATGTTTTCCTCAACAGAGTCGCCAAAAACTATTGGTTGAAAATTTTGTAAACTTGTGAAGTTTACAAAATGGTGGTTTCAGCCACAACATAGGAGGTTGAATCTCTCCTAATAATACGATAAGGCTCCCCCTTTTCTTACTATAACTTTCTTAAAAAAAAATTCTACTTACTAATCCTATTCTAAGCTTGGGTGTTACACCATCTCATTCTCTTTCTTCAAAATATATGTTTATCCTTTTCTCTCTTTTTATAAAGGATATTACAATTTAGAGCTATTTAAACAGCTTCTAAGTTCCTAAGAAATAATCTAGGAGAACATATATGAATATTACAAATAAAGACACAAAGTTTCTATGAAAGCACAAAGTTTTTCGTTGCTTCCCAGGATGAGAGAATAATGTTGAAGCTCAAAGTATTTATCTCACTATTATCTTATCAACCTTTTCCAATAACTTTTGTAGCCCAAACCAATCTTTTTCTGAAATACCAAAATAAAGCTCAAAGTCTTTATAATGCTATTTTTCATACAAATTTATAAACTGAAACTTAAGTTCATATACTTGCTACAAGACAACAAGGTAAATCTCAAAGTCTTTATGCTGCTATCCTCCAACAAGTTCTATTCTACAAATTTTAAAATGTAGCACAAAGTTTAGACAACCAAATTTTTTCTACTCTTTCACAATATTCATACATGACTTCTTTTACTCAATCAATTCAATTACCATAACAACAATGAAATAAGAACACTCTCACCATAGAAAACAATGAACTCAACACAAAGTTTGAGTGCCAAAGATGCTTTCTTTATTGATTGAATTAGCAAAATCACAAATGAACTCAAAGTTTCACTTTGCTTTTTACTTCGGCAGAGTCTAGTTGCATATAGATAAAAGATGAAAATTACAATGAGCTCCCTCATATATATAGGAGAGGGGCTATTTGAAAAATTAGGAAAAGCTCAACTAACTATGATTAAGTCAAAAGTAGATTTCTATTTGACTTAGGACTTGTGTAGTCCTACATGTAAAATTGTATATACAAAATGACACCTAAAGTGTCGATTGTCAACTACAAAAATGCACCTACAACTAGAAAGCATGAAAAATGACTAAGTGTCTAGATCTCTATCTTGGGCATCATCATCTCAATTATTTCTTCAAGAAATATTGGAACTTTTCGAGAGCAACTTGTACTCTTGAGTCCTCTGAATCATTGGCCTGAGATGACTTGAGCTCGTGTGATTCAATCTGCCAAACTGGAGTAGTTTTCTTTGGTTTTCTTCAAGATTGATCCCAGAATATCCAAGATCACTTGGATTTATATCAATTTGTCAATTGATGAGAGAGTGAAATCTACTCTCTCAACCTTAGGATGAGCAAGCAAGTTGAACTCTTGTATGGTTGGGTCTAGAGGTTGTAACTTGTGATCCTGATCAAGTAAATCACAAGGAAGTTCATCAATCTTGTCAATGATCCTTTTTACTATCTTCTCACCTAGGATTTTTGCTTCTTCTAGGTCTTCAATTAGCTACTCTATAGCTTCCATGTGATGCTTTAGCAGTTCCTTGTGTTAAACACACATTTTCCTAGAAGGGATCACATCATTGTCAACCAAAACATCTAGGGAGAAATCCTCGAGCTTCATCCAGGTATCAAAGTTCTTTCCATGTGTAGACATTTCCTCCAAGAAGACATTCAGTGTTGCATCTAATTCAAATTTAACACTTTCCGCATTGCTGATCAATTTAGAAGTAGAGCTCAAAAGGTGTGTTCCTTGACTAAGCATCTTGTCCATCCATTCACCTATTGCTCTACCTCGTGAGGTAACTTTCTCAACTTGATTTATGAAATTCTCAACAACCGATGAAGTTACTAGCTCGATTACTTCAGAAGACTTAGTTATCTTAATTAACATAGTGGCGAGTTGCTCCACTTGTGCCTTAAGTTTATCTTTCTTGACCATCTCTTCATTGTTCTCGCCACAAGATCTGTGACTTCATGGGTTTGTTTCCCCAACTCAATCCTTCTTATCACATAATCCTCTGCTTGGACTTCACTTATATTTTTTCAGGAGGAGGCTCTCTTACTTCTGCATACTTGTTCTTAACACCAGTTGATCAAAATTAAAATCATCAGGTGAAGTAGCTTGATTCTTCCTCTTGGGAATGTTAGAAAGCAACTAGGGTGGCAGGATGGATTCATCATCAATACCTGTAGCCAATTCTTGGGAAGAAGTTCCTTGATATTGGATGATAGTGATTATAATTGGAGTGAAAGTCATAATAGAAGATGGGTATTCTGTAGTTGACACATTGGGTAAGGTTCCCATATTTGACATGAACTTATCAAAATCCTCAAATGTGGTTGTGGATAATTAGATAAATTTGAAAAAGTAGATAACACATTCTCAATGTTATCCTGAGGGGTACCCAAGACAACTTCATTAGTAGCAAAAGAAGAGACAATAAGAATGGTCACACTAGGAGAATTTTACACCTAGGAAATAGTGAACCCAAATGGTACATATTCAGAAGCATGAACCTGTGAAGAAGCTGAAATTGAGACAATACTTGAAACCTGGGAAACAAGCCCCTATGTGTCTTCAAGTTCGATGCTCCTGGGGATCTTTGGTAGACCGCGTTCATAAAATTCTTCTTCTTCTTACTCCTAATGATGTTGATGTTCTTCTTCAAGTTTATCTATATCAATAGGTTCATCCCCACACTCCCCTTCTTTTGATTCTTGTTCTTTATCCTGTTGAGCACCTAAAGTAGAAGATTTTTCTTGTTCCTTCCCTTTGCTTGTTACTACAATGAACTTGTATTTAGGAGCTTTAGGCAAATCAACATGATCTTTCTTATTCTTTGTCCTTAGTTTTGATCTTTTTCCAACAAGTCCAACAGTATCGTCCTTTGATCTAGTGGTAAATGGTTTCAAATGGATTCCTTTCTATGTCAACCAAATATTCATATTTATAAGAATTCCTTGAAATTTGGCTCTTATAGAAACTAGCTCCTTCTAGGACTATTGGATAGAAGGGAGATGACTATTGGAAATCTTCTTGCTTTCATAAATAGGATCTAGGATATTACTATCATAAACTAAGTCATTAGGATCATCTTTCAAGTTGAGATTGACTATTTGGTCTTTGGTGAGGCAACAAAAATCAAGTCTTCTAATATCTTCCCCAGTTATGCAATCTGCCTAGATATCCTCAATTATATGAACATGAGTGTAGCTCTTTTTCAATGTATTCTTCATATCTCTGTAGTCAAAATCATTCCTAGACTTGAATTGCTTCATTGTCACACTTCTCATTTCATCTTCCATAGCTCTTGTTTTAAAAGTTGAATTGATAGAGTATGTCCCAATAGATAAGAAAAAATTGAAACTTGTTTTATGGGAACTTGATTGTTTCTCATGCACTAGTACCGTTTGACTTGCCAAATCCATTAAAAATCTATCAATGAATACCTTGAGAGCACGAAAGGCTATTCATCATAAGATCCAATCCTTAGATAGGTGAAGATAGGAAATTGCAAGAACATACACCCATATTTATTGACAACCTCCCAAGCTTCATCAGAGACTCTATTCTTCTCAGGACTCTTGTCAAAGATATACAAATAGGAGCCAAAGAAGGCATCATTAACTATTTTAAAATGATGTAAATTTTTCTTAAGATTTAATTGGGAATAGTGTTTCCAAACTGGGACTTGTCTTCTATCTCCTTCTAAAGATTAACCTGTAAAATTCCTCATAGCGAGAAAAACATACACCAAGTAGGAAGTCATATAGAACAACAAAGTGGTAGGTACCTTAGTGAGCCACTCGCACAAGGCGTCACTAATCTACTTACCCCAAAAGATCTTCTTGTTATTCTGTCTGATGATGTAAATGTACTGATACATCCATTCATAATAAGTATTAGAATTATGAAGCCCTTTACTAATAATAGTAATCAATTCATTTACTTCCTCCTTGATGTCACTTCAAGGGAAGGTCTTGGGCCATCCAGAAATTGTAGGTCTGAGAGTCTTCTACCAATTATCATTAATGTCCCTTCTGCACTTCTATGAATTGTTCTCATAATAGGCATCAATTGACTTTATATCTATATCTTCATAGTGCCCTATACTTGGACACTTGAATAAAGAATCAAAGAAATCCTCATTCAACATGATCACCTTCTTGCCATCTACATCTTTCACACTTTGAATTATAGGATCAAAATGATTAGCCACTAAAAGCATGAACTTTGATTTTGAGTTGACATGGGAAAATTTACAACCATATGAAACTACTATTAATGGTGGGTTCCATTAGATAGTAGTGTGGGGGATTCTCAACTCATCCCTGAAACTCATCAATATCCACGTGACCTTTTTTAGTGTCCCTAATGATGTTTGATGCCACTGCAGATGGTGGAAAGACTGGATGAGGGTTTTGTTTCTTGAACTTCATTGTCTTCTTTGTTGGAGATGGCTCTGACATCTGTAAACAACTTCAATTGCATCAAAGTTAAAAAATATCCTCCAGAATTAGATTAAAAAATCATCATGGAAAAACATCTTCAATACTGATAGATCTTCAACACTGGTACTTCCCTATACTTAGAAAAATTTCTAAGTCTTGGGTGTAAATCAAGTGTATAGACCCAACTTGCACATGACAAACTAAGGGCACTTATTGTTAAAATGAAAATCAAGTCTACAAACCCAACTTACACCTTAAAATGAATGATATATGTATTGTATAAATCAGGTCTGTAGACTCGATTTACACCTTTAAAAATTGGTGTAAAACATGGTTCATGTGGTTCAAGTCCATAGGTCCTAACATCACATTTAAAGAAGTGATTAGAGTGTAGTTCAGATCTATCGACCCGAACCACACTTCATTTGGTTTGATTCAAACTTGTGAAGAATTGGGTTAGTGTAGTTTGGGTTCATAGATTTGAAATCCACTAGAAAATAGAGACTATGGTGTCATTCAAATAGATGGATCCGAACTACACTAGTGCTCAAGGATAAGACCTCTGGTGTAGTTCGGGTCAACAAAGCCAACTACACCAATGATTGGTGATAATGAAATTTAGGTCCATTGGCCCAAACTACACCGTAACATAACACAGTGAAAGATGGTGTGGATAGGGCCTATCGACTCGTATTACATGAAACAAAAATGGTGTGTCATGTAGGTTGGGTCGATAAACCCTATCTACATGACACAACAATGGTGTGTCGTGTAGTTCAGGGCAATAAACCCTATCTACTCGACACAATGATAATCACAAAGAAAAATAGAACCACAAATGGTTCGAGTTCATGGACTTGAATCACAAAGCATTATGGTGTGATCCGAAGCCATGAGCTTGAATTGATTCTTATCAAAGATAATGTAGGGTACAAAAAGAAAAAGAAAGTTCGTGGCCACAAGCTCGAACTTAGGGAAAAAACAAACCCTAGATTTAAACAAAAATCAAAACAATGCAAAAAATCGTAAAGGAAAGAAAAGAAACAAACCTGAATGAAAATCAACTTGAGAATAGATGAGAATGTAGAAATTAGATGAGCTTGTCTTCCAATTTGAATGACAATGGAGGAAATAAAAATAATTATATTAAAAGATGGATTTAGAAGAGGAAAAAGCGACCTAATAAAACTCAAACTTGGAAACATAAATGCTCAAGTCGTGGGTAATAAATGAGGTGCACTTTGGGTTCATGGACCCAATTTGCACCCAAATGTGCATTTCAGGTTCTAGAACCTAATTTGTACCTAAATGACAATCCAAATGTAGAGTCAGGTTCAAAATCTGACAATACACTTAAATGACCAAAATTAAAACTAACTTAAAATTTGATACCAAAGATGAATTAATCGCTTTGAATCAAAAAGAGTTTAGAGTTTGTGGGTCATGATTTTGATAAAAATAATGGGTGCACCCCAAAATTTTCACTTAGTTTAAATTGGGATAACAAAAAGAAAGAAAGAGGACTCATTGTGACCCCCCAAGGGTTGCTTCTATCATAATAGTACAATGAATATCCACTTCATAAGAGAGGATAGGAATCACCCCCAATGAAGAACTAGCTCCTATGCCAATGATGAATTCCTGAAGACAAAACATGATCTATTGCCTGCAAACAACATTTTTCCCCTTAGGAAGAAACAAATGCATTGGAGATATGAGAAGCAACTCCTATTAACTATAAGATGTAGGAATCCAAATCCAAACTATGTATGCTTCTGGAAACTTCTCAGATGATACCGTGTCCATGAAAGATGACAATGCCACAAACCAATCAGGTACATGCCCAATCAAATTGAGACTCTACAAAATCTACCGAAGAACAAGCTCCATGGGTGATGAAGATGAGCTAACAACACTAATGTGGCTATTAGTAAAGAGGAGATGAATGTCCTCAAAATAATCCTCCAAATTTGCAATGTGAGACTCCATAAACAGTGATGAATGTCTGCAACATACAAGTCCCAAGTAGTTGTGCCTAAAATAATAATGTCTAGTTGCATTGAATCAATGGGTCTGTGCATGATCCAATGCCAATCTAATTAGGAACAATATAATATGAAGATGATTGAGATGAGATCTCAATGTGAGGATTAGGAACATGAAGATAGACCTCTGATCTATCTAAACATGCAAGACTTGTGATATACTCGAGCTCCTCTAAAGTATCATTATCAAAGGACATGAAATTTGTATCTGCAAAGGGAATAAGAAAATTTGTTGTAGGATCCTCAGTGAATGGAGAGATATGAGGGTCTCCATGCATTTCCCAAAGTTGAGTCCAAAGTGCATTAGGACACTCAAGCTTCGATATAGCACACAAAATGTCATAATCAACACTAGAACAAATCATACCTACAACATGGTCTATAATATTACCCCAAGTTGATTTACCTCCTAGAGTCACTAGTTTAGGGATCAGTCCATATAAATAAGGAAAAATATCTAGCCACCAGAGATGTGTTAAGATGCCATGACGCCAAGAATCATAATTTCCCTTTACCAGTTTAACAATTGAAGGATGAATAAAAAACCTATGATACCTCCTCAAATGAAATAATCATGTTGGAGAAATGCTTCCAAGATAAGATCATGAACGCAAGCACTTCCATAGAGAGAAAGATGATAGTAATCACTAGGAAATGATGTATTAAGTTGAGATATCTACAAATTTACAATGCCTTTGCTTTAATAGGAAAGAGGTGAGAGAAAGGAGAGCATAAGAAATGCCACATTGTGTCTCAACAGTGTGTGAGGATAGGTAGGAGTAGATACAACTACCTTGATGAAAATACCAATGTACTTAGGAAATATTAATTAATGATAACAAATATCTACCTAAGTGGAACTTAAGTAAGAGTAAATAATGTTTACTCCAATACCACCCCCTTAAGTGAAACTTATGGATAACAATTATTATGTAATATGATATGGTGATGCAATATATGGGTCTCGACAACTAGGCCATGTTAGGTACCCATGTACAACTAATCATGCAACTAATATCTTACAAACAAAAAAAGAGAAGAGAAAACCTCATGGGATAAAAATCCTCTAAAAAGATATGCAAATCAATATAAGTGATAGGATGAGTGATGAACAGAGGTCTCAACACTAATATCCCCTAAGATCTACATCCATCATGAAGATACAAATGATGTTCCCCAATAAGAAGGAAATTGAGAGACTATGTAACCCCCCCATAATGAATAAACCTGCAAGGATGGTAAGTTTTCGAAGACAAAACAAGACCTAATGCTTGCAAATAACTTGTCTCCCCTTGGGAAGAAACAAAATCATGTAGAGATGCAGGTAGGCTTCACATTTAGGATAGGAATTGGTAGGAAAAGCAATCCAAATGTATGATGATGTCTCTGAAAACTGCTAATGTGTCTCCTTATCCATGAAAGATGATGATTCCATAATCAAATCATATACATGCCCAAACAATGAAGAAAGTGACAAACTGAAACTATGCGAAAATTGATATGGAGCAAGATCCAAAGACAAATATGATGTGATAATGGAAATACAATGACCTTCACCAAAGAAGAAATTTTTTTCCTCAAGTGTGTCCTTCAAATCTAAAATGTGAGATTCCACAAATAATGAACCAATGTTTGTCAAATAGGAATCCCAATTAGGAAGACAAATATATGTGTTATGCAATGAAGCACTTACAATGTGTCCTTCAGCCAAGTCTGAAAGACAATGATGTTCTTGCTGATTAGGAATGATGGAAGTCTTTTGAGTGAAGTCTCACCAACCACCTCTAGCAAAGAATCAAAAACCTCTGAAGCAATTGCAATTGAAGTGTCAAAAACCTCCAAAGGATCACAAATATGGTTATCTTCTCTGAAGAATGAAGATGAATATAATCATAAAAAACAGGATCATCTAGGAATATATGAGAATCAATTTTACCATGTAACTCCCAAATTTTGGTTCAAAGGGGATGAGGACATGTAGAATCAACAAGTGACTCTAAAATGTCATCATTTATATGCATAGAAATAACTCTAAAGGCTTGAGCCCTATTTTATTTTCAAACAAGATTTTGATGAGGGGTGTCAGGAAGAAGAATAACATTATACAAATATTGTAATAATTTAAGCTCACTAAGATAAGTGATTATGAAATCACTCCATTGGCTATAGTTCCCTGTCTCCAAGACAAAAGAAAAACCCATTGTGACAATTATAATTCTTAAAGAAAATAACTCAAAAGTATAACCATCACACATAATGATAGAAACTTCTAAAATAATAAAATAATAGCCTATGAGGCTAAAAACCAGGTGAAAAAACCTAATTTGATGATGACAGTAGCACTATGGGACCCATTGATTGAGTGATGAGGTGGCAAAATGGGAGGGCGTTATGATGGTGGTCGCACATGACACGAAATAAAAATGCTCCTCCAAAAACAAATAAATGACACACAACTAATCATAAACCAATATTTAAGAAATATATTGACATCAATTGAAAGACAAGCTTGGTTGTCAAGGATGGCAAACATAAAAAAAAGAAAAAGAAGTTGTTCTTCTCAAAAGAGAAGCTCCTCAAAGATCAACTACCGAATATTATAGCTTATAGCTTGACATCAATAAGAAGGGAACACAACAACCTTGAACTAGAAATATACACCACAAATTTGATGCACAAGCCAAAAAAAATATTAAATAGCAATCACCGATCACAATGAGATACTATAGAATGGTTCTTGCTTGAACACTAGTTGATCAAAGGCGAAAAAGCACATTGGAAATGGCTAGATGCAAAAATGTTGATAAAGAAACCCCACTTAATCTGTCGATAGTGAAGCACTGAATCTGTCGATAATGAAGCACCCAACCAAAGCACAGTTGCAAATAGCCAATACGGCCCAACACAATCATAAGCATGGAGACCAATAAATCTTGGCTCAGCATGATCAACCAATATGCATGGCCAATTGATACAAAGCCACCATTATAGAATAAGGTATTCGCCACCCATAAATAAGCCTGATCCAACAAAAAATGAAAAAAAGACATGGACCAAGCAATAATCCTAGTCTGTAAACAGTGAGACGCAACGAACAAGATGAATGCACCAACAAAGGGTAATGTCACCGAATGAAGGAATCCGTTCAAGCTACACAACGATATGACTGTGGATTGCGATAACAAAAGAAATTGAAGCCTATAGAATTTTCCTTTTGATATTACAAGTATCACCAATAATCAAAATGGCTCACGGGGAGAAAATCACAAGATCCTGAAGAGAGGCACAGAGCATCATAGCAATCAAAATGCTTGAAATCGGCCAATCAAGAGATACACGACCACCACCATAGACACCGATGAAAGTTTCTAGTGTAAGCAATAAAGCCATCCAATATAAAATTTGCCCGAAAGAGCCAACTATAGGTGTAAGGGATACGTAGGTTCAACTGCATAAAATTATAGAACGGCTTAAACAACACACATTAAGCTTACAGTTTTAGACTTAAAAGTTTTTAACATTCAGAATTGACTGACATTTTTTAGGCTTAATATGTTTCTTAATATATGTGGTCACACTAAGAATGGGCCAACTTAAAACCACACACACAAAGCAACATATTAAGCTTAAAGAATGTTAGTCAACTCTAAGTGTTTAACACTTTTAAATCTAGAAGTGTATTCTTAGTGTGACCACACACCTTAAGCAACACATTAAGCCTAGAAAATGTTAGTCAACTCTGAATGTTTAACACTTTTAAACCTAAAAATATCACCTTAATATGTGTGATTTAAACCATTCCCACACAAAACATGACCCATACAACTTGAGCCAAACTATAAAGAAGCTATGTAGATAATAAAGAATCCTATTGCACAAATGCAATGTCACAACTACCAATGCGGATTGGTAATACACCACATGGCTAGATAGGCTGATCTCAAAATATTTGGTCACGGTTTTTTACCAAACAGAGTATAGATACTGCACTGTAAAAAGGACTGGAACTCAACAATGGTATATTCACCACCCAAAAAGAATGCATAGAAATTTCAATCTAAGTGTAGGCATAGTTGTTGATAATAACACTACCAATCAAACATCTCCAAGCAGATCTACAATAGATAAATAAGGTGCATAGGCCAAATAAACAGACTATCAATAGCTAACACAAGATACGAGCCCTACCACAAGTGAAGACATTCAATGGCAAAAGCACAAACCAAATCTAACATGCCATGAAGAAAGAACCATTTGGCTAGAGAAAATGCAAATCCAATGAAATCAGTTTGATCATCCAAATACTGATCACAAGATGAATATGACCCAATTGCAAAAGAAAAATGAATGTTTGAAACCGTCAAGAATGCCCGGTATGAGAGGACATCGGCGAATGAAGCTGATAAGAAATAAAGCCTATGTCAAATAAAAAGGTCGCTGCAACAATAAGCCACAAACAAATAAGGCGACCTCAAATAAATTGATGTCTCGGTGAAGCAAAAATGTGAAAGGGAGCCCTAATAGTGCAAACTACAGTTTGAAGCAATTGCGGGGATGGACAATGGAGGGCCCATGATAGACTGAAAATGCTTGATATGATTTAGCCGAGAAAACATGCAATAGATAGGGAGCCGCCAAATGAAATGGTGGGAGAGATAATCACCAATTACAAACTTGTCAGGACCTCAATAGGGCTGGTGAAGAGTCTCAATTGGAAAGAGCTGCAGATCGAATGACTCTGATACCATGTTCAAGCAATGTTCCCAAGTCAGGATCACAAATGCAAGCACTTCCTTCCACACAGAGATAATATTAATCACTGGGAAACGATGTATTAAGCTGAGATATCTATAAATATATATTGCTTTTTCTGAAATAGGCAAGATGCCAAAGAATGGAGAGCACATGAAATGCCACGTGTCTTAACAAGATGAGAGGGTTGATAGGAGTAAGTGCAACTACCCTGATGCAAATACCAATGCACTTAGGAAATACTAAATAATGATAACTAATATCCACCTAAAGGTGACTTAAGCAAGAGTAAACAATATTTACTTCAACAAATTAGATCAAAAAAATCTCAATACATGTGTAGAACATTAAATAAAACCCTCTCCAACATACAAATCCATCTCAAGTGCCAAAACATTCAAGTAATTGATTAGATAGTGAAAACACAAAAATCTGAAGAAAATGTACCTGAGGCAAAAATTGGAAAAATAGACCTAAGATCTAGATAGAGGACTTTGAGTGCTTTCCAAAGATATTTGCTTTTCAAAAAATGGATTCTATATATCCAAGATATGACACAAAAAGTGCAAAATTGATGGCTAACTTTGGGGGTCATGTAGAAAAAATTGGAGCAAAATTTAGCAAAATAACAAGGACCATTGTATTGGTGCCAAACCCAGCTTTTCGATAATATCTCAATTGCCCAATTTCGACTCACTATGACAAAGTTATGACCAAAAAACCAATTGCATGTCAATTAAGGCTTTAAAGACTTGAAGGGTTTCCAAGAATGAATTTTTTTGGAATATAGAAACTTCCCAAAACAAAAAGTTTCCTAAAATAGAAAGCTTCCAAAAAATGAAAAAGTTTCTAAAAATAAATATTTCCAAAAACAAAAACTTTCCAAAAAAAGAATTTTTTTTCAAAAAATAGAAAACTTCTAAAAATGGAAAGCAACCTTCGTTTGAGCCCAACATGCACAGAAAAATCGCCCAAGGTTGGATAACTCAAGCATGTGGATATGAATATAGTAGATCTAGAGCTCTGATACCTAGTAGAAGTTGATGATACAACCACGGAAGCCAAGAGTCATTTCCAAGTATAACACCTGTCACACAAATGAGATCAAGCAAAGATAATATGCCCCATAAGAACTTGAGAATTCTATATTATTACACACAAGAATATTGAAGATATAATATTTGAGGTTTGACAATTACAATGAATGAATGACTTGCTTTATAGAAAGAAAGAGATGCCCTAACCCTCAAATTATGAGAACTAAAGAAAAGCAAAGGGGAGCTAATTAAAGCTCAACTATAGCTGAACTAAAGTTAGAAAAACAAACACTAGATAACAAAAAGCACCTAAGTTCAGCTTAAGTGAAAAAGTAATTAAAAGACCTAATTAATAAATAACTAGATTAAGTGTCCTAATTACTCCAACAATCAATATATACAACTTTTTATGCATTTATTTTGCACTATTATTGAATACATAAAATTGTTCCAACCCTCAAATTAGCAAGAATGCAAAAAATTTTTTCATTAAAATATTGATGATGAGGTCATAAGTAAACCTTAGAAGAATTCAAGCTCTGAAGAGAATGAACATGCAAAAGTACTACGTAATTTGGGACATTGTGAAGTGAGGCTGCATGAACATGACATTTTGAAAACACCTATACAACTTTTCAAAGAGACAAATGAAGAAATTTTAAAAAAGAATCAACTCATGAAAAAATAAAAACAAATTCTCATATAACCTTTGTAAAATAATAATATGGATCAAGAGAATATATATTATTATAGTGATCCAAAGTCTTGTTAGCAAATGATTTTGAATTTTATAGTATACATACCCAAAATGGTAGAAAAATTGAACAAATCATAGAGCTTCTTCATACTTCAACATATCTAACTCTAACTAGTTAGGGTAGGATTCATGAACTGCAATGCTTGACACCAAGAGATCAAGCATCCAAAATTCTTCACATGTATATAATATGTTTTAGAAGTAGTAACTTATCTTGGGCAGATCTTTGTTACTAAAAATATTGACAATAGAATATATGAAAATAGTGGGATAAGTTTTCATGATGATAACTATTATTAGATAACTTAAGCTAATAAATCCCTAGACGTAGGTATAGGAAATGATGATTTAAATAGTTATTCAGAACCAAATAATATATGTGAGAATATTAAAATGAAAAAATGCATGCTTCGGACCAATGGGGCCTTAGTCTACTGGTGAAGTCGGAAGGTTCCTAATGAGCCCACCAAGGATCAAGTCTTGCTGAGTGCAAGACTCTGACATCATAAGGGATGAGGTCTGGATTTTGCCTCAACTGAATTTGATGGAATGGATACCTCTCAATCCTTGGCTCTTAGTTGAAAATGTTTCAGCCTATGGGTTTGTGCCCCTATATCGAGTGGTTGAAACTACTTTGTGAAGGTCCTCGTTGGGCTAGTGTGCTCTTGGGCTTTGTGCCCTTGTTGGGCTACTGCGATTGCATGTCTAAATGTCTGCATAAAGGTAAAGAAGGCAATTAGAATGATATTTACTTCAAATTGAATACACTTAAGTCATCAAAATAGAGATAGATTTTTAAAACACATCAATAGTTTATACAAATGATTTATCTTATTTTAAGAATAAAAATTCAATTGATGATGTGGGTGATTATGAAAATAGAGTTATGAACCTCAATTTATTTGATTGTAATAATAAAATGCAAGGTAAAAGGAAAAACTCAAATAAAAAGAATTATCCCAAGGAACAAGAGATCAAATGCAATAAAATTATCAATTATTTCAACAATAATGATACCATGTCACATGTGGATTCCCTAGTTTATAACAAAAAGAAGAAGACCATATTACTATGTCTAAAGCTACATTATATGAAGTTATAAAAAATAAAAAATAAATAGCCATTATATTGGTAATATTGACTTATGTAGAGTATGCCCTTGATAACATGATGGAGGTCAAGAAAGATCATTTTGATGCTAAAAATGATGAATTTGAGGAATAATATTTTATTGGTGATCATAATAAATTTGACAAATTTTTTTGAGAGTGTTCATGAATAGAAAAGCTATGTTCTCATTGTTGTGACAATCTTCAAGTCAAAAGAGTAGATAATCTTGACTTTACATTGAATCCTAATTTACTTGCTACTTCAAACATTCTAATTGAAAATAGATAGAATATATTGTAAAAATTAAGAATATAGAATTTTAAAAATTCTTCATTAAATTGATGAAAATTTTCTATTTTTGTTTGGATGAGTTATTACATATCTAGCAAAAATTCTTAAGGTTTTTTACAATTGATTGCCACCATGGTCCCTAGCCTTGAAATGGTCTTTATTGCATGTGAATTGAGATAGCTTAGAGATAGAAAAATAAATTAGATTATAAAATATTTAATTATTTGGATGATTTAGATAACCTAGATACAAGGGGTTATAGACACTTATTAGGTAGTAGAGCTATCCTTAGAGTGGGAACATATATAACCTCATTAGGACTACAAACATCTGGGTAATTATAGATCAATATATAGATGATCGGTGGTTAGGTCTATTTAAATATTTATATATTTTGAATATACTTTTGTTCACTTAAAAGTAAATTGAAACACTAGCTTGATATAAGAGCTATAGTGACCAATCTTTGGAAATTTCAAAAGGTAATGGATTCATGAGCACATACTATGGTTTAAGTTAATGTTAGTTTTGTTTTATGACTAATGTTTTCTTTCTTTTTGTGAATTCATATATTTGATTTTGTTGTTTCAGAAATTCTTAAGAAGGCCAATCTTAGATTTAAATTTTTACTATTAAGATGATTATATATCTTATAATCGAATTTTCAAATTTTAAAATAAATCTATATTATAAATTTAAAATAAATCTATTATAAATTAAATATAATTATTTTTTTGAATTCTATTATATAATTTCATTTTTGTTTAAGATAAAGTTTGAAGAAAATCTTAAAAAATATATTAATTTATAAAATCTAAATCAACAAATAAAAAAATAGTTAGGATATAGTATGTTTTCCAATTTGGACAAACCTAGAAATGGTTCATGATACGATTGTCTTGAGTTAGCCAAATTCAGGGAGTTGAACAGGTAAAAGATCATTTGTAGGTGCATTTAATTTGGTGTACATAAACATTGAAAGGATATATTTCTATTGAATTATTTAAAATTTGTTCCATAATCGAATGAAACTATGGATACAAATGTAGGGAGGAAAATGTGAGTCTCATATATAATCAGCATTTAAAAAAATTAAAATAATAATAAGCATAATCAACATGTAAAATAAAAAATAACTTTGGATCTCTAAGATGAAGCCCTTGGATCTCACAACATAATTTAGGTGTAAACAAACAATTTATATTCAACAGGTCAGAAATGTTTATAATGTGATGGACATTAATGACTAAATCCATAAAAATATGATTAAAAAACCTCCTCTTTTCTCCACAGTATGAAATGATTCATCCCATGCTTATGAAGCAGTTTTAATTTCAATAAAAGGGGTTGCTAAATCACAACAAAAAAATTCTAACAAACTCATGATACAAATAAATAAAAATCCAGCCAAATCTAACGCTCAATATTTATCCAAAAGAAGAACTATAGTTAAATTTACATCCAGAGCAAGAACATTTAATTCCTCACCTTCGATCATAATATAACATCCCACAGCCTTCATTAATGAAAGAAGGAAAACAGCATGCCTTACTTATGGTTTACTGAAGTACTTCTGTAAGGCTTACTATTTCTCCATAATAAAATAGATATGAAGAGCAAACCTCAAAGTGGGTCGAGTTAAACAAATGCCATACAAAAACCTCAATCATGCAGAAAATAAGAAAACAAGAACAATTCTGGTATTAATGATTCATCAGCAATAACATTGAGATTTGATGTATCAATTTATAGCAAACAGTCAAAATCTTGAATACATTTATAACAAAAGGATTCTGGTGTGGAATTTTTTACAGTTTATTACTAATTTAGTATCATATATATAGGGTTTTTGGAAAAAATAGCTTCTATACATACAGTACATTACTTTTATTAGTTGTAATATACAATCTAAAAGTGCAAAAACGGTCATATAGCCAGTCAAATTCCAGGCCTGATTGCCATAAAAATCATGAAATAATAATATTGAATGCTGATTGGCTGGGCAAAATTAGTTTAATCACTATTTAGGGTGAGCCCCTCCTTTATAAGACTGCAGTTACAAAAAAATAAAAACCTACATCATGATATTGACAGCTAAAAAGTTAATTTGAGTTAAAGAGAGAGGAGTTCGAATGAAGAAATCCTTAATTCACCTTTCTCAAGCCCATTCATGGCCGCCAGAAGACCTACTACAACAGCAGATAAGCTTCAGTTTGGTGTTAGATAAGGAGCAGGATAGCAAGATCAGAGCCACGTTTTCAGTTTTGAGGGGATGTGTCAAAAGCCAGAGGTAGGGTTTATACGTGGCTCATAAACCTTATTACACTGCAAATTTTTCATTCTTACAGAAATTTTTGGGATATGAGTAGCGTTTTCATTATCATTCAGTTAACTCTTACACTCTTTCACTGGAGTTTTATGGGAGGGGTTTGGGCTCTATTTTTAAGGAAAAAAATGGTTTCATGAGTAAAAAAAAATTTCTCTACAAGAATATTTGGAATCTTTCTCTCAAACAAGGAAGCCCCTACTTTTTAGGAAGCAGGCAAAAAAAAGGTGCCCCACCAGCTTAGGAACTTTGTTTGCTACTTTCAATAATGCACATTCAATTTCCCACGAAAATCAAATGAAAAGGGAAAATGATATTTATTTAATTAATTTTACCTTTTTTGGTGCTCAAACTTCCTTAAATTTAGTAGTTCAAATTTTTAAGCTGGTTGCATAACAAAACTCATGAGACCACCATGTTTAAATTTTTCCTAAAAATTCTCAGCTACCTAGCTCTATTTTTAAGGAAGCCCCCCTCCATGAGACCCCAGCCTAAGTCTTTTACTGATTTGTGAGGATAGAGCCCTAGTTTCAGTCATCACAAATATGTGAATGTAATAGTCAAGGAATAACAAGTAAGAGATAAGTACAGTGAATAAGGTGGTTGTTTGTCACAGTTACAGTCATCTCATAACATTTGCATGTTAAAGAGCAGAGGCATATTCCTATAACTCAAGGATAATGCCATTTTCAGTATTGAAAAAGAAACAATGGCGGTGATCCTGTTCCTATCCACAATCTGAGAATGACTTTTACAGAGCAGCACCTATATAAGGAAGAATGGAAAGAATAACGATCAACACATAACAGTTCTTTGTCACAATGAAATTAAGGACATTCAAGGCAATGACAGTCAAGCAGAGCAGTCATTGAAGATTTAAAGGGTGATGTGGGTAAGGTAAGACACCATGAGCAAGAGATGAACAAAGCTATCAACGAGCAGCTACAGTCTTAAGCTCAGAAGATAGTGTCATTTTCATATCTCATATGGCACGGTAATACGTATCCCTCAAGCAGTCTGAGAGTAGTCATAATCTTAGACATAGAACAGAGATAAAGGATGTTGTGAATGACAGAGTTCGAGAAGTGGTATTACCAAGTCACAGTAACAATCACAATGATTTTCAAGGATCACTGATAAGGAGAAGATCATGCCAACGCCAAAGCCAATGTATCATCAAAATCGTAGTGTTTTGCAATGAAAGAGCTTCATAGAACACCGAGGATTCAAACAGTCAAAATCTTGAATACATTTATAACAGTCATTGCCAAAGGTCTGTTATGACAGCAATATCACAATCATGTTTAGAGAAGCACCTGAAAAAGGGTAGTGAAGGTTGTGTACAGTTCTTTGGAGCAGTTATAACCTAAGAAATAGTCTTAAGAGTCAATGCACAGTGAGTACTCAATTTGGTAAAGAGAAAATATAGTGAAAGGACAGTCAAAAAGGGGTTTGTGACAGTGTTTGAACAGTCATAAGTCACAGCTCTAACACTGAAAAGGTCTCAGATACAAGGGCAGATGATTCAAAGGCACAGTAAGATTAGAAAAAGGGTTGTGGTCTCCATTAGATAGGTAGTCTCCCGAATCATATTATTGCAATCTTGTGTCGTCCAGAACAACTAAATGCAGTGAATAAAGACAGAGAGACAGATGGTCGAAACAATGCCAAGCAATACTGGTTTATGATGATACAGTCATAGATCTGATCCAGACAATCATTTTGATAGAAGAAAGACATGTAATGATGACTGTAGCAACAAATATACAAAGGACAGTCATCCAAATATTCTAAAAAACCTTCAAACTGTGTCCTAAGGACAGTATGGAGATTGTAAGGGTTACAATGATAAGGCGGTCATGATAAAGATTTTGTGAGCAAAGAGCAGCTTCCTGTAGCAGCTTATCATGATAGGATAAAGGCATATAACAATCTCAGTGTGCAAGGTGAGTGCACAGCTTAAAGACAGTGAATACATAGGAAGCTATTATGACAGTGTACTCATTTCATTGACAAAACAGAGACAGCCTATGTAGCCCTTCCATCAACAAAGATTCATCTTAGTCAAGAGACTCATTCAAACAGCCAATGGTGAGGGTATAGTGGTCCATGACAGAGAAAAATCAGAGCAGCATCTTCTCATGTAGGATAGTTCACAAAGAGAAGAATAGCATTCATCCAATGCTCATGGGTAGTCATAGAGGGTATGATAAATTATTGAAAGCCAACGCAAGGCCTAAATAATGTCAAAATCCTTGACATTGAAAATGGTCAAAATACAATCTTAAAAGGCAGATTTGCAGCCCTTGCCGAGGACACATTATTGCAGCAGCATGACAAGAACAACGCCTTACAACCTCAAAGGACTGAGTATTCATTCACAAAGTCCTATTAGAGTCTGCCATCAAGCAATATGTCAAAATAGCAGCCAAAGACACAATCATAGAGATGTATAAGGAGACAGTCATAGTCGATAAAAAGCATGCAGCTTCATGAGAAGGTGTAGTCATGAAGAATAATCTGATCACCAAGGAGAAAGCAATCAACACAGCAGCAGCTTGAATGCAGTCTCATAGGAGAAAAGCCACAATGATTAATAAATCAGACCCTAGGTCACAGTCAAAAGCATATTTGATAAAGTACCCATAGAAGGTAAGAAAGAAGTGATTGGCAATGAGAAGAAAATGTCCAAGAAGTAAGTAATGCAAAGATTACAGTCATATTGACTGAGACAAAGAATCTTTGCCAATATGGCAGCTCAACAGAGATGCACAAAGGACTGTTTAGAGCAGACATATCCATGAGCTATCAAGATTTCAAAGATCACAATAATGAACAGGGTTTCAAGGCCTAAGACACAGTGAATCAAAGACAGATAAATGGGGTATTGACAGTCACACAGTCTAATGCAGTCACAGAGACTTTAATAGCAGCTATGAAGCCAAAACCAAGGGTATAGAGACAGTCACAACGCAAGCAATAAGAATACAAGTACAGTGACAAAGAATGTGTATGCACGGTTAGAACAGTGAATGATCATAAAGGCACAGTGTCGACCACTATCTTCAAGGTTACAATCACAAAGACATAAGACTTCAAGGAGACAGATGATTGTAGTTACACAGTATCAATGATAGTCAAATGTAGTCATAGAACTGTTATGACAGAGGCAAAATACAAGAAGGTCAAATGGACAGTCTTTCTAGGTTGTATATGCAAAGAACGGTATGGTAAAGGTGTATTTTCATTAATAAAGCAGTTCAAATGGCATAAGAAACAATGAAGAGGACTCAATCATCTTGAGAAGGCAGCCTAAATGTGACACTGAGCACTCAGAAGATCAGTGAGATCAATCCCAACAGCTCAAGAGCATTGTTGACATTTATTCTTGGCATATAAATTACACTGATGACCTTTTGAATACAGTAGTGCTAATCTACAGTCAAGAAACTCATTGAAGGGAGGATTGCCAAAGAGACACAATAGGCTGTCAAATCACTATGAACCAAGACATACTTTACCCTCAAGACAGTCTAGTCAAGAAATTTGCAGATTTAGATATAGCAATGACAAACAAGAAGCCTGCAGCCCGTCAAATCAGCCCCAAGACAGTGAAGAGAAGAGTACAGTCAAGATAGCTTTATCTTTAGTAAGGAATCAAAGCATAGATGATAGTAGTCAAGTCATCTTTACTAAGTCATATATCAACAAGTTTAAAGGACAGAATACACACAGTCAAGTGAGTGGAGAATGAATATGAAGCAGTACAAGAGATGATGAATATGATAAATAAGGGATTGTAGCAGTTAATGTCTCGAAATGCAAATCCTTGTTGTGACAAAGAGGTGAAATTGAATACATTGATTCCAAGTTTTCAGTTTTGATTTTCAAATTCAAACTAGTCATTAAGGCTTTTATCAATGCAAACCTGAGTCCAAATTTCAAAATGAGATGAGGGAGTCGTCCAAAGGCAAAATCCCACAGTTTGAGGGGCATTTTGAGTCAAGAGCAGTAGTCTACCCCTGATTTGAGGGCCCCCAAGCGCAACTCATCAACCAAGGGGACCTTGGAAGCATGGACAGCCAGTTAACTTCAGTTCCAGCTCTCCTTTTATGGCATTTTGCCCAGCAAGGTTTGATTTCAGATTTTCAATCAGTTAGCATCAGATTTTGAGTAGTGGCAGCAGTCAATGGAGCAAAGGCAGCCAAGCAATTTGAAATTCAAAAATTTGGAGCCTTTTTGTTATAAGTCCAGCTTTCCCCTCTTTTCTTCTTTAGTTCTTAGTCTTATCTCTGCTGTAGCAGCATGATTTGGATTTTGTAACTCACGAGTATTTTCAGATTTGTGTAAAGTTTTCCAGATTTGTAATGCAAATGATTCCTACTTTTCAATAAAGAATTCCAGTTCTTTCTCAGAAATCTTCTTGTCTAATTGTTTTATGTGAATGATATGATAAGAATATTGTGATTTTACACCAAAATCCTTTATTTTTGCTTCATTCCTAAGATGTTTAGTACAGGAACAGCTTGATATAAAGCAGGTCATTGAATGTGTTTATAATTTTTGATGAATGAATGTTATGAAAACAATGTTGTTTTCTTTCAAACAAACATCAAACAATAAAACCTCTCATATGAAACATTGATGCAAAACAAGTCTTTCTGAGTTGTGAGCTTTTAGTTTCAAAATTGAAGTAATTGTGAATTCAGTAGCAAAGCAAGTCTTCTCATTAAGTTGGTGCATCACCTATTAGTTCATTTTCAGTTTCAGAATCATCTTTCTACCTCTTTTCCAGTCAAGAAGTCATTAGTTTCTAGGTTATTTAAAGGGAGCCAACCCATAATCTGGAGGTCTACTCTCACTATAGGATACCATAGCCTGATAGTAGTTCTATGTTGCATGGGATTGCAGATTTTTCATCTTCGCATCGGGTGCAAATCCCTGTGACAACATGAATGTAATATAATTATTTTTCTTTAATTTTACATAACTATTTTTTGGGTTTAATGTGTTGCAAGAGAGAATCATATTATTACATATATTAGAATAGATCATTTAGATCTCTACAATTTTTCATCAAATGTAAAATGTGTGTTGGGGTGTGTGTGTGTTTGTGTGTCCATGTTTGTGTCTGTGTGCATGCATGTGTGTGTACACACATGTGTGCAAGTGTATGCATGTGTGAGGGATTGTAAAATATGCATACTCATGCCATTTTCATTTGATTTTGTGCCTATTTAAGGAAATATCTTAACACATGTGCATAGTAACAAATGATACAATCTTGTGTGAAGTTGAGTGCATTCATATAGCCTTTTATCCATTTATACATACACATATCTATATACCTTTTATTCCCACTCTATCCATTTACGTGCACACACTCTTATACATCTGCCTTATTTACTCATTTATCACATGCATTTATTCATCTACCTTCATTTATCTATCTACCACCTAAATTTTAATATTAAACCATTTTAGGATAACTCTGTAGTCATGAGTACTAGGGGAGAGGACCTAGTAGTTGTGCATCCTAACTTTGCGCTTCTCAAAATCTTATGTGGAAATTTTAAATCACTCCCAATTTTTTACAACAACTTACTTAGCAAGTCCCCTATTTATAATTAAGGTTTCAGGGCCACATCATCAAATATGATGCCACATCAGCATGCTTTTTGTCAAGGTGTCCAAAACAACCCCAAAAAAAGGTGACACCAATAGTCGTGCAAGAGAGCCCCCCATACTTATGCAGCTGATGTGGCATCACATGATCGGTTGCTTTTTACAACTAAGGGTACATTTCATTCAATTATGGGTAGTCATCATAGCAATAACAACTTTAAAGAGACAACTATTGGTGCAATGTTGTCAAAAAAATTGGACATTAAATCAACAAGTATGGGTATTAAATTAACAAGTATGGGTATTAAATTAACAACTACTAACACAATAATTGAAACACAATCAACTAGTGGATCCTCTCCCCTATTTTCTCATCTCGAATACTACTTTTTAGTCACGAACTAGTTTCCTCTCCATTTCAAAATTTGAAATCCAAAGTTGACCAATTGATTCTAACCACCCTTATGCCTTTGAGCCAACTAAACTCTTATATAACTCGATTCAATGCTATTTACTAACATCTATCCACATTCGATGTATTTCTTGTAATGATCCCAAAGCATCAAAAGAGTCAAACAACCATTCATTTAAAAAATAAATTATAACAACATATTTAATAAAAGAACTTAAATATTATTTCTCTCTCTTTTATTATTCTAAAAACAAATGATTCCATAGAACTAATCAACAGCCTTAAAGTAGTTTATAAATAGTTTCGTAAGGAGGGGAGAAGGTACAAGTAATACACCCTTTATTCCGACAAAATGTTTAGTGAAGTCGGCACGCAACATATTTTTCCACAACGATACGTCCACGTCATCTTGCTGAGTTGGCATCAGCTTCGATTGGTCGGTGGGTCTCAGTCAAACACCGGCCCATGTTGCCCTCTGCTTCAACATGCCAACTATTAGCCTCCACATTTGAATATAAAATATTTCATACTTTAAATAATAAACATGTGTATTTCATTGAAGTTTGGTTTGATGGGATATTCTGAATGGTCCTTTCTTTATATTTTATGTTGTGGAAACAATCACAATAATAAAAATGAATAAATTAAATGGGAGGATTGTCATAAATAATGCTCACACAAGAACTTGAAAAGTGTACCATCTCCAAATTAGCATAATTTGTTCATTAATCATAATAATTATGATAAAAATAGTCATAGTCATAATGGGTTTCAATTTTATATTAGTTTTATGTGTGTTGGGTATACATTTGGTAATTTTATTGATCATATTTTGATTGGAATATATGTTTTAGATAAATGTATATGACAACTTTGAGAGATATTGTTTTCAAGTAGCTTATTTTAATTTAGAATTGACACAAGGAGATCTATTTATCTATCATGTTATTGTTTCAATATTTAATTATCTTATCTATAAATCATTTTCTTCTTATCTTATGTAGGCGCATGCACTCCCTATACATCATATGTCATTCCCCACAATTGAGAAGTTCTTCATTTATTTTTTGTTTAGAATTGACACAAGGAGATTTATTTATCTACCATGTTATTGTTTCAATGTTTGATTATCTTACCTACAAATCATTCTCTTCGTTATCTTATGTAGGTATGCACTATCCATGTATATCATATGTCATTCCCCACAATTGAGGGGTTCTTGTAATTATGTTCCATATTCCCACTATCTGTATACATCATATGTCATTCCCCACAATTGAAGAGTTATTCGATTATTTTTTGTTTAGAATTGACACAAGGAAATCTATTTATCTACCATGTTATTGTTTCAAAGTTTGATTATCTTACCTACAAATCATTTTCTTCTTTATCTTGTGTAGGCACGCACTATCTCTATACATCACATGTCATTCCCCATAATTGAGGAGTTCTTGGAGTCATGTTCCATATTCACTTGTGTAAGTTGTTTTGTATTTCGAAGACATGGATGTTGCATAAACTTTTGTGATGAATATAGTTCATAAGTGTTAGTTATATTGATAAAATTAAAAAATTATATAAAACATAGCTTTGCAAGCATTGATAACATATCTACATGTTTTTTTTGTTGTTGTAGATCTTACTAAGCATTCTATGTGTGAAGAATATAATGGAAGTGTTTTGCAGCCTTTTTCATTAATGATCATTTGTCCAATCAAGGTTGTCCATATTTCATGATTTGCTTACTTGGATGAATCCATGCACATATAGTGAACCTCTCTGTTTTTTATTATATAAGCAGCGTTAACCAGGTTGCTAACCCTTAACATAGTCTAGGGACTATCAACATCACTTTAACAACATCTTAACAACACAAAACAAAACAAAATTTAAAATGAGAGTTTAGTAGAGTAAATATAGCAGTAGAGGTGTACCTCGTAAGTCCTAAGAAAGATTAACCAACAACAAAAGCAAAAAACAATACACGGGCCTAGACCTAGGGGGCTTGCTTACGAAGCCCAGCCATCTGAAAGACATTGTCCCAGTCCCCAGTTAAGAACTTGTAGAGTTCTTTAAGGCCTGTTTGTCCACATCATCATCAGTAGCCTTGTCCTATAGGAGGCAAAGGGTCATCATTGAGTTGTGCATAATTCTCATGCAGGATTTGTTGATGTTGACTAGCTGATTGTCTCTGATGTCCCAATTGTGCTTCATCTCCCTTAGTTCCTCCTTCAACTTCTAAATATACTTGTCCATTCTAATAATTTTTAGACGGTCGTGCAGCTCACAGACCTCACATTTGAGGGCCAGAATCTCATCATCCCCGAGGTGGTCAATGGAATCAACTTTACCATCCTTCTGCATTTCCCATTGGTCCTCTTCCACAGGGGAGCCTCTCTTGTCTATTTTCTTCTTCCCCTTTTTCTTATCACAGTTCTTACCCTTTTCCACTCCTTCCTCAGCAACCTCGAGCCCTTCATCCAAATCAAAAACCCTCAAAATGATTGGGTCCACATTCTATATAATTTTTTGAATAATTTTCTTCGAGGTCTCATCATCAAAATTCTCAACGGGAAGCTCATTTGTTGCATTCAAATCTTGAAGGACCAGCAGGGGGCCAAAGTCATCCACATTGCCAACAATGTCAATCTCATCCCCCTCAAATTCATTTAAAATGAACCTCTATGTTACCATTCATACTTAGTCTTTTTTTTTTTTACTTTCATTTCTTTTTGTAATTTCTCCTTTCAAAAAATGTATGTCACACATGCATGTATTGTGTCACTATATAAGAATAACCAATGATATTATATTTTTGCCAACTTTAGACTTCTCATAATTTTTTTGGTGTTGTCCCTAATATTAATGTATATGATCTGACCAACTATTTGCAATATTTTCACCTCCAAAATTAAATTAAATATTTAGTCATTTTAAAAATGAACATGTATTCTCATCTAAGTTTAATTTGATGGGTATTAAAGTAAATGGTACATTCTTTAATATTTTATTTGATAAGCAATACTCTCTTTATATTTTATGTTACTAAACAATTATTTTTATTTTGTTTCTTTGAATTAGTTGTATATGTTATTGAAATAATCATTAATTATTTTGTTTCTTTGTTGTAATTTTATGTTATTAAAACAATCATTAATTTTTTTGTTTCTTTCTTTTAATTTTATATTAATGAAACAATCATTTATTATTTTAAATCTTTCTTTTAATTTTGAATGAGAGGATTACTAAAATTGTCATAATTAATTCTTGTACCACACCTTAATAAGTTCCAAAATTTAACATAATCTATTTATCAACCATAATAACTGTTACCAAAATTTTGCTACAGCTAAATTTGGTGGCCTATTATAGGCCTTACACATTATATTTGAAGAAAGGTACAAAACAGATTTTTTCAAAACTTTCTTCATTGCGCACATCATGTTTTAAAAGTTGAAGTTTATTTCACATATGCAAGTATTTCAAGCAAATAACAGTAAAACATTGCATAGAAATAGCTTTTGTTTTACAAAGAATGTGTAAGGTGTCCCACACAAGCCGTGGGAATAGTTGATTAAGCTATAAACATATATTTTCATATGAATATGAAAATAAACTATACAACATAAGAAAAGAATGAACATGAAAATAAGGTGACTCGTCATTGCCTATAATGACGAGCCTAACTAGAAAGAGTTGTTGAAGCTTTTATCTACCCATTCACTCCAACTTCTTTCGCTCCCATTCCAAGAGTACCTGCAAAACAATTTATATTCTGAGTTAGAGAAATGAGGATCATCATACTTTCAGGTTCAAACCCAATGGGAATATAATTCATCGACATATAAGATACCAAAATATATGCCTATAGCTATCAGTTTGTCATATTTAGAAGCAAGGAATCAATGCAGAGAGAATGCCATGAGATAACAACAATATCATGTTTTATTTAACATGTTTGTTTCATGTGTAGATACATGTACAGATACATAGTGCATTACTGATTCATTATAAAGCATGTGGGGTTAAATGAGGCTCCCACAAGGGTTGAGCCCAGTGTGCTAATATGTCAATATAGCTTCATTGAATATGGACCCATCATCCATAACAGTGAAACTTTAGGATTACTGTCATGAATGACATGCCCATGTCTAATGGAACTATACTGGCATATTAAAAAGCTAGACAACCCTAATAGGGTCTCAGAATAATAATAATAGCTCATCAAGGGTACATGTTTCACAGTATCAAGAGTATAGTTTGAAACAACATAAGTAACAAAGTAAAATACCACTGTCGAAGCTAAAGTGAGACATATATCACACATAGTGCTAGGTTACAGTGAATGCAATATACATGCAAAGGTCAAGACAACCATCTTCATGATCAAGTACAGGGATATTATATCATTGTCCTTATAATCACTGATGGACTTGAAAAGCACTGAGAGGGGGGGGGGGGGGTGACTCAGTGACACCAAAAATAAAACTACTTCAAACACTAACTGGTAGATGAACTTAACAAGACTTTTAAACACAATGCATGTAATCCAAAATGATATAACAACATCCACAATAAGTAAAACATCCACCATAACACAAATATTTATACGTGGAAAACCCAAATAGGTAAAAACCATGGTGAGATGGGACTCACAAGTTAACTATCTGCAGTAATAGATAACTGACCAGTTAGGGTCTACAAAGTGCTCTGCTAAGAGCGAATTTGGTTAGAGATCCCAAAGCTTGATTAGAAGCTTGTACCCTGTGAAAGGTAATACCCTGTTAAGAGTACTACCGGTGGAGCATTCTTTCTAGGAGGAAGGCTAGTTTCATGGAGTAGTAAAAAGTAGAGTTGTACTTCACAATCTACTGTTGAAGCTAAGTATGTAGCAACTTATATGAATTGCACACAAGTTATTTGGATGAGGCACATTTTGGAAGGTTTTAAGATGAAGATATCATAACCTATCAAGATTTTGTGTGATAATACGAGTGAAATTAATATTTCTAAGAATCCCGTTTTGCACGCAAGGACTAAGCACATTGAATTGAAGTATCATTTCTTGAGGGAGAAAGTTCAAAGTAAAGATGTTATCTTAGAGCATGTTTCAACCAAGGAGAAGCTTGCAGATATTTTTACCAAACCCCTGCCTAAGACTACATTTGAGTGTCTTAGAAGACAAGTAGGGGTTACCCCTTCATGAGGCCAGTTGAACATGATGCTGATTGCATCAGTCCCTGAACTACTTGCATAATTTTACATGGATTGATGAAGAAGTGGATGTATTCCACAGGGGGAGCATCCAGTTGCAGTTTGTTGATACAGAGTGAGATTTTGATATTACATATTTTACTTTCAATTTGGCATTGTTTTCAAAGGGGGAGAAGAATTATGTAACTAGGGAAGAATTATGTGTTTGATTAGGTGAACTAGTGACAAGATGATGACAGACACAGCATGGTGAATACTTGGTATGTAAACCAGGATTCCTATTCACTAATCACAACAACAAATCAGAGGTGTTGATATTTGTATTGCCATCAATGCTAAAGGGGGAGATTGTTGGTATTTTTAGATTGTTGGCATTTTGCATATAGATTGCATTAATGATATGTTGTCATTGATGTCAATTGAACCGGGGAATGATATTCATGATTTTGCTGATGTTATTGTTGATATTGCTTTTGTATTGTAACCGATATGATAAAATTTTTGGTTGATGTTGGCAATCTTTGAGATATTATTTTGACAGAACTATTTTGTTGATAAGTTTATTTTGAGTTTGGGAGTTTGTATCATTTTTTGAGTATACTGATTCACCCCCCCCCCCCCCCCCCCCCCTCTTAGTATTCTACCAGATACTTATTCTTTCATCATATCATCAATCATTGTCCAAACATGGATATAGGACAGGCTTTGATGAGGATACAAAGACATGACAAACTGAACAACAAGGATATGTGAATTGATATCCTGCTAAAAACAATGAATAACTGACAATAATGCTCACTAATTTGACAGAGAAAAGACAGTCACTACCATGGAACAAAACAACTAGTAATTTCCATAACATTCATAACAGTAGATAGTCATACATCAATGAAAGTGTTAAATACAATATTGTCCTGAAGTACAAGGAGCACCAAACTCAATAAAAAAGTGTGAGTATAGTCTATGCATTTTCAATCATAAGTACATATCATAATACAATAAGATAGTAAAAAAGTGATCATCAATGATCAAATGATCATTAGAAGTTATGTTCCAAATATCAACAAAGATCTTAAAGCCCAATAACAAAGGAGTAAAGACAATTATTCTAGCCATTGAATGATGAACAATAACTCTTTAGAGAGACATAAATGCATATCACATAGGTTCTAGTTATGATGAACAATCTTAATAGTCACCATTGACAATAATGAGCTAAGGAAATTACAGTGAAAATAACAAGGATTATCATGATCACAGTAAAATGACAGTAATTGTATATCTTAGGGCAGATTGCAATCAATGCAGTTATGAGAAACAAAGAGATTAGAGATATCAAAAGAGAAATAGATTGTCAATTCAATCCAAAAGTTATGGCCTACTTTAGACAAGCTACAACATTAAGATTTTTAGAAAATTGAGGAGTAGGTTGTCAAACGTTTGTTAATCAAAAGAAAAGTTGACGCACAAATGGAGTCACAACAATCATGAAGCATATAATGAGATGTACAAGTTGTAGACATAGTGATCTCATCATTGTCAAAATAGGAGATGGAAGCAACAAAAATATCATTAATGTTATGCAGCCCTGTGATGAAACATACTCCTTATTTGTAAGAATAGTGAGCAACAACAATAGCACCGACTGACATCCATAGAACAAAAGTATCAGTCATTAGGCTAGATAGAAGATCATAGCTTCAAATCAATGTCATCATAATCACAGTGCAAAGATCAACATAAGTCAACGATGTCATCATCTTATGGAGCTATGATCTTGTAAAGCTATTATATTAACTGATTAATTACAACAAAAGATAGTCAAAAGAGGTCCTAAGGAAACCACAGAGGAAAGTACATTTCACTACCACATAGACAACCATGAGAGACTATGACACTATAGTACAGTTGTGTAAGGGAAAAAGCGAGACTAGGCTAACATGTCCTAATCCTACCTTTTCACACACATTGTGGAATATGAAAGAGCCTAGAGGTATCACACAATTGGCTACTTCTTTTTGTGAAAGAGAGAGCCACGGGCTACCTATTAGGGTTTCTATTCCTTTGTTGTAATTGAAAGATAAAATGATGCAAGTTCAATTCCAAACCTCAAGGTGCAAGTATGAACTAATAACAAAATTGCAGAATTGAAGTTAAACAATGGAAAGCTGTAAACACAAGGACAAGACAAGAATGCAGATGCATACCCGGAGTCAAAATCTGAGTGAAAATGTTTGGGATGAGGGTGTGGGCGCCATTGTCCTGATTTTGCTCCTGAAACTACACCTGAAACTGCTATTCTGCAACCTGGAAAACTGTCGGAAATGCTGTCTGACAGAAGGACCAGGGCGCCCAGCGCCCCTGTCCCAGGGACCAGGGCACCCAGCGCCCCTGTCCCAGGGACCAGGGCGCCTAGCGCCCCTGTCCTGGCAAGACCAGGGCGCCCCACACCCCTGTCCTGGTCTTTTGCTCTGAAATTTGGAGTGAAGTTCTGTCTCGGTCCGCTTCTGTCGGATCTGCAACTTGTGGCGTCGTTCGAATCTCGAAACCTGCACTTATATTTGAAAAGGTATGGTGGGCGGCTATATAGGGTTTTGCCTTAGTCAAATCCCCGCTTTGGTGATTTCCACCTCCACGAATAGCCAAGTTGTATTGTAAAAGTAGTGTGTGTGTAGACCTTGTGTGTGTGCAAGATCCTAAAATGCAAGTAAGCAAACTAGAGCAACCTAGAAAGTAAACCCTAATTGCTTGTAAATGATAATGTAAATGCTCCAAATCAAGATGTAGAGTGATCTAAAGCATGAATACAAATGATGTAATGAAGCTTATGCAAAGACATGAAAACAACATGAAACCATACCCAGCCCCAAGGGAGGGGTACAAGCCAATCTTCAGTCGGTGATCCCTTATTGCTCTTCAATGCCTTCAAAGCCCTAAATGGATGAATGAAATTGATGAATGCTTGATAGATGGATGTTGAATGTTGTTGAAGTCTTCAAAGATCTGCTCATTCCCTGCCTAAAAGGTCCCCTCAAACCAAAATTCGGATCCTTTCAAATGAAGAAAGAGAGCTCTTATATATGAAACCCTAGGTCTTAATTTCAACTTTTGGCCGACCTAGAGATTGAATCTCTCACCAATTTCTTGGGGTTAAGCTTTATTTTATGTTTGGATCGCGCTCCTAAAATTTCGGGAAAAATGTCCGGGACCGTGTGCACTCCGGGCGCCATGGTCCCGGCAACTTTTCACCAAATTTTTAGGGCTGTCGGATATGATGATTTTAGAGAGAATCCCGAAGTTACAGGTGATTTTGAGATGTTTTGACCCCCGAAATCAAGCCCCCAAGTTCAAAATAGGACCTAATTAGGGTTTTTGATTAAATGATGTATTGGAGGAATAAAATGAAAGGGGCACACTTTAATGAAAGGGCCCAACTTTATGATGTGGAAGATGATGAAATAGAACCTTAGACTTTATTAATTTGATTAATTAAGTGCTAAAGGGGAAATGCAATGCAAAATGCAAACTGCGCCAAGGCGGGTGCTAAACTAGGTGTGAAATTGTACTGCTTTAGCAAGTGCGTACAATTTACGACGCTACATTTAGCCCCCACTTTAGCAGTCATATGAGTACTACGTGCATATGCAAGCTAAAGTATAGGAAAGTAAACATTATTTGAAAAATGATATATCCATAAGTCCGTCGAACAAAGCCCCCAGCGGTATGTGCAGTACACAGTTAGGAACCACACCCTACAAAACACACGTTAGATCACAAAATCACCTAATGCTTACTAAGGAAAATGATGAAATTTGCGAGTAGCTATATGCCCCCCCTGTTTCGGCTTGCTTATTAGGGAGGTGAAATAGGGTAGCATGTTTACTTACGTCAAATTATGTGAGCGATTATCGATGAGAGATGTTCACTAAAAAGGCTTCATCAGAGCACATTTTGGAACATCAAGGGAGTAAGGGAACGAAAATACGATTCCTACGCAACAAACGGTTCGAACATCGCATCTCCCAAACTCAAGTTATGATGAAATAAGTGATAGAGGAAAATTAGGGTAGGTCACATTTTGGATGTATAGTGACCTACTTTTGTATATTGATCCACATATATATATACATGCTTCTTTGTCTCAAACATGTTATCTTTAATGCCTAAAACATTGTGTATTTTGATTAAAGTTAATACATTTGGTAGATGTACACGTATGTTCTGAATTTAATTTCCATGTGATCGATTTTTTCAAAGCTCCATGATTAAATTGATACATGTGTGACTTAATTGAAATATTTAATCAAGTACTACATTGATGATAGAGAAGAAATATGTGTTAAGCCTAAGAATCATATAAGTAACATGATACAATTCTACTTAACACATAAAGACATTGTATAATATGCCAGCATAATGGAAATGTAAATCTTTTGCAATTTACATAGATGAATTCAAGACAAATCATAGAATAAAGAAACACGCTTGTCAGGAACGAGGCAATATAGATTAAACAAAACATCATTTAATTCTATTTGCTCTAACAAAGATATGCTAACATATTATCCAATTCTGAAGAAGTGCAAAGAAGATACATGAAATAAAAGATAGGAAATGAGGAATTAAGCATAGTATCTACGCAAGTGCATATCATTTATAGGTTCTTTAAGAGGCGTACCATCTACACCCGCTATTTTATAAGCACCTGATCCATAATCTTCAATAACGATATACGGTCCAAGCCAATGAGGACTAAATTTTCCCTTTTCTTCAGGTAAGGCATTCACATTGCGCTGATTCTCATAGAGAACTAAGTCACCCACTGAGAAGGAACGTTGAATAACCTTATCATTATAGCTTCGTTGTAGAGTTTTGTGATACGCTTGAATATGCTCAAGAGCATTTATACGTTGTTCATCAAGCATCTCAAGCTGTTGAAGTCTTTGTTCTCTATAAGAGTCATCATCTACTATACCTTTGAGAGAAACTCTAAGTGATGGAATCTCTAATTCTAAAGGCATAATAGCATTAGCACCATAAACAAGATTATAAGGGGTGGTTCCTGTAGCAATTCGTACACTCGTTCGGTAGGCCCAAAGAGCATAAATTAGCTGAGTACTCCAATCCTTACCATGCTTATTCACGGTTTTGCGAAGAATTTGTTCAATTATCTTATTGGATGATTCGGCTTGACCATTTGATTGAGGATAATATGGTGTAGAAAATCGATGTTTGATATGATATTTCTCGAGGAATTTCTTCACGTCCTTGTTCTTAAATGATGTCCCATTATCAGAGATTATAGTGGAAGGTATCCCGTATCGAGAAATAATGTTTTCTAGAAGAAATCGACAAATCACTTCAGCAGTAGTAGAGCAAAGGGGAACAACTTCTACCCACTTTATAAAGTAATCTGTTGTGGTTATAATGAAAGTATGTCCTTGAGATGAAGGAGGAGAGATTTTACCAATAAGATCCAGCCCCCATGCAGAGAAAGGCCAAGAAGCTACATGAGAACGAAGTTCTTGGGCAGGAGCATGAATTAGATTATTGTGTTGTTGACATTGATGACATTTCTTAACAAATGAAAAAGAATCCTGCTGCATAGTTTGCCAATAATATCCCATATGAAGCAACCTTTGAATCAAGGATTTCCCTCCAAAATGCCCCCCACAGGCACCTAAATGCGCCTCTTCAAGAGCAATAAGGATTTCTGATTTGTTAAGACAGCAAAGGAGAAGACCGTTATAACCCCTTCGGTAAAGAACATTAGAAAGAATGATATATTTAGCAGACAGCTTGCGAATTCTAGCCCTAGTGTTCCTATTGGCAGAATCAGGAAAGGTACCATCGGTCAAGTATCTTACGATATGCGAATACCATTCATCTGAGTCTATAAAAGTCACAAGATGTCACCAAGTTAGAATCATCCACAATAGCTGGAGAAATAAGGTTGTGAATAACAAATTTAAGATCAACCATAGGGTCCTCTAAAGATACAAGAGAAGCCACACATGCCATTGCGTCCGCATGTCGATTATCTTTTCGAGGAACAGGTTCCATAGTGTAAGAATCAAATTTTTGTAACAAAGAGATAGCAAGGTCTTTATATTGTGATAATTTGTCTTGTTTTGCTTGATACAGTCCTGTTACTTGTCTTATAATCAGTTGAGAATCTCCAAAAATATGTATGCGCTTTACATTCAAAGCCAAGGCTGCCTTTATTCCTACTATAAGAGCCTCATACTCAGCAATGTTATTGGTACATAGGAAATTGAGACGATAAGATAAGGGAATGGATTTCTTTGTAGGAGAAATCAGAACAACACCTGCCCCCGATCCTGTACGACACTTAGAGCCATCAAAGTACAATTCCCAAGTTTCATCTTTCTCTGTACAAAGAATGAAATCATCAAGAAAAGACTCAGGGTTAGGGAAGGAAAAAGGTGAAGGGGCCTCAACTAAGTGATCGGTCAACGCTTGCCCTTTAATTGCTCTTTGTGAAACAAATTTAAGGTCAAATTCAGTTAACATCATAACCCACTTAGCTAGGCGCCCTGATAAATCAGTTTTAGAGAAAAGATGCTTCAAAGGATCAAACTTTACCATGACGTGGACTTCTGAATTTAAAAGATAATGTCTCAATTTCTGAGTGGCAAACACCAAGGCCAAGCATTGTCTTTCTATCGCAGAATATCGGGTCTCATAATCGAGTAATGTACAACTTATATAATAAACCGGACACTCCTTACCATCCTTATCATGTTGTGCCAATAATGCTGCAAGAGCATGAGAGGAAGCAGCTGTATAAAGAAGAAAGGGTTTAGAAGGTTCGACAGGTTGAAGGATAGGAGGATTAGCCAAATATACTTTTAAATCTTCAAATGCTTGCTAACAATCTTCATTCCATTGAAAAGTGATATTCTTTTTGAGAAGTTGAGTAAAAGGAAAAGTACGATCCGCAAGTTGAGATACAAACCTACGAATAGCTTGAACCTTTCCTTGTAAGCTTTTGAGTTGAGACACATTCCTAGGAGGTGGCATATTGACAATAGCATCTATTTTTTTAGTGTCCACCTCAATCCCACGATGCGAAACTATGAATCCTAATAGTTTTCCACTATCCACACCAAAAACACATTTTCAGGGATTCAAGCGCATGTGATATTTACGAATTCTTTCAAAGATTTGACGAAGGATCTTAATATGATCTATATGGAGAATGGATTTAGCTAAAATATCATCAACACAATCTTCTAAACTCTTGTGCATATAATCATGAAAGATAAGGGTCATCGCTCGTTGATAAGTTGTGCCGGCATTTTTAAGTCCGAAAGGCATCATTACCCAACAAAACGTACCCCAAGGAGTGGTGAAAGCAGTTTTGAATTGATCTTGAGGATTAATGAAAATTTGATTGTATCCTAAAAAACCATCCATGAAGGATAACAAAGCATGTCCTGCTGTAGAATCAACTATCATGTCAATGTTTGGGAGGGGAAAATCATCTTTCAAAGAAGCTTTATTTAAATCTCGAAAGTCAGTACACATTCTTATTTTATTATCTGATTTAGCCATAGCGACAATATTTGAAATCCACGGGGAATAATCAATAGGGCAGATAAATCCAGCCTCCAATAATTTTTCAATCTCAGCGTTAACAAGCAAAGCTACCTTAGGATTCATTTTTTGAATCTTTTGTTTCATAGGCTTAGCATCGGGAACTAAGACAATATTATGAGTAACGATCTTAGGATCTATACCAGGCAAGTCAGAATATGTCCAAGCAAAGATCTCAGGGAATTCCCGCAATAAATCCACATATTGTTTTTGTTCTTCTTCATCCAAACATTTTCCAATTTTAATAACTTTTTCTTCATTGCAAGGATCCATCTTAACATCAATGGTGTCACTTATAAAAAGATTACTTTGTTGAGGAGTATCCTTTAATTGAGGCAATCTTCCACAATCTCATCGTTATCAGTCTCTTTTCCAAAATAGGCTTCAGTGTTCAAACAATAAGGGAATCCCCTATTGTGATGATAACGAGGAAGAGTATCATATGCTCCTAAAAACTCAGCTAAAGCATCATCGGTAGGAAAGACATCCAAAGCACAGGCACACAAAGGATCCCCATCGATATACTCAGGGTGTCGCATTGGTAGAGATGTAGAAATGACATTAACACTAATACATGGTCTCTTAGAAGCTTTAGTGCGCTTGTAGGGATTATAACCAAGTCCAAAGATCATATCATAAAGATTATTCTCTAGAGGAACCTTTATTCCTTGTTCGTGAGCGCCACAGCCATTTCTATGATACCCATGCTTAGCTAGAATATGAAACCCACGACCATAATGATCAACCATTTCAGAAAGAGAAGGTGGTTTTTCATAAGACAAAGAATCAAACTCTTCAGAATTAGAAGTGTGAGGAGAAGAAGTTTGAGAAGCGGCCACGAAATTATTGCTCATAGGTTCAGGTAAGATTGATTGATTTTTAGCTTCTTCCTTCTTTTCGACTTTAAGCTCTCTAGAAGGAACCTTATATTCACCTACAAAGGTGGGATTAAAATCAAGAGATCCCCAATCGTCTTCTGCGAGAACCTTCTCAGGATCAAAATCCTTCTCATGTGTAGATTCAAGTCGAGAAGAATCTTCTTCAGGAGCTCCAAACTCATCCAAAGAATTTTGATCATCAGAGAGCGAGGATTCATCGATAGGTATCTTGTTTAAAGAGTCATCACCAGACGAGGAAGGCTTAGAAGAACTCCCTTTGGAAGTAGATGTTTGCAAACAAGCTTGGAAATTAGTATCACCTATCAAGGTATATGTCTTATTGTTATAAATAAATTTAACTTGTCTATGCAATGTAGAGGGGACAACTTGCATACTATGAATCCAAGGTCTCCCTAATAGAAAGTTGTATGTTAGATTTCCTGACATAACATGGATAGGAGTAGGCAAAGTAACAGGCCCCACTGTGAGGGGTAAGGTGATAATACCTAATGAAGTCTTAGCCACATTGTCAAAGCCTCGAATAGGACGAGATTCAGGCTCAATAAGGGATGTATCCACATTCATCTTATGCAATAGATTAATGCTACACACATTAAGGCCAGAGCCATTATCTACTAGTGTTCGTCTTATAGCAGTATCATTTATGATAACCACAATCATCAAGGGATCATATTGATGTTGAATTTCACTAGTAGGCAACTCATCTTGAGTAAACACAATTTGAGCTTTAGGATTCATCACAGAGTTAACCAAAGACACTATATTACTGGATGTATTCGGTGGAGGAACATTCAAATCTTTCAAGGCATCTTGTAACATTCCGTGATGAGCGGAAGAAGTTTGAATCAAATCCCAAAGGGATATCTTAGCAGGGGTAGCCTTAAGTTGTTCTATGAGATCATATTCCTTACTAAGAACTTGTGAAATACGTGGAGCTTGCGGAAGAATTGGTTGAGGATTAGGAAGAGAAACTGGAGTAACAGGAGGAGGATTAGGCTGCCTATTATTTCTAGTATGATAAGTATGGGCAACCGCATGATAACTCTCTCTAGTTAATTGCTTGGCATAACTATAAGGACTTATAGGTTTTCTTCCTTGCACAGTGATGATAGGTTTATTCGGAGTAAGAAAGGAATCATGATCATACCCTCCTTGGACAGTAAGGAGAGGTGATTTAGGAACTTGAAAGGTGGGAGAAGGACAAGCACCTTGGACTTCAAAGAGAGGCTTATTATGCTCATTCAGGTTTATCAAGTTAACTAATTTAGAAGTTTTGTTCTTGTTTAAAGATTTCAATAAAGCCACAAAGTCATCAAGAGCATCATCCAACAAAGCATGATCATATCTATTAAAAGGTTTATCTTTTGATTCAAAAGGAGACATCTCCTCATAGAGGGGATTATTGAAAACAACCATGTTACTAGATTCAGTGGAAGAGTTGATAGGAATGTACCCTTGAGAGGAACCATTCGACTTATCTTTCTCATCACAATGAAATGGAATAGTAACAAGGTTTATGAGTCTTTGGTAAAATGAAGGTTTGGCATTTTTAGGATTCAAAAACTCATCTAAAGCTTCATCTAATTCATCTTGGCTATACTCATAATCAACATAATTGCATACATCATCATAAACATGAACATCTTGCAAATAAAAATCTGACATTTTGAAATAAAAGTTGCATAAACTTTAAACACACAATGCAAAAAAAATAAAGAAACACACTCTTTTTTTTTAATTTTTTTTAGTAAATGGACTTAAATGAAACACACTAAATCTAGATCTAGATCTAACAAATGCAATGCAAGAGAAAGCAATAACAAGGTTCACGTCGGGTTCACCAAAATGTGTAGGGGAAAAAGCGAGACTAGGCTAACATGTCCTAATCCTACCTTTTCACACACATTGTGGAATACGAAAGAGCCTAGAGGTATCACACAATTGGCTACTTCTTTTTGTGAAAGAGAGAGCCACGGGCTACCTATTAGGGTTTCTATTCCTTTGTTGTAATTGAAAGATAAAATGATGCAAGTTCAATTCCAAACCTCAAGGTGCAAGTATGAACTAATAACAAAATTGCAGAATTGAAGTTAAACAATGGAAAGCTGTAAACACAAGGACAAGACAAGAATGCAGATGCATACCCGGAGTCAAAATCTAAGTGAAAATGTTCGGGACGAGGGCGTGGGCGCCACCGTCCTGATTCTGCTCCTGAAACTGCACCTGAAACTGCTATTCTGCAACCTGGAAAACTGTCGGAAATGCTGTCTGACAGAAGGACTAGGGGGCCCAGTGCCCCTGTCCCAGGGACCAGGGCGCCTAGTACCCCTGTCCTGGTAGGACCAGGGCGCCCCACGCCCTTGTCCTGGTCTTTTGCTCTGAAATTTGGAGTGAAGTTCTATCTCGGTCCGCTTCCGTCAGATCTGCAACTTGCGGCGTCGTCCGAATCTCGAAACCTGCACTTATATCTGAAAAGGTATGGTGGGCGGCTATATAGGGTTTTGCCTTAGTCAAACCCCCACTTTGGTGATTTCCACCTCCATGAATAGCCAAGTTGTATTGTAAAAGTAGCGTGTGTGCAGACCTTGTGTGTGTGCAAGATCCTAAAATGCAAGTAAGCAAACTCGAGCAACCTAGAAAGTAAACCCTAATTGCTTGTAAATGATAATGTAAATGCTCCAAATCAAGATGTAGAGTGATCTAAAGCATGAATACAAATGATGTAATGAAACTTATGCAAAGACATGAAAACAACATGAAACCATACCCAACCCCAAGGGAGGGGTACAAGCCAATCTTCAGTCGGTGATCCCTTATTGCTCTTCAATGCCTTCAAAGCCCTAAATGGATGAATGAAATTGATGAATGCTTGATAGATGGATGTTGAATGTTGTTGAAGTCTTCAAAGATCTGCTCTTTCGCTACCTAGAAGGTCCCCTCAAACCAAAATTCGGATCCTTTCAAATGAAGAAAGAGAGCTCTTATATATGAAACCCTAGGTCTTAATTTCAACTTTTGGCCGACCTAGAGATTGAATCTCCCGCCAATTTCTTGGGGTTAAGCTTTATTTTATGATTGGATCATGCTCCTAAAATTTTGAGAAAAATGTCCGGGACCGTGTGCACTCCGGGCGCCATGGTCCCGACAACTTTTCACCAAATTTTCAGGGCCGTCGGATATGATGATTTTAGAGAGAATCCCGAAGTTACAGGTGATTTCGAGATGTTTTGACCCCCGAAATCAAGCCCCCAAGTTCAAAATAGGACCTAATTAGGGTTTTTGATTAAATGATGTATTGGAGGAATAAAATGAAAGGGGCACACTTTAATGAAAGGGCCCAACTTTATGATGTGGAAGATGATGAAATAGAACCTTAGACTTAATTAATTTGATTAATTAAGTGCTAAAGGGGAAATGCAATGCAAAATGCAAACTGCGCCAAGGCGGGTGCTAAACTAGGTGTGAAATTGTACTGCTTTAGCAAGTGCGTACAATTTACGACGCTACAACAGTCATCAAAAGGGGGGAGATACAAAGCAAGTTTCTCTTCAATATTTAGAGTAGTTCACAAGAGCCTTGTACAACAATAAGCATAGTCTCTATGATCAATAAAAGAGCTCAAGATACTATGATAGCCATAAAGGATAAGACAGAGTAGTGGCAAATTATCAAAAAGCCTATACCACGATCAACATCCACAATAATAAGTCAATTTCACAGTCCAATACCCTAAAAGAAGCCAAACAACCTGTCACAGAGCAAGTCACAACCCAAAATTTGTAGTTGAGGAAAGCAGGCCAGTTGATGCATGAATAATGCGGTGACAATCAAAGGATATCAGTTAGCATGGCAACATCTTTGAAGGTTTGGATAGAATTTCAATGGAACACATGTTACGATAATGACATTCACTTCAAACTGAATAGTACGAAGCTAAAATACAATACCTACAGGGTCTTATGACTATCTCAATCCCCATGATATCATAATACTAATGGCAGGGGAGCCTTCAAAAGGGATACACAGTAAGTTGCATCTTTATTAGGCAGTGATACTGGCATATTTTGAAAAAGGACAACAACCTTATGAATATAGTGTATATCTTTAAAAGGACAAAGTTACATAAAAATCACCCAATCTATTGCTAGATTAGAGCCTTGAAGAGCACAATCACTAATGAGCACAACTTGTAGGCCATCAAAGCAAGGTCTCTTATTGATTACCAACACTGAGAGTACAAAGCATATAGTATTAAGATGCAATCAAGCTGTGTACTGCCAAAGACGAGACAACAACCTTATGACAGTGGGTTTCCAAAAGATAAAGAGCAGTCCCAATCATATAAAGGTTAAACACTCATATTTTTGTGAAAAGAAGAGGTCAAGAACACATAAAAGAGTAGTTAGTTAAAAACAACTTTGAACAATGAACATATCAATAAAGGTTATTGCAGTTACAAAACATTGAAACTCATTATCAAAAAAGACTGCTATAACCTCTAGGTCTACATATTGGCAGTCTTGAATGCATACATAATAGTCACCTCTTTCATCATGTGCTTACACAAAGGTATAAAGGCAATATTTTAAACCATAGTCCCAGAGGTGACATTACAAAGTGATAATCCTAAGATAGAGAGCAACAAATACATTATAATGACTTTCAACACCCAGTTTGTAATCATTCTTCTAGAGCTCAAACAGATTGAACAGTAAATCATAGCTTCATGACAGTAATGCTATAGCCCATAGAAGTATTTTCATCAGATTTGTAATATGAAAGCAACAAAGTCATATAGATTCATGTATTTACAAATCTGAGTAGCCCCGGTGGACAAGAAAAAATAGTGAAAACTTATACCCATGAAGAGCATCTCTAATAATAAACGACCAACATTAAAGGATCAATAGTTACCAAATGAAATAAACTATGGTTTCAAAATACCAAAGAGCACAAAGTTCTTAGTCATAGCCAAAAATATGGCCTCAAAGAACAGATAAGAAGCCATATTTTGATTTTATACCAAAGATGAAGAGCAACTTTTACCAAGAACACAATCACTATATTTTTTGTAATCACAAAAATACATGTGTAAAGAACATAGGTATAAAACCCTAACAGACAAATGCAAAGATGCTAAAGCTACGACTTTAATATATGTATTTATTTAGGGTTTTAGCATAAAACCCTAGATATATACACAAATAAAAGCAAAGTTGCATCATGAAAATGAAGATGTAATCCAAATTCACACATGATATTATGTGAAAAAGTTCTTCATAAAACCCTGATATTATACATGCAAAAAGATCAAAGTTCCTGCTTAAGAGAAATAGCAGCACAAAATAGAGGAGAAAGCATCTACATACCATGTTAGAATCATGCAGGAAAGTCACAGAAAACCCCACTTCGAACCCTAGCTCCAACAATGCATGGCGGTGCTGGCCATTCTAGGGTTTCTCCATAGAGGGTCTTCTTCGATAAGACTTAAAAAATATAAAATGAAACAATGCAAATACATATTTTAGGGTTCAAGATTTTTTTATTTGCATACTCTATTTGAAACAAGGGTTTCTTTTTATTTTGTTTTGCAGAAACAACTATTGCATGCAATATATGTCATGGTCAAGACTTAGTGTCTTGCAACCTAGGCAATGTAAGCCCAAAAATAAAGGGAAAAAAGATTTGTGAAATCTTTTACCTTGCTTTATTTAATAATTTAATATAATTTAATTAAGGTTTTTATTTATTAAAAAACTTTAATTAAATTATATTAAAATTATTAAAAATGATTTATCCAAAAGAAAATAATATTTTAATTTTAGCATAATTAAGTGTTAAAATAATATTATTTTAAAAATAAAAAGCAAAATTAATATACCCCTATATGCAATCATGCAAATTTTACAAAAGGGGAGATATTTTGGCTATATTTGGCAACGAGGCATCATGTAGTTTTTCAAAGAGAAAGGGGTGCTTTTTCAGAGCTATTTTTGGTAGTCTCAACAATTCTATTTCAAGCAAAGGGGTCTACTTTCATGCAACTAAAAATAGGGAGGTATTTTTATCATCAGAGAGTGATTTTGTCAATTTTTTGCATGCTCTTTGCACACTTTTTTAGGTAAATCCGACCAAGTGTTTCTTCATGCAGATTTTTCAAATTATAGCTTAGTTATCTTTAGCTCTCTATTCTTAGGAGTCGTCTTCTATATATTCTTCTATCCTCTTCATTATTTTTTGGTTCTTTCTTTTTGCTTACACATACAACAAAAATCATGGTAGCTCAACTTTTTATCAGTTTTTCATCATTGTACTAGAATTTATTTTCAGTGTGCGATAGAGAGTTCAGTTTTCCTTGTCAATTATTTTTGTTTCTCCATTGTCAGACGAATGATTTGATAGAGTTATTGTGATTTAATTTTGAATCCTTTGCTTTGTCTCGTTTATGCTTTGCAGAAAGAGGAAGATTTCATTGTAAATTCAGGTTGTGGGTTGTGTTCATCTGGTTTCTAATCAGTTGCATGTTGTGAAAAATCACTTTTCCTTCATACAACATTGGATAACTTAGAGCCTTCACATGAAATATTGCTGAATTTCATGATCTTGTTTGATTTGTGAGATAAATATTGATCTTTATTGCAACTGGTTATAGTTTTAGGACAACAAGTAGAACTACATAATTTTGGTGCAATCACGCCATTTAGGATAGGTTTTCATTACATGCAATCTTTTCTATCCCTTTTCCATCAAAATTTAAATTGCAGGAGATTCATCATACAGGAAGTCAACCTATAATCTGAAGATTCACCTTCACTTTGAGCAACCCATGGGCTTGAAGGTGTTTCCATGTTTCACAAGGTTGTTGAGCTTTCAGTTTAGCATCACGGGTGCAATCCTTCATGACAACAATAACTATGATAATAATAGGCATAGCTATGATGGGCTTCAATTCTTTATTAGTTGTTTGTGTGTTGGGTGTACATTATTAATAATTCTACATTAATAATAATCTTTAATGAAATTAAATAAATAAATTAAAATAATAGAGTTATGCTGGAAATGCACATTCAATTGTATTTTAGTTAGAATATTGTTAATTATCTATTTTTGATATTTTTTTGTAAAAGATATAAAGAGATATCATTTTCAAGTTGCTTAATTTATGTCTTGATTTAAGATATGAGGAGATCTATTTATCTACCCTATTACTATATCAATGTTTGATTATCTTATTTACAAACCATTTTCATCTTTTCTTTTGTAGACATACACCATCTCTACACACCATATGTGATTCTACACAATTGAGGAGCTATTCATAGTTGTGTTTCATATTCATTTATGTAAGTTAACACGTGCTTCAAAGACATGGGTGTTGTGTAAAATTCTGAAATGCATTTAATTCATAATACAAAAAGATTTGCTAATAATAATGAGAAAATAAAAATATTATTTAAAATATAAATTTATGAGAATTAATAGCATATATATGTGTATGTTTTGTTAATGTATATCTTCTTGAGGATTCCACATGTGAACAATAGAATAAAGCATTTTTTAGCCTTTTTTTATTCATGATCATTTGTACAATCAAGGGTGTCCATATTTCATGTTTCATCTAGCAGATGAATCTAAAAATATTTAGTGAACTTGTATGTTGTCATTCATGCCTACACCAATGATATTTTACTTTCATTCTTTTTGTAATATCTCCTTTTAAAAAAAATTGTAGATGCATATAAATTATTCCCTTATATGATGGTAATCAATGATATTATATGTTTTACCAAATTTGGGCTTATTGTGGATTTGTTGGAGGTGCTCTTTACATTAGCAAATATAAATTAAATCAATACATATCCATTACACTCAAAGTGAATAAAATCATGGTGGAACCAATTCGAGGAAGCCTATCAACTAAGACATAATGGTATTTATTTCAATAGAATGTTGCACCCCTCAAGGTAGTTCCAAACCACATCAAGTGATAAAATAGATGAGAGTAGCACACATTATCCATATGTTAACACAACACATTGATGATTTATAGTAATCATGTTTGTTACTCTTGAGTTTATACACATTATCAATTCTTCTCTTTTATTTGGTGTTATTATTGTCAATACTATACTTGGACTTAAACTCCCTTTTCAATCCTTTCTTCTATAATCCATTTACATTCCCATCAATCATTCACTTTCAACTAGTTTCATTCTATTAGCTACTTTATTAGGTAAAGTTTATCTAAAAATTGGATCCATATGATGACTTGCACTTCTCACAAATGATAACACTTCAATTAGGTTATAAAATATAATATCGTTCCATTATATCAGTAATTTAAGAATTCTTGGGTGAACTATCTATGCATTACCATTATCTAGATTTACGATGCCCTATACTTGTAGACACTTAGGAAGAATGGAAAAGTAAAATTTCACCTTGATTTCCTTCAAAAACTACTTACCATTAACTAGTAATGTACTATTGTAGAGTTACTCACTCTCTCACCTTCCTCTTTTAATTGTAACAACACATCTCTTTTTCAATCCCTTAACGAGTTATAAGTGTTTTTTGTAAAATCATGTATAGTTATTTTATCAAACTATGACGATTTACCCAACAAGACATGACAAACATATATAGGCATGATGTGACACAAACTTTAAACTATGTGCACTCTAACACACCTTCGCTCATATATCACCTTCCACTACTCTCACACTGCAACTGTTCTCCTGTCTATAACTTTGACAGTTACACACTTCATTGAATATCTCATCCACACACTCCACACATCTTATATGTATATATACCAGTAAGCACATACACCAAGATAATATGTCAACCAAGCACAAAATATTTACACAATAATGCATTGCTTGGATCAACACATTATCCAAAGCATGCCTCAACCAAAAATAGGGTAATCAAGTCGGCCTTAATAGATCTTCCACATGCTTCCATCACACACTTCATTTACCAAAATGTATGCCTAAATTACCAGAACAAATAAGGGTCTACCAAACCCATAGACTCGAACCCATAAGAACAAATTCCAAGCACAACAACTCTCAAACTCCAAGATATAGATACCATAGATACCACAGATTCCAGAACATAAATCATGATGCAATATAATCATTTAGATAGCAATACAACTGATACAACAGATATGACTGATATAACTTATGTCTAAACTGGATACACACCATGATAAGAAAAACACAAGATTCCAAAGAGGAGAATCTTCCACAAACATACCTATCTTCCACTATGTTTCAACATGCCATATCAGATCCTAACCGGATCACCAGTTTGACATTAATGATAACATTCACACAAATCTAACACACTTCTATTTATATCTCTTGTAGGCTTCAACAAATTTATTTTCCATAATAATGACTTGTAACTATTTTTAAAACTTACTTGTTCACCATTAGAAGATAACTCTTCAATAGTATGATTTTCCTTGTGATCCTTTCAAAAATTATATCATATCATCCTTACAAATTCTTAAGTACATTCAAATACTTAGTGTCCTTCACCTCCACACTTTAAAAAGTTCCTTAAATTATCATACACTTTATTTGTCATATATATATATATTTACCTCTTTGATAATCAATTCTACCATAAGTAAATTTAATTGCATTATTTTGCTTTTATATCATCATTGTAAGATATATCGCCACCACCTTGACTTTGCCATCAACTTTTCTTTAGTTTTTAGGGTAAACTGACATGCTTCATTAAAAGAGTGAACAATTAGCATTCCTATCTCCTCTTAAATTTATCCTATCAACTATTGATATATCTAATTACATTCCCTTAATTATCTTCATGATTACCTACTTTAATTGTCAACTTAGAATATTCATTAGTATAAACTTTCACACTTCAATATTTTTGTCTCAAGTTTTGTAACTTTTCAATAAATTTAATTGATAAATTATCTGAAAAAAAAAAGATTTCAACTTATATGCAATCCTATACCATTTCTCTATATTAGAATTACCTCTCTCATTTCTTTTCACAAAATAGAAATGTGACCTTTTAAATCTGTATTTTCAAGCTTCTCAATTAGGGATTGGTAATTTCCTCATAATCAAAATATTCTTCAAGATAAAAAATCTAGTAAATCAACTCTTCAAGATTCACAATACTAGAATAATGTAAAAAGTCAACTCCATTTTTCTTACCAATTTTGGAAATAGCCTTCAATATTATTTCATCTCTATATTCTTCATCCAATATGATGATTTTAACTAGTCCATTTTTTTTTATTACTTTCATCAATTCTATGGTTTTGAACAACTCTTCTTCTATTTTAGAAAACCCTTCTACAAACTTTTTATAATAACCTGCAAGCCCCATGAAACTACAAACTTTAGTCACATTCTGTGGTATAGGCCATTCTACAATTGCTTTAATCTTCTTTGGATCAATGACAATGCCTTTTGCTGAAATAATATGGTCCAAGTAGTGCACCTAGTCCTGGTAGAAGGTACACTTGGATAGTTTTCCAAAAATTTTATGTTCTCTCAAGCATTGCAAGACTATCATCAAATGTCTATCATGCTTCTCAACAGATTTTGAATAGATCAAGATATCATCAAGAAATATTAGCACATAATTATCCAGGAAAATCCTAAAAACACTGTTCATAAGATTCATGAATGTTGCGGGAGCATTAGTTAGCCCAAATGGTACCACTGTTAACTCATAGTGTGCATATCAAGTCTTGAAAGTTGTCTTTGAGATGTCCTCTTCCTTAATCCACAATTGGTGGTAGCTAGATCTAAGGTCTATCTTGGAGAATATTGTAGCTCCTTTCATTTGATCAAAGAGCTCATCAATTCTAGGGAGGGGGTACTTGTTCTTAATATTTGATTTATTTAGCATCCTATAATCAATGTACAAGTGCAAAGCCCCATCCTTCTTCATAAATATCACTAGTGCACCCCATGGAGACACACTAGGTCTAATAAACCCTTTTCTTCAACAAATCTTGCAATTGAGCCTTCAATTCATACAATTCAATAATGGTCATCCTATAAGGAGATTTAGATTGAGGCTCCATCCCTGGTAGAAGATCGATTGAGAAGTCAAATTCCCTCTTAGGTGGCAATTATGTCAATTCTTCTGGAAAAATATCTTGAAACTCCTTGAGGATAGGGTAGTCATTTAGATTAGCCTTTGTGTTTTATGGATCATTGACTTGGATGGCATAATGGAGCAACCCTTCCTTGAGGCCTTCTTGAGTTGCATAGCTGAAAGTTGTCTAAGCTCAAGAGATCTTTGATAACCATGAATCTCTACATGTTTTCCAGTCATCCATACAACTCACTACCTTAACTTCACAATTGAATAGAGACTTGTGTTCAACCAACCAATTGATCCCTAAAATCACATCATAGGATCCTAAGGGTGCTACACAAAGGATGACTTAATTCTGAAAATTGGGAAGGTCTAACTTACTGCAAACAAGACACATGAGCCTACCCTCTTTTCTGCCCGATTTCCATATTGTGCCATCCATGAATTAGCCATATGAGTAGGTTTAATAAGTAATTTAGAAACTACTCTTGGATCAACAAAATATTATGTAGCTCCAGTATCAATCAAAATAGAAACATCATGACCATAGAGCTTACCCAAAAGTTGGATAGGTGTGGCTTGGAAATCAGCCTGACGGTTGTCTACAGTTGCATGAATCTGGTGTTGTGGTTTTCCTTGTTGATTCCTTCACCCAATTACACATTGAGGATAAGTATTGGCATAGTGTTCACCTCCACATACATAACATCCATCATGGGGTGTTCTAGGTCCCTCAACTCTATCCTTTTTGTTATTATTATTATTGTTGGCCCTCTTGTTACTCCCATTTTGGTTACCATCCAACCTATCTTGTAAATTATTTCCTCTCTTCATAGTTTGAATTTGTTGAGTGTTACCACCTTGCTGGTTGTTACTCTTGTTCTTATTATTCCCAAACTTGGCTTGATGATTCTTATGGTAGGTAGTTGCTTGTTGAAGCCTTTGTTCTTTCTTAGTTGCTTTCTCAAAAGCCTTATCCATTGTCCTTGGCTCGAGAATTTCCACCACTCCTCCAATCAGTGGTTGCAATCCCAAGAGGAATTTACGAACCTTGAATCATTCATCCATTTGGTATTATGGCACATACTTGAGAAAATGGGAGAACTTTTCCAATATTGTGTCACTTTCATACTGCCTTGGATTGGGTTTTGAAATTCGATCATCTTTTGGTCAAAGAAGACTTGTGGTAACCACCTCTTTCTAAATAGTTGGAGGAAAAGATCCCAAGTGATCTCCCCTGGTAATAACTTCTTCTCATCTTTTTGATTATCCCACCGAGTTGTTGCATCTCCAGTAAGCTGATATGATCCCCACATTGCCTTGGTCTCATTGGATAAGTTTTGAAGGTCAAAATATTTGTCCATTTCAATAATCCATGCCTCAGCTCCATCTCTGATGGTCTTACCATTGAATGTGGGTGGAGTGACCTTCCTCAAGTCCATTCCCAATTCCTCTGCAATCCTATTCTAATTGTTCTCATTGCCAACATTCTCCTGATTATGTTCAACATCCCTTTGTTCCTCTATCCTTGGGTTCTCATTCCTTTGTCCCACATTCTCATTTTGACCATCCCAAATTCCTCTGACCTCTTGCTCAAGACCATCCATCCTAGATCCTTGTTGGGTCAAAAGGTTGAGGATTTGCTCAAACCTCTCATTCTAATCATTGTTCATCCCATTGCTAGATGCAACATTCCTTGTGTTCACCATTGTTGGTTATGAAAAGACCTATGTCAAGTTTGCACCTAGCACTTTGATACCGAAATGTAAGGAACACATTCCTTAAACTAAATCTCAAAATTAAATAATTACTCATAGTTACAATAATATAAAAAATAAAGATAATATCTCAATGTACAATTAATGTCAATACATATCAATTAAGTAATGCTTAATCCAGGTGTAAGCACATGTACAAGCTCGATGAATAATAATTACATCATAGGCCCACATGCCTAAGAGATAACTCAATACAAGAACATTATAGACTATACTAGCATATAAAATAATAATAAAGATATGAAAATTAAATCACGTGTCTCTGAGTGCCATCGACCACATCTGTCATCTGCAACTTGAGAGTCGAGAACATGACTTAGGCACTTTTTTGCCCATCCATGAAGCTTACACTTCCTTGGAATCATTCATAACATGAAAGATACCCATCCCTACACAAAATACCTAGGTACCTGGAAACAATAGGTAGGAGGGAAACCCGGTGCAACTTGATATACCTACATGCATTCGTTTGTATGAAATGCAATGTCCTCCTATCAAGATATGGCAGAGAAATATATCTTAATAGATTTTTCTAGGGTAATTCATCTTTTTCAATGAATACATGACTGTGGCTAAAGTAATTTAGTATTCTAGGCAAGATCCTAAAAAGAGGACCAACCTTCTCTATTATTCCATATTCGACACCCATTCCCAAAGATGTAAACTCATAACTCACAAAGAAAAAGAAAAGTCCTCTCCTTAAAGGAAACACTCAAGAAAACATGTATTTTGCATAAATTCATTTGTTCAATAATGATACAATTAACAAACATACATATGATAGAGAGCTATCTCTCCTTTTGATGAAATTATAAATCTACATGCATCATTTTTCCTATTATGAATCATGCACAATTTCTTAAAATGAATACCTCTTTTCACGCATAAGAGGATAAACTCAACTATCTATCTTTCATGCTTTTAAGGAATCTACATAGTTGTATGCATTTAATCATTTATAAGAATAGCTTAATTTATCCATCCTTATATACACATGTCAATCAAATCCCATTAATACATGCATGTTAATTTTTATACCTATTGAAAAGTTTTTCAACTATAGAGCAACAAACAACATAAGTATTCATATGCATGATATGGTTATGTGTATATATTTCTCCTAAAATAAAAGATAGTATTCCACATGTCTCTACGCTCTTATCTACAATAAATAATCTATTTTTCCAAGCAAATTTGGTTCATAAAATATAGTCACATAAATCTGAAAATAAAAGTCTATGAGATTATTATTTTTATTCTTTGTATATAATTGTAGATTTTAAGGAATTGTGTATTTCATTATCCTTCATAATGCTTGAAGCATCAAGGGTGCTTAGTTTCTTTTATGCACACTTATATACTCCAAAATGAAATAAATTCAAGAAAATAATAAGAAACAAAGGAGAAATTAACTTCTTATTGATTTGATATTTGTTGGAAGAGTGTCTGGAAGTGATGTTTCATCTCCTCCAAAAACCCCCAAACAACTGGTAAATAAATCCCCAAAGCTGAAAACCAATACTCCCAATAAAAGCTCTTCAAGAATGCTTAAATATCTGATGTAAATAAACTCTAGAGAGTGTTGGAAATTTCAGACATACTACTGATGTAAAATCCCCAATCTATCCTTCTAAACTCAATAAAAAAAAACTATCTAAAATAATGACTGTATTGTGAAAAAGCAATTTTGATATTCTTGTATTATCATGCCCAAAATCTGCTCTCCTTTATGAGTTTATAAACATATGCGACTCTAATAATAAACCCCCTCGAAAAAATTATTGGTTGGATGCATGCATGAGAGTTGATTTCTCATAAAGAAAGTGTTGATTCTTTTTCTTTTTTCACACCTTAAGTGCTTCTCACACTTAAAAGACTTCTCACTTAAAATGTTGCTCACACTTAAAATACTTATGTTCACACTTTAATTGTTGTTCACAAAAAAAATATTTTTTTCATACTTTAAATGTTGTTCATGTACCAACCATAAAGCCTAAAACTTTCATATAGTACCATATTAAAAAAAATACTTGTTTTCTATGAGCATTCATTTCCTTTTAAGAAAAATTTGCTTGAATAGTTTATATCAACGATTTCCTTAGGAGTTAACTTTTTTTTTTTTGAATAATTACTAAGACTTTTGAAGCTAATTTAGATTGACCAAACTAAACTTTTAATAAAACACATCGATTCCATTCTAAAGGTTATAAAAGTCTCCATTTTTACCCTTTTTTATTCTTTTTTTAATATTTTACCTCCTCTAAATGCTTCTATTTCCTTACCTGGTGCAGGAGCACCCTTTCAAGCTCTCCCTCCTTCTTGTTTTGTTGGTGTTATGCTTCTTATGAAGCCATTGTACATAAAATAATGAGCCATGTGCTCATAGGTCCTAGTTAGGGTCCTAGTGGAGATCTTAGTGGTCATAAGTCAAGAGTGAGATTTTCTTGAAAATGGAGGGTATGTGTGTCTTGGAGGTGTCCTTAGGTTGGCCCAATGTGGGTCTAGGAGTCATGAAAAGCAACATTGGGAAAGTTGCTCAAAAGCTGCAAAAGTTGCATGACAACTTTTAAAAGTTGCATGACAACTTTTAAAAGTTGTCAAGCAACTTTTCCACCATGATGTCAAATTCTTTAGGTTAGCGTGGAAAACCCTAGTATGGGCACATAGACCAAGGTATGGGTAGTATAAGATGTTGCAAACCCTAATTGAATGGGTTGGATGCCATATATTGTACGTCCCTAGCAAAAAGACCAGACTGTGACTGTAAAACTGTTACTAGTTAGTTTGAATGAAGCAACCAAGCAAGTTAATGGATTGAGATATGTCCAAAACTGCGTGGAATATCTTTCATGGTGTAAATACTTTCATTTTAAGAAATTAGTTTAGGTGTTTATTTGCAGATTGAGTGTATTTGTAAATAGTTTGTAAATTGTCTTCTTACTGTCCAGTTTTGGACAAGATTGTGTAAATGGCTGCATAACTCCATTCCCCGTTGTGGAACCACCATGAAACCATGGGGAATGAGAGTGAAGACCTTGTACCATACTGAAAAACAAGCAGGGCCATTGAAAATGCAGGGAGGCCATCAAGAGACCCAATCCTAGGTGAGACTGAACAGTGCCTGGCTAGGAGAGGTTAAGTTGCAGAGGTCTTGGAGAGCAAGGTTGGATAGAGGAAAGTACACCCTTTGGAGGAGGTGTAGAGGAGTGTTTGAAGCATCAATGGTGTGAAGGAGGAGCCTCCAACAATCCAGACAAAGTGGCTAAAACACAAAACACTCACTGTGACCCAGGCAGACCACAAAACCCTCACAAAACCCTTAAAAACCCCAAAATTCGCCCAAGGCACTGTACGGCCACTTGGAGGCCCAAAACCTAGAAAATCCTTGAGCCCTTGCCAATTTAATGGTAGTCTATTTTGGGAGTTTGGGTTGTGTATGCATCATTTGTGAGAGAAAGCCCTAAAGGACCAGGTAGGAGGCCTAATTGGTCCTAATCCTTGTAGCCCTGTTTTGTAAGCAAAAACACAAAACAGTGAAATCAGTAGAAAAGATGAAGGTAGCAACTTCTTGGGGGCACATGGAGGGATGTAAAACATTGTTTAAGACCCGATTCAACCTTGCTAAGACCTTGGAAGGTGTGGAACAAGCCTAGCCCTTATTAGCCATAGTAAGGGGTTTTGAGCCTCATGAGTAGGTGAGACCTTAGGAGCAACATTGCAACTCATTGGTGGGTAGATTGGGAAAGGTCAGGGGATTCCTCAAGCAAAGGAAGTCCTAGAGACCCTAGGGTGTGTGGAGAACACCAGGTGATCCAAGGAAAGGATCCAAGAGCATAGACTAGGCTAGTCTATCCCAAGCACCATCCCATCATTACCCTCTTGTGTTTTTTACCCACCACTACATGTCTAGTTCCACCAAATACTTTTTCCTTCCTTCGTTTCTATTGTAGGATTTTGACACTATTGTCCATCCTCCTCTAACAAAAGCACCTTCTCTCTCTACTCATCAATTCTTCCACTCAATTTTCTTCTTCATCCTACATGTCAATAGTCTCATCTTGATCCAACACACTATGTTACATCATGCTTCTTTGATGAGTTTATTTTTCTAACCTTAAACACAATAGAATTTACATTTACATCTTGTGCATGGAAATATACACAACCATCTCCTTTGCCAACACTTTAGGCTTCATGCCATAATGTATACTCCTCCTACCTCCATGTTCTCTCCTTGTACATGTTCATGCACAACACCCATTAGTACCTATGTGCATTTCAAAGAACATACCATTATTGCTACTATATTCTTAGATCTTCTATTGCAACCTCGCTCTTTTCTTAACATGATTTATCTCCCTCAATGCTAGTAAACCAAAGAATACTAGATATGAAATGGGTTTGTCCATGTTATCATCTTCTTTTCCCTTTCTATTCTATTTTATTCTCTTCTCTTTTTTATTTTATCTCTTCCTTATTTTGATGCATCTATATTATTATATATTTTTAAATACATACTCAATTTTAATCCAAATTGTGATCACTAGATCTCTCTACATCATTTCCCTCACCCTCACACACCCACAATCCTAAGGATACACAATTTGAGACAATGATATCTTACTCACATTACAAACCGCAAATATTTTTCCCTCTTAACCACTTGTGAATGCTCTTCTTGAAAAAATTCACTAAAATATGTAAAATATCAAAACCTTTCTTACCACTTTCCACTCAATGGGGGAAATTCTTGCACCTTCTACCCAAAAATCTCTTTGTTGAAGGATGCTGAAACAAATTCTAATATTAGGCACACCCTCTCTAATAAAATTTCCCCTTATTGTTCTTTATGATTGTCATAATTCCTCTCATTGCTCTCAACTAAAAAAAACTCATTATATCCTCACCATACACATCTAAACAAACAAAAGATACTTTCTGATAAAACTTGATGTATCCTTCTCATAGCTCCATTTAGCTACAATACTTGCTCACATACTTACAAAAAATATCTAGAGTCCCCAAGTCAACTTGACAAGAAAAATCTTCCTCTGATACCACTTCATGCAAACTATATTGGGAATTTAATGAAGGATGACCTAATCTAATAGCCTAACACTCTACAAAATAAGATTATGAATAATGAAATCAAGAAATATACTCTTTCAATGGAGGACCAACTCCCTCTCTAATTAAAAAAAAACTAACCTTTCGCCTAATGCCCTACTATTATCTTTCTCATGACCTTGTCCTAAGAAAATCATTCTCTTTGTCTACCTATAGGATCAACAAGTAGCGTTCTAGTTTACCATTTTTTGTAAAAAGAAGCACTTTGCTCGTCCAACAATGATTCTTGATGGAAGTTGGATGGTCTCTATAATCTAAATCTATACATCATGTCACCCCATTATTAATAAAATTATCACATACTGAGAAATTGAATTAGTTTTACTTGGAGAAGTTGAGATAGTCACCAATGCTCACAAAGGAATGATCCTAGTCTCTAGAGTAGTAGATTGTAAGAAAGAAAATGTTACCCAAAGGGATAATGGAATAGGAATGGTTTCCAATGATGAAAAAAGTTGAATAGTCATATAGTTAAAAATATTGACCTAGAAGAAACAAATTGATGACCTAATGCTACTAAGTTAAGTAACGAATGCATTCCCAATAAAGAGGTTACATTAGCTATTAAGAAGGAAACACAATAACTCTAAAAAAAGAAATCCAACTATCACAATATCAAGAAAATAGAAAAATCAACCAAGATAAATATATTTAATTGTCCATGAAAAGCAATTTACCACCATTCAAATCTTAGCCCCCAATTTTATTTAGTTGTTGAAAGTAATGAAATCATCAATAATCATCCTAAAGGAAAATGTTACCCCAAAGACATGTGGGGATTTAAGAAAATAAACTTGGAAATATTTTAAACCATTTACATAAAAACTCAACACTTATACACAACCTATATGATTACACTATAACGTAATTACAATAGGTTTTGGCCTTAGAGAATGTGTGTAAATGACTTGTAGGCAACTTGCAATAACAATTGAAAACTAAAATATAATTGACCATTTTTTTTGTGACAAAAGAATTGTTCATGGACCTAGATGCTCTTGCATTAGACTCCTATATCACCTCTTTTACTAGTTACAATGGTTCATCAAGAAACTTACACCTATTTCTCACTCTAATTCTTTTGGCTTGTAGTGACTCCATTCGATTCCTATACCTCTTTTATCTTTGCATATGACTTGTTGAAATTACTATGTAGTTATTATTTATGCTCATTTTATTTTTCATTAGATATAAGTAATGGGATTTTATTCATGTAGGTTGAAGATGGAGCTATTATCACATGTAGAGTAAAAAAAATTCATCTATATTTATATCCTTTGAGTGTGCTTGTCAAATTTACTTTCATGTTAGTTGATTGCTTACTTTGATATTCATGATTCATGGTAGTTCACATGCAAGTCAAAGTGGGGGGGAAATGTGGAGTTACAATAGTACATCTCTAAAAAAATTCCCACCCAGATTTGGATTGGATTTGACTTGTTGTCCCTAACTGATGTAGAGGATACTAGTATACAAACACCCCAATAGGCAATACTTGTTGTTTTGTCAAAATGACCTTTGAAACCTTCAAGGTTCTCAAGTCTTCCCCCTTTCACCAATGGACTCAAATGGTGTTACCAACTTAAAAAACCCACTCTAATACCACCTAGGGTCTTCAAATGCTCCAAAAAACTTTCCTCAACAATTAAAAAATACCCATTTTATTGGTTTACACAAAACCCTCTCACTCGGGTGCAACCTAGGCCTACTTCTAGTAGCCCTGCCAGACCGGTTTTTCAGACTTAGTTCAACTTTTCCCCAAAACACTTACAAAATAATTTGGACTTCCAGATACCCTTTTGGAGTTTTCATAACATATGTGAAACTCAACTATGGTTCCTTTGGACAAAATAGCCTGACCAGTACCCTGCTACACACCGACTAGGCCCAATTAGCCCTCTTTTCCAAAGAAAGTACCAACAAATGGTATGACCACACACCAAACCAAAAAATTGTCTTGAATTTTTTTCCAAAACAATAGATTTTCCAACTTTTAAGACAAGACACACTCATTTGACAAGTTAGATATCAAACCCTCCTTTTTAGGCCTTCTAACCTAGGGCTTTCTCAAAACCACTCCTCCATTCACTTCCAAAATCAACCAAGGGTCATTTAACCTTATATTCAACCCCCACAAACATATTCCAGCATAAAAACACCACCTTGTTAAGCTACTTCTTTTGCTGCTATACTCATGCCTCCATTTTCATGCTTTTTTTCCTCACAAATAGTCACTTTTCTTGGTGATCACCAACTCAATTTCTTTTCCCTGCATTCTTGTTAAAGGGTTAGTTAAAAATAAACTGGTAGGGTCTCATTACTCAAGGAACAATAATGACATAAAGAAGAATGAGCCCTAACTTCTTATTTTGACTCCAAACTAACACAAAAAGAGCACCTATAATAGGGTTCTTTGGGACAGTCAAAATAAATGATCAAAAACAGATGTAAAAACCTTCAAAAAGGATTCAAATTCTCATCAATATCCAAAGGAATCACCTACAATCCATTTCCAATCCACAACATGAAAGAAACAATCCAAATCAAGCAAGTAACTTTCAGATTTTTGTATTACAAATGAAGTTGTCCGTACAATGCAATTGGGATTCTTTCCCAAACTTCAACCTCTTCTCTCCAAGTCATATGGCATGAGTTTTAAACCAATACAAACCTGTCCAAACCGACCATAACCATCTTTCTCCTTAACAAACATTAAAACTTCTTGTTTGGCTAACTAATCGTTGGATTTTAAATTTGAATTTGACAACACTAGACATAATACCCTTAAACCCAATTTGTCAACACCAAAGGATTTATTTGAGTCTTATTACATCAAAATGACTCAAAACAACCTAATTAAACTCATTAGGCATCCTTGGTGCCATTTTTATATATTTAGACTTATTGACCCCTGTTAGGTCCATTTGCACTCAAAACTCATTTCATTCTTCCTACTAGATTCAAATGCCTTAATAGGCTTTATTACATTACTTTTAGGTCCTTTAGACCATTGAGTCAATGTGCTACACCAAAATGGCTTCATGTCCCTCCATGTCACAGGAAATGCTCCTGCACCATACTCCCCCACTATGAAAAATCTCTTGTCCCAAGAGAATAGGGGTCTTGTCTGTACTCCATGTATCCTTCTAGAAGGCCACCTACAAATTTGGCCTCTTGCAAACTTCTGTAGTAATAAAAACTCAAGAAATGAGTTGGTCTTCCACCTAGTACCTGCAACAAAATCATGATCAGATAAAAACAAATCATTAGATCTTTGGTTTAGACAGTCACATATGGACCACTACTGCACCATGTTCCCTACCTTTGTGAGGTCCAAATGATCCCCAATTCCATTCATCTTTGCAAGACTATTATTGTCCTTAGTCTGCACACCTAGAGGGCACTCAACAGTCCCTACCATCCCACTAGTCGTCACCTTCCTTTTGCTATCATCAACAAAATGTTGCTGCCCTTCTGACTTCTTTCCACACCCCTAATCACTGCCTTGTGTTTCCTACATCTTAGGAACCTTCATACTCACATACTCCTTCCTACCAAAGCATATTACATTGGACTCAAAGATCTGATTATTCTTTAAAGGAGTTAGTGTAAATCTCTTACCATCTTTGTGAACAACATACGTGTTCAAGAACCCATCATGCAATGTCCTTCTCTGATATTGTCAAGGCCTTCCCAAGAGTACATGACAACGTGTCATAGGAACAATGTCACACAATACCCTATCATGATAATCACCAATGGTAAACTCTACATATGCTTGCTCTTGGACTACTAGATTTTGTTCATCTGTTACCCAAGTGGCTTTGTAGGGTCTATTATGTGGTATTCTTACTAAATTAAACTTGCCAACCATCTCTTGAGAGACCAAGTTATCAAAAGAACCTGAATCAATGATCATCCTACATACTTTACCATGGCTAAAGCATTGAGTTCTAAAAATGGATACCTGGGGTTGTACTTGCTGCAACCTTTGTCCTCTTCCAAACATCAGAAAGTCACCCTCAAGTTCTGGAGCAACAATACCAACTTTCTCTTATGCTGGTTGTTCTTCCCCTTGGGCCAACTGAACTCTTTTCTTAGTCTTCTTGCCACCTTGTTCATTCATTGGACACTTGAAGGAAGTGTGCCCAAATTCATTGTATGTGAAGCACCTTCCCATGAAGACTCCTGATCCTCTACCTGATCCAAATCTACCTCCACCTCTGTATCCACCTCTCTGATCAGAATTTGACTCAATACTCTTATCACTGCTGCCTTGTCCTTGTCCTTCATTGTTAGGCCTGCTTCCCCTTCCTCTATTTGCATTACTTTTGTCACCTCCTCCTTGTCTCTCTTGCTTCCTCTTTACCTTTTCTTCGGCCCTTATAGCCAACTAAAAACACTCCCCAAGTATCTTTGGTATACTCAAACCAATCTCATCTTGCAAGTTGTATCCAAGCCCATTAAGATATCTTGCAACCTTCTCATCCTCATATTCCAATCCACCTCTTATACTCAACTTGTGAAATTGCTAAGTGTAGGTCATCACATCCATGTCTTTTTGTTTCAGATTTTGTCTCAACCTCTTTGTCTGAATAGCATAATTAGATGGAATGAATTGATCCTTCATCATGGCCTTCATCCTACTCCATGTGGTGATCTTAGTCATCCCTCTTTCCACTCTCTTTGTCTGCACACTACTCCACCATGTTAGAGAAGTACCTCTCAACTTTGTCCTGGCAAACTTCACCTTCTTGTCCTCATTCATGTCTTCATACTTAAAGTAGTTTTCTAGGGCATCAATTCACCCCAATACCTCTTCACTATCCATCTTACCATGATAGATAGACAAATAAATGGTTGTCTTAATGCCACCTCCTTGTACTAACTTTAATAACCTCACCATCTTTCTCTCTTTAGGGTCTAGTTCGCATTCTCCATTCCCTTCATTCTGATTCTCATCTGCTCCATCATTTGCTTCAGCATCTTCTTCCTCATTCTCTCTTTGTGGCCCTCTTCTAGATCCTCTCTCCAAGGCTTCCAACCTTGCTTGGAATTATGCATTCTCCCTTCTCATTTGTCTCATATCTCTATCCCTTATTGCTTCTTGTTCTCTTCTTTCTCTCCTTTCCATCTCCAAGGTCTCTTTCAACTCTTTGTTCTCCCCGGCTATTTGTTGTTTAGGAGGCATCTTGTATATACCCCAACTAGTGCACAAATTCCCCTTCTTCCTTACTTCCCTCAAGAACCTACTATTGGCTCTGATACCACTATGATATAGAGGATACTGGTCTACAAACACCCCAATAGGCAATACTTTTTGTTTTGTCAAAATGACCTTCGAAACCTTCAAGGTTCTCAAGTCTTCCCCTTTCACCAATGGACTCAAATGGTGTTACCAACTCAAAAAACCCACTCTAATACCACCCAGGGTCTTCACATGACCCAAAAAACTTTCCTCAACAATAAACACATACCCATTTGCTTGGTTTACACAAAACCCTCTTACCCGGGTGCAACCTAGGCCTACTTCTAGTAGCCCTGTCAGATCATTTTTCAAACTTAGTTCAACTTTTCCCCAAAAAACTTAATAAATAAATTGTACTTCTAGATACCCTTTTGGAATTTTCATAATACATGTGAAACTCAATTATGGTTCCTTTGGACAAAATACCTTGACCAGTACCCTGCTACACACCGACTAGGCCCAGTTAGCCCTCTTTTCCAAAGCAAGTACCAAAAAATGGTACGACCACAACACCAAACCAAAAATTGTCTTGAAAAATGTTCCAAAACAATAGATTTTCCAACTTTTAAGACAAGACACACTCATTTGACATGTTAGATATCAAACCCTCCTTTTTAGGCCTTCTAACCTAGGGCTTTCTCAAAACCACTCCTCCATTCACTTCCATACTCAACCAAAGGTCATTTAACCTTGTATTAAAACACCACAAACATCTTCTAGCATAAAAAACACCACCTTTTTAAGCTACTTCTTCTGCTGCTATACTCATGCCTCCATTTTCATGCTTTTTTCCCTCACAAATAGTCACTTTTCTTGGTGATCACCAACTCAATCTCTTTTCCTTGAATTCTTGTCAAAGGGTTAGTTAAAAATACACTGATAGGGTCTCATTCCTCAAGTAATAGTAATGACATAAAGAGGAATGAGCCCTAACTTCTCATTTTGACTCCAAACTAACACAAAAAGAGCACCTACAACAGGGTTCTTTGGGACAGTCAAAATAAATGATCAAAAATAGATGTTAAAACCTTCTAAGAGGATTCAAATGCTCATCAATACCCAAAGGAATTACCTACAATCCATTTCCAATCCACAAAATGAAAGAAACAATCCAAATCAAGCAAGTAACTTTCAGATTTTTGTATTACAAAAGAAGTTGTCTGTACAATGCAATTGAGATTCTTTCCCAAACTTCAACCTCTTCTCTCTAGGTCATGCGACATGAGTTTTAAACCAATACAAACCTATCCAAACCAACCATAACCACCTTTCTCCTTAACAAACATTAAAACCTCTTGTTTGGCTAACTAACCATTGGGTTTCAAATTTGAATTTGACAACACTAGACATAATACCCTTAAACCCAATTTATCAACACCAAAGGCTTTATTTGAGCCTTATTACATCAAAATGACTCAACACAACCTAATTAAACTCATTAGGCATCATTTGTGCCATTTGTACATATTTAGACTTATTGACCCCTGTTAGGTCCATTTGCACTCAAAACTCATTTCATCTTCCTACTAGATTCAAATGCCTTAATATGCTTTATTACATTACTTTTAGGTCCTTTGGACCATTGAATCAATGCGCTACACCAAAATGGCTTCATGTGCCTCCATGTGACAGGAAGTGCTCCTGCACCACTAATGCAATAATCTAGTTCTCAATTTGCATGTTTTTTGTGTAAGAATTGTTATTTAACTTGAACCTTAAAAGAACTTTAGTCCATATTCCCTAGGAATCCAGGCCTAGTCCTTATCCTTGTTATTCTTAGTCCTAGGTAAGAATTGATTGAGTGACCTTGATCCTAGATTATGATTGCTAGAGTGGCCTTGACCCATATTTTCTAAATTCACATTTAATCCTAAAACCTAGCTAATTTTATTCTAACTAGGCTTTGCCCATCAACTCACATGTGAAATATTCAATGTTGAATAAAAGGAAAAAGCATTAGACCATCATAGACATGTGATTAACAATTCATAAGCACATTATTTGATCATAGAGTGTTGCATTGATATCTACATACATAAGGACATATACATAGGCATTTGTATTTTGTGTGGCATATCATCAATCATGTTTGAACACCATGTAATTGGTACATAGAGTCTGATTACAATCAAGACAAGTTGCAGATTCGACCACTTGAAACTAGGTCCTATTAGAGCTACTAAGCACCACCCAATCTATTTATGCATAGGCAAACCATGCTTCTAAAGAGCAAAAACACAATTTAGACCTATGACTTTCACGATTAGGGTTGACACTTCGAGAATTAGTTTTATAACTTTCAAGATCAATGTCATGCAAAATTTAAAAGGCATGAATCTAAATGCATAGTTGTTTGGATAGTTCTAACCTCTAATGAAGTCCAATTTATGTCCTAGTTTAATGGAGCATCACTAATACCAAATTTGCCAATGGATTCTCAAGTCTAATGAGACCACACCAAAATATGTCTCATCATAGATAGAACTATGAACATTTATCCCAATATTATTTTTAACATTTATTTCAACACTTATCCAAACTCAATATATTTCTAAATTAATTATGATATTTATTATATAATTAAAAACAATTTATTTACTTATTTCACACACTTCAAAAATATTTAAAAAGGTGACAAAAGATTGTAATTCAATTGGTTAAGCACAACTAACGATGGTGATGTTATGTTTCTTGATTGCGCCATCCACTAGGATTCAAACCCCCAGAAGTGTAATCAAGACAAATTCGATCCTTGAGTAACTTTGATGGATGGAATCCTCATGCTCGTAACTATTCAACAAAATGACCTAAATATATACTTACTCATTATGTTGTAATCTATCTACTTATTAAAAAATAAATATGACTATCTAAAAATCAGTTGTTTCCATAAAAAAATATTTTTTAAGAGGTCATTTTATTTCTCTTCATAGATGTGCACTTTTAAGCCTTCACCGTACTAGGAATTTCATGCTTGTTAACACCAACACTAACATAAGCGTATAATATGCTATACCGCAATTTTCACCAACCCAAATGTTTATAGCAATTTTCACGTGCTAAATCGGGTAATCTTGTGACACGGTCACGTGCTCAAATATGCGAAAGGTGCGGAGGCTTCCTTCTAATGAAGGGTGGACAATTTTCAAGGGAATAAATAAATACAATTGTTCTTTTTGAAAGGGTATTTATAAATTAACTTGAATTGGACTGAATAAAGATAGGATTACTCAACTTTAGGAAATTAATATTATTTTAGGAAATTAAATGAATAAAGATAGGATTACTCAACTTTTTAAATAATGATTGAAGATAAATTTGATATATTTTGTAGATTTTATGTATAAAGATAGGATTATTCGACTTTCTAAATAATGATTGAAGGTAAATTTGATATGGTGTAGATTTTATTTATTTGAGAATTAAATAATAATAATTTGGACATGTTTATTATTTGAGATTTTGTGTAGAATTAATATCAATTTAGGTTGTTTATGTAGTTGTGATATAGGATAATGTAGATTCTTGTTCTTTGATTCGCTAGATTATTTACTCGTAGTTGATAATTAAGTATTGGTGGTATTTAAAAATACCTTAAGGAGATAATTAGATTGAGAGGCCCAAGTTCTAGGTATAGATTAACCAACAAAGATTGATGGAATGTCATTTTTTAATGCAATTTCTATTTCTTTGTAGTGCTCTAAAATAAAGTGTTCCTTTGAATTTAGTCCCTTGTTTGCTCTAAGATTTTGAATAATTTCACTATCTAATTAATCTTGAAATAAATGTCTCTAAATACCAAGACATAACAAATCGTCATACAAGTGTGTACTAAGTCAAATTCCAATAGGTATAAAAATAGATGTAAGTCAACAATTTAAACTTTTGGGTCAGATTTACATACGTAAGATTGATCCACATATCATGGAAATTATCTAGCATGTAAGGAATGTGGAATATGAGAATCAACAGTAATAAATGTTGTGGAGTTCACAACTTTTACTTGAAAAAATGATATGCAACTCAAGAATGAGTTCAAATTATCCAAAAGTCTCATTAATGACATTCACAAGGTGCAAGTTTTAATTCATTTAGAGCTCCAACTAAAACTATCTACTTTGATTGTGTGCAACTTTTTAAAGGACTGAAGATGGTGTTCGGGTTATAATATAAAAAAATTACATCTCAAAATAATCTACTGTAAACTCCTCTCTCCAATCCCAATTCAATTAAGACTTAATTTGAAATGGAGTTTGAATTGGTCAGAATTCAAGTGGTCCAACTTGAGCATTACTGTGTGAAAATCCATAGTTGAGGCCAAAGCTCATTTTTTAGCATGGAAGATTATTCATTATAAAATTATTGTAGGCGAATGTCTCACATTTCTTGCCATTCATTCCACCAAATGCCCCTTTTGTCTCAATCTAGAAACTATCAAACATGCTTTTTGGACTTGCAAGCATACTCAGCAAATTTGACAAGTAATTTTGTCTCATATTCCAGTTGTATTTAACAAAAAAATTAAATGGAAATCAACTCTTCTTGGACTGCACTACTCTCATAATGTAATCTCTGAATCTTTTTGTCAATGTATCCTTTTATGTATTTGGATGACATGATACAAAGCTATTTTCTCCAATGCTTTTCCTCTTGCAAAAGTGATTATGCATGGTTTATTTCTTCTATTATTTTGCAGGATGCATCTCTTGACATGTCCTTGAAGGAGTAGCATAGTAGCAATGTTGAGCTACAATCATACTTATCTAGAGTGCATTCTCAACTGACAACCATTGCTAATGACTACTATAGGGCTCTATGTACACTATTCAATATTATTACAGATGATCATGTCCTTTGTAATCTTGGAGAAAAGTGATCTTTTCCCATATTATAATTGTTTGCTACACTATTGTTTGGCTTTCAGCTATCCTTGTTGATTTACTATGCAATGCTTCTTTGTTTCCAACCTGAGTTGCGTCTCCCAAGCCTTTTGGCTTGGTTGAGCCTCCTTCGGGTTGTTTTCTTCTCTTATCAAACACCTTCATTTGAATGTTTTTCTTTAAATAGAGGTACTTTAATTTGAAGTTGGTTGCACAATCACCTTTGGACGATGGTAAGGTTTCTAAGATTTCTAATATTTTAATAATTTTTAATTCATGGAAGGGATCTTTGTTTGAAGGTGCCTTTGAATAAAGGCCCTTGGATGGGCCTTTTTGCTCTGGCAATAAATTGAATTGACATGATAAGAGGTTGTTATAGGATTGGAGCTCGTAAAGAAAGCTTTCTAAAAAGTACAATTTCAAAAATATTTAATTTACTTCTTGTGCTCTCATTCATCCTGATGATGGATCACAGAGTGTGATCCAAAACATTGATAAAAAAACCCACACACAATAATCCAAAAGCTCCTACAGATAATGTTTAATTTAATTTAATTTTCTATTTTCTAGTGAACATAGGTTTTTCATTGAACATTAAGGTCTCCATTCTACAAATATGGAAAAAATATATAAATAGAGAAAAAATCTATAAAAATATCTATGTACTAGGTATTGATGTCCTTGTTTGAACCAAAAAAGAATAATTTGGATATACACAAAAAAAGTTATGCGATATGAAATCAGCCCATATCTAAATTATAATTAATCTCATTTCAATAATTGATAATAAAAATACAACAAACAATTACAAAAAAAAAATGTAAACTAGATATTGTGTTACCAATCTATGTTTAAAACTTTATAATTTTATCCTTTAGTAAAATTAAGTAATGCAATATGAAAGAAATGAGACTTTTTTTTTTTTTATATTGATTATAGAGAATAAAGCGAGAGTACATATCAAAGTATATAACTGACTGAGAGACCTCAAAAAATCATATCAACATATTAGACTTTTAGTATGTTGATCGTACTAGAATCCTAACTAAGAAGGACTGACTAATTACATGGTAATATATGTCTGTCTAGATACATAGTTGTGCACAAAGTGTAGACTGAGTTTCAAAATATATATGACAAAAGTTACATCCATGCAACCCATCCTAGTGGGCCTTCCATCTAGACTATCCTCTGATCATCCCTTATTCTGGCCAAGTATATCATCTACTATCGAACCAGGGCTCTATTGCCCCTGATTTCCTCTAGGAGAGCATCTAGGGCGTTGACAAAAGGAGTACCTTTAGCGTTTAGTCTATGCCAAGTGTATCCATGAGAGAGCTCATAGATGAAGATCCTGGTGTGGCCGTCAATCAAAAACCTTCAGAATTTCTCCTTGTTTAGTCTAATCACCAAATCCACCTATGAGGAGACAAAGTAATGTGTGAGTCTATGAAAAAGACTCAGTAAGGACCCTCTTTACTTTGAAACCTTTCTTCATTTCTAATTTTCCATATATACCAAAGAACTTTGCAAGATAACAGGTTCCAAAATAGATTGTTGTCTTTTTTAATGCCTTTAATATAACGAGTAACAATATCAAGAGTGTTAACATGCAATGGAATTGAAAAACCAAACATTAGCCAGATTTTCTTGGCAATGATACAATCAAAGAAGATATGTCTAGCAGTATCTTTAACTTTACATATGTTACAAATAACATTTCTATTATGTTCAAGCCTGATAGGAAGCTTATCAAGCATTAGCAACCATTTGAATGTCTTCTTTTTGGGAGCCAACGGGCTGCTCCAAAGAATTTTAAACAACTTACCCCATTGCATAAGTGTTAAAATAGAATACCAGTAAGAATTAATACGCTTTAGAATACTATCATTGTGCATCAGAGATTTATGGACAAAGATGGATTTCAACTTACAAAGCATAGTACCATTAGACCAAGAGAAATCTACAAACTTGTTTTCAATAGTCACACATCTTTTGGGAAGCTGCAAAGCAACACAGGCATTATACATGATGTTATAAGTCCTCTTATTAGAGGCAGGGAGTTGATACTTACTAGAGAGGTCATGCCATGAGATGAGATCATTATTCAAAAAATATCCTTGAAGCAACAGATGCCTTTTTTGGCCCAATTTTTGGCCAAGCAACCTTGAGTAAGAGCTAGGGGTTTGCCATTGTGGAATAAATTCCACCAAATTGACCTCTCTCCACATATGAGATCATCCCTACTGACCCAAATGTTAACTATATTATGCCTAACACTCTCCCACGCCCTCCAAATTGACTTGAACACCGATGAGCCCGCGGTAGAGACAAGGAAACTTCCAGCTAAAAGGTCACTAAGAGGAAGGGATTTCTAGGATTTAGCAGTTTTAGGAACTCCCAACCTGATATCATTCTTGATAAGTATCTTCCATGGCTCATTACCATCCAATGCATGGAATATCCACTTAGCTACTAGTGCAATTCCTTGAACTTTAATGTCCTTCAGCCCCAATCCCCCAATTGTCTTGTCCATACAACACCACTTCCACTTAACTAGATGTACCTTTCTATTCCTTTTTCCATCTGACCATAGGAAGTTTTTGATGATATTTTGTATATCATTAATTTGGTAATTATCGAACATCAACACTGAGGCATAGTAGATACTATATGAAGAGAGATTTTTTTGACAAACTTGTACTCTCCCTGCTAGTGAGAGGTAATGGTTATTCCACTTGGTGAGTTTCCCTTCAATATTTCTTTTGATCCAACTCCACATATCTTTGAGACAAGGAGAAATAGAGAATGAAATCCCTAGGTATCTGACAATCTTGTTAGGTCCTCTCCACTAAAACCCATAAGGAGTAAGCCAATTTGGGGGGTGATCAGACCAACTGAGTAGGGTAGATTTAGACTGAGAAATTCTTGCACTAGATGCATCATGGAACATCTTAAGTTTGGAAGATAAAGAATCCATGTTACTCTCAGATAGCTCAAGAAATAGTGCAGTATCATCTACAAACTGTATATTAAGCAGATCTAATTGATCAGGCAGAGTAATTACCTTAACTTTAGGAGATAGGTTGTCATCTCTTAACAAGTAGTACAAAGCATCTGAGGCAATAACACAAAGGGTGGGGGCAAGAGGACAACCTTGCCTAATAGACCTACTTAACTGAAAGGCCTGTGAGATGGATCCATTGAATTCAATCTGTGCATGGGCATCCTTGAGGAGGACTTGGAAAAAGTGATAGAATACCTCGGGAAACCCAAATGCTTCAAGCATCATGGTGATGAATTTACATTCAACCCTATCATAGGATTTTTCAAAGTCTAGAAGAAACACAACTACCTTCTGATCCAAGTTTTTGGTCCATTCCATTGCCTCCCAACTGGTGATTAGGTTTTCAAGTATGTATCTGCATTTAATGAAGCTTGTTTGAAGTAGCACAAATGAATCTAGGAAGGATATTTTCCAGTCTTATAGCTAGCATTTTGGCTAGAATTTTATAAGAAACATTGAGGAGGGTGATGGGCCTCCAATTTTTTATAAGAGCCCTGTCCCCCTCTTTAGGAAGTAATTTTATGAGGCCTCTATTAATGTCAATCCCAAGGGAACCTTGCTCAGTGGCTTCCCTGTAAACTTCTAGCAAGTCATCTGCAATCCATTTGATGTTGGCTTTGTAGAATTCAATGGAAAGCCCATCAGGGCCTGGGGCCTTATCATTATGAAGTGAGTTAATGGTTGTCTTGATCTCCTCCACCGTAAATGGTTGACTGAGCCACTAGTCTTCTTCAAGTGAAAGAAGCTTGGGAATGAGAGAACGACATCTCTCCCTGGCAAGAAGGGAGGTAGGTGAGTCTTCAGATGAAAAAAGCTTTTGGTAGAAGATCAAGAATTCTGCCATGATGCCTTCTCCACTAGAGATCTCTTTGTCTTCCACCCACAAGTTATCAATTCTTTCTCTAGTTTGTTTTTGCTTCAGAAACCTAAAGAAAAACTTAGATCCTTTATCTCCCCGATGCAACCATTGCATTCTGGCTCTCGCCCTTGCTCCTATTGCTCTGTCATGTTGTAACTTCCTAATTTTGCCTCTAGCCATAGCCACCGAATGTGTGAGGTCAACATTACTCGGATCATTTTGGATCAGTTCTTCTGCCTTGTGTAGATTTGAAGTGAGGATAAGTTCAACTTGCCTCACATTAGCTTTCCTTTTTCCCATAGTCTTAAGGATGTTTTTCCAACTGGTCACAAAGGTGTTCCATCTTACAATATTGGAGTTAAACTAAGAGTTCCATTTGTTAAAGAGCCTGACAATGTGGATAGAAGTGAGAACATCTTGATCTTCTAATAGTTTTGAGTTGAGAATAAACTTGTTATTGCCCTTAGTCTGCTCCTTGATACCATTCCTGAAAGAATTTTGGGCAATAATGGGGTGATGATTAGATAGAGAGGAGGGCTAGACCCCCACCGGGCAACCTTGTTGATCAAGTGCAAAGGAGAAGAAGCCCTTATTGGCATAGAATCTGTCAAGTCTAGAATAGATTCTACTATGCCCTTTTTGGTAGTTACACTAGGTAAACCAAATTCCTTTGTGGGTAGATCTCATGCCTTCTAAAGGATCATGCAGTCTCTTCATTTCTTTCAGCCTATTCCAATTAATCTTTTCTCCACCTTTCCAATTCAAATTAGTGCCTCCCATCTTATCCTCCTGGCGCTCAATCATATTAAAATCTCCTCCCATGATCCATGGGATGTCTAGCAAGGACGCAAGCTATTTTCATAGATTGGCTCTCTCCCTATAATCATTTGGAGCATAGGCTGTACATATACCAAAAATGTCATCACCATTTTTAATGGAGATCCAAACTGATTTGTTACATGGGGATATTTCAGAGCAGACGATTGTCTTTTCATTTGGGGCCGATGAGGATCACGACTCCCCCCTTCCCCTTGTCATGTTTGGTGAAAAAATTTAGAGCATCTTTCCAAACAAAATTTAGGTTGACATCCAATGAGAAATTAATGACTTTGACTTCTTGAAGCATGACAAATTCCAGGTCTTTGTGTTTATTCAACATTCTTTTAACAATGTATTTCCTATCGGGAGATTCCAATCCCTAGATATTCCATGAAATGCATTTCATGGTCAACTAGATCTTAATTGTATTCCTTGGCAGCTTTGAAGATGCTAAAACACTTTAGCATGCTAGATTTCCAATTGGACTTCTTTTGCAGAGGAGAGTTTTTATTCTTTGAGCCTAGAGTTCTTCCTCTTTTTCTCCTAATATTTGCTTATGCTTCTGAAATCTCCTCATCCAAAGCTCCTCTATCCCGAACCCCATCACCACAAGTGACAGAGTAGTTGGAAATTAAATCGGTCTCTACTTCAGACTCATGAATGCTCATTGAGGAATCATCATTTTGGTTATCTACCTCAGTTATACCAATCTCAGTGAGAGTGGGAATGTTGTTAGGATTGGGTTTGCCAATCGTTGGGTTAACAGGGACGATCTCATAAAAAAACACTGTCTGGATCAATCAACCTGTTAGCTTCAGGCGGGGTAGACACCATTGTATTAATGGCTTGAGAAGGATGGGGGAAATCTCCCTCCCTTCAAAAATCCATGGAAACAATCAATTCCTTGGTCGGTTCGGGTTGGCTAGCAAGAACCAGAAATTGATTAGAATCTAAAAAATTGGAGGGATTGTCAGGGGGAGGGGAGGTTATCTCCATCCTTTCCAAGTCACTGGCATCTTGTTCTAACCCCTCAAAATTCATAATAATGGATTTAACGAGAGAATTCTTATTGTTATTTTCAAAAAATTTAATCTCAGACAGAGATTCAAGAGCATCTTCTTCCATGAGTGTCATGGAGGAGCACTTCTTATCATGCCAACACGCTCTAATTTTTTCCAATGCAAGTTGTTGTGCATTTTTCCTCTTATACCTCTTGTTCTTCCTAATCACCACCTAGAAGCCTTTGTCCTCTATTTCCTTCAATTGCAAAATGGCCTCTAAAATAGTCGAATGAGGTGGAGGATAGACATTGAAGGAACCAAAAGTGGCAAAGTTATCAATAACAGGGGGTTCAACTGGTTTCTCATTCGGGAAGCCAACAATGACCTTGTTTATGGCTTCTCTGAGGGAGTCAAGTTTTCCCAATAGAGGAGGATTATTGCCAGGTTTGTAAACCAAAATGGAAGGGTTACCTCCATTAGTATCAGGTTTAGAAACATGATCAGTAGAGTTTTTAGAGGCCCTTTTCCTGGCATTGAGAATAGGGAAAAATCTTCTGATATGCCCTTCCTTCCTACATAGAAAGCAAGCATTTAAACCACCTAGGGTTTCAACAAGATAGGTGAATAATTCACCACCAAGATTATGGGAATATCTACGCCAGGATTGATGAAAACTAGAACTCGGGCATCCAGGTGGGGAACCAAGTTCAACAAGTGGTCAATCCTCATCACTCTGCTGATGGGTTCCACGATTTGAGGAATAATATTCCAGAAAATGGGTAGTAAATTCTTGATTTGAATCCATCGAGGGCATGAGAGTGCCAATATTTCCTCATGAATCACATCAAAAGACCATTTTAGAGCCCTAAATGTGGTTTTCCCTACGACCCAGAATTGTTTCTTGAGGACTTCTGCCTAAGATTTATTATCATTGAAAAAAATAATGAATAGAAATTTTTGAAGTGTTTTGCAAAAAGAAAATTTAAACCCTAATTTTTTTAACCAAATATTTTTCATCCAATCATCCAGAAATTTCCTAGCCAGACATTTATCTATGTCAGTGGTCGCAAAAAAGAAGAAGTTATATCTTGCAATCTAGCCTTTTCCAAATCGATAGCCTTAGCCATTGATTTGTTAGGTGAAATGGATAAGGTAGGCAAAGGAGAGGGAGGGACCTTACTATGGTTTCCTCCTTTGCCATCACTATCTAGTTTGGTCACACTTACCAGAATAAATTTTGCCTCTATAAGAACCTACACAACTGAGCCAATAATGACATCTCTGAATGTTTTACCATTAAGACTGTCGGCCTCGACCTTTGAAATCGGAAGCTGAGACAAATTAATGATCAGCCCGCTCAAATCCTCACCCATAGGGAAACATGTACGATTACATGAACCACAATCCTACCTACACTAGTAGAAAAGGCGTAATAAATGCAGACCAATAAATGACACTTTTTAAAAATATTGTTAGCTATTGATAAAAAGATTAAAACTTACGTAATGGTGTAATTTCTATGGGGAGATAGAAGGTGAATTTTGGTTTAAAATGTCGATTTCAATTTCCCAATTTGGCTAAAAAAGTGGGACACACTATTTTGGGAAAAATTGAGGAGTCAAGAATAATGCAAAAGAAAGATGTTATTTGAGTTCCTTGAAGGTGTGTTGTTGCACAAAATCTCAATGGAATATTGTTTTGGCAATTATAATTGAGTTGAATGGCCAAGAAATATGAGAAAATACAACGATGAATCATCAATAAAATAAATGGTGAGTTCAAGAGAGTTACACAATTCTCTAAAATTTCATAGGATAGGATATTATTGAATCAACTTGTTTTTTTTGGATCAACATAAATGCTAGAATGATTTATAATGTAATTAAGGTCCTAAATTTGCATAGTCCAAAAAATGTACTTTTTAATCTATTTTGTAGCTTTTTTGGTATAGTATATCTAATACTTGTTCAACATGTCATTTATGTTTTTTCCAAGTCTTGTTGAAGTTGACGATGTCATCCAAGTAGGCAATGAAAAAGAAATAATCAACATAAAGAGGATATTATTTATTAGGTGAATGATTGTTATATGAGCATTGGTTAGACTAATAGACATAACCATACACTCACAGAGCCATTCTATCTCAAATACAGGTAAATTATTGTATCCTTTGATCACTCACAGAGCCATTCTATCTCAAATACAGGTAAATTATTGTATCCTTTGATCATACATAATCCTAATGATATCCTCATTTTAGATTAATTTTGGTAAAAAAACATGCCTTATAGAGCTAATCCAAGAGATCATTTATGCATGGAAAGATGTACAATGTATGTATCCACACATAGGACATAAATATGATGTATTTATTTTTTTGTTCTTAATTATCTTATTGTAAATACACAAGGTAATGAATCATGCATACTCAAACAACATTGCACATGCAACATCATCCAATATTGAAACATGTGTAAAATAAATATGATGGTAAAGCACATAATTAAAGAAGAAAAATAAATAAAATAATGTAAATAGTGCAATGTCCCATGCCACACACCCTACGTGATGGAGGTAACCTATAAAAGGAACTTGGTGTCATCAAATGTGAACCTAAAGGGAATGACCTTTATGAGATGCTACCCCTCAAATCACTTGTATGAGATAGATTGATCATGTCTCCCAAGTCATGACAGTATTAAACATGTCTAATTAAAACTATCTAATAAAACAAAGAGAATTCAAATTAGTTATTAAAAATAATAAAATGATTATGAAAATAAATAACTACATTCTAATACTAGAAAGGAAGGACATTAATAGGTTTAAATCATGGATCATGAAATATGATCCAAAATGTCAATGAAAAGTTAGTTTCTGATTGTGGCATCCGAAACCAGTAGGTAGTGGGAAATATGACAAATAAATTTTTTGCATGGTGGCCATGGATGACCATTTATGTATTTGAATTATTAAAATTAATATTACTTTTGCAACCTTGGTTGCTCATTACTAAGCCAAAAAAAAAAGTAATTTAATTATGCAACAAAATTGATGTAAAGAAAATCAATGTTCATAATAGGTTTACAATTTCATTTTTTTTCTTTCACAATAGTCGAACAAGATTCAATTATTTTGCAATATTTTGATCCTAAAAATTAAAATACAAAGAATATACCCTTGTTGAATTTCTAAGAGCTTTCTAAAAATATTAAAAAAAAATGAAAAAATCTTTAATTTGTGCCTTAGAAAGTAGATTTATGAAAACCCTAGTTGACAAAGATAATTTTTTAATTAATTATTTGACCTCAAAAATAAATAAAAATCTAAAGAATAGACCCCTTCTAAAATTTTGAGAGATTCTAGAAATATATATATTTTTAAAATTCACTGATTTGAGATTAGAAAATCATATTAATGAAAAATCATAAAATCATCATAACTCACTAAATATTGATGACCTAAAGTTATTTTTTTTTAATATAGGCTCTTGAGAAGATCCCAAACATTTAGAAAAAAATGTAGTCATTTGAGAGATATGACAAATCTTTAAAAGACATAAGGTTTTGTCTTCAACTTTGTTTGCTTGAGATAGTTTTAATTTTTTTTTTTAAACAAAAGAAAAAAAATTAGCAAGATGAGATTAGAAAAATCTCCACAAACATGGATCAAATAGCGATGTTGGTCCCATCGGGCATGCCAAAATGTGAATATTGAGAATGATGAAAATATGAATAAATAAAACATGGAACAATGCAATGCAATGTAAGATTTGAATTCACACTCACACTCACTCAATAAAGCTTTAGACCTATACATAAAATAAAATAATAAATAATAATGCCATAGAAAAGAACTTAGATTTATCCATTATTTCTTTTATATTTCATTGAATGCTTAATATGTGTGTTGCTCTTGAAAGTAGCATAATCTTTATAGCACAATCATGGTAGGATAGCTTGATACTTGATGATTGATGCTTGACTATACTTTGCAAATGATAGTGTAGTCACATAAATCTGTCTAGTTTAATTAAATGAATATTTGCTATTTATTTGATTAAAAACCCACTAGCCATTAGTTAATTAAATTATTTAATTAATTCATGTTCAAACATTCTCTTATTAATTAAATAAATTATTCAATTTATTTTAATTAATTCACTATACCAAATTCACAAATCAATTAAATGAATAAATCCTATTTATTCAATTTAATCCTCTTTCCTCTTTTAAATAAATTAAATAAAACATTTATTTAAATCATTTACCCCCCCCACTTGCATTTTGCTACAAATGCAAGTTGCAACCACAAGTTGAAATAAATTAAATTTATTTTAATTAAAATCATATTTTCCCTCACCCATCAAACCCACTTGCACTCCTAAACCCCCTTCTAGATTCTTCTAACCCCTTCCTAATTAACTTAATCCATCCCCTAGTTATTGTCACATTCCTAAGCAACTTGAAGTCACTTCTCAAAGACTTCAAAGTCTTTGAAAAACATTAAATGCTTGGTGTGATCAACAAGTTAACCTCTAAAGTCTTCCAAACCATTAATGGCTCTTACATGACCATTTATGGTTAACCCCTAACTCAACCCTCTTATGACTCATGTGTCTCTTCAAACATTTATTGCTTTGACCATGGTTATCTCTTTTACCTTTGCACAAGAGTTTATCCATTGGATAAAAGCTTTATTCTTTGAATAAAGAATTTATTCACTCAACCCAACCTTGACCTTAACTCCCAAGTTAACTCTCAGGTCATGTCAAGCACTTAATGCTTATTCCCTCTCCTCTCAACCTATCTCATATGGACACTTGTCATCCTGAGATTGGGTTGAAATCCATCACATGGATTGAATATCATTCAATCCCGACCCTTGTTGAGATTAGTCAATCTCAACCATCCATTGCTCCATTTTTCCTATAAATAGAGCCCATTTCTTCATAATCCAGATCTTGAAACTTGTATGCATCTAAGTTATAGTGAATTCTAGAGAGCATTTAGCATAAATCACTAATATATTGTTATTTTGGCCTAAAATAAATCATTTTAGCATCATAGCATCTAATATAAGCTTTTGTTCACATTTGCATAGTATTTTAGAGTAAACATTTCAATCTTGAACCTCCATAAGCATTATAGTGCAAAAAGCTACTGAGAGCTACACTAATTTGGAACTTGGAGAGGAAAGGAACACAGGAGAAGGAGCTAAGAGCATGTTAGAACGCATTTGGAGATGTCTTGTTATATTTACTTTCATAGTTAAATATTTCTTCATGTTTTTAGTGTCTCTTTTGAGATGCCTGCTTCGATTAGTTTTTGGTTGATTAACACTAACAATTTCTTGTGTTTTTATGTGTTACACGACCACAGGTTTTAGTCTAACCTTCCCCCATTTTGCAAAGCATCATTTGGTGAACTCGACATGAATCCAAACACCCAAAAACATTTTTTTTAACAAAACTAACTTGTTTGACTATTTAGCTTAACACACAGGTCGCGCTTTGGCGCTTCTGTTCGTGTGTTAGGGCTATTGTCTTTTTTGTCTTCTAGCACTTTTGTTCTTACAATAGCGCTATTGTCAAAGAATTGGCGCTTTTGCATATCTTTTGGCACTTTTGTGCATTAATTAGTGCGTGTTTTATAGTGGCGCTTTTGTATTACTGTAGACATCTTTTCTTTTAGCACTTTTGTAGTAGTTTAGCGCATTTGTGTTAAAATAGCGCTTTTGTTTTCACACAGACTGGCGCTATTGTAACAGAACATTATAAAAAAATGCCATGTAACCGATGAAATAAATTTTCTTAGGCTTGTGGAAGCCCACCATGTTTTTGGTTTTTTCTAACTATTTGCTTCATGTACAGGTTTTAAAATAACTTTCTTTTTTTTAGCTTAAAAATCAAAAACACTTCTTTTTGGTGCTTTAAAAATCACAAAAACAAACTCTCTTTCTTTGCAAGTTAGGATCACTTCTTTTTGGTGCTCTAAAATTCGCAAAAACAAACTTCATTTCTTGCAAGATAGGCTCACTTCATTCGGTGCTTAAAATCAACAAAGCAAAATTTATTTCTTGCATCAAACTAAGAATTCACAATCCACACTTTCATTTTTGGGCAACTAAAAAGAACAATCAATTTGTCTTATTTTGCAAAATGATTTACTTCATGCATACATGCTCTTATTTCAGTTGACCAGGATTTCAAATTCTAGTTTACTCAAACACATTGCTTTTGAAGTTAAAAAGAACATCATGGTTGTTGAGCAACATCTCCAAATAGATAAAACATCATTGCAATGACAAATTAAAAAGAACAAGTGTATTTTTTGTTTGGCACACTTGTGCAAAAAGAGTTTGTCGAGTGGTTCTACTTCTAACACACACTATCCTCTCCCTTGGCTTTCGTGGTCCTAGGTGCAAGAGAAAAGTGTTAGTAACACTCAAGTTTTATCTTTTTAAGAGAGGCCTGCCAAGAGACACATCACTCTTGGGAATGACCTCACGTGGTAAATCCTTCGAGCCGCTATAGAAATAAGGTGAGAGAAAAAGTTGTAGCCTTGGGTATAGTTATTCCTATAATGTAACTTGCTGAAAGGACAAATGGGCCCCACCACAAGTTACAAGGCTCTTAAGTGAGTCACTGCAGAATGAACTTATGTCCAAAAACATCGAACATTACTAAACATCTTTAAGTAGTAGCCCACTCGTTCTATTGATTGAGGATATTTGTGATACAATTCAGTGTAAGAGCATAGATGGTTTTGCTCCCAAGATACTCACCATACATATTTCCTTGAGTAGAAACATAGCTTTTTGAAAAGTCACTTGTGGCTTGATGAAAGTGATGACTCCCCCATCATAGGGATCATCTATTTGTTATGCTTGTGCAAGACTTAGTATATCACATCCTTACCTGCCACGACAGGATTCATAAGGTATGTAGTACCAAAGTCGAAGAAATATCAAGATGTGGGTTGAATTTATCGCAATTGGCCATTTGACCTTAGGGATAAAAAGTGTTTGAAGTATTTTCATTTTTGAGTCAAGACCAGTACAAATTGATCCGACTTCAGGCTTTGGAAACCACCTAAAAATAAACTTAAAGGAAAAGGGTCATAAAAAGTCCAAGGATTGGGTTGATCTAGACCCATACCTATTTGTGCCTTTTGAGGCGACATTCTTGTGTTTGTGTGCTTGCTTTGTTTTCTTGTCAAAGAAAAATTAAAAATTAGTTCCAAAAACAAGTATTCATCCAACACAACATTTTCAAATACCAGCAAAAAGATCAAAAACAAAGAACAAAGAGCAAAAGCATCAAACGATATGACCATTCTTCACATCTTGAGAAAGAAGAATCTTCATCAACACATCAACTTGAAGAAAAGACCATTGAGCTCAAAGACTCTTATCAAAAGGAGGAAATTCTTCTATCTTAATAGACAAATCTTTGTCTCTCATAGAATCTTCCTATGTCGCATGCGTCTTTATCTTCAAGGGAAATCAAATGAATTTGATCCAGAGTCATTAAACCGCATAGCTTTTACACAATATCGAGCTTTGAGTTATCACAAAAACAAAGGAGGAAAGATCAATCCTGACTTCTTTCCAGATATTTGCATCACATATAACATATCTTGGGAAGAACCACCAACTCCCGAAAGAGAAGAGGAAGAATTTGTCCCATATGTGACACAAAGCTTTTATTGAAGTTAAACATTTCATCCATTATCATATCCATATCTCATCAACTCCATTCCAACTCTTAAAACAACCAAAGGTTTTTGTCCTAAGTTCTATTCTAATATTGCTTGAATCAAACACAAAACATCACTTTTTAGAGTGTCTCTACATCTAGGATAAACTTGTCCTAAGAGACATTTCTACGCAGGTTAAAACTAGTCTATGAGTGAATCCTCTCATTACTAGGTAGTTGAGTCTATAACACATCTCAGATTCCTCTAAACCTTATCACATCAAACCTTATAAAAAACAATGAGCAAATCAAGAAGAAAACTTTGGTCACAATTACGTTTAAGTGCTAGAGATCCATATGCAACACACCACACCAACCATAAATCTCTCATTTCATCAACAACTCATCATCAATTTCACCCAACCTCAACAAAAAATTATAAACAAAATGGCTCATACCAGATCATGATCTAGACAACAAGAAATTGAAGAGGAAGAGGAAGAAAATATCAATGAGTTCCAAGAAGCCCTTGGAGGAAATGTAAATGATGAAAATCCAGGCACTCCTACTCGTGCGGCAATAGAAAGGGCGCAACACAACCCTCTCTTCAATAGACTTTTTGATGAGATACTCAAGAGTAATGCTAATGCTCACTTTTTAAGACTTGCTCAAGAAGGGGCTAAACTACCCTCTGACTTTGATGTTGCACAACTAAGACAAGTATCAGAACGCCAAAGTCATAATGAGGATGAAAGAGGTCGAGAACACATTAGATACAACTTTCATCAAGGTAATCCCCCACCTCCTCCTCCTCCAAATGAAATAGACATGTTGCGGCAACAAGTCAAAAATCTCGCCCAACAACTTCATAGTGGTGTAAAAACCAATCAATTTTCACTCAATGACATTTGTCCCTATCCCTTTGATAGGATTCTTCATATGCCACTGTAGACACCTAAAAATGTCTCATTGATCATGTACTAATTATTCGTCTAATTAGTTAAATAATTCTTTAATTATTTAATTAAGTTAATTAATCTTATTCTTCTAATTTCATATTTCCTCATAATCTTACTAATTATTCTATTTTCTATTTCTATCATCATTTAATCATTTTAATCATTTTCTCAATATTAATTAAATATTTATTATTTAATTAATTATGATTAATTCCCCAATTTAAATAATCTTTATTATTTAAATAAATTAATTATTCTATCATCATTTGATCATTTAATCATTTTCTAAATATTAATTAAATATTTATTATTTAATTAATTCTAAATAATTCCCCAATTTAAATAATCTTTATTATTTAAACAAGTTACTAATTATTCAATTTCTCTCCAATCAACTAATCATTCAACCCTTTTCTAAATATATATTTTTTTATAGATAAGTGTTATCCAAGAAAGGGGGATAACTCCCGTACATTACTTTTCATTACATAAAAAGTGCTAAATAAACTAACTAATGCCATTCCTTCCATATCCCATCAGCATTGGCACTCCTATATCCCTAAATAATTAACTATCTTGGCCATGTTCTCTCCAATTTCAACCACGTGTACCGCAGCAGCAGTAGAGAGCCAGTTATCTTCCGAGTTGAGTAGCCTTCGGAATGGTCCCATATTGCCAATTCTAACTCCAATTCTGTATACTTCCCATGCTTCCATAATGATCGATCTTTTCCTTTCCTTTGCCTCATTTGCTCATGCCTTTTCCTCCCTTTCGTCCTCTGAACCTTCCTCTTCATCTGAATCTGAGGAGATGTAGTTGGAGTAGTTGAAAAATATTCCAAACGCACTGGCCCAATAATCCGTGTCCACTTCCATCATCGCATTTGCAACCGCGGGTCTATCGCATGCTCGAACAAAGCTGTCGATTAGCTGGACACATCATTCCTTGGATCCAATAATATCGATCAGTAAACACAATACAAACCCATCACACCAATGGCGATCACCTCCCAATGTCTCTGTTGCAACCCTCCATACTGCATTGGATGTTATCTCATCTGTATTGAAGAGTCTTCTGCACTATACTCGAGTAGTTTCCTTGTAGCACAAACAACTCAAACCAAACCAATGCACCATTGCATCCCAGGTTGAAACCACTGTTTCCTCCTTTCAGATCCACTCCAAATTTAGGTTAACTCAGACTCAAGATCCACTCTTTATTACTCATACTTATCTGAAACTTGTAAAAGGTATCCCGTGAAGTATGGTACTTTGATGGCAACTTTCCATCTCCAAAAAGTCTCTCGAATCTGTCCTTCCAATATTGGCACAGTCTACTCATCCTTCATGCTTTATTTCCCAATCTACCTCGGATTATCTGGTTCTGACTTGTATCAGTCCTGCCAAGATAGTACCGCTCACATTCTCCTATCCGATTCCTTTCTTTCTCTTTCTTCTAAAAGTTTCGTAATCCTCTTTCGCAATTTCTTTAGTTACTTCATTCCATCCTTCCAATTTGATTAACTCGGCCCCTTTTCCCACTTTAATCCCGTCATTTGCTAGTAAATCCGCTGCTCTATTAGCTTCACGATAAACATGAGTAATTTTATACTATTGTATGCAATTTAAATTTTGTTTAATATCGTCCAGATATTGCTGTAGCTTCCAATTTGGTGTTGTTTGTTTCAGGACTGCATTTATTACTATCTGTGAATCCCCTTCAATTTCCACCCTGTTATATCCCTGGTCTACACAAAATTTGGTACCCCTTACCATAGCCAAAGCTTCTGCCTCATTATTGGTTGCTACACCCATATTGCCTGTAATACTTCCCAAAATAGTTCTGTCTTCATTTCTTAATATGCATCCATATCCAACCAATCCTGGATTTCCTTTCGTAGACCCATCAAAATTGAGCTTGAACCAACCCCTCTCTGGAGGTTCCCAGAATGCATTCGCCCTTTTTATCTGTCTCGAAATCACATTAATTTTAGGTGGGATTAACCATTTCCATTCCATCTGAATCCGTTTATCCCAATCATTAATATACTCAATTTTTCTGTTGTATGCCTTTGCGTTTGCCACCTCGCATTTACTGATTTGTATTTTTTCAATAATTTTTTCCACCGAATTTTCCTTTCCCTCAAATATTCTTCTGTTCCTTTCTTTCCAAATCTGCCAAATTACCATTGAGGGCCCGATAATCCATAAAGAACCCCATAAAGACTTTTGATACAAAATAGGCCAACTTATGATCCATCTTTTAAAATTAATCTCACTGGCACTCACCCATCCAAGACTACTACTTAACCAGTTCCAGCACCTTCTAGCAAAAGGGCAATTGAGCAATAAATGGTTAGTTGATTCCTCATTTTGCTTGCATAGTATGCATATACTGGGTCCTTGTATTTCGTACATCTTCAATCGTTCGCCAGTTAATATTCTTTCATGAAGAGCAGTCCATAAGAAGGTACCTGCCCTCGGAGCTACTTGTTTATTCCAGCATAACTTCAATGGCCACTCACACTTTTTTCTTACAACTTCTTGTATTTGGTATCCTAGTTTAACTGAATATTCACTAGACTTAGCTGCACACCAAATTATTTCATCTTTTCTGTCCCTGATAACAATCCTTCTACATTCTAAAATTTATGTTAATTTCCTTAAATCATTGTTATCGATACTTTCCAGATGAATGGCTTTCCATTCATAACTTCCGTTCCCATAAGGATCTTCTTTTACATAATCTGCCACATATTCACCATATCTATTTTTGGCCTCATTGATCCATTCCTTATCACCAAAAATTTTGCACATACATTCATGCCCATCCCATGAATCCTCCCAAAACTTTTCTCTTTTCCCATCTCCAATCCTCCATGATATATGATCTGTTATAATAAATCTGCACTCCTTCATAAATCTCCAAATATTAGACCCTCCCTTATTATCGATGGTTGTTAATATTCTAGCTGGAATGTCATCATCTAAGTATTTCTTTTGTATAATTCTGCACCATAGTTTTTCAGGCGAGCGATAAATTTTCCAAATTAACTTTGCTCCAAGAGCCAAATTCTGCATTTCTAAATTTTCGAGCCCAGCCCCTCCTTCCTCTTTAGAGCAACATGTAGTCTCCCAACCTATTAGTGGTATTTTCTTTACCTGTTTCACTCCCTCCCATAGAAATTTTCTTAAAAAACTTTCCAAAGTCTGTATTGCCTTGCAGGATAATTTAAAAATTGACATTGCATATATTGGCATGGCTGATAATACCGCTTTAATTAGCAGAATTCTTCCTGGAAGAGCAAGCCATTTATGTCTCCAGGCCTCTATCTTTAGTCTACACTTTGCGATCATTTCCTCCCATACATCCATTTTTGCTCTCCCCCCAATCAGAGGAACTCCTAAATACTTTGCCAGCAGTGTGCCAATTGACCATCCGAGCAACTTTGCGATTTTTGTCTGTGCAACCTTCTTTGTATTGAAGAAAAAAAATTTGGTTTTTTTATTGTTAATACGCTGTCCAGATATCTTGGCATAATAATTCAAAACCTCCTTTATCACCCTTGCCTCCATCACAGATGCATCCCCAAACAGTGTTGTATCGTCTGCAAACTGAGAATGTGTAATTGATTGAATTTCTGAATGGATTCTAACCCCCTTCCATACATTATCCTCCCATAATTTAGCTATATACCAGCTTAATGCTTCCACCATGATAACAAAAAGAAAAAGCGATATTGGGTCTCCCTGTCTCAATCCGTTCTGACTTCCAAAAAAACCAAATAATGAACCATTAATTGCTACTGAAAAATGAGTAGTGCTTATACATACCTTTATGATCTCTATCCATTTTTGTGAAAATCCCATCTTCTGCATTACCTCTATCAAAAATTCCCAGCTTACTTTATCATATGCCTTAGAGATATCGAGTTTAATCACCATCGCTTTCCTTCTGTCTTGAACAATTGTGTGTAATGTTTCAGTTGTAAGAATGATGCTGTCAATTATTTCTCTCTCGGGAGTAAATCCATTCTGTTCTATAGAGATCAGTTTTGGTAGTACTATTTTCAGTCTGTTAGCTAAAGCCTTTGTGATGATCTTATATAGCGTATTGCACAAAGCTATTGGCCTATATTCCTCAAATGACGTGGGGTTTTCTTTTTTGGGAATCACAACCAGAACCGTATTGTTGATTTCTCTTACAAATTTCCCATTCTTTCTAACTTGCTCCAATACATCCACTAAATCTGCTTTAATGAATTCCCAGCAGTTTTGATAGAATCTTGCAGTCATACCATTAGGTCCAGGAGCTTTGTCAAGATGGAGCCCAAATACTACCTGGCGAACCTCCTCCACAGAGAAGGGTTCCAACAACATCTGATTGTCCTTGTCGGAGATCATCCGAGGCAAGGCTTCTAACATCTTCCCTGAATCTATATCTTCCCTCCTTTCTGTGTCATTTAATATCTATTTAAAGTAGGCTTCCGCAGCTTGTCCAATGCTGTCCCTATCTGTGTATACCTTTCCGTCTTCATTCTTGATTTCATAAATTGTATTTTGGGCCTTCCTTGCTTTGATCGATGCATGGAAGAATTTGGTATTATTATCACCTTCCTTGATCCATAGCTCTCTGGCTTTGTCTTTCCAATAAATTTCTTCTTTGATTAATATCTCTGCTAATTTAGCCTTGAGTTCCTTTTCTTGTTGGAAATCATCTTGCTCCATTCCGTGTTCTAATATTTTGAGATTCAAAGCTTCCAATTATGTCTCGACTCTTTCCTTCTCAGAAAATATGTTTTTGAAAATCTCCCTATTCCAAATTTTTAATTGATATTTTATGAAAGCCAGTTTTTTTGTGAAGCGAAAGCTTGGCATACCTTTAATTTCATTGCATTGTTTCCACCATTCTTGCAGTTTGTTTAACAGATTTCCATCACGCCACCACATGTTTTGAAATTTAAAATAACTGCTGCCCCTCTGAATTTCGCTTCCAATCTCTAATTGTATTGGATAATGGTCTGAAATATTGAACGGCAATGTTTTGACTAAAGTGGCTATATTTGCTTCCTCCCAATAAGATCCTTTCAAAAACCTATCTAATCACTCAGCTATGTTATCCTTACCCTGCCTTCTCTTGTTCCAAGTAAACCAACCTATAGACGGTTTGCAATCCTCTGCCTCAATTTTTTGTATAAAATTCCTAAATTCTAAAATGTCCCTAGTTACTTTCCTGCAACCACCCCGCTTATCTGCTAAGTCCATGATCACATTAAAATCTCCCCCAATTATCGTTTTCTTATTCCCATTCTTAACTATACAGTTTCCAATTTCTTCCCAAAGTTTTATTTTCTCCTATGAATTGGTAGGACCATAAATATTCCATAGCTCTAATTCCAACTTGCTGAGTCTATGCTGGACCTGGCAGGATAACCAATGCTTCCCTTCAGACGATTTTGTGATATTTACCGAAGCGGGGTTCCAAAGAATCCCCAAACCACCTGCTCTTCCCACAGCTGGTGAAAATATCCCATTCCATTCTTTGCAGAACCTGATTAACTTATCACTATCCTCGCTACTACATTTAGTTTCTTGTATCAATACAATATCACTCGCAATCTTTGCCAAATGTCGCTTTAACATTCGGCATTTGTTAGAGGCCACTAGGCCTCTAACATTCCATGTGACGATCCTCATTGCTTCCCAAGGGAGCTGTTAACTCCCTTGGTACTCATCCTGTTCAATAATTTTGAAACGCTGATCAGTCCTTTGTCAGCCGCCTCCTCCTCTCTTTTCGTTTTGTTAGATTTCCGCCCTTTACCTCTTATTCCTTTCTCTATAGGTATAACCATTGACTGGCCTATGTTTCTTATGTCTATTATTTCTAATTCCTCCTTGTCTTCGTCCTCTTCAGACATTCCATCTTCCTCCAATCCGAAGTCATTCTGACAATTTGATTCAAAATTGCAAATCTTTTCTATAGGATCCTTTTCATAAATTCCCATTGCCCCCTGGCTCTCCCCGCATTGTTTCGTATCTCAGTTTTCTTTAATATGTTCTCTGTCTGTTATTTGGAGTGGCTTATCAGATTCCTTGACGCCAGCCACTTGTTTTACTCTCTAGATCTTTTTCTCCGTTTTGTTCTTCCTGCATTTTTCTGAATCATGGTTTCTCCTTCCACATATAGAGCAATAGTATTTCTCCTCCTCAATTTCAATCGTCTGTGGCCATACCATATCATGACTTTTCAGCTTTATCACCTGTGGGATTCTCCTGACCGCCGCTAATTTTATCCTTGCATACAAATATGAATTTCCAGTCGTAATTTCGCATCTATCTCCATTAGGGTTCCTAATGATCTGCCAATTTTTTCTAGGGCTTCTTCCGACCAATATTCCAATGGCAAGTTGTTCAATCGAATCCATATAGGCCTCTCATAGGGCTCCGTTTTTAGAGGATTGAAGTTCCTAAACCATTTTTGAATATATAGCGGCTTCCCATTCATGGTCCATAAACCCCCCTCCAAAACCTTCCGCCGTTCTTCCTCAGAAGCGAAAACCACAATGAAAAAACCTTTCCGCATAAATTTTGTAATTTGCGGTGTCTTCCAAGTTTCTTCTATCCATTTCTCGATTGATTTTCTGTCTGTTCTTGGGCCGATAAACCTGCAAATGATTGCTAAATCCTTTAGAAAATTGATGTCTTCCTCAATTTCTTCGCTCACATCGATTGTTTGAATTTCTCCTCTGCCATCCTCGAAAGTCGCCTTAGACCACTCCCGCGCTTCATGATTTTCGTTGTGCGAAGCCCTCTGCATTTTTTCGCTCTATGAAATGTTTGAATTAAATATTTTATGGCCCTTTTCTAAATATTAATTAACTATTAATTATTTAATTAATTGTGATTTAATCCTTTAAATTAAATAATCTTTATTATTTAATTAAATTCCATTTCTAAATAATTAAATAGTTTCTTTAAATTATTTAATTAACTAATTAATTATTCCATTTCCAAATCCCCAAATTCTAATTTCATTTAATTTCATATCCTTCTAAATTCTTCCAAATTCAAATACATGTGCATGATTTCAAAAACCAAATTGAAAATCAAAGTCAAGTTCTAAATATATTCAAATGCTAAATTGAATTTATTAATTCAATTATTTGAATAAATATCTCATGCAAAGATTAAATTAATAATCTAAATCTAAATGCAAGCACATGCTAAATTAATTAATTAAATCAATTAATTAATTAAATCATTTATCTCTCCAACTTCTATTTCCATCTTTGAGTTAGCTTTTTCTAAATTAAGCTCTCTGTGTCATCCTCTTTATTTCCTCCAATCATTCTTTTTCTTCCTTCAGTCAGCTTTTTCTTGATCAGTTGACTCAATTAATCTATTCAATCTATTGAGTTTTACTCCCACAATCAGCAGTTCAACTATCAACTTGCATTTGAGCTCACTTGAGTTCACACCTCTTGATCATTCTGTTCCACCTTTCAATCAATCTTCTCCAATTTTCTATAAATTGAGCATCCAATCTCCATTTTCAACAATCATGAACTTTGAATCTTTGTGTCACTTGCAGGTTACTAGCGCAATATCTGAGAGCCATCATACCATGAAGAGGAGAAGAGCAATGGAAGTAATACGCAATCACGAAATAGGGAGTTTTTATAGATTGAAATTATAATTCCTATTCCTATTCCTAGTTAAAATTGACATGCATGGATAATCTCACACTTCGTTGTTGGTGCTTAAAATGAACATGGGCTAAAATTGACATGCATGCATCTTACACTTGGTTTTTGGTGCTTAAAAAATCAACAAATGGTTAAAATTGACATATATGCCTTCATTCTTGGATTTGGTGTTTAAAATTGACATGGAAATGCGGATCTAACACCTAAATTTGGGCTATAAAACAAACGTGAATCAAGCTGCATTAGATTAAATCATTTTTTCATTTTCTTAAGGGAAAAGAACTTTTCATTGTTTCTGGGGTGGACCTACAGTTGCACTAACTAACTTTCTACCCGCCATCGGGCTTTTGGGAGAAAGAAAGAAGGCGACAACAACATCCAAATTTTCTTTTATTCTATGTAGTGAGGGGTATCTTTGACTGGGGATTTCATCACCCCACAGAGGTACTTTGAATTGGGATGTGTTGGGGATATCATCTCTCCCAGCGTACTCTCCAGTGGGTTTTTCGAGCTGCTATATAAATATATCGGTCAAGCGGCTAGAGTGTTGAGTGAATTCGACGTATGTGGGGGCCTTCCCTGCACCAATAAGCTCAACTAAAGCCTTAAGTGGCTTGCTCTAAGAATCCATCATTGGATCGGGATCCCTCGAAACCTAATACTAAGAACCAAATTAGTTGCCAAAAATCCTACGTTTAGTGGTTCTGGGAGTGCGGATCATACCCCATAGATACCCCTCATGTACCTTACATTATGAGATAGAAATCCCTCGGTGATAAGATCTTCGGATCTTCGGGGTCAGAGAGACTGGCATGCCCGAGAAGTGTGTGTCGTGGAGTGGAGCCGGTGTTGCCAGACTCTCTATCTGTCCATCTTGTTTCGGTATTTTGTTGCGCGGGCCTCACTGAATGGTGTCCACTATCCAGCCTAAGATTGTATTCCATGCTTTTTTATGTATCGTTGTGATAGACCAGTATTGAGTCAGTCCCTTGGGCTATTTCAGGCCCTATCCCACGTATCTCCAAATTTTTCAAGATTGTATGAAAATTGAGTTAGTCAGCTATACATACCTACCAACCATTGTTCTTAAACTTGGAAAACTGCAAAACATTGTCCTACACACAAAGTTACCAAAAACAAAGTCCATTTTGAAACTAATTCTCAAAACATCCTTACATACTTGTGACCATAGGTAGTCCCATTTACATCCTCATTATCGTCCATAGTCTTTTGCATAGTCCCATTTATGTCTTCATTATCATCCATAGTCTTTTGCATAGTCCCATTTACATCCTCATTATTGATCATAGTCTTTTGCATAGTTCTCACTTACGTCCTCATTATCATCTTAAGTCCTTGCGTAGTCCTCACTTACGTCCTCATTATCATCCTATGTCCTTGCATAGTCCTCATTATCATCCTCATATATGTCCTTGTCTAGACCTCATATATTTTTGCCTTAGTTCATCATCATTTGCATAATCATCCTAGAAAGTCATACCCCAAACATCCAAAACATAATCAGAGGATCAGTCAAACTCAACCTCAACTCAAACAAGTTGGTCAAGTTCAATCAAACATTGTCACATTCAGAGAAATGGAGAAAATATCTTACATGTTGTGATCCTAGGTCCAAACCAAACAAGCAAACATCATGGATTCTAACTATAAATTTCATAGGGAAGGTGGAGGATTCATCCCTTCCATTCCTATTCCATTGCCATCCATAGAAATATTAGCTCAACAAATCAAAACTTTGCAACAACAAGTGACAGACATGGCTAGTCCTGACAACCATAGGGGCTAGTTAGAAAACATGATGAGAGAAGTAAGGGCCATGAGGGGATCAGTATCAGACCAGCCTTCTTCTTCTTGTGAGACCATTCAAACATGTCAACCTTCATTCTTCAACAAAATTGTTCCTGCTTCAGTTCAACCAACATTAGAGTCATGTAAACCTTCTTTTTCTTTCAACCCACTACATCAATCATACCAATCACATCAACCCAACATTCAAACCTCTTTCAACCAAAATCAAACCCCCTTCAACCAAAGTCCAAATCAAAATTCATTTAACCAAAATCAAACAACTTTCACCCAAAATCAAACATCTTTCACCCAAAATCAAATCCCTTTCAACCAAAGTCCAAATCAAAATTCACACCAACCCAACATTCAAACCTCTTTCAAGAAAAATCAAACCCCTTTCAACCAATGTCCAAATCAAAATTCATTTAACCAAAAATCAAACAACTTTCACCCAAAATCAAACATCTTTCAACCAATATCAAATCCCTTTCAACCAAATCTTAAATCAATCACATCTATCCATCATTTCATCATCCCTTGAAGTCACACAAGACCAATCCATTCCATCTCTATCTAATAACACAACCTCCCAAGAGCTATCCATCGTACAAAACCAATCTAATCCAAGTCATGATTCAGAGAATCTCATTCAAAATCCTTCTTCATTAGGCCAAAATATTGAAACATTCTAACAATCTCCCATGCATTTCCAAACTCCTTCGCCATGTCAAGAGGATCATCCAAAATTAGAAGAAATGAGTCCTGAAAAAAATAAAGATCAAGAACAACCACTTCCATCCTACCAAATTTTTGATCAAGATCCCACCGACCAAGAATCTTATGATGATCCCCTCACTCTTTTCTATTCCATTCATAATCAAACCCTTCCATCTCAAGAACAAAGTGTCATTTCAAGTCCCATCCAACATCCACCTCCTAAGAAAGATCAAGACATCCCTTCCATCCTCCCTAATAATCCCTTTACAAACCAAGATCAAAGCATACCTTTACCTTCATGTCTTAAACAAGATCCCATTATTTCTCCAATTCTTGATCAAAGTCCCTCCATCCCTTCATCTCCATGTCATAATCCTCCATGTTCTTCACAAGATTCCCTCTCAAACAAACTTGTCATTTCTCCTAATTTCTCTCATGATTCCTCTACACAAGTTTTTCATGAACCCCTTATCAATGAAATCACCAATCTAGGTTATACTACATAGATAATCTTGTCAATAATTGTATGTGAGCTATCATCAAATGCCAAGGTCATGACAAAAAGGAGCATAAAACCAACTAATGAGATCGACGTCCGGTTGACTTCATCATCCTCTTCAAGTGCATTAATATAAACAGACATAACACCCGCTCATGTCATAACTTTGAAACCAATTTGCCTCATACACCTGCACTTGATAGACTAGGGGCAGGAGAACCTACCACGATTGGATTTCATTAAAAATTATAAGGCTATAGCTGAATTCATGGGTTCCAGAGCTAGATTTCCTTATGATGATCCACAAAATCAAAAAACTAATAAAATCAACATTGGAGATTTTGAACGTGTACACCCAGCTAAGTCCTCATATCCTATTGGAAAATACATCTTTATCTGACTCTTTAAACAAAGACCAATGAACTACCTACACGATATTATACCTAAGGGTTGGGTTAGTTTAGGTTTTATTTTCCGCATTGCATATCATTTTATTCAAAGCACTACATCACATATAGTTTCTTTCCAGGCACAACATATTCTGAAGTCGCATTCTCAAAAGTTTCTGCATTTTCATATAGCAGCATCAATAAAACAAGGCAGCTATTCAAGTTTATCATTCATTTGCATCCTGAGGAAAACAAGGGTCATCTCCTTTCTTAGATATTCAAACATGAAGTCTTTGAGGTCCTAAGGTGAATCATTTTCAACATTACCTCGTGATGACGCTTTACTTATGGTTGGGTAGTGATTTCACTATTTGAGACTTGTTAACCCACAATCTATCAATTGCTATATCTCACACCTTAATAAGATCTCTAATTCATTCTAGACACCTAGTTGATCATATGACTAGTGAAAAATCTGAAATTCTACTTCAGCGCCGCTGTAATTGTCACACCCAAGTACATTTCATTACTTACAAGTCAAGGCAAGAAAAGAAAAAAGAGAAAAAGAGCTATGCTAAATATCCATCTAAAGGCAAGAAGAGCAATGATATATAACTGAAATATCATGTATACAAATGTGATAAAAGGCTTGACTATGGGAACATAAAAGTAACTCCATCAGGGCTATGAATGTCTACTGGCAATGGAGCAATATTTGAGAAATTACAGTCTATAACCTCATCGGAGCTCTCAAGGCTCTATTCGGGATGCTTTTGAAGTTAGAATAATCCATGTAGCTAGTCGTATAGGATGCTAAGGATCTTTAGTGAACACAAGAGCGTGAATTAACTCATATGCACACACATGGGCAAAAGAAGATCACGGTTTCAAGAACCAATGGGAAAGTTTTCTGCGTCTCCATTTGTAAAACCTAGTCACTAAGTGTGTTGAGATGAATGTGTCGAAGGGTCTTAGAGATCGATTGACCGCTTATCTATGAAATGTTTTGTACCTTCATTTTCAATTGGTGTATTCAAATGCAAAAACAAAGACAATCAACCTTGTTCGAATAAAAAATGCATCTTCATCCTGCATATTGCATTCACATAGGTCATGTCAAAAATTAATTTGTCTCTACATGCATTCTGCAGATCATCATGTCATATAGGTCTGCACACTAGGGGCATAACTGAAAATATCCTAAAAATTAGATAAAGTCCTGAAAAAATCTAAAAAATCGTATAAAGTCCTGAAAAAATCCAAAAAAATCAGATAAAGTCTTTAAAAAATCCAAAAAAATCATATAAAGTCCTGAAAAAATATCCAAAAACATTGAAAAACTCAAAATCCACAAAAATCGAAAACCACAAAATCAACCAAAAATATTAAAAAATCTACCTACATAATTCAAAAACATCGAAAAAGCTCTTGGAAAAGAGCTAAAAAATAAAAAATCAATCAATCAAAAAAACTTGCAATAAAATGTCTTGTGAGAAACAAATACCCTAGCAGATATCTAGCAAACACTTCGCACGAAGTTAACAAAGGATATGACTATCCAGTCAAACATCTGCAATCAACTGATCAAACTGCCTTATCAATCGTATCATATCCATATCAACGTGATCATTATCTTGTCTTAAACAGAAGAGGATACACTTGAAATCAAACAGGTGAATCTTAAACGGGGTCTGCAACTTTCTGAGATCAGACATTATCAACCATCACATCAAGCAACTGAGAACGAAGGCACAAGGTCAGTATAGCTGTTGAATTTTGTCTGGGTTAGTCTTTATCTTTTATCATTTGGCGACAGATATTGTTCCTATGCTACTCAAGGATGTCCACAAGTGACTAGAGGATCCATGATGGGCATTATCTTTTTACTTTGTTTGTTTCTACAATGAGATATCTTTACATCTTGGTTCCTTATACCCTGATGTGCTAAGCTCATTGTTCAATAATAAGGCTCAATGATGAATATATATTGATGCAATAAATTATGTGACACAGGTTTGTGATTCATTCAATTTCATTCTCATCTCATTTGCTTCTTGCTAGTTTGTTGATTCTTTTCTCATCATCTCTTTCTAAATCATTTTATATCATCTAACATTATTCTATTTCTTTCATCAATTCATTCTCTCGTATTCTATCTCAATATCATCTTCATATCACCTATCTCTATCTCTAATCAACTCACCATTCTCCTGTCTTTAATCTCACATTCTTCTTTTGTCGAGAGATCATTCATATCTTTAATGCACAAACAATCTCTCAAGGGGGCATTACACCCTAAGTATCATCGGGGCAGAAATTTTTCGTTTTCTTTGAAATAATGTCGTTCTGACTTTGTCTCAAAGAGGGGCAAATGTAGACACCTAAAAATGTCTCATTGATCATGTACTAATTATTCATCTAATTAGTTAAATAATTCTTTAATTATTTAATTAAGTTAATTAATCTTATTCTTCTAATTTCATATTTCCTCATAATCTTACTAATTATTCTATTTTCTATTTCTATCATCATTTAATCATTTTAATCATTTTCTCAATATTAATTAAATATTTATTATTTAATTAATTATGATTAATTCCCCAATTTAAATAATCTTTATTATTTAAATAAATTAATTATTCTATCATCATTTGATCATTTAATCATTTTCTAAATATTAATTAAATATTTATTATTTAATTAATTCTAATTAATTCCCCAATTTAAATAATTTTTATTATTTAAACAAGTTACTAATTATTCAATTTCTATCTCCAATCAACTAATCATTCAACCCTTTTCTAAATATTAATTAAATATTTATTATTTAATTAATTATGATTTAATCCTTTAAATTAAATAATCTTTATTATTTAATTAAATTCCATTTCTAAATAATTAAATAGTTTTTTAAAATTATTTAATTAACTAATTAATTCTTCCATTTCCAAATCCCCAAATTCTAATTTCATTTAATTTCATATCCTTCTAAATTCTTCCAAATTCAAATACATGTGCATGATTTCAAAAACCAAATTGAAAATAAAAGTCAAGTTCTAAATATATTCAAATGCTAAATTGAATTTATTAATTCAATTATTTGAATAAATACATCATACAAAGATTAAATTAATAATCTAAATCTAAATGCAAGCACATGCTAAATTAATTAATTAATTAAATTATTTATCTCTCCAACTTCTATTTCCATCTTTGAGTTAGCTTTTTCTAAATTAAGCTATCTGTGTCATCCTCTTTATTTCCTCCAATCATTCTTTTTCTTCCTTCAGTCAGCTTTTTCTCGATCAGTTGACTCAATTAATCTATTCAATCTATTGAGTTTTACTCCCACAATCAGCAGTTCAACTATCAACTTGCATTTGAGCTCACCTGAGTTCACACCTCTTGATCATTTTGTTCCACCTTTCAATCAATCTTCTCCAATTTTCTATAAATTGAGCATCCAATCTCCATTTTCAACAATCACGAACTTTGAATCTTTGTGTCACTTGCAGGTTGCCAATGCAATATCTAAGAGCCATCATACCACGAAGAGGAGAAGAGAAATGGAAGCAATACACAGTCACAGAATAGGGAGTTTTTATAGATTGAAATTATAATTCCTATTTTGCTTGATTGTATCATTTCATTGTCTGGTTTGTTAGATTTGTTGATTAGATAGGGATTCCTGATTTCCCTTGTGCTTCTAATTGATAACTTTGTTTATTTGAAGATGAATTCTAGCATGCGTTACAACCACCTTTTCCATGAGGGTTTGAAACACCCAAGTTCGAAAAGTATAGAGGAAAAGGAGATCCTCATGATCATGTTAGAGAATTCCATTCAGCTTGCCTCGAAGTGGCATATGAGGATACATACCTAATGCACCTTTTTCCCCAAAGCTTGGGAGGAACAACCACATCATGGTTTTCCTAATTACCAGGTGGCATTAGGACATTTGAAGAGTTAGTCCAGAAATTCTTGGCACATTACTCACACAACATTGAACGTGATATCACCATGGCTGATCTATGTAACACTAAACAAAAACTAGGTGAGCTATTTTTCAGTCTTTCTGCAATGATGGCATCAAATGTCTAGTAGACGTTCTCTTCAGTTACCTGAACAAGAACTAGTGGAAATATTTATTTCCAACTTAAATGATGAAATGGAATTTCACCTCGACGTAAAAGACAGACTCTTTCAATGACATGATCCCCAAAGGCTTAAAATGTGAGTGGGCTCTCATAAAAAAAGGGCTTATCAAGATATATAATGAGCCAAAGGATGACCCTCATCCACTCTTCAATAGTGACAAACCAAACTTCTGGAACAAAAACAAAAATGTTGTCAACGATGGAGTTGTGGATGCAAGAACTATCAAAAGTGCACAACCTGTAGTTTGATTTGCAGGACAGAATCCCCCACCTAAGGCGAACACAGTTGTTCCTCCAAATCAAGGCCGCATCACATCTCAAGATGAACCTAGACAATGTCAACAAAAACCAAAGCGAACATACACTCCCTTAGGGGAACCCATCAAAATAATGTTACGACAACTGGTTTCTCAAAATCTGGTAAAACATCAAATTATGAACCTCAAGTCAAACCTTCATGGTGGAGGGATACTGAACATTGCAATTTCCATCAAGGGAAAGGACATAAGACAAGCAATTGTCACAGATTGAAAGATCTTATTCAGGATCTTATTGACCGATTTGAAATCAAAATCGAAGGACATGACCCAAAGATAACAAACAATGATCATCTAATGTTTAAAAATCCACTTACATCACAAGATCAAAGGGGTCCTTCCACTTCACGACAAAACACAGATACCACCAATTATACGCAAGTCGCGTATAATTACACTGTGAATCACCTATACGATGCCAATGAACAAATTGCAACTATAACCATAAAAAATCCCAGCTCCACTTGCAATGTTGTTACATGTCGCAACAAGATTACCATAAAAGAAACTCCACAAGGCACCCCATCTATCCCAAAGCAGTATGACCTTGTGGAACAGTTAGACAAAACACTCGCACTGATATCTATCTTAGAGCTATTGTGCCTATCTCCATCCCATAAAACAATCTTGAATCAAGCTCTCCAAGAGGTGTTAGTCCCTGCAAACCTAAATACAGATTAGTTCCAAGCCATGGTCAGAAATCTAAGATCATGACCTTGTCTCACTTTCGCGGAAAGTGACAACTCCTCCTTCCAGCAACCTCACAATGCCTCACTCCATATTGAAGGGTTTATCAACCAACATAGGATCAAGCGAGTCTTGATTGATAATGGAGCAGGCCTGAATATTTGTACTCTACAATTAGTCACAACTTTGGGATATGCAATTGAATCAGTGAATCCCTGCAAGAAGATCACAATCAAAGCCTATGATGATGCAGAGCATTCATCCAAAGGCGTTGTAGTGCTACCAATCCGAGTGGGCCCTATGGTGAAACACATCACCTATCAAGTTCTGGACCTTCCTCTTCCATACAATTTATTGTTAGGAAGACCTTGGATACAGGCCATGCAAGACGTTCCATCCACCTACCATAAGTGTATCAAGTTCCTGCATAATGGTGTAGAGATCACAATCCTGGGAGATGCAAACCCCTTTGCATATTGTCATAATATCAGTCATCAACCAGAGATTACCATTCCTAACAATAGAGAAGCCATCTCCTCCACATCATACATAAGTCCAACCTCTCTTGCCAGTTCAAACACCACTATACCCAAGCAAGAAAAGCTCAAGATGAAAATAGCAGAGGAAGGTCCTGGGGAATACAATTTGAGCCAACTCTTTTATGTGGGACAAATGGCTACTTCTCCTACAACACATGGAAAACCTCAATGGTTACTTCAAACGCCACTGGACAAGCCAACATGTCCTTTAATGCCATTCATCTTGAGAAAGAATCAAGAAGAAGAAACAAGAAATGAGGACTTAGCAGAATGGATCTATAAAGATCCCATCACCACAGATATTCCACAAGCTAAGTTTCCCACAGATCAATATGGCAAAGGCCTTCTCATTATGCAAAGAATGGGATATGATGGTCAAAGTGCTTTAGGGCATTGTAAGCAAGGAAGACATGAACCCCTGTAGCCGGAATTAAAGCCCAAGGATAATACAAGACTAGGCTTTCAAAAGGAGATCCTTCCTAAGCTCAGATTCAAAGGAAAACCTAGCCAACCACTATATCAGCCTATTACAAAGAGGTCACCTTTGATTATAAAAGTAGCATCAAACGCCATGGCAACTGCCCCATCGAGGCTAAAAATCCCAAAAAAACCATCTACAACACCCTTCATCCCACCAATCAAACCAACAATCCCATCAGCAGCAGCAATAACATCAATAACACCATTAGCAGCAGCAACTATATCAGAACCCACAATAGTGTCTATGACACTAGCAGTTCCAACAGAAGCAGCAAAGTCAACACTATCGATACTTCTCGTATTGGATTCATTGATCCCCATAATCCTTCCTGCAGCACCAATCATTTCATCTACAAAACCGGTCACACCTGTAGTGTTTAACTCAAAGGACATCCTAGTATGGTATAGTAATCGGATACTGGAAAGTGACTCGAAGACCGACTCACATGAATGGGAATTTGATTCCATCCAACTTAATACTTTGGATGAGGAAGACACATCACTACCTCCACCCCGCAAAGACATCCCTGTTTACAAAGAAGCACAGATAAAGACCTCTTGGGTTCCTGAACTGGAAACTTCTTCCATAGACCCTACATCCCATCCTATGTCTGATTCTAACAGGGAGAGTACCATCAATGACCTTCACCACAACGTCTTAACCCTCACTGACACATCTCACAAACTTAACCTAATCAATGAGGTAATGCCCATTATCCATCCTGAACTCATCGAATGGAACCAACCTAATACCCCATGTCTTGACCTTTTCCAAAACGATGAGGCGATCATTGACTTTTTGGAACTACGAGATAACATACCAAGTGAGGATCACAAAGTTGGATTCGCCATTGAACTTAATAGCGCAACATACTTTGGGGCAGATGCCAAACCTTTTAGCTACAAAAATATAATAATAAAACATGGATCTTCCAGTGAAAACCACACTGTGGCACTGTTTGATCCCACAAAAGTAAAAAGAAAGAGTGCGTCCAATGGTGAAAACCTCTCTGAGGCATCAAAGGATGAAAGGTTTGACATTCTCCCTTCTAGTACATAGCAGGAATGATCAACAATTCTCATTGAGGAAATAAAAGAATACAATGTGGGGACTCCTGAAACACCTCACCACATACATCTAGCATCTCTTTTAACTCCAGAGGAAGAACCTAAGTTTGTAGAGTTCTTCCAAAAGCATCAGATCAACTTCACATGGTCATATGCAGACATGCCTGGGCTTGATCCTGATTTAGTCATGCATCACCTCATCATAGCAGAAGGAGCCAAACATGTCAAGCAGAAGCTTCGCAAGATGCATCCTTAGATTGCAGTACTAGTCAAAGCAGAACTTAAGAAAATCTTGGATGTTGGTTTCATTAGACCAATTGATTATGCAGATTCGATATCCAATATTATGCCTATCACCAAGCCCAAAGGGGACATCTGTATTTTTACTGACTTTAGAGATCTAAAGAAGGCATATCCTAAAGATGACTTCCCCCTACCAAACATCAACATAATAGTAGACCTAACGGCAGACCATGCTATGCTTTCACTCATGGATGGATTTTCAGGATACAATTAGATAAAGATCGCACCAGAGGATCAACATAAGATAGCCTTCATATGTCCAAGGGGCACATACTACTGGAATGTAATGCCTTTCGGTTTCAAGAATGCAGGAGAAACCTATCAACGAGAAATGACCACCATCTTCCATGACATGATGCATACCATAATGGAAGATTATGTTGATGACTTACTAGCAAAATCACTCACAAGAGAAGGTCATCTAGACATATTGGAGAAAATCTTTGACAGACTGAAACAATATCATGTTCAGCTCAACCCAAAGAAATGTGTCTTTGGAGTAACCTCAAGGAAGCTTCCAGGATACATTGTTTCAAGCAAAGGCATTGAAGTTGATCCAGCAAAGGTCAAAGCAATCATGGACATGTCACCTCAAAGAACATCAGCCAGCTAAGGACACTACAAGGGTGGCTTCAATCTATCCAAAGATTCATTGCACAACTGGCAGATAAGTGTCACCCCTTTACACACTTGATACATAAGAACATCCATTTTCAATGGGATGTCAGATGCCAGCAAGCATTCTAAATGCTTAAAGACTATCTCATGAATACACCATTGATGGTCCCACCAGATCTGAGTATACCTTTATTACTCTATATTTCAGTAACTAATACAACATTAGGTGTACTACTAGCACAACATAATGCAGAAGGGAAAGAGTGTGTTGTTTACTACATCTCTCGCACACTGGTTGGCTATGAACTCAATTACACCCCTATTGAGCGAGCTTGCCTAGCATTAATTTTGGCAGCCACTAAACTGAGGCACTATTTATTGACAAATAAAGTACAGCTCATTGCAAAGATCGATCCCCTCAAATACTTACTCAACAAAGTAGCATTGACAGGCCGCTTGGCCAAATGGGTGATGATTCTAAGTGAATTTGACATCGAGTATGTGGACCGTAAGGCTATCAAATGATAAGTTATTGCAGATCAATTGGCCGATGCACCACTCATAGGTGATCATCCCCTCATTTCCAATTTTCCAGATGAAGAGATATTCATGATCACGGTAGCACAACCATGGAAACTATACTTTGATGGTTCATACACTAGGCATGGCTCGGGGGTAGGCATTCTGTTTATCACACCTCAAGGTGACAGCATCCCGAAATCTTACAAACTCACACTTCCATGCACCAAAAATATAGTAGAGTATGAGGCCTTGATCACAAGACTCAGGCTAGCCATACAATGGAAATTACAAGAACTATAAGTATATGGCGACTTCCAATTGGTCATTCGACAAGAAATTGATGAATATCAGACTAAAGATGACAAACTCATGTCATACAAGAAAATGGTGGATAGTCTAAAGGTATCATTTACTACTATCACCTTTGAGTAGATACCTAGAGATCAAAATCGAGTTGCTGACACTATGGCTACTATTGCATCTCTCCTAGATCTTCCACAGAATTCAACACGCTACGAGTTCTTGGTAGAACAGCTTATGATATCCCCAATTTCAAGATGATATGTCACCTTATCGGATTCGAATCCCCATGATATGGTGAGTTCTATACCTACCTCTGCAATCACACACTTCCTCCTAACCAATCGAATAACCAACGTAAAACCTTCATTCGCCAAACTACTCGATATACCATTATTGTTGAAACCTATACCGATGTAGTCTTGATGCTACTCTCCTTCAATGTCTGGAATAGGATGAGATAACAAAGACATTCGAAGAGGTACATAAAGGAATTTGTGGAACTCATGCAAGTGGTCCGTCACTAGCCAAGAAACTCCTGCGCACTGGATACTATTGGCCATCTATGGAAAAAGACTTGTACTACTTTGTCAGAAAGTGCAAGAAATGCCAAGTTCATGGAGACCTGATACATGCACCAGCATAGGAATTGCAACCAATCACAACACCATGGCCTTTTTATTAATGGGGCCTTGACCTTGTGGGTAAAATCCATCCATCTTCATCTAACGGCCACAAATTCATTATTATCGCCATCGAGTACTTCACAAAGTGGATTGAAGTTGTTCCACTTACCCAAGTCACTGACAAGAAGATCGCCTCATTCATCCTCAATTACATCATCTGTCGGTATGGTGTACCCATGTCCATCATCACAGATAATAGACTTGCATTCAAAAATCAGGATGTTCGTGAGCTCTGTGAGAAATTTCACATCCAACACCGCTTTTCCACTCCCTATTACCCACAAGGCAATGGTCAGGCCGAAGCATCAAACAAAAACATATTAAGTATCCTAAAGAAGATAGTCAATGATGCCAGTCGTGATTGGCACGTTCAATTAAATCCAACACTATGGGCATACCGCACTAGCATTCGAACCCCTACAGGCACAACTCCCTACTCACTAGTCTATGGTGCAGAAGCTATCTTACCTATCGAGGTTGAGATACCATCTCTACAGGTTTCCTTGCACAATCTCATCGATGATGAAGCATATAGAGTATCACATCTCTAAGATTTAGAGCTACTTGATGAGAAATGACAAGTTGCATGCAATCACCTCAAAGCCTATCAGCAACACATGAGTAGGAGCAAGAATCATCGAGTTAGACCTCATACATTTGAGGTAGGTGATCTTGTTCTTCGAGAGAATCCTCGTAACCAACTGAACTGAGAACACCAGGGAAATTTTGAATCAAATTGGCTGGGTCCATATGTTATCACTGCTATATTTGGGTTCAGGGCATATTAGTTGGCTACTTCAAAAGGAGAACTGCTAGCAGATCCGATCAACAACATGCACCTCAAAAGGTTTTATACATAAGCTGCACAGAGCATCAGGCTCCCATATATACTGACAAAACACCAAAAACATTCAGATAAATTCCCTGAAGAAAATACAAAAAAATTAAAATAGTAAAGAAAGATTATGCATCCAAACGGTGAACAAACCACTCTAGTGGCACCTTGGGTAAGTGCGATGGTGAAAACCTGGCAAATAGGCACCACTCGTAAAGGCTATGGCTCCATTGTCTTTTAGACTTGTTGCGATCACATTCACTACATTCACTCATCCATCCGTCCAAACCATGGCTCGTTATTGATCTGTAATTAAGGATAGTATTTCATGTGTGTTGCATCCCACTTTTTCAGAGTCATGTCTAGAAACTAGGGACAATGCCCTTAACCTGTTTGATGGAAGTGGATACTACATTATTTTGTGATTCATTGAGTTCTTCATTTCAAAACTGTCTCACAAAATCCAAAAACATTCAAAAAAATCATCAAAATCCAAAAACATTGGAAAATCGTCTCACAAAATCCAAAAACATTGGAAAACTATCTCACAAAATCCAAAAACATCAGAAAACATCAGAAATCAATCAAAAACATGACAACACCTTGTACATACATTTTTCAAAGCAGATACCAAACAAACACTGTGAAATACTCCAACGATGACCACTTATCACATTTAACCAAACAATCAACATCAACACTCAAACTGTCTTCAACAAGGATGCATTCTTCCTTACCAAAACAAAGACAAAATGACATTTTCTTTCACAAGAAAATTTTGTTTAAGCTATCAAATACTTGGTTGATTTGTGGGTTATTTATTCATATCAGGTTCCTACAACATTGTTTGTGTATCTTCTGTGCATTATTTCGATGAAGTATTGGGGCATGTCCTAATGGTGTCTACGTGGGAAGTTCACTAAGCTACGTAATCATAGGCAAAATACAGTCATAGATCACTATGGCTTGCTGACTACAACGTATACCTCAACCATATGAGCATGAACCATTACCAAGGATCCATCTTATTTATTCTTTATATATGTTGTTTTCTTGCAGGTACAATTCTCTTTCTTTGGTTCCTCCTACCTCATCCAAACTAGATAAAGGTTTTTATCTCTTATTACGATATGAACTTGTCTCAGGATATGATCAGCCCAAGATCAAGGAGGACGATCCAAGTCATGCATGAAAGGTGATGATCCCTGTCTATTCTGCAAGCAATACTCAGGTCAACTTGATCCATTATATCAAGTTGTTTGTATTAACTTGCTATATTAAAATCCATGTAAATAATACTTAGGTTATCTTGAATCATTATGTCAAGTTGCTTGTATTTTCTTACAACATTTTAAAGCTCGATGATGAAAAATAAAGCACTATGGATCGTCATTTCATCTCATCTATTTATATTGCATTTTTTTTCATACCGTCCATCCATTTACTCATTCATTATTCATATACATTATTTTGCATGCAAGTGTGAACAAAGTTAAATGTGAGCAGTTATGCGAAAATTGAGCTGGTTTTGGATACAATCGTGACAGAGTACTCTGATACATCATCAAGTGCATCATGCAAATTCTAAAACAACCTTGCATTCATCTATCATCATCCCATCATCATTTCATTATATTTTAGTCACATTTGCATTACTCTTTAGCCATTCATTAGCATGCATTTAATATCATTTAGTTGCACTTACCCCATATAGTTCATTCTCATTTTACTGGCATTAGTATCATTATATCCTTTCATTATTACCCTCATGACATTTAGATTCACTTACATAAATAATTGTCCTTATTTGCATTTCCTACCATGATTACTCATTACTATACATTCACTTAACATCAGTTAGTGATCCTCATTTATCATCATTTCAACACTTATGTATCATACATTTGTTTAGGTTTCCAATAAATTGCATACATTCATTTATCTATCCATTAGTTAAAGTGCATTCATTCATCCATTTTTAGTATATTCTTATACTTATTTTATCTCACTTAGGATGCATTAGATTGCATTCATTATCCCTCTTAATTGCATTAAGGTGCAGTTATTCATTAAACATGAGTTGCATTATAATCACATTATCATTTTACTTCCTCATATTTTGACATTTAGAAATCATCATTTAAGCATTTGTACTTTACATTTTGTTTATCCACATATACATTCATTTTTAAAACCATCTAGATGCATATTCATAAATAAATCATTCATTCAAAAGCATTACATTAACATCATTGCTTATCATTATCCCATCATTGTGTTAATATAAAGTACAAAATACTATCTATACCATCATAAATCATCATTTTATTATGTATATATAACCATCATGGCATTACATACATTAGGAATTCTATCCCAAAAAATCAATGCACACATATATCAACCTGCATCCACATGTTAGCATAAATCATCATAAAACATGCATATAGGAATCATCTCATAAACACATACATATAACAAAGAACAAGTATCCATCTAAGCATAAATCATGAAATCGCCATCAAGCATAAACTCCATACATATCAAAATGCATATCATCACAAAATATGGGATCTCCTCATATATATCATCTCATATTTCAGAGTACAATGAAGTCCACAAAATCGGCTACCAAGAGCCATCCAAGGTATAGTCCAAAATGAAAATATCAAAATATACAAAATGCTCTCTCAGATGCCACTCTGACCAGATGTTGCACCACCATCACCACTTGCTCCCTCACTAGTCCCTACACCATCCGATCTATCTCTCCGTGGAGGCCCCATCAAACCCCCACTAGCTCTTGCACCACCTGACCTATCTCTTTGTAGAGGACCCATCACACCCCCATTGCTCTGCATCCTCTGAGACTGCTCTGATCTGGCCTACCGCATCTATGAATAACTCAGTGCCCGTCAACTAGATGGCACCTCTTGCTCATATAGGCCCCGCTAGTAATCTACCTCTACACCTGCTCTTCATATCTCCCTCGCCAAAGCCTCCACAGACGGCCCCTATCTCGGTACTCCCTCCAAGGCCCACACTCTCTCCTGCAACTGGATCACCCTGTCCATGGCCTGATCTCTCTCCTGTAGCACCACAGTAAGCTCTGACTCTTGTGCAAATAGATGCACATCTCTAGCTGCAACCTCCGCCTCCAGATCCTCCACCTGTGTCTTGGCTGCTGCAAGTTGAGTCTGCAAATATAATATCATATGATCCTAAAGATCTCTAATGGCTCCCTCCCCTCTATCCATTGGTACCTCCCTCTCCCCCATACCTCTCCCACTCAATCTAACTCCTCCCTGCATTAAAGGTCCCTGTGATATCCGCAATGGAAAACCGCTTCTCCCTCTTCACTGAACTCGACCACCTTCAAATCCACCACCTGCACCATCCCCCCCTCCACCTCCTCCATCACCACCATCCCCTCTCCCTCATCCATCTACTATAGGTCCTCGGCCTCCTCTCCTCTTTCGTCTTTGTCCCCTCTCCTCCTCAAAATCTGGAATCGAATTTGTCAGATCTGATATCCGAGGAATCAGATGAGCCGCCATATACTGTGTATACTCCTCTGACACCCCTGCATCTACCATCCTCAACCATATATCCCATGGTCTCACCTATAGCATTTGAAACTCTTCTAAAACCTGATCATAAGGTAGTACTGGCCCCCATGCGTACCTCTCTTGGACCACCCTGGCATACTCTTCTGATCCCCTAGGCAATCCCTGCCGCCATCCAAATTGTCTCAAAACTCTACCAGACAATTTTCCCTCCACATGGTAGGTTGTCCTCCCAATGAGGAATCAGGTCATGAACACATACGACAATGCCTCTGCATCATCCTGCCAGGGCTCACACACAATATACGGTCTCTAGATCATTGCATCCAGATCATCCAGTGCCCGCCGCCACCACTCTAACTTCCCCAGGTGGGGCTGACTCATCATACCACTATACATAGATACATATGGTTGCTCGACTGTCCGAAATCTCAGACTAACTGGTCGGGTAATTGGTAGGTGCTCCCACACCCAAATATGCAGCAGCGTGAATCCCACTACCAAAGAGCCCCTCCCTCGGTATGCTACCTCATGAAGCTCCTAATATAAGTGCGCTAGCACACACGGTCCCCATGCAAACCAGGTCCCCTCTGTCATCATTTGCTCAATCACCTGACCCAACCAACAAGTCCATGTGATCATCAATCTGGGCACAGTAGTCCCCCCCACAATCCCTGATAGCACTGCTAGTAATGGCTCGTACAAAGCAGCTATATCCTCCTAGGCTATCAAACCATCATCATTAAAGACATCCTCATCAAAAAATCTCTGCACTGCTAGGGTCCCCTACGCTCTATCATACATCACCAACTCACCTCGAATAGGAATGTGCAGGATGCGCCATACATCCTCCAGTGTCACATTCATCTCCCCCTACGCCAAGTGAAACGTGCATGTCTCACTATGTGAGCGCTTTGCCAATGCTGTAATCAAACCGTGATTCATCTGAATCACGAGCATATACATCATATCGTATAGGCCAGTTGCAGCAATACAATCCACCTCGGCCTTAGTCAACCAATCACGCAGCCACTGTGTGGCGGGATGCCTCTCGCGCAATTGTAAGACGTGAAGATCCTCCTACACAAGTGCATCAACCATCATCATCAGTTGTTTTGTTTCAAACTTTCTTAAGTTTAAACCTAGACTATCAATAGATACTTTGATCAAGTATCTTCGGGTCTCAATAGGTAAGCAATCATGGCACACCTAGACTTGAACAGACATTTATCCTAATGACCTAAGTCTCATCAGGGCTGCTATGTTTCAAAACAACTCTCACCTTCATCTCTCCATCCATCCATCATTGGCATCAAGAGATTTTTGTTCACACAAACTGGGGCATCTATTTTCTTGCACAAAAGCGCTATCTTGCAAACAAAAGTGCTATCTCCTAACAATAGCGCTAATACCTTAACAAAAATGCTTAATCAACTATGCAAAAATGCTCAAATTGCAAAAGTGCTACATTATCTATGCAATAGTGCTCCTTAATAGCAATAGCACTCAATCAACTACTCAATAGTGCTAAACAAACAATAGCGCTCAAACACCTAGGCAATAGCACTAACCTTTACAAAAGCGCTAAAAAAACTACACAATAGCACCATTGCGGCACAATAGTGCTAATTCAATTGAAAAAAGCGTCAAAACAAAGTTCTAGTGCTATTGTCTCGACTCAACTTGGACCTAGCTAAAAACACATCAAAAATGCATAAAATTCAAAAATTCAAATTCACATACCGTTGGTCCGTAGTCATCTAGCCATTGGAATCGACGGACTCGCTCTAATTGGTGCTCTGCTATGGGAATCGACATCTTGACTGCTCCTTGCTCTTCCAGAAAGTCATTATCAGAGCTACAATTTCACTATGGTCACAGATATAAATGAGCCCATTTTCACCCCTTTCTCCACATATAAACCCTTTGCCGTACCCATAATTTTTCCTTGCTCACCACCGTGGTCCCCGTGAACTTCCTGAGCCTCCCATTTCTCCATTATATCTCTGATTTCTTCTTTTTTTCACCAGAATTGCTAAATTCTTCTCTTCTATCACCCTGCCAATTTTCATTCTTTTTCAAGAGATCGCTCGATTTTTCAAAATTTCTCGACCCATCTCTCGAGGGGGCATACCACCCATTAAATTAACATTTTATGTGGCATTTCTTCACACCTATTTTTCTTTCTTTGAAACGACGCGATAAACCACACCGTCTCAAAGAGGGGCAAATATAGTCACATAAATCTGTCCAGTTTAATTAAATGAATATTTGCTATTTATTTGATTAAAAACCCACTAGCCATCAGTTAATTAAATTAATATTTAATTAATTCATCTTCAAACATTGTCCTATTAATTAAATAAATTATTCAATTTATTTTAATTAATTCACTATACCAAATTCACAAATCAATTAAATGAATAAATCTTATTTATTCAATTTAATCCTCTTTCCTCTTTTAAATAGATTAAATAAAACATTTATTTAAATCATTTATCCTCCCCACTTGCATTTTCCTACAAATGCAAGTTGCAACCACAAGTTGAAATAAATTAAATTTATTTTAATTAAAATCCTATTTTCCCTCACCCAGCAAACCCACTTGCACTCCTAAACCCCCTTCTAGATTCTTCTAACCTCTTCCTAATTAACCTAATCCATCCCCTAATTATTGTCACATTCCTAAGAAACTTGAAGTCACTTCTCAAAGACTTCAAAGTCTTTGAAAAGCATTAAATGCTTGATGTGATCAACAAGTTAACCTCTAAAGTCTTCCAAACTATTAATGGCTCTTACATGACCATTTATGGTTAACCCTTAGCTCAACCCTCATATGACTCATGTGTCTCTTCAAACATTTATTGCTTTGACCATGGTTATCCCTTTTACCTTTGCACAAGAGTTTATCCATTGGATAAAAACTTTATTCTTTGAATAAAGAATTTATTCACTCAACCATTTAATGCTTATTCCCTCTCCTTTCAACCTATCTCATATGGACACTTGTCATCTTGGGATTGGGTTGAAAGCCATCACATAGATTGAATATTATTCAATCCTGACCCTTGTTGAGATTAATTAATCTCAACCATCCATTGTTCCATTTTTCCTATAAATAGAGCCCATTTCTTCATAATCCAGATCCTGAAACTTGTATGCATCTAAGTTATAATGAATTCTAGAGAGAATTTAGCATAAATCACTAATATATTGTTGTTTTGGCCTAAAATAAATCATTTTAGCATCATAGCATCTAATATTAGCTTTTGTTCACATTTGCATATTATTTTAGAGTAAACATTTCAATCTTGAACCTCCATAAGCATCCATAGTGCAAAAAGTTGCTGAGAGCTACACTAATTTGGAACTTGGAGAGGAGAGGAACAAAGGAGAAGGAGCTAAGAGCATGTTAGAAGGCATTTGGAGATGTATTGTTATATTTACTTTCATAGTTAAATATTTCTTCATGTTTTTAGTATCTCTTTTGATATGCCTGCTTAGATTAGTTTTTGGTTGATTAACACTAACAATTTCTTATGTTTTTGTGTGTTACATGACCACAGGTTTTAGTCTAACCTTCCCCCATTTCGTAGAGCATCAGATAGGATTCCTGATAATAATGTAGGCTCTTGATAATGATTATGCTCTAGGGAAAAGGAATGTGTGAAGAGCTTTATTTATATGTTTCACTTAACATTTGATCAATGGTAGAGATTAACTAGAAGGATCAATAGATGAAAAAAATTGAGATAGGGTAGGACCTAAAATTACCACATGGATTGGTAAGGTGGAAGGATTAAGAGGATTAAATGCATATGTCATAGTTGGAGAAATAAATAAAACATTGATTTTATTTTTTTTGGTTGGAAAGAGAATTAAATAAATTTTAATTGAGGAAGTGTTAGCTAATTAAATAATTTTAAAAAATATTTAATTAATACTAAGAAAAATGATAAATAAATTTAAATAATTAAAAACTATTTAACTAATATATAGAATAATTAGGATAATTAAATTATTAAAATTATTTAATTATTTTGGATGAAGAGAGGAAATAATAACTTAATTAAATAATTAAAAAATGTTTAATTAATATGGATACAAGAATTGATGAGATCATGATGAAATGATAAGATGAAAATGCATTAGCCATTTTTAGATGTCCACATAGGAAAAAAAAAAGGAACTAGTCAAGAGATATGAACTTGGGAGTAAAAAATACACATCTAATTTCAACTAGCTATAAAATGCATTGATAGTAAAATCTAAGAAAAATATGTACATCATTAAATAGTGTATGAAACTAACTTTTCATCAATATCTTGTTCGCCAATTCCAACTCCTAGATCAAAAGTTAAGGTGATTTTCTTAATCTTGCTAATGTTCCCCAAAAGGGAAAAATTTAGCTCCCTTGCCTATGCGTTGGTTATGCATGCACCTAGCGGTGGGTGAGACTAGTGTTGATGCTAAGTTGACCTAGCATCTTGTGTTTATGCTAGAGGTTTAACCCTAGCCGCTATTGGTTCAAGACCTAACAATTAGTGATGGCAACTTAGGTTAGTAGCACTGTAGTGTTAAGCACTGAGCACTACAAAAATAGACTTAAGGTTAAACATTTAATGATAAAACACATTATTATAATTATTTAAAAAAATATTGTATGAATTGTATGCAAAGGGGTTATATGATCTTCCTAGAAAAAATATTTTTGCCTAATAAATGATATAGCCTAAATAAAAGAAAATATATAGTCAAAATTCATCTATTCAGCCTCTTGAGTGGAATAGAAGGGTTGGTTTGGACCAAAAATGCTCAAGAAAAAAGTTGTTCACTAGATCTAAGCTTCAAACCTTTATTTGCATATATGGAAAGTAGTGGCCAAATGGATTGAAAAAAAATCCAACTATGACTTTGTTGAGCGTCTTGAATGTAATGAGACAATAAAAAATTGCAATTGTAGTAAAAAGAGATGCAATCATCAAATCTCACAAAAAATAAACATGTAATATAGGATCAATATATATTTAAAAATCCTTTCCGATTCTCCAGATTATATTAAAATTCAAGAGAATATAATGCAAGAATTCACAAGAGTATTCAAGAAACTCAAATCACAATAGAAAAAATTGATGACAAAAGCTTTCTAAATTGGGAAGGGATTTGCTAGATTAAATGCTTTTATACCATGTTGGCGCTAAATATCAGCTCATGATAGAGTCACCGCACTCTGATACCATGTTGAAGTGATAAAAAATGATACAACCAAGATCTATAATCTACAACACAAAATAAACTTCCACACACACAAGAGATATAGATAGGGGCAACACAAGATATTATTCCACCAATCAATAATACAATACAATGTGTTTGTGATCATGGATGAGAGATGATTTAAAATTCTAGAGGAACCTTACTTATATAGGAAATGAATGACATATGATTAGACAAGGTCATGACAAGTGTCTTAATCCTATAATACAAGAAAACTAACATAAAAAGCATCAAATGACAAGTTACAAAAGTAAATGAGATAAGATTTAATATAATATCTCATTGATGGCTAAGAATTCTAGAAATATTCCTAAGACCTAAGAAAACTTAATGTGTGAATTGAGCTTATTAGGTGAATTGGTCAACCATTTTATTCACACCATCTTTTACTCATCCATGATGGAGAGACTTTCAAAGGTCATAACTTTTTACTCAGCTGTCTATTTGGTCTGGAATTTTATATAGATAAATGTCTCGAAGAGTTCTAAAAGATTTTGATCAAATCTATTTGATTAGAACAAATCTCAATAGATTTATGGGGCTGAATTCCTTCATATGAGGCCTCAAATTGGGGTACTTTTTGAGATTTTTCTAAATTGTAATTTACAATTCTTTTATTTCACGCATGTAATTAGCATGCCAAGTTGACAAATAATGTCACTCAATTTATCTTGCAAAAAATAGTAAGTTTCATAATGTTATGCATATAGGCATGTAATATTACCAAAAATGGCAAATTTGTAATCTGATAAAAATTTACTAAAAATGGCAATTTTTGGATTGTAGTTAAAAACAGGCTTAATTTTTATTATAGTAGTAGAATGGAAGGGTAATAATGAAATAACAATTAATGTAATTTATGGAGTTTTCCTTTGTTTCTTCTTTTCATGATATTAATGCTATTTTCTTTACTGTAAGTTGGTTACATCAGTCCAAATCACTACATGATGTGCAAGGTTGTTGATGTCACAACTCGCATCATTTAATTTCTCATTATCAAATTGGGTGTCTTAGATCTATATATGATAAGGATGATTTTAAGTTGGGGGGCTTTGCACTAAAAATCGTGACTTGTATTTTGGTCATGCTCCATTAGGAGCTCTCAAGATCACCTACTAAGCACTAAATCCTATTTGAATGGCACTTCTCCTTTCCTAACATAATCAAAACTAAAGATGTTAAATCTTCTCTAAGAAGTACTTTGGTTCTTCTAGTGTAATATAAACAAAACTTGATTAGAATGAATTCATGAAATTATCTAACTAAGTCAAAAACCAGATCTCAACTACAACACAAATTCAAATTCTATTCTATTTGCTGAGAAATGGAATCTATCTACACCTTCAGAAAATTAGAATTCTATTCCATAGAACAATTAAAGTACACTAAATTCCATGAACAAGTTTAACAAAGCTTGTGTCTAATCACTACTTTAATCACCATTGTCATTTATCTTAACAAAATTAGAAACTAAAATGCAACAACTAATAAACAACAATCTGAACGTATGTGAACAAATCAATCTCTCTCAAAAATTTACTTAAACAACCTACTAATAAAAGCTACAGATTGCAATTGATTTTTTAGCTTTTGGAATGAACTTAAACATATAGAAAACAATCTAACTGAAATGAACATGCAATAATGAAATATAAATGAAAACCCAACTTAGGATCACTTCCCTTTGGTTGAGTGGGCCTTGCTCTTCCTTTGGTGGGATCCATGAACACAGAGATTTCAAATCAACTTCAAATTTGCATTTCAATTGGCTTCCAGAAGGAATTAAAATAATTTTTTGAAAAATTACAAAGAAATAAGACTCTGAAAAATGATGACTAATCTACAGACTAACTATCTTTCTGATGAAAACCAGGGGATATACACATATCCTTATTCAAATTCAAATGCACTATTACCTGCCTATATGAGTAACAACTACAAACTTAAACTACATAAGACTCGATGTCTTTACAACAATGAATTTATTGCTACAAATGAAACTAGACATTTCATAAACAGTCGATGAAAGTAGACTTGGAGAAAACGAATGTATCATCTAGCTAGAGTGATCAGAAGAGTGACCAGGCATTCCACATTGCTGGACAAAAAATTTATAACCCGATATCTTGAAATAACTTCCAAACATGTCTAAAAGCATATCTAGGATAGATAGAAAAATATAAAATAGAAAAGATCATCCTGAATATGAATTGTTTCTTCATTGATTAGTCACAAAAGTAATACATTTAGCACAAAATACAATTTTTAATACATATTCTCTAATTAGAAAAGTATATAAGAAAAAGAAATAAACATGCATGCATATAGTCTATCATTAAGCACATTAATTAACACAATACACATAGTTTTTAAGCATAGATTAAGATAAAAAAAATGTCATTTTTAAGTGCTCATCATCCTCCCCCTCCTGATATCAACCATGTGCTCATGGTGATGGATCTGGAAAGCCCCTATTCATAGCTTCAATCTAGAGAACCAAATAAAGTCATTGAAAATTGTATTCATGATAAGCTCTAGGAGGAACATATCCATTGTATTCTTCCACTCTTTCTATCCAGTTCCCCAGAATCTCTCCTGCAAAACTAGCAAGTGCATTTAACCTCAGTGATGGCAATAAGATCAATGGTTGTCTAAACCTTATACCTATCCAATTTTTTTGTTTCTCTTCTATCATTGCAATCACTGACCTGGCCCTAGTAAAGCTCCGGGTGATATTGTGAGGGGAAATAGGTTCTCTCCTTCTTAGCTAGACTGGTATGGTATTATACCTTGCCCTAGATTCTTGTAGAGCTCAATGAGGAAGTTGATTCTACACATCCCTAAAATCTTGGATTCTTGCTACAAGATTATTCTTGTAAACTGGTTTTATTTTATTGAGTTTCTAGATGGAAGTGAACTTGTTCCTAAATGCCAATGACCTTGGTGTCTCATCTGTCATGGGGAGGCCTAATTTACTTTGTTCTTCCTGGTACTAATTTAGAGTATTTTTCGATTCTATTTGATTTTGCAAAAAAGACACAAATGCTCTAATCTGAACTTCACTAGCAAATATATTAATAAAAGATTGATAAAAATGGCCCATAAGAAATCCATGTAAATAGTATTCACACATCTGATTTTGAAAATTAGGGTCACTTTTTTATAAAAGTCTTCAAGAAAGTCATCATCATCTTCATAATCAATTTTCCTTCCAAGAACCAATTGATTAATCTTCCATTGTAAAAATCTCTCTTAAAAACAATGTATAAAATCTAGAGGGTTTTCTCATAGCCAAAAGTGTTGAAGACAATTCTGCTATTTGTTCTAATCTTTGAGTGGCATCATTTTTTTGTTTCTCTAATTCCTCAAGCTGCTTGGTTAATTCAATATTTTTTTGCTTATATTTCATGGAAGTTAAAGAAAGATGTCTTGGAGGAGTGGATGAATTTGAGGCTTCATGATCATGAGGTTGGACAATTTGGCTTTTCAATTGACTTTCTTTCTGTTCTAATTCCTCCTTAAATTTCTTCAATTCCTTAGCATTACCTAATGCTTGAGCATTAGCTTGCTATCATGCATACTCTATTTCCATGATTTGTTTCTTTAAATCAATTTCTTTTCAACTACCTCTTTCTTTAATTTTTCTATATGCTGAGCAACCTTTTGCAACTCTTCATCTTTTTGTTAAAAATTCTCCTCCAGTAACCACATTTTCCTTTTGGTTTCATTAAGCTCTATCTCTATTCTAGATAATGTCATAACTCTCATTAAATTTTTTTCTTCCTCAATCCTTCCCCTATCTAGTTTTTTTGGAATTTATTTTTCAACCATCACTTCCTTTCCCTCTATTTGGGTAAATATTTGAGGAGGTGAAGGTGGTAGAGGCTAATCATAAGGGGGTGAAGGTACAAATTGGTCTTGACTAACTTCAAATTCTTCAGGAGCTTCAACCACCTCTGTACTATCTTTTGATTGAGAAGAAGACTGCAACACTTGTTGTGTTCTAAGCTTATCAGGAGAGCTTTCATCATCATCATCAAATTTAGTAATAAACTAAGGTTGTTCCTTTTCAGGAGGGTTTTCATTAGTTTGTTCAACACGTGTAGAAGTAGGGGCTTCTTACTCAAGAGCAAGGAATGCTACAAGTTCTTGGGTAACTTTGGTAGTGTTCTTAGGGGCTCTGTCTGGAGCTGGTGAAGATGAAATGGTAAGGGTTGGAGAAGATGAAACATCAGGAGCTAATGAAGGGGTATTAACAAGACTAGGTTTTTCTTCTAATTTTTCTTGAATTTTCTTTCTCAAAGAGTGACAAGTCACTCTATTACGCCCTATTCTATTCAATTTCTATCTTTTTCTTCTTTCTAGATGTTTCCCCTTTTTCTACTTTAATCTTTTTCAGTGTAGGTCCCTTTTTGGACTTTTTCTTCACAGGACTAGAATGAAATTCTAACCACCCCTCTTTCCTAGGGTCCTTTTTCAAGAAATGATGTTTTATGATCAAATGTATTACACTATGATACCAATTGACCTACCCCTATCTTTTACCCTAGATATCATAGCAAAAATTTGAGAAAATAAGAAATCTCGTAGATTAATCTTGGCTTTGAGATAGGTATTTCCATACCTTAAATGAGTCAATAGCCGCATTATTGGCCCCAATATGGTCTTGTACTAGCCCTCACAAGTGAAAAATTTCATCAACCACATTATAACTTTTTTCTAGGGCTTGATTCTGCTTACCCGTTGGTATTTCCCTTATGAACTTACAACTCAGGTCATCACTCATTCCCTTCATGGAATGCATTCATGAGTTATTCTAAATTAGCATGACCCTTGTTTACTGGTTCTCCTTTTGTTGGAATCCTATATAATTCATTGATAACACAAGGGTTCACCTCTATTACTTACCCTCTTACTCTAGTGACATTTACATGAAAGTTTTTAATGAATTCCTCCACTAAATCTAGCTCATAACCCTCATACATGCGTATAAAATTTAACCAAATTGCCTCTTCAAGGTAGTGTTTCTATCTGAGGGTCTAGATTGAAATTTTTTGGCTCTGTTTTCCTTTTATTTTCCATTTTCTACTTCTACAACTGAATATTATTTTTGCAACTTTGAATGTTCTCAATTTAGTCACGAAGAGATATGGAAATTTTTTATTTTTTTTACAGCTGAAATTTTCAGTACAGATGATGATTTATTACACACATTTTTGCATTGATTATCTTGAATTGAATTGGATGATCTGCATGCCATTTATTTGTACTTCCTAATTGATTCACCAAGTTGGTGGTGCTCATGACATATGTGCACTTTTTGAAGTAACTATTACTTCAATTTTGAATTGACAAATGTTATTATTCAAATACAAATTCATCTCCGCTATAATTAATTTAGTACTTAAAACTTGTAATAATAATATTGAAAATGAACTAGTGGAGATTTCTATACAAAAATGATTACTAATTCTACCTTGCACTTGCTAAATTATAAAATAATATTTTGAAATTAATATTTGCAATAAATGTATACCTCTTCATTTAATGCATATTTTGTCAAGAGATATCATGCAATACTGACAAATTTTCCAAAAATAACTAGCACACTGATCAAGAGCTGTCATGCGGTATTTACCATTTTCCCTTGGAAGGAAAGCTGACTTGCGCATCAAGAGCCACCTAGAGCTTATGAATCAACTCAAATGGTAATGAGACATCTAAGTCACTCAGGAGATACTCGGGACCCATTTTGCATGAACTAAATAATGAATTAAATGATCTAGAGCTTGTCTTCTTGAGAGGGAGAGATTCCTTTTCTGGGAAAAGAGCAATCGTGAGCATTCTAAAGATATACTTGCAAAAGACTTATTTGAAAATTTGAGAGCCATCGGGAGTCATCAAGAGAAAATTGAAGTTGATCCAAGCAAAGTTGCCATTTTTGGTTTTTAACTTTACAAGGTATGAAATGTCAATTCTGGTTTTCAATTCACCCCTGGGGTAGACCGTCATTTTAGTTTTCAATAATCCCCAATTTTTTCTTTTGGGAGATAAACCATCATTTGTGATTTTTTATTTTACCTCCTTTATTTCTATCTTCTTGGTGGATTCACAGAACTGAGTTCCACCAAGGAAGTAATATCTTCCATGATGAAATGTTCAACTCTGGATTGCAACTCTAAAAGAAACTCTTCTCTAATTGTTGGTTTGTGAGATAACTTTAATCGATGACCATTGACCAGCATAGTTCTTCTTTCCATCTATTGGTGTCAACTGCACATCTCCATTATAAAAAACTTGATCAATCTCATAAGGTCCTAACCATATTGTGTGGAACTTCTCCTTAAATCCTTGAAATTTGGAGTCAAACAACAATGCCCAATCTCCTTTTTTGAACTATCTACTAACATTATGTTTAGCATGCCATACTTTCCTCTACTTTTGAATCATCTCAGTATGAAGCAGATCTTCCATTCCCATCTCATCCAACTAGTTCAACTACAAAATTGTGATCCTTTTTGCTTTTGATAAATTAATACCAACCTCTAATGTTGTCCTCAATGTCTGTAGTTCAAACTCTATAGGCATAATGGAAGTTTTTCCAAATACCAACTCATATGGAAAAAATCATGTAGTAGTCTTCCATGTTGTATTGTAGGCCCATATTGCTTCATCCAATCTTTTTGACCAATCTATCTTCCTTAATGAAATAGCCTTTGTCAAGATATTTTCCAATTCCCTGTTGGTGACTTCTACTTGTCCATTTGCCAGAGGATGATATGGTGTTGACTTTTTATGTGTCATCCTGTACCTATGTATACAAGCTTCAACCATAGTAGACATAAATTGAGGTCCTTTATTAGAAACTATTTCTCTTGGTGCACCACATCTCTAAAGAATATGCTTGTACAAAAACTCAGCTATCTTGTCTTCTCTTGCTGCTTGTAATGTCTTCACTTCTACCCATTTTGTGACATAATTTGTATAGACCAGAATATAGTGATGTCCTTTTGAAGGAGGATCAACAGGTCCCAAAAAATCAATTCCCCATTTTTCAAATGGTTTAAGAGCTATCTGGAGTTGTTTGGCATCTCTATTCTTGATGTAGGTCATCCCATGCATTGGCATTCATCACAATGTTTCACATAAAATGAAACATCCTTTGACATGGTAAGCCAGAAGCAGCCTGCTCCTAGGATCTTGTGAACTATTTTGACCATAGAATAGTGTCCTCCTTCTGGTTCATTATGACATGCATGTAAAATGTCATAAACATCTTGTGTGATTTTGCCAAGATCAAGAGTTCAATGAAAAGTACAAAATAGAGAGATAAAATATAGGATGAGAATAAATGGTATTCTCATCAATAGATGAATGATCAATAGTTGTTGCATACAATGTAGATGAGCCTACATATATAGGCAAGGCTATATGGATATGTGAGCACACAAACATGACATGTGGCTCAATAAGAAACAAGGGTAGGTAGGAAATAGGTGTGGTAGGTAGGAGAAACAATAAAATATTCCACATGAGGTGGCTCACCCACCGAAGGTGGAATTATCACTCCATAATAAGTGGATATGATAGAGTAGTAACAAGATCAACACCATAAAAGGTGGAAATTCTCCTACACACACTATCCCAATGCTGCACAAACACTCAAGTGTCTCATACCCAAACTACTACGAAATGCATTTCCTAAGTAAACTTAAGTAAGGTGTAATAATATCCAACATGAATAATTATTTACACCAACACCCCCCCTTAAGTGCAACTTAGTATAATGCACTTAAGTCTACAATGCAACTAAGCAATGCAAGATGGGTCCTGGCTACTAGACCATGTTAGGTACCCATGTACAAATGCAAATGCATGCAAACCAATGCAATGAAATCTCTCAAAAAGTGGAGAAAGAGATAAAAACTCAATGGGAAAAAACCCTCCCCCAAAAGAGAGATGAAAGCTATACAAGAGAACTCTCATAGAAGTGTGTGAGGAACAAAACCCCATGTGAGGAAAAAGTCCCCCCCCCCCATATGAGAGAAGAAGAGAAGCTAGGAAGCCCCCCCTCAATGTATAATCTGCACCAATGATAGAAGCTTGAGAATGAATGAAGAAACTGCTCCAAGAACATTGAACAACACTCCTCCCCTTAGGAAGAAACAAAACTAAAGGTGTATCCATGAAGTCTCCCTAATCATTAAGGGAAGATGTATGAAAAAAACTCATGATGAATGAGGTCTCTGAAAACTACTCAAGTGTCCCCATGTTGATGCTGAAAGATACCCCCTAAAAAAGGTGGTAAACTGCTCCACATTGCTGAAAAATGCACTCCAAGATCTAGTGGAGATGAACGTAGAACAATGTACAAAGACTCACATGTCTCCTCTAAACATAAAGAGGCATCCTCCAACTGTTATACATAAGTATCCACAATCATGTCAACCTCGAAAGAATTATCATGTAGAGAATGAACAAGAGGGTCAGAGTACTCCCTCGCAACAATTGAAGAAGGATCATCTTCATCAAAGAGAAGATGAATATCATCAATGATGTCTCCCAAATCTACAATGCAGGATTCCATAAACAAACTTGCAATGTCTGTCAAGTAGTCATCCCATGAAACTAAACCTGGAAGACAATAAATATCCTATTATGCTAAATCACATGAAGGCAAAATTGTTGCACTATCTGCATCATCAGGTGCAATAGGTGATGTAATATCAATAGGAGGAGATGAAACACAAGGCTTGAGAATGGGGTCACATGTGAGAATCCCCAAGTTAAAGTACCCAAAGTTCTCCTCAAAATCTGAATCATCACAAGAAGATCATCATGTGTAGAATCATCATATGTGAAATCATCATCATCAACAAAATTTGAAAAGGAGTATAACTGAGATGCATAATCAACCACCCCGGTCACAATGATAGCTCTAGTCTCCAAGTCTCTAATGAAAACTGACTCATGTGTGAACTCCACAATTCTGTTAGTTGCCCCATGTGTGATTTGATAGATGGAAAGAAGATTATTTGTCAGGTGAGGTACACACAACACATCATTGAAGGAGTTATCCCCAATGGCAATAGATCCTTTCCCAATCACATCCATGTATGTATGATTTCCCATCAAAATATGCGGCATGGTTCAAGGCTCAAATGAAGAGAACATAGACTGCAAATATGTCATATGATGAGAAGCCCTTGAATCTAGAAGCCATCTCCATGAATCATGACTTTTAGTAGTAGAAAGAGCCTTTCCTTTTTTTGTCCCAAAAGAGTGAGTCTTCCCACTTGTTGAAGCCTTGAATGCTTGCCCTTTTCTTTTTGATTGTGAGGAAGTGGAAGTTGATGAATCATCCTTCTTGTAGATATTAGGCAAATCAATGTTGTGCTTTTTGAGGATGTGTGTGAGCTCATCAATCTTCTTAGAATAGCAACAACACTCCTCATGGCCAAAATTTTTATAATAGGCACAAGTAGGTCTCTTCCTCTTTGGTGAATTGTCCCTCTTATAAGAGGATGAATCTCCTTGTTGTGGAGAAGGTGGTGCTTTGTCCTTAGGCTTTTATTGCCATTTCTTCTTGTTTGAGTTGTCCTTTCCTTGATTTCCTTTGTTCCCTTGATTTGCCACTAATGCTTGAGATTTAGAAGTCTTAAGAATGCCCATGCTTATCAACTTAGCTTGTTCCATCATCAACATTTCAATGAAAGCATAAAATGTAGGCATTGTGTAGCTTGAACCCATTGTCATCCTATGGGTTTGGAAACTAGAAACAAATGCTGCATATTCTTGTGGAATTTTTCCCATCAAATTGAAGATCAATTGAGTATCCTTTTTATGAATGCCACAATCCTTGAGTTGTGCCCTCAACTCTTTTGCCTTAGTGACATGATCTTGTATAGTATCAAAGTTCTTGGGATCTAACATGGTGAGATCACTATCAATTTGATATCCCCTAATCTCATCAACTTGACCATACAAGTCTTGAAACTTTTGCCAAGCATCCTTGACTAGAGTACATTTCTCAATATAAAAAATGAGATCCTTTGATACATACTTTCTTAAGGTACCAATTGCCATGATATTTTTAGTGAGCCAATCCAAGTGACCAATAGGATTAGCCTTAGGATCAGTAGGAGCAACAATAGTTCCATCAATATAACGAGTTAGTCCTTTTTCCATAAGTTTACTCCATGCATCAATTTTCCAAGTAGCATAATTATGAGGATTTAAGAGAGGAAACTTAGGAGAACCCATAGCAGCAAAAAAAGAAGGAACATAAGAGCACAAAAGCACAAGAGACACCCCCCCAAATGATGATTTTGGCACTTTATATGTAGTGTGTGTACAATAGGCCACTTGAAAACAATGGTAAGGTGGACTTCTGATTTGTTTTACAACTACCCCAATAGGCTGAGAACTATAATGCAAAAGACCAACAAGATAGATCTATGCAATACAAGTGCCAAATTCTCCAAAAAAGACCATATGATGAAAGTACAATTTCTACCCAAAACCACTACAAACTGATAGCATATTATGAGAGTAGACAAAAAATTATGCACTTTCAAAAAAAACAACACCTGAAAAGGAGTTCATATGAGCCCAAACGGAGTCCCAAAAGTTGCAGAAACGAGGATTGGATAGGTACAGTCACCAAAAATTGAGTTTTCTAAAAAATATGTCATCAAAATTAGAAAATAATGCCACCATGAGAAATTACATGAAATTATAGCCCATTGCAAAAAAAATGCACCAAAAAAGGAGCACAAATGAGCAAGATATGGCCATTTGAAGTTGCACTGCAAAATCAAAAAGCTCGACGGAGGGGGCCTGCCATCAAAAAATGATGATGTCATCAAAATAGGAGGCTAAATTTGATGACCATATGACTGTCATGAAAACTTCACCTCCTTGCTGACTGGGCATACGTACTGTATGAACTGCTGAAGTGTCAAAAACTGATTCGCTGAAAAGGCTGACGTGGTAGTACAGTCAAGTGACGTGGCATATGGAACTGGTGAAGTGGAACTGACATGGCATGCTGATGTGGTAGCCAATTGGGCTGCTAACTATGCAGGTCGATTGATGTGGCACTTGGGAGGTGAAAGGATTGTCATGTGGTGGTCTGTTGATGTGGCGGGGCTACGTGGCAGGGACTGCGGGGTCCATTGGAAGACGTGGCTGCACACGAAGACGTGGCCTGCCAGGAAGACCAACATCAATGTGGATGTGCTGGAATAGATGTGCCAAAGGGCTGGCAGGTGGTTGCTGGTGGACTAGACTGCATGATGGTGACCAGCTGGAGAAAGGCGACAGTCGAAAACAACAGCACGGGACGGTGACCGGCGGGAGAAAGGCGCTAGTTGTCGGGGACAACAACATGGGATGATGACCAGCGCGAGAAAGGTGCTAGTTGTTTGGAGGTTGCGAAAGGCCACAGCAGGTGGTTAGGGAGGTCCCAGAGTTTGTCAATGGCGGTGGCCGAAAACGAGGGCATGGATGGTGGTCCCAAATTTGACTTTCACCAAAATAGGCCGAATTTATACTCAAAATTCATGGAAACGGCCACCCGGACGTAATGGCGAGGTTGGATATGGTCTAGGATGCCTCCAAAATATGTTTCTCCTCAAATCTACCTCTTGACATCACAATAATGCCTCTCAAAGATGAATCAATGATGCTCCAATGGCTCTAATACCATGTGATATTTTGCCAAGATCAAGAGTTCAATGAAAAGTATAAAATGGAGAAAAATAATAGGGCAAGAATAAACTGTATTCTCATCCATAGATGAATGATCAATAGTTGTTACATATAATGTAGATGAGCCTACATATATAGGCAAGGCTATATGGATATGTGAGCACACAAACATGACATGTGGCTCAAGAAGAAAAAAGGGTAGGTAGGAAATAGGTGTGGTAGGTAGGAGAAACAATAAAATATTCCACATGAGGTGGATCACCCACTGAAGGTGGAATTATCACTCCACAATAAGTGGATATGATAGAGTAGTAACAAGATCAACACCATAAAAGGTGGAGATTCTCCTACACACACTATCCCAATGTGGCACAAACACACAAGTGTCTCATACCCAAAATACTATGAAATGCATTTCCTAAGTAAACTTAAGTAAGGTGTAATAATATCCAACATGAATAATTATTTACACAAACACATCTATTTCCTACACACACCTGTGAAGAACATGATCAAGACACATCTTAAATAAAATACCATCTATCCATTTAAACTTTGAACTTTCATGACTTAATCTCTTTTTTTGTAGGGCTGAAATGATTCAGGCACTTCCTCGTTACAAGATAATTAGCAATATCAGCAAAACATGGAGACTAAATGGATATAACGAACAAGTGTTCATTTGAAAATGTGTCATTCACTAGTTCATTATTACTCTACAAACCAATTCTTGAAAGAAAGTCAACAATGACATTATCTTTACCTGGTTTTTCCATAATTGTGATGCCAAATTCTTGTAATAGTAACAACCATCTTATGATTTGATCACCTACAATAACTTTGTCCATTAAATAATTAATGGTTTCATGATCAATATGAACAAAAACTTTATAACCAGTGATATAATGTCTAAATTTATTAATTCCATAAACCACAAGTAAGAATTCCTTCTTAGTTGCTATATAGTTCCTTTCTGTAGGGCTCAAATTTTTGTTGACATAATAAATAGAATGCATTGCTCCATTTTCAAATTTTTATCCGAAAACTGCTCCAATGGCTAAGTTAGAAGCTTCTACATTATGTGAAACGGTTCTCCCCAAATAGGTCCTTTAATGATAGGAGAGATATTTAATGTGTGTTTTATAGATTCAAAAGATTTCTAAAAATCATCAATTCATAAGAATTTTATGTCCTTTTTTAGCAATGTAAACAATTGTTCAATAATTCTACTAAATCCTTCAATGGCTCACCTATAATACCCTGCATGCCCTTGAAAGCTTCTCACATCAGTTTGAGTCTTTAGGATTTCTATTTGTTGAATAATTTGCACTTCCTCTAGATCAACCTTTATTCTGTCTTTAGAAATATGACATCCCAAAATAATTCCTTTTATCACCATAAGGGAACATTTTTCATGATTTAATGACAATCTATGATCCTTACATCTCTACAACATTTTATTCAAACTTTCCAATGCCTCCTCAAATTTTCTCCCATGGATTGTGAAATCATCCATATACACCTCAGCACATGAAGTAGTTAAATCTGCAAAAATAGCCAATATAGTTCTTTTAAAAGTGGTTCGTGCATTACAGAGTCCAAATGGTAAAACCCTATATGCATAAGTTTCCCAAGGACATGTAAACGTTGTTTTATCTTGGTCATCAAGAATCACTTGTATCTGAGTATAACCACTAAAACTGTTAAGAAAAGAGAAATAACTACTACCAGCTAGGATCAATAAATGGTAAAGGAAAATAATCCTTCTTAGTGACCTTATTTAATTCTCTGTAATCCACACAAACATGCCACTTACCATTTTTCTTAGGTACAATAACCAATAGAGAAACACATTGACTATTAGAAATTGGATAAATGAATCCCACTTGCAGTAATTTCTCTATTTCTTGTTTTAAAAAATCTCTTAGAGCTAGATTGATTCTCCTTTGACCCTGTCTTATAGGTTTAACATCTTCAATATAGATGTGATGTGTATAGATAGAAGGGTGTATTCCTCTCATATCCTTATACTCCTAAGAAAATGCTTATGTGTGTTTCTCCAAAGTGAGCCTTAACTCCTCTTTTTATCTTGGAAGCAAATATGAGTTAATGAAATGAGGCTTGTTCTCAGACACTGCAATCTCTTTAGTTTCATTCTTTCCATCAAATGGATCTCCTATAAGTGTATTAAGAGGACAAGGATTTAACTTAGCATGGCATAGAGTCTTTTTACAACTTCTCTCTTCAACATCTTCAAGAAAAGAACAATCTTCATTTACTTGGTTGAATTCACTAGTATCGTCATTAAGTTCTTCTCCTTTTTTTCACATATTCTTGATATTTCTCAACATAATCTAACAAAGTAACCATGGCTAATTCAACCACTCCATCCTCTTCTAACTCCATTTCCTCACCAATCCAATATTGAGTATCAGAATGGAATCTTGGTTTGGCTGTATAGAATTCTAAAATTGCACCCCTTTGTAATTTTGATAACATTTGGGTCTTCACCTTAGTGTTTGCGCCCCTTGGCCTGATTGAAGACCTGATTATGCTCATACACATCACAAATGCCATAAAACTCAAAGTACACCTTATTAAGCACCTTAAGCCTACCCCAAAATAGGGTAGGACCATGGCGCCACACCATGGTCTACCCTAATTTGGGGCCCCTCAAAACCCAATGCAACATTTCAAATTTGAGCCCAATTCCCCTCTCTGTGTCGGCTCATATTGGAAAATTAATCAATTTTCCCGGTGGGCAACTATATAAGAGTATTTCCCCTCTCATTTGATAAGGAATGAAGATTCAAGAAGTATTGAGCACACACATGCAATCAAGCATTCAATAGAAATTGAGTATTTTCAGTCTTCCTTCGAGTCTTGGAACAACAATAAATTCAAGATTCAATCTGTAAAGTGGAAAATTGGATTCCAGTGACTCCCCACCTTGGAGAGAGAAAGGAAGTCACTAAGATTATTTTCACTTGGAGGAACTTTACATTAAAAAAAGGATCTTGGATCCACTAGATCCAAATCCAAGGGAAACAAGGATGTGAATTCCAAGTGGGTTGCAAGGTTTGAAGTGTGATTTACCCTCTTTTGTAAATGAGAAAGTTGACTTGTTGACTGTGTAGGAAAGAGAGATGAAATGAGTGAAATGGAGGAGCTACTAGTTCTGGATCGCGCTATAACTTTGGATCTAAGATATTTAGACTGACACAGATTTGCCCTGCAAATTTGGATAAAATTTGTTGGGACCGTGTTGAAAGTGCACATGGTCCTCCACAAAATCCGTGAAATGAAAAGGGTTCTTCCACCTCTATAAATGGAGTTGAGATATGAAAATACAGTTGCACACCTGCAACCTACACACACAAAATAAGGGAAGAGGGGTTATGGATATGGGTTTGCCTCTGTCAAACCCCGGTTGAGGAAACAAACTTGAAAGACAGTAATTTCAAATGCTTGAATGTAAACTATGGAAATGAATACCTTGTAGATCTGCAATTTGTTGATGATGGTTGCTTTGCTTCTTGAATGAAATCACAAGTTTTGCATGAAATGGCATGTAACATGACAAAACCCTAACACACATATATGCTTGCCAATGAATGTTATGAATGTTTCTCCAATGGATGAATGAAGAAGACACATGCAGAAGAAGACTTGATGGATGCTTGAAGAAGACCTTTTGCTTGAATTTCACCTATCGTATCTTTCCTGTGTTTTTTCTCCCTAGATGATAAGACTAACTCCATTTTATACATGCCTCAGAGAATTAATTATCTCACCAAAGGCTAACATCGAGGAAGTTTGGAATCCCAAAATGAAGATAGGACCCAGGGGACCTATCTTGGGGCCACCCTAAGAGTAGGGAACAAGGGTGCCATGCCCCCGTCCTTCCCTATCTTGGGGTACGGATGGGGTCTTGAGGCCATATCAAGGCTTAAACAAGGAGAGGTTTGAGGTGAAAATGCAAAGAGAAGTCTCAATTGGGAAGGAAGATGTTGTCGCCAAGGTGAGGACCTCAAATGTGGTTAAAATTGCTAGGGTCACAATTTTATGACACTAAATTTAGCCGCCACTTTAGTGGGAGTATGACACGCCAATAGTGTCGGTAAAGTAGAAGAAATAGAGATGAACATGAGAGATGCAGAGCAATACCAAAAGGAGTATAAGACATTACTAATCTTGAGGAACAAATCCCCCAATCTTAGGATCTTAACTCGCTCAAACATATGCTAGAGCACACAAAACAAAAAGGAATAAGACGCACAAAATAAAAACAAAGCACAAAAGACACATGACAAAAACAGGATACAAGATGACAAACCAACTAGCTGAAGAGACATCAATACTCTGGTGTCTCAACAACTAATCAGGACACAAAGACCAATGCCATCACATAAACACAAGCGATCACATAAAAGAGAAAATCTAACATCATCCATGAAACATCAATAGCAAAACTATGGGTTCATGAGAGGAAGGAGAGAGAGGACATGAATACAGAATTTGGTGATCCATGAGAAGAAAGGAAAACAAGAGAGAAACCATGGACATCTTGCCCCTAAAGTTAGGTGATCCATAGAGAGAAGGACATGAAAATATAGCCCCTAGAGTCTATCTGGGTGATCCATGTAAGGGAGGAGAGTGAAAACATTGTTAGTTCCACCCAAGCTCAAGTGCATGTGTTTGAAAGTGAGATTCAAAGTGCCTCATAGGAGTCTATGCCCGAGTACACTACAACCTTTATAGAATGTATAGTATAAGTATCAATAAAGGCATGACATCTTGTTCTAAGAGTTTGTGCTCTTGTTTCAAAAATAATCACCCTGCATAAGACAAAAGTGGCATCATCTCATTCTAAGACTTTGTGCTCTAGTTCCAAGAATGATCCACTGTACAAGGAAAAAGTGATGATATCTCTCTCTAAGAGTCTGTGCTCTGGTTTCGAGAATGACCCACTGTATAAGGAAAAAGTGATGACATCTCGCTCTAAGATTTTGTGCTCTGGTTCTGAGAATGACCCACTGTACAAGAGAAAAGTGATGATATCTTTCTCTAAGAGGCTGCCCTTTGGTTCCAAGAATATCCCACTGTACAATGCATGAGAGAAGTATGGTACAATGGAGCAGTGTGGGTGCCCCCCTTAAGATTTCAACATAGCTTGATGTTGATATCTTAAGGAAAGTAGAACAAGGATACCTACTTTCATCACAAAGAAGATATCTGTTATGCAACAATGTCACAAATCCAAGCAAGAGAGGGAATACTCTTCAAGCGAGGATAGAATGGTTGAAAATAGATATCTTGTTGTAAGTGTAAAGGAGATCCTTAGAGGAGAAGAGATCTTTGTTCAAAAGACATCTACCCCCCAAGAGGAGTTGTCTTAGACAAATTTAACATCTTCTAGGACAAAGCGTAGAAAAGAACAAGAATTCAATCCTTCCTCTTGTTTCTAGGTGAAAGGGATTCTTGATGAAGAATGACTCACTTTTAATCCTATGGGGATGGGTGAATTTATTATAGATTTACATAACCAAGTGTGAAAGAGGTTGTAGTCAAGGACTTACACCTCTTGTAGAAGAAATAGCCCTTTAGAAAACAATGACATTTTTATACAAGGAATGACATCAAGTATAAAACTCACACCATCCATAACATAGGAAAGAGTAGATCCTTAGAGATAGAGAGAGAGCGGGATCATTTCCCCCAAGCTAAGGCACAATGAGAAGAGCTTACACAATCTTCTAGAGAAAGATTAAACATAAGCAAATGCACAATGTACTTTCATGAATGCATTGAAGTAAAGACATTAGTATATGTAAAATACATGTCTCAAGAAGTGGTAATCTTTGAAAGGAAGAGAGAAAAAACATGACATATTCCCCAAGGGGGATTAATCATAAAAACATACCATTGTAAGTGTTGAGGTTAAACTTGAACTCCAAAGAAATGTCCTGAAACTTGTTAGTCCATCATAAAATATAAAAAGGAAACTTAACTTCAACCAATGAAGTAACATGAAGTAAATGACATAAAAAAGATTATACATTCCATGATTTACACCTCATTGTGTCCTAACTCCACTGTTCTTGGTTGCAGATCATTTGCTCTCAGACAAGCACTGGTAGCTTCTAAGATGGCATATGAAGAATGGACTGATAGTTAACAGATACTATGATATGCATATGCAAATGATTTAAGCTAAAATGATTAAGCTATGAAAGAAAGTCTAAAATTGCTAATTGCTTCAAACTCAAACTCATAGATGCATGATGAAAACTCCTAGAATGACTATATGATTAGCTATTAGTCTATTAGTTTCAAAATGTCTTAGGAGACCTATTTTTATAGATTTTTGAGTGCATGAGCTTAGGTGGTAGAGATCAACGGTCATGATCAAATCTTGCAAATTGGATGGCTATGAGCAAGAAGTTGAAGGTTGAGAGAAAGGGGGAAGGAGAAGACAAGTGTCACTCATCTCACCTTGACTGAGTTGAAGACTTGAGAGGATATAGGATAGTTGGAGAAGATGTAGGAATGAGAGGACAAGTGAACTCAATTCCTCCTGAGATATAGGGATGTTGGAGAGAATATAGAATAAAGTTAGGAAATATGTGTACATACACAATATTTCATTTATTTTGGAAGTTGGACATAAGTGGCTAATAAATTATTTTATTTTATTTTTTTGAATTAATTTAGCCACATGATGGATGAGTTGGCAAAGGAAAGATGAAGTGGAGATAGAAGGTGAGTTGAAAAAGGGATTAAATAATTTAAGAAATTATTTAATTAATGAGACTATAGGATAGTAGATAGAGGAATAATTAAATATTAGATATTTAATTAATTGATTAGAAGAAAATGATATAAAAAATTAATTAATAAAATATTTCAATTAAATTAATTAATAGAGGGACATGAAATGAATTAAATAAACTAATCTTTTCAAATTAACTATTTAATAGAAGAAGAATTATTAAATAAATATAAAATATTTATTTAATTGCTCATAGCCAATTTTATGTGTATACATTTTCCCCCTCTTTGAAATGATGTTGAGACAAAATTGTTTCAAAGATTAAATAAAGTCTCGATAATGTGCCTGATGGAGATAAAAATCTTGATTGTGTGCCCCGTCATGAGATTGATCATGAAATTGTTTGAAAAAATTGGATAAGCGATTAATCTCACAATGATTGAATTAAATTTCTACAACTTTGGTTGATGAAAATGTTCGCTCTTTGATTACTTTGATATTCTACTTGATTTGATGATTGATAGAGTTTGATTGACCTCATGATCGATAAGGGTCAATGATATAAACTCTAAGCTTTGATGATCTGATAGGATAGAGTTTGATTAACTTCATGATTGATGAACATCAATGATATAAACACAAGATTGGATAGACTAGATGCGTAACCTCATGATGAATGAGCATCACTAATATGTGTTCAAAGAGATCGATACAAATCTCAAGTGAGCGGATAAGATAGTTGATTGATTGATCAAAGCGATTAATTGGATCAAGAACTGACATTTTGTTGATATCATGTTGTAGGAGGATCTAGATGTATTGATATGAGACATTGTATTTTATTGATTATTTCTTTTATATCATTGTATACTTGGATTGTTTATTGTTTTATGATGATATGCAGACATGGACCCTATATGATGTTGATGATTCATGATTTATTATGCATGTTACTTTGATGATGATGATCTATATGCTTCATGATTCATATATGCAGTGATTAGATAGATGCATATTTTATGCTCTTATTTTCCCTTTATTTGTATGATGATGATGTTCTATATGATGCAATGATGACGAAATGAAAATGCATTTGATTTTTTATTTTGTTGATCATGGATGCACTTTAATGGTTATGGAGGTAAATTAAAATGATACTAACTTAAATGATATGCTTTACTTAAATGATGTAAATGCAATGACCTATATGAGAATGCTTCTAATGATTATGCATGCAAATGAATGTTGATTTTTTGATTGTTTATGTGCATGCATATGATGAAATGATCTGAAATATGATCTACATGAAATGTATTTTATTTTAAGTTTGATGATTTAAAATGAAAATGATGATTATAAAATGAAATTTATGTAAGGCTTATGATTATAATGAATATAAGTACAAAGATGCAACTAAATGACCTTAATGGATAAAAAGAACTACAATGATAATGATCCTAGTGCAAATAATAATGATGATATACTACATGATTAATGAAACATGCACTTAATGAAATGAAAACTAATGCAATGATTGAATGTAACTAAATGAAATGAATGATAATAATTTAAATGATTCTAAAGATGAATGAACCTACAATGATCAAATGCAAATTGTTTTTGTGTTTCCAAGTATACTCAATCTTTATTTATGATCGTTGATCTCTAAATGGAATGAAAAGCTGAGAATGCATCTAACAATGAATTCTTATAATATAGATGAATTAATGAGCTAATCTAAAAATGATCTAACTAAAATGATACTTCCATTCTTCATATGCTATCTTATAAAAGTGCTTGATTCCATCATTGAGCTTTAAAAATATTGTAAGAAAATACAAGCAACTTGACATAATGATTCAATCCGACCTGAGTATTTCTTACATGGATTTTGATATAGCAAGTTTATACAAGCAACTTGATATGATGAATGAAGCTGATGTGAGTATTTCTTGCAGAAAGACAAGGATTATCCTCTTTCATGCATGACTCAGAACGTCCTCCTTGATCTTTTGTTGATTATATCCTTAGACAAGTACATACCTTAATAAGAGATAAACCACAGACAAAAAACAAAGAAAATAATCATGCCCCATCATAGCTTCTCTAGTTATTGACATCCTTTAGTCGCATAGAGTACATGATATGCAATAAATCAAGATACAAACACTAAATCTTGTATGTCATTCACATGTTCTCATGGTCATTAACTGATATAATCATCTTGATGAATAATCCTTGATAATATTTTATTACTTGCTGGTTGAATCTTTTTTTTCTGAGTTTCATGATCTAGTTGCTACAAAATACCTTTATCTTCGTTGCTTTGTTGCTCGTTATCTATTTCAAAACCCTAGGTGTTTTAGTTTTTTCTACGTTTTTCAAATGTTTTGAATTTTCAAAGATTTAAAAGATCACCTTAGCAAAAGGAATTAGGATTTTTCCCCCAGTGGAAGTAAATATTTATTATGGATGTATGAAAAAGATCAAAATCCAAACCATGGTGGGATATAATGCAGATATGATTGATTTTGATAAAATCCAAGATAGTGACTACGATAAGTATGTCAAAGATTGATAATTGTTGGTAAGCTGAATATTTCCTGCTAGTGGTTCAAAGAAATGGATGCAAAAGATGAAGTGGATGAGCTAGGATAGATGGAAGTGATAGATGCAAATAGGATGGAGTGGATAGGTGCGTGAAGCAATGTAATAGATGGAAGAACTCACTTTTAGATAGCGCCCTGTTTACCAGGTTTTCACTATCTAAATTTATTGCATTTTTTCCATATTTGATTTTTTATTTCCGTTTTCATTGTTTTATGCTTTTTAGGGATTTTCTGCTTTTTTCTGATTTTTACTTATTTCTTCAGGACTTTATATGCTTTTTACTAATTTCTTTAGGACTTTATATCTCAAGCATAGAACTACTTGAGATGGATGGAATTGATGGGCTCATCAAACCAATCACCTTCGGGGATAGATAACATGTATGCTCTTGAGAAATATATTGCTACTATAACAAAAGGACATAACCAATTTGGTTCAAACTTTCCCTTCTTTTCTTGGTCTTGCTGATTTCTTGGATTCTCCCTTAGAACTAGATCTCCAATCTGAAAAATGTGTGGCTTAACTTTTGTAGCTATTGCTATAGTTTCATTTTCATCTATGTACAACCAACTAAGAATGTCTTTGTCTTCGGTTTCTTCTGCAAGTGTCCCAGCTCTAACAAATTCTCCATTAAACATTTCTACTGATTTTTCTGAGATCCATGGTTGAACATTTTTAGGCTTTCCATATGATTTAGGTGAAAGTGGCAAGCTATGTAAAGAATAATTTCCCATCCCTTCATCATTTAGTTTGAGTTTTTTCTCAAAGGTTTCCCATAATTTTTCTTGAATTTATTTGGTGGGATCAGACCGATTCTCTGTTATGTGGAACTCTTTTATCTTGTGTTGGTTTTAGATTTGTGCAATATTGATTGGAGTCTATGACTATAGTGACTTCTTGTCCATTATGAGGAAAATTTACACATTGGCAATATGTAGAAGGAATTGCTTGTATGTCATGAATCCATGGTCTTCCCAGAAGAATGTTATAAGACAGATTGAAGTCTAAAACCTATCATAATGTATTACTTTCCATGGGTTCTATTTTGATTGGTAACACCATAGTTCCTTAGAAGAATGCTCTACTTCATCATAAGCCTTAATGGTTATTTTCTTCTTTGGATCTACTGCATTTTCTGAATATCCCCAAGCCTTTATTAAACTTAATGCACAAATGTTTAAGCCAACCCCACCATCTATGAGTACGTGTTTGACATGAGTTTTATAAATGGTGACTTCAACATGTAAGGGAGCATTGTGAGGGTGTTGCAAGGATGCATCATCATTTTTAGAAAATGATAAGCAATGAGGGGCTATAAGGTGTCCCACCATGTTTTGGAACTGATCCACATCCAGGTCTTTTGAAATTGTTGTTTCCATTAGAGCATTCTCCAATATTTCCTTATGCATAGGTGAAACTTTTAGGAGCTCCAAAATTGATATTGAGCGGGTATCCTTTGCAATTGTTCCACTAAGTTGTATTGGCTTGAATTGGATGTTGATTCATTTGTTACACCCACAAATGTAACCTTTGCTTCTCGTAATGACATTGATTGGTTCTTAAGGTGTGTTATCTTTAACGATGATGACATTTACCACATCATCATACGTATAAGTGTATTTCACTTTAGCTTTGCCTTTGTCATCTTTTGATTTAGATTGTTCACCCTTTTCATAGTTTGGAAGTGGAGTTTTGAATGCTAGATGTGATTCGTTCGTCTTATGACTATCCACTATGATATTTTCATTATCAACTAAATCTTGAATAAGGTGCTTCAATCAATCTTTGACAATCATTAGTTTGGTATCCTTTGTTTTGATGGTAATTACAAAAATGATTGTCATTCCACCAATTAGGTTTGACTTGAGGTTCATAATTTCTTGCTTTTGGTAAAGTAATCAATTTATTTGCAAGAAGATTTTTCAAAGCTAATTCCAAGGGTTATCCAATGTTTGTGAATTTCCTACAAGGATTGGAGAAGAAAGACTTGGATTTACTATTCTCTTGATTGTTGTTGATTGGTATTTGGCTTGATAAATTGATGATTGGTTGTTATTTGGTAGCATTACTATCATCATTTCCTCCATTGGTAACATTCCTATTCTTTGACTAGAATTTAGGTTTGTCATTGTTATTGTAGGAATTGTTATAAAATTTAACTCTCCTTTCTTTACCATTGCATCTTCTATCTTTAGACCATTTTCAATCATCTTAGTAAAATGAGGATATTGCATTTTGAGATGATAACTCATTTAATTGATAAGTTTGTCGATGAATATGTCCATTTTCTCTTGATCAGGTACATCTCTTGGATATCTATTGAATATTCATTTCCATTGTTGTAAAAAGACCATGAAAGATTCACCATTATTTTTGCTTGACATTACATAAATCTAGCATTTTTTATCTCATTTCTTACATTGTAGGAGTATTGTGAGATAAATATGTTCACAAGTTCTTCAAAAGATTTAATTCCAGATGATAGTCTTGAGAACCATTCCATTGATTGTCCATTTAAAATCCTAGGGAATAGACGCATCAAGTAAGTTTCATCGTGTGCAAATTCCATACTCATACTGCAAAATTCCCTAATGTGATCTCGAGGATGAGATTTCTCATCGTATTTATCATATTTAGGGATTTCACAATGTTGTGGGAATGGTATCATGTTTAAACTTTTGTCAAAAGGATATGGGCAGATGTCTTCCAATGAATATTTCTTGGAACTCATTCTTCTGCATATCTTGTATTTGTTGTTTTAAGGTTTTCAATTGTTGAGTGAGAGTTAACAAAATATTATCCATATGGGTTTTCCTTGTATCCTCACAAGTTCTTCTATCACCATGCTCTCTTCTGTATCATCATGTTTTTTTCTTGTTTTATCTCCTCTTGTTTCCTCATGATTTACTCGATTTACATCCTCATTATTTGGATCATTTATGTTTTGATTGTTACTTGTCTCTGCATTTTGTTTCAAACTTTCTATATTAAAGTTTTATGGCAATTTAGCTCATGATTTTGTTAATATTAGAAGGTATTTTTCCTTTTGTATCTCCAATAACTTTTCCATTAGTTTGTCAAATTTATCATCTTGTTCAAGGTCTCTAATGGTGTTATTGACCGCTTCTTCATCAACATCTGTGTATCCAAAAGTTTGAAACATTAAATTATCTTCTTCCATTTGTTTTTGTTGTTTTCTCAATTCCTCATATTGAGCTCTAGTCCAAACTGGCATGTGATTAATTCAAAAACTTCTTAAGTTTTGGCCTTCTAAATATAACTCAATAAGTGATTATTGGTTTAGGAAGATAAGCTTTGTTGATTTCACCACTGTCATTGGTGCATTGTGATAAAGCATCTTGTTGTTGAAAGGCATGTGCTTGCAAAAGTTCTCCGTCAAATTCTGTCTCATAACCACGTAAATAGTGATGAAAATAGTGTAGGAATGTCTCATGTTTTAACAAGATCTTGCGATTGATATACAAGAATCTTATCCGCTTTTGAGTAGCATTATAACTGGGTTTTCTTTTCTTAAGGTGATATTTAAAAGTCATATAAGCACATGATGGTTTACAAGTTTGCTTGATTCCAATTTGAGTGCAATTCTAATTTTGATATAGCCTAGGTTCAAAATAGGAATGATATATCCAAGATACTGAATAAAGGTGGATATGATCAAGTTTCGTGATAGAGGATTTGATATATCCTATTGAGAAACTGATAATGATGTTGATTTTTGCACTTAAGATGGTTGAATCACTTAACTTTTTGTGAATTGTATTCTTATGAAGCCTTTGGAAACACCTATTTGATTGATAAAACTTGATTATCGGACTAGTTTGAAGGTCTGTGATAGTTTGAAGACAACTCTACTAAAAAAGGGTATTTGAAACTAGTTTTGAAATTTCGGTCTGATATTCAGAAATGCCCTTTATCTCAGAAAATATTTGTGCTAACCTTTTTATCAAAAACACTAATATGGGACAAATGTGCTATTATGTTTCTTGAAAGCATTTCTTTGTGGTACTAAAAGCGGAAAACTGTGGTACAAAAGCGCAATTTTATGTTTAAAAGCTCTAATTCGCTGATCAAATGTGTGAACCTATGACATAAAAGCATTATACTATTGTTTAAATGCACTGTTTTGCATAGCAAATGTGTGGTTCTGTGCAACAAAAGTGTTGCTCTGACTGTGTTACAAGGATTTTCAATTTTTCCAGCAAGTTGTCAGATTTTTGCTCATTTTTAGATTATGATTTTTTCAAGTTTTTGACCATTCTGGGCACGTTATAGACATAAAAGACACAATGTTTGAAAAACAAAATGCACAAGCAAGCACAAATCCTATGGTAGGTCAAGATAATAATTGTTGAATTTCACATGGGGTTTCACTTGAAGCTACGCTATTCAGAGCGAATATTTAGATGCTTGACCCCACTAGCTCCACCCTCAACACTCACTTCTACAGGGCAGACAAGCACCAGTTTCCATGAAAAATCCCCATGGCAAACTTCATATCTCTACTAAGAACCGTATGTGTGTGAGCTGCTTCAGAGGTCCAACCTCTTGCACCAACAATTAGAAGGATTTTGTCAACTAGATCAAGTGGTTTTAAGTAAAGGCTTTCGGTCATGTGGCCATACATGCGGCACTCTACACTCTATAAATACAGAAGGTTCCCAGCCTATAGAGGTTACGCTCCATAGGGTCTATGGGGAAACATAGTGTCGGTATGAACTAATCAACACATGTTGTTTATGAATTTCATCACAAACATGATTTATTTAGAGTGGATCGGAAGGACTCGATATAAGCTTGTTTCCACTTGCATCATTCCCCTCTCATTGGCACCCTCAAGACATCTCGGGAAGGCAGGCCCTCTAAAGATTACACATAAAAGAAAGTAGGTCTGGTTTTTTGATCACCATATGAGGGTGAGAGCATACTTGCCTGCTACTTCAACAAGCATGAAAGACAAATGTTTATTCTAAGCCTTCTAATAATCTATGTGCAACTATTTTAAGGAAAACACTCAAATGCAAGTTGCATGTTGTTGATTTATCCTCCTAGTTAAGCTAGATGAGCAAGATATGATGTTTTAGTTTCCAAAATACTCCTGATTAACTAGATGTCAATAAATGTATAAAATTTACTTCAAAACAACCCTGCACACACAAATGTCAATAGTTTGGAAAAATTAAGTCTTGGATATTCAAACCTACACAAATTGTTAGCTTTCAGTTTGTAAAAATTCAAATTGGAGCATTGTCAGAACAGAAGCACTAAAACACCGAAAGCGATATCCTAATAAGCAGAAGCGCTAACCTAAAAGGCAAAATCACTATCCTAGACAACAAAAGTGCTAACCTGTGCAATGAAAGCGTTATCATATTGCTTAATTGCATGAATTCATGTTTAAAAGCACTATTTTATTTAAAACATGTGTTAATCTAAGAAAAAAAGTGCTATCAAATTTCACAGATGCATGAAACTGATTTGCAAAAGCATTAAACTAGTTCAGTAAGAATAAGATAGAATATTAGAAAGATAAGTTCGAGGCTTGAGCCCCACAGTGGGTGCCAAAAATGTTGAGGTTAAAGTTGAACTCCAAAGAAATATCCTGAAACTTGTTAGTCCATCATAAATTATAAAAAGGAAACTTAACTTCAACCAATGAAGTAACATGAAGTAAATGAAATAAACAAGATTATACCTTCCATGATTTACACCTCATTGTTTCCTAACTATATTGTTCCTGGTTGTAGATGATTTGCTCTTAGACAAGCACCGGTAGCTTCCAAGATGGCATATTAAGAATGGATTGATAGTTAACTGATACTATGTGTGTGCGGGGAAACGTGGTGACAAAAATGAATAACTAAAATCCAGGATATGCACACACAAATGGTGACTCCTAGTGAAAGTACATGAACTGATTTAATCAATTCAACTTCCCAAGGGGTGTCCCATTGTTCTCTATCTCACAGGATCCCTAAAGTCAATGTTTTTTCTCTCAGATCACTGAGCAAAGCGACTTAGGAATGACAACTCCAAGAATGAGTGATGTTTGATTTGTATGCATGAATGCATTCTAAGATGTATGATATTGAAACTATGATGATTAAGCTAGCATAAAGATGATGATAAGATTAGCAAATTATCCTAGCAATGATATACTAGTCTAACATGAATATTCTGTGATATATTAAAATGCTTCTAAATGATATTATGATGATTTAACAAAGAGAACATAAATGTTTAGTAATTTAGGCTATAATGTAGATGCATGAAAACTTGGAAATTATGAAAATGAGGAATGAGAGCTCTATTTATAGGGAAAATAGGGAAATGGATGGTCAAGATTGGATAATCTTAATAAGGGCCAAGATTGAAAATTAATCAATCCATGTTTACAATTCTCACCAATGAAATGGTGACAATTGTCAACAAATGGTTGCTTGAGAGGAGATGTAAGAAGAATTAAATGCTTGAGAAGACATGAAGGTTACCTTAGGAGGTAAGGGTTAAGCTTAGGTTAAGGTTATCCAATGGATAAAGCTTTTACCTAAGGGGTAAACTCTTGTGCAAGGGTTAAAGGGATAACCTAAGGTTAAAGCCATGAATTCTTGATGAGACCCTTGGGTTAGATGAGGGTTAAGTTAGAGGAAAGTCTCTAGCCAATGCAAGAAGGTTGAGTTAACCATTAATGGTTAGGAAGACTTTGAGGGTTAACTTGTTGAAGACATAAAGCCTTTAATGCATTTCAAAGGCTTTGGAGGCTTTGAGAAGTGAATTCTCTTTGCTTGGGAATGTGACAATAATTAGGAGATGAATTAGGCTAAATTGGAAGGGATTAGAAGAATCTATAAGGGGTTTAGTAGGCAAGTGGGAGATGTAGGAAAATGCAAGTGGATGGAGGGGATTTTAATTTAAATAAAATTACTTTATTTCAACAAAATAGATGCAACTTGCATAAATACAAGTGGGGGATTTAATAAATAAATTAAATTTATTTATTTGTAAGGATTAATTTAATTAAATGTAAATTTAATTAAAAAGGGAGAAAGGGGAATTAATTAAATAAAGTGATTTATTTAATTAAAGGCTAGAAAAGGCTTAGGTGAATTTAATTAAATAAATTGAGTAATTCATTTAATCAAATAAATGAATATGAAGAAATTAATTAAATAGAATTTAATTAATAGGGAGAATGGGCTAAAAATAAATATTAAATATTCATTTAGGAAAGTGGTAAGATTTATACGTCTATATTTTGCCCCTCTTTGAAGCGATGTGTGTGCACATGTTGATTCAAAGAAAATTTGTCGGATATGCTATCAAAATTTGATCGATATGATGTTGTGTGTTGAAATGTTGATATGATGCCCCAGATGTAGATTTGATGAATGATATTGATAATGCTCCCTCGAGAGATGAATCAAGGATTTAGTGAAAAATTATCAAGTTGATGAGCGTTTTTAAATTAATTGCAATATGATAATATTGACTGCGTTGAATGCACATTATTGATTCATCTCCTAAAAAATGATGTTGATAAGATTAAAAAAGAAAAAGTGAGAAAAATATATGGCCCATGTATTAACCTTTTTTTAGTTTACCCTATTAAAAGGTAAAAAGTGATTTTGAAAAATCATTTACACACTTGTCTCTTTGTGATTGTGACATTTGGAGCTCTGACGACTATGTCGATTCCATACTCCTCACACCGATTTGAGCACGTCAGGCGACATTGGAGATCCGCCGCCTATGGCCCACCAGTAAGTAGCCAAAATCCATCTTCATTTTTTATTGATTTTATTTATTTTGGTCACCTTTTTCAATTTTGGGTCGGATTTTGCTGGTTTAGCGCATGGGGTAAGTTGTCTAGCGCATATGATATGAGTGTTAGTGCGTAGCAAAACCCTGGGATTTTTAGTGTCTGGGGACCACATTGTAGTGCGGTGTTAGGATTAATGATAGTCCCAAAGATACTGAGAGGGGGACGTGAATCAATATCTAATCGGTTAACAAAATATTTAACCTTATTAAGTATTTTGCATTCCAAAACAGTGTACCGGTAAATAAGAATTAATGCAGTAAATAGGAACAATAAAGACAACATAGAAAACACACCATAACATAAGATGTTTAATGAGGAAACCTGGTGTGGGAAAAACCTCGGTGGGATTTGTGACCCACAATATTCACTCACTGGCCATGAATAAATATTACTTACAATGAGGAGCCTGCACATGTAGGAAGGCCAACTGCCTAGAGCTCACTGCTCAATCTACAAAATAGAAGTCTCACTGACTTACAAAATGAATTATGAGAATCCAATACAATGTACTGCTTCAAAACCGCATCAACTATGCTAGGTTCAGTACCGGTTTAAGCTCATACTATAACCATAAACCTTATACAAAATATGTCCTATACATTCACATATATCTTCCTTATTATTTGCTCATTCCTATCTCATCTCCTATCCTCTATGTCAGAAATGATTTACAAGATTTCATACATATATGAGTCTATTACAATATGCCATGTCTAGTTTACAAAAGATAATTATAATTAAATACAATAAATAAAAGTTTATTCTTGTCAGTTGGGGTGCCGATATGCATTGTTGCCACTGTCGATGAAGTGTCTGTCGGTGTCGGTGCCTGCCGGTGGTTTGCTAGGTGAATGTCAGGTGGTTACCAGAAGGTTGCTAATAGGTTTCCATCAATGACAACACCTTCATTTCTCACTAGAGTGTAGAATGCCAACACACAGTCGACAGAGATTACTTTAGTGGTGAATATTCGCCAATGGTGAATTTTTCACTTCGGCCATGTCAAAAATGGTGAATATATTGTACTGACTGGGGGGCCATGTCGCCAAAACATTATCAATTTTCGTCAAATTCATGACTCGATCGCCATATGTTTTATGCAATTAAATGTTTCTATGCAATGATTTCGCCAATACAACATATGGTGGGCACACAGTAAATTTAATTGTTTTGCCTACACTCTCTAAGGTTGCCTTAATAAATGACCTTAATTCACCTATAGGCATGTGAAGATTTGTTAGCCAGGGGGACCCAATTCGCCCGACATCTTGCCAACGTGTTTCTCCATTCACCCCAACTTTTGCCAACTATATTGTATTCACCTATTATTTGGATGACCTATAATCACCTCGAAAATTACATAAGTCGTATTTGGATGACCTATAATTGCCTCAAAAATTACATAAGTCGTGTTATAGTTACGCGGGATTCGCCAAATATTTTTATACCATATAAAATTCTTGCGGAATTCGCCATATAAGGATTGGTATAAAATTTAAATACATGCAAAGATCAGATCTATCTCAACACAATCTGGTGGGTTCTAGGCTTTGAATTCTGATCAATAGCAAATTTTCAGACCAAGGAAAATCATTGTTGTTGACTGCATTGGCGACTGCTAGTGACCTAAAGCCTAAAGGTGATCAATCATATTTTTGAAGTGGTATGTTATACATTATAGTCTATTATTGCTTCTTCAACAAATTGATATTTTTTTGGTAGCCTTTATTTCATTGGAGATGTCAAACAAGAAGAGGAGTAGGAAACCTGAATGTGGGGAAGGCCAGGAGAGGCCAACAAAAAATAGAATTTTATCTTCGTACTTTGGCATTAGAAAAGATTGTGGTGAAAATCAGGAAGGTACATCATCACAAGTATAAGTATAAAATTTGCCACCTGCACCGCATGTTGAAGATGGCGGCAAACCTGATATCTCAGATCAAGATGATCTTGAAGAAGATTGTCTGGTAGATACCCAAGTTACCCTGAATGATATAATCGACTTGGGTGATAATGCCATTGATGATAATGCATAGAAGAGGAAAAGAAAATCCATATCAAAAAAGGGTGAACCACAATCAAAAAAGGATCGAGAGTGGGATATGTCAGTGAGGAATTTTCAAATTAATTGGGCATCAAAGTATCCATTCATTGAACTAGTGGAGAATCCAATTGAAAGCGAGCCTCCAATAGAATGCAGGTGTAAAATTTGCACTTGGAAACATAACAAGGAAATTAGGTTGCAGCTAAAATTTGACACCATAGAAAAGCATATGGGTAAAGTTTATGAAAAACAAAGGATAGATGAGGTTGAAAAATCAGTGATACGATGGAAAACAAAGAAGGAATGCAAGCATGTGAGGAATGCCGAAGAGTATTATTTTCATGAGAAATTACAGATGAAGCCTGCTGAAGTTAAAGGTTCTATTGAAGTTGTTTTTGGAAAAGCAATGCAAATAGAACATCTGAGAAAAGTTGTTCAGTTAAGCGTTGTTTTTCATATTTTGAGGAGAGGGCGTGCTATGATAGATTTCCTATCAATTAGTATTTTATTACACTTTTTGAAAGTTCCTAACTATCCTGATAGACACTGGTCAGTAAACAATGGATGGGAATGGGAAAGTTTCCTTGTTGAGGTTGAAAAATAATATGTATAGGAAAAAATAAGAGAGTCAAACTTCATTGTATTTTCTTTAGATGAAGTTGCGATAGTAGACAATACTTCATGGGTAAGCATGCATGTTTATGCTGTAGAGAATCATACCCGCCAACCTCATCTACTATTTGTTCCTAAAATGAAGGAGAGTGCGATAGCGAAAAATTTATTTCAACTAGTAAAGAGAAGTTTAATTGAATATGGAGGTATGGATGACATGACGGTAGCCAAAAAATTGGTTTGTGTTGGAGCAGATGGAGCTTCAGTAATGCAAGATCACAAGAACGGTCTTTGTACAAAGATTGAAACTTCATTTGCACCGTACATTACTTCAATTCACTGCATGGCTCACAGAATGAATCTAGCTTTTGGAATTGTGAGCAAGTTTGCTTCAGTTAAAAAAATTGAAATTTTAATCAGAGAGCTCTACTCACACTTCTGTCGAAGTCCCAAGCGATTTATCAAATTTCAACACTTTGCAGATGGATTAACTAATCAGAACAAGCTTCTCAAGGATAATGATACCAGATGGATCTCTTTGGATGGTCTAATGCATCGAGTGTTTTTAGAATATCCATCCTTGATTGGACTATTTCACACAACTCGCGACGAATCAGATCAACTGAAATTTCCTGAACTTCTTGGCAGGTTAAGTAATTTAGAGACACTCTTAACTTTAGCAACTCTTCTTCCTATGCTAGAGGAAATGAGGAATATTATGAAGGCTACCCAAAAAAGAGCTCTGTATATTGCAGAATATGCTACACTGTGTAAGATGACATGCATGACCCTCGACAATCTCTATCAAAATCAACCAACACTATCTAATGAAAAATTTGTTAAGTGGCGGACACTCACAGGTTTGAACAATCCTAATAACTTTTTACAAATTGGTGTAGATGGGGAGGTATGTGCCAATGTACGGGGAGTTGAGATACCAATGCACTTCTATGTCATGGTTGACCCCGAGGAACCAAGAAAGCACCCCAGGAAGAAACTAGCAAGAGTTACAAAGGAAGATTTTGACAAGATTATTGAGACTGTAACTACTTCTGTGAAGAAAATTGCATATGATCTTTCCTCACAAATTAGAAGTAGATTCCCTCCTGACAACCTACTCAAAGCCATGTCTATTGTGTTTCCTCATTAGTGGAGCCTCAACAATGCATTTGATTTTCGAAGTAAACTACTGACTTTGATAAAACAATTTTGCATATCCAGAGAATTGAATGGAGTAACTATATATGGAATATTAGACAAAAATCATCTTCAAGAGTAATCATCTCATTTTGCATACACTATGAAAGAACAATATGCCAAAATGGAGAACCCCCGCGAAGAGGGATCAGTAACATGGCTTTGGAAATATATAGTTGAGAACGCAGCCTTGCGTGATTCAATGCCAGAATATGTGAAGCTTGCTGATTTATGTCTTACCATGATATTGGGTTCGGTGGAAGATGAGAGATTTTTCAGTGCTTTGGGGCTCCTAAAATCAACGCTAAGAAACAAACTAGACAAAAATTTGGAAAATTGCTTGAGGCTCTATACATCTAGGTATGATGTCCATACTTTTCCTTATGATAGGGCACTACAAATCTGGAGGTCCAAATGTGAAAGAAGAGGTTTGGGAAATACAACAAACCAAAGTACCAATGAGACTACTGGACCTAGTAGTAGCATTGAGATGCAGTTCGGCGAAGATATGCAGACTCAGACTCAGAGTGAAGAAACCATAGACGAGAATCAAGAAAGCACTGAATTTGATGAGGATGAATGGAAACTGTAAGAGATTGGTATTTATTAATCTTATTATTGTATCTCATCATTCATATTACAAAAGCATATTACTTTTTGCAATTAGAATTTAATATTGATTTGTAATTGTATTTTTCAACTTTCTATTTCTAGATTTAAAATAGCATAATAAAAAAAAACCATAATGTGTTTATTGATACAAAGATGTTTATTGTTTATTTATACATGTTTGAGTCTCAAATTTGTGTGATACATTTCAGAACCATATGATACAATTCATTCAATAGTAATACACATGTCGAGAACTTAGATTTTCATTAATTCTTTCAAAATATAGCCATATGATACAATTCATTCAATAGTAATACACCAATCTGTGTGATTCTCCATGCTAATTGAAAAAGTGAATACAAAGTTTCAGAACCCTTTGCAAATGACCCTGAATTCCCTTTTATAGAAACAAGAGAGAAACAAGAACTCTTGTGTGATTCTCCAATGTCCATGCAAAAGTGAATACAAAGTTTCAGAACCCTTTGCAAAATTGCAAATGACCCTGAATTCCCTTTTATAGAAACAAAGGGAGCAACAATAGCTTAAGGTTGAATTGCAAGTTTGCAACATGTGAACACTGAACATCAAAATCACAAACTCAACACAAATTTATATGGCCATCATAGGCCGTATTAGCAATTTAACATCTGCTACATGTTTGATGTCTCTTGTTCAAAAAATAGAGTTCAAAATTAAATATTAATTCATGCCATGACAAATTAAACATAGATAATAGCAGTGCCTAAAACCTACTAATCAGAAATAGAGAAATGCATAAATGTTAAAGCAAGGGAGAATTTGAGAATACAAATTTATTGGCTGAAGTTTTGCACTGTACATCATAGATTCATAGGCTGGATTAGCAAAATAGCAATAGCGAGTGTTATTTTTTTCCTATTCATAAAATAGATTCATAGGCTGGATTAGCAAAATAGCAATAGCGAGTGCATCATAGATTCATAGGCTGGATTCACAAAATAGCAAATAGAAAAAACATAAAACCTTGAAATTGAGAATAAAAGAAGAAAATTGTGCAATACATACTATGATTCTTAAGAATTATTTGCCAGTTTTTGTAGGGTGCTCCACTCTTCGTCTAATGGAAGGTCAATATTTTGTAAACTATGGAAAGTCAACTCCAACTTTATCAACATTCCATATTTAGAAGATTTACTTGACATCACTGTTTCATCCAATACCGAATTTAGAGTTGTAAATGGTTGGATGAATTCCAGAAAGCTTTTGGGAGTTGTGTCCTTTGGAAGCAAGTCTAAATCAGACTTCATTTTTATCTCCATGCTTTTTTTGTAAGCATCTTCTCCAATGAATTTATTTGATGTGTCAACAGGTTTAGGCAAACCAATTTTAATAAAAAAAATAAAAATTCTTGCAGCTTTACTATCTTTTTTCCACAACTTTCCATAACTTTTGATGTTTCTCTTAGCTTCTAGCATTTTTGAATGATAGATGATGTTTTAACTGTGGCATCAATGCGGCTCTTAATTCCCTTGGATGCCAAGTAGCTGTCACTGGAACTGTAGACTACTTTCAGAATCTTTTTTGCCGTTTCCTATTTTGAATAAACATGTATGCTCTTCTCATAGTGCCTTTAATTTTTATAAAAATTAGTCTCATACTTTCAGTCAATTGAGACCATTCACACAACTTCTCACTCCTCTGCATTATTTTCCGCCAAATGTTTTCTTGTATATACTTCATTGTATTTTTCATATTATCTTTCAATCTATCCTCGAACATTTTTATTTTATCATTTGCATTGTGCAGGTCTTCTTTCATTTGTGCACATTTTTTTCTTTCTTCCTCTACTTCCTCTTGCAAATGTTTTTCTTTTTCCTTCCCATGATCCTATAGGTCCTGTAATTTTCTCATTTCGGCGGCAGTAGACTCATAACTTTTGTATAACTTTTGAAAACTGGCTTTTTCCTCAATAATTTTTTTACTGCTTTTAGCCAGTTTTTCTGTCAGGTCCTTCAATTTTGCATCCTTCTTCTCCTGCTCTGCAATTTCTATTGTAGAGCTTGAGTTTTTTATCCTTTTCTATAAATCATTGCACTTGCTATCTGCTTCTTTCCTCCTTGATTTTTCATTTTCCAGGTCTGCTTGTAACTTTTCTATTTGTTTCTCTAGTTTATTTTTTTCTCTCTCCACCTTTAGCAATGAAGTGTAGACCACTTCATTAGTCCTTTTTGACACACTAATTTTGTCCACATTATGTACTTTGGAAAAATCCATTTGGAGGGTGCTAACTTGAAATTAAGAGGGATCTATCTGACTGTGTGGTGGATTTTTATCTTTAGATGGGGCCGAGGGCATAACAACCTTGAACTCCATCATATCTTTTTGTGGGTCATATGTTGGAAATACCATGTTCCTTGCAGGTTGTTCATTTACAACTTCAAACACAGAAACCCTATGAAATGATTTCTTTTTTTCTTTATTTGCTTTTGTTGTGTGTTCATATTTTTCATAGTAATCACGAAATTGAAAATCTAGGCTTGCTGAAGCAATTGAAGTTTGAAAGGTGACATAGGAATACCATAGGCTCCAGTTCCACTTATTTCTATGGTTTTAACTAATGCTTGACCATAATTACCAACAACAGTTCTTGATGTTGTCCCACTCCCACTAACACTTTCATGTGTAGTTTTCATAGTCTTTTGAGGTATGTGATCTGAAGCTGCAAATGATTTATTTGTAGTGTCAGTGGCACTTGATATAGGTGTTGTCCTCAAAATCTGATTCCCTTCAATGTCCTTAGAGTAACATGAATTAAACTGGGTGCAAAAGAGACATTAAAGATAAGGAAATCTCAGAGACAACATATGACAAGGTTTGATTGAACCTTCTACACTTTGGGCTTCCTTGGAGCCCAGGTGGGTATACCTTTGTGAAGTAACTTCACCATTTAAACAATAAATCCATAGCAAACCGGTCCAGAAAACCAGTGAATTTATTCACCTTGAGATTAACTGAAAACAAAGAATGAAACGATACTTAACTTCAGCATATTTGATCAACAAAGCATGCAATAAACAGCTTCGATTAATACCAGTGCTTTATCCAAGGTTACAGAGTCACCTAAACTCAAATAAAACTCCTGAAACAAAATATCTTTATGCTTCCCATCAGCTTGGTTTCCACTAATCCTTGCATATGCCTAACACTTACAAGAATTCAATCACTTCAAACTAAACTATGGTCCTCAAAATTCAAAGTTCCTCCCAAAGAATTTACTGGTAAGAGTGATCCTGCATATTTAATTTCCCTCCTAAAGAGAAAAGCTAAAAAACACCCATACTGAGATTGCCTTGCAATTTCAATCAAACAAAAAAATCCTGGATTGTTCAGAATGAAAACAGTAAATAAACTTGTGGACAAACTTGAAGACGACACAGAGTTTTATTCAAAACTGACGACCTGTATATTGATATTCATTTGAAGAGATTTTACAAAAATTCTGATTCTCCATTAAACTTTGGAAAAGCTCAGATAACATTTCTGCGGAGTTTTCTTACAAAATTTTGTGATCACTTTCCCTCTAGTCCTGGTATCCATTTATAACAACATGGATGCACAAAGCTTCGGACTTCTCGAGGAGAGTTTATTACAATTATTTCCAAAATTGATGTGGTTACAATTTTTGCGTAAAGCAGTTATGCGCTCTTTTCAGCTTCTGCAATCTGTTCAACAGGTTGTTCAGTTGCAACCTCTTCTGGCTCTTCAGGGGCACTCTCCAACTGCTTCGGATCATGGGTGGAATATTTAACTCCCCACTCATTATATGTCTCTTCTGTTGGCCATGAAAAACTAATCACATCATTTTTAACTTTAGTCAACCTTTTCCAAGAATTTCTCAGTTTGTTGACTTCTGAGTTAAGAAAATTATAATGTGATTTAATTCTTTCTATTTCCTGTATGGTTATAACAAAGAAAGAGGTATCATCAAGATCAATGATTCCCTTGACCCTTGCTGACAACTTGGCTTTTATCTCATTAAGCCATATTTGCTTATCTTTCAGCTGATCCGGATTGGCAAAAATTCCTGGGAGCAACTCAAAAACCTGATCAGTGTATTCCTTCTTACATAAATTGACCTTCCTATCCACATTGTCTACATCTGCAGCCAATTGCATTAAAACTTTAGCAACATCAAAGGTAGATTTTATAATGGGATTGGCCCTTGCTTCATCACAGGAAACACACATGAACTCTAAATCTTGCTCCCTAGGCCTCCATCTGTCAAAAATGGGTGTCAAAATGGCCTTATCTCTCCTTAATTCATTCCATATCTCCATGACCTTTCCCACACTATTGTAAAGCAGTGAGGCATTTATAGTATCTGCAAAACTGGAGATTGTGGCTTTTATTTTCTCCTCATACTTCCCCGCATAAAAGGCCTGAGCTTGCTTTAGGTTCTCCAATTCTTGGGGAGTTATCTCAATCATTTCGGAGCTGGAAGGCGTAGGAGATGGTGGGAGTTCAATAATGGGGCTAGTAGGTGGAGGTCTTGCAGGAGAAGAGGCAATCATTAATGTTGAAGACTCACCTTGTTGGTGTTGTCCCATCAGCTGGCTCTGTAATTTGGCAATGATGCTATCTTTGCCTCTTACCTCCTCCTTGACACTGTCATAGGCCTTCAAAACTGTTTCCAATTTAATCTGGAGGGCCTCCTTTTCTTTGGCTTCCTTCTCAGCCACTGCAACACTGAATTTTGCAGTTTCTAGCACAGTGCTAGCAGCCTCTACTACCCCTGTACTCTGTACTCTTTTAACCATCAATCCACCAAGGTGACTTGACCCTGAAGTGTCTTTACCTTTCTTGTCCTCATTTCTTTTGAGGGACCACATAACTAGTGCAGCATTGTCCTTACTGAATGTAACCCCTTCCATGGGTTTAGTCTCTTTTCTTACTACATCTAGTACCAAAGCATCAGCAATATTCCATTCTGGTAAAATGAGCACTCCAGCTTGTGCTACTAGATCCCTTCCCTGTTCAGGAGTGATGGTTTTGAATTCTTCCATCATCTCCTGTTTTATTTCTTCCTCCACTGAGGCTGGATCTTTGTTGGGCTGCTCTGCCTTTCTTGTTTCACATCTAGCATTATATTTATCTATATGCTGCTTCCAGACAAATTGCATGAATGCTTCAGATGTGACAAAGTTATCATCAGCTAAAAAGGCACTAGTGACCTTCTTTATCTCAGGATCCCACTCCTGGCCTTTAAGTTCAGTTGAGGTGATGTCCATTTGTGCTTCAGTGGGCTCTTCTGGCATCCCTTCTTCCACTTCATCATAAGTGTATGCAATCTCTCCCAAGCTACCCAACTGCGAGAGGTATTCAGTTGCTGCTTGTTCATCTCCTATGTGGAGAGGGGATTGGGATGGGGAATATAAGGGTGTATCTGATTGCACTTCCTTCCCCACCCTTTGCTTCTTTGGGCTATCCTGGATGTCAATGACATCTTGTACCTTCCTCTTTCCTTTGGATGAAGAGGGCTCCCCTGTTGTAGGCACCAGCACACTCTAACCTGCTTTCTTATGCAGGGTGTAGTCACCAGGAGGGATTGCTTTAGTGGAAGCTGACTTGCCTAAAATCATTCTTGCCTTTTCAGGGTTACTCTTAATTACAGCTTCCCTCTTCTCCTTTAATGTTTGCATCACATCTTCAAAGCAAACAATCAAAAAATTTATTTTTTCTTCCAATGGGAAGAAGCTAGACAATGGGTCATAGCTAGCATCAAACTGATGCACAAAATCCAAGGCTTTCTTGTAAGCCACCCATTTTTCTTTCCTCAACTCCTGTTCATCTAAATCAAATTCATTCCTGATGAGGTCTTCAGGAAAGTGGAATTGATGAGGCCTACCTCTGCATGCAACCTTCTTCCTGAACACACCATTGTAGAAGTCCTCTGGATCAGCACATCTAGACACTGCAGTGGATAAATGGTAGGGTTTGAGGAAATCTTCAAAACAATTCCAGCCTCCCTTTGTAATTACAAATTGGTGGGCTATTGTAGCTGCAGGGAAAATAGTCCGTTTACCTCTACCTGTTAGCTCTGCCTCTTGTAGGCCACCAATTTGTCTAAGGATTTCAGCTATTCCCACTTTGAGAGGGACCTGGTAGGGTAACAAAAATGGAGTACCCCTGAAACCAAAAACTCTGAAAACCGTGGAGACTGGATATAAGTACATGTCACCCCAGTTATGAACAATTTTGATGTTCTCTGTGAATTCTTTTGGCCTTAGGAATTCCAGAAGAACCTTGGGGACTCTTGGGTTATCAGAGCAAAGGAGAGTCCTTATTTTGGATGCAAAATATTTATCAAACTTTAGGAAACTAGCATCCTCTCCGTCCCATGACAACACGGTGCTCCATAGTTGTACTGGCATCTTCTCTCCCTCCTTCTCTTTTACCAAGTCCATTCCATTGGCGAAATAATCACCACTTTTGAAGAGAAAAAGGTGCATCAAAAGTGAGTACCATCCGAATGGCCTATCCACCTTCCCATTTTTTATTCCTATCAACCCTCCATGGATAGCATCGGTAATATAAGAAGCATAATCAAATGTGATAGCAAGAGAAGGATTCAAAATCTGAACAATCATTAACAAGTAATGATTTGGCATATTTGCTTCAGCATCCTCTCCTAGAACTTGGCAAAGTGCCCAATACATTCTTTTAGCCCTTAAGGTAAACATACTCAATGAAAAAGGCTCTTGTGTGTTGGGCCCTATAACTGCTAACCCTCCTATTTTTAGGAAAAGTTCTTTAAGAGGCCCATTCCTAAGATGACTCCTCTGTGCACTGTACACTTGGGCTAATTGTGTGAAATTTATGGGTTCCAGGAAGTTTGTGAACTCATTGAGCCCAAACGCTGTTCTTAATTCCTCTGCATTGATTTCCACAAGGGTTTTCCCATTAACATCCTGGATGCATCTTGTGACTGAATCATAGTTCAATGCCATTTGGGTTAACAAGTCTGTATCCATGAACACCCCTGGGACTACCAATTTCCCGACATCTAGTTCCCAAATGCTATTTTGAGGAGCAAGAGAATTCCTCATTCCAAATCCGACTCTAAACAGCCCCAACCCAGACAGTCCAACCTGTGGGTCTCTCAACCAATTACCTTTGTCGTATAATCCTTCTCCTATCTTCAGACGGGGAGCCCTGGGCACTAACTCTTTGGCCTTTGATGCCTGGTTAGTTGACAACGTCAACTGTTCTAAAAAGTCATCACATACACTTCTTTCTAAATAATCAAACTTGCCAGAAAATTCCCTTTTAGGAGCCATTGGAAGATGCAAGAAAATGAATACACTCTTAAACACTCCTGCAATACGAGAATGATTTTATCTAAAAGCCACACAAAAATTGCTTCAAAGCATGAGAGAACCTGATGCTTGCTTGAAGGAAATTGCTCTGCAACTGAACCGCTTGCTCTATTTCGGAAAAGGATAACTCTACGTCTGCTCTTCTGCAAAAATCTTTTAAAAGATATCCTTACTTGGTTGTTAGGAAATCAAATGCTTGTACTCTGGGCCTTAACTATAACATTGATTCCGCATGCTTCGGCCGTCCCTTCAAAATCGAATTCATACGAGAATTCATATTTTACCTCCAACGGGTCGCAACCTTCCTGCAAGTGTCTCACTGTTAATTTCATTTTTGACGGCTTTGTCTTTAGTCTGGGTCCCGTTCTTCTATTGGCTACATAATACCACGCGGCATCCGACCATTGGCTTAGAAAATCCCTTCACATTCCATTTTGATACTGGCTGAATGCCTCCCTTTATACCGTGATGGGCCCACATTTTTCCCTTTTGGCCATGTCATCATCATGACACGTGGACGGCCCTTGTTAACTCTTGCTATTTCGTGGGCTTAAAGGGTGAGCACTTTACCCTTGTGAAATAGCGCGGGCCATTGGATCATCCTTCAAGTTGATCACTAATTAATCCTTTGAAAAGGTTCTCAGGAATGGTGGGCCCACTGAGTCGTCACTAACACCTGGCACCTAGTCACCTGCTACGCTGATTTGTCGCTCTGTCACTTGCCAGAAGAAAAACCATGGGGGGCCCCACCTTCGCCTCAACAGGTCTGTCTCTTACGTCATCATCAAGACACATGGACGGCGGTCATTCATTCTTTCTATTTCACGGGCTTAAAGGATGAGCACTTTACCCTTGCGAAATAGCGTCGACCGTCAGATCATCTCTACAGTTGATCGGTATTTAACCCTTTGAAAAGGCTCTCAGAAATGGTGGGCCCATGGACATGTCACGGACACCTGGCGCCTTGTCACTTTTGGATCTGACTTGTCATTCTGTCATTTGCTGGAAGGAGCCACGGGGTCTCAATAAATTGTTAAGAGCTATCCCTGCCAGGTCATCTCCACCTGCGACCCGACTCATCTTTGGGGCCCACTTTTGAACCTTTAATCCTGACCCACTGACTATGGTGACTTGTGCCACATGCTACTTTTTAATACGCCAGAAGAAAACTATGGGGGGCCCCACTTTCTTTGACAGCTACATCCTTTACTTCCTCTGTCATGACACATGGACGGCTGACATTCATTCTCGCTATTTTGCGACCTTAAAGGGTGAGCACTTTACCCTTGCGAAATAGTGCCAACCGTCGGATCCTTTCTCAAGTTGATCGGCGTTTACCGGGCCCGACACTTTAGAATGAAATAATATAAGGTGAAGAATTTTCAAATAATCAACATAACCGCCTAGGTAAATAACAAGGGGGGACACTTCCTACGACCCCACGACCCATAACTTAAATAAAATAAAGTAACGGAAGATTAGAAACTAGAGGGTTTAACACAAAAAGGTAAGGTCTAAAACTTAAAAACCCTTAAACCCCCTAGGTTTAGAATGAAGCTGAAGCACTTGGGACTACACCCTATTCGAAAATTTTCAAGGTACCATAGCCAATTATGGGGAAAGAAGAACCCAATTTTAAAACAGTGACAACAATAGGATTCTCAATAGTATGAGATTGAGTATCTACCTCTAGTGGCCTCTTGCGAGAGATATTTTGTTGTTGCCCTTGTCCAACACCAAGACAACTAGTATCAGTAGTAGTACCCATGCCAACATCACCAATCACAGGGGCACTTGACTGAACAATAATAGGAATACTATCCCCAGATTCCCCACCAGTGGTAGTGGCACTTGATTTACCACCAATAGGAATACCATGATGTGGTGGTGGTTGTGGATTTGAACCTGAAACAAATGTAGGTGGATTTTGAGGGTAATGAGTAGTACATATCAGTGATGAATTTGAAGAATCAAGTCCAATGACTAGTTTATAAGGACCTTTTGATTTTGACCCTGATGGAATTTGTACCTGAAGTGGATACCGAATTCCCTTTCCTCTGGGACCTATACCACCACCTTCAAATCCCATTTTTTCCACAATGCTTGCCCCTTTGCTATATTTGTCTTTCATTGCCTCATGGACTATACCTAATATTTTAGGGACTGTAGTAGTTGTTTGAGTGGGCTCAACCTCAGGCTCATACTGATCAACATCTTCACTCCTGTCATACGATATTGTGGGATGCTCCATATTCCATAATTTTCTAAACTCTGCATCCTCGTCGACGCTCTCAAATTCTGTACTTGTCTTTGGTTCACCGAGATTCCTCCTCATAGTCCAAAAATCATTTATTTTGGTTTGAGTCCAATAATTCTCTTTACATTTGTACAGAATTGATTTGGGAATAGTTTTCTTAGATGGATTAGCAGATTTTAGGTAGAAATTGTAGGACCTCCTATTTTGGATGCCCTGGCCCTCCTTTGTTGTCCTCTGTGTGTGCAATGTCATAATTTGTGATGAAATTTCTTCTGTTGAAATGTTATTGTTAGCTGCAATTTTCTCCATCTCTTTTTTAACCTCATCCCAAGAGTCCTTGTTTCTAAGCTTTTCTAGCAATGGTTTACTTTCATGTTTACATAACGCTGAAGAGTTCCCATTTTCCTTAAGCCTTGCTGGAACTACACCAATTGGATCATACTACCAGAGACCCTCATCACCAAAGTTAAAAACTATCAAAAAATCATGTTCCACATTGAATTATTTTCTCTCAAATGTGAACCCTCCACATGAGAAAGGCAAGGAAGGAAATATGCTCTTCTTTTGCTAACCATGGAAGTGTCTATCTGTGCTGTCTAATTGTCATACATACTCTAATGTGAATACCCTCTTTGTCACATGTATTGGAAGTCTGTATGGTTTTACTGTCGATCCATAAAACCTTAACACAGTGAATTCTTCCATGAAGAACCAATCAGCCAATTCTATTTGACTTCCGAGTTGAATACAATCTTTACAAGACACGAGCAACCTAGGCATTGGAGTGCTTGTAATTTTATTATACATTGGTGCCAAAAAGAAGTCTACAAAATGGTTGTAGTTCTTTCTGTTATCATGCATCCTTATCTTTGGGGTCCAATTATATATTGGACACTCTGTTCTCTTCCCAGTCTTCTCATCAATCTTATAGCTCACAATTTGAAGCTTGTTGGTCTCGAATATTGCGCGATACTTGGATAGAAGGAGATAGCACAAGTAGGATGAGAACCTAAATGTCTTATAGGAACCTTTTTTTATCATTAGTAATTGTTTTTGCATGGATTTTACAATGTGCTCAATAAAATTATATCTTACTGGCTGACCTACACAATGGATATTATAAATTATTTCAAGAAGGCTTGCACCCACTTCCCTATCATTTTCCAATCCCAGGAAAAATGACAGCAAGGAAATACTATCCCCAACCCATGGAACAAAAATGTTAGAATCATAAGGAGGCTTATGATTATGATCCAACACAATACTAGTACCACTACCACTCTGTATTAGAGCTTTGACAAATGAATCTTTATGACTTGGATCGAGACTCATAATTCCCTGCCATCTTTTCAAGGTCAATTTGGACATTTGAGTTTTGGGCTTCAAATCCTAGGTTCAACAAATGAGCAAATTATCCCTCGTTTATGGATAGAATTTCCTCTTTTGTATTTTTATTGACAATTGCTTTTTTATCTTCATCATAATTTTTGGCGCAGACCATGACAAAATCAGGGCAAGGGAATACTTCAGGTAACACCATGCTTCCCAATCCAACATCCCACAATGCGATTTTATTTGTTTTTTGTTGTAACATTGGGTTGAAAATAGTAAATTTTGCCCTGGATGCATCTCCCACCTTACTAGACAATGTATATCTAATATTTAGGATACGCTCTTCACCATGGATAGAAGGGTCATAAATATCATGGTATTCATCAGTGAAACCTAGTGTTTTAACCAATTTGGTTACGTACATTTTGTTTTTGACTTGGCTTCTTGTTGAACTACTGCTTCCCATTTTCCCCATCACTATTATTGTTAATAATTCAAAATAATGCTAGATAAAAACCTGAAAATGCTAACCCTCAAATTGGACCACAAGATTACCAAAAGCAAAAAAGGTAGGATGTAGGTGTTCTAGATTTTACTCAAAAATTGGAATTTCTATTTCACTAGATTGGCACAGACAGTCTCTATTGCAACTTGCATTCCTCAATCTAGTAGTTGTTTTTGAATCTCCCTCAATTTATAGGTTTGTCCACGAAATGAAAGATGATTATGATTTACAAGTCTCTTATTTTGAAAAATCTGGAAAGTAGAAAAGTAAAACCTAAAGGGCAAAATATCTAGAATCATGTTGTAATTTTATTAATTACTATTAATAACTATTCGATGTCGAAGGACAAAACATTCATTACTTCATTATAAATTCCGAGGATATTATGAATCATGTTGTATAAATTCTGAGGACATTAAATGTAATACATTTAATTTTGAGCGAAGTTCTCCCAAATGTGTTCACTTCCCACATTCGGGCTGAAATCTACCCTAAGTCATTGATCTTTGCTCATCCAACGGACGAGGGACCCCAAGGTACCTGTTGTGACTTTACGAGTCTATTTTTTAAGTCTATTTAATAATTTTAAACTTCCACCCAAAAAAGTGCTTTATAGACTTAATTATATTTAATTAAATTTAAAACCTTTCAATTTCGGGTGAAGTTATACCAAATGTGTTCACTTCCCACATTCAGGCTGAAATCCACCCTAAGTCGTTGATCTTTGCTCATCCAACGGACGATGGTACCTATTGTCAGTTGTCGTGGGTCCCATGACTTTTGCCAGTTTTCGGGCACGTCACCATACTTGTGTCACTTTTTCGAGCAAAGTTCTCAGAAATTTGTTCACTTCCTACATTTGCCCTGAAATCCACCCTAAGCCATTGATCTTTATTCATCCAACAGTCGATGGTACTTGTTTTCAGATGTAGTGGGTCCCACGACTTCTGCCATTTTTCTGGCATGTCACCATACTTGAACACGTGTCACTTTTTGGGTTTGATTTTTAAGTCTATTTAATCATTTTAAACCTCCACCCGAAAAAAAGCTTTATAGACTTAATTATATTTAATTAAATTTAAAATGTCCAATTCCAAGCGAAGTTCTCAGAAAGGTGTTCACTTCCCACATTTGGGCCGAAATCCACCCTAAGTTGTTGATCTTTGTTCATCCAACGGTCGTCGGGTCGATGGTACCTATTTTCAGATGAAGTGGGTCCCATGACTTTTGCCATTTTTCAAGCACGTCACCATACTCATGTCACTTTTCGGGTCTATTTTTAAAGTCTATTTAATCATTTTAAAATTCCACCTGAAAAAGAGATTTATAGTCTATAGACTATAGACTTAATTATATTTAATTAAATTTACAATGTTCAATTCTAGGCGAAGTTCTCACAAATGTGTTCAATACCCACATTTGGACCGAAATCCACCCTAAGCCGTCGATCTTTGCTCATCGGACGGATGATGATACCTATTGAGAACTTGAGTGTTGTCAGATGTTGTCAGTCCCATAATAAGAGACATTTAAATTTTAAAGATGTGCAAACTGCAATAGTTTGAGATAACTATTAAATATAATGTTAATATTATTTGTAAAAATTTGAAATTCAAAAATAGTATAAAACATGAAAATTAGATTCTAGAATAAAACAAATAACTAAGTATAAATATAAATTTTGATATACAATTTGAAAGGTAAAAGTTTAATATAAAAAAGAAAACATTCAATATTAAATCTAAAATATTAATTTAAAGTTTAACAAAATTCTTTGAAAATATCTTTACAATATATAATTTTAAAAAATAGTTTAAAAATATATATAAATGTTCAACATAATTTTAGTGTATTAATTTAAAAAAATGTGCAGTCCTCAACCTGTTAAGGCGAGCAAATTTGGAAAGTACAAATGTCGAGGTGGTGATTAATTGTTGCAGAAGGAGTTGTCTGCGGCATGTCGCACGAACAGAGGAAATCTTTTTCTTGATATCATGGCATTAATGCCTTATCATGCACATTCATTACCTGACCTAGAAGAGTTAAGACGGAGGCAAAATTTATTACCTTATGATCTGTGTACCAGTTTTTGCTTTGAAGCAGAACAAATCTGTCGTTCGTAGAATCGTAGCTTCCAGTTTTTGCTTTGAAGTAGAACAAATCTGTAGTTCATAGAATTGTGGCTTCTGTAAGACATTTTTTGCAGGAAGTGCTTTTGAAATTGCAAGTGACCATGGTTGCCAATTTCACACTTCGAACAAACAAGAAGTTGGTGCCCTTTTTGGGCAAAGTATTTGATAAACGAACGCAAGGACTGTTCAGGTTTAAGGAGGAGAAGTTGTGGGCGAAAGCTCAACTGATGCTTGCAGAGGAGGTGGCACATATCAGTCACCGATATCGAACTAACATGGATGTTTACTCTCTAATTTTGGCGTGGGCCTGTGAATTCAAACCGGAGGTGGAAAAGGTAAAACTCACATTGGTCAAATTGATTGATGGGGATTTTTTTATTAACCTGGATTCAATCATGGAGTGGGTGGTGCCAGGAGTTGGCATTTGAATTAAGGAAGGGGACGACCAGGATGAATTACATCCTTTTATTCATGGCCCAGAGGATGAAATCAAATACCAATGTCATGAACGTGCCCGAGTGGGGTGGGAAGTGATGAAACTCTTTGGGAAATTAACCAAGGTGGATGAAGTCTTGAAGGCTTTGCATGTGGTGGCAAGGATGGAGGTTGGTAGGGAATTGAGAGATAGGGCTCAATAAGGAAGGGCCATATAGCTACTGGCAAGCTTGGAGGGCAACCCCGACTTCGGGTGCCTAAACTGCATTCCAAAATGAAAGCTGAAGTGGCAAAAGGGAAAGCCAAAGCATCGACCTCCGAGGAGGGAAGAGACTGGGAGAAGGAAACCCAGGGGGATAGTGAGATTGAGTGAGCGGCCTATCGGCAACAAATTGGTTTTTTTGTTTGCTTGTTATAAGCTGTGGGCAATATGGTTTTCTCTTTGTCTGCATTTATGCATGAATGACTGCAAATTTTGTATCTTGAAACTTTTGAATTAATAGAATTAAAAAACCTTTACCGATAAATTTTTGTATCTTGAAACTTTTGAAATTTTGTATTTCGAATGACTATATATTTATAGAATTATAATCAACCATATTCAATGTACAAATAATTAATGGAACGAACTAAATTTTTTTTTTATAGCATTACATAAAAAAGATCACAGTATTAAATTTTTTTCCATTGTTTAACAAATAATTGAAATAATGTAGCTCATATACAAAAAGTATTTGAAAGAAATTAATTAATAAAAATGAAATAGAATCATAGAAAGCATTTTTAAATCCATAAGATTGTAAGAGGCAAATTGAAACAAATTGGAATTTGAAAAATTATCATTAATATTTATGCTTTTGAAATTTACATTTTTTTCATTTGAGACTTGAGTCCCCCAAAAAATTAAAAGCCAACATGAGTGAGTCGCTGTCACTCAGCCTGTTAGGGTTCGAGGACATAGGAAAAAAAAACTACAAGCGGGCGGGGCTAGGGCATAGGTAGTGGAATTGTTTACAATTTTGCCCTAAGAATCTGGCCCTCCTTTGATGCAGAATTCTTCAGACAACGTAAGCTGAGAGATTCTTCAAGCCTCATGTAGTTTGGAAAGTGGTCCAGGAGGAACCATTTCCGGAGGAAGTCCCTACCAATCCACGCCCATTTTCTGTGACGCGTCAATTGCTCCGCATTCAGGTTTAGGAGAAACGGTTTCCTGGCCACTGGCATGGATTGGTCAGGGAGGAGAAGCTTGGATAATTCACTCGCCCAAGGGATCCCCACCCCTACTTCTGCAAGGATGACAAGAGTAATGTCGTCTCTAAGGAAATCTTCCTTAAAAACCTTCCTCAACAGCATCAACATATCCACCTTGTCTCCTCCCAGGTCCAGAAGAGACGCTAAGAAGCAAGATGTAATGTCTTTATTAACACGGTACCTATTTTCATTTCGTGGAAACTCTCTGCCCAGCACCATCTGCACAGCCTCATTGGTGAATGACCCAACCTCATTGCAAACTAATTCGAGGGTTGGGTCTCTAACGGAGCCTAGAAAGGCCCTCTAGTCCTCTATAGAAATGCTTCTCAAGCGGATGGGAGTGTCCATCTTGAGAAAATAGATTAACAAATTAAACAACCTAAGCCTATAAACCTAAAATACCGTGAGTCAGTTGAAGCTCCAATGATTTATCTACCAAATGACAAAGGCTAATTGAAGATGAAAGAACCAGAGATTGTATATGAATTTTTGAAGCTCTTGATTGTAATAATTACTTCTTTAACCGTATTAACTACTATTAAAAAAATTAAATCTTTCATATCTCTGCAAATCTTTCCCATAAATGCATTGTTGTGCGAAAATGGAAATAGCTATGAACCAGTACCAAATTGGCAAGTATCAAATTGGAAGTTGTGGGGACATAGTGGATTGTCGTAAGTGAATAGATATATATTAAATGAACAAAATTATCGATCATGATTCGTGACATTTGATACGTGTCTATTGAATCCAATTCCATTCTGGGCACTTTTTGGTGAGCTATGCTCTCTTCAAAAAATTGGGCCAAAATAAAACTTTAGCCATTGATCTATGATCATTGAACAGTTTAAAATCATCGATAGATTTTAGGTATATGTCACCCTTCACGTGTCAAAGAGCTCATGCTTATTGATACATCGTGCAAAGTCCAGACTCATTGTATTATGAATTTATGTGATGTGATGTACTAATGTGATGTGATGTGCCTTGTCTATTAATGGCAATGAATTCATGAAATCGCCAATAAATTATATATTTTTCCATAAATAACAAAATATTCGCCAATACATTTAAATAATTTTCAAGCAGTGGATAAAAATTGCCAGTACATTTAAATAATTTTTTCTTCGGAGTAAAAATTTTCGCTCATACAATTATATATTTGTTCCTTTTAACAAAAAATATTTCCCCATAGAACAAGGTATTATTCGCCAGAAATTTATGGAATTATCGTACCCTAGAAAAAAATCGCCAATACAAAATAATTATTTTTCCCATTTACAAAAAAAAAATTCGCCATCGTTGATTCACCAGGATTTTACACAGTTGTCCGGGGGTGGTTTCTTAAAGTTATCCCTGGCGGTCAGGGAGTAGGTTAGCACATAGGATGATTTAGCGCATTAGGTCTGCATAGAAGCATAATGGGTAGGTTGGGTAATGCATGGGATAACCTAGTGCATTGGTTAAACAGGGTAGCGTAATGGGAGTTCCAGTTAGCACGTGGGATAGGTTTAGCACGTAGGGTTTTATTTCTAGCACATTGATGGAAAATACTAGCGCTTAGGTGGCAGCTTAGCACTTAGGAGCCTTGGTTTAGCGCGTAGGGTTTAAACTTGGTAAAAAAGTGATTGTGAAGAATGTATCGTTAGTCGAATAGATTAGATAGATGGCGTAGATGTCGATATGTGTCTATCGATTGCTCAGATATGGTTCCTAATCCAATGTGAGTCATGCTTTGTGATGATGTCTGATTCTGATATGCTGGTGTATGATGATCAGAGTCTTGTTGTTGTCAATATGAATTGCTTTCGATATGGAGTGCTGAGTTAATTGATTTTTGATGTGGATCCTGATTTTAATTTTGATATGGATCTTGAGGTTTCTTTCGATATGAGTCCTGATTGATATGGGTCCTTGATTTTCAATATGGATCTATGATGTTGCTTTCGATATGGGTCCTTGATTTGATTATCGATATGAATCATGATGGGTCTTGATTGATTTTTGATATGGATCTTGATTGATTTTCAATATGAGTCCTTGATTCTTGATATGGATCTTTGATTGATTTTACTTGCGATATGAGTCCTTGATTTGATTCTCGATATGGATCTTTGATATGGTTTCGATATGGATTTTTGATTGCTGATTTTGATATGGATCTTTGATTTATTCATGGATTGATGTGAATATGTTTATGATGTGTTCTTGAGATGTTTTGATGTTTCAAGTTGATTGTGTTTTGATTTGATATATTAGATGGACTTGGGAACTAATGATGGATACTTGTTGATTTCTAGGCAGAGCTTCGCATGCTCCAATCTTGAGAGCAATTTTCGAGGCCATGGACTGACAGAGATGTTATTGAGAGATGTGGGTTGTCCTCCTTACTAGAGATGCCTCGGTATATCATGAACCGGGGTTTACTGATAGCATTGGCAGAGAGGTGGCATAGTGATACGAACACCTTTCACTTGGTGAATGGTGAGATGAAAGTCACACCAAAGGACTATTATCAAATTTTGTGGATTCATGTGGCTAGGGCTTTGTTACCTTATGAGAAGACTGGGGAGGGTGGGACAGAGGCTCTCTGTCATATCTTCCAAGATGATGAGTTTAGTGGGTATGAGATTCTATGGTAGGAGTTTTTGGATTTAAGTTATGCTACACTTCCATTAGTATTAGCAAGTTTCATTGGTGGGTTTTTGTGTCCCAACCGTAGGTCGGAGGGACTAGCTGTGGGATGGGGATTGGTGCTGGAGGATATGGTGAAGTAGGTTTGCATGGGGTTCCTATATGTTGGCCCATCTATACAGAGAGCTTCACCAAGTGGTATATTTGGGATATACTAGTTTATCAGCTGGGGTGACATTGTTAAAGGTGTGGGCCTAGGAGCATATTCTTGTGTCGATACTGCTTGCAGACAAGGATAGGCCAGTTGGTCGGGCTTATGCTTATGGGTATACAGGTGTAGTTGTCTAGCGTAAGCTGGGAAAACTAGAGCATTGGTGGAGGGCACTAGATGATATCGATACGGTCATTTGGAGACCGTATATGGATTGTGAAGTGTGGGTCAAGGACAGGCTAAAGATGCCCTATGTATATATGTCGAGGTATTTGATTGGGCGGATGCCCTTTATTATTGAGTGATTCTTGCACATTCATGTTCAATGGTAATATGGTAGACATCAGGGGATGCCATAGGGAGCCTGTTTATATGCTCATTGGTGATATGATGTGTCAGAGTGGGGACCCACTCTAGATAGCATAGCAGAGGTTGAGGAGTATATGTCTCTTGCAAGACAGATCTGGGGTTATGGGGCTAGGATTGTGGATGCTAGGATGATAGAGGAGTTTTTAGCATACTTCGTGGCACATGAAGTGGCATGCATATCTGATTCGGTAGAGTTGTTGCCCACTTTTTATGATGATGGGGATGAGCAGCCACAGAGGTGAGGGGGAGCCAGACGAAGAGATAAGGAGGGATAGGAGGTAGGAGAGGGAGGTGGAGATGGTGGAGGAGGTGGTGGAGGTAGAGGGAGAGGTGGTAGAGATAGGGAGAAAGGAGGAGGAGGAGGAGGAGATAGAGGGAGAGGTAGAGAGGATAGTGGAGCAGAAGGTCTCGTTCTTGGTGCTGGTGGGGTTGGTAGGGTAGGTATGGTGCTAGCTGCAGTGGGTGGTATAGAGGATGATAGGAAATCTACCCAAAGGAGGAGATCTGATGTTCTACCTCCATCGGCACCTCAGACAGGGACAGGTGTGGGTGGGACCATGACATAGGCCACCATTCAGATTAGGGTGCCCACCCATCGATAGGATTCACATATTAGAGAACTAAAGGTCTTAGTTTAGTAGCTGCAAGCACATGTGTTAGCACAACAGTGCCAGATTACACAAGTTATCACAGAGCGGGATACAGAGATAGAGCATCAGAGTCGAGAAGAGGCCCTTGCTGACAAGTTGGAGAGAGAGATGGTTGGTGCCCCAGTTCAGGACACGCTGAGAGAGATACAGTACTCGGCCAAGGAGGCTGAGTTTTATAGGTGTCTATATGAGGAGGTGGTCCCTCAAGATAACAAAGTTCCTAGCTATGTTGAAGTGGCATCCAGTTGATCAGGCCGTAGTCATATGAGGATAGAGAGTAGAGGAGTAACGGGGCCTATCCGACATGATCCACCTGGTGGAGATCTAGGAGCTGGAACATCTACTATTAGACCGTTAGCCTCAAGGGATAGTCATACCTGAGAGACCTGACTCTGTTTTCTTTTATCACTTTGTTGTATTTTGACAGACATGATATCCCTTGTACATTTCGACCATTTTTTGAGACATATATATATACCTGACTCTGTTTTCTTTTATCACTTTGTTGTATTTTGACAGACATGATATCCCTTGCACATTTTGACCATTTTTTGAGAAATATATATATATATATATATATATATATATATATGGCACTGATTTTCTCTTATCGACATGTGATGTGTTATTGATGATGATATGCATTATGATTCTATGGGGATGATTTGATGCTTAGATAATAATGCTCTTGATTTTAATGATGATGTGAATGTATGATTCATGATGAGATGAGTAAGAATGTGATGATGTATTTCATTGATTACTTTGATTTATGAGATGTATCTTGAAAATGAGATGTATGATAATGATAATGATAATGATAATGACAATGATGTGAGATGTCTCTTGAAAATGAGATGTATGATAATGATAATGATGTGAGATGAAATGCATTTTTTAAATTATATACAATTAAATGCAAGATTTAAAATGATATGCAACTGAATACAAGTTTTAAAATGATATGCAACTAAATGCAAGTTTTAAAATGATATGCAACTAAATGCAAGTTTTAAGTTTGTCGTTGTCATTCCTATTTAGTTACTTGTTTGTGCCATGTTTTGTTTGTCATCATTGAGCTTTTGATATGTTGGAAGTTAATACAAGCATCATGGTATAATTGAACCATAACGACCTAAGTATAACTTACATGGATTTTGATATTGGAAGGTGACACAAGCATCAAGGTATAATTGAACCAAGATGACCTGAGTGTTTCTTGTGTAAAATAGACAAGAGTTAACCATTTGTATGTGCAAAGTGGAAAATGTCTTCAATGATATGTTTCCAATCATATCTCTAGACAATTTTACACCGTACGAATGGTCACCTCACAGACAGAAAACCAAAGAAAAATATCAGATTCCTTCGTTGCTTCTCTAGCTCAATGCATCCTTGAGTAGCTCAGGAGATCTAATGATTCATAAATTAAGATACAAAACAATCAAAACCTCATGCTAAAATGTAAACAAATCACAATTCAGAAAATCATCCATCATGTGTGTGTTAAAGTTGCAATTGGATAATGGTCTTGTTTTCTATTCTGATGAGCATTTTTTTTACATTGGCTCTCTAGTATGCTACGATCCTTGTTTTTTGTTGATGTAATGCACTAAAGTGAGAGGAATGTTGCCCCTAGTCACAAATATTTATCATTGTGGATATACACATTAATCACCAAGCCATGGTGGGATATGATACGGATAACTGTTTAGTGACTATGCTAAGTATGTCTGGGATAATGTTGTGTGAACAAGTGTCCTGATGATGGCTATTAGTTGAGACTAGATGGATCAAAGATATAAGTATTGATAGATAGAGGAGCCGGTCTCTCACAAATAGTGTTTGTTGTCAAGTATTCACTACTTGTTTTTATTGCACTTTTTGGTTTGTTTTTTATTTTTTAATTTTTTTTTCTTATTTTATTTTTTTTTTTTTCACTTTTTCTGTGCATTGGATGACTCAAGTGTAGAATTTATTTAGATGGATACTATTGGTTGGTTTGTCAAGCATGTCCCCTTCTAAAGTTGACAACTGATATGCTCCTGATCCGTAGTCTGATATGATGACAACAAGACCCAACCAGTTAGGTTCAAACTTCCCCTTATTTTCTCGATCTTGTTGATTTCTGGGATTTTCCTTTAGTACGAGATCACCGAATTTGAAAGCCCTTGGGATGACTTTGTGATTATAGCTTATGCACATTCTCTATTCATATGCCTTGAGATGGTCATAGGCATGTTGTCATTTTTCATCAAGAAGATCTAGTTCATGCAACCTGTTTACTTGATATTCCTCATTAGGTATGAGGCCTTTTAAAGATACTCAGAGAGATGGGATTTCTACCTCAAGAGGTAGAATTGCTTCTGAACCATACACCAATTAATATGGCATAGCCCTTGTAGGTGTCTGGATACTAGTCCTGTATGCCCAAAGTGTCGGATTGAGTTGTACATGCCAATCCTTGTCTGCATCATTTATTGTTTTCTTGAGGATTTTTAGGATTGTTTTATTTGATGTTTCCGCTTGACCATTCCCCTGTGGGTAGTATGGTGTGGAGAAGTGATGTTGGATTTTGAACCATTCACATAGATCTCACACATCTTGATTCTTGAAAGGACACCCATTGTTTGTGATGATGGAACTGGGAATGCCATATCTACAAATGAGATAATTGAGAATGAATGAGGAGATTTGTTTTCTAGTTACAGTGTCATCGGGACTACTTCAATCCACTTGGTGAAATACTCTATTGCAATGATAATGAACTTATGTCCTTTTAAAGAAGAAGGATGAATTTTCCCTACTAAATCAAGTCCCCATTGACAGAAAGGCCAAGATGTGGTGAACGATTGCAGCTCCTATGTTGGTGCATGGATAAGATTGTTGTGTATTTGGCATTTAGGAAATTTCTTAGCAAATTGATAGGACTCTCTCTCCATTGTCAACCAGTAATATCCCATTCTCAGAAGTTTCTTGGCGAGAGTAGGACCACTTGAATGCGTATCGCAGATACCCTTGTGAAGCTCATGTAAGGCAGAGTCAGATTCATTATGATTGAGGCATTGAAGAAGAGTACCATCTAGACCTTGATGGTAAAGTGTGTCAGCAGTTAAGGTATAGCGGGTGGCCTTCTGGATGAAGCTACGTTTTTGGTTGCGAGATAGGTCAGGTGGGAGAGTATTATTTTTGAGATAGTCATAGATTGTCTCGTATAGAGGTGAGTCCAAACCAGTTAGGGCATAGATGACCTAGGATGTAGAATTGTCATAGGTTGGGGAAAACAATTTCTCTACCAGGAACTCATAACGACTCTATTTATCTAGAATTTGTAGCAGTGAAGCAATAGTGGCCATTGCATCGACAACTTTGTTGTCCAATCTTGGTATCAAGGTGATGTGTGCAAAGTAATATTTGAAATCATTCACCATTCTCTTGTAAGGCATGAGCTTATCGTCCTTTGTCTGATAGTCATCATTGATCTGATTGATAACTAATTGAGAATCCCCATAGACTCTCAATTTTGTGATTCTCCATTCCACAACCATTTTGATCCATGTTATCAGAGCTTCATATTCAACGATGTTGGTGCATGGAAACATTAGTCTATAAGATCTTGGAATTGTGTGCCCCTCTAGAGTGACGAATAAGATGTCGGCACCTGATCCATGTTGTGTATAGGATCCATCAAAGTATAGGATTCATTGCTTGGGTGTGACAATGAGTACATCCATGTCTGGAAATTCTACCTACAGTGGTTGTTGGTTTGGTAGTGGTGCTTCTACTAGTTGATCTACAATAACCCCTCCTTTGATAGCCCAACATTCTGTGTACTGGAACTCACTGAGAATCATAACCCGCTTAGCCAATCATCCTGTAAGAGCTGCCTTGTTGAGTAAATACTTGAGAGGATCAATTTTTTCTACCAGCTTGATTGTATGGGCTAGCATATAGTGGCGGAAATTTTGAGAAGCGAACACCACTACTAAGCAAGCCTTCTCAATGAATGTATAATTTAGCTCATATCCATTTAAAGTTTTGTTGATGTAATAAATGGCTCATTCCTTTCCTTCCAGATCTTCTTGCGCTAGCAGTTCCCCCAATGATACTTTTGTTGTTGATATATAGAGAATGAGTGGCTTGCCTACTATTGGTGGTACCAAAACTGGTGAATTTAGTAGATATTGTTTGAGCTGGTGAAATGATTCTGCACACTTGTCTTCCCATCTGAAAGGTATATTCTTATGAAGTAGATGATTGAATGGGAGACATTTATCTGCTAATTGAGCTATAAATCATCTGATGGATTGCAACCGTCCCTATAGAGATATGAGTTGGCTAATGTTCTTGGGAGGTAGCATTTCCATGATAGCCTGTACCTTTGTTGGATCTACTTCAATGCCCCTTTTTGACACAATGTAGCCTAATAGTTTGCCTGATGTGACCCCGAAGACACACTTCTTAGGGTTTAGTCTCACCTTGAATTGCTCCAATCTTTGAAAGATTTTATCTAATATGCCCAAATGTTCTTCTCAGGTGAATGATTTAGCTAGAAAATCATCCATATAGTCTTACATGAAGGTATGCAATATATCATGGAAGATTGTCATCATGGCTCTTTGATAAGTTGCCCTTGCATTTTTCAAGCCAAAAGGCATGACATTCAAACAATGTGTTCCCCATGGATAGGTGAACGCAGTTTTATCTTGATCCTTTGGAGCTATCTTGATTTGATTATAGCCAGAGAAACTATCCATTAATGATAACATTGTGTGGCCTGTTGTTAGATCTACAATTTTGTTAATGCTTGGTAAAGGAAAGTCATCCTTTGGGCATGCTTTGTTGAAATCTCTAAAATTTGTGCATATTTTGATGCTTCTATCAAGTTTTGAAACTGGTATAATGTTTGAGATGCATTCAGCATAATCTATAGGTCGGATGAATCTGACATCTAATAACTTCTTTAGTTTTTCTTTGACCAATAATGCCACATGCGGATTCATCTTTCTTAATTTTTGCTTGACGGGCTTAGGTCCTGGAGTGATGGATAAGTGATGTATGATTAGGTTTGGATCTATTCCAGGCATATCAGCATAAGACCAAGTAAAATTGATTTGCTTTTCCTTGAAGAATTTGATAAAGTTTGGTTGTTCCTCTTCTGTGAGTGATTTTGCTAGATGTATGGTTTTGACTGCTGCTTCAGTACTGATGTTTATTGATTGAGTTGGCTTAATCAATATTGATGACCTTTCTTGATAATGTTCAGGAAGAGTGTCAAGTCTCTCATCTTTAGGTACCTCAAAAAGGTTTTCACCTGCAGATGCATCCTTTATTTTTACTTTTTTGTGATCTAATACTGCCATTGACTAGTTTTCACCATTAGATCTTTTGTTTATTTTATTTTTGTGACTAAGAGACTTGGCACTCCCTTGATTACAAATATCATTATTTTGTTTGTTGTTAGAGCACATTTCTAGGTTGACTGAACATAGATATTGGACAATGGATTCATCATGTGGGAATATTGCTATATTATGGTGTTCGGGTTCTTCCCAATTTATGAGATCGGGATATATGAGCGGTAAGGAGTCAATTGGTGGGTTAAGAGAAATCACGGTAAGTGTCATGATGGAGTCATTATTCTAGTTGTTTGGGATACTGGTTAGGTCTATTATATTGTCAAGGTCTTTGATGGTATTATCTTTGATGTATCCTTGTTTGTATTGTCGCTGCTCATTCTCACTAACCTCATAGATATGTCGTGGTCCAAGTTCGAGCAGTCGAGATTCTGAGCCTTGTCCCTCCTGAGAAAGGTATGTGTATGAGTGGATGGTATCCACCTCAATATCCTCACTGATATCAGATCAACTATCCCACTCATATTCATTGGAATTGGTTTCAGAATCACTATCCCAAGTTATCTTGTTGTATCTGATAGGTATGTTATATGGGGAGAAGAGATCACTGACTATTGACACTAGTTGGGTAGCTTGCTCTGATTCAGGGTTTGTTCTTGCATGTACTCTTTGCATTTGTTCATACATTGTTTCCCTTCAATGAGTAGTAATTTCTTCGGGTGGTGGCTCCACCTTGATTTGATTAGGTTCTTGCACATGATATACTTTCTTATAAGAGGCTTCTTCCATTTGAATGGCTAGTTCTTCTTGTTGTTTCTCATTTTCTTGATGTTCTTTCTCTTTCCTTATTGTTTATGCTGCTTGGTGTAGTGCCTCTTGCCATGAGTCTTCATTATATTTTTTCTTTGCTCTCCATTGAGTTTTTTGCTGGTGATTTTGCTTCTGCCTAGGAAATACATGTTGTCCATACCCAAGTCTTGTTTTGTATCTTGCAAATTGTGAAGGAGGCTCTAAGGGTTATATAATGTCTTCTTGGCACTTGCCAATAGGTCCTTTGTCATTGTATCCCATTTGTTGCATGATCCAGAACCCTTTTCCATATTGTTGTGTCAGTACTGCCACTTTTATGGCAGCTGCTCTGACTTCTTCTTCATCCCTATATAGCCAACTAAGGATGTCTTTCTCTTCTGATTCATCGACCAATGTGCCCAGTTGGATAAATTTTCCATCAAACTTGGTGATGGGTTGTGTTGTTTCATGTGTTGATAAAGAAGGTTGTCCATAATATTTTGGTGATGTTGGCAATTTTGATAGACATAGGGGTTCAAAAGAGTGTTCCCCCATGCCTTGGTCCTTGATTTTCATTTTTTTCTTAAATTCAATGGATAGAGACTTGAGTTCTTCTTGATGATGATTGTATTTTGAGGAAGCTTGGGCCTCCCTATTGTGTGGAACCAAGTTGTCTTGAGCTTCCCCCATAGCATTGCAATGTTGAAAAGGGTTATTATCTGTAGATATGGAAATTTCTTGGCCATTGTATGGTAACTTGATACATTGATGGTATGTGGAAGGCACTGTTTGCATTTCATGGATCCATGGATGACCCAATAGTATATTGTATGTCAATTCTATGTCCAAGAATTGGCACATGGTGTCCTTTTGTATCGAACCTACCTAAATAGGCAGTATTATTGTTCCTTTTGATGACCTCTCTTCATCATCATAGGCTTTGATGGTGATCTTTTTGTTCAGATCAATAGACTGCTTAGAGAAGCCCAATGCATAGATTAGCTTTAAATTACATATATTGACCCATCTATTAACACTCTTTTTACTTGATGTTTATAGACTAAGACTTTGATATGGAGCAGGGTGTTATGCAGATTATTCAAGGAGACATCATCGTGTTCAGAAAAAGATATGTTATGCGGCCCTGTCATATGAGCCACCATGGCTTGGAATCGATCAATGTCCAGATCATTTTGAATGGTTGTTTCGATAAGTGCTTGTTCCAAGATATCTTTGTGTTTTGGTGAGTGTTTGAGCAACTCAAGTATGGATATCTGAGCGGGAGTTCTCTGTAGTTGATCAACTAAATTATATTGAGTCTTGGGGAGGGTTGTGGATTTTGATGTGTTCCCTTTCAAGACATATTTTTGCACTCTGGTAGTCACATTTATCGATGTGTGTTCTTGTTTGTCCTTTATTTTTATGTCTTTACTTGATTATCATATGTCAATATGTGATTGATGGTGTTCTCATATAGGTAATTTATACAAGCTCCTCTAGTATCGTTTGATGTTGAAGCTCCTCCCTTGTTGTAATTTGGAAGAGGATTTTAGAAGGCTTCATGGTCATCATTCATTTTATGACCATCAACAGATAAATTGCCCCTATCGATCATGTCCTGAATGATGTTCTTTAGCCTCATGCAATCATTTGTGCTATGTCCTTTGTTTCGATGAAAATCATAGAAGTGTGAGTCATTCCACCAAGGTGGTTTGACCTAGGGTTCAAAGTTGTTTGTGGATGGCAATGTGATGATCTTATTGGCCAAGAGTTATTGAAACGTTGATTCCAATGTTTGCCCTAATGGTGTGTAGATGCGTCGATATGGGAAAGTATTGGTGTTGCCTCTCTGGTTTGTGTTGTTCCCTTGGTTAGTGTTGTTGCCTTGATGATTTTTGTTGGTGTTTGATGTTGAAGTTCCTTGATTGGTATTTTGTGGATAAGTGTTAGTGTCTTGATTAACACTTTTTTATCTTTATTGGATGGTGGGTCACCTGATAAATCCAACACTAGTTGTTTAGACTCCACATTGTTGGCATCAACTACCCCATCATTAACAATGTTTTTGTTCCTTGTCCAAAATCTAGAATTATCTAAAGTGTTGTTACTGTTTTGATTGTTAAAGGTGTTAATGCTTGACGAATTAACACCTTCTTTAAACAACTTCAATGTTCCTTGATGCACACTTCCTCTACTTGGATTCCGTTTTCTATTAGTTTGGAAAAAGATGGTATGCATTGGAGTTTTATTTGATAACTCATCTCACTATTTAGATTATCGATGAAGATTTCCATCTTTTCCTTCTTAGGCACGTCTCAAGGATATCATGAAACCATGTGTCTCCACCATTGAAGAAACACCACGAATGTTTCATTTCTCTTTTTCTTTGTGTTACACACATCTAGCATGGTGATTGCATGTTGAATGTTATAGGAGTATTGTGCTATGAATTTGTTTACCAACTCATCAAATGATCTGATGGGAGGTGTAAGTTTAGACAACCACTCCATTGTTTGCCCCCCCAAACTTTTTGGGAATAGTCTCATTAAGTAAGTGTCATCGTGAGAAAACTCTAAGCTCATGGTACAAAATTCCCGAACGTGATCACAGGGATCACTTTTACCATCATATTTGTCATACTTTGGTATATTTGAATTTGGGGGAAAATGTACCATGTTCAATTTCCTATCAAAAGGATAAGAACAGATTTCGTCTAAGTAGTATCGTACTGTAGTTCCTTGTTGCATGTCCTGCATTTGTCTTTGCAGTGTCTGGAGTTGTTGTGCAAGAGAAAACATGGGTGCATTTGTCCTCCAAGGGAGAGCTTCCCCTCATTGATTAATATTGTCCCAATTGCGGGCATGGTCCTGCTCATGGGTGTTGTCTTGTTCGTGGGTGCGATATTGGTTACGTATGTTTTTCAGATAATGTGTCTCTTCTTCTCTTCGTCATTTTTGATAGGCATAACTTCTTGACCTTGTTCTTGAAATTCTCTCATCTATAATCCTTAAGTTTTTTATATCAAAATCTTCAGGAATGTTGAATCCTTTGTTAGTTAGCATTATTAGATAGTTTTCCTTGTCTACTTCTATAAGTCTTTCCAAGACTTTTTGGAAAGCTGTGCTTTCGTGACATTCTTCGAGAATTTCTTCGGTGATCTATGTTTCTCCCATATTGACATATTCATTAAAAGGATTGGACAGTCTATGACCCATACTCGATTCTGGTTGTGATTCCTTTTGTTTGTTTCTCTGAGATCAAGTGACAGTGGGCATTTAATATATTTCTATCGTGATGAATTCTTCTTCTTCTATTAGAGTTCTTGGTGGTGGTTGTGGCTCAGGTCGAGCTTTGTTATAAGTGATAAGGAACTTTGGGAACAAAGCGGGGTTAATCCTTCCTCCATAATTTAGGTGGTTGAATGCCACTTTCTAAATGTAAGCCCTACTTGTTAAAGGCTCTTTGTTAAACTCGTTTGTTTTTCCTTTGATATACAATCGCATATGATGCAAGAATGTGCAATGTGATGCAAAGAGTTGATGAATAATATAGATAAATTTATTCCTTTTAACAAGTGTCATAGAACTAGGTTGTCTCTTCTTCAACTTAGTTTTTGATGAAGACTTGTTCTTCTCAAAATATGAGGAGTGACCATACACAAATGATCAAAGGTTGATGTTGATGTTGATGTTGGATACTTCATTTGAAAACTCAAGTTTACTTTATCAAGTAGAGGTTTAGTTCAAGTCACCTCCACAAAAAAGTGTCAAATGATATGGATAAAGTCTGCCGATATGGAAACTTGATTTGACAACTTAAGGACCAAACTAGGTATTTTTTTGATAGGATCCACAAGATGGTGAAAATTTGATCACTCCTAATTTTGTTGGATGAAGTTTGATCTCAAGCTAGTTTAATGATTTGAAAAACTCATTCTAAGAGTGCCTTGCTGGATTTGAAAAATTTCTCACTGATGATCAGATTCAAATTTTTGTTGTTGAGTTTGCTAAAGGGCCTGAAAGGGTATTTGAAGTTGTTGATAAAATTTTCCCAAAGTGATTGATTTTCTCTCTATTTTTCCCTAATATTGATCATGTGCTAAAACAGAGACCCTATGCACTACAGAATGTTCACAATGCACTATGTTGTCTTTCCTATGCACTACTTCAGACTGTTTGATAATAACTTGGCTGGAAAGGTTATGCACTAATATGTCATGATTACGTGCTAATGTTTGATCTAAAAGTGCTATAATATACCTTGAATGCGCGAGGCTGATGTTTGAATGCACTACAATGATGCTGATAAGCGCTACCATAAATTTCACCAATATGATATTGATTATGCACTAAGTTGAGTGATGAAAGCGCTATATTTTGTTGCAAATGTGTTATTGAATGTTTGCGATGCACTAGGATATTGCTCCTATGCGCTAACTGTCCTGATTTCTTTGTTTTGATGTTTCTGCTATGTTTGAAAAAAAACACTTGTGATTTTGATGGATGGTTTTTTGAAAAATAATGACTTGAAAATATGGCACATAGAAGAGATAATAATTTTGTCTATGCTAAACAAGTAGTGTATGTTCTTTTGAGGATGTGTTCAAATCCCCAATGTAATCACTAGTTTGGATTACAATAAGATAGATCAAGCAGACTCTTTAATCAAGAATCATCAATAATATCATAGCCCACTAGTCTCGATACTCCGTCAGCTCAAACAAATTTGTCACCCCCAAAGGGGCGCCCATTTTTTTGCCTTTTGCTAGAAATTAACTCAAAGTGAATTGCTTCACAATTGAGTAGTTATCTTGGGAGATATATGGTGAGTTATCTTGGGGGTGGATTCTTCCCCAGCCTTGTACTTTGATGTTGCCAATGTTTGGCAACTGACTCGGTTCAAATTTCTAATGCTAAGGTTCTTAGTCAGGCTTTCATTCGATCTTCAATGATAAACTGCCTCGGGAGGCTTCCCAACCTTTAGAACAAAGTCTTTACATATCTTAAAGATATTGGGGGAAGACTAATCACTGAGAAAAACTGTTGAAGGGGAATTTTGTCAGCCTCCACATTTGATTATAGTGGGTTGGAACACTTGGCGATAAATTCGTTTCCCACTTAGGTCGTTCCCCTATCACCGACCATTACTGGCGTCCTAAGGGCAACTCGGGAGGGCGAGGCTTTTTAAAGGATTTAAATGCTTGAAGTAAAAGAAATCATAAGATTGGTTTGATTTTTTGGTCACCTAATTAAGGGGTGAGCATATGCCTTCCACTTTCAAGACAAGGCAAACAATATTCTTTTTAACCTTCAAGACAATGACTTGATAAAGTCTATTTGGAGATGTTGCTCCAACAAGCATGGTTTTCTTTTTAGTTTTTCATAGCAAAATGTGTGAAGGTAATAAAATTTTGAACTTTTGAAAGTAAATCCTTATCAACCAAATGAATTGCCAATGTAACAACAACGATCTTAATTCTGAAAGCTTCTAAAATGGGAAATGTGAAGATTCTTTTTAAGCTTTTCCAAAACAAAGGTGAAGTTCATTTTAATGAGCACCAAAGGAATGTGTTGTTCAATTTTAACTTTGTGCCAAAATTGGAAAGTAATACTTGTTCTTTTTAAAGACCAAAGAAAATGTTATCCTAACTTGCATAAAAAGGATTTGAGTTTGTTGTTCTTTTTATCCATGCAAGAAAGAAAAGCTTGAGTTTTGTGTTAAGCACCAAAAGAAAAGCATGAAGTTAATTTTAAAACTCCAAAAGAAAATGTGAGATCCATTTTAAACCTTTGCAAGAAAAGGAAAAATGAGTTCTTTTTACTAACTTTGAAAGAAAGCAAAGAAAACTAAATTAATTCCCTTATGTTCTTGCACACAGTCTGTTAGCAAAAAAAAATCAAATCAAGATGGTGGGCTTCACAAGCCTAAATTCTGATCTCGATTACAAATTTTTCTTTTCTCTCTGTCAGAACTACACACTGGAATTTTGCATGGATGCGCTACATAAAGGTAAAAAAGTGCTAAAGGATGATTTTAACGCGCTATGTTGATTACCTAATGCGCTACACTGATATCCTGACACACAAGAAAGAAACCAAAAGTGTTAAGTGCTAAAAATAAGCTCCAAAGCACTACAAAAAAGGTTCTTATGCGCTAAACCATGAGATAAACGCACTACTATTTGCCACAGATGTGCTAAAGAAATTTCCCGATGCACTAAAAGAGTATTTCAGCATTCTGTAATCCTTGTCCTGCACCAAAAATGATGTTATTTATGGGGATGAGCCCCATAGTGGACGTCATAAATGTGTGCGGAGAAACGTGGTGACAAAAATGAATAACTCAAATCCAGGATATCCACACACCAATGGTGACTCTTCGTGCAAGTATATGAATTGATTCAATCAATTCAACTTCCCAAGGGGTGTCCCATTGTTCTCTATCTCACAGGATCCCTAAAGTCAATGTGTTTGCTCTTAGATCACTTAGCAAAGTAACTTAGGAATGACAACTCCAAGAACAAGTGATGTTTGATTTATATGTATGAAAGCATTCTAAGATGTATAATATTAAAAATGTGATAATTAAGCTAGCATAAAGATGATGATAAGATTAGCAAATTATCCTAGCAATGATATACTAGTCTAACATGAATATTCTATGATATATTAAAATGATTCTAAATGCTATTATGATGATTTAACAAAGAGAGGCTAAATGTTTAGTAATTTAGGCTATAATGTAGATTCATGAAAACTTGGAGATTATGAAAATGAGGAATGAGAGTTCTATTTATAGGGAAAATAGGGCAATGGATGGTCAAGATTGAAAATTGTTCAATCCATGTTTACAATTCCAACCAATGAAATGGTGACAATTGTCAACAAAAGGTTGCTTGACAGGAGATGTAAGAAGCATTAAATGCTTGAGAAGACATGAATGTTACCTTAGGAGGTAAGGGTTAAGGTTAGGTTAGGGTTATCCAATGGATAAAGCTTTTACCCAAGGGGTAAACTCTTGTGCAAGGGTTAAAGGGATAACCTAAGGTTAAATCCATGAATGCTTGATGAGACCCTTGGGTTAGATGAGGGTTAAGTTAGAGGAAAGTCTCTAACCAATGCAAGAAGGTTGAGTTAACCATTAATGGTTAGGAAGACTTTGAGGGTTAACTTGTTGAAGACATAAAGCCTTTAATGCATTTCAAAAACTTTGGAGGCTTTGAGAAGTGACTTATCTTTTCTTAGGAATGTGACAATAATTAGGAGATGAATTAGGCTAAATTGGAAGGGATTAGAAGAATCTAGAAGGGGTTTAGGAGGCAAGTGGAAGATGTAGGAAAATGCAAGTGGATGGAGGAGGATTTTAATTGAAATAAAATTACTTTATTTCAACAAAATAGATGCAACTTGCATAAATACAAGTGGGAGATTTAATAAATAAATTAAATTTATTTATTTGCAAGGAATGATTTAATTAAAAGGGGAGAAAGGGGAATTAATTAAATAAAATGATTTATTTAATTAAAGGCTAGAAAAGGCTTAGGTGAATTCAATTAAATAAATTGAGTAATTCATTTAATCAAATAGATGAATATGAAGAAATTAATTAAATAGAATTTAATTAATAGGGGGAATGGGGTTAAAATAAATAGTAAATATTCATTTAGGAAAGTGGTTAGATTTATACATCTACACTATGATATGCATATGCAAATGATTTAAGCTAACATGATATTAAGCTATGAAAGAAATTCTAAAATTGCTAATTGCTTCAAACTCAAACTCACGAATGCAAGATGAAAACTCTTAGAATGACTATATGATTAGCTATTAGTCTATTAGTTTCAAAATGGCTTAGGAGACCTCTTTTTATAGATTTTTGAGTGCATGAGCTTAGGTGGCAGACATTAATGGTCATGATCAAATCTTGCAAATTGGATGGCTATGAGCAAGAAGTTGAAGGTTGAGAGAAAGGGGGAAGGAGAAGAAAAGTGTCACTCATCTCACCTTGACTGAGTTGAAGAGTTGAGAGGATAAAGGATAGTTGGAGAAGATGTAAGAATGAGAGGACAAGTGGACTCAAGTCCTCCTAATATATAGGGATGTTGGAGAGAATATAGAAGAAAGTTAGGAAATATGTGTACATACACAATATTTCCTTTATTTTGGAAGTTGGAGATAAGAGGCTAATAAATGATTTTATTTTATTTTATTCTATTGAATTAATTTAGCCACATGATGGATGAGTTGGCAAAGGAAAGATGAAGTTGAGATGGAAGGTGAGTTGAAAAAGGGATTAAATAATTTAAGAAATTATTTAATTAATGAGACTATAGGATAGTAGATATAGGAATAATTAAATATTAGATATTTAATTGATTGATTAGAAGAAAAGGATATAACGAATTAATTAATAAAATGTTTCAATTAAATTAATTAATAGAAGGACATGAAATGAATTAAATAAATTAATCTTTTCAAATTAACTATTTAATAGAAGAATAATTATTAAATAGATTTAAAATATTTATTTAATTGCTCATAGCCAATTTTATGTGTATACAGTAAGAAATGATAATCACATATGAAAAATGCAGCCCCTAAAGGAAACAATGATACATAAGATTAAAAGAAAGAAAGAGAAAGGAGTGAAAATCCTTGCCCCCCACTTGAGTAGGAAAAAGAGAAACATTACACATCTTCTAATGGTGAGTATTGGCAAGTGATATGCCTTCCTAGTGGAACAAATCGTCTCAAGGAAGGGATACATACTTCACAAGAGATCCTTCCATGCCAAGGGGCATATCCTACTTGCTAATAATAGAGACCATAAAAGAGGTAAGTTTCCAAGAGAATGAAGAAAAGAGAAGAAGGGAACTACCCATTAAAGAAACTGCTCTTCAACAAAGATGAAAACCCAAGAACAATAATTTGCTCACATAGGAATGATTCTTATGCAAGAAAAGAGATCTAATAATGTATAATGCACCAAGATAGAGATGACTATATAGAAAGAATGAAGAGAAATGAATTTCATGTTGCTGCCCCAAAGTATGTAAAGTTGAAACAACACCACCACAAATGATAAAAAGCCCCCAACTAAGTTTACTGTTTATGTGAGGAGCAACATGAAGAGAGAAGAAGTGCTAAGGCACTATTTTGATGTCAAGGAAGACAACTAGATCTATTGTAAGATAAATTCATGCAAGATCATATTGCTTTTGAACAAATTTCTTAAATGCATAACATTTCCCAAGATAATGTGAATGTGAATCATGAAAAATGCAATATTCAATACCTTTCACTGGCTTAAGATTCTTGTTTTTATTTTGAGGAGGAAAGGAAATGTTCCTATCATATTTCAATCTCCAGTAGATTCTTGTAGCCAATCTTTCAGGGTGATAAATATTGTCTTGACATAGATAAGGTTTGTTAGAAGAGGAAGAATTATTATCCACAATTCTAATTTTGCCACTATCTATGCCATCTTAAATAGATTTTTGAAAATCAGGGCAATCATCAACATTATGGTCATGGGTTTGATGAAATGAACAAAAAGGAAGTATTGAAGAAGAAGCATTCTTGTGGGCTCTTTTGATTTGTTGTCTTTTAAGATAATTTTCAAATTTTTGGAGTCTAAGGAGTTCATCCATATAAAGAGGAGCATCATTTCCTAGGGCTTTTTTAGTAGTTTGTGTAGGAGGGTTTATAGGGACATGAATTCCTTTCTCAAATTTTCCAATTCCTTGTCCTTTAAAACCTTGTTTTGTGATTATATGAAAGCCACGACTATAAGAATGTTGCAATTGACTATATGGAGGAATAGAATCATGAATTGCTTTGAAATTTGATGTATAAGGGGGAATAAAAGGATTTGTAGATGAAGAAGGAGTATCATGTGAAATGAAAGCCTCCTTTCCTTTATTAATATTATCCTTTGTGGGGGATTGGGGATGAACATCTTCATCATCTAAAAGCTCATTTTTAGTTATTTCTATGCAAGGGGAAAGATCATGAATAAAATACATCAAATCATCCTGCCTACATATACTTTGACATTGAAGATAGGTCTTAGGAGAATAAGGAGGATCTAAAGATGTAAGAATGTTAATGTTTTGATTTTGCCCCCCTTACTCAAGGTTATGTGTAGAAGAAGATAGGTCCCTATCACTTTCCAATACTTGCACTTTTTTAAAGGGGGCATTGGTTAAAGCATTAGGTCTCATCTCATCCACACAAGATACCCTAGGAGAGGGACAAGGGTTATGATCTTTAGGTTTAGGATCTACAAAATCTTTAAGGTGATTAACATAGGAAATGCATTTTGTTAACAACATCACCATAATGCAACATAAATGATACATGAAAGCTTTGAGATCCAATTGAAAAGAAAATAATTTGGATATCCTAACAACACAATATGACCAAGTGCTATGAATAAAGAGAAGCAACATGAAATGAAAGAAACCCTTATCTGACACATGATTGTAGTAAATATATGTGAAAAACAATGTAATCATATGTGAAAGAGCAAGTAAATCCAATTTATTAATTGCCATTGAAAGTCTCTTAATTAAAATCTGAATTTGGTGGAAAAGAAGATCTAAAATTAGGACCTTCGTATGAAAATTAATTTAAATTTTAAATTTGATGAAATTTGAATTTGTGTTCGACCTTAGGAGGTGTTAAAATAAATAAAGTATGCCAATTTTATGGATTTAAGCAAAAAAAATATAGTCAATTTCATCTCCTGAAATTTCAGGAAAAAAGCCAGGGACTGTGTTGAAAGTGCACACGGTCTGCCCAACTGGTGCAGGAGCACCTAGTTGAGTCAAAACTCCATTTTTGGGTATTTCATGCTTATATGTTTGTAAAGTCTTGTATTAGCTTGTTTTTTTTTTTTAGGTTTTTTTGAGTCATTTGTAGTGGTTTTGATCTCATTTTTGGCTTGAGAGATCAAATCTTGCTTTTCAGTCCTTGAGTTGACAGTTTTTGGCAAAAATGTGGAAAATTGCCAAAAAGGTCTCCTAATGTCCTCAAGGGATTGAAACATTTTTTTTTTGGTGTTTTTAAGCATGTCTAAGTTGTTTAGACAAGTTGATGAGGTTAGATTATGGAAATTGCACCTTGGAGCAAGAAAAGTTGTCATTTGGCTTAAGAAAGTTGTCAAAATTGTCTTTTTCTTGCATTATGAAGTTATTGAAGCCTCGTGTCTATACAAGGGCTTGAAAACCAACTAGAGAAACTATATAAGGTCTCCATTTTCCTTGGAAAGGGTTGGTTTTTTTTTTAGCAAGTACTTTTTAATAAAAATCATGAACTTTTGGTTTATTTCACTCTTGCTTTGCTTCTTAGAGTAACAATCCGTACTGTAGCATTGGTATCCATACTGTACCTTCTGGAAAGTATTTATGTTGGTCATTCAATGCTTTCCAAGTGATTATTGTATTGATTGACCTTGGAAATTGGTTTGTGTAAAATTATTTCATAACTGGGAATCTGCTGCCCTGCCAAGGGTTTGGAGTTGTAAGATGCATCAACTTGGTTGATCTAGGTTTGGGATCCCTCCTATGGATTCTAACAAGTTGATCCATGTGTATATAATGTATATTTCTTTCTTTTTGTGCTAGAAGAATGGTTTGAAGATGCCATTGAGTTAATACTAGGCAAGTGTTTGTCATTTGGCTAGTAGTTTGAATAACACTCATAGTTTGCACTCAAAAATTATTTGAGTGAGAAAAGGAATGTGACAAGAGCCAGGAGATTTGGCCAAGGATGTTGAAGATCCTCTTAGATGGCTATTTGACTTGTTCTTATTTCAATCTTGTTCCTTTTTGCAACCAAACAGTGAGTTCACTATTTTTGATTTTGTAAATGGCAAAATGCCCAAGGAATGCTTGTTGAAGCATAATCCAAGCCTTGCATCTTGAAGGCTATGTAATAGATGAATAGTGATATGATTGAAGACTTATTCAAGGTGTTTTTATTCTTTCAAATACTCCTTTCTTGCAGGCCTCAAGGGAGATGTAATTGACTGGTAAAAGGAAAAATTAAAGACAGTGACAGTGGCTTTTTATTGTTTTCCCACTTGCTTGCCAAGTGTTTGCCAATATGATTGTAGGGAAATGTTTGTAGATGGTTCCTAGCATGGTGTAAGAGGTCCTAATTCTTTAAAGAGGTGTGGAAGGAGTAGTTGGAAGTGTTTTCCAAGTTGCAAGCAAAAAAAAACCCTATCAAACCCTTAAAACATGCCACAAAATGTGGACAGTCCCAAAATTGCATAGACAGTGGGCTAAACCTCAAAAATATATGAGAAAAAACTCCCTGAACACCATCCCCAACTTTCTTTGTGGTTAAAAAGACCATCGTTGAGCAGAACAAACAAAAAAAGTGCCAATTAGGCCTCACGGGCTAGTAGCCCTTTTTAGCCCTGTTTTGCAAAAATCATCACAACTTTGGATTCAACCGTTGGATCTTTCTATAACATGGAGGAAAGTTTTATAAATAGCATGTCTATAATCTGATTGAAGTCATTGTCCTAGTGATTACTATTTTGAGAGTTATTAATGACTGTTCAGGATTGTAATTTCATGACTGCATAACACACAACAAAATGATAGTTTTTGAAGAATGCTTGAACCCGATGGGAAAATGGAACTTGGAGGATTTTGAAACATAATGGAAACATTTAAAATGGTCCACAAGTGTACTTGGAACCCACAAATAGCGTGCAACCTAATTTGGGGGTAGTTGAGCCCTTTTAACGAATTTGAGCAAATTGAGAGTTATAGGTCTAAAACAAGTTTATGAGCATTCATGGTGAGTAACTCCTTGCTGCCCCTGCATTTCCATGTGGAAGACCCCTAGTACACATCAAAACTGAAGGTTGAAGGCCCCAAGAGCTAAGCGTGAGCAAGTGTGGATGGAAGGGTAAGCAATTTGAGTAATTTTGGAGCATGGGAGAAGCCATCACCAGTAAGGGAGTTTGCTAGGTAAGAAAACCTTGAGCACTTGGCATCATGACCATAAGACAGATTGAACAATCATACACAACAGCATCTACAAGTCTTTCTTAACAAACTGATCCTTTTTTAGCAAACTAGCCTTGTGAGTGCTTACCTACCAATCTCCCTATCATAGTGATATCAAAGCCAACAAAAGATTCAGGAGGAAAGACACATTAGGCAACCATGGTGACCAATGCAGAATTGGCAAAGAAGGTTGAGGATCAAGAAGAGGAAAATAGGGTTCTTAGAGAAAGATTAGACCAAATAGCAATGAAACTAGTTGAGGCAGAATTCAAAACTAAAGAGGTCCATGATAAGGTTGGTGATAAGGGTAAAATGGTGGCCATAGAAGATGAGGTCCCCATACCTGACCTTGTCATTGAGCAAGAACTGTTCTCAAATGCCTTGAGAGCTATGAGTGGTAAGACCTTAGAAGGAGTGGCCCTTTTCAGTGGAAAGATGGATCTAGATGCTCTAATAGAGTGGATTGAAGTGTTAGAAAACCATTTTGAATGTGATCGAGTGACCGAAGCACAAAAGGTCAAGGTGGTAAAGTCAATGCTAAGAGGGGTAGCCTTAACATGGTGGGAATTCATCCAAGAAGAAAGGGCGAAAGAAGGTAAGCAACCACTAGCCACCTGGAAGGCAATGGTAGCCAAAATCAAAGAGACCTACCTTCCTGAAGACTATGAGATACAACTTCACAAGAAGAGACAAAACTTGAGACAGAAAGACCTAGATGTCAGTAGCTACACTGAACAGTTTTAGAAGTTGTGCATGAGATCCAAAGTAGTGGAGGATGAGAGTATCAAAGTGGCAAGGTACTTAAATGGATTAAGGTGGAACATCCAGGAAGAGATGAGCTTGTTATGCCCACAAACCGTACACAACTGCTACCAATTGGCACTTAAGGTGGAAGAGAAAGTTAGAACAAAACAAGAACAAAACAATACAGGCCAAGGTAGGGGAAGAGATGGTAGAGGCCACAAAGGTAGTTTTGGGGGAAGGAGCATAGATCAACGATCCTAGGGAGAATCTAAACTTCTAGAGCAAAGTGGGGATTCTTAGAGCAAACCCAACTATAGGGGTAGGGGATCAAGCAACCCAAGTAGGGGTAGATCTAATGGACCAGGGAGAGGGTCCTACTTCTCAACCATGAAATGCTACAACTACCAAAAGTTAGGCCACCCTGCCTATAAATGCCCAGAGAAGCCTAGTTCATCCTATGGAGGTGAAAAGAGGGTAAATTATGTTCAAGAAGATGGAGGTAATCCCAGAACTTCAGCATTAAACCACCTAGCTTCAGAAGATGGTGAGAGTTTAATGATTAAAAGAGTGTTGATGAAGAAGCCACAAAGTACAGAGGCCTCACAGAGAAGAAAATTGTTTAGGATTAAGTGTAAAATCATGGGAAAGGTGTGTAAGGTGATCATAGATTTAGGATCCACTGATAACATCATATCAGAAGAAGTAATCAGTAAGTTGAAACTACCTAGAATACAACACAAAGAACCATACAAGGTAACATGGCTAAACAAGGGGCAACATGTGTTGGTAAATGAGCAAGCCTAGGTAGATTTCCACATAGGCGGATATACTAATAGGATCCTATGTGACATCCTTCCAATGGATGTTTGCCACCTATTGTTAGGTAGACCTTGGCAATTTGACCAAAAAGCACATCATGATGGAGAAAGAAACTCCTATTCCTTTCAAAAAGATGGAGTAAACTATCAGATTCAATCCCTCAATGAAGAAGGAGAGAGCAGCAACAAAGTGCCTAACATCTTGTTAGTCAATGAGAAAGAGTTCATAAAAACACTAGAAGAGGGTGAGGGAGTAGAATTTTCACTCATAGTGAAGCCTAAGGAGGAAAAGGTAGAAAAGGAAGTGGAGATACCATGTGAGGTGCAACAAATCCTTGATAACTTCAAACAAATAATCAGTGATGGTACACCTGTAGCTTTACCACCTCCTAGAGCCATTAGCCATCAAATTGACTTTATTCCTGGAGCCTCTTTGCCCAATAAAGCAGCCTACAAAATGACCCCTGAGCAAAACAAAGAGGTAGCAAGATAAATACAAGAAATATTAGACCAAGGGCTGATTAGGAAAAGCATTAGTCCTTGTGCAGTACCTTTAGCATTGGCACCTAATAAGGGTGGTACATGGAGACTTTGTACAGATTCCAGGGCCATCAACGAGATCACCATCATATACAGATTTCCCATACCCAGGATAGAGGATTTGATGGATTGTTTGGGGGGTGCATAGTACTTCAGCAAGATTGACTTGAAGAGTGGTTACCATCAGATAAGAATCAAAGAGGGGGATGAGTGGAAGACAACTTTCAAAACAAATGAGGGTCTCTATGAATGGCTAGTCATGCCTTTTGGACTCTCAAATGCTCCTAGCACATTCATGAGGCTCATGAATGAAGTTTTACATGATTTCATTGGAAAATTTGTTGTAGTGTATTTAGATGAAATTCTTATTTTCAGCAAGACTAAGGAAGAACACTTACAACATTTAGCTATTCTTTTGAAATAGTTATCTGATGAACAGCTAACCATAAATCTAGAAAAATGTGATTTCATGCAGCAAGAATTAGTCTATCTTGGCTTTGTTGTATCAGGAGGCAATCTAAAAATGGATCACTCAAAGGTTGAAGCAATAACCAGTTGGCCAACTTCTAAGACAGCTAGTGATGTCAGAAGCTTCCATGGTTTGGCTCAGTTTTATAGGATATTCATCAGGGGATTCGGTGAGATTTGTGCTCCAATGTTGGACACCATCAAAGGGGGTGTCGAGGTAAAGTTTCAATGGACAAGTGCAACAAATAAGGGGTTTGAATTAGTGAAAACTAGAGTAGCTACTCAGCCAGTGCTTATTTTACCTAGTTTTGACAAGTTTTTTACTATTGAATGTGATGCTAGCAATATTGAAGTAGGAGTTGTTTTAAGTCAAGAAAATAGACCAGTAGCATTTTTTTAGTGAATAGTTAAATGATGCAAAGAAAAAGTACTCATCCTATGATTTAGAACTTTATGCATTGGTACAAGCACTTAGGAAATGGAGACACTATCTTCTTCCTAAAGAGTTTGTTGTATATACAGATAATCAGGCACTCGGTTTCTTGAACTCACAGGATAAACTGAATCATAGACATGTGAAATGGGTAGAATATTTACAAGCTTACACTTTTACTCTTAAGCATAAGAAGGGTTGGTTGAATAAAGTAGCAGATGCTTTGAGTAGAAGGTTGTTAACTATTCATGAGATTCAAGTTCAGAGTATTGGTATTGATAGTTTCAGGGACATGTATCCTACTGATAATGATTTTGTAGAAGCTTACAAAGTTTGTAAAGATTTTGAGAATAACTTCCATGGTGCCTATGCTGATTTCACTTTGTTGGATGGTTTGTTATTCAGGGGTGGATAGTTGTGTGTTCCAAAAGGTTCTATGAGAGAGAACCTCATTCAAGAGAAGCACAATGGGTGCTTGAGTGGGCATTTTGGTTTCAATAAGACCTTAGAGTTGGTTCAAAGGTTCTATTATTGGCCTAAGATGTAGAGAGACATTAGGAGGTATGTTGAGCAGTGCTTGGTATGCCAGAAAGAAAAATGTAACTTCTCTAATGCTGGTTTATATCAGCCTCTTCCCATTCCACATAGGCCTTGGGATTGCATTAGCATGGATTTTGTAGTAGGATTACCTAGAACTCAATCAAGGTTTGATAGCATCTTTGTGGTAGTTGATAGATTCAGTAAGATGGCTCACTTCATTCCTTGCAAAACAACACATGATGTAAGTCATATTGCTTACTTATTTTTCAAGGAAGTTGTTAGGATTCATGGTTTTCCTACTAGCATTGTATCAAATAGAGATGTTAAGTTTCTTGTTCATTTTTGGAAAACATTGTGGAAGAGATTGGGTACTAATCTCTATTTTGGTTTAGCTTATCATCCAAAAATTGATGGCCAAACAGAAGTGGTGAACAGGTCTCTTGGAAACATGCTCAGGTGTTTGATAAAGGAATATGGATAGAGTTGGGATCAGGTCATTCCTCAAGCAGAATATGCCTACAATGATAGTGTTAACAGATCTATAGGTAAAAGTCCATTTGAAGTTGTTTATGGTATGCATCCAAGGGGTATAATGGAGATGAGGGATATCACTAACTTGTAGAAAAAGAGTAGGACAACAGATGACATGGTACACTCCATGAAGGAAGTTCATGAGCAAGTAAGGAAAGCTCTCCAAGATACCTCTCAAAAGGTGAAGGCAAGAGTGGATGCTACAAAGAGAGATGTTCAATTTTCCATAGGTGACTATGTGATGGTACATTTGAATAAGGCAAGGCTACAAAAGGGAGTTCCAAGCAAGCTTCAGATGAGGAGGATAGGCCCTTGCAAGATCTTGGCTAAGTATGGGTCTAATGCTTATAAAGTTGATTTGCCTACTAATGTTTCTTTGTCCCCCATTTTTAATGTTGCAAATCTGATTGCTTTCAAAGGGCAGCCACCTAAGGAGGTTCAAAGAGTTTCAGATGTTTCCCATTCCCTTTCTGATCTCTCTCTCCCTTCTCTTTCTTTTCCCCTTGCTGAACAAGTTCTAGACTCTAGAGTTCTCAAAAAGACAAGGAATCACACCTACATGGAGCATCTCATCAAGTGGAAGGATCAGCCTATCTCAGAGGCCACTTGGATACCTGAAGCTAACTTTTTGAAAGTTTTCATTTCTTCTTCTTTTCTGCCCCAAGGAGTCACATGACTTCTTTGTTTTTGGGGGAGTATGGTGCAGGAGCACCTAGTTGAGTCAAAACTCCATTTTTGGGTATTTCATGCTTATATGTTTGTAAAGTCTTTTGTTAGCTTTTTTTTGTTTTTTTAGGTTTTTTTGAGTCATTTGTAGTGGTTTTGATCTCATTTTTGGCTTGAGAGATCAAATCTTGCTTTTCAGTCCTTGAGTTGACAATTTTTGGCAAAAATGTGGAAAATTGCCAAAAAGGTCTCCTAATGTCCTCAAGAGCATTGAAACATATTTTCTTGGTGTTTTTAATCATTTCTAAGTTATTTAGACAAGTTGATAAGGTTAGATTGTGGAAATTGCACCTTGGAGCAAGAAAAGTTGTCATTTGGCTTAAGAAAGTTGTCAAAATTGTCTTTTTCTTGCATTATGAAGTTATTGAAGCCTCATGTCCATAAAAGGGCTTGAAAACCAATTGGAGAAACTATATAAGGTCTCAATTTTCCTTGGAAAGGGTTGGTTTTTGTTTGAGCAAGTATTTTTTAATAAAAATCATGAACTTTTGGTTTATTTCACTCTTGCTTTGCTTCTTAGAGTAACAGTCCGTACTGTAGCATTGGTATCCATATTGTACCTTCTAGAAAGTGTTTATATTGGTCATTCAATACTTTCCAAGTTATTATTGTACTGATTTACCTTGGAAATTGGTTTGTGTAAAATTATTTCATAACTGGGAATTTGCTGCCCTGCCAAGGGTTTGGAGTTGTAAGATGCATCAACTTGGTTGATCTAGGTTTGGGATCCCTCCTATATATTCTACCAAGTTTATCCATGTGTATATAATGTATATTTCTTTCTTTTTGTGCCATAAGAATGGTTTGAAGATTCCATTGAGTGAATACTAGGCAAGTGTTTGTCATTTGGCTAGTAGTTTGAATAACACTCATAGTTTGCACTCAAAAATGATTTGAGTGAGCAAATGAATGTGACAAGAGCCTGGATATTTGGCCAAGGATGCTGAGGATCCTCTTAGATGGCTATTTGACTCATTCTTATTTCAATCTTGTTCCTTTTTGCAACCAAATAGTGAGTTCACTATTTTCTAATTTTGTAAATGCCAAAATGCCCAAGGAATGCTTGTTGAAGCATAATCCAAGCCTTGCATCTTGAAGGCTATGTAATAGATGAATAGTGATATTATTGAAGAATTATTCAAGGTGTTTTTCTTCTTTCCAATACTCCTTTCTTGCAGGCCTCAAGGGAGATGTAATTGACTAGTAAAAGGCAGAATTAAAGATAGTGAGAGTGGCTTTTTATTGTTTTCCCACTTGCTTGCCAAGTGTTTGGCAATATGACTATAGGGAAATGTTTGTAGATGGTTCCTAGCATGGTGGAAGAGGTCCTAAGTCTTTTAAGAGGTGTGGAAGGAGTAGTTGGAAGTGTTTTCCAAGTTTCAAGCAAAAAAAAACCCTATCAAACCCTTAAAACATGCCACAAAATGTGGACAGACCCAAAATTGCATAGACAGTGGGCTAAAACTCAAAAATATTTGAGAAAAAAATCCATAAAAACCATCCCCAACTTTCTTTGTGGTTAAAAAGACCATCATTGAGAAGAAAAAACAAAAAAAGTGCCAATTAGGCCTCAGGGGCTAGTAGCCCTTTTTAGCCCTGGTTTGCAAAAATCATCACAACTTTGGAGTCAACCGTTGGATCTTTCTATAACTTGGAGGAAAGTTCTATAACTATAATTTCTATAATCTAACTGAAGAGATTGTCCTGGTGATTATTATTTTGAGAGTTATTAATGATTGTTCATGACTGTAATTTCATGATTGCATAACACACAACAAAATGATAGTTTTTGAAGAAAGCTTGAACCCGATGGGAAAATGGACCTTGGAGGCTTTTGAAACATAATGGAAACATTTCAAATAGTCCACAAGTGTACTTAGAACCTATAGACAACATGCAACCTCATTTGGGGGTAGTTGAGCCCTTTTAACGAATTTGAGCAAATTGAGAGTTATAGGTCTAAAACAAGTTTATGAGCATTCATGGTGAGTAACTCCTTGCTGCCCCTGCATTTCCATGTGGAAGACCCCTATTACACATCAAAACTAAAGGTTGAAGGCCCCAAGAGCCAAGCATGAGCAAGTGTGGATGGAAGGGTAAGCAATTTGAGTAATTTTGGAGCATGGGAGAAGCCATCACCAGTAAGGGAGTTTACTAGGTAAGAAAACCTTGAGCACTTGGCATCATGACCATAAGACAGATTGAAAAATCATACACAACATCATCTACAAGTCTTTGGTAACAAACTAATCCTTTTTAGCAAACTAGCCTTGTGAGTGCTTACCTACCAATCTCCCTATCACCAACTTTTTTCAAATTTTTCAGGGATGATAGATATTATAATTTTATTGCAGAATCCAAAAAAATAGTTGATTTGGAGATGTTTAGATCAGTCAAATTGGCAGTCAAAGGTTGAAAATAAAAGGATTTTAAAAATTAGGGTTTTGTTGTTTAACCACTAAATTTTTAGAATTTTCAGAACAAAAAGACAGATTTGAGTTACAAGTTTGAAATAGAAATCAGATCTGAAACAAGGAATTAAATTTTTACACCTCACAAGCTTTAATTCCTCAAAATGAAAAATTAGGGTTTCGATGCAATTAACCTCTAAAATTTGCAAATAGATCAAGCTTGGAAATGAAATTTTGAAATTCAATTACACTTGATCAGATCTAATAATGAGAATCTAGAATTAATGTGTAAGACATCAGGTTCACCAAAATGTAAAGTGGAAAATTAGATCCTAGTTACTCCCCACCTAGGAGAGAGAAAGGAAGTCACTAAGATGATTTTTGCTTGGAGGAACTTTACATTCAAAAGAGGGGCTTGGATCCACTAGATCCAAATCCAAGGGAAACAAGGATGTGATTTCCAAGTGGATTGCAAGGGTTGAAGTGTGATTTACTGTCTTTTGTAAATGAGAAATTTGACTTGTTGATTATGTAGGAAAGAGAGATGAAATGAGTGAAATGAGGAGTTACCACTTCTGGATCACAATGTAACTTTTCATCTGAGATATTTAAACTAATACGGATCTTCCCTACAAATATGGAGAAAAGTCATCAGGACCGTGTTGAAAGTGCACACGGTCCTCCACAAAATCCGCGAAATGAAAAGGGTTCTTCTGCCTCTGTAAATGGAGTCTAGATCTGAAAATACAGTTGCACACCTGCAACCTACACACAGAAAAGAAGGAAAGAGGGGTTGTGGATAGGAGTTTGCCTTAGTCACACCCCGGTTGAGGAATCAACCTTGAAAGAGAGTAATTGAAAATGCTTGAATGTAAAAAATGAAAATGTATACCTTGTAGATCTGCAATTTGTTGATGATGGTTTCTTTGCTTCTTGAATGGAATCACAAGTGTTGCATGAAATGGCATGTTACATGACAAAACCCTAACACACATATGCTTTCCAATGAATGTTGTGAATGTTGCTCCAATGGATGAATGAAGAAGACACATGAAGAAGACTTGATGGATGCTTGAAGAAGACCTTTCGCTTGAATTTCGCCTATCGTATATTTCTTGTCTTTTTTCTCCCTAGGTGAGAAAACTAACTCCCTTTTATACATGCCTCAGAGAATTAATTCATCTCACCAAAGGCCGACATCAAGGAAGTTTGGAATCTCAAAATGCAGATAGGGCCTGGGGGACCTATCTTGAGGCCACCCTAGGAGGGGAAGACAAGTGTGCCATGCCCCTATCCTACCCTATCTTGGGATCCAGACAGGGTCCTAAGGCCATCTCAAGGCTTAAACAAGGAGATGTTTGAGGTGAAAATGTCGAGAGAAGTGTTAGTTGGGAAGGAAGATGTTGTTTTTAAGGTGAGGACCTCAAATGTGGTTAAAATTGTAGGGTCACAATTTTATGACACAACACAAGCATTGAAGTGGAGATTCACATCCTATTTCATAAGAACCTAGTTCTATGTGGAGGCGAGAAAAACTTCAAAAGGAGGTACCATCATTCAATTTTCAGTCATAATTCAGTATCTCCCTCAAAAAGAGAATCTTTCCTTACAGTCATTGCAATTATCTTTATTTCAATTTCATGGTTAATTCCAAAATCCGGGTTTGACTTAAGGCAAGCTCCTATTCCCAACCTATTTCCCCTTCTTTCTGTGTGCAGGAAATAGGTACAACGTTGTACTCTTCATAATAAGCTTCATTCACAGAGACAAATCATCCCCCTTTGGCATGCAAAAAGTTTGAAGGACCATTGTGATGTACCATGGTCCCGACATTATAGGAGATTTTTTGAAGATTAGATCTGACTCAGCTTATACTGCTCAGATCTAGGTGCATGCAAATATCCTGCATCTGTAGCTCACTATTTTTTTTATTTTACCTTCATTTTTAAGCACTTTATCTTAATTCAGAATTTCAAATTACAAAAGAGAAGAAAAACATTTAAAAATTAATCAATCCATTCTATATTCAATCCTTAATCTAATTTGTGACTAAATCTAGTGGATTCCCTTCTCTCTTTTGAATATAAAGGTTTGAAGCAAAATTGATTTGGTGATTTCTCCCTTCTATGTTGCAAATTGCCGAATAAAATTTTCCTCCTTACAGGCTGGAGGATAAAGTGTCAACTCCTTTTTTTTTTACCATTAGAAATAGTCATTGTTGAATAGACCAAAATACTAAGAGGGGGTTGAATAGTATTCTACTCAAATCATAAAACTAAAATAGATAATATGTTGATCTAAACTTAATCTTAATTATCCTTGAAAACATAGAAATGAATTGTATACACAACCACATAATAGACACTAAACATTTTAATACATGGAAAAACCAATAAGGGAAAAACCACAGAGATGGTTAACTCTCAAGATAATATAACTAGTTAAATATGATTACAAAAACAAGCGAACTGCCAGAGGGCTCACTACCTGCAAAGCTTATTGCTCAGATACAATTGACTTACTGGAAAAAGGAGTGAATTATGAAATTTACATCCACGCATGCATGAAATTAGTTCTAGCTAAAGCTCTAACAATAAACTAACTGCTTGTAGTAGATCCGGTTAAGAACCTTTGCAAAACACTTCACCAACTCATTGGAATACAATGATTGTTTGTAGCAGATCCGATTAAGAACCTCTGCAAAACATTTCACCAACTTACTGCACCAATCTACTCATATTGAACCAACACTTCACGTATGTCGCTTACCACATCTATTATTCACTCATGCTCACTTTCTCTTTTGCAATATATATATATATATACATATACATATACATATACATATATATATACATATACATATACATATACATATATACATATACATATATATATATATATACATATACATATATATATATACATACATATATATATATATATGTATGTATATATACACACAAATATATGTATGTGTGTATATATATACATATATATATGTATGTATATATACATACATATATATATGTATGTATGTATATATATATGTATATATGTATGTATATATGTATGTATATATATGTATATATATATATATGTATGTATGTGTATATATATATATATATATGTATGTATGTATGTATGTATGTATGTATGTAGATATGTATACATACTACATACATATATATATATAATCACTAAAATATCCTTTTGAAAAATATCTCAGAGGCTGACTTGATGTATATTTCCAATATATATAGGGTACACACTACAATCACTAGAGAAAAATACCAATATAGGTCTTTAAAGTCGACCAATCCAGAAAAGAACACATCCTCAAAGTACCAAAATCAACACACTACCAGAATGTCGCAATTACCAAAGCACAAAATGGAACAACTGGATCATAGCTATGACTAAAAATTCTAGGGTACAATAATCATGATCCAAGTCAGCATTAAATGATTCAAAACATGAAAAATGAACCATCAAATAAATGTTAACAAAACTCAAAGAAACCAGAGAAAACCGGAGCACAAGAATTTGCTCATCATAGTATATCCAAACAAAACACTTAAGCATGACATCCATAGAATAACTTCTAAAGCATAAGACCAAATGTCACAACCAACACCAAATAACTCTCACATCCATACACTCATCTCCTCATGATTCTGTAACGTCCTAAAATTGTGACACTTGCAATTTTGACTGCATTTGGGTCTTCACAATGGCGATGCAACACGGAACCTGAATGAAGACCCCAAAACTTGTTCATGACACCAAAAACTACATTTTTCAGCACCCTGGCCTAATCCTCCTTGCACCCTGCTCTCCCTGGAGGTGGGACCATGGCGCCCAGCGCCCTGGTCCCTAGCCCTATTTTGGGCCCGATCTCTTATGGGGCTTCGGATCTTTTAGTTTGCAAATTGGAAAATAATCTTCCTAGGTCGGCCTAAGGTCAGAAAAATCAGTCTTTCAACCCTAATTGGCAAGTATATAAACTACATTTCCCCTCTCAAAAAGGGTAGAGATGGAAAAAAGGGCAGAAGCGACATTCAAACATTCAAGCATCCAAGCATTCCTTCAAGCAATTGATCATTCTAAGTCTCCATTCAAGGCTAAGTGTTGCATTCAAGACAAGGATTCAACCATTGAAGAGGAGATCACATACAACATACAACATACAACATACAACATACAACATACAACATTCATTACACCTTCGCATGTAAGAATACAAACATTCTTACAACAAGGTATCAGTACTTGTTTACATTACAAACATTTACATTTACAGCACTCTCATTTCTTGGTTAATTCCAAAACTGGGGTTTAACCTAAGGGCAAACCCCTAATCCCTAACCCCCCAATCATCCTATCTTTTCTATGTGTAGGTTGCAGGTACGTGGTTGTAATTGAAGATCTGGAATCATTGTGCAGAGATGAAAAGATCCCCCTTCGTTTCGCAGATTTTTCAGAGGACCGTGTGCACGCTAGGTGCCATCGTCCCATCAACTTTCACTCAAATTTGCAGGACAGTGCCGTCTCGACATTTTACTGCTAATTCCAGGTCTGCAGCTTCATCCCATATTCCTATCTCTGTTTATAAGCAAATCTTTCTCACTTTACATGCATTCCTAGCTCAATCCTTCTATCTACATTCTTTACAAAAGAGGGTAGCCTTGCTGTCTTAACCCTTGAAACTCATTTAGAATCCAATCTTGCATTGCGTGGGATTGGATCTTGTGGGTTTCAACCCCTCTTTTGAATGTAAAGTCTCCCCTAAGTGAAAACTGTCGACCCTAGTGACCTCCTTTCTCTCTCCTTGGAGTGGTGGGGGGAACACTTAGGGTTCGATCATGATTTTCCGCTTTACAGATTCCATAGCAATAATCATATCAAAAACCACGGCAAGAGAAACACCAACAACAATAAAGATCTACATTTTGTAATATACATACCTATCTTTCGTTGTGTTGCAACTCAGCATATACAACATCTCACATATCAATCCGAACCAATCCAGATCACCAGATTTGACATCAATGACAACATGGATATGTAATTCCAACAATCTCCCACTTTTTCATTGATGGCAAAATACTTATATCAAAACTTGCCATAACTCTCCCTTAGATAATGCTTCCAAGATTCCCAAAAATCAAAACTCAATATTTCTTCCCAATACACAATATTTCTCCCCCTTTGACATCAAGGACAAAGGGTAATAACAAAATGGGTTACCGAAACAAAATTTGAATTGAAAAAGAAAGAATGCTTCAATTATGCTTATATGAAGGATTCTCTTATACTCCTTCAATTCTAGAAGGAAATTCTTCAAAGAGTTGATCGCCAAATGGATGCTCGAGCTCAAACTATCATTCTGGACAATTAATTCAACTGCATTTGATAACGAATTGAGAACAAAGATATTTTTCTCACACTTCTCAACTTCAAAGAGAATACCAAAAAGATTCTCTAACCGAGGTTCAACAATCTCTTTTACTTTCAAGAATATACTCATGACATCTTCTTTTTGTTTTTGATAAAATAGAAGATTTGATTGCAAGGAGTTTATCTTCCTTCTCTGTGCACCATCAAGATCACTAAAAAAATCAAACACCTTACCCAAGGAACATGACTCAAATTCAATAGAGTCAATTTTTGCTTTGAATTTTTCCATAATTGCAGGCCACTGGAAACAATATTTATAAACTTTGCTTGCTTCCACCACACAAACTCTCATATTCCTTATGTCTTCAGATAATTTGTTCTAAGCATATATACATTTCTTCTCCATGTCATCTTGGATATCTTCTTCAGCAATAGGTGCCTTAACGGACTGCTTCATTCAATCTCTAAGCACTTCACACAAGACATCCAACAAGATGTCAATAATACTATCCAGAGAAATACAATTCCAGACCATATAATTTGCTAGAATTTCCTCAATTTGATCTTTGATCATAAGAGGGATGATCAAGCCACAATTCATCAACCTTTTTCAATCTAAATTCTTCCTTTAGAAAACTTAGAATATTATCAACACTACACAAATCATCCTCTTCATCCTCTCTTTCTTCATTAGCATGCTTATCCTTAATCACAACATATAATTCTGGATCATCCAGAGAAATAACTTCATGTGAAACTTCTCTTTTTGTCTTCTTCATTGATCCTGGAGGAGACATCACACTTTTCCTCTTTGAACTTTAACTACCGGAGGTACTTCCTTCAAGAATACTGACAAAACTGGGAACCAAACCAGATAACAACATTTTCTTTTGAAACTCTAAGAAATATTCTTTGCATGCGAGATCTTTGTTTTCCAAACAAGCTAAATATCTGAAAAATTTGTTTTCCAAAAGAAATATCTAATTTTCATGTAGTATTTTTTTTAGGGGTAAATACTTTGTGAAGAAAAGAATAAAACAAAGAATCAAGGAGCCAAATCTGAAAGGATAACCATATTCCTTAGTCATCTTGATGTTTTTTGCCAATTATTCTCTCAACAATTCACATAAATCAAAGTTCTTATCTTCTCTCACCATCGGATGTGTAATGTATATATAACAATAGCCGAAGTAGAACCTTCTCTATTTATCAAGTATATCTTATAAGAAACTCCATAAGAAGCATACCTCATTGTAGGGTTAGAAATAGTGTCAATTATGAGTGCTCGTTGATCATCTGAGACGTTGGTTAGGGTTTCAACTTCTTTGTTTTGGATCGATTTCTTTATCGGAAGGGGTCCATTATCACATAAACCAATCATAACAAAAATAACTTATTTCAAAATCAGATATGGTTTGTCCAAGATCATATGATCATCCTCGATGCAATTCAAAAGATTTGTTATCATGTCTTCATTTTCAAATCAAGGAAATTCATTCCAAAAATATAAACCCTTATGCCCTAAATTTTTTATTTTCTGCATACTTTCCTAATTTCCTAATTTCCTCATGATTATACTCATCCAGACACACATTCTCAATTTTCATAATAGTCGTTATCTTAGAATACATAGGAAGAGATATGAAAAGTACCTTGTGTATGAATTGAGCTCTGAATCTCCTTCTTTTCTCTGCTTCCTCTGCTCTTCAGCTTTTCTTCAACGCAAGATGCAAAAAAAAATGATTGAAACATTGAATATTTATCTTACTTGCAATACCTAGGGTTTCGCCACCAAAAATGTCTTATCAAAATGATTTTATTTTTTGACAGAGAATTTCCTAATTTCCTAATTTTCTCATGATTATACTCATCCAGACACACATTCTCAATTTTCATAATAGTCGTTATCTTAGAATACATAGGAAGAGATATGAAAAGTACCTTGTGTATGAATTGAGCTCTGAATCTCCTTCTTTTCTCTGCTTCCTCTACTCTTCAGCTTTTCTTCAATGCAAGATGCAAAAAAAAATGATTGAAACATTGAATATTTATCTTACTTGCAATACCTAGGGTTTCGCCACCAAAAATGTCTTATCAAAATGACGTTAGTCAAAACTTTACTCTTTTGCATATGTAATCTATCAGAGCATACATCAGAAGATCTTGCACAGACAGATGATGGGTATTGGTGAGAAGGATACATCTTTGAATAACACTAGGATAAAAGATTGATGATGGGATGACAAAAGGTATCTAATACGATCACGATGACAAAGATTCTCAAAGATGATTATTGAAGAACCAATTGATAGGATATGATCTCAAAGGACAGGATCGACGAACGCCTATGTACAACGACATCTATTTACAAGACGTACAAGAGATATGGATGATAGAAGAAGACCTAGGGACAGGCATGATGTTGCCCCAGTCAAGATGAAAAACCATGAGAGATTGATGATGGATTAATTAATAGGATCAAGTCTTGTAGCAAGGTTGGGAAACAGACCATGGATGTGGTTGGATGATTAGATTGGTTGGAATTGGATAGAGGATGGATATGGATAAGATTCGAACATGAGGATGTATTGTGAGGAGCAGATGAATTGATCAAATGGATGGGCGAAGGAGGGTTTCAAAACCAACGGTGGTTTTGTGATCGGAAGGAAAAAAATGTATCATTCGAGGGGGAGGGAGAAATGGGAGGGGGTGGGATCACTATCCCACCTTGGTGAGATAGTGTTCCCATCGTGGCGGGATTGCAGTCTTGCCTATAGGAAGGGCAACGGGATTGCAATCCCGTCGTGGCAAGATTGTGATCCTGCAGTGGAAGGGCGGTGGGATCGCTATCTCATTTTGGTGAGATTGTGATCCCTTTGTGGTGAGAGAGCGGTCCCACCAATGGAGGGAAACATGATTGCTATCCCATCATGGTGGGAGAGCATTCCCACCACTAGGAAGGGAGGCGAGATCACTTTCCTGCCATGGCAGGAAGATGATCTCACCCAAGGACAAGGGGTAGATTCACTTTCCCACCATTGTGGTAAGGTGATTCCTCCCAACAAGTTAGGGCAGGAAAGAAAAGAAGAAAAAGAGGATGAGTTGAGTCACCAAAAAGGCGAGTGGGGGGAAGCCTAGGGCGAGATACCAAGTAGAAGAGATGAATGAGGCGATGGAATGATATAATGGGAGGAATGAAAGGATGGGGGATATGATGAAAATGATTTAGAAATGAAAGCATTATGGATGTGGCTGGAAGATGAAAGGATGAGGGACAAAGGGACATAGGTAGATGAGGATTGGGAGAGGAACCAATTATGGATGAAGAGAAGGAGGAATGGGGAGATAAGGATAGGTGGATGGATCAGGTTATGGATGAAGAGATGGGGGAACAAGGAGATAAAGAATTGGTAGGATGGATGGATATGACGGGATAAATGATTGGAGGATAGGAATCTTAAGGGAAATGAATAGAAGATAGGGTGATGGGTGGATAAGGGCTAGGATGAGATGAGGGAAGTGGATGGAAAATATGGGGATGGGTGGATAAGGATTATGAAGGGATGCAGAAGGATTACATGGAAGGGAGGCCAAGAGTTGTCCAAAGCATGTATACATGGTGGCCTTTTCTTTTTCTTTTTTATTTTCAAGATCCAAGGAGGATGGAGGAAGTGAACCAGCTAGGATATGATGTATATGGTAGGTAGATGGAGATGGAGGAGGAAATGGCTAGATGGGCAGAAGAACTTGCCCCCAAGTGCAGAGAGAAAAAGGATGAGGGGAATTACGCTTGATGCTTGTTTGCTAGGTTTTCATCATGATACCTGTCCAAGGTGCCTGTTTGCCATGTTTTCACTATTGGACAAATTTTTCTCTTTTTTATTTTTATTTTTTTAGTATTTTCTGATTTTTGGGAGGAAATTCATGGATGGAGCTAAATGAGGATAAGTGGATTTGAAGGATAATATGGATGGGGGACTCAAGCATCAAGTTCCATATCAAGGTATTAGGAGCCCATTTGGAGTGATTGTTGGATGTTGGTACAGCTTTATTAGGAAGAAGTGAATTATGCAAAGGCTTGGATTAGATGGTTTTGATAGGGGATGTAAGGGATGTGGTAGTGACAAGTGTTTGGATGGAAGGAGGTGTTATGCCCTGCATATCTATTCCCCATTAGTTTTCTTGTCTTGAAATATGGGTCCCATGTTTTTGCCTTGTGTTGCTTTTGTTCTTTTGGTTTTTGTTTCTTCACCTCAGAACTCCGAAGTCCCAAGGTCTCTTTTTCCTTGTTTCTTTTCTTTGGCCACCTCGGAACCTCGGACCTCCAGAGTCCCGAGGTCGGTTTCTTTGTCTTCTATTTTGTGTTCTTTACCTCGAAACTCTGAAGTCCTGGAGTCCTGAGGTATGTTTTTTATTTCTTTACCTCAGAACTTCAAAGTCCCGGAGTCTCGAGGTGTGTTGTGTTTGATCCACCCCAAAACTCGGGAACCCCAGAGTCCCGAGGTGGATCCTTGCTTGCTTGCTTTTCTACCTCAGAACCTCAAAACTCTGGAGTCCTAAGGTGGAGTGTTTTGTCTTGTGTCTTTCTGCCGAGGTCCTATTTAAAGCGCTTGTGCAGATAGGTTTGGGAGGGGGTATAAATATGAATAATGAACTTTTAAAGTTCATTTGTGCATTCAGAGCTCTTGTTTCCTTGCTTCCTAACCGTGATCCTCTGAAGTGTCGAGCTTCCTTTTGCATTCTTGGGCATTTTGATTCACCAGGTAGGTGATTTTTCTTGCTCTTTTGGTTGTTTGTAGGTTAGATCTTTTTTTCTTTTTTTTTTCTCTTTCTTGCGGGTTTTGTTTTTGTTTTCTTCTTTTCTCATTTTTTTTGTTTTCTTGTGTGTCCCTACATGCCCTAGTTCCTACCCCGGAGTTCCAGGTTAATTTCTCTTCCCTACCTCGGAACCCCAGAGTTTCGGGGTTTTGTTGAGCTTGCCTTTGATGACCCCGGAACCCTAGAATTCCAGGATTTTGTTGAGCTTGCCTTTGATGACCCCGGAACCCTAGAGTTTTGGATTATTTATTTTTTGTGAGAAAGTGCTATCACCTAACTCGGAACCCTAGAGTTTCGAGGTCTACCTTTTGTAAGTCCTCTTGCTAAAAGTCCTATTGGCTATCTTTTATTTGGCTCGAGAACATGGGATCCCAAGATGAGCCTAAATTTCCTACCCTAGAACCCCAGAGTTTCGGACCCTATTTTAAAAGGGAAAAACTCCCACCCCGGGACTTCGGAACCCCGAAGTCCCAAAGTGAATAAACTTTTTATGTTTTTGATAAGAAACTGATCCTCATTTTCTTCTTACAAGTTTAGGTAGTTAGATGGACTCGTCTTCTAGCAAAATAAGCAAATATATTAATAAACTTCTAGCTACCATGAAATACCACTATCAAGGACAATTCTACTCCTCAAAGTTGGATGATCAAATCAAATGGGTCATTGACACGGAAATTGGCCCTATCAAAATTGAAGATATCAAAACCCAGCTAGATAAGCCAAGATTGGAAGCCCTACATAGGAGAATTAAAATATCAGGCCTAGTGGAGATAGCTATATTTTCACAATCAGTGCAAGCACCAGAATATATAATGACAATTGCTTAGTTCTATGACTTTAGAAAGTGAACTGATGCATAAGGAAAGATAGTTATAGACTTGTCTCTTGACATGTTGGGATTCATGTTCGGTATCCCAACCAGAGATGAGATATTCCTCTTAACTGAAGAGGAGGCCTTAAGGTATGGAATGACAAAGTTACAGCAAACAAAAGGCACATGAATGAAAACTAGTTGGAGGAAGAGAGAAAAATAGGTCTCAAGTCAACAAAGATCTTGAGGGCAGACTTCAAGGAGCCCCAAAGAGACTTGATTATTATGTTGAGTAGGGCCTTTGGCAAGCCTGATTGAAAACATTTCCATCCATGGATGTTCCAGCTTATGACCATTATCCTAATAGGAAAACAACATTTTGATTGGTCGTAGATCCTCTCTAACAACATCTGCAAACAAATGAAGGAAGTCCACCAAACCCAAAAATTCTTTTTCACATCATATGTCATCTGGGTGGCTGCCAGAGCTAGGAAGTTTTTTGGGACTACAAGTAGAGGGTTAGTTAGGGGACGAGGAAGGACAAAAGAAGGTATGGGAATATTATTCCCAACTCCCCCTAGTCAATGCAAAGGCTCATTTCAAAATAATTAATGATGCCTTCATTTTTTCGATAATAATTAAATTAACAGGAGACATAGGATCCCGGATTAGCCTGGAGGCCATGGCTATTATCCAAGAGTGGGCATGTTGGTTTATCCAAAACCCACGCTCTACTTACATTAGGGTCAATGAATTCATGGGGAACCCAATGTTGCTTCCTAGATAGTGCAATGATAGAGTAATTTTGTTGGAATATGTAAGGCAACTTTAGGGCCTCCAATCTCTCTTATCATCAAAGCATAAAATAGGCATTGATTTTTTAGTATCTATTGGATACTTCTCATGCTCAAAGATATAGGTTGCAAAGCTAGCAGAGCCAAAGCTTCAAGATTTGAACCTGAAAGTATGATTACGCTAGGGAATTTTATGATCCCTACAGGAAGCTCAAACAAGCTATGTCCAAGGTATATGAGGGACACAAGCCAAGACTGGAGGATTTTTGGGCCAACCTCCAGGACAGTTTTGAGGTCAGAGAGAAAAAATATAATAGGTTATCTGTGCCATAGATAAGAGATTTTGAAATTGAGACCAATCTCCCTAAAGACCTCAGGGATGATGGACACTTGCTCGATGTGGCTTATAAAGGATTAGAAATTGATAAGATGCCCCTCTCCCCAATAAGGTGGTCTAAGAATGAGGACGTGAATATAGAAAATATTTCTCAAGTGGTCATCAATAGGACCAATAAATGGCTAAGCCAAATGGTAGGGCCAAGTGCCTCCAAGGGAAAATAGGAGTCTACCTTAGGGGTACCTCAGTCAAGGGGTTATAAGGAGTATGCTCGGAAGACAAGATCAAACTCAATAAAGAATACATCTACTAACCCCAATGAAGAAGTGGGGCCCCAAGATAGCAATGAGGACTTATTAAAGAAACTCTAGGAGAAGATGAGGGAGTCTGAGCTATTGAAGAAGGCAACAGACCTTGGAGTGATTGATGGACTAGGAGCAGTACCACTGGCTAAAGTCCTCCCACCAAGGACAACTATAGGGTAGACTACAGGAGAGGGTACCCAGGAGTAGGAGGAAGAAATAGAAATTAGTGAAGATATACCTACTCAACCACCTTCAATAGCTTCCACACAGGATCCAGATACCAATGCCCCTACACCACCACCAGTTAACATACCTGTAGGGTAGCCTGGAGTGCAAGGTTTCAGGTCTAGCACTGAAGGAATAAGAGTTAGGAACATTGAATCTGATTCAGATCAGGAGGGAGAGGATCTTGAGTGGCATCAGCCGCTAGGAGGAAAGAAAGAAGGGGATGCGGTGGAGGACCTATTGAGTGAAATATTAGTTCTAACCCCTCAAGATCAAGAGGACCTCCTCAAGGACATAGCAGTCGAGAAAGATGAGGTGGGGATGGATGATGAAGAAAAGATGTTTGGAGAAGAGGTTAGTGGAAAATTGGGAGAATTACATAGGGAGCATGCTCTCCAAACCAATTTAGCCTGCCAAGTTGTCCCACCTCAAGACCCCGGGCAAACATAGGTAGAGGAAAGAGATGAAGTAGAGGAGTAGGCAGAGGTCCATGTTATAACTACAGATATAGTATCACATCAAGGTGACAAGGATGAAGATATACCGCAATGGCTCAAGTTCACTTTTGAAAAGAAAAAGAGAAAAGCAGAGCTTCCTAAGGTCACTTTGTAACAAGTAATCATAGAGGAGCCACCAAAGGTTAAGAAGACAAAAACCATACATCATCTCTAAAAAAATGGGCTTCGGTGAAGTGATTGTAGATGTGGTCATTCCACTCCAAGATGAGGAACAAACTTCCCCTAAGTATCAAATATCCCAGGTAAATTTGGGTAAACAAACCAAGTGGGGAGAGCTTAATACTCTGGAATTAGCCACAAGTGTTTTCAGGAGGTGTGTAGAGAAAGAAAATACTTCAAACATGGAGCTCAAAGTGCAACTAGGGCAATACAAGAAGCTGCTGATTGAGAGAGCAAACCTCTAGACTCCTGTAGGGCTGACAACTTACCTTCAACCTCATCACTACTAGAGGGAGAAGTGAAGGCACTAGTGGAGGTGAGACGGGTGGCCACTACAGCTAAATCATGGGCCCAAGTAAATTCAGCTAAGATTAGATTATTTCTACAGGATACTATGAAGATATACCGAGAGGCAGTACAGGCAGGCAGAGCTTTAGCTTCTTGTTCTATGTAGTGGGAAAGAAAGCTAAGCATTTTTTAAAAGTTGTTTCAAATTTTGAATAAAGTTTTGCACCTAGGGGAAGAGACAATAATGGAGGAGGACCTCTTAGGAGGAGAGAATTGTGAAAACTTGTAGTCCTATGTGTATATTTTGGAGCTGAAGATTGAAATGTTTCGGCAGTATATGAAGGATATGGCAGAGATTCGGGTCCCTCTCCTCAGAGAAATTTTGAAATATGAGAATTTTGTAAAACATATGCTTGGAGCCTTCGATTTAGGATTAACTAATATCAGAATAAAGGAGCAACAACAAGTTTGAATCAGTGGGATGCATACGAGGTCCAACATTTAGGACCTTTGGCCCAGTTCGATGTCGCCCTCATGGACAGGTACACATACTTGATCACTCAGTGCCAAGAGGTAGTCGATACAGTAAAAGAGTTGGAGGAAGGAAAGAAAGAAACATGCAGATGGAGTTTTGAAAAAGTATAAATTTAGAATTAAACACATAGTTGATCCTCTTGTCCAAGAAGTTGCATGCATAATTAATAATTATAGAGCTTTCATTAAAAAGTGAAGGATGAACATACAATTGCTAAGATAGTAGGGTTTTCGCATGACCCCCAATTTTGTATTTTCAGCTACAGCTCCAACTTAGGTTCCAATTTTGAGAAAAAATTTGCATGACTATGAAAACATGGCTCACCCAACATGGTCTTCATAGTGCTCATGCAACCTCAATTTTGTAGTAGTTAATTGGAGTATTTGTAGACACCTAAAATTAATATTTTATTAATTTAATCCTATCAACATAATTAATTAATTTAATTGTGTTATCCTTATTCCTCTCAAAATCAATTAAATATAATTCCTTATTCCTCTCATAATCAATTAAATATAATTTAATTAATCCTGTCACTATTGTCCAAATATTAATTTATCAAATAAATTAAGTATTCCCCTATTCCTCTAAAGTCCCCTCCAATAATCATTTCCTTTAAACCCACTTAGTTAATTAATTCTAATTAATTAACCTAGTCATGTGATTCCTACAAATCATTTTTCCTAATCTCATTAGCCTAATTAATCCTTCTAGAATCTCTCATATCATGCTTATCATTATCCCTCAATTTTTAATTCCTACTCATGTCACATCAACATTGAGTCTCTCAAAGAAATTCAAATTTCTTTGAATCCCTCAATGCATCCTTATTTTGGAATTTTTAATTCCTCATATTTGAAATTCAAATTTCTCCCCCCTTTTTCCCAAGGAATTTTATGTTCCTATTTATTTTCCCAAGGCACCCTTGATCCATGCCTTCTATCTGAAATTAATCTCAACTCTTCATAATCAAATCAATCTTGGCCCTCCATTGGCCTCATCCAATCTATAAATTGGAGCCTATTCCCCTCACAAATCATCCACTTCTCATGTATTGTCATGCTGCTTATTTCTTCTCTCATCCTCTTCATAATCCTCTATCAAATCCATGCATCCTTAATCCTTCAATCCAAATCCAATCCAACAATCCACTTACCTTGTTGAGAATTTGGAGAGCATTCCACATCCATCAAGAAGGAGCCCATCCAATCAAGTTGAAGAGAGGCGCTATTCAACTTCACCGAAGGCTAAATCCGAGGAAGGGGTAAAATAGCAAAGGTATAAGATGATCTTTTGATGTTTTAGGGTTTTCTTGTATATTTCATTGTCATTTTGATCATTTGACCTCTCATCCCATTTTCCCCTCTTCATCTTGGTATGCCCGGTGTGACCCACATCCCTAAATCTAACATTTTTTGAGTTTTTGTGAGTTTGCAAGTTGTAAGTATCAGAAAAGTGCAAGTGATTGCAAATCAGTGTGAGTGATTCGGGTTCAGCACAACAGACATACCTCTTCGATGCGTGCACAGATGCATCAGTGCAAGCGCAAGTGAACAACGCGACCAAACTTAAAAATTCAACAAAAAAAATCGCGCTTTCATTTTTTTAAAAATTTACTCTCTATTTATCTTTTCGACGCATGCACAGGCGCGTTAGCACAAGCGAATGCATTTTAGTGCGAGGGAAACTGAACCAGCGCAACAATTTTCAAAAAATCTCACCCTCTACAAAATTTTGTTTTTAAATTTGAATTTTAAAATTTAACTGCCAACCTTTTTCCCTATTTTCAATCTTTCAATGCGAGCGCAGACGTTTTGACACGAGAAAGCATGCTTCAGTGCATGCTCAAGCACTTTAGCGTGATTGATCCAGAACAATGCGACAGACAGGTATAAAATCATGATTTCTATTTGTTTTAATTTCTTTTTTCTATTTTTGGTTTCTGCCAACTGCAGTGCGTGCATAGGCGCTTCAACGTGACTAACTGCATTTCAGCGTGTGTGTTGTTTCTACAGGCTAGTGACTACTGATTTTTCTTTTTTTTTTAGTGTTGCAGCTTCTTTGATTGTCCAAGACTTAAGAAACACAAAAAACTACTAATCTGAATTGTTTTGCAGGTTGCCTAGGAGTTCCAACCAAATATTGTATCTTTTCTTAACTAGGCACCTAAATCTAATTAAAGGATAAATGAACCATTGTCTTTTGTGTTTTGTGAAAAGTGTAAAGGTAGGAGAGTATGCTCTCATCTAGCTAGATGATCAGAAATCTAGACCCTCTAAGTTTTTAATGTTTTTTGCATGCTTACCTTTAGCAGGTCTACCCTCCCAACTTCCTCTTTGAGAAGGTAAGAGGGGAACGACCCAAGTGAGTAAAACCTAGACCTGGGGTTCCCAACTCACTATAATAAATAGGCCATTGATGATGAAAGGGTCAATGGTTGGGGCTATATGAGATTTCACTCTCACATTGGATGCTTAGTAGGATCCTAGAGATCTCAATCACGCTTGCATGACTACTAAGTTCTTGGTGCTTTGTTGGGCTATAGGCCTTGATTGCACTTGCACAATTGCAAAGGGTAGCTCCTAATGAGAACTCATACTAAACACCTTGTGTATAGTGGCCAAAAACCTTCTAGTCATTGGTGTAGGAGGTCAGACCTCTGAAGCTGCCCATATTTTTATGGTCCTTAGTAGAGACACAAAGTTTTCCATGAGGAGTTTTCATGGGACTTGATTCTTGGTTGCCCCGAAGAAGTGAGTGTCATGGAAGGGAGCTAGTGGGGTCAAGCATCTAATTTTCTACTCTGGGTAAGCGTGGCTGGGAAACCAATTGGGATCCATTGACTATTGTTCTTACTCACCATAGGATATGTTGTGAAGGAGCATGAGTGTCTTTTGAGTCTAACTTCTTTTGACCATTATGTTTTCTTTACTTGACATCTCTTGCCAAGTCCATCCCCCGCAACCAATCAACCATCCCTCTTTCCAAATTCCATCTTGTCATCATCAAATCTTTAATCCATTTCTATCTATCCAAGAAATTCTCCAATCCCCAATCCACTTTCATCCATTCAAACAATCATCCTTCCTCAGCTAATATTCATTCTTTGTCTAATCCAATCAAATCTCCAAAATTCCAATCAATCAAATCCATCCATCTTCCTAATCTGGTTATCCAATCCAACCAATCAACCAATCTAATCTAATCCAAATCCAATCAAATCCTAATCCAAGGACTAATCCAATCCAATCCAATCCAATCAAATCAAATCAAATCCAACCTAATTCAATCCAATTCAGTCCAATCAAATCCAATCCAATTCAATCCAATTCAATCCAAAATAATCCAATCCAACCTAATCTAATCCAATTCAATCCAATCCATTCAATTAATCAATCAATCCAATCAAATCAGGTCCTAATCCAAGGACCAAGCCAATCAAGCCAAGTCCTAATCCAAGGACCAATCCAATCCAAACCTAATCAAATCTAATCCATCATTATTCCAAGCCAATTCCTAATCCTCATCTTCATAATCTTTCCCCTCCAAAACATATTCATCCAATTCCAATCTAATCCTTCACTCTCAACATGACTACCTAGAATTTAAAATCTTGGTATGAGAAGATGCTCATGGAAATTCATGAACCTGCCTACCAAGTTAATCCCATAATCTCCCACTCACCTATCATACCTTCATCCATCCCATCTCAACACATTACACCCAATCCCAATCTATATCATATCTCTTATCCTTCCTCTGCCTTTGATAAGGAAAATCCATCTTATTCCCCATCCATATATCCATCTTATTCCCCATCCATATCTCCATGTTATCCCTCATCCATATACTCCTCTAATCCAATATGTATACCTCCATCTCCCCCCCATCTACATCCCAATCCCCATCCTTTCATAACACATTCATTACCTCTACTCCCCATCCAAATCCTTTACTCCATAGTCCTCCAATAATTAATCCTAATTCCCCAATCCATTATCCTAATCCTTCATCCAATCCCAATCCTCTATCTAATCCCAATTCTCCATCTAATCCTAATCCTCCAAAATCCATATTGTCTACATCCTCCAAATCCATCATCCATAATCTTATCTAGGACATGCTAGCAAAGGAGACAAAATTCTCACCTCAAAGCAAAGTGGCCAGGTCTCCTCAAGTCCTCCATCCACCCCAATCACCTCCACCTAAAAACAAATCCCAATCCCCCACACTTCATGATACCCCTGTTTCCCCATCTACTCACATCAAAGCTTCCATACCTTCCTCCATCACACAATCCCCACAACTCCAAACATTGAAACCTCTCCATCTCATGATGTATCTCCCTCCACTCCATCTAATGATCCCATCCCCTCCACTTCCTCTCCTAAACATATGATTCCTCTATCATCACATGATCCTCTTCCATCTCATGATCCAATCACCCCTCCCACTCCATCTCATGATACCCTCCCTAGTCAAGATCAAAGTATCCCTTCATCTCCATGTCATGATCCCAATCTATCTAAAGATCCTAATCTTCCTTCCACATCTCATCCCCCTCAAAATGGACTTGCACCTTGTTTCTGAAATAATAAGGGTCCTCAAGATAATGCTCAAGATGTTGGTACATCCTCTATTCCTCATAAATCCAAATTTCCCTCCTACAAATCAAAATCCTGTTATCCCTCATCTTCCGCATCTATTTTGGGACCTTATGTTCCAAAGTTAAACCCTTCATTCCTTCCATCCATTTTGGGCCCCTATGTTCCAATGCTCAATCCTCCATCCCTTCCATCCATATTGGGTCCTTACATCCCTCCATCCACCACTCCATCACCTCAAATAATCCCTAAGCAAGATCAACAAAGGCACACATCCTTGGATGCCTCCCAACACTCTCTTTCCACCATCCCATCCATAAAATCCATCAATCCTTCATCCTCATGCACCCATCCCATTGCTATTGGAAGCAATTTGGATGCCCAATCTAAAAAACATAAAGCTCAAAATCCACAAAAATCAAAGGATCAACATGTCCCCTCCAAACGACATGCCCAAAACAAAAATATGATCTGAAAAAAAGAAAAATTAAAAAGGCCACAAAGGCCCCAAAAGAAAAAGTCAAAAGCTATGTGGATTCCCAAAGAAGCAATGCATCCCAAAGTAAAATCAAAATTGGCATCCAAACTTGCTAATCCAAAAACCCCATCCATTCATAAATCCTCCAATCCTCCATCTAACACTCCTTCATCTTCAAAATCCATTTTGGGTCCTTATGTCCCAAAATCCACCATCCCAACTCCAGCATCCCCTTCTTCTATTTTAGGTCATCATTTCCCAAAATCCACACTCTATCCCCCATCTAATTCAAAACACTCTCCTCCACTACTCCACCACCCTTTAAGGTGTGTGCCAATGTTGATCTTCCACAAATTCTTCAAAAACCCATCCATTATTCACCATCCACTTTTCACAATCCCATTCCATTGGTCCAATCCTTTCCAAATCCTTATCTTCCATCCCCTATCCATTTCATCTCCCCAATTATTGTTACCAACATCTATGAGCATACCTCTAGTTCAAAGAAATACTAAGGGATACCATCTATGGAACTAGATGCTTGAGTACTCCCTTCCTCTTTCTTACATCCACTATCTTCCATATCCACTCATCCTCATCCTTATCCATCCAAACTATTCCAAAAATTTTAAAAAAAAAAAAAAAAGAAAAATTCAAAAAAAAATAAAGAAAAATCTTTTCATCCAATGGTGAAAACCACTTCTTGTGGAGCCTTGGGTAATTACCATGATGAAAACTTGGAAAACAAGCATCATGTGTAATCCCCTCATCCCCTTGCACTCTACACTTGGGGGAAAGCTTCATCCACACAGTCCTCCTGTCCATCTACATCATATCTAAGTCCATTCTCCTTTCCTATATTTGACCTTGACTATCCTATCCATATCCTCCATCTCATATCCCTCATCCTATCAAAATAAATCCTCCATTCCTATCTTTCATCTTGATCATATAAGAAGCAAAATAATGTATATGCATGCATGCTTTGGAGCACACAAGCCTTAAATCCTCTACCATCCATATCCATTACACATTATCCTCCCACCTCATACATCTTTATCCACCATTCATTGAATCCTTAATTCCACTACCTCTAGTGTGGGGCATTGCACTCCTTTGAAGCATAGTCCTTGGGTTTCCATCACCCTACCCTCCAGTTCTCCATATCCTATACATATCAATCCACTCCATCCATTTGTCTCCTATCCAAACAATAACTCCCTCCTTTCATCCATCCATCCTTTTACCAATCCTTGGTTCTCCCTTGTCATTGGTTCCATTCAATCAAATCCTATCCACCAATCCACCCCATCCTATCCAATTTCTAATCCAATCCTATCTCATCCAATCATATTCTCCATCTCTTCCAATTTAATCAATAATCCCATCCCCAATCCAATCCTATTCAATCATCCATCTCCCTTTTCATCCTATCTAATCATTAATCCTTCTTCCAATCCTATCCAATCCATCAAATTGAGCTTTCCCCATCAAACTGAGCTTTCCCATATTGAGCTTACATTGACTAGTGCCTAATCCAAGCACCCATCCATACTTTTCTAATCAAATCCAAGCACCAATCCTCTCATATAAAGACCTTGTGCATCCAACTTGTCTTTTGTCATCCATCAATCAATTCATCACCCTGCCCATCGGGATGCATCCTTCCCTAATCTGATAGTTTATCCAAATCCATGTCCTACTCTTGGCAAGAGATGTCAGTTGGTCATGTGGATATTGTTTGCATGCTTGATCTTTTCACTTTGTTTTAATCTTGTGTCCTAGGACTATACTTGTTAAGGACTGCCTTGATCATCCTATATCTTGGTATGTCTTGGCTTGTGTATAATGGGGCATAGTTTTTATGGCATGGTGTGTTTGAATGTTTTCCTTATACGAACCGACAACCCTACATTAGTGTTTATTAACACTTGCATGATTGTGTACAAGGCAATCCTATTTGACTAAGCATCAGTCCACACCTTGGATCTTCATATCATCCTGGTTCTTATAATCAATGGTGTAGACTATCCATGGAAAAATTAAATCTAGGTTTTCTCTCTATATTTGCTCAACAATAAATCCAATCCATTTATCATTTCTTTATCTCATTTCATTCACAACACACCAACTCATCCTACTTCCCTCTTTCATTATCTTCATCCTTTCATCACTTATAATTCTAATTCCTTTTCGAGAGCATACCCGTGTTCTTCGAACCCACATGTCCTCTCGAGGGGGCATACCACTGCTTCCTCATCATCCTTACTCCTCATCATTCTTCCTCATCTCATGACTGGGGCATCGTGCTACTAGTCCTTATCCTTTTCTTCATCTCATGATTGGGGCATCATGCTACTAGTCCTTATCCTTTTCTTCCACTATGTTTTATTCTTCTTTGATATAGCATCATTTCACGATGCTATATCAAAGAGGGGCAAAATGTAGACACCTAAAATTAATATTTGATTAATTTAAGCCTATCAACATAATTAAATAATTTAATTGTGTTATCCTTATTCCTCTCAGAATCAATTAAATATAATTTAATTAATCTTGTCACTATTGTCCAAATATTAATTTATAAAATAAATTAAGTATTCCCCTATTCCTCTAAAGTCCCCTCCAATAATCATTTCCTCTAAACCCACTCAGTTAATTAATTCTAATTAATTAACCTAGTCACGTGATTCCTACAAATCATTTTTCTTAATCTCATTAGCCTAATTAATTCTTCTAGAATCTCTCATAATCATACTTATTATTATCCCTCAATTTTTAATTCCCACTCATGTCACATCAACATTGAGTCTCTCAAAGAAATTTAAATTTCTTTGAATCCCTCAATGCATCCTTATTTTGGAATTTTTAATTCTTCATATTTGAAATTCAAATTTATCCCCCCCTTTTCCCAAGGAATTTTATATTCTTGTTTATTTTCCCAAGGCACCCTTGATCCATGCCTTCTATCTAAAATCAATCTCAACCCTTCATAATAAAATCAAACTTGGCCCTCCATTGGCCTCATCCAATCTATAAATTGGAGCCTATTCCCCTCACAAATCATCCACTTCTCATGCATTGTCATGCCACCTATTTCTTCTCTCATCCTCTTCATAATCCTCTATCAAATCCATGCATCCTTAATCTTTTAGTCCAAATCCAATCCAACAATCCTCTTACCTTGTTGAGCATTTGGAGAGCATTCCACATTCATCAAGAAGGAGCCCATCCAATCAAGTTGAAGAGAGGCACTATTCAACTTCACCGAAGGATAAATCCGAGGAAGAGGTAAAATAGCAAAGGTATAAGATGATCTTTTGATGTTTTAGGGTTTTCTTATTTATTTCATTGTCATTTTGATCATTTTACCTCTCATCCCGTTTTCCCCTCTTTAGTATCAAGGCAGAAACTTGCAAGTTAACTGCAACTCCTAGTGTGAGTTCTTAATTTAGGTTAGATTTATTTCCTAGATAATAAGGCAAAAAACTTCTATAAATTGAGAATTTGGATTTATTTGAAAGGGTTCCCAAATTGATGATTTGTGGCCCACTTAAAGATTTTTAGAGTATTTTGCAGATTGTTAAGAAGTTGAGTTATGTCTATTACACATTCATTGAGATTAATACAAGAAGCAGCTTGTAGATTACCTAATCTACCTCTATATTCTACGAAATTGTTTTGTGTAATCTGGTAATGTCTATTATTTGGAGTTAGCAATGTGGTTTGATCTTTTTGTTTATTACTTAATGAATCATATTGGGCATGTCAGTGGTGTATTAGAATTATTATGATAGGCCGTATTGTTGGTGATTTTATTTCATAGGTTTGTAAAATTGATAATTTTGCAGGTTTACTGGAGTCCGTTATTGAATGCTAACTTGGATAATATTTGATAATTTATTAGATTGTAGGGAACAAACTGAGTAGTTCATTAAGTTGTTATCATATTGGTTTCATTGTTATTTTCTTGTTTCCCTAATCTATCTTTTGCATTTTATTTTCCAGAGAATCCTAAATTTTAAAATACAAAAAAAAGGAAGTTTGACCATTAATAACCAACATGATTAGTTTCAACCAACATGCCCCTTAACAGGTATAGCTACATCAACCATTGGGTTGTCCATCACCATCATGACCCGACTATAGAGACCTTGGAGTAGTGAGTCTTCCAAAGCTTATTACTTTTCAGGAGAGGTGGTGAGTGTTTACATTGGCTGCTTGACTATTGGTAGGTGTGTCAAAGTGGTTGTCAACAGGAGGTAAAGTGAGTGTGATGGGGGGGATTTGTCAAGACCAACATTGGCACATGTTGTGAAGGATGTGGGATGAGCAGAGAAGAGATGGATGTAGCATGTGAATATGATGGAGGCATTATGATAGGTAGCTTTGGGACATAGGAACCCAAAATAGATTTAGGAGAAGGAGGGGGAGACTGTTTAGCTGGTGGACTACCAACTTTGGATGCTATTGCAGGTTTTTCTTTTGGATGCATTGCTTCTTTTTTCTTTGGAATCCACATTGTTTCTGATTTTTCTTTAGTGGGCCTTTGCAGCCTTTGGGATTCATTTCATTTTTGTATCAGCTTTTGCTTTGTGGGATCATGTCTTTTGAGTGGACATGGTCACCTTTATATTATTATGGATGTGTATCTTTATGCATTTTTTTTTTGGCATCCAAATTGTTCCGAACAGCATTGGAAGGAGTGTGTGAACATGTAGGAGATGGAGGGAATATAAGTGAATTGATGGAGCTAGGATGTTGGATGGAATGAGGTGATATGTGCCTTTGTCGATCCTAATTGGGAATGAAAGGACTAGTATGTTTATGATGAGTGATGGAGATATGGGATTTGTGTATGGAGGGACGAGTAGGAGATGAGGCATGGGATTTTGGGATATAAGGGCCCAAAATTGATTTAGCATGTGGGGGATATATGAAGGTAGATTTTGGGATATAGGGACCCAAGATGGATTCAAATGATGAAGGAGGAAGATAGATGGTTGTTTTAGCTTTATACGATGGAGGAGGGGGGATGGCAATAAATAATTTGGAGGAACGATTGGGAGATGCAATGGTGTGTTTGAAAGTATACCTAGATTTTGCATTAGTTGTTCCAAAAAATTTATTTGAAGTTTCTTGGGATATGTAACCAAGACCATGAGATCATGTATGTGCTTTGACATGGATGGGCTCCAAAGTACCTTGCTCATGTAGGCCTAAGCCTTTTCCTTGATAGTTCATTTCTTTTAGCATCTTATCTAAAGTAGGATACTTGTTCTTTGGATAACAAGATGTGAGTCCTTTATCAAATGGAGGAGAATGGGTGGTGTATATGGGATGTTCTTCTACTACGAGTGAACTGCCATGGATGAATGTAAGTGAACCAAGGGGATAAAGTGATAGTGGTGGGATGGTTTGGATAAGAGGAGATGGAGGATCAAGAAGTGAAGTATATGGGACAGGAGGATCTTGACTTGGAATAGGGGATGATAGTTGATCTTGAGATGAAGGGGATGGAATGGTAGGATCTTGACTTAGAATAGGGGATGATAGGGGATCTTGAGATGAAGGGGATGGAATGGTAGGATCTTGACTTGGATCAATAATTTTTTAACATGCTCTAGAACAAGATCTTAGAATGATGGGATTAGTGTGGATGGTGTGAAAAGAGGTGAGTGGTAGACTCTTCAGATGGAATGGATGGAAGGATGGGAGATTTAGTGACTTGGGTAGATGGAGTGGATGGAAGGATGAGAGGTTCATTAATTGGGGGAGATGGAGTGGATGGAAGGAAAAGAGGTTCATTAATTGGGGGAGATGGAGTGGATGTAAGGATGAGAGGTTCTTCAACTAGGAGAGATGGAGTGGATGGAAGGATGAGAGGTTCTTCAATTGGGAGAGATGGAGTGGATGGAAGGGTGAGAGATTCTTTAGTTGGGGGAGATGAAGTGGATGGAAGGATAAGAGGTTCTTCATCTAGGAGTGATGGAGTGGATGGAAGGATGGGAGATTCTTCAATTTGGATAGTTGGAGTGGATGGAAGGATGAGAGGTTATTTATCTGGAGGAGATGGAGTGGATGGAAGGATGATAGATTCATCAACTGGGAGAGATGGAGTGGATGGAAGGATGGGAGATTCATCAACTAGGAGGGATGGAATGGATGGAAGGATGAGAGGTTCATCAAGTAGGAGAGATGGAATGGATGGAAGGATGAGAGGTTCTTCAATTAGGATAGCTAGAGTGGATGGAAGGATGAGAGGTTCTTCAACTGGGATAGATGGAGTGGATGGAAGATAGGAGGTGGGAGAGAAATAATAGGTATGGGAGTTCAAAGTAAATTTGGTGGATTGAGATAAGCTGGGATGGACAAAGGTGGACTAAGGTAGGATGAAGTGGATGGCGGAGGATTGCAATAGGATGAAATGGATGAAGGTGGACTAAGGTAGGATTAAGTGGATGGTGGAGGATTGCAATAGGATGAAATTACTTAAGGTGGACTAAGGTAGGATGAAGTGGATTGTAAGCTGAGATACAATTGGGGAGTGTGACTAGTGCCACTTGCCAATTCATGAATGTTCATCACAACAGTGGATGAAGGCGGTGCCTGTAGATAACTAAATCGCGGTTGTGAAATAACAGGTTGTGATGTTACTTGAGATTGATATTGTGGAGCACTAACCACTTGTGGCATAGATTGGACGGGTGGGGGCATAGATGATAATGGCATTGTATAATTCATGCCCCTAATGACAATTTGTGTGACAAGTGATGGTGGATTAGGATCAGATGAAGGATTGATATAGCTTGGAAGATTAGAATTGGATGGAGAAGTGAGATAAGATTGTAATGTGACTTGGAGATCTATCTCATCGGGTTGATCAACCATACCCTCACCATCATCGACATAGGGTGAAGTGGAAGAAAATGAGGGATGACCATACTCATCATAGTAGGATTGAGACATGACTTGGACATTTGTGTCATCAGGTTGATCAACCATACCCTCATCATCATCGATATAGGGTGAAGTGGAAGAAAATGAAGGATGACCAAACTCATCATAATAAAATTGTAACATGACGATTAGTTAATGAGTTGGAAAGATGAAAGATGAGAATGGATCATAGACCAAAGCTCAAAAGAGGATAAATGATGAGCTCAGACTAGGATGGGGACTGGCATTTGATGAAGTTGGAAGGAGGATGAATTTTAATGTTTACTTTTGGATGGCTGATGTTCGGATTGATAAGCTAGGAAGAAGGAAAGGATTACACAAATTGGGTGATGAGAGGTGATAATGGATGATAGTGATGATGAAATAACCAAGATGATGATAACTAAGGTGACAACTACCAACTAAGATGATAAAAGCGACCATGCAAGTCAAGACCCTAGTGGACGATAATAATGACATAAGCTAGAACCCAAATTGGAATGCAAAAGCGAAGAGCCAAAGAGATCGAGAGTGAACTAACCAACCAAAGACAACACTTTGCTAGTGCAACAACATCTAAGACTCAGAATACACAAGAATAGATACTGACTACTGAAAACTCAAGAGATTTCTAACATGATGCAGACAACACTTTGGCAACATAATGACGTCTAAGACCAAGATCACAAAGATAATGAACAACTAAAGAATCAAGTATTTTCTAAGGCAACGCGGATAGCATAACCACAACGTAATGACGTCTAAGAACAAGATCATGAAAGATAGGTGTAAACTGTTGATAGATCAAGAAATTTATAAGGTAATGCAGATAGCATAATGACAACACAATGACATCTAAGACTGAGATCACCAAAGATAGACCCTAACTGTTGGGGAAACGTAAGATTGCAAATCAATGAAACAGAAATCCAGTAGTATAATGAGACTAAACTGACAAATCAGGACAAAACAAAGTAAAACTTGCTATAATAGGCCACAAACCCTCCAAAACAAGGCGTGAACCCACCAGAACAAGGTGTAGAATCACTATAACAAGAATGGCAAGCTTCAAACTGACTAAAAATGCTTGAACAACATAACAACACTTAAAAATGCAAACCCATTGTTTCATGGTGCAAACCCTCTGTTTCAGGGCTTCAAAAATGGTAAAAAGCTAACCCACTGTTTCAGGGTACAAACCTGCTGGAACAGGGTGACAAACACGGTAAAAAACAAACTCGTTGTTTTAGGGTGCAAACCTAGTGGAATAGGGTAACCATTCACTACAAAAGTGAACTCACTTTTTTAGGTGCAAACCTACTAGAACAAGGAGCAAACCCGCTAGTTTGAAATGCAAACCTGCTGGATGATAGAATGACAGTGACTGTGCTAAGTATGTCACTTCTGGCTCAAATTTGATAGTATTCCCGCTAGAATATGACTACAAACCCACTATAATAGACCACGAACCCGCTAGAACTAACTTCAAACCTACTAGACTGATATTTTGATAAAAGACTTGACACCAAAAACAACAAGCATGAAGATTTGAGCATAAAATAGATAAAAACCAGTTAAATACACCATTGTGGATATTCAAATGATAGTATCTGTTAAATCTCCTTTCCAAAATACCACAGTCAACTAGAAAGATAGAAGCCTGACAGCACTAGCTCCACTCTCAGCACACACTTCTCAGGCATGCCAAGCTTCAAATTCCTAGGTAATCACTTCTCAGTGAATTTTTTATCTCTAATTGAGGTGTACATGAGGAGTATCTTCGGTATGCGCGTATCACAACACCTAAGTCAACACATAGAAGGATTTTTGGCTACTAAAAATAGTTTGGCTCGTAGTGGGGGAACTTTTAGGGTGAATCAAGTAGTCATGCATGTGGTGGATAGCTCATTTAAGAGATATCCCAGCCCATAGAACACGAATTTTATGCATCTACCACACAAGATCCAGGGGATTTTGACTTGCATCAAGACCGCAAAGGTATTTGCATAATGATACGAAGGGAAACCATTGGTATGACACAACATTACCAATTGATTTATAACTTTTGCTAAAATCACAAATATTTATATAGCAAACTAAAAGAAAGTACCGCTTGGGTCATTCTCCCCTCACTCAGCCTTATAGGCTACTTGGGGGGACAGGCCCTCCTACTTAGAAAGTAAAAATTGAGTGTCGCTAAAACTTTTCTCTTCCACCTATGACCACGAGAGCCAGAGGGAGAGGATGTTAGGTCCCGGAGACAACTGAGAGGGGGGGTGAATCGTCTAATAAATTCAAACAAAAACTACTTAACCAACTTAAATGCTTAATATCGGTAAACCAGTCATTTATATCGATAGATAGTTTTATCAGTTAATTTCAGTACCGGTAAAGATTAATCCATGAAACAGAAAGACAAAGTCATCCATAACACATAGCACCAATATTTGTACGTGGAAACCCTATAAGGGGAAAAAACACGGTGGGAAACCTTACCCACAATCAGATGATACTATTGCAGATATTAAGTGTATACAAATGGGGTCTGCACATGCAGAAAGGCCAAGTGCTTAGAGCTCACTGCTTAAACACAAATAGGAGTCGCATTGACTACAATTGGATGGTTAAATCCAATTAGGATGTACTGCTCAAATTAGCATCTTTCTATGTTGGATTCAGTACCAGTGTAGTTCTGATTGTCTTCACAAAAACCCTCCTTCAACCTTCAAATGATGTCTGCGTGTATAGCTCTGCTTATTCTCACATATACCTTCACACAATTCTTTTTCGCATTTTTCCTTTGATCTTAAAAATAAGATCTTACATTTATATCATAACCTAAGACCAATTTTAGTAGGTTGGCTCTAAAGGATTTTATAATAAAATCAATTTACAAATAAAACAATATCCGATGCAATAACCGATTCAACATGTTGGCTCAATGCACTTACAACATTAATAAAACATCTCCATAGCGTGTCGTGCTGATCTGGAATAGATAAGCCTGTCAGTGAATGATCCAGACCTATTTGCCGGTAACAGAAAATATGCAAATACAAATATGCCAATGAATAAATCTCCAAGACAAAGTGTCCAAACGATGTCTTCGACATAACGAGGTGTTTTCCATGCCATTCTAGGTGTTGGTGAATGTTATATCCTGTCGATGTACCAGATACTGATGACTATGCATAAGTCACTTGCTTGTCGGTGAACATTGCCAATTCATCAAAGTGCCAGAGTTGATAAGTGATAGTAGATGTTGACATCAATGACAAAAGCAAAATACCAACAATCTCCCCCTTTGGCATTGATGGCAACACAAGATGAAAAAACCATCAAAGTGCCAAAACAGAAATGCCAAATACCAAAAACCAACAATCTCCCAAAAAGAGATCATAACCAGAAATCAAAATTCAGATATAAACAATCTCTCCCCAAAGTAACAATCTCTCCCCCTAGGAGTGAAATGTGCTTTTCTTGTGTTTTTCCATGCCATTCTCTCCCCCTTTGACATCAAATACCAAAGTCAATACAAAACCAGATGTAAATACAAAATACCAACTAATTCAGTATACCAACTACTCCCCCTGAGAAGTAGCTTCCTCATCAAAGTCGGAATAAAATATTTCTTTGTTAATTCTGTCGGTTGATGACAAACATCAACTGTCTAAGTCTCTACTGGTGGAGGTATGACACCAAGATGGTCTCTAAGATATTCAAAGGTCTCCTTAGGTAGAGGTTTAGTGAAATTATCTACAATCTACTCTTTAGTATTCACATAAACCAGTTTTACTACCTTTGTTTCAACATTCTCCCTTAGAAAATTTAGTTTGATAGAAACATGTTTAACTTTAGAATGTAATACCAGATTCTTAGATATATCAATTGTTGCAGTGTTGTCACAATAGATAGTTATGGGTTCCTTGCATTTTACCTTTATATCCTTCAACATTTGTTTAAGCCATAATACCTGTGTACAGTTAGTTGTTGCTGCAACATATTCTGATTCAGCTGTTGATAAAGATGTACAACTTTGTTTCTTACTCAACCAATAAATTAATCTGCTACCAAGAAAAAATGCTCCTCCGATGGTGCTTTTTCTATCATCCACATCTCCTGCCCAATTTGCATCTGTATATGCACATAATTCAAAGTTTTCATCTCTAGGATACCATAATCCAAGATTTGTAGTGCCTTGTAAGTACCGAAAAATTATTTTGACTGTTGATTCATGATTTTCTCTAGGATTACTCTGAAATCTTGAAACAATACATACTGCATTCATAATATCAGGTCTTATTTGTGTCAAATATAGTAAACCTCCTATCATAGATTTGTACCTAGTCAAATTAACAGGTGTTGATTCATCTCTCAGTGATAATTTGCCATTTGTAGTCATAGGTGTGCTTACCAGTTTGGATTGACTTGATAATATACATTTATCAGTCTGTGAAATCTGCAATCCTAAAAAGAATTTTATTTCTCCAATCATAGACCTTTCAAACTCTTGTTGCATTTCAATAGAAAAGTCTTTATATAATCCATCTTCTCCTCCAAAGATTATATCATCAACAAAAACTTCTATAACCAAGATGTCATCATCAGTCACTTTATAATATAAGTGGTTGTCAGCATTACCTTTAGAAAAACCAATCTTCAAAAGATACTTATCCAATCTTTCATACCAAGCTCTTGGAGCTTGCTTCAACCCATACAAAGCTTTCATTAACCTGCAAACCATATCTTTGTTATCTGTCAAAGAAAATACATCAGGTTGTTCAATGTAAACTTATTCTTCAAGATCTCCATTCAGAAATGCACATTTAATATCCATTTGATATACTTTATAGTTCTTGTGTGCTGCAAAAGCTAAGAATAATCTAACTACCTCAATTCTAGCTACCGGTGCAAAGATTTCATTATAATCAATTCCTTCTTTCTGAGAATATCCCTTACACACTGGTCTTTCTTTATTCATGATTACCTTACCATCTTCATTAAGTTTGTTTCTAAATACCCATTTTGTTCCAATCACATTTTTGTCTTTAGGCCGGGGAACTAATGTCCATGTGTTATTTTTCTCAATTTGTTCTAGTTCCTCTTCCATAGCTTTAATCTAGTGTTTATCTTCACATGCCTCATTAATTGATGATGCTTCAGTTTGAGAAATAAGACATACCTCTTCATTTTCCAGTCTTCCTCTTGTCATAACTCCTTTATACTTGTTCCCAATTATCTAATCTTCAGAGTAATTCAGTCTTACATACCGGGGTGTCTTCGTTTGCTGTTGTTCATCAGTTACTGTGGAATTTTGAGATGATACCGGTGTAATTGGATCTTCATTTTTTACCGATGGGTTAAATGTAGGTTCATTTGTTAGAATCTCTATTGCTGATTCAGAGTCTATATACCTTGAAGCTCCTCTGAATTGTTCATCAATCTTCACATTTCTACTTTCAATAATTTTCTGCAATCTCTTGTTAAAACATCTATATGTCTTTCTCTTAGATGAATAACCAAGAAATATTCCTTCATCACTTCTAGGATCAAATTTTCCAATGTACTCATCTCTTCTAATATAGCATTTACTTCCAAATATTCTAAAATATTTAAGAGTGGGAGTAATACCAAACCATAGTTCATGAGGGGTCTTACCAGTGTCTCCTTTGATGTGAACTTTGTTGAACATGTAGACCATTGTGCTTACTGCCTCTCTCCAATATACATGTGGTAGATTTGCTTCAGATAACATACGTCTAGCTGCATCCAAGATAGTTTTGTTTTTCCTTTCAACGACTCCATTCTGCTATGGTGTTTGGGGTGCTGATAATTGTCTTTTGATTCCATTCACTTCACAAAATGCATTAAATTCCTTAGATGTAAATTCTCCTCCTTGATCTGATCTCAGACATTTGATTTTCTTACCAGTTTCATTCTATAAAATTGCTTTGAATAGTTTGAATTTCCCAAGTGCTTCTGATTTTTCTCTGAGAAAAGTAACCCAACACATTCTAGAATAGTCATCAATGATTAGCATGAAATATCTATCACCTTGTAAACTTTTAGTTCTAGCTGGACCACATAAATCAGTATGAATTAAGTCAAGAGCATTATTGGATTTTTCTGGAATACTTTTAAAAGTTGCTCTAACTTGTTTTCCAGATTGACATTCCTTACATACCGGATTGTGAGGTTTGACAATCTTAGGTAAATCTCTAACTGCCTTAGTAGTACTGATTTTTACCATGCAATCAAAATTTACATGACAGAGTCTCCTATGCCATAGCCAACTTTCATCAATATGTGCAATCAATCGTGTCTTTTCACTGTTATTCAAATGAAAGATGCTACCTCTAGTTTGATTACCGGTTGCAATTTCCAAACCATTCTGTTCATAATTTTGCATTTGACATTCTTGAATTGTAACTGAAATCCTTTCTCAACTAACTGACCAACACTCAAAAGATTATGCTTTAAACCTTCCACATAGTAAACATTGTTTGTATTATGCTTACCATCAAGAGATATTGTACCTTTACCTTTGATCAAACAAGCTTTATCATCTCCAAATCTTACTAAGCCTCCATTATATTCTTGAAAAGTCAAGAATTTGCTTCTATCACCAGTCATATGATGTGAGCATCCTGAATCAATGATCCATTCATCCTTAACTTCAACTTTAGCTACCAAGGCCTGTTCTACCGGTTGAACAGTAGGTTCCGATTGATCTTCTATTATAGAAACAAAAACCTATCCATTATTTGTCGGATCTTCATCAGAATCATCAGTGACTCCTTCATCAGCGAGATAACAGGATTTATCTTTATTCTTCTTAAATTTGTATCTCTGATATTCAGGGATAGGCTTGTATGTTCTCCTAGCTTCTTCTCTTAGTCTAGCATGTTTGTCAGGGCATCTAGAAGCCATATGACCAATCTTATTATAGTTGAAACATTTAAAGGGTTCTTTACCTTCATACTTACTTCCAACTGGACCTTTAGGCATTTTTCTTGCAAATAGTGCTTCAAGTTCTTCAAGTTCTTCATTTTCTCTCCTCCTTTCCTCAAGTTCTCTTGCATAAAAATCTTTACAATCAGACTTGTCAAATGATGGTGTGGATGATGTTGATGCCTTCAAAGTTAAATCTTTCTTTATAGTAGCAACAGGACCAAATTCCACAATTTCAAAAGCTGAAAGTTTTCCAATCAATGTATCCCCAGTTACTGATGTATTAGGCATTGTTCTTAACTCATTTATAGTAGTAACCTTCATTGTATATGCCAATGGAAATCCTCTTAAAACTTTTGAAACAATTTCATCTTCACTTAAGGTTCCTTCACAACATTTAATACCCAAAACAATTTCATTAACTCTTTCCATAAAAGCATAAATCCTTTCATCTTCTTCCATTTTTAGATTTTCATACCTGACCCAGAAGCTTTCAAGTTTTGCAATTTTGACTATGGAATCTCCTTCATTCAGTGTTTCCAAATGATCCCAAATAGCTTTAGCAATAGACCTATCTGATAATCCCATGATTTGCTGATATGTTAATGTGCTCAAAAGTGCTTCTCTTGCTTTGCAATCATTTTCTTCATCTTTAGCCAAGTTTGGTGGATTAGGTTGACTGGTTGTAGGAGTTGTATAGCCATTCTTTGTAACATCCCAGATGTCCTTTCCAATGCAATTTAGATGTGTCTCCATTCTGATCGTCCATATTCCATAGTTGGTTCCATCAAGCTTAGGACTGTCCTTCCTGAAATAGTTAGTAGAAATTGAATCTCCTCAAGCTATTAAACTTCTGCAAAAAGAGGACTGGGCTCTGATACCAATTGTTAGGTCCCAGAGACAACTGAGAGGGGGGGTGAATCAGTTTTCTAATAAATTCAAACAAAAATAACTTAACCAACTTAAATGCTTAATACCAGTAAATGAGTCTTTTATACCGGTAGACTGTTTTATCAGTTAATTTCAGTACCGGTAAAGATAAATGCATGAAACAGAAAGACAAAGTCATCCATAACACATAACACCAATAATTGTACGTGGAAACCTTGTAAGGGGAAAACCATGGTGGGAAACCTTACCCACAATCAGATGATACTATTGCAGATATTAAGTGTATACAAATGGGGTTTGCACATGCAAAAAGGCCAAGCGCCTAGAGCTCACTGCTCAAACACAAATAGGAGTCGCACTGACTACAATTGGATGGTTAAATCCAATAAGGATGTACTTCTCAAATTAGCATCTTTCTATACTGGATTCAGTACCGGTGTAGTTCTAATTGTCTTCACAAAAACCCTCCTTCAACCTTCAAATGATGTCTATGTGTATAGCTCTACTTATTCTCGCATATACCTTCACACAATTCTTTTTCGCAAACTTTGATCTTACATTTATATCATAACCTAAGACCAATTTTAGTAGGTCGGCTCTAAAGGATATTACAATAAAATCAATTTACAAATAAAACAATATCTGATGCAATAACTGATTCAACATGTCGGCTCAATGCAATTACAACATTAATAAAACATCTTCATAGCATGTCGTGCTGATCTGGAATAGATAAGCTTGCCGGTGAATGATCTGGACCTATTTGTCGGTAATAGTAAATATGCAAATACGAATATGCCAATGAACAAATCTCCAAGACAAAGTGTCCAAATGATGTCTTCGACATAACCAGGTGTTTTCCATGCCATTCCAGGTACTGGTGAACATTATATCCTACCGATGTACTAGATACCGGTGACTGTGCATAAGTCGCTTGCCGGTGAACATTGCCAATTCATCAAAGTGCCAGAGTTGATAAGTGATAGTAGGTGTTGACATCAATGACAAAACCAAAATACCAACAAAGGATAGTGTGTGTTAGCAATAGGACCACTCTACAGATGCACAAATGTGCAAGACACGAAAGACATGGGGTTTATTCTTTTACTTGAGTTGAAATGTGCCTAATTACTCAAAAGACACAACATGTCCATTTCCTTAGTTGAATTGAAGTGTGCCTAATTACCCATAAGACAAAAGATGCAAAAATTGAAATGCAATAAGGAAATATATTTTCGAGAAAACCCCTCTTTAGCGGTCCTACAACCAATTGCTAATGTTTCAAAATCATGGGGTCTTCTTATCTCTCTATCTGCTACACAACCATTAGCAAAATATCATCCAAAAACACACAAGTTAGTAGATTAGTCTGAAAACTAGTATTCTAAAAAATCACGTAAATGATAATGAGCAAACATGTTACAACACAATAAAAATCCAATGTTTCAAGTTGTGTTCCCACTGTTTCAGGTTGTGTTCCCATTGTTTCAGGTTGCGTTCCTACTGTTACGCATTCTCATTGTTTCAAGGTGCATTCCCATTGTTTCAAGGTGCAAACTTAGAAAATTTAAATCATCCAACAACATAAAAGTTAGCTGATTAGAAGAAAAATGGCATTATGAAAAATCATGTAAATGATAATGAGCGAACCCACTATTTCACAATGCAAACCTGTTGTTTTAGGGTGCGTTCCCGTTGTTTTAGAGCACGTTCCTGCTGCTATTTAGAAAAATGTCAAAAAACATTTACAAATTCCTAAAACTTAAAATGGAGATTTATACCTTCTGTACAAAAATGATAAAGTGTTCTCGTTGGTTCAGGGAGCATTCTCATTATTTCAGTTTGTGTTCCCACTGCTTCAGAGCGCATTCCCGCTATTTCATGAAATCTCAGGATCTATAAAATAGACTTCTGTCATGGCGGAAATGCGCTTGTAGTTCCATTTTTTTGCCTGCAAGTGCTCAAAATCTGTCAAAAAAATGCACTGAAACAAAAAAAAATGTTAGGATGACCCGTGAATTGGGTCCCATTGAGCGTGCCAGAAAATGTGTGATGAAAAATGTTTGTGTAAATACTAAGGAGTAAAAAGAAAGCTAATTAATGAATAAAACACAATACATCATATACCTCAAGATTAGAAAGGTAAAACTAAAATGGAGAACAAAATGATAAACAATGCATACCATAATTCTTGTTTTAATTTGATTATTCCGCGATTGGATGTGTGCTCATGATGTAGCTTCAGATGCTTGATATTGCTCCATGATGTTGATGCAAAATGATGAATGATGACTGATAAAAGATAATGTGTGAGTTGAGTGATAATTTCGGCAAAGTAATGATACAATTGAGTGAAAGTGGATTCTGGATTTGGTCTAAAACTAGAGGGATTAAGTAGGCAAGATGAGGAAGGGAAGGGTAGTTGAAGAGGAGACACTTGTCCTCAAAAAAGGACAATTGTCTCATTTAGATGGAAAAGGAATGACATGTGTCCATGGACACATGTCTATTTTGGGCAAAGCCACCCAAAAATAGGAAGAGTGACATGTGTCCCTAAAGACACATGTGTATTTTGGAAAAGGCCACCCAAAATAGGATATTTTCCCTAAAATTAGGAATTGGTTAGGATGTGCACACATGTTTGGGAGGTTAGAATAGATAGGGTAAGGTTAGTTGGAGGGATGACTAGGCTAGGGAATAGGGTTGGAAGGATAGGGTTGGTTAGGATAGGATTGGAAGGACGTTAGAGAGAAAAGTTAGGAGGGATGTGCTAAAATAGGAATTTGAACCAAATTAATTAAATAAAATTAATTAATCCATGGGATTGGAAAGGGGATATTTAATTAATTAAAGTAATTAATCAAAAAAGGGGGGGGAGAACAAGGATAATTAATTAATTAGATTAATTAATTAGGAGGATAGGATTGGGGGATTAATTAATAAGAATGGGCTAATTAATTAAGATATTTAATTAATTAAATGGCTAAGGGAAATAAATTTGATTAAATTGATTAACCAAAATTAAGTGTCTACAATATGTATATATGTATATCTATATGTATATGTATATGTATATATACTACAATATGTATATATATAGACACACACACGCACACGCCCACACACACACACACACGTATAGATATATATCACTTTTGGAAATATACATCAAGTTGGCCTCTAAGATATTTTTCAAAAGAATATTTTAGTGATTACGATACATGCTACAATCACCATAGAAGAATACCAATATAAGTCTTCAAAGTCCTCCAATCTATAAAAGAACACATCCTTGAAGTGGAAAAAACAAAATGCTACCAAAATGCCACAATTACCGCATCACAAAATGGAACAACTGGATCATAGCTAAGACAAAAAATTTTGGGGCGCAATAATCATGATCCAAGTCAACATTACACGATTCACAACTTGAAAACTAAACCACCAAATGAATATCACCAGAAATCAAAGAAACCATAGGGAACTGGAGCACAAGAATCTGCTCATCATAGTTTATCCAAACATACAACTAAAGCATGACATCTAGAGAATAGCTTTCAAAGTACAAGACCAAATGTCACAACCAACAATAAAAAACTTTCACATCCATACACTCATGTCCTCGTGATTCTAGAGCAATAATCATATCAAAAATTGTGACAACAACAACACCGGCAAGAACAAGGATCTGCAATCTATAAAATACATACTTATCTTCCATTGTGCTGCAAATCAGCATATACAACATCTCACATATCAATCCAGACCAATTTGGATCACCAAATTTCACATCAATGACAACATGGATAAGTAATTCCAATAGTCATGCTACCAGATCTACAATCTATCAATGTTGTTGTAGTTGATGGCCAAGGTCTTCCAAGTATAACTAGGTATCCTGGTTCTTTCTTTCTTGCTTTGAGTACCAAAAAGTCAACTAGGTAATCCCATGTGTCAATTGTGATTGTTACATATTTCATAACACCTTCAGGTTTGGAAATAGATTGATCTGCCAACTGAAGCACAATTATTGTAGGTTGGACACCTGTCATTCCTAACATTTTAGTAGTGTTAGTTGTGATAACATTTATAGCTTCCCTTAAATCAATCAACACATTAGGTATCTCAACTCCTCCTATGCTTAAAGTAATTACAAGACTCCCAAGGTCACTATATTTTTTAGGAAGAAATCTCTTTAACAATACATCAGTGAGCTTAGTCCCAACTTGGATTGTAGAAGGAAATTTCCTTTTTCTTCTAGGAGTTTTTATACAAAGTAAATTAACTAGTTGATTAATTTCTGGTATGTCCTTAATGGCTTGTAACAGAGGTATCTTTATATTGATCTTTTTTAGTTCTTGAAGAAGTTGAGAATCTGCCATGTCAATATGATTAGGTCGGGAGGTGTTAGGAGCTACTTGGGTTGTTTTAAAACATTACAGATAAGGTACTTTTCTAATTGATTCCTTCACATTATCAAAACTTTGATATTTTTCCTTAATCTCCTCATTCTTCTCCCCCTCCTTGTCTAAAACATTAGATTTTTAAGGAACATTACAATTCCTTAATTAAATATCATCAACTTCTATTACATTCAGACCAAGAGGATGAGAATCAACGTTAAATGTTTGTTGAGGAGGATTATTCTTCAGATTTGGAACTGGCTATGTTGGTGTCTAAGGTTGATTCACTTGCTCATTAGTAGAATTAGGTCCGGTAATAAGGGGTGGAGGTTGTCTGGAGGTCATTTTGGACCTTGGTTTTGCTAAGGTTGAAATTGAGGTTGGTTTTATTGCCACGGTGGTGGATTAGGCTGTCACTGTGGTTTCCACTATGGTTGATTCCATTGAGGACTAATCCACTTTGGAGGTCCTCAAGATGTAGGAGGTGGTTTCATTAGGAGGGGTACACTGCTTGACATTCTGCCATTGGTTTGGATTCTAATTATTTCTAGGGCCATATTGTCCTAAATAAGCATTAAACCCTAAATTTTGAGATCTTTGTCCAACATAGTTAAGCTCTTTTTCTACAATAGGAGGTTTCTTCAAATTATTCTTAATCTATGGTAGGAGATTACAAGAACTTGTTACATGATTCTTTTTACAAATTTCACATAGAACAATTTGATTCAATAGACATTCCCTCAAAAGATGTTTTCCCCTACATTTTAAATAGTTAATGGCTAAGGGCTTAGTGTTTTTCTTGTCTGCCTGAGTATTAAGATGGAGTATATCAGTTTTCAAATTTACTATTTTCTCCATTACTTGAGATACATCGTGACCTAAAGCTTTTTTCCTTTTTGAATCCCTAGTTCCTAGAGTAATTTCTACATATACCAATAATATCTTTTTAGAGGAATCTTATTGATATCTCCTTTTCCCATCAAATTCAAAGCTTCTCTAGAATCATCATCAATTCCACTTAGGAAAATTGTCCTAATAATTTCATCATTGAGTCCATTAGCACATCTTTTGTATACAAACAAAAACCTATCAGCATAATCTTCCAAACTTTCATCTTCTATTTGCTTCATTCAAAACAATTCATCCTTCCTATCTCTCAATAATAATCTTGGTACTTATCCAAGAATACAATCTCCATCTCCTATCATGTTGAGATTGAACCAGCATGCAAACCCATAAACCATTGTAATGATGACTCTTTTAGAGTAGAAGGAAACAATTTCAACTTTTGGTTATCAAATGTATAATCATTAGTCTAACAAAGGACTTTAAACTCAAAGAGAAATTGATCAGGATCTTCTTTTCCTCTAAAAGTGGGTAAAGCAGAAGGTGAAATATTTTCATAGGTGGATCATTATCTCCCACATTCAAATTAATAGGATGTGAAAATTCCCTATTAGGTGGAGAATCCTGAGCTACTACTCGATCACCCATTTCTTCTTCTTGTTGCTCAAATTGTTCCTGTTGTTCTTCAAATTGGTCTTGTTGTTCTTGAGAGCCTTGAGATTGCAATTGATTAATATTATAATGCCTTGGAAGGAATCTTCCAAAAGGATCTCTAGCTCTTCTCATCAACAACTTAACTCTTTTCCTTATCAACAATATGGCTTCAAACTTTGGTAGCCAAATATTTTAGTTTCCCTGGCAATGATGTCAAAAATGATGTGTGAGGTTGTTGATGTCACAACTCGCATCATTTAATTTCTCATTATCAAATCGGGTGTGTCTTAGAGCTACATGCGATAAGGATGAGTTAAAGTTGGGGGGTTTTGCATTGAAAATAGTGACTTGTGTTTTGATCATGCTCCATCGAGAGATCTCAGTGTAGACATATAAATCTAACCACTTAATTAAACAAATATTTAATATTTATTTAATCCATTAAATCAATTCCTCTATTAATTAAACCATATTTGATTAATTCACCCACATTCCTCTATTTGATTAAATAAATTATTCAATTTATTTTATTTTATTCATTTAGCCACATTCTAGCCATTAATTAAATAAATCACCTTTATTTAATTTAATTCCCTTTTTTCCTTTTAATTTAAATTCCCCTTTTTCCTTTTAATTAAATTTACATTTTATTAAAAACCCTCTTCCATTTAAATAAATTAAATTTATTTAAATATCTATCCAAATGCAAGTTGTCACCCACCTTTTCGAAATAAATCACTTTATTTCAAATAAAACCCAAAAATATCTTCCCACTTGCATTCTCCTAATAAATCCACTTGCAAGGATTTTAAAAAATGGCTATGTCATCGTGTAGGAGATTGGGGCTACAACCTAGAGAGTTTAGGAATTTCAGGCAGAATGATAGGCTGAGATTCTTCGTGAATCCAGGTTTCAGAGCATGGACCAAAACTAAGTGGGTTTGGGAGGATTAGAGAAGAGTGTCAAGGTTTGGTACAGATGCTAGAACACACGGTAGATGGAGAAAGGATTTTCCTCGACCCAGAGGTGATCATCACTTCAACCCCAACATTCACACTTCCAATACGACAAGTGCTAAGATGAACTGGCAAAAGATTTGTGACAAGGAATGGAGGTTGAAGAAGATTCCTAGATCGGAGCCGATAGAAAAGGTAAAACCTAAACCTGTGGAATCCCAAAAGTTGTCCTTCCTGGATTGCAAAAGTTGGAATGATTCAATGGCATTTTTTAGAGATAGGGTTTTTTTTTCTAAAATGCTTTGGGGATTGTCTGGTTGTGTGCTGTATTAAGAAATGGTGTGAGGAGAAGTGGCCTTTTGGTGTGGAGATCAAGACGATGCCAAATGGCTTTTTTCTGGTCATAACATAAAACAACAAAGACAAAAAGTAGGTTCTCAATAATGGGCCTTTTTTCTTAGGAGGCAGAGGTATTTACATTAGAGACTGGGAACCAAACTTCAACCCTATTAAGGCCTATGTGGAAGAGGTCCCTATTTGGTTGCGACTATATAATCTTCCCAGGGAGTATTGGAATGAGGAAATCTTCCAAATGATTGGGAATACATTAGGGTTCTATCTTAAATCGAATGAAGCTATTGAAAAGGAAGATTTTAGCTCGTACATGAGAATTTGTGTTAGTTGGAAGCCTTAGTTCAAACTATCGGCATGGTTAGAAATAAATACAAATGCAGGTTGTTGGTTGCAACAGATTGAGGTCAAGAACCAACTGGAAAAGTGCTTGGTGTGTAACAAGGATGGGCATTCAAAGGAGGTATGTTTGATAGGTCCTAAGGGTAAGTTAGTTGATTCCTCACTAGAAGATAGAGTGGCATAATTCGCTAAGGTAAATAAGGTGTCAGGTCAGGCACACGCATAGGATGTTGGGGCTTCACCTTTTGTGGTGTTAGAGAAGAGGGACTATGGACCTATTACAGGAAATCTAAAAATGGATGACAAGGTAGGAGGAATGCATTTAGCAAATCAGTTGGATGCCACCCAGTTAGCCCTCAATAAGGTTGAAGCTGCTATGAATGTAATTGATGTGAGTATTGAAGGTTCCTAGAAGGTTAGACATACAAACTATGAACGGCTACAAGAATAGGTGTAGTGTGCCAACTTGGTTAATGAAATAGGGACTCGGTCTGGTGAAGGGGGAGAAGATACTGCTTGGGAAGATGAGGAGGAAGATTGGGGAGATTTTTATGAAGAGGACATTCTGGAGAGCCTGATCATTCAACAGTCTGATTCTCAACTTGACAAAGCTGCTATTGCTGAAAATAAATCCAGGGGACAAAAACCTAATAGAATCCAGATTGCGATGGATGGGAATGCTAAAGGTCAATCCAAAGTTACAGCAAGGAAGGGAGGCCCCCTTCTTGAAGGAAAATGAAACTCCTTAGCTAGAATGTCAGGGGTTGCAATGCCCCTGACAAGCATCATCTGATCAATCAAGGGCTTGAACAGATGAAACTGGATCTTGTTTGCCTACAAGAAACTAAGATAGGTTTAGAGGAGGTTGTTGGATGGATGAATGCTTGGAGGTCTTGGGCAGGGATTTTCTTGAGTGTTGTGGGTTCCTTAGGTGGGCTTGGTATAATTTGGAATCCTTCTCTCATTCAAGTGGAGGAACTAATAAATTCATAGTCATGGCAATTGTGCAAAGTTCATTCTTTTGGTATTAACTGAGACTTCTTTCTGATTAACGTTTATGGCCCAACAAGAGCTAATCTACAACTGAAAATATGGAAACAAATGTTGGTGATTTTGAGAAACTTGTCTTAGGACTTGGTGGTTCTTGGGGGTGATTTCAATGCTATTTTGGAATCTGAAGATAAGAAAGGAGGTAAGGTGGGTGTCACTACCTCACAAGTGGGGTTTCAAAACTTTGTTTCTGACAATGTTTTGTGAGAAATAAAGACTAACAAAGGGACCTTCACTTGGTCAAATCAGAGGCTTGGTAGGGAGCACATAGCGAGGAAGTTAGACAGATTTTTTTTGGGTGGTAGTTGGGCTTCTAAACCCCTTATTTTTTAAGCTGGGGTTATTTTGATGGTTCCTTCTGACCACTTTCCTCTTGAGCTTTTGATTTTTCTAGATAGTGCTTTGATCTGATGTCCCTTTAAATTTAAAAATATGTGGTTACGTGATTCCACGCTAAAAGAATTAGTAAATTCCTGGTGGTTGGAAGCTCCATTGATCAATGGATCGTGGGCCTTTAAGTTTTTTTAAAAACCACAGTATCTGAAAGGTAAGCTGAAGGAATGGAACAGGGTCAAGTTTGGGAATATTTTTGTGAACAAAAGTAAAGTTGAAGTAGAGCTCAAGGATGTGGAGTTGGCTATCATGGACCAAGGAATGATATTGGAAGCATTCAACAAGGAAAAGGCCCTTAAATCCAAGTACAATAAAATTCTAGCTAGAGAAGAGGTGTACTGGAAACAAAAGTCCCGAGAAGGTTGGTTAAAGGAAGGTGACAGAAGCACGGAAATTTTTCATAACTCAGTCAAGGTCAGGAGATCTTGGAATAAGGTGACTTCTATCAAGAACAGAGAAAATGTTGTTTTAGATAATTTGGAGGACATTAACAAGGAAGCGGTGGATTTTTACACAGAGCTACTTTCAAAGAATCGTAGTCTAGAATATCAGTACCAAGACACTCTTTTGGATAATATTCCACATGTCATTTCTTAGAATTAGATTCAATTCCTTTGCAAACCCATTTTGTTTGAAGAGGTGAGACAGGCTATTTTTTCATTGGTGGGAGACAAGGCTCCTAGACCAGACAGGTTTCCTGCCTTTTTTTATCAACAGTTTTGGGATGTGGTAGGTCATGATGTCTGGCATTTGGTCGAAGAGGCCAAGGTTAATGTCAAGGTTGAAAAAGAACTAAATTGTACTTTTCTTTCTTTAATCCCCAAAGTTGAGAAATCGATCTCCTTTGGGGATTTTAGACCTATTTCTCTCTGCAATGTGTTATATAAGGTGATTGCTAAAGTTATTATGAACAGAATGAAACCTCTCTTAAAGTTCATCATTTCTTAGGCACAAAGTGTTAGTCCCAACCGGTGCTAAGAGGGGAGTGGTGAATCAACACTTAATCAAATTTTCACAATTTAACTTTTATCTTAAATCTGCATTCATCTAAGATCCAACAATATACTTAATCACTGAAGTAAAATATGCAAGCATGAAAAGTTGACAATGACACGAAGGAGTTATCTTGTGGAAACCCAATAGGGAGAAAACCACAGTGTGAGTAGGAACTCACAAAATTTGTACTCTTCTGAAGTATGCCTAGTCAAGAGCCATCCCTATTAGGAGATTACAAAGACACTGTTAGGCGCCACCTGGTTAAGGGATTTTGAACAAGGTTGGTTAGTGCCTTTACCCTGTTAAAGGTAGCTTGGTTAGAGGACTTAGAACATCAATTAAGATGTCACCTGGTTAAGGTATTTTACAATAGGGACCTGTTAAAGTCCACCTAGTTAAGGGATTTATGTTATAGTTGTTAGAAAGCAACAGATGGATGATCTGCTAAATTAGCTATTGATAGCTTGATCAGATCTTAGCTTGTATCACACTCAATACACACCAGTTGTGTCTTCACTGCACAGCACCAATTTCCTTCTTACACCTTCGACTCTTCACTCAATCGATTGCCTATCCCTCAACACTGCACTCTGCCAATCCTCAGACCTTCGGCTCTGCACTCTATCGGTCCCCTGACCTTCGGCTCTATACTGTGTCGGTCCTCTGATCTTCGGCTTTGCACTCTGTTGATCCTCTGTAATCTCGACTCTGCACTTAGTCAATCTACCTCAAACACACTCTCTTGTGCTAACTCCTCTTAGCACTTTCTCTCTCTCTTCTCTGCACTTTGGATCGCCTTCAACAAGATCTCCTTGTTGCAAATTTTATGATCAGAACTTTCTGAAAGAGCTTAGGAACTCTTTATACATTTTTTGTCAACACCTCCAGGCATTCCCTCAATCTAACCAATCATGGATTTTGGAAGATTTCAAATTCAAAATCTCCCACTCTTTCTTTGCGTGCCTTACAATAATTTCACCAAGTGTTCACCCAATTCTGCCACCGCATCTGCCAAAGATAGAAACTTCTAAGTCGTGTTCAGCCAAATAAGTGCAAACCAGAAAATCCACATGTAATCCTGCTTGACTACATGATAACTGAAATTTGACCTTACCAATATATGATTTTGCATAAACACAAGCTCACTAGCTCATCCTTTGCCATCGCAACTGAATAATCAATCACCACTCCGAGATTTATGGTGATCACCTATCTTCCTTCTATCATACCGGTGTACCGATATGCCATTGCACTTCTATATTATCGGTTTGTCCTTTGATTGTTGGTTTGTTGTGCTAGCACCAAGTCTCTTCCCTTGTTTACCAATGAGTTATCGGTTTGTTAGAACAAACAAGTTTTCTTTCCCAAGTCACCTTTTGTGACTTCACCATCACCAAAGTGACCGATCTTCCTAAATGATAAAGTGGTTGACTTAATTTATCTTTCTATAAGCTGAATGAACCTTTGATCTTTCAATACCAATGTTGTTCCCATGTATTGTAAGTCATCACTTTTGCTTACTGAAAAGCATCACCACTCTACCTATACCACTTCACCAGTTAGTGTCTTCACCGGTAAGTGTTGGACATCAATGACAAACCTTAGCACATATATCGATTCTCTAGATTGACCAATTTTGTCCATGCCAACAATCCAACACAAAGTTATTATGGAGGTAATAAGTATTCATTCAAGTGTCTTTTCATTATTGTTTGGCATAGATTCTAGGATTTTTTTCAAGGCATCCACAAAAACCAAAGAAGAAGATTAGGAGCTAAGAGAAGGAAATTCAGGGACAACGAAGGAAAAATGGGAGGAAATAAAAAAAAAGGTTTGAACCTACTTCCTGCTTAGATTGGAGGAAGAACAGGGAAGTGCGGGATATCCTTCAGGAGGGGGGTTTGAGTGTGTTTATGGAGAGGCTTAGTGGGAAAGATCCTGCAGTCACCAAACATTTTATCAAGAACTAGAAGAATGGTAAAATCTTGGTTGGGCCCCAGATGATTACTGTAGATGAGGAGATTATTGCTAAAGCTACAAGGATGATTACTGAGGGCATGAAATTTTATAGGGATCGTAGCATCTCTGATAAAGCTGCAGAAAAATTCCCTGTTACGGATGATGAGAGGAAGAAGATGGTAAAAGTCGACAATTCCTATCATTCCCTGAAATGGATATGTAGGCCATGAAGGTTTGTTTTATTCGCTACTATCACTTATATCACTTTGGATGGTAGGTTTACTAGAGCCTATGGTCACCATTTTGTTTTGCTCAACCATTTTCGCCATGGGGAAAAGGTGAGCTTACCATATTACCTAGCCTGCTCCATGGACCACACTATCAAGGAGATTAAGAAAGATCCTAAAGGTGACCATGCCCTTCACTAGGGTCTTATGGCTCTTGTCTATAAAGTGCTTAAAGGGAAGAGTATTGAAAAACCTATAAAAGGCAAATATGCAAGAAATGAGGACATGGAGAGTGAAGCCAGTGGCTTTAACTTTGACTCAGAGATTGAGGGTGATTCAGAGGAGACTAGCAAAAAAGGTAGGAATAAGGCTAAGAGGAAAAGGATTGTGGTGGATTCAGATATTTTAGAGTCCAAGGCCAAATCCTTTGAAGGGAAATTTATTAAAAAAAAGAAAGGGAAAGTTACTAGAAAGCAATGCAGATGAAGAAGACCAACAAGGAAAGCAATAAAGATATTAGCCAAATCCTGATTGACTCTGAAGAAGAGGCAGAGGAGAATAACAAGGATGAGGGACAGGACAAGGAGGGGGAGGAGAACCGGGTCATGAACAACATTAAGGGTTTGAATGCCCAAGATATGCAGAAAGAGGAGCAAGAAGACAAAAGTAGTAAGCTTAGTGACTGTGTTGGTGAGAATGTGACTATAAAGGTTTTCTGTGAGACTATTGGTACAATGGTGAAGGATATAGGTAGCTTGAAGAAAGATATGTTGACTGTCCAAACAGCTACAGTTGGAAAGAAACCCCTGATGGAAAATGTTAAAGAGTTGGCAGTTGCAATTAATAATGCAGAAGCCATTGAAAGCATGGTGGGTAAAATTATTGTCACTAAAAAAAAGGTTAAAGAGATGGAAGAAAACAAGGAGGGGAAAGGAATGGGCACTGCTATGAACAATCTGGGTAGCAGAATTGATAAGATGGAACTCACTATTAAGAAGATTGCAGAACAAAACTTCCAGATCATCAAAGCTTCGGTGGATAACATGAACATCCTAATCAATAGATTTGAGAACAACACTGAGAAGGATGTTGACAAGGAATAGCCAGACAAAAAATGCCATGAGAAGAGGACCAGAGCCAATACTAGGATCAAGGGCAACATCAAAGGTCATGAGCTAGAGGAGTTAAAGACTTCGATGGACAACATGAAGCTAATGGTTGTCCAAGCTGAGGATATCATTAAGAGTATATAGTTGTCTCTATCTCTGTCTTGGTAGTTGTCTTGTTTTCTATCTTTTTGTTGTCGTTCTGCTTTCTGGATGTTGTCTTTTCCTGGTTTATTAATGTAATGTTATGTTTTCTGGGTTGTGGTCCCTTTTTGTTCGGTTGGGATCTGTTTTAGTTTTTGAAGTGATCAGGCACAATGTTTTCTATCTCTTTCTATATTTCCTGATTTGTAAAAGGTTTGGGTTCCTTTCAAAAAACTGCTTTTACTTAATCAAAACAATCCAACACAAAGTGGGTTTGTCCTAGGTAGACCTATTGTGGAAGGTATTATTATAGCACATGAAGCTATTCAATCAATTAGGAAAGAAAAGGTTGAGCATATGTTAATCAAATTAGACATTAGGAAAGCTTATGATATGGTGGACTGGGATTTCCTTTTTCGTGTCCTAGAGAGGTTTGGTTTCTCTTCCCAATAGATAAATTGGGTGAAGGCATGCATTTATGGGTCGTGGATTTCTATTTTAGTCAATGGAAGCTCGCAAGGTTTTTTCCATGCTTCTCAAGACTTGAGACAGGGGGAACCCCTCTCCCTCTTTCTCTTCATTTTACTGGTTGAGGCTCTGGGGAGATTTATTTAACAGTTGAGATGTGAGAGCAATTGTAAAGGTGTCCTTGCTGCTGAAGGAGTTGATGTGGTCACTCATCAATAATTTGTTGATGATACAATCCTTTTTGGGGATCCCTCGCTAAAGAAAGCTCATATCATAAAAAAAAACTCTAAATGTTTTCTATGAGGCATCTGGGTAGCAGGTGAACTAGAATAAATCAGACATTTTCTTCTTTAATATTGATCTGAGAAAGCAAAGAGAAATAGTTAAGATCCTGGGTATCAAAATTGGCTCACTCCTAGGAAGATTCTTGGGAACCCCATTGTTTGAGGGACCAAATAGGACAAATATGTGGCAAAGATTATTAGATAGCTGTGTTAACAAATTAGAAGGCTGGAAGTGTAAATGGCTCACTTCGGCTGGTAGGTTGTCATTGTTAAAATTAGTTTTATCTGTAGTGTCGATTTACTCCATGATGTGTTTTAAAAACCTAGATAAAATAGTAAGAAGTATTAATCAATTCATGAGGAAATTATTTTGGAATGGAAAGAATGATCATGATAAAATTCCTTTGGTAGCATGGGATAAAGTGTGTTAGCCACGTTTGGTAGGAGGTGCAGGTTTGAGAAAGTGGTGCTATTTGAATGAAGCTATGGGTACTAAATTGATTTGGCAGATGTATAAGAAACCTAATCATAAATGGGTCCATATCTTGAAACACAAATATCTGGACTCATTAGATAGAGAGAGACAATCTTTAATGTTTGTGATCCTCTGAGAGGATATATAGTGTGGAATTTCTTGTTGTCCTATAGGAAAGTGATCACAGAGCACATCACTTGGCAGCTAGGGAATGGGGAGAAAGACAATTTCTAGATGGATTCTTGGGATGGTAAACCTTCCCTATCCATGAGGGGGGATATAGCTCAAATTAAACAAGTGTCTGATGCCATGTGGGGCACAAAAGTTAAGGATTACTTATTTTTAGAATAGTGTAACAGAGTCGATGTTTGGTAGTGGAAAGATGTTGATGTCTTGCCATTATCTTCCCAACAAAAACTGATGTTTCGCAATATTTTGGATGAGTGCTCTCCAGTACTTGGTCTGAAAGATGATGTTATTAAATGGTGTGGCTCAAAATCAGGAGTATATTCAGTCAAAATTGGCTATAATATTATTGAGAATGCAAAGATCCAACCGGACTAGCCTTTGAAGTTATGCTAGAGCTCTAAGTGTCTTCCCAAGGCTAGGGTTTTTACCTGGTTGGTTCTGAAGAGGAGGATTCTGGCGGATGACATAATTTTTGTGATTGAGACTCAATAGTCCATTCCAATGTGTAATGTGTAAAGAAAAGGAGGAATCACTGGATCATTTATTCTACAATATGATTTGGCTTAAGGTGTATGGAAATTTTTACTAGGAAAACTGGGGTGGTAAACCCCTCTTCCAGATAATGTATCTGATCTCTTTAAAAGTTGGTTCTCAAAGAACAGAAAGTCAGCCTTGTCAAGTGTATGGATGGTCTCGCCCTCTATTGTTGTCTGGGAAATTTGGAAAGAAAGAAATAGGCAAGTTTTTCAGGATAAAATGGAAATGCTTGATAGAATTTGTGGCAAGGTGGAGAGGGCTATTTTTGAAGTGGTCTCCACAGCGACAGTTAACCATAATTTTGTAAAACATTTGTATAGCTTGGCTAACAGTTGCATTTAAGCTAGGTGGCCTCTTATTCAACTCAGACATGTTCATGGGTTCCCTTGGGTTAATCCTTTGTATAGTGTTCCTGAAACTGATGAAGTGAGCTAGTCAAAACCTGAGAGGGACTGGGTGAAGATTAAGTTTGATGGGGCTTCAAGGGGGAACTTGGGAACCTCAGGTGCAAGGTGTGTGGTTGGTGATGATGAGGGGGAGATTCTCTTCATAGGTGCTAAAATATTATAGGATGGAACTAATAATGAAGTTGAGGTTCAAGCAGCATTGTTAGCTACTCACCTGGCAGTGAATATGAAGGCTTTGAAAGTCCACCTGGAGGGGGATTCCCAAGTGGTGATTAATGCTCTTATGAAAGGTGATACCCCATGCTAGAAATTGAATAAGTTCATAACTATTATTTGTGCAAAATTAAAATATTTCCAAGACTTTTGTATTTCCCATGTAAAATGAAGTGGAAATGCCCTTATTGACAGTCTGTCCAATGTGGCATGTGAGCTCTTTAAAGGTGAGGTGAGGTGGTGGGATAGTAATGATAGCAATGTTCAATGGAGTTAAGATGGTCTGCCAAGTATAATACTTCTACAAAATTGATATGTGCGACATGCGGCCTACTTTTTATCCAAGGAGTTGAGTCTGGAATGTGTTTTATGGGTAATTAATGTTGAATGTTTTTTGAAATGGCGGCGGTTGTGGTGCGCACCTTCTTAATTGCTAAAATTGGTATTTTTCGCTCATTCAATGTGGTTGTTGAGCATGTTTGGTGGGGAAGATTACTAGTTTTACAAAGCTTGATGGTTTGGAGAGGCCTCCAGCATGGAAGCTAATATCACCTTGAAATCTTCGAAGTTGATGCCTTCTTTCTAGGGTCCTGTTCCTGCGAAGAGGCTCGAGAACATGTTTTTGGCAAGAGACCCACTATTTTTCAAAGTAGTTTATCTAGTTCTTGGCGAGAAGGTGTTAGTAATTGTACATATATATCATTTGAGGTTTGATATCCATTCTCTCATCATGGCTTGGGGACTAGACTTGGTGGTGTAGGAGCACCTAGTTTTGCTTATACTCTCCATTTTTTGTATTTTTCATGCTTAAGTGTCTTGTTAGTTTTGAAATGTTTTCATGGGTTGTTTTGAGTCATTTCATATATGTTTGATCTCATTTTTTGCTTGAGAGATCAAGTTTTGTTTCCTAAGGTTTGAGTTGTTAGTTTTGTGCTCCTAGGCCAAATAAGGCTAAAAAGTCAAAAATTGCCTTATAGGATTAGCCATGCTTTGGAAAGCATTGAAACATGTTTAGAAAGTGTTTTTAATCATTCCTAGGGGGTTTTGGAAGGTTGGTTGAGTTAGGTTGCTCAAATTGTCACTTGGAGCAACAAAAGTTGTCATTCTTGCTTGTGAAAGTTGTCATTTTTGGACACTTTTGTAAAAGAAGACATAAATGGCTTATGTCCATACAAGACTTGATAACTAACTTCAAATACTATTTATATTCCTCCCTCTTCTTGGTATAGGGTTGGATTTTGTACTTTCTAATCATAATCAATTGAAAGAGCAAGCATTTTTCTGGTTTTTCTCATGTTTTGAACTCCATTTGGATAGCAGTTTGTACTGGGGCTTCTCATTTCCGTACTGTACCTTTTGAAAAGTGATTTTTTTTTATATTCAATGCACTTTATGTAATTAGTTTGCAGATTTTGCATTTGGAAGTTGGCTGTACAAGATAGTTTTCATTTTGCTCCTTGACTGCCCCGCCAAGGGTTTTGGGCTCCACAATGCATCAACTTGTCTAAATCTAGGTTTGGGCTCCCATGGTTGGACTTATAAAAGTTTTATTACATATTTATAGTGTAAATATTTCATATTTTGGCCAGGGTTATGCAAAGGAAGTGCTTTTGAGTTTATGCTAGGCAAGTTGGAGATGGACTTGGCTAGCAATTTGAACAAAGATCAAACAAGTTTGTACTCAAAGGTCAATTGAGTGAGAAAACCTAAGACAGAGGTGTGAACTAGTCTCTTTGGAGATTTAGAGACATTTGGAGCTCCAAACATTGTTTACTTTACCTTGAAAATGTGTTAAGTTGTAGCTGGCAGCGTGCACCCTATTTTCAGAATTTAATGTCTTTTTGAATAAAAAATGCTTTATGCATGTGTCCGTGCTTTGGAATCTTGTGATGAGTGTTAAAAATGTTGTTTTGAGGTTGTTACATACATTGGTTAAGTTTTCTATGAAGTTCTAACCATTCAAAATGCAGATAAGACAGTGAACTAGCTGTGATAGTGCATGTAGCAGTCATTTTAATTGCCTTTTCAGTTTGTATGGCAAATGTTTGATATAATGTATGTAGGACAGAGTTGGAAAATAGTTTCAAATGTTGAGGTAGTGGAAAGACTTGAATACTTGTTAGGAAGTTATTTCCAATGCTAAGTGACCTAAACCATCATAAAACCCTACTTTATTGCCTTAAATTGTGGACAAACAATATACAACCTTCTCAGGAGCTAAAACCTCAAAATTCCTTAAGTTAGACATATTTGATAGTATCCCTAACAATTTTCATGGATAAATTGATCATCATTGGCCCGTGTGAACAAAAACCTTCAAATTAGGCCTAATCGGGCTACAAGCCTAATAGCCCTTTTTTACCAAAAAATGAAGAACCCGATTGAAGCAAGGATGTGGGGTCTTACAAATCCATTGGAAACCTATTGAGAACACTAAAATAAACCTTGAAGAAAACCTCTATGACATCAAAAATTTCACTTTGGGGTTTGGACCTAGTATTGAGGGTTTGAGTAACATTGAGGAAATAAGCTTGAGCAAGGGAGTGTAACAACATAATAGGACGGTTGTTTGAGAAGAGGTGTGAGTGTTGAACATAAACAAACTAAAGATTATTATTGCAAGCACTCATGAATACAAAATAAATTCCTTTGGGTCCACTTGATTGATTAAAACTATTTTAGTCTTATTGAGCAACTTTTCACTCAATCTCCTTATCACTTGGGTTACTCATGCGAGGAGGTTAGGAAGGTGATGAGGATGATTATTTCAAGTGCATATCTTCTAAACATGGAGTCTCTATTGGAGTGGGTTGTTCTGGGTTGGGGTTTCAATGTCTCTGAAGGCACTCCAGAGGAAAATGTAGAGCTTCGGGCTAAACACTCAAAAATTCATTTTTCGCGACATCATGAGGAGGTCAAAGCCGAGTTTCGAGATGACGTGAGGTGAGGGTGAGAAGGTCCGGTAATCTATGTTCAGATAATGGATTTAGAGGAAATTATTAGACAAGCAGGAGAGGAGGCTAGGATGGTGGATGAGGTGTGGAGAAGGCGATTGATTACCAGGCATCTTTCAGCAGAGTTGGCAAGACAAATCAATCAGGACGGTGCGGTTGGTGGCTTGAGCATGTTGGGGGGTGTTCCAAGTTCACAAAATGCTGTTGAATGAAGACTGATGAATCATGGCAAAGAATGGTACCTCTCGGTATAAAATATTTTGTTTTAAATTAAGTTATCCCATGTTTTTCTGTCAAACAATTTAAGCCATTTTGGCACGATGTAATTTGACTTCTTTTTTACAGTGCAGGTGGGGGAGGGTTTTTGTGTTTCTATTTGATGAACAACATGGTTTTGATAGGGTGGTTTGGTGTACAAAAGGTGGTATTTTGGGTGGATGATGGTTTATCATGTATTGTCTTAGTTATCTTAATAAAATCATAAAATTATTGATTAAAAAAAACAAATCCACTTGCATGTCTAATCATCTAGATTTTTCTAGATTCTTCTAATCCATCCTAATTAGACTAATTGCCCCTTAAACATTTGCACATTCCTTAAGAGAAGGTCACTTCTCAAAAATCCTCAAAGCCTTCATATACCATTAAAGGCCTTATGTCTTCAACTAGCTAATCCTCAAAGTCTTTAAACCTTTAATGGATTTATTCTAGAGTCTTCTTAAGCCTTTAATGGTTTCTCTTAAAGTCTTCAAACCATTAATTCTTTATCCTCCTTTTTCTCATTTAAATAAATTAAGATTTATTTAAATAAAATTCAAAATTCACATTCACATTTAAATAAATTAATATTTATTTAAATCTATCAAATACAAGTTGCAACCAATAATTGAAACAAATCAATTTTATTTTAATTAAATCCTAAAAATCCTCCCACTTGCATGCCTAAACCCTTTTTAGATTCTTCTAATCACTTCCAATTTAGCCTAATCCCCCTCATAATCATTTGCACATTCCTTAAGAAAAGGTCACTTCTCAAAAACCCCAAAATTCTTCAATAACCATTAAAGGCTTTATGTCTTCAAATTTTTAACCTCTAAAGTATTCCAAACCATTAAAGGCTCTTACATAACAATTTATGGTTGACTCACCTTTGACCTTTGGTTAGAGACTTTCCTCTAACTTAACCATCCTTTTAACTCATTGGTCTCTTCAGAGAATTTATTTCTTTGACTAAGGTAACCATTTAACCCTTTCACATTCATTTATCCCTTGGATAAAAGGAATATCCATTAACCTAACCCTAACCCAACCCCCTAGGGTAACCATCATGTCCCCTCAAGCATTTAATGCTTCTTCCCTCTCCTCTCAAGCAATCTCATGGTGACACTTGTCAACATGGGATTGGGTTGAAAATCTCACATGGATTGAAAATCATTCAATGCTAGCCCTTCTTAAGCCAATTCAATCTTAACCATCCAATTGACCATTTCTTCTATAAATAGCCCTCCTTTCTTCATTATCAACATCTAAGTTTTATGCATCCAGGTTGTCAAGAATTTTCATTTGCCTCTCTTATAAGCTTAAGTATTTTAGATAGCAATAGCATTATCACAACATGTTAGTTTCTTTATCAATAATAAGTATTATCATAGCATTACCATGTTAGGATAGTATATCATGTTAGTTTAATCTTCATTTCAATCTCATCATCTTGCACCATATCATAGCTAGTTTCATATCAATACCATGCTAAGATCTTAGTTGCATATTGCATTTAGATCTTTAATCATCTATCCCTCATTCTTTGGGTAGTCATCCTAGAGATCAAGTGCTCATATAATGTGAGAGATGTCTTGGTTTGAAGGATCCTTGGAGATAGAGAACATGTTGGTATTTTGGTATGGTTTTGTCATTGATGTCAACACCTACTAAACTCTTATCAACTCTGGCACTTTGGAGAATCAGTAACATTCACTAGCAAGCAAGTGACTCATGTACAGTCATTAGTATCTAGTACACCGGCAAGATATAATGATCATTGACACTTGGAATGATATGGAAAACACATGGTTATGTCGAAGCCATCGTTTGGACATCTTGTCCTGGAGTTTTGTTCATTGGTATATTCATAGTTGCATATTTGTTGTTATCAACAAATAGGTCTAAGGTTACACTGGCAGGTTTTTCTTTTCCAGATCAACATGGCATGCTATGGAGATGATTAATTATTGTTGTAAATGCATTAAGCCGACATGTTCAATCAATTATTGCATCGGATATTATATTGTTTGTAAAATGTTTTTATTGTAATATCTTGTAGAGCCAACCCACTAAAATTGGCCTTAGGTTATGGTATAAATGTAAGATCTTATTTGTAAGATCAAATGTGGAATGCAAAAAAGGATTGTGTGAAGGTACATGCGAGAATAAGCAGAGCTATACACACAGACGTCATTTGAAGATTGAAGGAGGGTTTTTGTGAAGATAATTAGAACTACACCGGTACTAAATCCAACATATGAAGATGCTATTTTATGCAGTACATTCTTATTGGATTTAACCATACAACTGTAGTCAGTGTGACTCCCATTTTGTGATTGAGCAGTGAGCTCTAGGTGGTTGGCCTTCCCATTTATGTACACTTACTATCTGCAGTAGTATCATCTGATTGTGGGTAAGGTTTCTCATTGTGGTTTTTCCCCTTACAGGGTTTCCACGTACAAATATTGGTGTTATGTGTTGTGGATAACTTTGTGTTTATGTTCCATGCACTAATCCTTACTGGTATAGCAATTAACTATTAAAACTATCTACCGGCATATTGAACTAGTTTACCGATATTAAGCATTAAGTTGGTTAAGTTGTTTTTGGTTTAAATTTATTTGACAACTGGTTCACCCCCCTGTCAGTTGTCTCTGGGACCTAACAATTGGTATCAGAGCCTAGTCCTCTTTTGCAGAAGTTTAACAGCTTGAGGAGATCCAATGTCTACTAATTATTTCAGGAAGGACAATCCTAAACTTGATGGAACCAACTATGGCATATGGAAGATCAGAATGGAGACACATCTAAATTGCATTGGAAAAGACATCTGGGATGTTACAAAGAATGGTTATACTGCTGATATACAAGGTCAGCATATTCCAGCTAACTTGACTAAAGATGAAGAAAATGATTGCAAAGCAAGAGAAGCACTTTTGAGCACATTATCAAATCAACAAATCATGGGACTATCAGATAGGTCTACTACTAAAGCTATTTGGGATCATTTGGAAACACTGAATGAAGGAGACTCCATAGTCAAAATTGCAAAACTTGAAAGCTTCTGAGTTAGGTATGAACATCTAAAAATGGAAGAAGATGAAATGAATTCTACTTTTATGGAAAGAGTAAATGAAATTGTTTTGGGTATTAAATGTTGTGGAGGAACCTTAAGTGAAGATGAAATTGTTTCAAAAGTTTTAAGAGGATTTCCACCGGCATATAAAATGAAAGTCACTGCTATAAATGAGTTAACAGTAACGCCTAATATATCAGTTACTAGGGATACATTGATTGGGAAACTTTCAACTTTTGAAATTGAAGAATTTGGTCTTGTTGCTACAATAAAGACAGATTTGGCCTTTAAAGCATCAACATCATCTGCTCCATCATTTGACAAATCTGATTGGAAAGCCTTTTATGCAAGAGAACTTGAAGAAAGTAGGAAATAAAATGAAGAACTTGAAGCACTATTTGCAAGGAAAATGCCTAAAGGTCCAGTTGGAAGTAAGCATGAAGGTAAAGCACCCTTTAAATGTTTTAACTACAATAAGATTGGTCATATGGCTTCAAGATGCTCTGATAGACATGCTAGACTAAGAGAAGAAGCTAGAAGAACATACAAGCCTAACCCTCAATATCAGAGATACAGATTTAAGAAGAATAAAGAAAAATCTTGTTGCATTGCTGATGAAGGTGTGACTAATGATTCTGATGAGGATCCAATAGACAATGGATGGGTTTTTATTGCTATAACAAAAGATCAACTGGCACCTATTGCTCAAACGGTAGTACAGGCCCTGGCAACTAAAGTTGAAGTAAAGGATGAATGGATCATTGATTCAAGATGCTCACATCATATGATAGGAGACAAAGGTAAATTCTTGAACTTTGAAGAATACAATGGAGGCTTAGTGAGATTTGGAGATGACAAATCTTGTTCAATCAAAGGTAAGGGTACAATATCTCTTGATGGTAAGCATAACACTGACAATGTCTACTATGCTGAAGGATTAAAGCATAATCTTTTGAGTGTTGGTCAATTAGTTGAGAAAGGATTTTAGTTACAATTCAAAAATGGAAAATGCAAAATCATGAATAGAACTAGTTTGGAAATTGCAACCGGTAATCAAACTAGAGGTAATATCTTTCATTTAAATAACAATGAAAAGACATGTTTAATTGCACATATAGATGAAAGTTGGTTATGGCATAAGAGACTCTGTCATGTAAACTTTGATTGCATGGTAAAGATCAGTACTACTAAGGCAGTTAGAGATTTACCTAAAATTGTCAAACCTCATAATATAGTATGTAAGGAATGTCAATTTGGAAAACAAGTTAGAGCTAGTTTCAAAAGTATTCCAAAAAAATCCAATAATGCTCTTGATTTGATTCACACTGATTTATGTGGTCCAACTAGAACTAAAAGCTTACAAGGTGATAGATATTTCATGCTAATTATTGATGACTATTCTAGAATGTGTTGGGTTACTTTTCTCAGAGAAAAATCAGAAGCACTTGGAAAGTTCAAACTGTTCAAAGCAATGGTATAAAAATAAACCAGTAAGAAAACCAAATGTTTAAGATCAGATCAAGGAGTTGAATTTACATCTAAGGAATTTAATACATTCTTTGAAGTGAATGGAATCAGAAGACATCTATCAGCACCTTAGACACCACAGCAGAATGGAATTGTTGAAAGGAAAAATAGAACTATCTTGGATGCAGCAAGAAGTATGTTATCAGAAGCAAACCTACCACATGTATATTGGAGAGAAGCAGTCAGTACAGCGATCTATACATTTAACAAAGTTCGCATCAAAGGTGAAACTAGTAAGACCCCTCATGAACTATGGTTTGGTAATACTCCTACTCTTAAGTATTTCAAAATTTCTGGAAGTAAATGTTATATCAGAAGAGATGAGTATATTGGCAAATTTGATCCTAGAAGTGATGAAGGAATATTTTTTGGTTATTCATCTAAGAGCAAGGCATATAGATGTTTCAACAAAAGATTGCAGAAAAATGTTGAAAGTACAAATGTAAAGATTGATGAACAATTCAGAGGAACTTCAAGGTATATAGACTCTAAACCGGCAACAGAAATTTTGACAAATGAACCTACTCTAAATCCACGGGTACAGAATGAAGATCCAGTTACCCTGGTATCATCTGAGGATTCCACAGTAGTTGAGGAACAACAACAAATTGAGACACCCCGATATGTAAGACTGAATCATTCTGAAGATCAAATAATTGGAAACAAGTTTAAAGGAGTTATGACAAGAGGAAGATTGGCAAATGAAAAGGTATGTCTTATTTCTCAAATTGAACCATCATCTGTTAATGAGGCATGTGAAGATAAATTTGGATTAAAGCTATGGAAGAAGAATTAGAACAAATTGAGAAAAACAACACCTGGACATTAGTTCCCCGGCCTAAAGATAAAAATGTAATTGGTGTTGGCATTATGTGAACTGGTATGACGTCATAATGATATTGTATGTTGTCATTGATGTCAATATGTTGAAGAGGTGAGAACCAGCATATGTGAGAACCGGTATAACATTGTGAACCGACATTTGTGCCAAAGTGAAGCGGTGTGTTTGTTCAAGGTGACCCGACATATGGTTATGGGAACTGATACATGGAAGCATTGTATGACTACCAGTTGGTAGTCTCAACTTCAGGGTTTCCGGTTGAAGTGCTTCAAGCCTGTGTGGCTCAATCAGTGACTTTGTGTGATGAGTTAGCACGGTAACAAAGAATAGATCATGTTGCCACGTAAGCCTTGTGCGCGTGAAGGATCTTGCATGAAGGAGATTGTTCCTATCTACCTCAGGAATGTGCGAAGTTTGTAAACAGTGATAACGTGTGATGGGTTATCAGCTGCTATGAAATCAGTGGAAAATGGACGATGGAGATTGGATCAAGACTATTTCATTTAATGCAGTGTGCTCAACAGTTAGGATTGAACTATTTGAATTCCTTAACCTAACAGGTTTTAGGGTTTAGGGTTTATGCTAGCAACCTATCTATTTTTCTATAAGGTTGATGTTGTGATTCTTTCTGAGGTTGTTGGCAAAAGTTGTGTGTGTGTATCCAAGAGAAGTGATACGTGATTCTTGCCAGACCGGAGGAGAGAAGTGATACCTGCAGAGTGTAAGTGCAGAAGGTGAAGAGGAGCTTAAGAGGATCTACATTGTCATTAAGTGTTGTTACTAGATCATTGTAATACCTGTTGATCTCTAACCACTTCAACAATTGAGAAATCCCTTAACAGGGTAGCTTTAACCAGCTTGCTGAAAATCCTTTAACAGGGTGACTCAAAACCATTGAGTTCTTGAAATCCTTTAACAAGGTAACCTTTAACAGGGTTTAACCCTTAACCGGGTATTCTAGCCATCCCTTAATCGGGTGATCCCTAACAGGATCGGTTCCTAACAGAACCTATTGTATTTGTCTTTAACCGGACAAGGCTCCTAACAGAGCGGACTTCTAAAGAGTTCAAAAACAAGCTTGTGGGTATTCATCCCAATCGTGGTTTTTCCCAGTTGGGTTTCCACGTGAAAAAATATGTGTGTCATGTGTGATGTCTTCTTCATGTGATGCTTTGTTGTTTTTTGTCAAGCGATGAATCATGTTGATCTAGTTGCTTATATGTATATCTTTGATGGTAGATTACTTGTTCATGCATAAGGGTGAAATGGAAATGAAGTGTTAGGGTATATGAGAAGATAGGTGTCAACCGATTTATGCTTGTCTCAGTTATTCCGAGTTCTGTCAGTTGTACTCTGTTTTAGGACCGGTGTTACTGTTTGTCTGTCAATGCACAGTGTCTACTGACAAACCAATTTAAGAGTGTGTTTTTACCTGTACTGATTCACCCCCCCCCTCTCAGTACCTATTTGGTACTATCCGTTCATCATTGAGTTATCAATTGGTATCAAAGCATCCTCTAGGTCCTCTATGTTATAAGCTTAACCACTTGAGGTAAAGATCCCAGTCTAATGATGAAGAGGGAAGGTCCAAAGTTTAACAGAGAAAATTTCAGTATATGGAAAGACAGAATGAAGATATACATCAGAAGCATGGGTGCTCAACACTAGAGCTATGTTGAGAATGCCTATGTTGCCCCTACCGGTACTCTCACCGATGACCAAAAGAGAGAGATGCAGGAGAATGGGCAAGTCATGGAAGCCCTAATTAGTAGTTTATCTAACATTGAGTTTATTGATGTCCAAGATAAGGTAAATCCCAAAGAGGTATGGGATACTCTTGAAAATATTTATGGCGGTGATTAGCATGTAAAACAGGCTATGGAAGAAAGCCTTAGAGGGAAGTTTGAAGACATGCGGATGGTTGAAGGTGAGACCATTCAACAATATGGAATAAGAATCAAAACCGTTGTTGGAGATATTAAGAGTGCAGGTGGTAAAATAGAAGATTCCACTATGGTAAGCAAAGTCCTGAGATCCCTATTGCTAGTCTATGCAATAAGGGTTGTTGATATTCAGGAGCTGAGATCAATAGATAAGACTAAGATATCCCTAGACTCCATCATTGCAAAGTTGATAGCCTATGAGCTAAATAGTTTTGATGGCAGTGCTCAAAAAATTGAATCAACTTTTAAAGCTTCTGGAGTACCATCCAAAAAAGGAAAAGAAGCTAGCACTAGTGGTGAACCAAGATAGAGCAGAGAAATGGATGATGAGGAGATTCTGATGGCATTTGAAGCTCTCCTTGCCAGGAAACTTCCTAAAGGAACTGGAAAATACAGAGGTAAGCTACCTTTGAAATGCTTTTCTTGTAACCGGATAGGACATATTGCTGTAAAATGTCCTTATGATGACAACAAAGACAAACCAGAAAGGTTCAAGAAATTCAAAGGAGGAAACTGGAGAAACTATTTTATGGCAATTGATGAAGGTGTCATAGATGAGGAATCAGAGGATGAAGAAAATGAAGATATTGTGTTTGTTGTTGTCAAGGAAGATGTGTCAGACAAGAAGGCTCTTGTCTCCCTATTTGATAATTCCAATGAGTGGATCATTGACAGTGGCTGTTGTCACCATATGACTGGTGACCAAAGTAATTTTATGTCCTTGGAAGAGTATGATGGTGGTGTGGTTCACTTTGGCAATGATGCACCATGTATGGTCAAAGGCAGAGGGTCCATCTCTCTGAACAGAAAGAGTAGTGTTGACAATGTGTACTGGGTTGATGGTCTCAGACACAATCTCCTAAGTGTTGCCCAGCTGAATGACAGTGGCCTCACTCTAGAATTCAAGAATGGAGTTTGCAGAATCAAAGGAAAGAATGGTAAATTGGTGGCCACCAGCATGTAAACTAAAGGTAACCTATTTTAGCTAAATGCAAATATAAGTACATGTCTTATGGCTAAATTTCATGATAGTTGGATATGGCATAGGAGACTCTGCCATGTAAACTTTGATAACGTTGTGAAGGCTAGTAAGATCAAGGCAGTTAGAGGGTTGTTGGTGCTAAGCAAACTGGATAACACCTTGTGCAGAGAGTGTCAATTGGGGAAAATGTCTTCCTCAACCTTTAAAGGTAAATCTTTCACTGCTGACAATTTGTTTGATCTTGTACATACTGATTTGTGTGGTCCTATGAAAACTAGGAGTATGCAGGGTGATAGGTACTTCATGATTCTCACTGATGACTGCTCAAGAATGATGTGGGTCACATTCTTGAAAGATAAGTCTAAAGCTTTTGTAAAGTTCAAAGCCTTCAGAGCATTAGTGGAGAAGGAAAGTGGTAAAAGGATCAAGTGCCTGAGAACTGATCAAGGAGGGGAATTCACTTTCGGTGAATTCAACAAGTACTGTGAAGAACATGGCATCAAGAGACAACTATCTACCCCCCAGACTCCACAGCAGAATGGCCTAGCAGAGAGGAATAACTAGACTGTGGTTGAAGCAGCTAGAACCATGTTGATTCAAGGAAAGCTAGCTCACACCTTTTGAAGAGAAGCGGTGAGCACTACAGTCTACAAAATGAACTGGGTACTCATCAAGAAAGGTAAGGATAAAACTCTTTATGAGTATTGGACTGGTAAGACACCTGTGGTTAGCTACTTTAGAGTGTTTGGTAGCAAATGTTACATCAAGAGGAGTGAACACCAGAGCAAATTTGGTGCGAAATGTGATGAGGGAATATTCCTAAGATATTCCACCATGAGCAAAGCTCTCAAGTGTTTCAACAATAGGACTCAGAGAATTATGGAAAGCATCAATGTAAGAGTTGGTGAAACCTCTGAGAAAACTGAGGCAACCGGCAGTGAGCAAGCAGTAAATGAACCGGTTGTAACCTTCTGGGAATCGGTTGTGACCTTCTGGGAACCAGTTGTCAGTCAACCAAGTACCAGTAACAATGTTCCTACACTGATAGATGTAGATGCTGATACTGATGGAGATGAGGATGAAGAAGAAAAGCAAGAGGAATCCATCAAGACCATTCCTCAGTATGTCAAGTTGAATCATGATCCTAAGCAGATCATAGGAGATAAGGATGCAAGAATCCTTACAAGAAGAAAGGTCAGAGAAAACTCATGTATGATCTCTGAATTTGAGCCTAAATCATTCAAAGAGGCCCATAAAGATGAAGACTGGATCAATGCAATGGAAGAGGAACTTGACTAGATAGAGAAAAATGGTACATGGTCTTTGGTACCCAGACCAGAGCATAAAAATGTCATTGGTACCAAATGGGTTTTCAGAAATAAGCTGAATGAGGATGGCATAGTGATTAGAAACAAAGCCAGATTGGTGTGCAAAGGATATGCTCAAGAAGAAGGAGAAGACTATGGAGAAACCTTTGCTCCTGTAGCCAGATTGGAAGGAGTCTGTATGCTTCTTGCATATGCAGTTTTTAAAGGTTTCAAAGTATATCAAATGGATGTAAAATCTACATTCCTAAATGGTGTACTTGAAGAGGAGGTGTATATTGAGCAACCAAATGGGTTTGCCCTATCTGAAGACAGTGATATGGTATGTAGGCTACATAAAGCCTTAAATGGTCTAAAGAAGGCACTTAGAGCATGGTATGAACGTCTGCATTCTCATCTTGTGAAGATTGGATTTGAGAGAACAAGTGAAGATAGCAATATCTACTTGAAGTCTGAAGGAGATCAGATCCTGATCTGTGAGGTATTTGTTGATGACATTATCTTTGGTGGAGATGACAAGATGAGTCATGAGTTTGCAAATGAGATGAAGAAAGAGTTTGAAATTTCACTCATAAGGAAGATTAAATTCTTAAATGGACTGTAGATCCAACAGATGAAAGATGGAATCTTTATCACTCAGTCTAAGTATGTCAAAGAGGTGTTGAAGACCTTTGGCATGGAAGATAGAAAACCGGTTGGTACTCTGATGGTAACCGGTTGTAAACTATCCAAAGAAGATGACTCAGCATTGGTTGATGAGAAGGAATACTGATCAATGATTGGTAAGTTGCATTATGTAGTGCATAGCAGACTGGATATTGCACATGCAGTTGGCATTACTGCAAGATTCCAGAAAAGCCCAAGAGAATCCCACTTGGTTGCAGTCAAGCAGATTCTTAGGTATCTGAAGAGAACTGTTGACTATGGATTGTGGTATCCATATAGCAAGGATTTCAACTTGAAAGTATACACAGATGCTGATTGGGCGGGCAATATAGATGACCGGAAAAGCACAACCAGTGGTGCATTCTTTCTCAGTGGTAGACTAGTCTCATGGATGAGTAAGAAGCAGAGTTGTATCTCTCAGTCTACAGTGGAAGCAGAGTATGTTATAGCTTTCATGAACTGCACTCAGACAATTTGGATGAAGCATGTATTAAATGGCTTCAAAGTTCCTGTATTTGAACTGGTAAGTATATTTTGTGACAATACTAGTGCAATTAATATCTCCAAGAATCTGGTTTTACATTCTAGAACCAAGCACTTTGAGCTTAAGTATCATTTCTTGAGGGAAAAGGTTCAGAACAAATAGATTGCACTGGAACATGTTTCCAATCAAGAGCAGTTAGTAGACATATTCACCAAGCCTCTCCCAAAAGATACATTTATGCACTTAAGAGGTGAATTAGGGGTGTTTCCCCTTCAAGAGGTAAACTAAAGGTATATGCTCCACATTAGTCAGGTATTGCATAGTCAAACTTTTCTTCAAGATTGATGTGTTGAAGAATGCTACTCCTCAGGGGGAGCAGCATAATGGAACAGGGAAGCTTGTGCCTCCACTTTGGCATTGTTGTCAAAGGGGGAGAAGATGTGAAGTAGAGAAGATATCTATAGAAATTGGGGGAGAAGATGTAAAGCAGAGAGATATCTTTGTATATTGTCATCAATGCCAAAGGGGGAGATTGTTGGCATTATGTGAACCAGTATGAGGTCATAATGACATTGTATGTTGTCATTGATGTCAATATGCTAAAGAGGTGAGAACCAGCATATGTGAGAACCGGTATAACACTGTGAACCAACATTTGTGCCAAAGTGAAGTGGTGTGTTTGTTCAAGGTGAACGGGCATATGGTTATGGGAACCGGCACATGGAAGCGTTGTATGACTACCGGTTGGTAGTCTTAACTTCAGGGTTTCCGATTGAAGTGCTTCAAGCCTGTGTGGCTCAATCGGTGACTTTGTGTGATGAGTTAGCATGGTAACAAAGAATAGATCATGTTGCCACATAAGCCTTGGGCACGTGAAGGATCTTGCATGAAGGAGATTGTTCCTATCTACCTCGGGAATGTGCGAAGTCTATAAACGGTGATAACATGTGATGGGTTATCAACCGCTATAAAATCGGTGGAAAATGGATGATGGAGATTGGATCAAGACTATTGCATTTAATGCAGTGTGCTCAATGGTCAGGATTGAACCATTTGAATTCCTTAACCTAACAGGTTTTAGGGTTTAAGGTTTATGCTACCGACCTATCTATTTTTCTATAAGGTCGATGTTATGATTCTTTTTGAGGTTGTTGGCAAAAGTTGTGTGTGTGTATCCAAGAGAAGTGAAACGTGATTCTTGCCAGACCAGAGGAGAGAAGTGATACCTACAGAGTGTAAGTGCAGAAGGTGAAGAGGAGCTTAAGCGGATCTGCATTGGCATTGAGTGTTGTTACCAGATCATTGTAATACCTGTTGATCTCTAACCACTTCAACAGTTGAGAAATCCCTTAGCAGGGTAGCTTTAACAGCCTTGCTAAAAATCCTTTAACAAGGTGAGTCAAAACCATTGAGTTCTTGAAATCCTCTAACAAGATAACCTTTAACAGGGTTTAACCCTTAACCGGGTATTCTAGCCATCCCTTAACCAGGTGATCCCTAACAGGATCGGTTACTAACAGAACCTATTGTATCTATCTTTAACCAGACAAGGCTCCTAACAGAGTGGACTTCTAAAGAGTTCAAAAACAAGCTTGTGGGTATTCATCCCCACTGTGGTTTTTCCCAGTTGGGTTTCCACATGAAAAAATATGTGTGTCATGTGTGTTGTCTTCTTCATGTGATGCTTTGTTGTTTTCTGTCAAGCGGTGAATCATGTTGATCTAGTTGCTTATATGTATATCTTTGATGGTAGATTACTTGTTCATGCATAAGGGTGAAATGGAAATGAAGTGTTAGGGTATATGAGAAGATAGGTGTCAATCAGTTTATGTTTGTCTCAGTTATTCTAAGTTCTACCAGTTGTACTCTGTTTTAGGACTAGTGTTACTATTTGTCTGTCAATGCACAGTGTCTGCTGACAAACTAGTTTAAGAGTTTGTTTTTGCCTGTATTGATTCACCCCCCCCTCTCAGTACCTATTTGGTACTATCCATTTAGCATTGAGTTATCAATTGGAACCAAATGGGTATTTAGAAACAAAATTAATGAAGATGGTAAGGTTGTCAGAAATAAAGAAAGACTAGTGTGTAAGGGATATTCTCAAAAAGAAGGAATTGATTATAATGAAACCTTTGCACTGGTAGCTAGAATTGAGGCAGTTGGATTATTTTTGGCTTTTGCAGCACACGAGAACTATAAAGTTTATCAAATGGATATTAAATGTGTATTTTTGAATGGAGATCTTGAAGAGGAAGTATACATTGAACAACTTGATGGATTTTCTTTGACAGGTGACAATGATATGGTTTGCAGGTTAAGAAAAGCTCTATATGGACTAAAACAAGCTCCAAGAGCTTGGTATGCACGATTGGATAAGTATCTTTTAAAGATTGGTTTTACTAAAGGAAATACAGACAATAATTTATATTATAAAGTAACTAATGATGACATCTTGATTATAGAAGTATTTGTTGATGATATAATCTTTGGAGGAGAAGATGGATTATGTAAGGAATTTTCTATTAAAATGCAGCAAGAATTTGAAATGTCTATGATTGGAAAAATAAAATTCTTTTTAGGATTGTAGATTTCACAGATTGATAAAGGTATATTCTTGAGTCAATCCAAATACTTAAAAGAGTTACTAAAGAAATTTGGGATGGAGAACTCTAAACCGGTAAGCACACCTATGACAACAAATGACAAATTATCAGAAAGGGATAAATCTACACCTATTAATCCAACTAGATACAAATCTATGATAGGAGGTTTACTATATTTGACACAAACTAGACCTGATATTATGAATGCAGTATGTATTGTTTCAAGATTTCAAAGTAATCCTAGAGAAAATCATGAATCAACAGTAAAAAGGATTTTTTGGTACTTACAAGGCACTATAAATCTTGGATTATGGTATCCTAGAGATGAAAACTTTGAATTATGTGTATACACAGATGTAAATTGGGCAGGAGATGTGGATGATAGAAAAAGCACCACCGGTGGAGCATTCTTTCTTGGAAACAGACTAGTTTCTTGGTTGAGTACGAAACAAAGTTGTACATCTTTATCAACAACAGAATCAGAATATGTTGCAGCAACAACTAATTGTACACAAGTACTATGGATTAAGCAAATATTGAAAGACATAAAGGTAAAATGCAAGGAACCTATTACTATCTATTGTGATAACACTGCAGCAGTTGATATATCTAAGAATCTGGTATTACATTCTAAAACCAAACATGTTTCTATCAAACTGATTTTTCTAAGGGAAAATGTTGAAGCAAAGGAGATAAAACTGGTTTATATGAATACTAAAGAATAGATTGCAGATATTTTCACTAAACCTTTACCTAAGGAGACTTTTGAATATCTCAGAGATCAGCTTGGAGTCATACCACCACCGGTAGAGACTTAGACAGTTGATAATTGTCATCAACCGGTAGAATTAACAGAGAAATCTTTTATTCTGGTCTTTGATGGGAAGATACTTCTCAGGGGGAGTAGTTGGTATATTGAATTGATTGGTATTTTGTATATGAACTTGGTTTTATTGTAACTTTGGCATTTGATGTCAAAGGGGGAGAGATTGGTATGGAAAAACTTTGAAAAACACAAGGAAAACACATGTTGCTCCCAAGGGGAGAGATTGTTGTTTAGGAGAGGTTATTACTCTTTGTATCTATATTTTGATTTTTGTTTATGATCTTTTTGGAGATTGTTGGTTTTTGGTACTTGGCATTTCTATTTTGGCACTTTGATGGTTTTTCCATCTTATGTTGCCATCAATGCCAAAGGGGGAGATTGTTGGTATTTTGGTATGGTTTTGTCATTGATGTCAACACCTACTAAACTCTTATCAACACTGGCACTTTGGAGAATCAACAACATTCACCGGCAAGCAAGTGACTCATCCACAATCACCAGTATCTGGTACACCGGCAAGATATAATAATCACCGACACTTGAAATGATATGGAAAACACATGGTTATGTCGAAGACATTGTTTGGACATCTTGTCCTAGAGTTTTGTTCATTGGTATATTCATAGTTGCATATTTGTTGTTACTAGTAAATAGGTCTAGGGTTACACCGGCAGGTTTTTCTTTTCCAGATCAACATGGCACGCTATGGAGATGATTAATTATTGTTGTAAATGCATTAAGCAAACATGCTCAATCGGTTATTGCATCGAATATTATATTGTTTGTAAAATCTTTTTATTGTAATATCTTGTAGATTTGACCTACTAAAATTGGTCTTAGGTTATGGTATAAATGTAAGATCTTATTTGTAAGATCAAATGTGAAATGCGAAAAAGGATTGTGTGAAGGTATATGCGAGAATAAGTAGAGCTATACACATAGACATCATTTGAAGATTGAAGGAGGGTTTTTGTAAAGACAATTAGAACTACACCGGTACTGAATCTAGCATATGAAGATGCTATTTTATGCAATACATTCTTATTGGATTTGACCATCCAACTGTAGTCAGTGTGACTCCCATTTTGTGATTGAGCAGTGAGCTCTAGGCGGTTGGCCTTTCTGCATGTGCAGACCCCATTTATGTACACTTACTATCTGCAGTAGTATCATCTGATTGTGGGTAAGGTTTCCCACCATGGTTTTTCCCCTTACAGGGTTTCCACGTACAAATATTGGTGTTATGTGTTGTGGATAACTTTGTGTTTATGTTTCATGCACTAATCCTTACCGATATAGCAATTAACTATTAAAACTGTCTATCGGCATATTGAACTGGTTTACCGGTATTAAGAATTAAGTTGGTTAAGTTTTTTTTGGTTTAAATTTATTTGACAACTGATTCACGCCCCCCCCCCCCCCTCTCAATTGTAACAAAACAATGGAACAATCTTAGGAGACTAATTCTTTGCTTGTTCTATCAATTAGATCTCTACTTTTCTATGTTTCATTGGTATGCTTGATTGTATTCTCTCTTAAAAGACTAACCACTCTTTCAGGTGTACACTCAGGATCACTTTCTAAGCACTAAATCCTATTTGAATGACACTTCTCCTTTCCTAACAGAATCAAAACTTAAGATGCTAAATCTGCTCTAAGAAGGACTCTGGTTCTTGTAGTGAAATATAAATAGAACTTGATTAGAAAGAATTCATGGAATTATCTAACTAAGTCAAAAAATGAATCTAAACGACAACACAAATCCAAATTCTATTTGTTGAGGAATGAAATATATTCTATGATTGCAAAAAATTAGAATTTTATTCTACTAAACATTTAAAGTAAACTAAATTCCACGAACAAGTTTAACAGAGGTTCTGTCTAATCACTACTTTAATCACCATTGTCATTTATCTTAACAAAATCAAAAACTAAATTGTAACAACTAATAAACAACAATTTGAATCTATGTGAACGAATCAATCTATCTCAAAAAGTTACTTAAACAACCTACTAATGAAAGCTACATATTGCAATAGATTTTTAGCTTTTAGAATGAACTTAAACATACAGAAAAGAATCTAACTGAAATGAACATGCAATAATTAAACAAAAATGAAGAGACAACTTATGATCACCTCCCTTTGGTTGAGTGGGCCCTGCTCTTCCTCTGGTGGGATCCGTGAACACAGAGATTTCAAATTTGCATTGCAATTGGCTTCCAGAAGAAAGTAAAACAAGTTTTTGGAAAATTACAAGGAAATAAGAGTTTGAAACTGATGACTAATTTACGTACTAACTAACTAGCTTTCTGATGAAAACTAGGGGACATATACGCATATCCTTTATTCAAATTCAAATGCAATGTTACCCACCTAGATGAGTAACAACTACAAACATACACTACAGAAGACTTGATGTCTTTACAACAATGAATTTATTGTAACAGATGAAACTAGACATTTCATAGACAACTGATGAAAGTAGACTTGGAGAAAACATATGTATCATCCAGCTAGAGTGATCAGAGGAGTGACCAGACATTCCAAATGCAGGACAAAAAAATTATAACTCCACGTCTTGAAATAACTTCCAAACACATCTGAAAACATATCAAGGAAAGATAGAACAAGATATAATAGCAAAGATCCTGAATATCAGTTGTTTCTTCATTGATTAGTTACAAAAGTAATACATTTAGCACAAAATACAATTTCTAATATATACTCTCTAATTATCAAAGTATAAAGAAAAAGAAATAAACATGCATGTATATAGTCTACCACTAGGAACATTAATCAAGACACAATACACAGAGTTTTTAAGCATCTATTAAGATAAATATGTCATTTTTAAGTTCTCATCACTACACATCCAAATAGAGAGAAAAACATAGCCACTAATGGACTTCGAATATCCAAGTCACTTGCCCAATCTACATAAGCAAAAAATTGTATGTCCAACAACTTGATCACATTATTAGTACCATAATAAACCAAATAGTATTAAGAAGTTCCTCACAAATATATAAATACCCTTTTTGACAAATGTTAAATGCTCTTACTAGGGCTATACATAAACTTGCTCAAGACTTCCACTACTTGGACAATATATGGTCTAATATAAATTATTACATAAATAAAACGACCAATAAAACTAGTGTAAGGTACCTTATACATTTCTTTGAAATCATCATTAAATTTAGGACACATATCTAAACTACAATCCAAAATGGAATACTTGCATGTTTATAGTCACACATATTAAATATTTGCAAAATAGTATCCACATGCTTACTTTGATTTAACCAAAGCATTTTGTGTACTTGATGCATTTTGATCTCCATCCCAGGAATATATTTAGTAGGTCATGTGTCCTTCATATGAAATATTCCAACAAGTTGAGTTTTTAGCTCCTCAATATTCACCTTGTTGTCACCCATAAACAACATGTCATCCACATATAAGATAATATTTAGTATCTATCTCAATAATTTTGATATAAACACAATGATCTTCCCTTGGAATAACTAACAAGATTCTAGGTGTCACAACTATCTAAGACCATCTCCTCCTACGCGGCCTACATCCTTTAAAGAGAGAGCCTCCCTATAAGATCTAGGTTCATTGTCTATGTACTTAATAAATAAAATACACAGCATAATTCTAGTGGGCCATACATATCAATTGGATTTTTTTTGTCTTGTGGACCTTCTTAAGGTAAGACTAATGAGATCCAGAGTTTACTTTAGTGGTGAATATACACGAATGACAAATATTTCACATCAAGGTCTTGGAAAATGGTGAATATATTGTATTGAACAGGGGTATCCATGTCGCATGGTTTATAATTATCCATCAAATGCACAGCCCAATTGCCCATTGTTTTATATAATTAATTGTATCTCTATCAATATTTTGCCAATAAAATCTACGTTTTCCACACGGTAAATTTAATATTTTCGTCTACACTTTCCAAGGTTGTCTTAATAGATGGCCATAATTCACCAATAGCCATATAAATATTTATTGGCCAGGAGGACCCAATTTGCCTAGCATTTTGTGGAAGCATGTCTTAATTCACCCCAATTTTTGCCAACTCTATTATAATTGCCAATTAATTGGACGACCCATAATCGCCTCGAAAATTACATAAGACGTGTTATAGTTAAGCGTGATTCACCAAATATTTGTATACCATATAAAATTCCCAACGAAATCACCGAATAAGAATTGGTATAAATACAGTCAAAGATCATATTTATCTCTACACAATTTGGTCGGTTCTGAGCTCCCAATTTGGGTCTCTAGCGAAGTTTCAGACCAGGAACAACCATTGTTGTTGACTGCATTGGCAACTGCTAGTGACCTAAAGGTAAGTGATCATATTTTTGAAGTGTTATAATATTATTCTGAATTCATCTCTATTTGTTTGCATTATTGAGTTCATTTTGTATTTCTTTCAGGAACTTACCCAAAAATTTGAATTTGAAACGACTTTCTTGCACCCCTGAATTTGGATTCTAATTTCTGAATCTCCTTGGTTAATTGGTTTTTTTTTCTTGTTGGTAAGTGTTATCTTTATGGGGATAGCTCCCTATATTAAAATCAAACCAAGTAACATATAGATTAACATCATATTTTTTTAACACGCTACACATTACATCTGACCTCCATTATTAACAGACCCTCCTATGCTAGAGACCACCCCCTCCCAAAACATAGAAAAATACATACCCTCATCCCCCTTAGATATATTACAGAATGATGGCCAACTGCTCTCCAATTTCCATCATAGCTCCAGTGGAAGCCTCCAAGAGCCAATTATCCCCCCTATCGATCATCCTCTGAAATGGAGCCAAGTTATTGTTTATCACTCCTACCCAATAAACCTCCCAAGATTCTTCAATGAACGATCTTTTCTGTATCTTTTCTACCTTATGCTTAACAACCTCATCTTCCTCCTCCTTGGACCCAATAGAACCATCCTCCTTCGAATCATCCTCAGAGTCTGACAAAACATAGTTGTCGGGGTTGAAAAATGTGTGAAACACGCTAGCCCCCAAGTCAATCTCCACCAAAATGGTATTGGTTACTACATGCCCATCAACTACCCGAATGAACCCGTCAATCCTCTAGATGCACACCTCCCTGGAGTCCAGAACATCTACCAATGAGATAATTACAACCTCATACATGAATCCATCACACCAAGCATGCATTCAACTAAGCTCTTCATTGTGACAAACACTCTTTCATCTGTATGGAATAACCATCTACATTGTAGTCATAGAGTTTCATCTCTACACATACAACTCACCCCGAAATGATGAACCATGCTTCCCTTATGATGAATCCTTTCCTCTACAACAAGCTTCCTGACATCTTCCTCCAACGGGGCTCTCCCAATCAATCTAGATAACTTTCGGATCCATCTTCCCTCCCATTTATAGCCCAAATCCTTCTAGATTCTTCCATGGATAGCACTAGGAAAGGAAAAAGTACTATAAACCTCTATTCTAGACCCAGGAGACGTCCCTTCCAAATCACCAATAATCAACTTCGTGATATAATTGTCAAAACCAGCAAAGGCCACAATGGTACTAATATTCCTTATCTGACTAAATCCCATGTTCAACTCCTACGCATGCTCGATCATCTTTGCCCGACTTCCACCAATCCTATTCTTCAGATGATCCTCCCATTTCCACATGATATCTCAAGTCTAAAATAGAGCATATCCTCTGGGGAAAAAACTATGGATGGCTGATGCTAACCAATCCCCTACCTTGGAAGCATAGATGAATCTCCACCCTCCACGACACCTATCTTCCTTAATTTCAATAGCTTCCTCAAAGGGAAAAACCGTGGTTAAAATTCATTTATTTTTCTTTCTTTCTTTTATTAAAAACATTCATTTATTAAAACCTTTCATTCCTGACAGTGCTCACACGTGTCTCTATGTCTATTCCAGGGACTTTTTGAAGAAACTTGTGTCCTTCTCAACTTCGGCCCGAAATAGAGCTTATGACATCGATTAAAATTAATTAAGTATACAATTTATAATAGTTAATTAATTATTAGACAATGCTCAGACCTCTCTCTGTTTCAAGGACTTTTTGAAGAAACCTTTGTCCTTCATAACTTCGGGCCAAAATAGAGCTTATGTCATTGATATGCGATCATCCAACGGTCATTAAGTTGATTGATTAATTTAACATTTAAATTTAAGTAATGAATAAATTTATACTTTGTTTATTTCATTTTATTTGCATGTATTTTTAGTTCTCTATCAGTTAATTGTTGAATTACTTTGTAGATCTAGGGTCAGTGGTTGGATCTTTAGGGTTTACAAATAGGTCAATATTTAGCATACATAGATGTGTGTACCTATATATATATATATATATATATATATATATATATATATATATATATATATATATATATATATATATATATATATATATATATATATATATATATATATATATATATATATATATATATATATATATATATATATATAATACATTTTCATATTATGATGTTATAGACGATTATGGATGTATTTATAATGCCTATATGTAATAATTTTAATCCATATGCTTGTGAATATGATGCTATGGATTATGACCTAACCTTTATGTTGAAAACACCACAAGATTGAGAGGGGGGTGAATTAGTCTAAACCAAATCCTAAAATTCTTTAATCACAAGTACTTATCAATTATCATTAACAAATTAAACGTCGATGCAAGATGAAACAAAAAAACACCAAACACATGAAAACCATGATTTTTACCTGGAAAACTCAATGTGGGAAAAACCATGGTGAGAATCACACTCACAATATAAATATAACTAAAATTAAAATTAATGACTTTCATATTTTATCCCGTTGTGCACTTCCCTTGATATCAACAATCTAGATCTTCACGCGACTGCACATTTAGATCAAGATGCTCTTTCATCTTAACTCCGCAGTCCCGCCGCACACATGGCACATGGGCTATGTTGACGTCGGGCTCTTCTTAAGTGGACCAATAAGATTATGCATGCTAGAGGTCAAAAGACACGTTAGAAAGGGTTGGCCCAATCTATCCTCCTCGTTAATTAAGTATACAATTTATAATAGTTAATTAGGCAATTCTCAGACCTATCTCTATTCCGACGACTTTTTGAAGAAACCTTTGTCCTTCATAACTTTGGGCTGAAATAGAGCTTATGTCGTTGATCTGTGATCATTCAACGGTCATTAAATTGATTTATTGATTAATTAATTACAGACTTATAGTTGACTAGCACTTGCAGCTCATTATATGGATAGCAGAAAGAAAATTAAAGATGAATTTTAATGAAGTTTAATAATATACAAGTGAATAAATTAATCTAGTATTTAAATCCAAGTAATGAATAAATTTAAAATCAAAAAGTGCCTCATTTGCACTTATAGAGGTGGAATTAATATCGAATCATGCAAATTGATTGTAGATCAAAGCTCAGACAACACATTGATGGCAGAGCATGGGGATTAGAATTTGAAGAGGATGTGAACAAGGTGAAGAGGGCCTTGCAAACTTTAATTACAACAAAATACCTAGGAGGGATGGATTCAATTTGGGAGTGAATTTCATCATTTCTGAAGGGTCAACAGAGCCTGCAGACCCACTACCCTTTGTTCGCTGGCAAGAGGATGAGTTGAAGGTGAGATGCATAGAGCTCGCAAGAAGAGGATGGGAGGTGGGTATTAGGGTTTGTTTCAGATTTTCCTTCGGTGGTGGCAAGTATAGATAGATGGATTGGATGGAGGTTATTTGATGACTCCAATATTTTTGTAATTTTTTCTGAAGCTTTAAATCAATAAAATATCATATTACCTACTGGTAGGTCAAGAAAGTGACAATCTAATAAACCCTAATAGTAAATAGTTGTGCAAGGGCAACACCCATTATAATGTATTCTGGTTCCCCCAAAATAATGAAAGATTCACCAAAATAAATCATTTGAACAATTTTTGTTTTATAAGTGAATAGCTGGGTAGGGCCAGCACCCATTATATTAAGATTAAAAAGAAAAGATACAACAATATTTGGCTTGTAGCCAAAAATACATTCTCGGTAGTATTTATAATGATCACACATAACAACCCATAACCCACAATACAAAATTCAAGCATCAAAACAAAACGAAGCATCTACATCATACTTCAGGGCTAGGAGACATTCCCAGTCTGCCTTGCCACCTCCGCAGCTTCACATTCCTCCCTGACTTTCTTGGCTTTTAAGATGAGCGGGAAATCTTGTCCGCAGTTAGCATGAGCTTCGCCTACTGCAATTTCCTCCACACCGAGTTTGTCATCCTTAATCCATTCCTCCACTCCCCAGCTCCAATGCCCCCACAATCTCAGCCACATCCTCCTCATCAATTTTATCTTCATCTACCAACCCTTCAATGGTCAGGTAGTCCCAATGCCAATCATCCTCCTCAGGTTCCTTGATTTTGGTTACATACATGAGGAAATTGGTACTGCATAGTATATCACTCCTTCGTGCCTACAATTGCGCATCTTGTGTTTGCACAATCAAAAATTTAAACCCTTCGAATGTAATAGTTTTGTGGGAGGGGAATGAGGAGGTTCTCATCCACATTGTCGATGATCACATCAATGTCACACAAATATGCATGCTCGAACACCATCGGGGTGAGTTTTTTGCCCACTCCTTGGAAACCATGACATATAATAGCATGGCAAGAAAAAAGGTCAGAATGTCTGAACTGACCCTATGCCTATGATATGCCATCAGAAACTCCAACCCTAGCACTGTCTTGACCACATGCATTATGTACGGGTGGCCATTCACCAAGACCCCCCCAACTGTTTATCTGTGACTTCACCTACAAACATTGTCTATGGTTTTGTTGCCCTAAGCATAATTGGTGTGTCCATCACTCTCACCTCAGTGTTTCCAACTTGAACATGTAATGTAAAAATACGGTTATACCCCAATGCCCAATTTAAAGGCATTCGATCAGCTTCAACATAAATGTCTCATTAAATGCACACTTACCATAAGTTGCCTTGTGCGATATATATTAATAGTATATATATATCTTATTTTTTATATTTTTCTAATTTTTTATACAAGTACATAAACCCACAAACAAAATTTCACTTTCACAAGAGATTTGCAAAGACAAATAACAAAACCATTGATATTATTATTCATGTGAGATCAAGAAGTACATTCTAGAGACTATATCTATAGTAATTATCATGACAGATCATAAACTAATTAATATTGTTGAAGGAGTATATACATTTTTCACTGTGGAAGACTCCACATTCTAACTTAGACACTACTACTGTACCCTTTTCCAAAGAGACCAAGATTCCCTCTAAAAAATTCTCTTAATTACAGCCTTGGAATTCCTTTTATAAGAGTAAGGAATGCAACAAGCTTCAGGCTGTATATACCTGTCGTGTTCTCATTTGACATATGTTTGTTCTATACGCATGGAAATGATATATTCCCAATATGAAACCTAAAATAGAATAGGATAACTTATCAAAACATATGACTAAAACTATCATGAAACTATCATGGACCACGGTGAAGAATAAAATACTGTTGAAATTCAACTGCTTGAGTCGCGCCACCATTGAATTGTTGATAATTTTATGGATGCAAGATTCTAACTATAAAAACTAGAGGAGTAGTTTTACGGATGCAAGATTATAGCTATAAAAACTAGTGGATGAGATCCACAAAAACTACTGGATGAGCTCCAAAGATGGGTATTGTAATCAGAATAGGGGTCCAACTTTAGTTATCAAAACTAAACAGGCTCTTTGCTAGAGCCAACTCTTCCTTGTCCTCATTGTTCTCCTCCCCACTCCCTCTCACTCGTAGGCTTTAGGAGACGAGGGGGAGAATGTAGGAAGCCAAGGAAAGGCCATCTACAACTGCATATGGCCTTTGAAAATCCCTTTAGCTACCTCCTCAGATTTGAAAGTCCCTTTAGCTACAAAGCAATCTATTGTGCTACTGTAAACACAACCTTCTTGAAATATTCTCCACCCGGTGTCATTAAACTTATATCTTATGAACACACAGGAAATATCTACATATGGGCATTCTATTTCTGATACTATTCTTGAACAAGTGTGGAGGGAAATATTTATTATGCTCCTTGATCAACTCAACTGCTACCAATTTATGAAAAACCTCAAAGCTCTAAATTTAGAAGTTCTAAATATTCCTTTTCACCTTTTTGCCTTTCCAAAGAATCAGAACTCTCCATGTTGGCATGCAAGTCTTCATGTCACCTAATGAAAGGATCAAAACTCATCAGTCTGCTATAATCATTTAACCACCAATTCAATATTTTCTTCAAGAACAAGCTAACATTCGTACCCATGCAACTCTTCATCAAAATGACAAGCATAAAGTTTTCTGACAGGAGGAGTGTTTTCTATGCGAAATGATCGCTTAGAATATGAGATGAAGATTTCATATGTGCTAAAAAGTACATTTCTAATTTCAATGGATATGCGATACACTTTCTATATGGGTTATTTTCCAAAAAGAATGTGAAAGACGTGCCTTAATTATTCTACATTTAATTAGACTTTAATTTTGATGTATTTCTGAAACAAAGGAAATTGCACTTTGATTTTGATGTATTTCTGAAACAGATCTCAGAGTCGAATATGAGATCAAGAATGCAAACCCACGCAGTAGATAATTTTATAATAGTGAGTCACTTAAGCATTAATGCCTAGCATTAACACAACTTCATGTGTAGTTGCACAAATTATTCTCATAGATCCATTGCATTACTCCAGACTTACAGTAACTTGCAAATTGAATGTAATTCCTTCCTTGAATGAAATCCACATTCACACTACACAGTCAAACATTGATAATGAAATTTCCAAGACAAATCAAAATATCCTTAATATTATGATTCACCATTCATGTAATATCTGAAAGTACAAATGAAGACAATGTTAGCAACAATAATAAATATAGTAGTCTATTCATGGACTAATTGAAAAACTACTGAAAGAAAGTGTACATTCTTTCACCATGAAACCATCCTACACACTAGACAAGACAAAGCCTCATTTCTAGTTCTACTTTCCTTGGAGATGAGAAAATTACATAATCCTTCTTTATGACCTTGATATTCCTTTTATAATCATAAGGAATGCAACAAGCTACCAGCCTTTTACAATAATGTGTAACATGTATTGCAATGTCATAAAACCTCCAGGCCAGTATCCATGAAATCTTCCATGAATGTGAACTACCTTATGAGCCATGCCACTATCACACATTTGTGGTTATTGATGCAGCGAATACTAGGATACAAGAATGTGCATTTCTTGGTAGGGGAGAACTTTGAGAGTTTTGATCAAGCAGGGATGCTTGACTCCAAAACCGCATCTTCTGTGCCTTCACACAACTTTCTCTCTGCATTCTACTCATTATAAGGGGGACATGGCAGTTTCCAGAGAGATCAGAATTATTTGTAACTACAGCCAAAGTCTGTAGTTGCACTCGAGCCTTTTAATAACCCTCTGGTTATCATTGGCTATTTTAATAACCCTCTGGCTACAAGGTAAGTCGTCAATTTTCTTTACTTCATGGAATCTGCAAACCTTCAGCCATATCTCCTTATGCCAAAATTCAGCCACACCTTCTATGCACTTCATTTTAAAACCTCTCCAAGCAAAACAACAACAATTACTAAAAACTTATCTCTTGAAAATGTCTACCTTATACATTCTAAAATGCAGCATGCAAATGATATAACTTCTATCTTCTATATTTTGAAATGTAGCATGCAAATAATAACCATATTTCTCAATTTGTGAAGTGGCGGCAATTGACTCTCAGGTCTATACTTTAGATTATTCCACATACTATATTAATCTATGTGAGATGTAATTTTCTCTCATTCCACAAGAAAGATTTCATTCCAATAGTCCTGACACTTGTACATGACTCACAAACCTCAACACAGATTAAAATTGGTAGCTTCTCATTGAATATTAAATATGTGCTATCCTCCGTATTTTTTTTCCTTTGACACAAGCATTGTTTTGAGTTTTCTATGCAAAAGGATAGCAGAGAATCCTCGATCAAGATTTCATATGGATATACAAGACACTTACAACTAAGATGTGATGTGTTTACTATATTAGTTTTTTTCTCCAATTAGTAATGGAAGATTAGCCTTAATTATTCTACAATTTTTATGTGATTGAAAAACATTTGCCAATATAATTATTATTTTCCCCAAAAAATAATGAATGAGTCACCTTAATTTTTCTACATTTTCATGCAATATGAACAAATTTGCCAATGTAATTATTATTTTTCCCCAGAAACAATGAAATATTCGCCTTAATTTTTCAAAAAAAATCATGCAAAAGAAAAAGATTCGCTAATAAAATTAATATTTTTTCCCAAAAAGAATGAAAATTTTGCCTTTAATTTTTGTACAATTCTTACGCAACTGAGAAAAATTTGCCAATGGAATTTAATATTTTTCCCCTATTAAAAAAAAAATCGCCAAAAAAATTAATATTTTCCCCCTAAATATTGAAAGATTCACCAGGATTTTACACCTTTACCCAGGGGGGGGTTTCTTAAAGTTATTCATGATGAGATCTATTTTTTTTTTATTCTCATCCTGCACATCATCTAAACTATCTAAACACCTTTTTTATTCTCCATCCTTTGACCCATCCGATTCTTCTTTCACTTGTATATCTTCTTTTTATTCTTTTTTTGGTTTGAAGTGCAGTATTTTAGTTCTTAATTTTTCCTTTGGCCATTCTTCTTGTGAACAAGCTCCAAACTCCTTGAAAATCACATCTCTAAAACAAATCATTTTCTAAGATAGACAATTCCAAAGCTTATAACATAGACAATGTTCTCACTATAACCAACAAAAATACATTTGTGAGATTTTCAATCTAGTTTAGGTCACTTTTCTTGAAGCATGTGAACATAAGCCTCACAACCAAGTACCCTTAAATGTGAGACAAAAGGATTTCTACTTATCCATACTTCATAAGGCTTTTTATCAACACAATCTAAACAAAGAAATTTGTTAATCAAATTATAAAAAGTAATTATAACCTCTACCCAAAAGCATAAATCTAGCTTCACACCACTCAACATACTTTTATCCATTTCCATTAAGGTTTGAACCATTCTTTTTGCTAACCCATTTTTTGGGGGAGTATAGGGTGTAGTTTGAATTAATAAAAAATATGTGCATTCTTATAAAAATTATCAATTTCCCTAGAACAATATTCTCCACCATTTTTAGATCTCAAAACCCTTATCTTATAATCTAGTTTTACATTCCTTAAACTTTGTGAAAATCTCAAAGTTCTAACACATAAAATAAATCTAGGTGTATCTAGAGACACAATCAATGAATGTAGCATAGTATTAAGATTAACTAGAAGAATCAACATCCACTAGACCAAACATGTTTGAATGAATGATTTCTAATAAGCTCTTAGCTTTATTAGTTCCAAAAAAAATTATCTATTGCGTTTTCCAAAAATACAATGCTCATAGAAATATATTTTTACCAACAAAATTATCAGAAAGTTTGTCAATCAACTTTTTATTAATAATAGCCCTCAAACCTTTTTGACTCATGTGACACAAATGGTGGTGCCACAACATACAAGCATTTTCAATGCTAGTTACATTGGTGGAGTTACAAAAATGGAGAGATTAAGCCTAAACAAAGTTTCAATCCAAGATCCTTTAGCAACCACCAAATTTCCTCTTACCATACCTACAACTAAACTTTTGAAATGCCAAATGCACTCTAGATTCATTTGACTTGTAGACAAAAAGAATTTTCTTAGAAGACATGGAATATAAAAAAACAGTATCAAGAGTTTTAATTCTTCAATCATGGGAATACAATTTTACCTTTCCCATACCAACACTCTACTTAGTACTATCATCACCGATTAAAACCTCCTCTCCATCATAAGCCGAATATGTAGAAAACCACTCCTTGTGAGTAGCCATATGGTAAGAGCAACTTGAATCAATAAGCCAAGCATCATCACTTATAGTGTTATTATAAATAAATAAAACATCATCATAGGACTTTTCAATGAAGGAGAAAATTCATTTTTTTTGTTCTTACATTCCTTATTCACATGTTCCCTTTTGTCGTAGTTCCAACATTTCACTTTTCCCTTCATTGGGGTAAATGTCTTTTATACTTAGATATATCATTCTTGTTGTCCCCTTTAGGCCCTCCTTTTTCTTTGGACTTTCTCCATACATGCAAAGCATCCTTGGAGTGAACATTCACGGATTTTTTTCTCATTTTCTCTAAAGAATAGTGGCAATAAGATTGTCAATATTTAATGTTGTAATATTTTCACTAATATAAATAATTAATTTTTTTCAAGTATTGGGTAAAGAACAAAGTGATAAGGCATTTATCTTCTTCTTCTATTAAAATATTTAGAAGAAATTTTAGTTAAAAAATAAATTAAAAGAATTCATATGATCTACAATAGAATCACCATCCTTCATTTTTTATGAACATAATCATCTTTTGAGATATAACTTATTATAAAGACTCTTAGTTTGATAAATATAACCTATCCTCTTTCACAATTTGTATGTGTACTAGCCTCCACAAAAGCATTCAAGAGGACAAAGCCTACAAGACACAATTGTATAGTTCCTTGTTTTCCCTTGTCAAGTTCCAAGAAATATTCATTAGACATAGTAGAAGGCTTTATTTCTACTAAAATAAACAACCACTAAATCTCTTTTCTAAGGATATCATCTTTCAACTTCCACATCTTGTACCCAAAACCATTGAATTTCTTAGTATCCATATGGGAGGTAAAATCCATGGTATACAATCTTTCCTCAAATTTGTGAAACCCCACAATGAAAAAGCTCGCACTACAACAAAATATTTTTTGATCACTTAAAATAAAGGTGTTCCTCTTTTTATAAAATCATTAGCTCTAATACGAAATGTTGTAGAACAAGATGAAACTTTCGCAATAAAAACTTCTTCAAGCGTACGTAAATAAGAAATTATTTCTTATCAAATACTACCCAAATAGATTATTATATGATTGCAAAATTCAACAATAGAATAAAGAACAACAAACCATAGTTGACAGATTATTTATGTTGAGAAACCCTTTTGAGAAAAAAATCCATAAGAGAAAGAGGACATGTATATTATTGATCTTCAAGGAAGAGATGTACACCAACACACTAACAATATGATCTTTTACAATATTTGGTAGCATCTAGATACCTACAATACAACATATGCATCTACTAACTCGTGTCCAATTTATTGTTAGAAATTGCATGCAAAAAATATCAATTATATGCAAATAAAGATTAAATAGAGGAATGAACAACACATAATAATAACAAAGAGGAGATAATTTTAACGTGATTCACCCAAACTCAGGCTACATCCACCAAACAGAGAGTCCAATATTATTATCTAGTAAATCGAACCGATTACAACTAGGAATCCCTTGCAACTCAATACCGCTGAAAAAATGCTACAAAATTCTCTACAGAAAACCCTAACCCTTAGCCTTTTTATCAAGACTTGTGTCGGTTACAAAATTAGGGTTACAACATGTCACCCAATATAAAAATAATACTCGACACCTTTATAAAATAATAAGTCTTTTTGGCCTCGTGGGGTGTTGCCCCTCGACCCTGCTCTGTATAGCGATAGGGAGCTCACCAAGGGCGTTGCCCCTGGATCCTGCAAGGGGTGTTGCCCCTTGACCCCATCTTGGGGGTTCTGCCCCCAAACCCCCATAAAAAAATATGTGGGGAAACCGTGCCGATAGAAGTAGGGAAAATTTTACCTCCAAGTCTGATTAGGCTCCATATAACAACAATCTCCCACTTGGAGATTGATCATAACACTGTTGACCCTGTAGCTCCACTGGAATGAAACACCCTGGACTCTACTATTTTGTTTTATTGTTTTCAATCTTGAAGACCAATTGAATATGAAGAGGAGATCAACTTCTCCCTTGTCACTACCTTTGTAAACATATCCGCTAGATTTTCATCTGTACATATCTTTTCCATCCTTAATTGTCCATTATCCAACATTGACTGAATGAAGTGATACCTCAACTGTATGTGTTTTGTCTTTGAATGCAAGGCATAATTATTTGCAAGATGGATGTCACTCTGGCTACCTGTAAACAAATAACTATTAGTTTGTCTTTTGCCCAATTCTTCCATGAAAGATTGTAGCCATATCATCTCTTTGCTTGCCTCTATTGCAACTACATACTTTGCCTCTGTGGTGGCTAAAGAAAGTACCTTTTTCAACTTGGAGAGCCAACTCACCACTATCCCACCGACAGTAAAGACATAACCTATAGTACTCCGCCTGGTATCAATATCCCCTGCCAAATCTGAGTCTACAAAACCTGCTAAATCAGTATTAGAGACCCCAAGACATAAATATTTATTGGATGTACCTCTCAAATACCTAAGAACCCATTTTACTGCATTCCAATGCTCCAATCTGGGATTACTCATATACCTGCTTACAACTCCAACAACATGTGCAATATCCAGTCTCATGCATACTATGGCATGCATTAAACTTCCTACAGCTAAAGCATATGGTACCATGGACATTTTGTCTTTCTCCTCTTGTGTCTTTGGACACATCTCCTTAGTCAATTTCAAATGACTAGGCAAAGGTGTGCTGACTGCTTTTGCATTCTCCATATGAAATCTTTGCAACACCTTTTCAACATAATCAGCCTGAGATAGAGTCAATTGTTTGTTCTACCTATCTCTACAAATTTTCATACCAAGGATTTGTTTTGCCGCCCCCAAATACTTCATAGCAAATGATTTTGCTAATTGTTGTTTTAACTCTTTAATGTGATCCATGTTAGACCCCGCTACAAGCCTGTCATCAATATATAAACATACAATAATGTAGCTATCATTGTCCAACTTCTTGAAATAAACATAATTATCAATATTACACCTGTTGTAGCCTTAGTCATAAAACTATCAAATTTCAAGGACCATTGCTGAGGTGCTTGTTTTAGGCCATATAAACTCTTCTGCAATCTGCACACTAATTTCTCCTTACCTTGGACCTCGAATCCTTGGGGTTGTTCCATATATATATATATATATATATATATATATATATATATATATATATATATATATATATATCTTCCTCCAAATCACCATGGAGAAAGGCAGTTTTCACATCTAGTTGTTCCAAATGCAAATCTTCAGCAGCTACAATACTTAAAACAGTACGAATAGAAGTCATCTTAACAATTGGAGAAAAAATCTCAGCAAAACCAATGCCCTTTTTCGTGCAAATCCTTTAACAACTAGCCTGGCTTTAAATCTATGCTTACCTCCATCTTCCTCTTTTAACCTATCAACCCATTTGTTTTGTAAAGCCTTTTTACTTGCATGCAACTTACATAATTTCCATGTCTGATTTTTGTGCAAGATGTCCATTTCTTCTTTCATGGAAAGCTCCCATTGAACCTTTGTATCCACCTGCATAGCTTCATTATATCCTTCTAGTTCACCAACATTTATTAACAAAATAGAATACAAAGAGGGAGATAACCTTTCAGGAGGTCTACTTAGCCTTGTTGACCATCTAACATTCATTGGAGTTTGTGGTATTTCTAGTTGTTATTGCAGAGCATGAAGAACTACTGGAACATCACTATCTTGAATATCATCCAACACAACAAAATCCTTTTCTTTCTTCTCATGTTGTTGCAACTGATCTTTGTACAACACCTTCTCATTGAATACGACATCCTTGCTTCTCACAATTTTCAAATTTTCAACATCCCAAAGCCTATAACCAAATCCATTAATGCCATATTCAACGGAAATATATATATTTTTTATTTTGCATCTACCTTGGTTCTATTTTTAGAATCTACATGTGCAAATACTTCACATTCGAAGGTTTTGAGAAAAGAATAACTCACCTTCTTACATGTCCATGCTTCCTCTGGAATACCACAACACAAAGGAGTTAAAGGACCTTTAGTAATTAAATATACAACAGTATTGACAGCCTTTGCCCACATGTTTAAAGTCAACCCAACATGCAATCTCATGCTCCTTGCATGCTCCATTGTTGCCCTATTCATGCACTCAACTACTCCATTTTCTTGTGGAGTCTATGGAACCATTTTCTGCCCACGAATTCCATTAAAGGAACAATAATCCTCAAATTCTTTGCTGCAATATTCACCACCATTATCAGACCTGAGACATTTTAGTCTTTTACTCGTCTCATTCTCAACCAAGCTTCTCCATTTCTTAAATGTTTCAAAAACATCAAATTTTTAAGTAAATAAATCCAAACATTCCTAGTTGCATCATTTATGAATGTAACATAATATCAAGAGCCATCGATAGAAAATACCTGAGCCGATCCCCATACATCTGTATGCACAAGCTCCAACTTTTCATCTTTCTTTTGCTTCCCATCCTTGAGAAAACTAACTCTCTTTTGTTTACCATACACACAACTTTCACAGAAATCTATATTAATGCATTTCAAATTTGGTAAAAGCCTTTTAGAATGAAGTACCTTCATACTTTTTTCACTCATATGCCCAAGTCTTTTGTGCCACAGTTTTGTCTCAGAACCTACAACAACTATTTTAGTATCTTCCTAGGAATCTGCAACAACTGTTCCTGAATTTGTTTGGGTTTTCTCTGCAACAACTAAAGTAGAAGGAACAGTATGACCTGTATAGAGATATAAGGTGCCTACTTTCACACCTTTTGTTACTATCAAGGCACCTCTTGCAAGCTTCCAATAACTGTGCAACCTTCATCACCTAGCTACTCTACTAAAATTAAATTCCTACTCAGCCTTGGAACATGCCTTACCTCTTGTAGTAGCCAATGATTCCCATTCTCCAACTTAATCTTAATTCTTCCCTTTCCAACAATCTGACAGGGTTCATTATCTCCCAAATAAACCAACCCAAAATCCCCTTGTACATAATCAATAAAATAACTTCTACAGGGCGTAGCATGAAATGAGGCCCTTGAATCTTAAACCCATGAATCATCAAAATTATCTAGGGAAAGAATCAAAGCTTCTATAGATTTATTACTTACCACATTTGCCTCCTTATTACCCTCTTGTTTGTCTCCTTCTTTATTCTTTCGAGATCAACAATCTTTCTTCAGATGACCCGGTTTCCCACAGTACCAACAATCTTTTGGTCCTTTGGATTGGGATCTCTTGTCCTTTGATTTTCCTTGTGACTTCCCACAACCTCTAGAACCTTTTCCTCTCTCCTTTGGTCTACCCCTTCTTTCTGCATTCAAAACACTACCTGATGTGAATCCACCTGAGCTTTTCCTATGAATTTCCTCACTCACAAGAACACCAACAACATCATCAAATTTTAAGGTATTTGAACCATAAACACAGTTACTAATCGCCATTACCAAACCATTCCAACTTTTAGGCAAAGAAGATAATATCAAGAGAGCCCTAACTTCTTCATCAAAATTTACCTTTAAAGAAGACAATTGACTGGGAATCGTATTAAACTCATTTAAATGATTTGTCACATATACACCTTCAATCATTTTCATATTAAATAGATGCTTCATAAGAAATACCTTATTTAAGGTTGAGTGTTTTTCATACAATTTAGCTAGTGCCGACATCAGTTCTACAGTCGTTGTTGCTTTTGTTATATTGAATTCTATAGACGGTGTCAAGCATAGCTGAATGGTTCCCAGTGCCTTTCTGTCCAAAATATTCCAATCCTCATCACTCATTGTGCCTTTCTTGGCTGTTCCTTCCAATGGCCTCCATAAATCCTTCTGATATAGATAATCCTCCATCTGCATCTTCCATAACTGATAGTTCAACCCATTGAATTTTTCTACCTTCAATTTACCCTCGTCTGACATTGCTCCCACTTAACCGTGAGACTCCCACTCAACCGTGAGATCTTCTTCTAGATGATAATCAAACACAACCAACTCTGATACCACTTGTTAGAAATTGTATACAAAAAATATCAATTATATGCAAATAAAGATTAAACAGAGGAATGAACAACACAAAAATAATAACAAAGAGGAGACAATTTTAACATGGTTCACCCAAACTTGGGCTACATCCAACAAACATAGAGTCAAATATTATTATCCAGTAAATCAAACTAATTACAACCAACAATCCCTTGCAACTCAATACCATTGCAAAAATGCTACAAAATTCTCTATAGAAAACTCTAACCCTTAGCCTTTTTATCAAGACTTATGTCGGTTACAAAATTAGGGTTACAACATGTCAACCAATAAAAAAATAACACCCGACGCCTTTATAAAATAATGTCTTTTTGGCCTCGTGGGGTGCTGCCCCTTGACCCCGCCCTGTATCGCGACAGGGAGCACGCCATGGGCCGTGCCTTGTCCCTCAATCCCACCCTGTATCGCAATAGGGAGCGCGCCAAGGGCGCTGCCCCCAAATCCTCGTAAAAAAATATGGGGGGAAACTACGTCGATAGAAGTAGGAAAAATTTAACCTCTGATTCTGATTAGGCTCCATATAACAACATTTATAAAAGAGATGGAATAAGCGTACCAATGTGGTATATTTAAACAAGATGTATGAAAACCACCTAGAATCTACATATGTCCCTATCCATTGACAATGTATATAAACATAGTAAATAATAATAACAAATATTCACATGGGATACACAAGGGTACCATAACCCACACCCAATAGGAAAAATGCAACACCCAAAGCATCTTACACCTCATTACTCCAATAGTTGACATGGACAACTTGTCACCCCAACATGCAACAACACACAATAAGGAATGACCCCATAATTTTGGGATCTCTTCATCTGCATTTGGATGCCCAACATGAGGATCCTCATTTAAAGTTTATAACTACCACCTAAAATTATATTTTTCCTTTATGAGTGCAATTACAATATGTCAAATAATTTATATTCAATATTTTACCTCTCATGTCCTTAAGTGTCCAAGCACACCTTCCAAGGATCATGGAGACACATCAAAATGGCTCAGGATTGTAAGGTTAATGTCACTTCATCTTAACAACTTTAACTTTATCGAGCCTTAGTATAAGTCATGCATTCTATATTCTCATTGTGTATGTTGAATTTTGAACCTATTGCAAACTTCTAATTAGCCCAATCATAAGCCTAAAATCTACAAAATCATTCAACCACACCAATGGAGCTCTAAATCAAATGCATGTAAATAAAATAAACAATAAATATATACCTCATAAAATTGATAAGCTTGACTCCAATGTCCTCCTATTCTTCAATATCTTGTGAATTAGATGTATTTGTTCTCAACATTAAGCACTAGCATATGATGGCATGAAGAAATGGAGAGTGGTTGATTGATAATATAAGCTATGATTCAATGCTAATGAAATCTTGAGAGATTTTTGCATAATCAATGTATACTTGAATTGTGGATGTCAAAATGAGAGAAAGAAGCCTCTTTTATGGAAATCTTCAAGAGAATTAACATTTGATATTGAGAGATTAACAAATAAAGGACGAGTTGAGACTAAGAGGTGGGTGGAATTTATGATGTGAAGAAGAGTTAAAGTGAGACACTTAACACATGACTAAGAGTTTAGTTTTAGAAAGAAGAGGATAATGAAATAATTAAATAAATAAATATTTTCATTTAATTAATAAAGGAAAACACTAGTTAGAAGTAATTAAATAAATAATAAATATTTATTCAATTTCAAGATAGAAAAGGTTGATGAATTAATTAATTAAATAAATTTTTAATTTAATTTAGTGGAAAAAGCTAATGAATTAATTTTTTTTAATAGATAAATAACTGCAGAGGGGCAACACCCTTGTATTAATCAAGATTTGAAAAATACAAACCTGGTTCAGAAAGAGTCGTAGGGGGAAAGAACCAGGAAGAAAACCCCCTACCATTGCTCCAAACAACGACTAAAAACCAACAGAGCTAGCGAGGATCCTACATTGCTAGACAAAATCAACCGGATGAGAACAAAATGTTGGTTGTTACTATGCCTAATTTGGCCAAAGGCCTACAATCTTCTTAACAGTACAAAGAACTTGAGAAATGGAATACCAAAGAGAACCGACACACAGAGTCGAGGAGGTCAAAACATTTCAAGGTTCTTTAGAGCTTGAATCTGGGTCCTTGTCATCGGGTGCAGGAGCAGTAACAACATCCAATATTATCGGGCAATCATTCCCACAAGCAGCATGAGCCATCGATTCCACTTTTTCCCAGGGGTGACGGACATCACTTGGAAACCACTCTTCTCCACAACCAAGACCCCAAGAGTTTCCATCATCTATGTCACTGTTGGCCAAAATACCAATGTCTCCTCTGCCTAAAAGCCCTTCATCCTGAATATAGGTTCTTCTCTAGGCAGTCGTGAAGCTGGGAAGTATTCTGGAAACCTTGAAAAGGAACTCAATATTTTTGTTAATGTTAGGCCAGGAGGCCTCCAAGGCTTTGAAATCAAGACAGGTTACTATCACCTCTTTCCTCACCTCCACACCATTTCTCAAACTCATATAATAATTTTGGGGAAAGGGCATTCTACGATTGTCATCGACATTATCCAGTATGGCATGAATTTCCCCAAGGAAGCAGTGCTCGAACACCATTTGAGTGAACAGCTTCGCCCTTTGCTTGCTAGTCCCCATGTAGAGAAACATCACTAAAAAGAAAGTCGGAATGTCTGCATTGGCTCTATATCTGTGGTAAGCATTTAAGAATTCCTTCCCCAAAATTCTTTTTACATAGTGCAGAATTAAAGGGTGATTTGAGGAAAGATCTGATTGTAGGCGCTTATCAGAAATTTTGCCTAGAAACACCATCTGATGGCATGTTGCCTCCAACAATATCAGTGTATCCATTGTATAAACAATAAAGCAAGAAAGGGGAAGAGTTTGATATGCTTAAATTAAGCAGGCCTTCCTTTATTTATCTCAACAACTCATAAAGGATGAGGAGCTCGAGGACCTGGCTAAACTGTGCCAAATTACTTCACACAAACAAAACACATCTTAAGCATGTCGCAATTGATTGCCTCTTTGATGTTTGTCGTCATCCAACTTTATCATATCTAAAAGTAATTATGGGCATAAGATTACCTTTCTGACAACATCTACACCAGAACTGGAGTTAATGACCCTGGTAAGGTCATATTACCGGAACCATAAAAAATACTAATAGGAGACAAATGCAGAGACCTATGCAACTGACAGCATAGCCAACTGTTAGACCTCGCAGCTGGGGGGGATACCCCTACCGATAAGAGCCAGAAGGAAACCACAATTGAAGAAAAATCCCACACCTAGTAAGAATTCACCCCTGGTAAGAACTACAAACCAATAGAGGCCAAGACCATCAGGTAAACAAAGTTGTTTCATTCTTAGACCAAGATAGGTTGCATAACTTAAACAATATTAACCACCATAACCAAATATAGATGTGCTCAAACCGTATGTCCTGGATCAAGGCCTCCATCTGCACAAGGTGACATGAGGAGAGAACTAATTGCAACCACTTATCAAAATTTTTGCTAGATTATCTTTCTGACAACATCTATTCCGACACTGGAGTAAATGACCCAATTAAGACCATATTACTAGAACATAATAAATACCAGTAAGAGACAAGTGCAAGAGACCGCACAACTAGGTGGGATATCCCTATCAGTAGGAGCTAGAAGGATACCACAATCAAACAAAAACCAACACCCGATAAGAGATCACCTCCTGGTAAGTACTACAAACCAGTAGAACCCAAGACCATCGGGGAAATAAAGTCGGATCATTCATCTGCCATGATAGGTTGCAACACTTTAACCATATAAATTGCTAAAATCAAAATTTATCTATGCCCTAGTCGTAAGCCCCAGATCAAGGCCTCCATCTACAATTTCCATCTTAGATAGTCTATCTACTGCCATATTGCCTTCTCTATAGATATGGCTAATCTGAAATTCTTCAACGGTCTCAAGCAAATCCACCATCGGTTGAAGCCAAAGGTTAAGATGCCAACTAGGGGTTTGGTTACCATGAATATCATTGATAACATTCAATGAATCACCCTCCAAATGGATTCTTTTTATCCCCAACTCAATCCCCAATTGCAAACCTCTTAATGTCGCTTGGAATTCAGCCTCATTGTTAGTGGCCATACCAATATCTTCAGAGATTTCCTTAATACAGATGCCTTCAAAATCTCTAATAATACAACCAATTCCACTCTGCCCTGGATTCTCTGCAAAGGAACCATCGAAGTTAATCTTATGCCACCCTGGATCTGGGATTTCCCATTTAACACCCAATCTTGGATTAGCCAGTATCTCAGGGTTAGCACTTCAAAAAAGCGGGGGGATGATCAAATTTGGGAATGCAAGCTTTAACTTCCAATCCCAGTCAGTGTGTAGATTCTTTTTGAGTGTTTTGGACTTAGCCAATTCATTCAAGAGCTCAACCAGGTGATTCTCAATTTTCCCACAAAGGGCAATCTAGCCCATATCTTTATCCTGGAAAACTCTACAATTCCTCTCTTTCCAAATTTCCCAAATCAGCAATGAGGGCAGGATGACAAATAAGTCCCCAAATAACGCCTTGCATTTTGATTTAGGCCATAATAGAAACCAATCATCCAAACCTTTCGGAAAAGGGCATGCAAGATTTAATTTACCCATAAAATGCCATCAACAGTTGCTGGAGAATTTATAGTGAAGCAGAAGGTGATCAATTGTCTCCTCTTGATTTCAACATAATACACATCTACTAGGCCCATTAGTACCCAATTTAAGGAGTCTTTCACCAGTTAGAATCTTCCTCTGGAAAGCCATTCAAGCAAAGGAACCTGCTTTAGGAAGTAGATGTCTGTGCCAGAATAGATTAACCGACCAATCCTTCTTATCTACCGTAGCTTCTTTCAATTTATAGCCAAAACATACCTTATACTTACCATCAGACGAGCCACACCATCTAATGATGTCCTCATCCAGGGATGGATGAATGATTTGATTCCTTAGAATACCGACAAAAATGTCTTTTTGATTTTGGACTAAGTCCAAGGGGTCTAGAGAATTCCACACCCATCTATCAATACCATTCTCCTTAACTGAATGACCATAATCATAGACTTTGTGTCCCCAAAGCCAACATGTTTCTCTCATTATAGATTGAAGAGCGGGTTATGACACAAGGCTTCTTCACCACTCCAAGAATCGAGCCAGAAGGATGCATTCCTCCCATTTTTGACATCCCAAGTGACCTAATTGCTTATGATTTCTCTGCATTCCAGAATGAAATTCCAAATGGTCGAACCCTTGGGTGGGTTGATAACTGTGAGAATCATTTTAGGCTCAAGTGAGTCAAAATATTTGTGTTTTAGGATTCGTACCCACTTCTGATTACCACCTCTACAAATTTCCCATACCAATTTTGCTCCCATAGCCAAATTCATAATAAAAATCCGTTGAATTCCAGCACCCCCAACATTTTTTGGTTGACTGATTTTATTCTAGGCAATCAGGGGAAATTTCCCTTTGTCATCTGACCTATTCCAAAGGAAATTACTCATTATAGTAATTAACTCATCTTCTATGGTAGCCGATAGTCTCAAGCAAGCCATGGAAAAAATTGGTATGGCGGAGAGGACTGATTTTAACATAGTAAGCTTACTGGCAGATGATAACCACTTCCCTTTCCAATTTTCAAGCATAGATTTACATTTCTCAATAAGATGCGGCCAATAGCAAATCTTATTACTGCCAATGAAAATAGGAGCCCCAAGGAATTTACCCAGAAAGTTTGCGACTCTTAAATTGAGGATCCTTGGTAGAACACCTTGCAAATTCGACAAAGTGTTGATAAAGAAAACTTCAGACTTGTTCCAATTGATTTTTTGCCCTAATGCCTTGCAATAGTCATCTAGGCAAGTATTTATAGTCCTTGCCTCTCTTCTTCTAGAGACTCCAAACATACTAGTATCATAAGCAAATTGTAAGTGGATTGAATGTCCAACTCCTATAGCCACATTCACACCCAACCAACAACCATTATGGTGAAGAGATTTAATCAACCGACCTAAGGCTTCAGCCATAATTATAAACACAAATGGCGACATAGGATCCCCTTGGTGAATACCTCTCATTGAAGGGAAGAAACCGTGAGATGAACCATTAACCAAAATTGAGAATTTGGGTGTCGATAGACAATTCTTGACCCATGTGATCCATTCATTGCAGAAGCCAAATTTCCTTAATACTTCTACAAGAAATTCCCTGTCCACCATATCATATGCTTTCATAATATCCAACTTTAGAATCATACAAGAATATTTAGTTTTCCTTGCAGTGTGGAGTGTTTCATGAGCAGTGATGATGCCTTCAACAATAGAGCGTCCAGGGGCAAAGCCACTCTGCTCATATGAAATAATATGTTTTAGAAGAGGTTTTAATCTATTGGCAATGATCTTTGTTACTATTTTGTAGACTAAATTGCATAATGAAATTGGTCTAAAATCACCCATTTGCTGAGGGTTATTCTTTTTTGGGACTAAAGCTAGAAAGGTGTGATTAATAGCTCCCAACATAATCATTATTTTTTCTGGATTCTTCTACCACTAGGTGTAGGTCCTGGGAAATAATGTCCCAGAAATGCTGAAAGAAGGTCGTAGGAAAACCATTAGGGTCTGGAGTCTTATCAAAAATTCAGTTGGAAGGTAACTTTCCTGACTTCATCTAAGCCAATAGGTTTGAAGAGCTCTTTATTGTGTCTTTCAATTATTATAGAAGGGATTGAGTCTAGAATTTTGTTTCTTGCTTCCTGAACACTTTGGCATTTACCATTCATCAGAGATTCAAAATGTCTTATTGCTTCCTGAGCAATATCCTCATAGTCCCTGGCAATACTACCATCCGGCCTCACAATCTCTTATATTTTATTCCTGTTTCAGTTGGCAATAGCCGATCTGTGGAAGAAATTGGTATTTCCATCCCCATCCTTGAGCCAAAGTTCCTAGATTTCTGCCTCCAGTGAATTTCTTCACGCTGAAGAATTTCATTTAGTTCAGCCTTAAGAGAGCTCTCCCTTTTGAAAAGTTCTTCATTCATGTTTGTCTTTATGACAAAATTGGTTAATTCCTCCAGCTTAGCCGTGACCCTAAGTTTCTCCTTATGGATGTTTTGGAATTGACTCAAATTCCACTCTTTGATTTTGATCTTAATATACTTGACCTTCTTATTTAGCTTGAACAACCTCGAGTTATTTCCTAGTACCGGCTCATTCCACCATGCTGCTATCAATTCATGTAGTTCCAACACTCTGAGCCACATCATCTCAAACCGGAAAGGGTTGCCACCCTTGGATTGTCCTATGGACACATTTAGGCAAATAGGGAAATAATCTAAACCAACAAGGGGTATAATAGTTGATTCAAGAATAAGATTTTGTTCAAGCCAATCATCGGCCACCAGGAAACCGGTCTAGACGTTGTGCAATGTTAGTGAAACCAGTTCTCCTATTTGTCCATGTGAAGGTTCCATTCTTTGGGGCAACATCCAATAGCTGATTCTTTTCTACAAATTCTTGGAAGTCTTTCTGAACCATACCAATCCTTTGAATACCACCCTTCTTTTTAGTACCTGCCAGGATAGCATTGAAGTCGCCTGCATACACACGACTGCCCTTAGAAATATTTTGGAATCTATTTGATACAAGTGCCCAAATTTCTCGTTTGTCATTAGCAATAGAAGTTCAATAGACATTAAAGAGATTGAAACTCTCATTTTTGCATAAACTAGTGACCAAACAATATTGCCAATATTTATCTTCTCCAAGAAGTGTGATTTTAACATTCATAGGATTCCAGATTATTCCCATACCACTAGAGGTCCCCTCAGACTGCCTCAATAGACCTTTCCATTGTTTCCATGTTTTCATTTTTCTTTCTATCTCAGCTTGACTCCATTTAGTTTCCTGTAATACCCAAATATCTCACTTAGTCTCATCAATTTGATGCTTAATTAAGCACCATTTGTCAGGGGCATTAAGGCCCTTGACATTCCAGGATAGTAGCCTCATTGATCCTAGGGAAGGGGGTCCCCCTTCCCTAAATTAAGTTTGGGTTGCCCACTAGCTGCACCTGTGATTTTTAGCATTATTTTCCTTGATTTGCGTCCCCTTTTGCCCTTTGGTTTAAAGTTTGGAGCATTAATATATGAAGCAGTCTTCCCAAAACCTTTTGCAGTATTATCCATTATAAGGTTGGCAATTGGTTCAAAATCTTCTTCCCATTCCGAGGCAGAGGAAACAATTTCTACTTCTTCCAAGTCAGTGGTAAGGCCTTTCTTGCCCAAATCACCAGAGGCGTTTGGATCAACTGGTAGAGGGGAAATATTCTCATCCTCTGTCACCCTAAATTTACTAGCCTTAGTGGATTCTGAGGAAAGAGAAGCTGCAAGCTCTGCTGCAATTTCATTTTGAAGGGATTTAGCATCTTCCAATAGATTTAGTAGAGCTTGAGCACTATCACTATTGTTAGTATAGATCTGTTGCTGGCTAGATACAATGAGGGGAGAATTATCAATAGGATTATTAATTTCCACCTCCTTCATATTGGCCGCTGAGGATTGTTCTACATCATTTGTTCCCAGTATTTCTATATTTTCCTTATGTGACTTCTCATCAGTCGACTTAGTTTGCACACAAGCATAACTTCTTAAGATAGAGGCTGAAACTTCACATTCAAGACCAATATGTTCCCTTGAGAAGCATTTGAGGCAAAGATGCAATCAATCTTCTCCGTCGATCCTTTGAATCCATACCTTGCTGACACCAATAATTTTGACTTCTTCTAGGATTCTGGAAATTTGGCCGATATCAATGCATATCCTGATAAAACTACCCCAAACTCTATCCTCCAAAATGTCATCGACATATACAAAAGTGCCAAGCTCTTTGCAGATGTCTTTAATAATCTCAACTTGCCAATAGTCCGATGGGAAGTTGTATAGCCTTAACCAGACTGTGCTTTCTGGTAAGGTATGAAATCGGGGATTGAAATTAGGTATCCAATCAATAATATGCACTCCAATCCCATCCAATGTATAAGGACCTTTATTTTTAGCATTCCATATGTCCTCTTTTTTCATAAACTCAATCAGATAGTAATCATTCAAAAGAGCATTAAAGTTAATATTCTCCCCCCATTGCGATCTACACCATTTCTCAAAATTTTCCCTTAACCATTTACCTCCACCCCATTTAGTAAAAAAACAGTAATCTTGAAGATTTGACCTAGCCAAATTGATCTTGTTATCATCCAAAGTAACAGTGGGTCTCGATATTTTCCTTACTAGTTTGTGAATGTCTGGATAAATTGATGGTTGGTATCTACGCCAAGGCTCCTTTTGCCCCACTCGATCCAAGTTAGATCATTGGTTTCTGGCCAGAGCAATGGACCACCAGACCTTTGCACGATCGGCTGATGAAATTTTTTCTTGCCTAAACCACCCATTCCGAAACCTTTTAGGGCCATTACTCGGTGGAGGGTTGAAACCTTGCCTATAACAATTAGGGATGCTAAATCTTTTTGTCTTCAATACATAGGGATTAGGATTTAATATTGAATTCTAATTGCACGCCAATTCAGAAGCAAGAAGCTTTGCATTGCGAAACCAACCATCAACTGCTCCATGAAAAGCCATTCTTCTTCCATGCTTGCAAGTTTATTGGCCCGAGGTTACTATTTGTGTAAGGATGACTAATATCTATTTTCCTCTGTGGTCTTAGATCCCTACATCTTCTCTACACAGGATTAGGTACATCCACCTTCCATGGCAGACCTGAGATCTGATCTTTCCTTGCTGTTGACTCAAGAGTTGGTCACTTATCGACAATCTAGCTCCTCATTGCTTCGATTGGAAAGGCTTCATCAGCTTCATCGCTCCATGATCTAAACTTCCCCTAACCTCCCTTACCTTGGATCAAAGCCACAACAACCTGCTCATCGGTTAGGAGCTTGCTGCTGTCACTGCCTCTGTCGAATTTGCCACCTTCGCTCGCCATCCTTGAAAGAACCATCACATTATTCAATGTTTTTTAAGCTAATGAATTAATTAAACAAGAATATTTATTTAATTAATAAAGAAAAAGGGTAAAATAATTAACTCAATATATACCTTTGTGGGGATCATAGAGGTTGTTAGACTTCACAATTCATTAATACTTAAGATGAAAGTATGGAATATATTAGAATGCCAATAGAAGCCAAGTTGTCCACAATTCACCTTTACTACTACTAGTTGAGCCCATCATCTCTTCTAAATGTATTATAAATAGTGGTGTGAATAAATATTAAAAAACTATTTTCCCAATACATCCTAAGTGCCTGGGGACACTTTCCAAAAATATTGGAACCATGCAATATGACATAAGATTTACAAGGTAGATGACACCTTAATCCTAACAATGGGCACCAACAGATGTATGGATGAGGGAGTCCAAAAGTTTAACTAATGCAAACGACTTTGGCTTTGAATATACTTTTGACCTTATGAGCTTGAGAATGCTAATGGAATGATATTAGGAAATGGGAAACTCTGACACAACCACACGGATGAATTTTAAGTAAGGAATTAAGTGAGTCGTCAAGATTAGTAAGGAAGACATGCAAGTATGAACAACCCAAAAGTATTAAAGATCAATAAACACAAGGAAAACACATTTATATTAGGCATCCTTGAATGACAATACTTGGTAACAGAATATGAGTAATCTTGATAATTTGACATTTCAATATAATACACAAACACTTACACCTTTAGGATTCTTAGGATTTTAATAATAAAGGCTAATATTTTCAATGCATTTTTGGGGGAAAAAATAGGCACAGACACAAGATAATAATTTTAAATTTGGGAAAGGCTCTAACAAGACACATTATTCAAATGATGGAGCTTCAAGGTAGACCTACAATTAGGGTTTACAAATTATGCATGTGGCTGGGAAGTTTGCAATGTAAATTGATGAGGATAAAAACTTGGGAAGCAACTTGCAAAAGTTGCATGGTAATTCCAATGTCCCACAAGGAATAAAGGGAGCAATAAACAAAGATTAAAACACAACTTGCAAATGTTACAAAGTATGTAGTATTTGAAGGTCCATAGAGAACAAAGGACATGAGAATCAAAACTTGGTATGCAATTTACAATTGTAAGGAAGGGCCAAAAGTTTGTGGGGCACAAGTATGGTAGAATCATGGATTTGAGAAGCAATGATACAATTTGCAAGGAGTGAAAAGTTTGTCAAGACTAACTATTAGAAAATTTAATTTAGGTTGAAATTTGCAATAGCTTCAAATTTGCATGGAAACATTAAAGTTTCATGAGGAACAAAGAAGAAAAGAATGAGAAATAAAAAAGAACCTGCAAAAGTTACAAACTTGCGTGTAGGGTCTAAATTTTTGTAGGCAATAAAGGAGGTAGGAAGAAAAGGTCAAGATGCAACTTGCATAAAAAATTCAAAGTTTCCCCATGACAAATTGAGTAAATTTCTCCAAATCTTAGAATTTTTAACAAATGAGAAGATCCCAAAGATTTAGTAGGATGTAAAACACAACTTAAAATGTGACTTGACAAAGGCGACCCATTTATGAGTTTTGGATTAATAATCTATGATGGGGCAAAAACAAGGAGATGAGGCAACACTTGTAAGTATGAAATTGTAAGTTTTCAAGGGAGTAACAACAAGGTTTTTATTGGAATGAATTACAAAAAAAATATCAACAATGAATAAAAGCCAAGTTTTCAGTCTTCTTAATAATGGAAAGATGAATTATGCAAAAATTGATCTTTGGAATGTTAATGTAAGCTACACTAGTTGCTTTATGCTAAACTTGATACTCTAATGATGCTCCATTCATGTGATGATGTGTTGAAATAAGGCACATTTTTCGATATGGTCACAATCTAGACCCCAATTCAAGAAACTTAGTACACAAGTGAACATCATCACATTTTAAAATTAACCTAGCTATGAGAAGTGTATTTAAAATTAGAGAACAAATTTACACTAAAAAATGCATCTAGGAAATGAAAATAAATAACATATAAGATGTGATAAATATAAAACAAACAAATAGATACAACACAAACAAACAAATAGAAAATTAATATATTACATCAACCATTACACACACCTAAATCAAATGCTAAATTGAGATGACAATATATAACTAATAAATAATTAATATGTTATATCATTCATTGCATAAAAACACCTAAATCAAATGCTAAATTAATATATATGACTAGTACATTTCATACTATACCAATAAAAGCAATTTTTTAGCCCATCTCCACCCTTGATCTAAAACACTCAAAATCTATAAAGAATACCTCTAAGATCACAATATATATAACTATTAAATAATTAATTTTTGTTTTCTTATGAGTAACATCTTCTAGTTGTTAAAAAGTTAGAACAATCCTATTTTTTCTAAATTAAACTTGTTGCCATTGATGATAACTTTTCTATTTGAATTTTTTTTTTCCAAAATCTATAAAGAAGACCTCTAAGATCACAATATATAACCATTAAATAATTAATATATTATATTAATCATTACACATAAACACCTAAATCAAATGCTAAATTAATATATGTGACTAGTACACTTATACTATACCAATAAAAGCAAATTCTTAGCCCATCTCCACTCTTAATCCAACACATTTAAAATCTATAAAGAAGACCTCTAAGATCACAATAGATAACTAATAAATTATTTAATATTATATCAATTATTACACAAAACACTAAATTAATATCACAATATATGACTAGTACACTTACATATTATATCAATAAAAGTAATTTCTTAGCCCATCTCCGCCCTTGATCTAAAACACTCAAAATCTATTAAAAAAAACATTGAAGAGATTATTTTCAAATAAATTTAATGAACACTAAGGTTATGTTGTTGGTTTGACACAAACTAATTTTTTGAAAAGATGGTCAATGAAGGCGATCATGATTGACACCTCCAACTAATATAGCAAGATCACTTGGATTCCATATGCAAAAACAATAGAAACGTGAAAGAAAAAGTCCACATTCCTTATATTGCAATTTGAATGGCTTACTCTATCACCCCTTTTTGCATACTTTCCATGATTGACAATAAATTTGCAATGACATAGGAAGCAATAAATATGAAATATTTTATTACGCCGAAGGCGTCTCCTATATGAGATGCACCGGCTGATTTTTCAAATCAATGGTTCAGAGTTTAGGAAAGTCTATGCAAGACCATTGAAGTGCTTCTGTCCGTTGATTTTTTTCAACCTGCCGATTCAATCGTTTTCATTGGCGATTAGCTTGAAATGTTAGTGTTCGTGGCCGGAATTGTTGCTTTTCTCATTTATCGTTGCTGCCGATCTCCGCAAACCCTATTTTGAATGTGCTGTCACTTCTTTTTCTGTATGCTCTTCAACTCCATCGTATTTTTTCTGTCAACGAAAGCAAAATAACGATATAAAAAAATAATTAAAGTGCTTCTCCCCGTGTAGGGTTTTATTTTAAACTTTTTGTTCACACATAGCAATACACTAGAGTTTATTATTTATTTAATTTTTACTCATTTTCATTTTGACTTATTAAGTAAGATATTAATTTTTGAGTTTTTAGAATTAAATTTTATTTTTATTTTAAAATTTCTATGTATTTATTTTTGATTTTTTAGATTTTTTCCCCCAATTTCTATTTATTTATTTCATCAAAATAATAGACATAATATATTAATAATTAATTATATATTTTATTTTTTTAATAGTAAATTATATGTTTAAAGATTTTCAATTTTTTTTTTTAAATTATTATTATATATAAGTGATTTTAAGATATTTGTTATATGAAATATATAATTAAATTTATATTGTTTAAAAAATATTTCACATTAATTATATTATAGTATATTTATATTTGTGTTGATATTTCAATTATAAAATATAATATATAATAATACTATTATTTTTAAAAATGAATTTAAATTCTATTAAATACAACATGTGCATATTATTAAAAAGTTTTATGTGGCAAGTTGAAAGTTGCTGGTAAGCATGATATCTTGTAAGAATTATAATTTTTTATCCTCCAATAGTTAAAAGGTGTAGCTTTAAAATACATTCTACCCTTTTGGTCAATATTTATGTGAAAAATTATAAATTATTCTAACCCGTGCCATTGTACCAACCACCATTGCTATTATTTTAGTGTTCAATCTTTATATGATTATTAGCATATGTTATATTAAATATAGTTTAAATTTATATATATTTAAATTTATATTAAAAAAGATATTATGATTGTCCAAGGGGTTGAGCTTAACTGGTTAAAACATTGGGTTCTCACTATGGAGACCCAAGTTCAATTCCTAATAGGGACATCTGAAGTGGAATTCTAAGTTGTGACTCTTGGCCTTCTATAGGATGGGGAAGGTCTTGGGTCAATCTAATCAAACATAATAATAATAATAATAACTCAAAGGTATGTAATGGGGATGGGGCCCCCTACTGTGTCCCCACTGGTTCATAGCTCCAATCAAAAGCTATTCAGGCTTCAGCTAATAACCGAAAAAAAAAAAAGAAAAAAGAAAAAAGAAGAAGATATTATGATTATTTAAATTTATTAAATTTAAACAAAATATACAAATAATAAATAATATATTATTTAATTATAATAACTTTAATATATTTTTAAAGGGTAAACGATTTTAACTCGAAGTTATGAATCGGTGGGATTTGAACCTTGATGGCAAGAACAACAACACAACAACTTAACCATCACAACATGCCACTATATATATAAACCAAAATATATATAAGAAATTATATTTACAATTATGTACAATGTAAATAGTAAATTTATTTTAAATTTAATATTATAGTTATACATTGATATATATCATTATTATATTCTATATAATGTATTATTTAATATATTTTTTAAATAATAATTTACTATAAGATATTTTATTAAATTATTATATATAATATGTTTATGTATATATTTATTTTATATAAAAAATCATATTATAATTATATTTATTATTTTGTATTATATAAACTATTAAATATAGTACAATATGTAATGAATATAGATAATTATGTTTCTCTACTTCTCCTTCCTCCTCTCTCCTCCCTCCTCTCTCTCTTTCTCTCCCTCCCTCTCTAGCTATTTTATAGATATCTACTTCCCTTTTTGTCTCTCTCTTACCATATCTCTCTAATTCATATATACACATACACTCCTTGTTTAATATTTGCCTCTCTGTACCTATCTCAATTACTTATCCCTATCAACTTCTTTATCTCTCATTCTTACCCCTCTATCTCTATCTTATTATCTCTACATCCTCCTCTATTTATATCTCGTTATCTCCATCTCTCTCACTTATTCACGCTATCTCTCCTACTATAAATCTCTCTCTCTCTATTTCACACTATTTCCCCCTTGCTCCTAATTATATCTCTTTGTTGCCATCTTTATTTATTTTTATCCATATCTCTCTACCTCTATCTCCATATCTCTCTATCTCTCTCCCTATCCCTCTCTATATCTCCTAGCTATATCACTCTCTCTATCCATATTTTTTTCCACCTCTATCTCATTTTTCCTTTATCTTTCCATATCCCTCTCTATCTCTATATGTCATCCCTCTCTATCCATATATATATGTGTGTGTGTGTGTGTGTGTGTGTGTGACTCCTCACTCCCTCTCCCTCGCTCCCTATATATTAAATCATCTCTCTCTCTCTCTCTCTCTCTCTCTCTCTCTCTCTCTCTCTCTCTCTCTCTCTCTCTCTCTCTCTCTCTCTCTCTCTCTCTCTCTCTCTCTCATATATCTATATCTCTCCATCTTTCCCCTCTCTATACGTCTCTCTATTACTTGTGTTTGTCACCTTCTTTCTCGCTCACTCTCTCCCTATCTCTCTATCTTTTTCCCTATCCCTCTCTGTATATTAAGATATATTTCTCTCTCCCTAATATTCTTTCCCCCTCTCTCTATCATATTCTCTTTCCCTCCCCTACCTATCTCTCTTCCTCTTATACATATCTATCTCCTTCTCTCTCCCTCTATGTATCTCCCACATTCCTCTCTCTATCTCCCCTTCACTCTTATCTACCCTTATTTTTCTATCTATCTCTGATTCTCTCCATCTCTACTTCTCTCTATTTTTATGTCCATGTATCTTTCTTTCTATTTCTCTTTCCCTCCACTCCTCTCTATATTCTTTATATCTCTATCCATCTACAACTCTATCTTTCCTTCTATATCTATGGCTATCTCTCCTCTTCCTCTTCCCTCTATTTCTCTCTTATCTTTATACATCCCTCTACCTCTATCTATTTCTGTCCCTCTTTCTTTCTCTCGCTATATCTTCATCTCCAACTCTATCTTCTCCTCTCCATTTCTATCTTTAAACATGTCTTCCTCTCTCTATCCAACTCTATCTTCTCTCCATTTATCTCTCTCTCTCTCTCTCTCTCTCTCTCTCTCTCTCTCTCTCTCTCTCTCTCTCTCTCTCTCCATATTGTAACTATGATGTGAGCCTATTGGTAAATAAGCTTGATTATTTTTTGATTTATAGGTTTTTCTTCAATCATGTTTTGATCCATGTGAGCGGATGCATAATTTATTTGAAGATATCACTTCTCCATTTAATCCTTTGCGACACAAGAAACATCTCTTGTTAAATGACCTACCAATGGACTATATTATTAATCATGTTATTTAAATATAAAAAATTATATTATTAAATTGCATGAGGAAATTTATATATTTTTAATACATATATGTTTATTATGCCAAAAGTGTCTCCTATCCGAGAACGGACAACCTGATTTATTGCATCAAAGGTGGAACTTACTCTAAATGGAATGCAAGATGATTGGGATGACTAGAGTCGTCGGATCGTTGTCCCGTCTCTATATTTATCTCTCTCCCTCTATCCACCCTCCTTGTCTTCTTCTCCTCTATCTCTACGTGTCTCTCTTCCTTTCTCACTATCCATATTCTCTCTGGACATCCTCTACTTATTTATCTCTCCCTCTCCAAGCCTCTTATCTCTCCCTATCTCCTTTTCCCATATCTCCCTCCCTCCCTCCTTCCCTACCCCCCCTCTCTCTCTCTCTTCTTTTAGTTCCTCATATCTTTGTCTCTTTATCACTCCCTCTCCCTCTCCCTCTCTATCTTCCTACATCAATCTACCTTATCTCTCCCTCTATCTCTCTCTCTACCCCTCTATTTCTAGATATGTCTCCCTCTCTCCCTCTTCCTATACCTCTATACCTACATGTTTTGCCTCTCTCTCTATCTCTCCATATCCCTTTACTCCTCTCTTTATATCACTTCCTAGCATGATCCATCTCTTTCCATCTCTCCCTCTCTCTCCCTCTCATTATACTTATCTCTTCCACCTCTATGTCTCTTTGTTTTATCTCTCCTTCTCATTCTCTCTATATCCCTATTTACCCCTCTATCTCTGCCCCATTCCTCCTCTCCCCTTGTTGCAAACATAACATGCTCTTGTTGGTAATTGAGATTGATTATATTCCTAATTCAAATAATTTTTTATTTGTGTTTAGATTGATGCATAATTGATGTGAAACTACTACACAAATGTACGAAAAAAAATTCAAAATTTACTCCAATTGTCCTTCTATGCTTATTCGGCGCACCCATTGCACGCCAAGGTGCAATTGCTAGTTTATTTTCTTGATGGAGGATTTTTCATACACAAAATCGTTTTAGCTACTCGATATGGGAGCACGAGCCTTAGGCTGAACCTCTTTGTCTACGAGCCAATGATTGAGGGGTATCCATGTTCGGAGCACAATCCCGACCTCAAAGCCAAGAATTGAGGGGTATCCATTCCACCAAATTTGCTCGGAGCATGATCCCAACCTCATTGTCGAAGCCTTGTACTCAACAAGACTTGCTCCCTTGGTGGGCTCTTCAAGAACCTTTCAACTTCACCATAGACCAACGACCCAAATATGAAATATTTTGAAGAGTAGTGTAGTTAGTTAAGAGCTTTGGGTTCATCATATGTAAGTCTCAAGATCGATTCTCTTCGCCTACTTGTTCAGACTTGATCACCACCGCGATAGGTTAAGACTGCGCGGCGGTCTTTGATAGTGTGAACAAGGAGGGGTGAGTTTGACAGTGTCCAATAGCAAGGGCATTAAAGAGGAGGCGCATTATTGGAGGGACCAATTCAGACCGGCGGGCGGGTCAGTCAGCGATTTGAGTCAAGCCGGCGGGCGCTGCAACGTCCATATCGATTCTCACCAAGAATCATCATCATGCATGCATGCATGCGCCAAGAAAACATCATGCATTATGCATCATACATGCTTCCGTTCGTCCACGTCAGCGAGTCCAGTTTCAAATCCGCGGGCGCCACCCTGTATGGGCGGTGGCGTCACAATCGAACACCAACCCGGGTTGGGTTAATTTTGGGTTAGGGGCGCTGAACCCGCCGCGTGAGTTTGAACCCAGGGACGGGCGTAGTGGGTGCCGGGTGGGCACTAGGTTACATAATTTTGTTTTTTAATCTTTTTCCCTGATTTTTAAATGCTTGCATAATTGAAGACTTTTCATACGTTTCGTTCACGGCGACCGATAAATGATATATTCAATGTGTATATGGGCCTATAAATGGGATATGCAGTGTATATATGAGGCCAATTGTTCCTTATCGGGTCCCCCCACTTTGGTGTGGTTCAGAGCTCTTTCGTCTTCAAACTCTGGATGGAAAACTGGCCTATAAAGCCGTTCGGAGGAAGGCTTCTGTCGTAGAGAGAATCAAAGAGACAGATCTGCGAGCTCGGAAAGATCGGGTGTCCTGCCGTTGGCTAATTTTGTCTGCGGATTATAAAATAAAAGGTGAGATTTTGGTACAGATTTCGCCCCGTTTTGTTGTTCTAGGGTTCGTCTGGAAGATTCTGGATCTTTTTTTTGTGAACGTTTGAGAGTTTTCTGGTGATCTTTAAGTACAAAACTGTTTAAAAGTGTGTTTGAAGGGTTGGGCTGGATACCCATTTAGACGATTTGAGTTATTGTGGAGAAAGGTAGGAGGAGGGCCTTCAAGAGGCGTCTAGGGATATACCCATCTGGAGGATTTGAGTGATTGCAGAGTAAAATAGTTGGAGGGATTTCTGGAGGCATATAGGATTTGAAGGGAGCCCTAGGGTTTGTTGGGTTGGAAGGGATTTGCACATGTTGTATTTGTGGCTAGCTGAGGAGATTGCTCGGCTGATTTGGACATTTGGGTTGCAGCTGAACCCTAGGATTTGATTGCTTTGTGACCCTCATCTTTCATATCGATCTGGGTATCGCTTTAAGGGAAATAATTAATAATAATAAACCTTAAACATAGAAAACATGTCTATTCTACCTCCGACTGATGATCTCAGAATCAGGGAGGTGTGGGCCGATAATTTGGAAGAAGAGATTGCTCTGATCCGGGAGATAGTTGACGATTACCCTTATGTTGCCATGGATACAGAGTTTCCCGGTATAGTGGTTAGACCTGTGGGAAATTTTAAATCTGCTTCAGAGTTCCATTATCAAGCACTAAAGGCTAACGTGGACATGCTCAAGCTTATTCAACTGGGCCTCACTTTTTCGGATGAGGATGGGAACCTGCCCACATGTGGAACTGACAAGTACTGTATTTGGCAATTCAATTTCAGAGAATTTAATGTTGAGGCAGATCTCTATGCCAATGATTCTATTGAGCTTTTGAGACAGAGTGGTATTGATTTCAAGAAGAATATTGAGATGGGTATTGATTCACAGGTCTTTGGAGAGCTCCTAATGTCATCTGGCATTGTCTTGAATGATACCGTGCATTGGGTTACTTTTCATAGCGGCTATGACTTTGGTTACCTGTTGAAGCTTTTAACATGCCAGGAGTTGCCCTCGACTCAGGTGGGATTTTTCAATTTGATCAACATGTATTTCCCAACTGTGTATGATATCAAGCACCTCATGAAATTCTGCAACAGTCTGCACGGAGGGTTGAATAAGCTGGCTGAGTTACTGGATGTGAAGAGAATTGGGGTGTGCCATCAAGCCGGTTCTGATAGCTTGCTGACTTCTTGTGCGTTCAGGAAATTGAGAGAGGGTTTCTTCAGTGGGTCCACTGAAAAATATGCAGGCGTGTTGTATGGTCTGGGATGTGACAGTGGTGACAATGGTCATTAATCTTTTGAGATTAGAGAGCGAGATCATACTCTCATCTCTTTGTATACTTTTTTGGGGCAAACCCTACAACTTAACTTATTAATTGCCAAGTTGTTTTAATAATTATTGTTCATATTGTCTTCATATTCTGTGACCAATGCCTGTTTACTCTGACAGCATCTTTTTTATTAGGATTGATATCAATTCACCCGTCTAGTTCGTCTTTCCTTATAAAAACGAATGAAAAAGAAGTCATAATCTATCAGTAGATTTCAATCTTTTAAAGTGTTTTTGGATCTTAAGTCTAACTGAAAGAAAATGCACTGAATTGTAACTCTTCTTAACAGAAAACTGGTGTTGAAGTGGGTGTTAAATCTTGTAGTATTTTATCGTGTCTTTACCAGACTTGTGTAGTTTATAGAAATGGACTGTGTTGCTTCAAACATATCTGTGCTGGAAACTGGTGAAGAACAAGTTTATGGATATGGTATTGTTATTGCTGGTATTTGTTTCAGTGGTGTATACCATTAATTTGGCCTTAACAATGACAACGAATTGTATTTTCATTAAAGACCAACCTGTGGTTTGTAGGACCTATTAAAATGTTTATACTCTAAATAGAAGATAGTTTCAATAAATTATGATGCATTCTCAAGTTTCGTTGAGTTGCTTTAATTCTTTTTATTTGAGCTTTATATAAGTGTCCAATCCAGAAGAAAATGCGCTTCATCTTCAATTTCAATTTGCTTTAAATTGCACACTTTATGAATCTATTGTTGCTACGGGGTGTGGGTGGCTCCATCTACCTGTTTCATTGTGTATGTTATGGAGTTGTGTGTATAATGTCACTTTAATCTCAATGTCTGTCACAGACTGGCACATAAAATTGTTTGTATTTTGCTACAGGGTCCCTATCATAGATTGACAGATAAAATTGTTTTTATTTGCTAACAAGGTGGACTTCAGGAACAGTGTTCAGAAGAAACGATCTTCGGTCACTATTGTTTCTAGGTTTTTCATTTATTTGTTCATAGGTTTTTTGCTTCCATTTGCTAGAATATGCCAGTGTAGACCTCTGATGGGAATATTTTGCTCTCCAGCTTGCTCTAGGACCTACTTGACATTGTTATAGTGATAGCAACTACCGATGATCGTGTCTGAAATTTTTTTTGGGCTGTATATAGGTATATGTGAAATGTTTGAGAAATTTTGACACTTATGTATATTCTGAATCGTTACTTATTGCAAGGAATGAGTCCTCTTGATATGGGGCATATAATAGGTTAAATGTAATTGCTGTTTTTATTTCATGATTAAACCAGACAGTAATGTGGCTTATGAAACATCTCTTTTTGAAGGCCTGTGAGGAGATTTCGCAATCGTCCACCCTGAAATTTACGCAGACTTTGCACTGTTGGGTTCATTTCTTATGACATAGAAGAAATCGGACCTTGCATATTCAGATACTATATATATGCAGTGTAACCACTTTGTTTAGTACCATCAGCTAGATGTACTTCTGCAATTTTATATTAAGAAGGCAGAACTTTGAGCAGTTGGAGTTGTCCTGAAGAACTTTTTTGCTTTGAGAGCAGGTTTGAATTATTTTCTTCTGTGGCGCAAAGAGAACTTCAAATTCCAGAAAGTGTAAAAATGAATTGTTAATCAAATAAATATTGCTCTAATAGAAGACTTGTTAAAGGCTTCCCTGAACTTGATCAAATTATTTAAGCCAAGTTGGATTCACCAGTGATGCAGAGCTTTGAGGTTCTCCTGTTTCCAGCAGCTACACTGACCAGATATTTGGGGGTGTTTCTTTTTTGTAAATAATGTGCATGCCATAAACCATATACAAGTAAACTATCCTAGATTATTAGGACATTCAAACCATGTGGTGCTTTGTCGTCCTAGCCATGTCATGATCTGATATGGAAAACAACTATGACGCTGAAGTCATTTTTACATTTTTTCAAGAACTATATCTCGTATTGCTTGATAAAAAATCAAGTTAAATTAGTCTCAAAGAATTGCATGGAAGGTCCTTCCATCAAAAGATAGACTTGGGATGGATCAAAACTTAGTCCAAATATGTGAGACCAGATGAATTGGCCGTCAAGATGTCAGGTGAGCGGTTGTTGGGTATAGTTTTCCTATCAAGTGGTCGGGATGACATTTATATAGGCTAAAAGTAACCAAGTTAGATCTTGTAACAAGTATTTAATCTTGGTTGTAATGTTATAAATTTTAATTTGAGTGAGAAATTGTAACAGTACGAAGGCCATTCTAAGAGAATTACATGATAATTTTGAAATCCTTCATTGATAAAGTCATTGGATGTTTTCTTCCATATTGGTGATATGGAAAGGAAGCACAAGCCTGACTCGGACAAAGACTTCTGAAGTTAATGTTGCAAGAATCACCCATTTCTTGGGTTATCTTGACAAGATAGAGAAATGGATGGTGGGTATCACTGAAAAGCTTGGGATCCCATTACAATACAAAAATAACCAAGTTAGATCTTGTAACAAGTATTTAATCTTGGTTGTAATGTTGCAACAGAATGTAGAGAATATGTTTAATATAAATTTTAATTTGAGTGAGAAATTGTAACAGTACGAAGGCCATTCTAAGAGAATTACAGGATAATTTTGAAATCCTTCATTGATAAAGTCCTTGGATGTTTTCTTCCATACTGGTGATATGGAAAGGAAGCACAAGCCTGACTCGGACAAAGACTTCTTAAGTTAATGTTGCAAGAATCACCCGTTTCTTGGGTTATCTTGACAAGATAGAGAAATGGATGGTGGGTATCACTGAAAAGCTTGGGATCCCATTACAATACAAAAATAACCAAGTTAGATCTTGTAACAAGTATTTAATCTTGGTTGTAATGTTGCAACAGAATGTAGAGAATATGTTTAATATAAATTTTAATTTGAGTGAGAAATTGTAACAGTACGAAGGCCATTCTAAGAGAATTACATGATAATTTTGAAATCTTTCATTGATAAAGTCCTTGGATGTTTTCTTCCATATTGGTGATATGGAAAGGAAGCACAAGCCTGACTCGGACAAAGACTTCTGAAGTTAATGTTGCAAGAATCACCCATTTCTTGGGTTATCTTGACAAGATAGAGAAATGGATGGTGGGTATCACTCAAAAGCTTGGGATCCCATTACAATACAAAAATACACGAAACAGGCGAGGAGCATTCCAAAGGCAAAGAAAAATAGTAGCCTGTCTCATCCCAACCATACTTCACAGTGGGCAGTGGGCACACGGGAGGTGGATGTAGACAAGCCCATGCCTCGTTTTCCTTGATATTATATTTTAACACTCAAGTGGACCTTAGGGCTTAAACAAATGCTAACTAGATCTCATTCTAATCATATTTTGCTATGAGAAAAGCATTACATTTAGGTAACTAAATCTCATTCTGATCATATATGTTTTGAGAAAAGCATAACATTTAGTTAACTAAATCTTATTCTTTCTTATTTGCTATGAGAAAAGCATAACTTTTTTTGTTTGCTTGTTTTGTTTTGGTACTGTAGAAGATTTGAAATCAGTGTTGTCTAGGTGCCTACTAAATGGACTGTTATTGAATCAAGTCTTTTTTGAAAGAATAATTTTATTTGATGTTATATATATTATGATTATTTGCTATGAGAAAAGCATAACTTTTTTTGTTTGGTTGTTTTGTTTTGGTACTGTAGAAGATTTGAAATCAGTGTTGTCTAGGTGCCTACTAAATATGGACTGTCATTGAATCAAGTCTTTTTTGAAAGAATAATTTTATTTGATGTTATATATATTATGAAAATGTGACCAGAAAGAACTGCATGAAACTAAATAGCTTCATCAGAAGGCAACTTTTACTGACTTAGCCAAATGCTAAGGTCTATTTACACAAATTCATTTCATATATAAAGAAAATCAGCACTAAGTTGTGTAAAAACAAACATCCTAGAATTATTATACAATCCTAACAATCACACTACAATCACATAAAAAAGTAATCTAAGTAGAAAGCAAAATGATTTTAGATCTTACTATGAAAAGAAAATAGTTTGAGCTTCAAAATGTAAATCAACATTCAAGTCCAAGAATATAACCCACCACCATAGTAGAAAACAAAACAATTGGTAGGCGTTATGATGATAACAAAATAATTAGTTTGTGTAGCATCCTAAAATTGCGACACTTGCAATTTTGATTGCATTTCGGTCTTCATGATGGCGACGCAACACGGAACTTGAATGGAGACCTCGAAACTTGTCCATGACACCAAAAACTGCATTTTTCAAGCACCCTGGCCTGATCTTCCTTGCACCCTGCTGTCTCGGGAGGTGGGACCAGAGCGCCCAGCGCCTTGGTCCTTGGCCCTATTTTGGGCCCGGTCCCAGCGCCCTGGTCCCCCAGGACCATGGCGCCCAACGCCCTGGTCCCTGGCCCTATTTTGGGCCCGGTCTCCTATGGGACTTCGGGTCTTTTTGTTTGCAAATTCTGGTCGGCCTAAGGTCGGGAAAATCAGTCTATTAACCCTAATTGGCAAGTATATAAACTACATTTTCCTCTCTCATTTGGTAAGATGGAAAAAGTGTGGAAACGATATTCAAGCATTCAAGCATTCAAGCATTCCTTCAAGCAATTGATCATTCTAAGTCTCCATTCAAGGCTAAGTGTTGCATTCAAGACAAGGATTCAACCATTGAAGAGGAGATCACTTACTACATACTACTACAACATACAACATACAACAACATCTATACCTTCGCACATAAGGATACAAACATCCTTACAACAAGGTATTAGTACTTGTTTTACATTAGAATCATTTACATTTACAACATTTCTCATTTCTTGGTTAATTCCAAAACCGGGGTTTGACCTAAAGGCAAACCCCTAATCCCTAACCCCCCAATCGTCTTCGCTTTTCTGTGTGTAGGTTGCAGGTACGCGGCTGAAATTGAAGATCTGGAATCCTTGTGCAGAGACGAACAGATCCCCCTTCGTTTCGCGGATTTTTCGGAGGACCGTGTGCATGCCGGGCGCCATCGTCCCGTCAACTTTTGCTCAAATTTGCAGGATAGCGCCGTATCGACATTTTACTGCTAATTCCAGGTCCGCAGCTTCATCCTATATCCCTATCTCAGTTTATAAGCGAATCTTTCTCACTTTCTATGCATTCCTAGCTTAATCTTTCTATCAACATTCTTTACAAAAGAGGGTAGCCTTGCTGTCTTAACCCTTGAAACTCATCTAGAATCCAATCTTGCATTGTGTGGGATTGGATCTTGTGGGCTTCAACCCCTCTTTTGAATGTAAAGTCTCCCTAAGTGAAAACCATCAACCCTAGCAACCTCCCTTCTCTCTCCTTGGAGTTGGAAGAGGGGAGAGCAACTAGGGTTCGATCGATTTTCCACTTTACATTTTGGTGAACCCGACGTGAACATCCTTTCTGATTATTCATGGTTAGATCTGAAAATTGGCTGCCTTGATTACATTTCCATGTTTAATCTTTTGCAAATTTTAGAGGTTAATTGCATAAAAACCCTAAATTTTCTTTTTAGTAATTGAGCTTGCGAAATGTTTAATTGTTAATGCTTGCTTCAGATCTGCCCTTCTATTACAAATTATCAATTCATATTTGTGCTTTAATTTTGAAAATTAAGTGGTTAAGTGTCAAAACCCTAATTTTTAAAACCCTCTTGATTCAACCTTTGTCCGACAAGTTCACTGATCAAAACATCTCCAAATCAGCTGTAACTTTGGATTCCGCAATAAAATCACAATATCTTTCATCCCTGAAAATTTGGAAAAAAGTTGTGAGGACCGTGTGCACTCCGAGCGCCATCGTCCCCGACATTTTTTCCGAAATTTCGGGAGCAAGATCTTACTGTATTTTCCTGCTAAAATCCAGAATTTTGGCTGATTTTATCAATTATAACACTTTCAAAATTATAGTCAAAGTTGGTCTTGTGATTGCTTGGTTTAGGGCTTCTAATCATTAAAAAATTGTTGAAATTGAAATTTTGTGTCAAAATTGTGTTCTTACTGTCCTAAATCTGAAAAGTGTGTTTGCATTCATTCGAAATTTCAGTGCTTTATTCAAATTCTTGCAATTTGTGACTTTTGAAATTAAGTGCTAAATTACAACAACTTTGATTTCCGCTTTCAAAATCGAATTTTGCGTGAAATTGAGTCAATTTTTAAAAATCCAAAACTTGCATTGCTTTTGACATTCCCTCTAAAATCATAAAATTCAAAATTTCAGTTTCCCTCTCTTTTTCAAAATTCAAATTTTGCATTTTTCGACAATCTTGGTAGGGTTCAATTTTGAGATTGCAACTTTAATTTGGCCTATCTACAGATCGTAAAATCACTCAATTTTTTCAGATTAGCTTTAAAATCATCATAACTTTCATCCCTACAAATTTCGAAAAAAGTTGCAAGGATCGTATGCACTCCGAGCGCCACGGTCCCGGACATTTTTTCCGAAATTTCGGGAGACTGTCATGATTGCATTTAACAGCTTAAATCCAGAAGATTGGCTGATTTCACTGAAAATTGCTACCTCTAAAATTCAAAATTTTCTCTCTCTCTCTCTCTAGTGCATGAGTTTTACAACAATAAGCCCTACTTACACTATTCCCGTTAGACGGAGCCGTAGAATTAAGTCTTTCGAAGGTTTAACTACCGAGGAGATGGAACCTAATTTGAATAGCCTTTTTAACGAGGACACGGGTAATTCCTCTAATCCTCCTAATGATGAAGAAGCTCTCCATGACGTTTCTGTAGAACAACTTTCGAAATTGGATAATCAATTTGACGATTTTCGACAATGGATGTCTCAAGAGTACCCTGATAGTCAAGCTCTTCCTTTAATTGAGGGTCTAAAACGTATGCTTCAAAGTGATAAGAATGGAATTGATATTTTGCGTGGTATTGCACACATTGTGGATTCGAATGTGATGCCTATAAAGAGTTGTGCTGAATCTTTAGGTTATACACAACCTCCCACTCAAGTCAATCATTCTATTCCTTTGACAACTCCTATTGCTAGCATACCTACCTTTACATCAAACATAATGGCTACTTCTATACAAGACATTCCTCCTATGATTACCAGTCATGGGGGCAATCCTTCCTCTTCAATTAACCCTATTCCTTCATTCAATCCAATTTCTTCATTCATTCCTTCAATGAGTGTTCCTATTACATCTCTACAAATGAACATGACACAAGGGGGCAATTCGTTCAACCATTCCATTCCTCCTTGTAGTGTTCCTCCTGTCCAATCATCTCCTATGACTAACTATCATAGTGTCCTGCCACCTTACTCTTTACCTTCTTTCAACAACATAACACCTCCATCTCAATCTAACACATCTAATATGAACTCTTCGACTGAAGCGACCATTAACAATCTTGCACAAACCGTCTCTTCTTTACAGCAACAAATTGCCTCTATGAATCAATCTAAGTTTAGTGTGCCCACATTTGATGTTGCGAGCCCACTTTCTCTTGACATTATTTGAGCTATCCCTCCTAAACATGTTGAAATCCCGCATTTGGAGCTTTATAATGGTAAAGGTGATCCTCTAACACATGTTAAGACCTTTCAAACAATATGTACTGATTTTGCTTATGACCAAAGGTTGCTTGCAAAACTATTTACTAGAACATTAAGAGACAAAGCCCTACAATGGTATTGCTCGTTGCCTTCTTATTCTATTACTTCTTTCGAACAACTTGCAAATGCTTTCATTCAACAATTTCAAAACAATATAAGTCCTAAAGTTACTTTGATTGATTTAATACATTGTAAACAAGGTGTTAAAGAAAAAGTGACTAATTTCATTGGTAGATATAAGCATTTGTATGCTCAAATTTCTTTTCCAGTCCCTGACAATGATATTCAAAGAATCTTTATTTCTAATTTACAAAAAGATATTCGAGACAAACTTTTGTTTTCTGAGTTTACTTCTTTCCAACAGTTGTGTGCAACTCTTCACAATTATCAACTGACTGTGAGTCAAATGGAACAATCACATCCTATGGCTCCGAGTGATAAGGGTGATAGCAGTCAACAACCATTTGGAAAGTTTAAACCGAACAGAGATTCCATCAAACTCAATGAAAACATCATCAACAACAATGTGAATGCAGCATCAGGTGTGCCTCCTATTTCTAAGTTTTTCAAGAAAGAAAGAAAGTATACTCCTTTGAATGAATCATTGCATAGTATTATGAATAAGTTATTGGAACAAAATGTGCTTACTCTTCCTCCTATAAGGCAAATTGATCCTGCAAAGATTACTTCACCTTATTTTGATAACAAATCTTTTTGTCAATTTCATCGTTAGCCTGGACATGATACTGAAAAATGTTTTTCTTTAAAGGGTAAGATTCAAGATTTGATTGATAATAATACTATCTCTGTTTCTGGAGTGAATGATAAAGGCAATACATCTGTAGCTCCTCCTAACCAAAATCTTCAGATTTTTACTGATCCATTACCTTCCCATACCTCTAATGCGATTGAGACTAATGATTCCTCTTTATCATCTGATGGTCTTGTGTCTATGACTCCGAATGTGATTAACTTTGTAGAGCAACAAGAAAACCCTAAAGAACCTTCCATCACATTTGATTCTAGTGAAACTATTAGGGCACCTGATGGTCCTTTATACATAGTTGCAAAAGTCAAGAATACACCTTGCCGTGGAGTGCTTATTGATCCTTCGTGCATGGTTAATGTTATTACTGAAGAATTTCTTTTTACTTTGCAATTGAATCAAGTAATCTATGACAAAACAAATGTGGTTGTGAAATTATTTGATGCATTTTCTTCTTCTGCAATTGGTTCTATTACATTGCCTATTGAGGTCCATAACAAATCCCTTGATGTGAACTTTGCTATTATTCCTTCATCCGAACAATTTCGTGTGAAGCTTGGCTATCCTTGGTTATCTTCCATGAAAGCTATTGCTTCTCCTATTCATAAGTGTTTGAAATTTCTCCATAATGGTGAAGTTGTTACTGTTAATCATAGTCTCTTTAAACCAGCTAAAAGAACTTCTAGTGTTCCTATTGATTATTTCTGGCCTAAACAATTCCAATCTCTTCCACCGCGAAGTGATCATCTTTTCAAATCTTATCAAAAGTGGAAAACAGATATGATCCTATCTCTAAGTGAACCTAGAACACCCAAACTTGATATTCCTATCGTTCTTGAGAAGGAAGTTCTTCCTTTGAAAGATAAAACTAATGTCTTTCCTCAAGAAGATTCCCAACCCATCCCTATGGATGTGACTATGTCTATGCCTAATAAACCTTCTAAAAGCAGACCTATACCTCCTCGTCATGATGGACTTGGTCTTCTTCCTAAACCAAAAATTCCTCCTTTATATGGAGCAGTTCCTCTTCCTGCCTTTTATAGAGAGAAGAGACCTTCCTCTTCTCCTATTATTCAGCGTAAGAGACCACAACCTAAACACCCAAGTGATAAGGATGAGAACATTCCTCCTCCTCAATCTTCTCCACTTCCTACTAAGACTAGACGAAATCGTTCTGCACGTGAACGCCGATGAAAGCATCGTCTTAGAGCTCAAGCAGCTGCTTCTCAAACTTCCCAATCTCCAAAAACACCTTCAACAAGCATTATTCCATTTTCTCCAAAATCTCCTAAACATAAGATGCATGATGGTCTTGATCCTGTGCGAGTTAAAGACCCTATTTTTATAAATCTTGATGATGATATAGATGAAAATGTTATTCATGATGAACATGTTACTCCTCTCGCTTCTGATAGTGAATATGAACTTGTTGATGTTGATAACCATCTATCTAACGAATTTTCTAAAGCACTTATCCTAGCTCCTAGACAAGAACAACGTGGCCTGGAACATGAACATAGCCCTTGTTTGGATCTTGTGATAGCTCCATCTGCTGTGTTAAATGTTCCTCCTCTAGCGTGTTTCTTGCCTTCCCGAAACATTGATCAGCAAGATCGGGGGGTAGATGACGTGCTAGACTAGTTACATTAGCATAGCAGATTCTTTCCTCCTCTCTTTTGTTACTTCTTCTATATGTTATTCTCATTCTTCTATTTGTTGTCCTTAGTGTTGTCTACTTGAGGACGATGCAAAACACTGAGATCTCTTTTGGTCTCTCTCATGTTGACTCAAAAGACACATGTGTTCCCTTCTTCTAGGTGACCTTCCTTGATTGGGGAATGAAGAACAATTATGCATATATACATATGATATATATACATGACTTATCATACAGCATACTGACCCCGAGGAAAGCGAAGTCACCTCGTGCTTTGTGTTTTGTGTCTATTATCCTTGGGTTTATCTCACACTTGGGGGCTAAATCTTTGTGATAACGTTCTCTTTTCCTTTCTCATTTCTTATGTGTATCACTACGTTAAAACAATCACCCCCGTTGAGGCGTGAGCGATCGCTTTAACATAGGGGGGCATACACCCTGTCTATCCTTTCAAGATACTTGAAAATTTCTTGGCGAACTTAGCTTTGCCTTGAAAATTTTTGGTATTTCTCTTGCATGACTCATAGTGAGGGAACCTTACTACTGACAGTCATGGTTCTCCCTCGTGATCTTCCCTTTTACTTTGTCAATCGAAGTCGTAAGATCCTTAGTCCATTGGGGGCTTGGTGTATCTTGCCTCCTTGACGTGGTGAAAGTTTTTCAATGTTGTTTCCTTGTACTTTACCGGAAGTATGAGCATACATACTCCCGCTAAAGTGGGGGCTAAATGTAGCGTCCTAAAATTGCGACACTTGCAATTTCGACTGCATTTCGGTCTTCACGATGGCGACGCAACACGGAACCTGAATGGAGACCCCGAAACTTGTCCATGACACCAAAAACTGCATTTTTCAAGCACCCTGGCCTGATCCTCCTTGCACCCTACTGTCTCGGGAGGTGGGACCAGAGCGCCCAGCACCCTGGTCCCCCAGGCCCTGGTCCCTGGCCCTATTTTGGGCCCGGTCTCCTATGGGACTTCGGGTCTTTTTGTTTGCAAATTGGAAAATATCATTTCTTGGTCGGCCTAAGGTCGGGAAAATCAGTCTATTAACCCTAATTGGCAAGTATATAAACTACATTTTCCTCTCTCATTTGGTAAGATGGAAAAAGCGTGGAAACGATATTCAAGCATTTAAGTATTCAAACATTCCTTCAAGCAATTGATCATTCTAAGTCTCCATTCAAGGCTAAGTGTTGCATTCAAGACAAGGATTCAACCATTGAAGAGGAGATCACTTACTACATACTACTACAACATACAACATACAACAACATCTATACCTTCGCACATAAGGATACAAACATCCTTACAACAAGGTATTAGTACTTGTTTTACATTACAATCATTTACATTTACAACATTTCTCATTTCTTGGTTAATTCCAAAACTGGGGTTTGACCTAAAGGCAAACCCCTAATCCCTAACCCCCCAATCGTCTTCGCTTTTCTGTGTGTAGGTTGCAGGTACGCGGCTGAAATTGAAGATCTGGAATCCTTGTGTAGAGACGAACAGATCCCCCTTCGTTTCGTGGATTTTTCGGAGGACCGTGTGCACGCCGGGCGCCATCGTCCAGTCAAATTTTGCTCAAATTTGCAGGACAGCGCTGTATCGACATTTTACTGCTAATTCTAGGTCTGCAGCTTCATCCTATATCCCTATCTCAGTTTATAAGCGAATCTTTCTCACTTTCTATGCATTCCTAGCTTAATCTTTCTATCAACATTCTTTACAAAAGAGGGTAGCCTTGCTATCTTAACCCTTGAAACTCATCTAGAATCCAATCTTGCATTGTGTGGGATTGGATCTTGTGGGCTTCAACCCCTCTTTTGAATGTAAAGTCTCCCTAAGTGAAAACCATCAACCCTAGCAACCTCCCTTCTCTCTCCTTGGAGTTGGAAGAGGGGAGAGCAACTAGGGTTCGATTGATTTTCCGCTTTACAGTTTGTACTTCAATATATAATGGAGGTATATATCAAGTATCAAAAAGTTTCTCAAGATAGATGTGAATCTTCTTCTTCTTTTTTTTTTTAATAATTATAGTTTAATTTGATTTTACAATTTAATAAATAAATAAATTGAAGGCATTACTGCCATCATTATTATTAGGGTGGGGACACAGAGGTGAAAATTAACTCACCAATCAATGCAAAATCACGTTTAATATTAATCTTCATCAAGAAAACAAAGTGTTTAGAGAGATCTTAATCATCAATTTATAGGAAATAAGTTAAATCATTATTACTAAGTGTAATGGTACGAAAGTGACCCTGTAAAAGGAAGAACTATGTTCCCTTGAGAGCCAATATCATAATGTACATTCAGATATCTCCAACTAGTGAAACTGGTGAAGATATCTTGTTAGAGGAATTGAAAGAGCAGACACAAAGAGTATTTGGTCTAAGTCCGAGCGTCTCGGTCAAGGACACCAGTGTAGTGCACAAACGTCTTGTACGAACCGCGAATAGAAAAGACTTAGAAACATGAAAACTTGACTCTGTGTTCTTTAGATAACCTACAAAGCCCAGAAGTTAGAAACGTGACAACGAATAGAAGAATGCATATAAATGGAAATGAATATGGATGAAATAAATAAAACATAGGCAAACCCTCATGCGTTCGAATGTTTCTAATAAACTTGCACACGAAGAAGAGGAAAAATTATTGGGGATTGTGCTTAGAGGCCTGCCTTAGTCAAACCTCAGTTTGGTGTTTCCACCTCCACGAACAACCTAGATAGATAGATAGATCAAAAGGTAAATAACTAGAATGATAAAATGATAAAATAGATAGGGGATGTGATAAATCCCAAGATGCTCAAAGACAAGATAGATAGAATGATTTAAAGATATTACCAAAGAGGCTTGAGAAAGCCAAAAGAGTTGCAAAAGATTATCGTGAGAGCTTAAGAGTGTTGTAGCAAACTAGAGACTACTATAGCAAGCGAGAGAGAGCAAGTGAAAGCTGTGAGAGCCAAGAGAACCAGAGAGATTGTATGGAGGAACTAGAGAGATTGAAAGAAGAGAGAATCTAGATTTAAAAGAGAGAAGAGGAGGGGAAAAGAGGGTCGTCGAGCCGTTTCAGAAGATTTCGAGTCGTTTCCACTGACCAAGATAGGTGACAAGTGTCGAAATGCGCAAAATCAACATTTGAACATTAAGATGTCGCAGGATGAATGCGCAACATGCAGACGTCCGCGCGACACCCTAGAGTCTAGACAAATCACGCTAAAAAATGACAAGTGGCAAGAGAAACACGCGGCTAACATGAAACAAAAGTTGAAGGATAGCTGTTGAAAGATGTCCTGAGCATCCTGAGAGGTAAAAGGCTAATGCAAGAGCTGAAATGAGCCTACTCGAATGCTAGGGGAATAGACACTAAAGTGGTTGCAAAAGTGTAGGTAGAGTTGCAAAGGGATCTCCAATTTTCTACTCTACACTAAGTGGCAACAACATGAAGAAATAATTCAATGTAGAAACTTTAATATCTCTACTAACAAAGATATATATATATATATAGGAAGAGTATGATATATAGCTGCTACCATATTCACCACTTTCTAATATAGGCATTTATAACTAATCCATTTTAGAGAGAATAAAGTGAAGTACACCAATGATTGCTAGATCAAGGGATCCACTTCTAAAGGGGTTCTTCATGTGGTCCAACTTTTATAATTTTGCAAAACAAAGATAAAAACATTGAGGGTGTGTATTGATCATACGTCTTTAATATTTTTACAACACAACCTAGCATCCTCTGCTAAGAGAAAATGACATTAAGGGATCAACTACGATATGCCATGTATTTCATTAGTCTTGATTAATATATAACTACCCTCTATTGAAGGGGAAGGACATGAAAAACAACTTTAAATGTGTTGGCTCTTAGAGTTGTAGCTCCACAAATCCATGAGACAAAACTTAGGACCTAAGTTCAGGGAAGGTTAACTTAGGTTGGTGGATCTTATGGTTAAGTAGTGGATAATAATGGGTCCATACATAAAGTTTTCTTCTTCTTTAGGTTTTTTTAGGCCAAGAAGTATATTTGTGGAGGTTTAATGTAAGACAATAAAAAAGAAATATCAATATGTAGTTATCATTTGTAGTGTCTGAAATTTGACGTAACAAAGGAAAGTTCCACTTATCAATCTCACTAAACTCTACAATAGGATTAACTAGCCTTTATGAAAAAAGAATCTAATCTACTTCTAATCTATCCGTAGACACTCAAAATTGTCCTAAGTCTTAGACGACACTTTTTCCTAACCTTTTTCGTCTAAACTGATTAAATAATTTTAATTATTTAATTAGTACTAATATTCTTCTTCTAATTTCCTATAATTATTTATTTAATTAGTAATAATTAAATAATTTTAATTATTTAATTATTGTTCTTCTAAACTATTAATTAAATAATCTTCATTATTTAATTAATATTCATCATTATCTCTTTGTAATCAATTAATCTTGATCTTAATTGGCCAAGCCTAACTATTCCTATTTGATTAAATAATTCACCCTTTATTCTAAGCTCATTATTCTTCCATGATTAATTATTTAATCCCCTATCTCCAATTGTTCTAATTGAATAATTTTTTAATTTATTTAATTGTCATGTGTGGATGAAATAAATATTTATTTATTTATGACCCCACTTATCTCTTCCACTTTCTAATTTTTATTTCCCTTATCTCTTCAACTTGCTAATTTGGTATTTATGAGAAGATAATTAAAGATTTTATTATTTATTTTCATAATATCTTCTAATTTGCTTTCTTCTATCTCCATCCACCCCGAATGGCAGCTCTGCTATGCACTCAATCTTGTCCGTTGATTATTTTCAGTCTCGAATCAATCTTAGTCATCAATTAATCTTCAAATTTTTTATAAATTGAGCTCTCATTGTTCATTTTCAACAACCACATTTCGAGTATCCTTACGTTGTCAATTTGCTATCATCTTGCTTTCAAATACACTTGCTTTGTAGGTGAGAGCCACATCAAATTTGAAGGAGAAAGAAATCCAATGGAAGTCAATGAAGGGGATTTCTGCAATATTGGTTTGCTTTTGTTTTGAATCTTGCCTTTCATTCCTTTGTTGAGTGTATTAGGACTTAATTTCATCGCAATTTAGCTTTTGTGGTTGGCTAATTTAATTGCTTTGATGCTTTCCCCTATTTTCCTAGTTACTTTTTTTTGTGAACCCAACGTGAACATGCAAAGTCTAATAATTCTTTGAATCTATTTGCATGCATGTTTTATGTGCTAATCCATTGTTGCATGCAAGTTTTTTTCACTAATATATTGTTGCATGCAGGTTTTTTGCACTAATCGATTGTTGCATGCAGGTTTTTTGAACTAATTTGTTATTGCATGTAGATTTTATGTGAGGATCTTTTGTTGCATGTGGCTTTTATGGAGTCTAAACAATGATTCATGCAGGATTTCTTAACATGCAATGGAAAACAATTTTTCACATAGTCTAATTAGGAGGTTTCAACGAACAACAATTTTTCACATAGCCTAATTAGGAGGTTTTAATGAACAACATTTTTTCACATAGCCTAATTAGGAGGTTTTAATGAACAACAATTTTTCACACAACCTAATTAGGAGGTTTGAATGAATCCTACAATTCTCACATAGACTTAATTAGGATTCGGATCAAAGAACAACAAATTTCACATTTCATGCATGCAAAGGTTTTAAAAATGAACAACAAATTGCATTTAATCATGGTTTAAATTGATCATATCCTTTTCAAATTAAGGTGGAATTAACCTCATCTAGTCTTAACTAGGGTGCAAATGGATCAATGAACTCATATCATGCAAATTTTGAAGCAAGACTGTTTGCCTTAGTGTAGAGAACATTTTGATTATCTAAAGGATAAAGAGCACCATGTTTGCTATATCTTATTTTATTTTGTGCATGTTTTTACCTTTAGAGGGTCTGCCTCCTGATTTGCTTGGTACTTCGTACAAGCATTGGTGAGAGGAAACGACCCAAGTGATAACGGGCTAAGACCAAGCTCTTCCAAACCACTATAAATAAATGCGTTTGTGATGGAAGTTGCAAGTGACGGGTGTCGATGTGTCATACCGACGTAAGTCTCCCTTAGTGTCCACGTGACACCTGAAAAGCTGTAGAGAGTAACTTCTGCAAATTGGGAGGTCTCCTTAACGGAGTGAAACATCGCATGTATGGCCACCTGAACGGATGCCTTGACTAAAAACTCTTTGTTTTAGAAGCCAAAAACCTTCTAGTTTTTGGTACAAGAGGTCGAACCTCTGATGATGTCTCACGTCCTTATGGTTCTTAGTAGAGATACAAAGCTCACCATGGGGAGTTTTCATGGGGACTGATGCTTGGCTTCCCCAAAGAAGTGAGTGTCTTGGAGTGGAGCCAATGGGGTCAAGCATCTAAGTATCCGCTTTGAGAAAGCGTAGTTGGGGAAACCCAAGTGAGATCCAACAACTATTGTCCTTGCTAGCCTTAGGATTCATTGATGAAGGTGCATGATTGTCTTGTGTCAAGGTCAAACAAACACTTTGTCTTCCATGTTTGTCAAAAAGTGAAGAATAAACAATTCTCATAAGTGGTCATAAACAACCTTGGTTTTCATACAAAAGCAAAACAAAGTTTCCAAAAAGTTCAAACAAGAGTTCACATTTTGTCCAAGTATTCATCCAACAATTGAACATGGCTTGTCAAAACATTGTGTGAGAATTTGCCAAGATCTAGAGGCAATGGAAAACACAAATAAGAGAGATAAAATATATGATAGGAATAAACTGTATTCTATCAAGATGCAAAATATGATCAACTAGATCATTACAAGATGTTCAATGATTGTGTGTTATGTCTATACAAACAATGTAGATGAGTCTGCTTATATAGGCAAGGCTATATGGATATGTGAGCACACAAACATGACATGTGGCTCAATAAGAAACAAGGGTAGGTAGGAAATAGGTGTGGGTAGGTAGGAGAAACAATATAATATTCCACATGAGGTGGAATGTAACAACAAGATAAGATCAACACCATAAAAGGTGGAAATTCTCCTACACACACTATCCCAATGTAGCACAAACACCCAAGTGTCACATACCCAAACTACTATTAAAAGCATGTACCTAAGTAAACTTAAGTAAAGTGTAATAATATCCATGATGAATAATTATTTACACCAACACCCCCCCTTAAGTGAAACTTAGGGGAATGCACTAAAGTCTATAATGCAAATAAGCAAAGCAAGATGGGTCCCAACTACTAGGCCATGTTAGATACCCATGTACAAATGCAAATGCAATCTCCCATAAATGAAGAAAGAGAGAAAAACCTAATGGGAAAAAACCCTCCCCCAAAAGAGAGATGATGAAAGCATACAATGCTCTCAATGATGAATGAGAAGAACAAAAAATATGTCCCCCCCATAAGAGAGAAGAGAGACCATGAAGCCCCCCGTCAATGTCAAATCTCCTGCAAGGATGGTCCAATGATGATGACCAAAAATACCTCCCCATAAGGAAGAAAGAGAGCCAATGCTGCACCCATAATGTCAAAGTGTGACAAAACCAGGTACCAAGTCGATGACGATGAATCACTCACTGCAACAAAATGAAGATCAAACATGAAGACAACCTGCTTTGAGCATCATTTGGATACTCGTAAATGACAGAAATACTGGTACAATCCAAGTCTCACGAAAGCCATGCACAAATGTGTACAATCTAAGTCTCAACTAGAGCCATGCACCAAGTCTCACAAGATATTCCTAATCTGTGTACAAGAGGATTACATCAAATAGTCAACAATGACAAGACACAAAGAGGTGTGGTACTTTATGATAGTCCAAGTACAACATTTCTCAAGCAAGAGCATACATCATGATAAAATATTCAAATGTGGAAACATGAAAATGATGCCACCAACAAAGAAGCCCTATAGAATACTGCAGATGAAGATGCCTTCGAATGTAATTTCACCAAGAGATATAAATGAAAAAATGACCCTCCATAAAAAGATCATGTTGGCACTTGCAAATAATGGCAAAGTGGACTTCTAATTACAACTTCTCAAAATGAGATATAAGAGACTTCAACAAATACTGCTAGTGATCTAAACTGAGATCCAAACAAAATACAAGTACCAAATAGGCCAAAAAATGACCAAATACTGAAAGTACAATTTCTACTCACAATCACTGCAAACTAATTGCAGATTACGGAAGTAGACAAAAAATTATGCACTTAAAAAAAACGGCACCTGAAAAGGAGTCCATATGAGCCAAAACGAAACCTCCAAAGTTGTAAAAATCAGGATTTCATGATTTTAGAAAAACCTATATCCGAAAATTAGAAAAATCCTACACCACTGTACAAATCATGAAATTTTACCCCAAAACAAAAAAAATTGCTTGAACAAAGGAGTCCAGATGAGTGAGATATCACTATTTGAAAATTGCCTGCAAAATTATAATTTCTAGAAAATTTCCGTCGTAGCTTCAAACTTCAAATGCCTCTAGATTTGGCCTCCGAAGTCCGAATTGGATGAAACAAAAGGCAAAAATGAGTTTTTTTGGACCTCCTCAATCCAATGGCAACCTTAGATTTGACCCATCAAGCTTCAATAATCACCTGCAATAGAAAGCTCCAAAATACACAACCCCAAGTAGCATCAAATTTCTCTCAATTAACAATCCAATGACACTCTAATGGCTCTGATACCATATGAGATTTTGCCAAGATCTAGAGGCAATGGAAAACACAAATAAGAGAGACAAAAATATATGATAGGAATAAACTGTATTCTATCAAGATGCAAAATATGATCAACTGGATCATTACAAGATGTTTAATGAATGCTCATACAATGTAGATGAGCCTGCTTATATAGGCAAGGCTATATGGATATGCGATCACACAAACATGACATGTGGCTCAATAAGAAACAAGGGTAGGTAGAAAATAGGTGTGGGTAGGTAGGAGAAACAATAAAATATTCCACATGAGGTGGATCACCCACCGAAGGTGGAATTATCATTCCACAATAAGTGGATATGATAAAGTAGTAACAAGATGACACCATAAAAGGTGGAAATTCTTCTACACACACTATCCCAATGTGACACAAACACCCAAGTGTCTCATACCCAAACTACTATGAAATGCATTTCCTAAGTAAACTTAAGTATAGTGTAATAATATCCAAGATGAATAATTATTTACACCAACATTAAATCAAGAATATTATTGGATTTCTCATAAATGCTCTTAAATGTTGTTCTAACTTGCTTTCCCATTTGACATTCCTTACATACCGGATTATGAGGTTTTACAATCTTAGGTAAATCCCTTACTACCTTAGTTGAACTGATCTTTACAATGCAATCAAAATTCACATGGCAGAGTCTTTTATGCCATAGCCAACTTTCATCAATGTGAGAAATCAAACATGTCTTATCATTGGTATTCAAGTGAAAGATATTACCTTTAGTCTGATTACCGATTGCAACCTCCAATCCAGTTCTGTTTATGATTTTGCATTTTCCATTCTTGAATTGTGATTGAAATCCTTTTTCCACTAACTGACCAACACTCAAAAGATTATTCTTTAAACCTTCTACATATTAAACAATGTCAGTATTATGCTTACCATCCAAAGATATAGCGCCTCTTCCTTTGATTAAACAAGCTTTATCATCTCCAAATCTTACTAGACCTCCATGAATTTCCTGTAATGATAAGAATTTGCTTTTATCACTAGTCATATGATGCGAGCATCCACTATCTATTATCCATTCATCCTTTTCATCGATTTTTGTTGCTAGTCCCTGCTCTACCGGTTTGACAATAGGTGCCGATTGATCTTCTTGTATTGCAACAAAAGCCCATCCATTATCTGCTGGATCTTCATCCGAGTCATCTATAACACCTTCATCTATATAGTAACATGACTTATCTCTGTTTTTCTTGAATCTATATCTTTGATATTTAGGGTTAGGCTTATATGTTCTTTTTCCTTCCTCCCTTAGTCTTGCATGTCTATCAGGACACCTAGAAGCCATATGACCAACTTTATTGCAATTAAAACATTTGAAAGGTGCTTTACCTTAATACTTACTTCCTGTTGGACCTTTAGGCATCTTTCTTGCAAATAGTGCTTCAAGTTCTTCAAGTTCTTCATTTTCTCTTCTCATATCTTCAAGTTCTTTTGCATAAAGTGCTTTCCAATCAGTTTTGTCAGATGATGATGATGATGCTTTGAAAGCTAAATCAGTCTTGACTGTAGTAACAAGACCAAACTCTTCAAGCTCAAATGCAGAAAGTTTTCCAACCAAAGTATCTCTAGAAACTGATGTATTAGGCATTATTCTCAACTCATTAATAGCAGTCACTTTCATTTTGTAAGCCAGTGGCAAAGCTCTTAAACTTTAGAAACAATTTCATCTTCACTTAAGGATCCTCCACAACATTGTATTCCTAAAACAATTTCATTAACTCTTTCCATAAATGCAGAAATTCTTTCATCGTCTTCCATTTTTAAATTTTCATACCTGACCTCGTAACATTCCAGTTTTGCAATTTTGACAATGGTATCTCCTTCATTCAATGTTTCTAGTTTATCCCAAATAGCTTTAGCAGTAGATTGGTCTAATAATCCCATGATTTGTTGATCTGGTAATGCACTCAGAAGTGCTTCTCTTGCTTTGCAATCATTCTCCAAGTCTTTAGCCAATGTCGGTGGATGAGGTTGATTCGAAGTAGGACCAACATATCCATTCTTAGTAACATCCCACATATCTCTTCCAATGCAGTTCATATGTGTTTTCATCAGATCTTCCATATACCATAGTTAGTTCCATCAATTTTTAGACTATCCTTCCTGAAAATATTTGTCGCCATAGGATCTCCTCAAGTTGTTAGGCTTCTGCAAAAAGAGGACTTAGCTCTAATACCAATTGTTAGGAACCGGGAAGGACAACTGAGAGGGGGGGGGGGGTGAATAAGTTGTCAATAAATTAAAAATCAAAACCAATTAATCCAACTTGAAATTGAGTGTCGGTAATTTTTTTTTAAATGTTGGTAAAACAATTTAACAGTTATAGCAGTACTAGTATAACTTAATGCATGAAACAAAAAGAGAAACAACACCCACAACACATGAAACAAATATTTTGACGTGGAAACCCTGTAAGGGAAAAAACCACGGTGGGAAACCTTATCCACAATCAGATGATACTACTGCAAATAGTAAGTGCATACAAATGGGGTCTGCACATGCAGAAAGGCCAACCACCTAGAGCTCACTGCTCAATCACAAAATAGGAGTCACACTGGCTACAATTGGATGGTTAAATCCAATAACAATGTACTGCTTCAGAATAGCATCTGCAATGCTGGATTCACTAACGGTTTAAGCTCTGACCATGAGTGCCAAACACCTTCATAACCTTTCCTTCAACCTTCAGATAATGTCTGCGTGATTCGCACATGGATCTGCTTATTTTCGCTCTTCAATATTCGCACACACTCATCATGATCGATCTTCAATAATATCTTACAATCATATATACAAAACCTAAGACCTATACATGAGGTCAACTCACTAAAGATATTACAATAAAATCAATTACAAATAAGTCTTGATGTGATACAATATGTTGGCTCAATGCATTTGCCACATTATCCAATCAATAAACCATTTCCAAGATGTGTCGTGCTAATCTGGAATAGATATCATGTACCGATCCATAACCTAGACTTATCTGCCAGTAAAGGCAAATCTGTCAACCCGATTAGACCAATAAGAAAAACACCAAATCCAAACATCCAATTTATGTCTTCGACATAACCAAATGATCTCCAGATGATACTAAGTTATCATCACTGCCGGTGAACCATATATCCTATTGGTAAACATATACTAGTGACTATGCATAAGCCACTAACCATGCTGGTGAACACAATATGCCGGTTCAACAATAAACCAATATAACCATAGTGCCAAATCAACAATGTAGACCTACAAGAAGATAAGTGTTGACGTCAATGACAAAACCAATGCAACACATGACGAAGTCATCTATAATACCAACAAAGCCGACATGTATAATCATTTTTGTATTATTTATGTAAGCTAACAAAAAGTCATGAAGGATTGTAAGGGTATATAGGTTAGTTATTAGATCATTTTTGAGATATAATGATGATGATGATGTTGTGTGATTAGATCAATAATGCGAAGATCATGTATATGAGGTCATTTGTGTAAGAGATCAATATTATGTAATGATTTGTAGATGATTTTGGATTTGCTCACAGAGTGAAGGTTATTTCAGTAAGAGTTTAAGGGTTTCAGTAAGGGTTTAAGGGTTTCAGAAATGGAACAATCAGAGCTTGAATCGGAACTCGATCTGGCATAGTAGATGCATTAAATGAGTTCATTTGTATGTTTCCTTATTCAAAGTGACTGTAGCCAGTGAGACTCCTTTGTGTTGAGTAGTGTACTCTAGGCGGTAAGCCTTCCTGCATGCGCAGGCCCCCATATTATGTAATATCTATTCATATGGCTAGTGGGTTGGTCACAAATCCCACTGTGGTTTTTCCTCTTTGAGGTTTTCCACATATAAACTCTTTGTGTTATGGTGTTCATTTGTGTGATTGGTTCATTGATTGCTTTACTTATTTCAATTATATATGTATTGGTTTACCGGTAAGTGAATTCATGTTATAATAAGGTTAAAAGTGAAAAAGTGAACATTTTGGCAGAACACTAATTCACCCCCCCCTCTCAGTGTTCTTGGATTCCAACACCTCTATCTAGATTTCTTCTTCTCTTTTCTCTTTGCTTACTTTCCCTGTTTCAATGAATGTCTCTATTTTCTGTCTACAACAAAACTCTCTCTACTCTCGACAGCCAGATACCTCTCTTTGGCACACACCTTTTTCACATAGAACTTGGTAATATATTTTAATTTCCACCTCTATCTATGTTTCAATAGATACACCTACCAATGTCAAATCTCATCACATCTTCAGCTGGATTTGATCGACTCTGTACACATCAGATCCTTCTTCTACTGCAAACTTGAATATTATCCAAGTCAATTATCTTGGATATCTGCACATTAGGAGATTTTATTCTCTGTCCTAAAATGTGTTCTTAGATCGACTGCTTGAATTAAATGCATCTTGTATATCTTTAGATCATTCCCCGTACTTAAATTACTAAGTTTAGCAATCTTTCTCTGCCCAAAACAATCTAGAATCCTTCCTCGGGACACACAACCTTCCTTCAACTCGTCACCATTAATGTTTTTTCCATCCTCTGTCGACCTACTCTGAAAAAGATTGACAACTATGAAACTAGAATCCTTTGTCATCGAATTATACATATCGAATTCATTCTTTGTTCACCAAGAAACCACATGTCTTCATATTCTTCATCCAAATCACTTAGTCAAGGTCAGTTGGCCTCCATGTAAAACCCTTGTGTCAATCGACATGCACAACTATCATCAAAAGTCTTCATAATCGACATCCAATTCACCTAGTCAACCATAGTCAACCGCCACATGGACTATCATCCTTATCGGGCTACTAATGTGTTGACTGAAACACTTCAAATGGTCACGATGATGTTAAAATCTGTCACTGTGGGATGGCGGGATGCTCACCATTTTTCCTTTTAACTTACCTTGCATCATTGTTCTCACACCCATTTTTCTCTTGTGGGCTGGTGGGATGCACCATCTTTCTACCTTAACTTACCCCACAAATCCCTATTTACATCCATTTGTAGGTGTGGGATAGTAGGATCCATATCTCGCTTCACCTTGTGTTGCCCCGCATGACCATCTTTTACTCGTCCATCATGTCGCGGGATGGAAGGAAGCATCTCATGCTTCTTCTTGTGTTACCCCACGAGACCTCCAGTCTCAATGCAACCAAGCCGTGGGATAGTGGGGGGGTTCACTATGCCCTGCTTAAAGTTATCCCCCACAACCACAATGCACACACTTTGCGTGATGCAGAATAGCAGGGAACACATTTCTCCTTGACTTTTCTTGTCCCGCACGGTCACCCAATTCTCAACAAACATGTTACAGGACATCGGGGGGGTCTTCGACCTCTATGACACTTTTATCCCGCATGACCTCTTTTCTTCATTCAAACATACTACGGGACCCACAGATACACGCAAGCCAAACTCTTGCTGCCATGTGGAAATCATGATGTACAAACTACAACACAGGATTCAATGATTGCTGCCAACATGTGGAGATGATGAATCTAGTCAAAAACCCCTATAGCATAACACGACGTGTACAATTGCACAACATAACCTACGTGTTATGTGCGACTGCTACCTACTTCTCTACAACCTCTTGATATCCCTTGACATTGCGACTGCTTCTTTCTATTCTACAACCATTTTACATCCAACCATTTGACATCCCTTGACATCAATGACAATAATGCCAAAAATATCCCCCTTTGGCATTGATGTCAACACACTTACAAACCACACTCTAACCAATTTCTCCTCCTTTGACAACAATGGCAAAGGGTGAAACATCCAAATACTCCAACACCAACTGTCAATAGCAATTTTCTACAGAAATGAATGTAACTTCCAATTTTGATCATGACTTAGATGCACTACATTAGAAATTTTCTTTACAACTTCTTGACCTCTGTTTCTTGTAGCTAGATGAACCATTATTACAATATAAAGAGCAGTGCCACTACTGCTTACAAAAATTGAAACTCCTCCTTAGACTATACATGAGATTCAAGGTGGAAAGCGCTCCCCCTAAACCACAGACTAGACCAAAAACGCTTAAGTGATGCAGGTGGGTGGAAGAACACCCAATTTTTGTCTTAGATATTCAAAGTTGTCCTTAGGAAATGGCTTAGTAAAGATATCAGCTATTTTCTCACTAGTGGACACATATTCAACTTTTGCCTCTTTCTTTGCAACCTTTTCCTTGAGAAAATGATATTTGATTTAAATGTGCTTTGTCCTAGAGTGCATGACAGGGTTCTTTGATATATTAATCGCACTTGAGTTGTCACACATGATAAGAATAGGATCTGAAAACTCTACCTGGATATCCTTGAGATTTTTCTTAATCTACAAAACTTGAGAGCAACATGTGGCAGCTACAATATACCCTACTTCAACAATTGATAGTGAAATGGACTCTTTCTTCTTGCTATGCAATGACACCAATCTATCTCCAAGGAAGAAAGCTCCACCACTAGTTCTCTTCATTTCATCTACACATCTTGCTCAATCTACATCAGTATAGGCATGCAAAATGAAATATCCTTTCTTTGGATACCATAAGCCATAAGTAAGTGTCCCCTGCCGATACTTGAATATCCTCCTAACAACATTGGCATGTGATTGCTTAGGAGCTTCTTTAAATATTTCAACCATGCATACAGCTTGAACTATATTAGGCCTTGATGTTGTAAGATACAACAAGCTTCCAATCTGATTTATACAAGGTCTGATCCACACTAGGTGACTCATCTTTTCTTAATTTGCATCCTGTCACCATGGGGGTATTAACCGGTTTGTTGTCTTCCATCTGAAATTTATTCAACATGTCTTTAACATACTTGGTTTGAGAAATCAATATACCCTTAGCTAACTGACAAATCTGTAAACCAAGATAATATGATAACTCTCTAAGCATGGACATCTCAAACTCTGACTACGTCTGATCAACAAATTATTTGCATAGAATACCTTCATTGCCTCCAAAGATTATGTCATCTACATATACCACAACTATGATCATATCGTCTCCATCAACCTTTTTATATAAGTTACTATCAATATTTCCCTTTCTGAAACCTTGCTGATTTAAGTACTTATCCAACCTAAAGCACCATGCTCTAGGTACCTGCTTTAGACCCTATAATGTTTTCTTCAATCTGCAGACAAAGTTCTCATCTTCATGCAATTGAAAACCTTTAGGTTTCTCTATGTAGACCTCTTCTTCAAGATTGTCATTCAAGAATGCCAATTTGACATCCATTTGATATACTTTGTATCCTTTATATGTCAAGAACACAAGGAATATCCTAATTTCTTCAACTCTTGCAACTAGAGCAAATATCTCCTTAAAGTCTATACCCTCTACTTGAGCATATCCCTTGCACACAAGCCTTTCTTTATTCCTTACTACTTTCCCTTCTTCATTCATCTTATTCCTGTGGAACCATTTAGTTCCTATGACATTCTTGTCAACAGGTCTATAAACCAATTCTCATGTTTTGTTCTATTCAATCTGTTGCAACTCTTCTTCCATAGCCTTCTTCCACTTCTCACTCTTGCTAGCCTCATCATATGTTTTGGGTTCCATCTCAGTCATAAGACAAAAGTTTACTTGCTCAATGTTCCTTTCTCTCCCTCTAGTTTACACACCATCATTCTTGTTGCCAATAATATGATCCTTAGGGTGATTCTTTTGCACATATTTGTTTGGGTCTTTGCTTGGCACTTCTTCTTCATGTTCACTCTCAGATTGATTTTCTTCTTCATTGTGTAATTATTCAATTTTATTTATTGTATTCCTTTTACCTTTATGTAGATCTTCATCAAAACTCACATGTACACTTTCAATTACCCTCTTTAGTCTTTGGTTGAAATACTTACAAGCCTTGTTGTGAGTGGAGTAGCCTAGGAAGATACCTTCATCACATCTAGATTCAAAGCTACCCAAACCATCTTCATCTCTTTTGATGAAGCATTTGTTTCCAAACACTTTGAAATATTTGATTGAGGGCCTCCTATCATACCACAATTCATAAGGTGTCATATTGTTGTTCACCCTTAGTTGTACGCTATTTAAGGTGTATACAATAGTATGGACTACCTCTTTCCAATAGACATCAGGAAGATTAGCTTCATTTAACATTTTCCTTGCCATCCCTTTAATTGTTCTATTCTTCCTTTCTATGACACCATTTTATTGTGGTGTCCTAGGGGTTGAATACTGTCTTCTGATTCCATGTCTCTCACAGTAGTCTTCAAACTCATTTGATGTAAACTCACCTCCACAGTCTGACCTTAGGCATTTCAGTTTATATCCACTTTCCTTTTCTACCATCTTCTTGAAGATTTTGAATCTTTCAAATGCCTATGATTTGTCTTTCAAGAAGGTGACCCATGTCATCCTTGAAAAATCATCTACAAGCAACATGAAGTATCTTTCTCCATTTAGGGCTCTTGTTCTAGTAGGCCCACAAAAATTAGTATTCACAAGCTCAAGAGGTCTTGTAGCTGAGTATTCTTTTGTCTTAAAGTTGACCTTTGTTTTCTTACCTCTTTGGCACTCACCAAAAAGGTGCTTGATGGCTTAATAATCTGAGGTATGTGCCTAACATACCCTCTCGTGCTAACCTTAACAATGTTATCAAAATTTATATGACCCAATCTTCTATGCCACAGCCAACTCTCATCAACTTGTCCCATCATACATTGAGATTTAAAACACTCTTTAAGGTTGTAAACGTTGTGATCTGTCCTTTTACCTTCAACAACAAGTTGTCCATTTCTTTCTTTTCTGATTTGACATCCTTTTGAGTCAAATGTAAACTTGTATCCCTTGTCACACATTTGAATTACACTTCATAGATTACGTTTTAGACCTTCCACATAATATACATCATGAGCTTTCAACTTGCCATCAATGTTTAGTGTACCTTTACCCTTGATTTTGATTGATGAGTTGTCTCCAAACCTCACTAAACCGCCATTCCAATCTTCAAATTTAATAAATTTCTTCTTGTCTCGAGTCATGTGATTAGAGAAGCCACTGTCTACTACCCACAAGTTGTGCCTTTCAGCATATAGGGTAGTTTGAACAATCAAACTCAATTCACTCTTATTTTTGTCTTTCTCTGCCCAAACTTGTTTCTTCTTTTCTTTCTTTCCATTGTCCCATTCTGTTCTAGTTTTTCATTTGATTCAAATGTTGGAACTGTCTTCTTTTGCTTAGTTGTTCTAGGCTTACAATGTTTTGCAATGTGGCCCAAGTTCTGACAATGATAGCATTTTACATTTACATTAAATGATGAATTTGAAAAACTATTGTAGGACTGAGATACATTTCTCCTACATTCATAACTTCTATGACCATACCCATTACATTGATAACAATTAACATTCATATTCCTATGAGAAGCAAATTGATTTCTATTTTCAAAATTAGGAGACCTATGCATAAGATTACAATCAACAATTCTATGACCACAAGTATTATATTTATATCAGTAGCCATGGAATTGAGGTACATATCACTCATTGTTGAAGTTCTTTCTCATTTGTCTCCTTGGAGCAGCATAGTTCGGTCTTCTTGAGATCTTCCTTTTTGTATACTTGACTTTTGTGAGGCCTCCATCATTAACATTAGCTTTTCTTTTAGGATCAGCATGCTGGTTCATTGACTTATTCTTTGTAGCAGCAACATATGTCTTCTTCTCTTCTTTTTTGTTGATAGTGAATGTTTGTTTGACTTCACTTTCACTTGAAGAGGTGAAATGTATCTCCTTAATGAGTCTTTACTGTTAGAACATTGTCCCTTTTCAAATCCAATTCCATTGATGTCCTTGATGTCCTTCTTCTTACTTAACACTTTGTCTAGTGCTTTAGTGTTGCAACCGTACTTGATCCTCATGTTGAGTTCATCCTTACTCCTTTCCAATTCCTTTCTTAGATTTACAACATATTTTTCCAATTTTTGACACTCCTTATCTTTTCTTTCTAAATCTGATTTTGTTACTTCATACATCTTATTTTCTTCTTCCAACTAGATCTTCAAATCAGAAATTGTTGTCTTTGACTCCTTGAGTGATTTGTTTAGTAGATCTCATTCTTCAGTAGAAGCATTCTTGTACTTTTAATATTCCTTTCTCACTTTTCTAAGTTCTTCTAATGCACTCACAAGTTCACCTTCAAGGTCTACTACAACTTCAATTTCCTCTTCTTCATCATCAACAAATAAATCTTCTTGTGCCATAAAGAGATTGACTTCTCTTTCATCATCACTACAACAACCTTCAGAGACACTTTCTTCATCAGAGGCATCATTTTCAAATGTGTAAAGACTGCTTTTTCTCCTAATTTTTTTTTCTCCTTGGCATATAAGAATTTTTCATCTTTTCTTTGTCAAGAGCCTTCATGTTTTTCTTTTCATCTTCATCCTTTTCTCCATAAGGGCACCTAGATGCAAAGTGTCCAATCTTGCCACAGTTGAAACATTTGAAAGACATTTTACCTTTGTACTTTCCTGAACCTCTTTTGAGCTTCCTTACAAAGTTTTCTACAACAGTATCAGAGTCATTTTCATCATCATTTGTAGCTTGTTCTAATTCTTTCTGAGTGGTATTGAAGGCAACCTCTCTCTTTGAAGGTTCATCACTTATTGTTCTCATCTCATACGCAGATAGAGAGCCAAATAGGTCATCCATATATAAGTTGGTCATATCCTTAGCTTCTTCAATGGCTGAGACTTTGGTGTCATACTTTGGATTGATTGATCTAGGTACCTTTTTTACTATAACTTCATCTTTGACTTCTTCTCCAAGTCCTCTTATAACGCTCACATTCTCATCCACTCTTTGCAGATAGTCAACTATTTTCTCCTCATTCTTCATTTTCAGGTTTTCAAATTGAGCTCTCAGATTTTGTAGTTTGGCTTCTTTCACTTTAGTATCTCCTTCATATATACTTTGCAGTTTGTTACATGTTGCTTTTGCTAGTGTGCAATGCATGCCACAAATTATGTATCAGACAAACCACTCAAGATTTCATTCTTAGCTTTCACATTGTTCTCATATTCCCTTTTAGCATCAGGGTTAGTAGGAGGAACTTGAGGAGTAGTATATCCATTTTAGACTGACATCCAGACATCAAACCCAAGGGAAGACAAATATGTCTCCATTCTTCTACTCCATAAGGCATAGTTGGTGCCATCAAACATAGGGGCTTTAGAGGAGGATTCATTTCTAGTCATTGTATTCACAAGACAAGATCTACCCAAGATAGAGGAAGGTTTACAGTAAGGGAACCTAATGCTTAGATACCAATTGAAAAACACAAATGGATAATGAGAGGGAGGGGGGTGAATCAGTGTATTTTAAATTTTTTAACTATGTGTCCAAGTATTGAAACTATAAATTAATTAAGAACATACACACACAAATAAAAACACAACACAAAATATACAAGGAAAACCCAATGTGGGAAAAAAAATCGGTGATAATAGTTGTTGGAGTCTACTTCTCCAATCCAGCCTCACAGTGAATAACACAACAAAGTTTAGGGCACCAACCCAAGGAGCACCAACCCCTAAACTTTAGGGAACCAACACAAGGAGCACCAACCCATAATTTTATGAGTACCTACTCTAAGGAGAACCTACCACTTCTCTGAGCACACACTCAGAGATTTACAGTGATTGATCAAGTTTGCAAAGCAATGACAAAACCTTATTATAAATAAGTTTTGTAACACTTGCAAATTTCTCAGATCTTGAGAATGAATTTCTCTGCCTGCTGAAGTTCCTTCTTTGTGTCTCCTTCTTCCTCTATTTGGATTTATTCTTCTAATTTCTCTTTTCTTACTTTCCCCATTTCGGTGTATGTCTCTATTTTTGCTTTGCAGCAACACTCTCTCTACTCTCGGCAGCCACACAACTCTCTTCAACACACACCTTTTTTCACAAACAACTTGGTGAGATATTTCAATTTCCACCTATGTCTATGTTTCAATAGCTACACTTACCAATGTCAAATCTCATTACATCTATCAACTCTGTACACATCAGGTCTTTCTTCTTCTAAAAACTTGAATATTTTATTCAAGTCAGTTATCTTAGAGATCTACACCTCAAGAGCTTTTATTCTCTGTCCTAAAATGTGTTCTCAGATTGACTGCCTAAATTAAATGCATTATGTCTATCTTCAGATCATTCCTCGTACTTAAATTACTGTTTAGTAATCTTCCTCTTCCCAAAATGATCTAGAATCCTTCCTTGAGACACACAACCTGCCTGCAACTCGGTCGCCATTAATGTGTTTTCCATCCTCTGTCGACCCACTCTAAAAAGATCGACAACTACCATACTATAATCATTTGCCATCGACTTCTGCATATCTAATTCATTCTTTGTCCACCAAGAAACCACATGTCTTCATATTCTTTGTTTAGATCACTTAGTCGAGATCAGTTGGCCTCCACATAAAACCCTTGTACCAATCTGCATGCACAGGTATCATCAAAAGTCTTCATAATCGACATCCAAGTCCCTTGGTCAACCATAGTCAATCACCACGTGGACTATCATCCTTATCGGGCTGCCAACATGTCGACTGGAACACTTTAAATGGTCACGATAAACTTAAACTCTGTCATTAGGGGATGGGAGGATGCTCACCAATTCTCCTTTTAACTTACCCTACATCATTGTTCACACACCCATTTTTCTCATGCAGGCTAGCGTGATGCACCATCTTTCTACCTTAACTTACCCTGTGAGTTCCTCTTTACATCAATTTGTAAGCGCATGATAGCGGGATCCATATCTCGCTTCACCTTGTGTTGCCTCACATGACCATATTTCACTCATCCATCATGTCTTAGGATGGCAGGAAGCATCCCATGCTTCTTATTATGTTACCCCATGAGACCTCACATCTCAATGCAACCAAGCCGTGGGATAGCAGGGGGGTTCGCTATTCCCTGCTTGAATTTATCCCGCATAAACACCATGCACACACTTTGCATGGTGCAAGATAGCAGGGAGCACATTTCTCCTTGACTTTTCTTGTCCCGCACGGTCACCCAATTCTCAACAAACATGTTGCGGGATAGTGGGGGAGTCTTCGACCTCTATGACACTTTTATCCCGCACGACCTCTTGCCTTCATTCAAACACACCACATGACCCACAAATACACGAAAGCCAAACTCTTGCTGCCACGTGAAAATCATGACATAAAAACTACAACATAGGACTCAATGACTGCTACCAACATGTGGAGATGATGAATTTGGTCAAAAACCCCTACAACATAAGACGATGTGTACAATTGCACAACATAACCCGTGTGTTATGTGTGACTTCTACCGACTTCTCTGCAACCTCTTGACATCCCTTGACATCATGACAACTTCCTACTATTCTACAACCATTTTACATCCAACCATTTGACATCAATGACAATAACGCCAATAAAATATCCCAAGAAGATTCCTTTATCACATCTTGCATCAAACTTCCCTACATCCTCATCTCTTTTGATTTAATATTTACTTTCAAAAACTCTGAAATATCTAACTATAGGAACATGACCAAACCATAGGTCATAAGGAGTCTTACTAGAATCATCTTTGATATGCACTTGATTGAATGTGTAAATAGCAGTGCTAATAGCTTCTTTCCAAAAGGTTTGTGCAACATTTCCTTCAATCAGCATCCAAGATTGTTTTGTTCTTCCTATCAACAACTTCATTCTGCCGAGGGGTCCTAGGAGAAGATAACTGTCTTCTAATTTCATTCCTCTCACATAATGTAACAAAATCATCGGATGTGAATTCTCCTCCTCTATTAGATCTCAAACACTTCAACTTCAATCTTATCTTAGTCTCCACCTTTGCTTTTAATATCTTGAATTTCTCCAATGCTTCTGATTTCTCCCTTAGAAAAGTCACCCACATCATTCCAGAATAGTCATCAATCAACAACATGAAATACTTGTCACCCTGCACACTTTCCAATCTTGTAGGACCACACAAGTCAGTATGCACAAGACATAACAATCCATTTGATGTATACAACTTACTCTTAAATGAATTTCTTGTCTGCTTTCCCAACTGACATTCTTTACACACCAGATTAGAGGGCTTCACAATCTTAGGCAAATCTCTAACAACTTGAGTAGAACTTATCCTTATCATGCCGTCAAATTTAACATGACACAACCTCTTATACCATAACCAACTTTCATCAATCTAAGCAATCAAATAACTTTCCTCACCAACATTGAAGTGAAAGATATTACCTTTAGTCATATTCCTTGTTGTAATTTCTATACCAGAGGCATTCAGAATCTTGTATTTACCATTCTTGAATTTCAAATCATATACCTTGTCAACCATCTGTCCAACACTCAAAATATTATGCTTCAATCCTTCAACATATAAGACATCATCAATATTATTCTTACCATCAAAAGATATATAACCTCTACCATGAATCACATAAGCTTTATTATCTCCAAATCTCACTATACCACCATCATACCTTTCCATATTCACAAATTTACTTTTATCACCTATCATATGATGTGAACAACCACTATCAATTACCCATTAATCTTTCTCTTAAATCTTATCAGCCAAATATTTCTCCTCAATAATTCAACTTGTAGGATTCACTGATACCGAATCATCTTCCTTGATAGCAATAATATAAATTCATCTCCTGAATTCCCATTGTCTGATTCCTCATTTGTCACACCTTCATCAACAACATAATAGAATCTATTCTAATTCTTGTACTTCTGGTTAGGCTTATAGGGCTTATCATACTTATCATGCTTCTCATATCTATCATGCTTATCAAATCTATCATGTCTTTCATGCTTATCATACCTAGACATTCTTTCAGGACACCTAGAAGAAAAATGTCCTATCTTGTTACAAGAGAAATATTTCAAAGGTAACTTTCCATCATACTTATCGTCTCCCTTAGGCAATCTCTGAGAAATAAGTGCTTCAAGGTCATCTAGCTCTTTCTCTTTCTCTTACATCTCTCTCATTTCTCTTTCATATATAGAGACCCTAGATGAACTCTTTCCCACATCATACAATTGCTTCCCGGATACAGAGGCCTTAAATGCATCCTTGGATTTACCATGTGATTCACCAAATCTCTCAACTCAAATGCAACTAGCTTACCAACCAACATGTCTCTAGCCACAATAGTCACACTATGGATCTCATCAATAGCAGCAACTTTATCTTTGTAAGCAGAAGGCAAGGATCTCCACACCTTAGCAATAATCTCATCTTCCTCAAGAGTTCCACCGACACATCTGATGTTCATAACAAGTTCATTCACTTTAGCCACAAAGGATGTTATGTTCTCATCTTCTCCCATTTTTAATGTCTCATACTTTCCTTTCAAATTCTACAACTTTAACTTGTCCATCACCTTCATACAAGACCTCTATCTTTTTCCATATCTCATGTGTAGTCGAAAGTCCCATCACATTGATCATCTCTGAATTGATCAAGGAACTCAACAATGCTTCCTTAGCTCTTATGTGATGTTTAGATTCCTTTATTTCATCAGCAGTAATCAGTCCATTCAAAGGAACATTATAGACATTCTTTGTAATCTTCCAATAATCTTCTACAAGACACTTCAAGTGAACTTCCATCTGGTCCTTCCATATGGTATAATTATTTCCATCCAATCTAGAACTCTCCTTCTTGAACACATAGGTTGCCATCTCGTATCTCCTCAAGCAGTTAAGCTTCTTCTAGGGGATCTAGCTCTGATACCACTTGTCGGAAACAACAAGTAAGGAAAAATGAGAGGGGGGGTGAATCAGTTTTCATTGGATTAAATAATTTAAGCACAATCTTAGATCTGATCAACTGCAACAAAAAGAAAAATAACAACAATAATAACAACACACATAACACCAATATTTTTGATGTGGAAAACCCGATCAAGGGAAAATCCACAGTGGGAACCTACCCACAATAAGATGATACTCTGCAATAGTATGTATAAATATTACAATGGGGAATGCACATGCATTCAAGCACACTGTCTAGATCTCACTGCTCAAATTACAATGACTGAGAAAGCTACAACCCTCAGGGAAGGTTCACTATCTTACAAAGATGTTTGAACTACAATCTGACAAGGATGAACTACAAAAATAACATATGCTAATGCTTGATGATAGTTTCAGTTAAGCTCACATATCTTCCCTTCACCAATCTCTTGCTCAATACACCACACCGAAAGATGAATTCACTTGATCGCACATACACCACTCTCTAATAATACAGACTCAACACCAACATCCAAATTACATGAATATTACACCCATTTATACAAATCATCAACCTTGACTACAAGGGTGGCCAAACCCTTAACACCTAATTAAAAAATTACATCACACGATACATAAATCAACCACTAAAACAATACAATATCATAAACAACATAGCATGGACCCAAAAAAACTCCTTGAACATGCACCACCACTGTAAATCCTGCCAAGATCAACCGCAACACATTACACCATGAGAAATACCACATAACGCGAAGAATATCACCAAACCCATAATATCATCAAGAAAATGCACAGTGATCAATGCAGACCATCAAAACAAATAGGACATGATTAGGAAACACCAACAAGCATATTAGAACCATCTGCAATAGTTGCACCAACGCCACTTAATTAAATCTCCATTGATGAGTACGCTAACACTCAGGAACACTTAATAGAAGCAACTCAAACAAGAAAAATAGCTTGCGAAGCATCAAATCATGAACCATATAAAATGAAGACACACAAAAACATCCCTAACACTCTCCCAAATCCACAACACAAGATATGATCATACCGAAGCACAATGAGTCAAATACCAGAACACTGCAACACTGAACACTAAAAACCAATCTTCATATTAGAATCCATAACTCGATCAAATCAACACATAGCATCATGAAATAAATAAAGAATGAAGTATCTCTAGTTGATTCAACATAGCAAATAGATAAACCAACCAAATCAACTCACTACAATCACTAGATCACCAAAACATTTCTTTGCAACACCAAAACACAAGAATATGTTGACATTAATGATAACAACATATCCTAGTAGCAGCAATATCTAACAAATAGGACATTTTGATGAGGTTTCAAAGGTTGGTATTTTTTAGGCCAAAATTAATGAAGGGTGAATTTTCTAGGATTGGCTAAGGGATGATAAAGACTAAGATTGATTTTTATAACTCACTAATTGTGAAATAATTTTAAATATTTATGAATGCGAGAAGGGATAACTTTCATGAAATTAAGACAAAGATGTCCCAAATTCACATGAAATTGGTCTAAGATGGGGATAATGGCAAAGGTAACATACAAGCACTTAGTGCCAACTTCAATGGGAAGGGTGATATAGTGGGACAAGTTAAACTATCATGCAACTTAATCGCAACATCGGATCTATCATATGTATCTTGATTAAATTATCGTGTATAAAGATGTTCTTCCATGATAACATTCATCATACATACAATTATCACTCCACATGAAATATCATCTTTAATATTCATAGTAATGTATAATGGTCCATCAAGTGCTCTTATTATGTCCCTAGAGTCAAAAGTGATGCAAATGTCACAATTAGGCTTAGATTGCTCAATCATGTTCACAACATTGTTGGCTTCATTATATATATCATGAATAGCTATAAATCCTCTATCATTATGATCAACAATATTGGTAGAATGGGAAGGCAAAAGATTGGTAAAAAGTTGAAACTTTTGATTAGGAGGTACCATAGATTTGTTTCCTTTATCATTCACACCATCCACTACTATAAAATTAGAATCAATAAGATCTTGAATTTCATGTTTCAAATGAATACACTTCTTGGTATCATGCCTAGTTTGACAATGCAATAGGAAAAATATTTTGGATCAAAAGAAGGTAGTAAAGGCTTTGAAGTATCTATGGGACATATAGAAGGAATATTCATCACATTATTATTAATTAGAAAGAGGACTAAAGTTGCGATGTTTGAATTTTGAAAAAAAGTGAGCTACAATAGGGGTTGTGGCCGACACTTGAGAATCAATATGATTAGAATAATTTTTGGTATTGATCTTGATGAAGTTCTTGTTTTATTTTCTAAAGTTTTGAATTTTTTAATGAGCATCTTCATTCCTAGTACTTGGATTGGAAGATTTGAATGTCCAAGTACTTTGGCACAACTAGTCAATTTCATAATGTTTTCATCTACTATGTGAGCTATACCGCATAACACTTCAATACCATGTTCATGATGCAAGAGAATCCAAGGTGTAAAAGAAATCTTGCATCACCCATAAATATTGTTTACTTTTTCAATATGAGCTAAAGTTGGTAGGTTTACTATTTTAATTAAGTTTGCATTTGTGTATGTATGAGCCTAAAAATAGACCCCAAGAAGTAGATTGAGAAAGTGTTATGACTAGAGAAAGAATCATTTCAATATCATGTATTGTTTGAGAGATATTAATGTTTCAAGGTTTAAAAATCCTATAAAAATATTCAACTTGAATTTTGGACCTTTAAATGATCAAATGGGACCTCGATGAAAGTGTTAGGATTAAGGTGCCATCAACCTTGTAAATCCTATGTAATTAAATACTCCTAACATTGTCTGTAAATTTTTATAAGGGGTGGGAGTTTCACCATGGCACTAAAAATATTTGATTAAACTGGTAATTATTTATTTATTGGAAATAGTAAGTTAATTATTAACGTGTAGTAGTTACTATTCACATTTATCATAAGATTGACCAGTATTAGGGTAACCGGTGAACAACTGAGAGGGGGGAGGGGGGGGGGGTGAATCAGTTGTTAACAGATTATATCATTTAATCCACTTATTAACCTTAAACCAAATTAAGTACCGGTAGGGAAGAAACAAATACTGATAAACAATACAACTTAACAATTAAACAGATAATCAATGCAAAGAAACCATACCACATAACACCATTATTTGTACATGGAAAACCAAGAAAGGGAAAAACCACGGTGGGAAGCCTACCCATAGTCAGATGATACTTTTGCAGAAAGTATGTGTCACAATGAGGGGCATGCACATGCAGGAAGGCACACTGCCTAGAGCGTACTTCTCAATACAAAAGAGTCTCACTAACTACAGAGAGGCTACAACCATCTCAAGATAAATGGAAAACAATCCAATAGAGTGAACTATCAAAGATATCATCTACCATGCCTAGTTACAGTCTCGATTAAGCCCAATACTAGAGGCCTTTGACCTCTTTCTTAATCCCAATTCGATCACCTATGATCGACCAAATCTCCTTCGCATATGATATTGCATTCCAAGACCACGACACTTATTTCATTCCCATACCACGATCTACAATGAGATCTTACATCATTTTATACCAACCCTAAGGCCTAAACCAATTAGGTCAGCCACCTAAAAGATATTACAATAAGATCATTACATAAATCCATATTAAAATGATATGCCATGTCATCTTAATACCAAAACAACAATAACCAATCCATAAAACATCATGAAACATTCTGGTAACATGTAGAGAACACGTTATCATGATACCGGTCCATAACCTAGATAGGTACCAGACCTATTCTGGCTCCACCATGCCAGAGCAATGTCTTCAAGCAGTTGAAGCATGATCAAAGAACATCTTCGACATCTTGAAATATATCTAGAAGATGCACCAACACCAATTATGCATCCTGTCAAGATTCCTTAGTGAAAGCTCTCTTGATAAAACCTCAAACCAGTGCTGGTAAGGGTTTACCAGAGTGTATGATAGTATTCGATTACGAAGTCAATACCATCTAACCAAGACATTCTCCAGAAGCACATACCACATGTAACCAATCACATTCCATAGATCCAAACATGTTGGAAGTGTCCAACAGATAGTCTCTTCTTTCGATAACACTAGATCTTCTACCGGTAACCAAAACCTGTCTGTCGGTAACCAACCATAACAGCTGGTGTTGACATTAATGACAAAACATCAATGTAACACATAGTCAATTCATCCATAATGCCAACAATCTCCCCCTTTGGCATTGATGGAAACACTAGATGTGAAAAACATCTTACCAAGAAATGCCAAACAAGTCTCCCCCCGTGGAAGACAACCAACAATCTCCTGAATATCAATAACTCTCCCCCTAATGTATACAACTTTTTTTATTTTTCACATCAATGCCAGAAATATGACAAAAATATCAAAGCAAGAATATAAACCTCTGCATCTCAAAGATGACTACTCCCCCTGAGTAGTAGCACCACCCATCAGTACCAGAATGAATAATATCTCTGATAATGCATGCCGAACTGATGACAAACTGCATCAATCAAGTCTCTGTCGGAGGGGCAAAAACCCCTAACCTGTCTCTCAAATACTCAAATGATTCCTTAGATAGTGGTTTAGTGAATATATCTACAATTTGTTCTTTAATGTTCACATAAACCAATTTGACTTCCTTTGCTTCTATCTTGTCCTTCAAAAAGTTATACTTTATTGATATATGTTGTGTCTTAGAGTGAAATACCAGATTCTTAGACATGTCAATAGCTGCAGAGTTATCATAGTATATAACTATCGGTTCACTATAATTTACCCTGATATCCTTCAACATTTGCTTCATCCATAGGACTTGAGTGCAATTAGTTGTTGCTGCAACATACTCAACTTTTGTAGTAGATAAAGAAATGCATGATTGTTTTTTGCTAATCCATGAAACCAGTTTCTTTCCAAGAAAGAAATCTCCACCAGAAGTGCTCTTCCTATCATCAGTATCTCCTGCCCAATCTAAGTCAATATATGCACATAAAGTGAAATCATCATTTTAAGAATACCATGGACCATATTCTGTTGTTCCTTGTCAATACCAGAATATCCTTTTTACTGCACATTCATGATTTTCTTTAGGATTACTTTGATATCTTGAAACAATACTTATTGCATTCATAATATCTGGTCTCGTCTAAGTCAAATATAATAGACCACCAATCATAGACTTATACCTTGTCGGATTTACCAGTGTAGAAGTATCCTTGATAGATAATTTCTCACTTGTCACCATAGGAGTACTTACCGGTTTGGAATTATCCATACCAAAATTCTTCAACAATTACCTCAGATACTTAGTTTGACAGACAAAAATACCTTTGTCATTTTGACTAATCTGCAAACCTAAGAAAAATCTCATCCCACCAATCATGGACATTTCAAATTCATTCTTTATATTGTTAGCAAATTCCATGCACAATTTATCTTCTCCTCCAAAAATGGTATCATCAACAAATACTTCAATAATCAGAATATCATCATCAGTGATCTTATATTATAAATTACTATCAACACTGCCTTTAGTAAAACCAAGCTTCAAAAGATATTTATCCATCCTAGCATACCAAGCTCTAGGAGCTTGTTTCAATCTATATAAAGATTTCTTCAACCTATAAACCATATATTTATCATCTATCAATGAAAACCCATCAAGTTTCTCAATGTATACATCTTCTTCAAGTTCACCATTCAAAAATTCACATTTAACATCCATTTAATAAACCTTATAGTTCTTATAAGCCGCATAGGCAAGAAATAGTCTAACAGCTTCAATTCTAGCTACAGGTGTAAATGTCTCACCATAATCAATTCCTTCCATTTGAGAACATCCTTTACAAACCAATCTAGCCTTGTTTCTTACAACTTGACCATCCTCATTCAGTTTATTCCTAAAAACCCATTTAGTTCCAATAACATTCTTATTTTTAGGCCCAGGAACTAAAGTCCAAGTTTCATTCTTCTCTATCTGATCTAATTCATCTTCCATATCCTTTAACCAATGTTTATCCTTACAAGCTTCAATAACAGTTGTCGGTTCAACTTGAGAAATAAGACATACCTCTTCATTTGCCAGTCTTCTTCTTGTCATAACTCCCTTCTTCCTATCTCCAATAATTTGATCTTTAGAATGATTTAATCTTACATACCTTGGTGTCTTCTGAACTTCAGGTTCACTGTTCTGATCATCAGTCACAGTTGAATTTTTTGATTGTGCCTGTGTAACTATCTTAGTTTCTTGTACCGGTTGAGGCATTATCGGTTCAGTTATGATCATTTCTACTATCAGTTCCCTGTCATATGATATAGATTGATTTCTCTACTGATCATCCACTTTCACATTAGCACTTTCCACAATTTTCTGCAATCTTTTGTTATAACATCTATATGCTTTGCTTTGAATTGAATAATCAAGAAATATCCCTTCATCACATCTAGGATCAAACTTTCCAATTGAATCATCTCTTTTGATATAGCATTTACTTCCAAAGATTCTGAAATATTTAATAGTAGGTGTATGTCCAAACCATAATTCATAAGGGGTCTTACTGGTTTCACCTTTGATGTGAACTCTATTGAATGTGTAGATTATCGTACTCACTGCTTCTCTCTAGTAGATATGAGGCAATTTGGCTTCCATCATTGTAATGCCCCGCCAAGAAACCCCGAAGGGATTAAGCCAAAACACAAGAATAGAGTGCAATAATTTTTATTTTTTTTAAAGTAACACAACATTAAGATACAACAAGATATCAAGGATTCAGATTACATAGCGGAAGACATCAACTAACACCTAAAGAGTTTCCCAATGAGATTACTTAAATTTCACAATTCACTTTAACTCACACAATTAATCCAATAAGCTGATTATCTCAATAACGAGATAATTCTTAATCAGGATAATTACTTTCAAAAGATGGAAATATAAATCACATGCTAATGTTTATCCATTATGATCTATTCATAATCTTCATTCAAGCTTTTCATTAAAATACAAGCCATACATCTAATATTCTAACACACTAGAATTTCATCATAAACATATGAGATCTTTTCAAGCATACTTAATTTCCTTAACAACAACTGAATATATTCCATTACTCTAAGTTACATTCTTTCATATTCCAATTTATTGCATTTTAAAAGACGATTGCATACATGCATCTACAATAAATCTCATCTAAACCACTTATGCATTCGATCAAAATGGCATTCAAGAAAGGACTGCATATAAGCATTTAAAGTTGATTCCATCTTATCCACTTATACATTCTAACATAAGCTATTCATACATGATAAAGTTGAATAAGGGAAACATAAGAGAATAACATCACATAACACCATAATGATCTCGGAGTTCACCCCTAAAGGGCTACATCTCCGGGTCTGCTCAACTGCAAGACCCCTCTGATAATTAATAAAGTTAAGAATACATGAGGTTACACCATTACAATCCGGCCATCAAGGCGAAACATAAACAATATACAGACGACCGCATCGGTCAATTAATACATAAACGATCCCTGAAAAGAAAAGGATCCAACTGAACATAATCAAAGCTAATACAAAGGTCCATTGAAGCATCCACAAAATTGAGTCATCACCACCCAAGGTCTAACATGAAACCAAGTACTTACAAGGGCATAGACAAAAGGACGACCCACAAACGTGCTCCTAACAGGACAAAATGACAACACACTAGCAAACGTAGGGACAAGCGTCATCACACAACCTGGTATGGTTACCATGACAGGTCTTCATAGGTTCCGGCCCCATACACTGGGTTACTCTGGCAACCTAATCCGAACCTCTAGCCCATCCAAGCCTCATGTGGACCCACACATCCTCTCGTGAAGACAAGGATGATGGTTTTCCATTTCAGGCCTTCTCACATCATGTCGAGTCTGTGTTAGCACTCGTCCCATGTGTGAGGCACAATTATCTAACTTAGAGATTAACATTCTAATCTACTGATAGGTTACCACTTATTAGACTCACTTTCGATGGGTTACCCAGCAACCACTTTGGGCATGGCCCCCAATCGAAAGCCACTTTCCCATACGACACTAGACTAAACTCGGACGAATTCAAAAACCAAGGAATACACATGATTAGACGAATGAAGTTCAAAAAGGAGAGAACAACCATCTGGTCAAACACAACTCAAAAGTGGTACACTTACTGACGGTACTCTAACCAGAGACCTGACCAACTATGGTCAACCACGAATCATCATTCGACACCCACACAAAGGATATGACCAAATACGACACTACCACAAAACAATAGTCAACTCGGAACCGAGGACTAAAACAGGTACCCCAAATCAATCCATATGATAGGGTCCTATCAAACAAAGCACGACTTGCCATTACATAAGAAAAAGTGAATATAGAAAATAAACTCTCATGGGTAATATTCAGCAGATACAATCTTTTACCAAATTGATTTAAACATTAAATGTTGATCAAGTTTTCTAAATGATCTAGGTCAGATTGCAGTTATCTACCTCATCTAGGTACAATTTGAATTCTTGGTTTTCTAACTCCCTAAGGTTCATTAGCATCGAACATACATAAATGCGTCATTATGAGTTCTTAACCAAGTTCATATGAATAAAATTAAACAATCATTAACCGACTAAATAAGATATTTATTTTTCAAATAAAACATCGTTCTCATACTGGCTGAAAACTAAAACCAACCTTTCCAATTTCATATTTTCCAAGCCCAGTTACATTATACGGATCATGGAAACATAAATATATAAGGAAATCCAAATGTAGATAATCATTTCTAAAATCCAAATATTACTTCCTTACGCACGTATAGAAGAATCCAAAATTAACTATTAATTAATGAGTATATTTATTAATCCGCGATAAATAAAATATACACAATTAATAACTAATAGTGCACAATAACCCAGTTAATTATTAGTTAATATATAATTATTAATCTTTATTAATAAAATATATTTTACTAATAATTAATACATTGCACAAATTTCAAAATTAAATATCAATTAGTTTATATATATATATATTAATTTCCATTAATAATATATATTAATAATAATTAATAAATAATTGAAAACTTTATTTATTTATTTTTAAAAATATTTTTAATTTAATAAATTTATTTATTTATTTATTTTTAATAAAAAAAATAATTAAAAAAATGAAATAACTTTTTAAAAAAAAAACCCCAAGGGCAGACCCACGCGGGCCTCCCTTTCCCCACAAGAAGGGCTGGGGAGACCATGACGTGGTCTCCACCCAAGCTAGGCTGCATGGAGAGCACGACATGGCCTCACCATAGGCCTCTCCCCATGGTTTGGGGAAGCCTTGGCTCTCCCCAACCATGGGTCGAGGGCCTTGGCATCTTGCCGTCCCTTCCCAAATCCGCCAGTAACAAATCAAAACGCAACACGTTAATTTTTATTTATTATAATATTTTTATTTTTAAAATTTGCTGTTAGAAAAAATTTCATACACAGCAAAAAAAAAACACAGTCTCACAGAGACTGAAATAAATAATTTTTTTTTTTTTTAATTTTATTCTTCCATTTGCAATTTTAAAATACCCAGATCAGGAAAGGGGAAAATTTCTCCAAAACCAACAACATATTGGTCAAATAAGATTGATCTTCACAAATTTAACATCAAATCTGCCAAACCCCCAACTAAATTTCAATTTTATTTATTTTTAAAATCATTCTTAGCAAACCAGAAATTGATTTGAAGACAAGGAATGAAATCAATGAGGGATAATTCAAGATCTTATTTCCATTCTACTCTATTAATCAATCAAACCAATTCTTCAATAACAAATTCATTTCTTTCAACCAGAACAGTAAATTCTTTTGGCAACAAGAAAACAATTTAGAATCCTACCTTCATATGCAATCCTGGAAGAGATTTGTTGAAGAGCCCAACCTGCAAGCTAAAGAATTCCTCCTCCCAAAATCCCCAAATTTTTTTCCTCCAAAATATTTTTCCCAAAATTATATTTTTCTCCAAAAAAATTCCCTCCCCAAATTTTCCAAAACTCTAGGTTATATGGGAAAGGTTGACCAAAAAATTTCATTTTTGGAATTAAAATTTTTATTTAAAATAATTCACAAAAATAATTCTTTTAAACTATATCAACAAATTAAACTTGCCTTTCAAATTTAAAATTGATTTTCTCAATTAATTCAATTTAACCTTTCTATTTTAAAAAGCCAACAGAATACAATTAATTCTATTGCAATTAAATTCAAAACTTTCTTTTTTCAACAGCATATACAAAATGCATTTAATATTTAAAATCAACCATGTAATTTAACTTGCTCCTAAACTGACTCGAGCAATTCAATATTAACGATAATTGCATAACGAAACCCTGTTTAAACTAGTCCATAATCTTTAATGTGCAAACACATATCTAATCATATTAAACACTAAGGACTAATTAATCAATTTAACCATACACAGCAAACACGCAAACCAAGAAGGTCGATCAAACAGACGACTCGCAAACCCAACCAAAAGGGAATACCGACGATGACTAACGATGCTTACTTGAGCACGACTATGGTCAACTAGGGTCTTATGACCAACTAATCCAACTCTAAGGATTAAAGAGGTACTCTCAAACCTGCAAATCTAGGTGAAGACGAACCTCGCACTCATGCGGCGTTGTACCTGAAATCTCCTGCAACCAAGAGTCATACATGCATACGTATATAAAATTAATGAAAGCGTTAGCCTGATATTAATACCACGAAATAGGAACACTAAACAACTTGTATACAACTAGTGTGAGAACACATTAACAAATATGCACTAAATCAACACATCTGACTATAATCATTATATTATGATAAACTAACGAAGATAAAACTGAGATTAAAAATTGATTAGGGCAGGGGTACTACAATCATCATAGATCTTGCTGCATCCAAAATGGTTTTGTTCTTTCTTTCCACCACCCCATTCTACTGAGGAGTCCGAGGTGCAAATAACTGTCTCCTAATTCTATTTGTCTCACAGTAACTGTTAAATTCATAAGAAGTGAACTCATCGCCATGATCCGATCTTAGACATTTGATTTTCAATCCAATTTCTGTTTCAACCTTTTCTCTAAAGATCTTGAATTTCTCAAAAGCTTTAGACTTCTCCTTAAGAAAAGTCACCCACATCATCCTAGAATAGTAATCAATAATCAACATGAAATACCTATCACCTTGAAAGCTTCTGGTCCTTGCTGGACCACATAAGTCAGTGTGAATCAAATCAAGTACATCATTAGATTTATCATGTATGCTCTTAAAAGAAGCTCTAACTTGATTTCCCAATTGACATTCTTTACATACCGGATTATGAGGCGTCATAATATTAGGTGTATCTCTAACTTCCTTAGTTGAACTTGTAGACGTATAAAAATGACCATATTCCTAAATGAATATTTTATGTTCATTTCTCTATTTTAATTAAATCCAATTTAATTAAATTCCCGCATTCCTCTATTTAATTAAGTAAATTACTCAATTTATTTAAATTAAATTCACTATACCATTTAATGAATAAATCATTTTATTCAATTAAATCCCTTCTATCCACTTTTAATTAAATTCAAATTTAATTAAATTAGTTATGCTAAATTAAATATATCTAATTTATTTAATTTCCCCAAATTGCAACCAAATTGAATTAAATTACTTTATTTCAATTAAATCATATTATCCCTCCATCCACTTGCACTTTCCTACATCTCCCACTTGCTTCCTAACCCCTTCCTAAATTCTTCTAGACCCTTCTAATCGCTTCTAATTAGCCTAACCCATCTTCTAAACTTTGTCACATCCCTAAGCAAAGGGGAGGTCACTTCTCAAAACCTCAAAGTCTTTGATAACCATTAAAGGCTTCAAGTCCTCAACCACTCAATTCCCCAAAGTCTTCATAACCATTAATGGTTAACTCAAACCCTCTTACAGGGTTAAAGAATTTATTTTAACTCAACCTTCACCCAACCGAAGGGTCTTATCAAGCCTTTAATGCTTCGACCATGATTATCTCTTAATCATTTGCACAAAGGTTTATCCTTGGATTAACTCTTAATCCAATGGGTAAACCTAACTTAAGCTTAACCCTTACCCTCTAGATGACCATAAGGTCTTCTCAGGCATTTAAAGCCTCCAACCCCTTCTCTCAACCCAACCCTATGTTGACACTTGTCACCATTTCATTGGTGCCAATTACAAACATGGATCCCCAACTTTCAAACTCAACCCTTGATTAAACCATTCAATCCTGGCCATCCATTGCCCTATGTTTGCTATAAATAGAGCTCTCATTCCTCCATTTTGATCATCCTCCAAAATTTGTAGTATCACGCTTATGCTCAAATACATTCAAGCTCTCATATATCATTTTTATGCTCATCATTTAGCCTCTCTTTAGAATAGAAATTAGTCTAAATATGCATGTTTAGAATATTTTCTTTATCATTTAGCTCAATCATAGACTAAATATATCATGTTAGGATAGTATTCATACTAACTTTGTCATCTTATCATCTAGTTTATTGCATTTCTAGAATCATGCATAGCTTAGGATGCATTTCATTCTAAAATCTATCAAAACATCCCTCGTTCTTGCATTTGCCATCCCTAAACCATTTTGCCCAGTGATCTGAGAGTAAAAACATTGGTTTGAGGGACATTGTGAGATAGAGAACCATGGGACCCACCTTGGGAAGCTGAGTAATACTTCGTTACTCCATAGCTTGCACCAAGAAGTCCCGTGTGTGTGTGTGGACAAGTCTTTGACAATATTTTTACATATTGAGTTCTATCGACCCGCTTTTCCCGCATACAAAACTGATCTTAACAATATAATCAAAATTAACATGACACAACCTCTTATGCCATAACCAACTCTCATCGATATGAGAAATCAAACATGTCTTATTACCAGTGTTCACGTGAAAGATATTACATCCAGTCTAAATACCAGTTGCAATCTCCAAACCAGTCTTGTTAATGATTTTGCATTTTCTATCTTTAAACTGAAGTTGGAAACCCTTGTCCACCAATTGACCAACACTCAAAAGATTATGCTTTAAACCTTCTACATAATAGACATTATCAGTGTTATGCTCACCATCCAAAGAAATAATACTTCTACCTCTAGTCATACATGCTTTGTCATCTCCAAATCTGACTTGACGACCATTGTATTCTTGCAAGGACATAAATTTCCCTTTATCTCCAGTCATATGATGTGAGCATCCACTATCAATTACCCATTCATCCTTATCTTCAAGTTTTGCTGCCAAGGCCTTTTCTTTATTTTTAATTGCCGGTTTCGGTTCATCTTCCTTTAAAGCATAGAACACCCATTCCTTACCATTGCCAGATCCACTAGAAGAGTCTTCTGCCAGTTCATCTCCAGAGTCATCATTTACTCCTTCCTCATCCGCTATGTAACATTATTTACTTTTCTTGAATCTATATCTATTCTGTTTAGGCTTAAATGATTTCTTAACTCCTTCAAACCTTGCATTCCTTTTAGGGCATCTAGATGCAAAATGACCAATCTTATTACATGAAAAATATTTAAAAGGTTATCTTCCTTCATACTTACTTCCTGTTGGACCTTTAGGTACTCTTCTAGCAAATAAGGCTTCAAGTTGCTCAAATTCTTCATCTTCTTTCCTCATGTCTTCCAGTTCTTTTGCATATAAGACTTTCCAATCACTTTTGCTAGTAGATGATGATGATGATGATGATGATGCATGAAAAGCAGGTTCAAACTTTACAGCTCCAAAAGATCCAAATTCTTCAAGCTCAAAAGCAGATAATTTCCCAATCAGAATGTCTCTGTTAACTGAAGAGTTTGCCATTGTTCTCAACTCATTAAGCGTAGTTGCCATCATCTTGTAAGCCAATGGAAGGGCTCTCAAGACTTTGGAAACTATTTCATCTTCACTCAGAAATCTTCCACAACATTGAATTCCCATAACAATCTCATTTACTTTTTCCATAAACAAAGCAATTCTTTCATTATCTTCCATCTTCAAGTTTTTATATCTTACCCGGTAACCATCATGTTTAGCAATTTTGATAGTAGGATCACCTTCATTCAAAGTTTTCAATTTATCCCACATAACCTTTGTCGATGATTTATCAGTCAATCCCATGATCTGTTGATCAGTAAGTGCACACAAGAGGGCTTCTCTAGCTCTGCAATCATTTTCAATATTCTTATCCAAGTCTGCAGGAGCAAGATTGCCAGATTCTAGATCATAAGGTGTGTATCCTTTCTCTGTGATCTCCCAAATATCCTTGCCAAAACATCTAAGATGAGTCTCCATTCAAATTTTCCATATCCCATAATTTGTTCCATCAAGCTTAGGGATTTCTCTTTTGAAAATAGTTGCCGGTGGATTTGAAGTGTTAATTGCCATAGGATCTACCTCAAGCGGTTAAGCTTCTGCAAAAGAGGATCAAAGCTTTGATACCAATTGCTAGGATAATCAGTGAGAAAATGAGAGGGGGGGGGCGGTGAATCAGTTAACAAATTATATCATTTAATCTACTTATTTTCCTTAAACCAGATTAAGTACGGGTAGGGCAGAAATAGATACCGATAAATAATAAAACTTAACAATTAAACATATAATTAGTGCAAAGAAACCATACCACATAAAACCATGATTTATACATGGAAAACCTAGAAAGGGAAAAACCACGGTGGGAATCCTACCCATAGTCAGATGATACTTATGCAGAAAGTATGTGTTACAATGAGGGGCTTGCACATGCAGGAAGACACACTGCCTAGAGTGTACTACTCATTAAAAAAGAGTCTCACTGACTACAGAGAGGCTACAACCATCTCAATATAAATGGAAAATAATCCAATAGAGTGAACTGCCAGAGATAGCATCTACCATGCTTGATTATAGTCTTGGTTAAGCTCAATACCGGAGGCCTTTGACCTCTTTCTTAATCCCAATTCAATCACCTATGATCGACCAAATCTCCTTCGCATATGATATTGCATTCCAAGACTATGACATTTATTCCATTTCCATACCATGATCTACAATGAGATCTTACATCATTTTATACCAACCCTAAGGCCTAAACCAATTAGGTCGATCACCTAAAAGATATTACAATAAGATCATTACATAAATCCATATTACAATGATATGCCATGTCAACTTAATACCAAAACAACAATAACCAATCCATAAAACATCCTGAAACATCTCGGTAACGTGTAGAGAACACGTTATCATGATATTGGTCCATAGCCTAGATAGGTACCAGACCTATTCTGGGTCCACCATGCCCGAGCAATATCTTCAAGCTATTGAAGCACAATCAAAGATCATCTTCAACATCCTAAAATCCATCTAGAAGCTGCACCAACACCAATTATGCATCCTATCAAGATTCCTCAGTGAAAGCTCTATCTGTAAAACCTTAAACCAGTGCCGGTAAGGGTTTACCAGAGTGTATGATAGCATTCGATTACCAAGTCAATACCATCTGACCAAGACATTCTCCAGAAGAACGTACCACATGTAACAAATCACATTCCATAGATCCAAACATGTCGGAAGTGTCCAACAGATAGTCTCTTATGCTGGTAACACTAGATCTTCTACCGGTAACCAAAACCTATCTATCGGTAACCAACCATAACAACTAGTGTTGACATCAATGAAAACATATCAATGCAATACATACTCAATTCATCCATAATGCCAATAGACCACAAGTAAATATGGGGTGTCTAGAATCTATTATTAGTGTATGACATGTGTAAGAGCATCCATTATTCTTGGTATCTTACAAATCTAAGAGAATATGCTAATATTAGATGGTGCATGTTATGACAGTTTATGACAACATATAAGAGCATCTTATGACAGCTATCAAAATTTTTTAAGTGCAATAATGGTGCTATTTTTGGACTTGTAAGAGGAAAACTCAATGGTAGGTTGGATGGATTTTTACCATGGTTTTTGGGAACCTTGTTTTGGCCCATGGTAATGTTCTATAGTGGTAATATTGTATTGTGAGATGTTCTTCTTGTGTTGTTGATTTATACTTTGTTATTGTTGTTATCTTATGGTGAAACAATGTTCATTTATGTGATGTTTATTTTCATCTAAGATATGTTTATTAAGCTTGTTAAAGTGATGGTTTTTGGCATAACAAAGAAGATGAATATCTTCGTGGTTTTTTCTATTAAGACAACTTAATTTTCAGATTTGCATACAATCACATATTTTCATTGGGTATGTTCTAAGCATTGAATATTTTATTAGACTAGAGGTTTCCAATAATTTTCCCAACAAAAAGTCTAACCAACTCTTGATTTGGGGAAAGCATGGTGTATATATCTTCAAGATCTTCAGTTTAAAAAAAAAATAGGCTCAATCGGGTTCTCAAATCAAAAGATATGACCTCCAGAAGTTGCACTGCTTTAGGAGAAAATATAAAAAAAAATTAAAATACTTTAGTGAGCACCAAAACCCATTTTGGGCATATTCTTGACATATTTCAATGTAGGGAAAAAGGAGATAAAAGTAGTTGGCCTCAAAAAGGGAGGGTTACACTTTCCAAAAGCATTCTAATGTGGTTAAACTCCACATGATAAATAATACAAACAAGGGTTACAAAGGATAGTTCAAATAGTGCAAATCATGGCTTTAGCTTGCAGATTATTGTGATGAGAAAGCCCATGTGGCTATAGCATGTTATTTTCAAAATGTTGTAATTCTATTTCATTAGGATAATAGAACGTACCTAGTGATTCCTTTATTTCATTTTCTATTTTTTTCTTTGTTAATGTTGTGTGTTTGGGTTTGTAAGGGGTGTACCCTTCATCAATTGGTATCAAAGTAGAAGTTCTTATGTGTATAAAGATATTCATGAACATGGGACAACTTACACTAGGACTTTGGTTGTGGATCTATGCGAGAGGTGATAAAATTCCTCCATGAAGGAGCCATGGTGGAAGAAATGCTAGTGTGGTAGAAGAGATTTTTAGGGCCCTCTAGAAACAAGTCCAAGCACTGCAAGAGGATCTGCATAGAGGAGTTGATATTAGTGAAAGAAATGGAAGTGAGGATCAGTCTAAAAAAGAAAGCCAAATTGAAGAATAACAAGAAATTGCTAGAGATCTTGATGAGGCTATTATTTTAAGGGTCATTTCCAATATTGGAAAAATTTCATAGATTGAATTTTCCACATTTTTTGGAAATATTAATCTAGAAGAGTTGATCGATTGGATCAATGATATGGAAGAATATTTTGAGAATGAAGAAGTGGGTGATCTTGAAAGAGTCAAATTTGCAAAGACCAAGCTATAGGGTAATACTAATATTTGGTGGAAATAAATTTACTTAGAGAGAAATAGAAGAGGAAAAAAGAAAATAACAAGATGGGGTCAGATGATGACAAATTGAAGAGACAATCCATTCCTATTGACTATGAGCTTGATAAGTTGAAAAATATGCATGGGTTAAAGAAAACAGTAAAATATTTCAAAGAGTACACAAAAGAGTTCTATTGATTCCTAATCAAAATAGACTTATTTTGAAGCCAACAAGGAGAAAGTTGTATGTTAATAAATGGGTTAAAGTTGAGTATTCAAGAAGAGTTTAATTTTGTAAGAATTTATATCATTGAAGATGTGTATCAATTTTATTTGAAGTTAGAAGAGATGCTAAACAAAATATTTGAGAACAAGCAAAATAGAAGAAGTCATGGTGGAAAGATTAGTGGATGGTCTAATGTAGGCCAAAATGAAGACTAAAAAGAAAATGAAGAATCTAGTAGCAGTAAAAATTATAAAGGAAATAATTCCTACAATCCCCATGATCAAATATATGGAGATCAAAGAGGAAGAGGAAGAGGATGAGGACCAAGAAGATGAGACTTCTATGCAACATTCTTCTAGTGTGGAGAAGAATGACATAGAGCCTATGAGTGTCCCCAACATCAAGGGAGGACAAGCTGAATTCTTGAGGGTAATGCACAATTTATCCATGTAGATGAAGATATGAAATATTCATATTGTAAAGATACATAAAGAGGAGAGATTCTTGTTACTATAACACCCTTATTGAATGATGAGAAAGAACTAGCTAAAAGGTAGAATTTTTTTTGCACAAGATGTAAGTGTAATGGTAAAGTTTCCAATATTATTGTAGATGGTGGTAGTAGTGATAACCATGTCTCAAAAGAAATGATTAGTAAATTTCTGGATCAAGATGTCGTGCAGATATTCTCCCTAAAATTTCATTGGAAAAGTGTAAGACATAAACAACAGTTGCCACTGACCATGATTTTCTACTTCTTCAATGTCTGGATATTTTTGTCTTGGCATATACTTTCAAAATATATTATTCTTCTCTATTAGATCTAGATCCTACACACAAAGAGATAAAATGGTGTTGGGTTGTATAAACATTTTCCCAAGTCAAACACTGGGTTGTAATTAACCCTACAACAATGAAGATGAGAAAGAGAGATTACCCTTGTAGGGTAGAGCCTAAAACCTTAAAGAAATGTAGAATTGAAATTCTATACCTTTTCTCATGAATCTCTTTGCCTTGAATTATTCATGAAAGGTTTATGTTTCTAGGTGGAAGATCATCCATACCTTCACACAAACTTGATCATTAATTTCATTTTGAATGCTTGAAAATTTGAATACTTGATCTCTCCACTACATTAAAAATGTATGATTGCTTGCTCAACTTGCTTGATGTGAATTGAATTTCTTGATGAGAGATGGATGTTTCAATTGAGGGGATAAGACTTGCTTTTACACTTAACCTCACAAAACATGTTGAAAATTTTGAAGAAGTCCAACATCGAGAGCATTTCCCTTCTCAACATTTTCTAACCATTAGATGATTTGAACCTCGTTTTAGCTAGACTAGGGAACTAAGTGCCCTAGTCTAATCCTCCTAGGCTAGAACAGGGTAATAAACCAAAGACAGGGTGTTGAGAACTTATAATTAGGTATTTTGTAATGCTCGCCAAAATACCCTAGAGAAACTGAGCTTCTAACATACTAAATGGAGATAAATTTTTTTTATTTACAACTAATGCAACGCTTAACATCGTCTACACTTACATCTACTAACATTAATTATTATGAACATGAATTATAAACGTATTAACTAATTACGCAAGGGAAAATGTCACAACCCGTTTTAGATACATAGGTTTTAGATTACTTCTATTTGTTAGACAATGACAATTATAGACATTTGATACTATTAGTGTGTAACAACATTATTTTATGTGATGACATTAATGATGGTATTATGTGATGATATTTAATATTATTGATGACATTTCATTATTTAATGTTATGATGATGATTATAATGAGTTTTTTAATCGTGATCTGACGAGTTTTTTGAGGGCAAGGTGGGTGCAAGTTGACCGTCGAAGACGAACATATGACCAAGGAGGCGTCTTCTAGCACATTGGCAGCAACTCTTAGAATGAAATCCCGTGCAAACATAAAGTTAATAATAATTAAATGAATTTAAAAGATCAAAATAAATATAATGATTAAAATATTTAAACTAGATAAACAAAAATCACGATTTAAAGGTTTTAATTAATAAATAAAATATAATAATTTTCAAAAAGATAAATTATTAAGATTTTAAATCAATTAAAAGTTGATAAATAAAAATATGTAAAAGTTAGTATTTGCCATGTGTAATTTTAAACTAAGAATATGTAATATATATTATTTTAAATAAAATAATTAAAAATATAATTTTTAATAAAATAAGAAAAACCAAAGTGAATTTTGGAAATTAGCTCAGAATGCAGTTAAGTTTCCTTTCAAACCGAACTTCTAAAATTAATTAAAATCAGTAATTATCTAAATTAAATCAATGCATTTGATGGAAATTTTAGCCACACCAATTATAAATAGGGGTCGACTTATCAATTTTGGGGGTATCCAAATCTTTTCTTTTCTTTTCTTGCTTTTATTTTGCAGTGATTGTTTCGATCTGCAATTCCATAGACGCTTGTAAGCTACTTGGGAAGATCGATCTGTTTACAGTGGAGTCACGTCTCCAATCTCTCCTACGTCCTTGCAGGGTAATTTTCCTTGGGTTGCTATTATTTTCCCCTATACTTCCTCTATCCCTACATTTTTCTTTATATAGATTGATTTGTTTTATATTACTATGTGACTTATGGATGCATAGTTATTATAGATTATAAGATATATCTGACATCAATTTGTTTATCAAAAGCTAGTACATTTTCTCTTTTCCATTTTCAAACTTTTCATGCCTTGATTGAAGTATTGCTCTGTTCATTATCCATAAGGAATAAGGCATCAATGAAACAAAAATAAAAATCTGTTATTTGTAAGGAACCGGTTATTACTGAGAGGAGAGTGAATCAGTAATAACAATAAACTTTAAAACTTTAACAGCCACCACAAACTTCTTTCAAAACAACTCATAAACAGTACCAGTAATAACTGAAATCATACTGCTAATCAGATTCATCAAACTGTTCTTCTAAGTGTTCATCAACATGCATGCAATGGAAATATATCAACTCAACACATAAAAAAGCAAGCAACACATGAACACAAGGATTTTCAGGTGGAAACCTAAATGGGAAAAACCACGGTGGGAATTGGTACCCACAAGATTTTTGCACTCTTTCGGAATGTGCCTTGTTAGGAGCCTAGCCTGATTAGGAGCTTACAAATATGCCCGGTTAGGAGCAGACCATGTTAGGAGTCCCCCGGTTAAGGGATTTACCTCAACCCAGTTAGGAGCTTTACTCTATTAGGAGTAACCTTGTGAAAGGATTTAGAACCCAAGTTAATGAGTCACCTGGTGAAGGGATTTATACAAGCAGACTTGTCAGGACCTACTTGGTTAAGGAATTTTGACTCTGTTGCAACTATTAGGGAACAACAGATGTATGATATGAAAAATAGCACTCTTGCTTGTACAGATCCTTTTATGCTCCAATTTGCTTCTGTCTTGCAGACACACACACTAGTTCGGCCACACACTCTTCTCTTGATCACTGACATAGTAAATCATCCCAAACTTACCCTAAATAGACTTTACAACTTAGTCGGTTACAAAACCTTAAGTTTTACACCATAGATCGTCATAGATCTTTACAACTCATTACAGATCATCATATGGATCATTACAATCAGTTACAGTGGTTGAATGATCACCGCACCTCAATTTGATACACTTTCAAACCCTTAGCTCATTCTACTAAGCACTTCACACATTCCCAAGAAATTCTCTCTTTGATCACGCCAAAACATTATTTAAACACTTCACGCCGATTCAATCACGTCATCACCAACTTACAAACATAATATAATACACCGCTGAACTCAAAATCATTACCGATTATAAGATTTGAATACCGGTTCTTAAACCCTACTAAAACCCTACAAAAAATACATCAGTCAATTACAAATATGACTTCCGGTAGCCAAAACATGATGTGGTTCCAATCATAACCTCATTGCAATGTTACCAACACATATCCCAAACCACAACACCAAATTCTTCATCAATCTCAAGATCCAATTACTTAAGCATAAAACAGTTTCACATTTACCGGTTAAAGTCCTATTTGCCAGTTAACTGTCAAATCCATTCCATAGCTTTCCGGTCAATCATAGACGACTTAGATAGCATGATAGAACAATATAACCATAGTTGCCATCAATGACAACACAAATTAATCATCAAGTCATCAAACAACATCTCAACTATATCACCAACAATCCTTGTACCGATTCATCAATATCATCAGCAATTATGCCAATATGCCAACAAAATCAAGCTAGTATCATTGATATTAATGAACCGTAAAAACATTTAGACTCTTATGAAAACTGAAATTTAAGATGGTCTAGTTTTAAATTATTTTGTCTCTGTGTTGGCACTTTGATGCTAAAATTTTTGAGAGTCATCAGCAGATTTTTCCTTTTTTTTTTTTCCATGACTTATTATTTGTGCTATTACTCCACGTAAGCTTTGGCTTATTAAGACATTTGTTTTAAAAAAAGAGCTTATTTGATTAATTATAGTAAGAAAGGGGCATTACTTTTACCTTTTTGATTTATTCCTAATTACATGCTAAGAAGATTCTATTTATATGTCAACAAAAATCAGTATTGATTTACTCTCTATAATAAAATCTTAGATTATATTATTAGCTTAATTCATATGAGATAGTAAAATTTTAAATTAGAATTGGAAATTTGATTTTTATTCAATTTAATGGGATATTGGATAACAAATCCAATAATGAATAATATTTTATTTTACCTTTTTTGCAAAGGAATAGTTTTAGTGTACATCTAAGTTAGCGATCATATACATACATACATATATGATCATGTGTTTATTTATTTTTAATTGTATGGAAATTAAATTCCATAAATGGGTATGATTAAAAGTGAAATATAATACATGATATAATTAAAGAATTAACTAGGAGGAATAAATAATAAATTGTTGTTGTAGGGTAAATTAGTTGGGGATTAATTTTAGTTGGAATTTTAAATATTAAGTGAAATTCTACAATTTGAAGATTGATTAAAGAAAAATTATAAGAAATCAATTTGTCCGGGAGGGATAATTTTTTCTATCTGTTAATGATGGATAAATTGGAAAGATGTGGTTGATTATGGGTTAACCAGGGAAGGGTGTTTTTTATTCACCTACCCCAATAGGGTTAAATTGGCCAATAAATTATTTTATCTTCGTGCCATAACACATGTATATAAGTACAACAGTTTGGTTGTTAGATGATACATGCATGCACAAGTTCCATTCCTGCCAGTTGGTTTCGGTTTGCTAGGAAACTCCGTCGTAAGGGACGGGAGCTTGTCATGAGCATCAAGAAGCATAAGTTTCGTATGGTTGAGCGGATAAAACGCTTGGATCATACGTTCATCTTCAAGGTTGTAGATGGAGGTGAGTCTGATGGCAACATAGACGACACATCCAGAGACAAAGATTTGAGCTTTTATGTAATGATTTAATATGTATTTTATTATTTTCATTGTATATGACCAGAGTGATCGCATGTAATAGCTATGTAAAAGACCTATAAGGTCTATTGATGTAAAAAGCGACAGAAGTCGCCATGCAATGTAACCAATAGAAAGAAGAGAAAAACTACGAACCTACTAGCCCACTAACATGTGCATGATTTACTTTCTATTACTTTTTTTATTTTCATGAACTACATGCATGAAGATATTTAATTAGTTAATTTAATTATGGTGCATTAATTATAGATAATTTTCATGTTGATCTCCTTTCATGAATATTTTACGTCAATTTCACTTTACTACATTGCATGATAATTGTTGCATGTTATAATTTCATTGCATGAACGTTACATATCGCTTTATTTGTTTAAAATACATGTTAGTTAACCTAATTTTTCACATGTGCATAAATAGAATTTAATTAGAAGTAATTATGAATAGATTTAGAAGGTTATGTTAGGTTAGGGCTAGCAGGTCCTAACAAGATAAACATCAAAATCATAACTACTATCTCTCTAGGGTACCTTAGTGTCATTACTTATTACAACTAACATAAGAAATAACATTCTACTCACTTTATTACTGCACTTATAATCAATTAATCCTTAATCTTAAACAAATGCAACTCATATACTTCCTTTTGTTACAATATGCAATCTACTTGTTTATTTAACCATTATGAGATGCACTCTACTCTATCATCTAACTAACATGATATGCTTACTCTTTCAATGCAAGACAAATCCCTTTTTCTTAAGTTCATTTTATAAATCAAATCCAAATGTGCTTAAATCCTTAACCATTTCCCATTTTCATGCTCTCTATCCATCTCTAATGATAATCAAATACTTAATTCATAAACATAATTATCTTATCCATGCCACTCATGCATCTTTATTCCTAGCATGATCTTTTCCTTTAACATTAATCCCAAGTGCATAATGCAAGAATCTTAATGCTTTCCTTAGATACATGGCATGCATAATTTCCTATCCTTCCAGTGCAATCACATGAATGATGTCATTACCTAACATAGTATTAATTAACAACCACAATTCCTACATTACCTTCTTCCCATTTACTTAAGGTTCTATCATATATTAATCTACACCCTATATGATAACCATGAATTATAAACTAATACAAATAACCCATCACATGAATCCATTTTATTTCTAGCACAATTCTATTATAGACATCTAAGTACATGAAACCGTTTTCTTTCACTATACAAGATCATCACCATACATCTCATAGTCTCATTATTACAAATCATGTCCTAATCCAAAGATACCAACTACAATACAATTACAATTACAATCATATGAAGAATACATCATGAGCATGGCACTTCCTAATACATCTACATCTTTACATGATAATATATTACATGAATCCAAGATATACATTGCATAAATATGCTACAAGAAACATCCATAAATTGCTACAAAGAGAAGAATCCACATCCACACATGAATAATCCAAGAGAATATTTCAATGGTTGAAAATGTTGGTATTTTGGTATGGTTTTGTCATTGATGTCAACACCTACTAACACTTATCAACTCTGGCACTTTGGAGAATCAACAACATTCACCGACAAGAAAATGACTCATGCACAATCACCTGTATCTGGTACACCAGTAGGATATAATGATCACCGACACTTGGAATGTCATGGAAAACACTTGGTTATGTCGAAGACATCGTTTGGACACCTTGTATTGGAGATTTGATTATTGGTATATTCATATTTGCATACTTGTTGTTACTAGCAAATAGATCCAGGTTATACACCGCTAGGTTTATCTTTTCCAGATCAGCATGGCACACTATGGAGATGATTTATTATTGTTGTAAATGCATTAAGCTGACATGTTGAATCAGTTATTGCATCAGGCATTGATTTAATTGTAAATTGATTTTATTGTAATATCTTTTAGATCTGACCCACTAAAATTGGTCCTAGGTTATGATATAAATGTAAGATCTTATTTGTAAGACTGTGGATGGAATACGAAGAAGAATTGTGAGAAGGTATATGCGAGAATAAGAAGAGCTATACACGCAAACATTATTTGAAGGTGAAGCAAGGTTTTTGTGAAAGCATATCAGAACTACACCAGTACTGAATCTAGCATATGAAGATGTTATTTTGAGCAGTACATTCTTATTGGATTTAACCATCCAATTGTAGTATATGTGATTCTTATTTTGTGTTTGAGCAGTGAGCTCTAGGTGCTTGGCCTTTCTGCATGTGCAAACCCCATTTGTATACACTTACTATCCGCAGTAGTATCATCTGATTGAGGGTAAGGTTTCCCACTATGGTTTTTCCCCTTATAGGGTTTCCACGTACAAATATTGGTGTTAAGTGTTGTGGATGAATTTGTCTTTTTGTTTCATGCATTAATATTTATCAGTATTGCAATAAACTGATAAAATTGTCTACCGGTATAAAAGACTAGTTTACTAGTATTAAGCAATAAGTTGGTTAAGTTGTTTTTGGTTTGAATTTATTTGACAACTGATTCACCCCCCCCCCCCTCCCTCTCAGTTGCCTCCGGGATCTAACAATTGGTAATAGAGCCTAGTCCTCTTTTGTAGAAGTTTAACAACTTGAGGAGATCCAATGACTACTAACTATTTCAAGAAGGAAAGTCCTATACTTGATGGAACCAACTATGGCATATGGAAGATCAGAATGGAGACACATTTAAATTGCATTGGAAAGGACATCTGGGAAGTTACAAAGAATGGCTATATTGCTTCTTCTCCCGGTCAGCCTAATCCACCTACCTTGGGGAAAGATGAAGAAAATGATTGCAAAGCAAGAGAAGCACTTTTGAGTGCATTAACCGATCAACAAATCATGGGATTATCAGATAGGTCCACTGCTAAAGCTATTTGGGATTATTTGGAAACACTAAATGAAGGATATTCAATAGTCAAAATTGCAAAGCTTTAAAGCTTCTGGGTCAAGTATGAAAATCTGAAAATGGAAGAAGATGAAAGGATTTCTACTTTTACGGAAAGAGTTATTGAAATTGTTTTGGGTATTAAATATTGTGGAGGAACCTTAAGTGAAGATGAAATTGTTTCAAAAGTTTTAAGAGGATTGCCCTCTGCATATAAAATGAAAGTCACTGCTATAAATGAGTTAAGAACAATGCCTAATACATCAGTAACTAGAGATACATTGATTGGAAAACTTTTAGCCTTTGAAATTGATGAATTTGGTCTTGTTGCTACTATAAAGATAGATTTAGCCTTTAAAGCATCAACATCATCTACATCATCATTTGAAAAATCTGATTGGAAAGCCTTTTATGCAAGAGAACTTGAAGAAAGCAAGAAAGAAAATGAAGAACTTGAAGAACTTGAAGCACTATTTGCAAGGAAAATACCTAAAGGTCCAGTTGGAAGTAAGTATGAAGGTAAAGCACCCTTTAAATGTTTTAACTGTAATAAGATTGGTCACATGGCTTCAAGATGCTCTGATAGACATGCTAGACTAAGAGAAGAAGCTAGAAGAACATACAAGCCAAACCCTGAATATCAGAGATATAGATTTAAAAAGAATAAAGACAAATCTTGTTATCTTGTTGATGAAGGAGTGTCTGATGATTCTGATAAGGATCCAGCAGACAATGGATGGGTTTTTGTTGCTATAACAGAAGACCAACCGACACCTACCATACAACTGATAGAGTAGGCCTTGGCAGCTAAAGTTGAAGTAAAGGATGAATGGATCATTGATTCAGGATGTTCACATCATATGCCAGGAGATAAAGGTAAATTCTTGAACTTTCAAGAATATAATGGAGGTCTAGTGAGATATGGAGATGATAAAGCTTGTCTGATCAAAGGTAAAGGTACAATATCTCTTGATGGAAAGCATAATACTGACAATGTTTACTATGTTGAAGGTTTAAAGCATAATCTCTTGAGTGTTAGTCAATTAGTTGAGAAAGGATTTCAGTTAAAATTCAAAAATGGAAAATGCAAAATCATGAATAGAACTGGTTTAGAAATTGCAACCAGTAATGAAACTAGAGGTAATATCTTTCATTTGAATAACAGTGAAAAGACATGCTTGATTGCACATATTGATGAAAGTTGGCTATGGCATAAGAGACTCTGTCATGTAAACTTTGATTGCATGGTAAGAATCAATACTACTAAGGCAGTTAGAGATTTACCTAAAATTGTCAAACCCCACAATACAGTATGTAAGGAATGTCAATTTGGAAAACAAGTTAGAGCCACCTTCAAAAGTATTCCAAAAAAATCCAATAATGCTCATGACTTAATTCACACTCATTTATGTGGTCCAACTAGAACTAAAAGTCTACAAGGTGATAGATATTTCATGCTCATCATTGATGACTATTTTAGAATGTGTTGGGTTACTTTTCTGAGAGAAAAATCAGAAGCACTTGGGAAGTTCAAATTGTTCAAAGCAATGGTAGAAAATGAAACCGATACGAAAATCAAATATCTAAGATCAGATCAAGGAGGAGAATTTACATCTAAGGAATTTAATGCATTCTGTGAAGTGAATGGAATCATAAGACAACTATCAACACCTCAGACACCACAACAAAACAGAGTTGTTGAAAGGAAAAATAGAACTATCTTGGATGCTGCTAGAAGTATGTTATTAGAAGAAAACCTACCACATGTATATTGGAGAGAGGCAGTAAGTACAACGATCTATACATTCAACAAAGTTCACATCAAAGGTGAAACCAGTAAGACTCCTCATGAACTATGGTTTGTTATTACTCCTACTCTTAAATATTTCAAAATATTTGGAAGTAAATACTATATTAGAAGAGATGAATATATTGGGAAATTTGATCCTAGAAGTGATAAAGGAATAATTCTTGGTTATTCATCTAAAAGTAAAGCATATAGATGTTTTAACAAAAGATAGCAGAAAATTGTTGAGAGTACAAATGTGGAGATTGATGAACAATTCAGAGGAACTTCAAGGTATATAGACTCTGAACCGACAACAAAATTCTAACAAATGAACCTACACTGAATCCACCAGTACAAAATGAAGATCCAGTCACACTAGTATAATCTAAAAATTTCACAGTAACTAAGGAACTGCAGCAAACAAAGACACCCTAGTACATAAGACTGAATCATTTTGAAGATCAGATAATTGGAAATAAGTATAAAGGAGTTATGACAAGAGGAAGATTGGAAAATGAAGAGGTATGTCTTATTTCTCAAATTGAACCATCATCAGTTAATGAGGCATGTGAAGATAAACATTAGACTAAAGCTATAGAAGAAGAATTAGAACAAATTGAGAAGAATAACACTTGGACATTAGTTCCCCGGCCTAAAGATAAAAATGTAATTGGAACCAAATGGGTATTCAGAAACAAACTTAATGAAGATGGTAAGGTAATCAGAAATAAAGCAAGACTAGTATGTAAGGGATATTCTCATAAAGAAGGAATTGATTATAATGAGACCTTTGCAATAGTAGCCAAAATTGAGGCAGTCAAATTATTTTTGGCTTTTGCAGCACATAAGAACTACAAAGTATATCAAATGGATATTAAATGTGCATTTCTGAATGGAGATCTTGAAGAAGAAGTTTACATTGAACAACCTGATGGATTTTATTTGACAAATAACAAAGATATGGTATGCAGGTTAAGGAAAGCTTTGTATGGATTGAAACAAGCTCCAAGAGCTTGGTATGCAAGATTGGATAAGTATCTTTTGAAGATTGTTTTTTCTAAAGGTAATGCTGACAACAACTTATATTATAAAGTGACTAATGATGACATCTTGGTTATAGAAGTTTTTGTTGATGATATAATATTTGGAGGAGAAGATGGATTATGTAAAGAATTTTCTATTGAAATGCAGCAAGAATTTGAAATGTCTATGATTGGAGAAATAAAATTATTTTTAGGATTGTAGATTTCACAGACTGACATAGGTATATTCTTGAGTCAATTTAGGTACTTGAAGGAGTTACTAAAGAAATTTGGGATGGAGAACTCTAAATCGGTAAGCACACCTATGACTACAAGTGACAAACTATTACTAAGGGATGAAACTACACCTGTTAATCCAACTAGGTACAAATCTATGATAGGAGGTTTACTGTATTTGACACAAACCAGACCTGATATCATGAATGCAATATGTATTGTTTCAAGATTTCAGAGTAATCCTAGAGAAAATCATGAATCAGCAGTAAAAAGGATTTTCCGGTACTTACAAGGCACTACAAATCTAGGATTATGGTATCCTAGAGATGAAAACTTTGAATTATGTGCATACACAGATGCAAATTGGGCAGGAGATGTGGATGATAGAAAAAGCACCAGCGAAGGAGCATTTTTTCTTGGAAACAGACTAGTTTCTTGGTTGAGTAAGAAACAAAGTTGTACATCCTTATCAACAGCAGAATCAGAATATGTAGCAGTAGCAACTAATTGTACATAGGTACTATGGCTTAAACAAATGTTGAAAGACATAAAGGTAAAATGCAAGGAACCTATTACTATCTATTGTGACAACACTGCAACAATTGATATATCTAAGAATCCGGTACTACATTCTAAAACCAAACATGTTTCTATCAAATTGAATTTTCTAAGGGAGAATGTTGAAGCAAAAGAAATTAAACTGGTTTATGTGAATACTAAAGAGCAGATTGCATATATTTTCACTAAACCTCTTCCTAAGGAGACTTTTGAATATATTAGAGATCAGCTTGGGGTCATACCCCCACCGGTAGATACTTAGGAAGTTGATGTTTGTCATCAACCGACAGAATTATCAGAAAAATCTTTTACTCCGACTTTGATGAGGAAGCTACTTCTCAGGGAGAGTAGTGGTATACTAAATTGGTTGGTATTTTGTATATGAACTTGGTTTTATAATAACTTTGATGTTTGATGTCAAAGGGGGAGAGATTGGCATGGAAAAACAAAAGGAAACATATGTCACTCTCAAGGGGAGAGATTGTTACTTTGGGAGAGATTACTTGTATTTTGGTATTTGGCATTTCTATTTTGGCACTTTGATGGTTTTTCCATTTTGTGTTGCCATCAATGCCAAAGGGGGAGATTGTTGGTATTTTGGTATGGTTTTGTCATTGATGTCAACACCTACTAACACTTATCAACACTGGCACTTTGGAGAATCAGCAACATTCACTGGCAAGTAAATGACTCATGCACAATCACCGGTATCTGGTACACTAGTAGGATATAATGATCACCGACACTTGGAATAGCATGGAAAACACTTGGTTATGTCAAAGACATCGTTTGGACACCTTGTCTTGGAGATTTGATTATTGGTATATTCATATTTGCATATTTGTTGTTACCGGCAAATAGGTCCAGGTTATACACCGATAGGTTTATCTTTTCCAGATTAGCATGGCACGCTATGGAGATGATTTATTATTGTTGTAAATGCATTAAGCTGACATGTTGAATCGATTATTGCATCGAGCATTAATTTAATTGTAAATTGATTTTATTGTAATATCTTTTAGATCCGACCTACTAATATTGGTCCTAGGTTATGATATGAATGTAAGATCTTATTTGTAAGATTGTGGGTGGAATGTGAAGAAGAATTGTGAGAAGGTATATGCGAGAATAAGCAGAGCTATACATGCAGACATCATTTGAAGGTGAAGCAAGGTTTTTGTGAAAGCATATCAGAACTACACCGGTACTAAATGCAGCATATGAAGACGCTATTTTGAGCAGTACATTCTTATTGGATTTAACCATCCAATTGTAGTCAGTGTGACTCCTATTTTGTGTTTGAGTAGTGAGCTCTAGGCGCTTGGCCTTTCTACATGTGTAGACCCCATTTGTATTCACTTACTATCTGCAATAGTATCATTTGATTGTGGGTAAGGTTTCCCATCGTGGTTTTTCCCCTTATAGGGTTTCCACGTACAAATATTGGTGTTAAGTGTTGTGGATGACTTTGTCTTTTTGTTTCATGCATTAATATTTACCAGTATTGCAATAAACTGATAAAACTGTCTACCGGTATAAAAGAGTGGTTTACTAGTATTAAGCAATAAGTTGGTTAAGTTGTTTTGGTTTGAATTTATTTGACAACTGATTCACCCCCCCTCTCAGTTGCCTCCAGGACCTAATAGAAAAGCACTAACCACCTAACCATGTGGAACCAAAAGAACCACCCCCCATGCTAGGAGATGACACAAGGTCCCAACACACACTCTATACCTAAGTTGACACTTAACAACCAAAGAGACAAAACATAACAAGGACTCTCAAGCATGAACCAATCCTAAGAAATCACAATAAGAAACTCCCAGAGACTTATAAAAATAGCAAGACATAGTTACAAATGAATAATAGGGGCAGAGTGTCATCACATACCATCCTCATAACATATACAATAACACAAGGCACTAGCCAGATGGACATGTGGAGCCATCTCAACCTGTGAGAGATCAAGGGAGATTGACTTGCCATCGCAATGGCCTTCTCATTCTTATCCTAAAACATCCTCCCTAGGATCATGTCATGAGGATCACATCAATTCATTATCTTAATTAATAAATCTAACTATCCATCCCATAAGTTCATTATTATGTTATCACTTATTTACAAAACATGGTAAACCTCCAATATGTCCCTAATAGTCTAGACATCATCCTTACAAGGAACCTCATGCAAGTCTATCTCTCGTGACCCTAACCATCACAAAAAATCCTACTTCCCCTAATGAACCCAATAATAAATAACAACAAGAGGCTCTAATTCCATATGCAAATCTGAAATCATAATCAAACATCATGCCACCAATAACCTTTACTCATGTGCAAGAACATACAAATTGCCACAACAAGAATTAAAGCAAAATGAGCCTCTTGGAATAACAATACATCAAAGGCCACCATAAGACCATCAAATTTGTCATGAAACAATAAATAAAACCATAGCAAGGCCTACTCACTTGTTGGTTCAAGAACAATAATACTATCACCTCTCTAGCATGGCGCATCAACATGAAAGAGAGCTTATTCAATAACAACAATAGTTAATGATATCAAAACATAAAGGAAACTATAAGAGGACATCAAAACCAATGCATCCAACACTGGAAATAATCAACAAGACCTCAAAAATGCCTCTCGTACAAGGATAGATCTAGAAAGTACATCACAAGCAAGCAAACTAATCAAAACACAGAATAGCGACATGGAGTTCCCAAGCTCATGTCGCACATACAAAAGACTCAGATTTGTGACAAAAGTTCCCAAGCTCATGTCCCAAATATAAAAGACTTAGAAAAAAGCACGAAAAAGCCAAACATACGATTTCGAATTAAAAATCACAGAAAAATAACTAAATCCAAAAACCAAAAAGGCAATGCTGCCTAGAAAATACCTTTCAAGAGGTAAAAATGATTCGAAACAATATAAATCAAGGCAAAAGATCTTACCAAAAAACCTTACACAGTCATGGAGTCAAGACTACTCCCAGAACTCTCAAAATATCAATACCACTCAAATAGTTTGCATAAAACCTTCACATAAGCTACTAGACTACCATACAAGCTCAAGGCTCTGTTCAATAAGAATTACATAAAAAAATCATGGGGAGGAGAGTTTTTGTGAGTCTCCCTTATGACAATGCCAGATCGGGATGCACACAGGAAGCTCAAACTCACCTAGATCCTAAAATGCACAATGAATCCTCAAACAAACAGATTCAATCTCCAAAACAATAAGACACAATCCATAAACATTTGCAGAACAACCAAACCCAAAAGAAGGAATTAATATACATGCCATGCATTCATGACAATGCCCAGAAATATCACCCATATTCCAAAATTAAAACTTTATAATAAAACTATACACCCATTAATTTTCTCCCATAAACTATATTAAAACTATATGAAATGGAAATTGATTTCATTCCCAAGCTTCCCAAACAATTGTAGACACAGAGCATACAACCATGAAAAATAGAAAACCAACAAAAACAAAGGGAAAAGAAGCTCCAACCTGCACCCTATGTAATGGAAGGAAGATAAAGAAGAGCCCACACACTCCAACAAGCTCCAGCAACAAAATCCCTAAATCCAAAATGGCAAAACCAAATTTTGTAGAGAAAGCCAAAAAGAGCAACCCGTGAACAATCACATGCTTGAAAATAAAAAACCATGAAAAACCAAAAACCCTAGCCACATTCTTGACCAATCAAAATATTCCATTTTTGAATATATTTGACCTACCCAACATAGTTTAAAATATTATTTCCCATTCAAATTCCACCAATGGGAATAAAAGGTAGGGAGAAAAAATATAAATATATTATAATTATATGAGTGGGGGCATATTATTTTTATAAGCTAAAGTATTTTATACACCCCAAATTATTATCAAGCAAGCTATATAAATAATCAAACCATAGGTTATAATCATTTAATTTAAATAACCAAAAGGGGAATTGATAATTAAATAAATCTAAGCTCATAAAATAATTGAATACCCAAATAAAATATTAAACACTAAACAAATAATTAAACTATAGTAAATAAATAAATAATCATCAAACGAATATTAATCAAATAAATATTAACTATCCAATAATCAAAATACCATTAATCAAATCTCTACTAATCAAATAATTAAAATAAATATTATTAATTATTAAATCACTCATCAATTAACCAAAAAATTAATCTCATCATAAATAATAACATAATTAAATAAATCGACAACTACATAATATACTCACAACACTAAGAGACCAACTCACTAATTGACATGGCAAATTACACCAAGATGTTGATGACTCATAGTGAACAACTTAGACCTAGAGTATGTGATGCAGCCATAACCGGTAAACCCTCAAAAGAGAATTGACCAGCTTATGCAGCAAGAGTAACATAATGAAAACAACAAGAAAACATAACAAGATTATAAAAACATATCATATTATTGTCTTAGAACCTCCGGCAACCAACCGGTTATCATTGTACCATCATCATAGAATATCTGGTAGTTAACCGGTTATATGCAAGCTACAAGCTAGATACAATCCACCCGAAACTCTCAGAGTCAACTAGATCACTAATCACCAATCTAAATATTTATTATGATTTCTACTTCCTTTGTCCTACAAACCCTCTGGAACATATCCAGGTCGACCACAAAAGATTACATTTAACAATGCAAGAAAATGAAATGTGTAACTAGGTTGGCCCTAAAAATGAAAGAGATTCCTCTGAAAAATAACTACCAAGAAGTGTGGATCAGAAGGAAGGTCGACCACATGCCAAAGAACATCAAACAAGACCCCAAATAGATCCACACACTAGGAGACTACTCTGGAAAAGAAGCAAAATCAACCGGTAAGCACAAGAACTGTCCCGAAACCCAGAAACAGTCAAACTAGGAGTGATAACTAGCCGAAAAAGAATCCAAATGGACTGAAAATATGGAATTAAGCATATGAACTAGCTTGGAGACCGAAAATAGGATCTGCAATGAAAAGCAAGCAAGGATTGACACCTACCGGTAGGAACATAGAAAACTGCACACTGAACTGAACACTAACTAGACCAAAAGGAAATATTTTTGGTCGATGCAAGATTGCTCATAGATCGGGGATGCTCCTGCATCAGACACCCCAGGTAGAAAGAGATGTTCCATGAGAGGCAACTCATGAACATCGAAAAGGATTCAGGATAAAGATACCATGCTCATTTCTGATCCAAACATCTTTCTTATATCCAAACCTCTACTTTAGCTCCTCTGGGATCTCAACCAGATTCTTTAACCCCTGAATCCCTTTGTTTCTCTTCCTTTGCTTCAGATCTACACATTGTCTCTGCTTACTACTCTCTTTCTTCTGTAACTCTGATTTTTTTCTTCCACAAGACTTCATCCGGTTTGTCACCATAAGCTTTCTGTCATTTGGTTCTATCTGTCCATTGGGGTTATCTATCAGATCCTTCGGTAAACTAATTCCATCTTCTGATATAACCTATGCAATTGGTTTCTCAGTACTACAACTTTTCTCAAGACTTAGATTCTTCACCTCCTTCTCTTTCTCCTTCAAAGAAGTCAATGTGAACTTTTGCTCATCTTTCTCAATAGTGATTAGGTTTCTTCTACAGCCATAAATAGCTCCTCTATCAAACTACCAAGGTTTTCCCAACAAGACATGACAAGCACGCATAGATACAACGTCACACAAAACCTCATCCCTAAAAGCCCCAATATTAAAATTCACCAAACACTACTCCTTTACTTCTAACTTTTGATCATCTTTTAACCAACTTACCTTGTAAGGACAAAGATGCTCAAGCCTCTTCAATCCAAGCTTCACTACCCTCTCCTCCGATACCAAATTATCAGTACTTCCACTATCCACAATAACCTTGCAACACTTACCACTTGATTTGCACACAGTCCAAAAAAGACTCTTTCTCTGAGTAGATCTGGTATCTTCACTGCTCTGCTCCATTTTGACTCTTCTTAATAGAAGGCATTCTCCTTGCTCCGGTCTACAGTCAGTTCTGGTAACTTCACTGTCCGGTTCCTTATTTGCCACACAATTTCTTGCCATTCCATGCTTAAATTCATAGAATCTGTCTGGTTTCTCCACACTTAAAAAATTCACTCAAAAATTATCTACTAGTACTGCCACTGCCTTTCCTCCGTGTTTTCTATTCTTGAAATCCACCTAGGTTTTGATTCCTCTTCAATATTCTGCTTCTCTATACTCATTTTCTCCTTGAATCTCTTCTTCCCTCTAGGGTTATTTGGTTGTCTTCTTCTCACCTTCTCCTCAGCCTTCAAATCATATTGGTAAGTTTCTTCAACTATTGAAACCGTCAACATACTCATCTCATCCTGAATGTTAAATGCAAGTCCATTTATGTACCTCGCCACCTTCTCTCTATCCATCTCTCTATGTTCAAATATAATCATCACCTTGTATAATTCCTTAGTATACTCTTTCACAGTCATGTTTCTCTGTTTCAGGTTCTGCAACTTCTTGAACAATTCCAACTCATAGTCTCCTAGTATGAACTTGGCCTTTAGTCTTGCAACCATCTATCTCCATTGGGTGATCTTCATTTCTCCATTCTCCACTCTGTCTTTCTGCAATTCTTTCCACCATAAGGCAACATGCCCTTTCAACTTAGTATGTGCCAACTAGAATCATTATGGATCCTTGACATACTCAAACTCAAAGTAATCCTTCGACTCTCTGATCCAATCAATCAGATCCTCTGGGTTTTGTATTTCAGAAAAGTTTGAAACTTCCACTTTATGAAATTTACTTGCTTGCGCCACTGCTCTCAAGAATATTTCCTCTCTTCCATCTTTCGGTCCTTCAACCTCTTCTGCTTCAATTTCTTCATCGACTTCTTCATATCCATCCTCAAACTTTGGGTTCCTCGGCAAACTAGCCAATGCATTCTAGAATTCGTTCCTCACCTCATTCTTGAAATCCTCCATCATCTTCTCTACCCTCTGGGGGTTCGTCCTTCTAGGCTACATCTCCTCTTCTTCTTCGGTGAACTACCTCAACTCGGCGATCTAATCAATCTCTTTTTGTGTCTTTTTAATCTCCTCATCAATGTCCTCTGTCAAACAGTGAGGTTTACATGCTTCTCTATACAACTCCTTATACTTCAAAATTGTAGAATTAAGTACCGATAAAAGTGTGTCCAAGTGATCGGTACATTTCTTTATAGTGTTATCAAAGAATGTATTTTTCTCTTTGTCAACTCTCTCCTTAATGGTATCCTCATTCACCTTTTCCAGAGTTAGAACATTTTTAGAAATAAATTTGGACAATGTGTCCAATATACCTAAAGAATCATTAATGTGATCTATCTTACAAGTAGGTGCAATCATCTTTAAGATAGGTAATGTGTTATCAATAGCCTTAAATGCTAAGGCATTGTAATTTGTTATCCTTTTGATAGAATCCAAAAGAACATCTGTAATGTTAGTCGGTCTGAATTCTCCTGTTTATGTGCTAGATTCTCCAACTACCTTAATTATTTGTTCCTTATTGCCAAAAATTTGTTTCTCTTTACTTACATTTTCTACTGGTGGATCTGTTTGTGTCTGTACCTCTACCTTTTATGGTTTTGTAGTCTGTACAAATACCTCTACCTTTGATGGTTTCTTTGTCTCTACAAGCACCTCTTCAACTGTCGATTTCCCTAATTCATGTAGCTCTGTGTTAGTTATCTTATCCTTTGTAGGTTTCTTAGTTTCCAGTTGCTTTGCTTGAGCTGGTATCTCAGTGTTGTGAGAGTCAATAGTTTGTGCTGGTTTCTCAGTCTTTTGAGAGTCTACAGTATGTGCTAGTTTTTTCAGAAACCTTTACATTTTCAATATCAGTTGCATGTTCCTTATCTACAACAATGTTTATATCTTGTGTATCTACATTTGTTGTGAAAAGTATTTTAGACTTCGAGTTAGTATCATCATGAGTTATACCATCAGTAGCCATATCTGGTGGATTAGCTGTGTGTATTGGAGGGGTATCCTGAGGTGGTGGTGGAAGATTATCTGTAATCTTTATAGTAGGAACACCACCAACTTTACCTTTTCCCTTATCTTTCTGATATACCTTGAATGTCTTGTTGATTTTCAACATGTTTCTTTCCTCTTTCTTTTCCTTCTCAACAAAAAATATGTCCTAGTTGTTTGTAGTCTCATCTGCAATTTTCTTAATCCTTCCAGCCATTAGGCTTACTTGCCGGTGTCCATTGACAAATACTGACCGGTTAGCTTCAGATATAAGCTCATCTATCTCTTCCTTAGAGTTTACCAGATGTACAGCCAAAAGTGCTTCAACTTTCAATTTCTTGTCAAGTTCCATCACTGATAGCCATTTAGCCTCAAGTCTTAGATAGAGATCATTAGGTAAAACATCCACAACCTCAATCAAAACTTTCTTGTAAATATCCAAATGTAGAATAATGCTTTATTCAATAGTTACTTTGTCAAAATATTTAAAAGAATGATACCATTTATTTACATTTACCAAATTACCTTCATGTGTTATTTCATTTAGTAGATCATCCAGTGTAGGGGTAACCAATGTTTGTTTCTTCTTTGGTGTAAGCTTCTTCTACAGCTCCCTAATTGCCTGTTGTTTCTTTCTCTGAGTTTTGGTTTTCTTAGGAGCAGGAGAAGGTATTGGTGGGGTTTTCCTTTTCCTTTCCACTCTCTTAAACTCAATAGCCTTGCCACTATCAGTATCAAAAGATGTCACAACCGGTGAAACATGTGCTTCCAGTTGCAGTCCTTTAAGCTCACTAGCTGATATTGATGGACTTGAAAAGTACGAGGAGGGGGGGGGGTGAATTAGTGACACTAAATACAACACTACTTGAAACACTAACTGGTGAATGAACTCAACAAAGCTTTTAAACACAATGCTTGCAATCCAAAATGGTATAACAACATTCACAAAAGTTAAAGCATCCACCACAACATAAGTGTTTATACGTGGAAAACCCAAATGAGTAAAAACCACGGTGAGATGCAACTCACAAGTTAACTATCTGCAGTAATAGATAACTGACCGGTTAAGGTATACAAAGTGCTCTTCTAGGAGTGAATCTTTTTAGAGATCCCAAAGCTTGATTAGAAGCTTGTACCTTGTTAAAGGTAGTACCCTGTTAGGAGTAACCTCGCTGGAGGATTTAAGAATCCAAACTAATGGATCACCTTGTTAGAGGATTTGTACATTGAAGCTTTTTAGAGCTTACCCGGTTAAGGGATTTGATTATGTTGTAATGGTTAGAAAACAACATGAAAAGTTTTATCTATTCTGAGTAGCAAAATACTTGCTTGATCAGATCCTTCTAAGTACATTCAACACTACTCTTTAACACACTCTTTATCTTAACACTTATCGCTCTTCAACAAAAACTTTCGCACTTCATGCATACCATCAGTTTCATAACATCTCCCTTAATTTTAAATGATTCACTAAGATGTCTTTAAATAGACATTCAAATCTTATGTCGGTCTAAGGAAATCAAAACATAATTTCCTAGATGCAGTGTATCTAGACATGTGATCATAACTCATCACAAAAATTACCGCCAAGTAGTCGGTGCAGGTAACTCATCACATAAATAACAAATACCAGTTGGAACAATCAATACCAGTTTGAATAAAACATATGAACCATTGTCCATGAATCTTCACTTGATATCCATCTGGATCTTCATCTTGATGCTGACTTAGTATAACCATAGGTTGTCTCTTATGCACATACCGGTTGACACAAAGTACCGGTTAGCGATAAACCTCTAACATACCGGTTAACAGTGTAAACAATTGAAGTTACACCAGTAGTTGATATAATCATATGTGTGTGAAAGTGGTTCATCAATGACAACAAGTGATGAATTCATTACAATCTTCATCAAGCCAACAATCTCCCACTTTGGCATTGATGGCAACACTTAGAAAATTTTATAGTAATACTGCTAAGTGTGCATACATAGGAAATTTACACATATACTCATAATCCCCCTTAATGCATGCATAAAGACAAAAGTTTCAAAAGCACACATACATATTTCTACTCCCCCTTTGACAACAATCCCAAATTGAAAAGGTAAAATATATACATATATAGAGAAAATTTGTATCAAAGTGTTCAACATGTAGAACAATAATTTTTTTTCCATGCATTAGCTAATCTCATAAAAATATTATTGAAGCTCTTCTTCATTTGTGACAAAGTGCTCCATGATTCCAATATGTGTACAGTATACTCGAATGTAGATATCAGCTGAGAATGGAATTCTTCCATTCAGTCCAATGTGCAGGTTTCAGGGGATGCAAGAATAGATTCTGCATTGGAATAGGCTCTCTGTAATATGTCTGCTTGTGATGTGAGCAAACTCTTGAGTTCTTTTAGAGATCGGAGTCTCTTTTCCTTCTCATTATGATAACTGTCTAGTTTGTTATGTAAATCATCTACAGACTTGTTAAAGGCATGTATGGAGTCATGGAGTGGGACATAGGCCTTGCATATCCTTTCCATTTCTTTCTCTGTTTCAATTTAACTTTTTGAAATGTCAAAATAAAAGAAAGTAACATTGGAGGTAGAGGCAAGATGCCTTCCTCATGTTTCAATAGATTTTCTCAATAGACTTTTATTGTGAGATAGAGCCATTTTTCCACTTTCAATATTCTTTACCAGTTTGTCTCCATATTTCATCTTGTGGCTCTTTTCAGCATTCAGTTGAGCAACATCTTCTAGTGACTTGATTTGATCAAATGCATCTGCAACTAACTGACCAATTTTGCTAATGGGTGTAGAAAGATGTGCTATAGATGTTTCTAGTAGTATACCAGACAAAATTTCTACTGCATTCTGAATTGTCTCTGCTTCAAACCTTTTCTCTTTCAGTCTCTTCTTATGCGCTCTAGATTGCATAACATTAGCAATCTTCATCATTTCTGATGTGCTCAAAGTGTTCGTATCAATAGGTCCTAAAATACTTAAAGAATCATCATCATCATCTTCAAGTTGTTTCTACTTTTCTGGTTCAGGGGATACAACTTTAATGATAGCTTTCTCTGTATTCTGCTTTGTTGTCTTTTTAGGTGACTGCATGGCAACATTTTCAATAGGCTCCTTTTGAATTTCTTGAATGAACGGTGGAGATTGGGGTTTATCCAGTTGTTATGTTGCTAGTGGATTGTCCACTTTTAGTTGAGTAGTCGATTCCTCAACTAGTGTAACCTGTACATCAGTGATTGTTGGGGGCTCCATATCTGGTACAATGTTATCTCCAGATAGGTCCACTATGTTTTGAACATCATCATCAACAAGAATAATGGAATCATCCTTCTTCTTGAGTGGATAGACCTCATTAGGTTGAATAATCTCCTCTTCATCCATTTCTGGTCTATTAACATCATCAACTATCTCTTCTGTATTCTTATTCTTAGAAGAATGGATGAATTCTTCCATCTTTTTGATTCCGCAGGCCATCTAATGTGTCTTAGTTTCAACAATTTCCCTTTTACCATTAAAAATCTTCAATATTCTTGCAAAAAAAAAAAAAATGTGCTTTTTACTGATCAACTAAAACACTAATTCCATCTGTAGGTAAACTGGGAAAATATTGTACAAATATTTCATCAATAATTTCTTTTTCCAATTTTATAGCATCCTCCCATTTATCTAAAAGAATATTATACAAAGAGATTGAAATAATCTTTTCCAAATCATGTGGAAATATACTGTAATGACACAAATGAGTGATTACCTGTTGAATCACTTGCTCTTTCTCATCTTTAGTGAAGGAATCAAAATATTCTTTGACATTGTCAAACCTATTCCACCCTAGTATCTTCATTGTTCTTTCAAAATGGGTATCCAGTTTGTAAGCAACTATATCAATAGGTGTAGTTGCCTTTGGCACTACCTTTACATTTTTGGATATTTTTCCGGATGTCTTTTCCTTCTTTGTTTCTTCATTAGAATTTGTTCCCTCAAATTTTGGTTGCAAAATTAATTTTTTGCCTCTCTTCTTTGTCTCTTTCTTAATATATACCTTGGGTTCTGGTTCCTTTTTGGTTAGGACACTCCTAGTAACCCTAGTACTCTTTGTTGTTGGAGATGCTTCACCAGAATTTTTATGCTTTCCTTTTGCACTTTTCACAGGTGCAGTATCAACTTGTACAACTTCATTTTGGACTGCTATAATGTCCAATTTTCTTTTCTCTTTGGCCATCGGTGATGCCAATAAGGTGTTAGCATAGCCAACTAGAAGATCATAGTTTACTTCATAACTCATGCCTTCCATTTCTTCCTCTCTTGGCTCAATAGTTTGCATTAAACAAAAGTTAGTGGTAACGGTGAAGATTATGTCCTTCTCAAAGTTCTTTACCACCTCTTCTAGTATTCTTATTTTCATACTCATTTTATTTTGGAACTCATTGAAATAATTGTTTAGGGCAGCATGGAAAGTATTCTTTACCACCTTGATGTTGTTCTTTATTTGTGCCGAGACCAGTGAGTCCTTTGACCACTCAATGTCTCCTATCCCTGATAGAAAATTTTGAAAGTAAAAGAATAGGCCAACTAAAAGCTGACCAAACTTGAATTTATGACTACTATCCTTCTTGATAGATATCAAATTAAAAAATAGTTGTCTTCTGATAGCTTAAGAGATATCATAGTTAGCATTATCCACAATCATTCTGTGAGCTGCATGGATTGTTGCAGATGAAACACTGTTAAGTCTATTGGAGTAAAATACTCGGTAGCCTATCACCATTACTGCTAATTTCACTAGAGGTTCCCTTATGTTGTTGACAGAAAAAGCATGCCTGTCAGATGTAGAACCAGTTAAATCAAAGACAACATCCTTAGAAATTTTCATTAGCTCAGGTACTTCACCAGTTGCAAAGTAGCCAATCACAGCCTGAATGGCTTCCTTGGTAATTATGTGAGTCATTTCTAAGTACATGTTCTCTCCATGAACTCTACTCAAAATTATTCTGATATGTGCTTATTCAAAACCTTCAAGGAAATAAGAGGCATTATGAAAAACCTATAATACTGTGTCTTAATTTTACCGTTCTCATCACAAAGTGATTTCAGCTATGTGTAAATGTATAGAGATCCTAAATCTTCTAACTTGCAGTTTATATAACTGGACAGATCAACATTTACCATAACTTCATTCAGAACTTGCAATAATGCATTATATGACACAATTTAATCTGCCTTTAGAGCTTCCATAGGCTTTGAAGTGATCATCAACCTCTCTACAAACTTTGAAGAAGATGTCATTCCAGACATACAAGATTCGAAACAATATGTTCAAAGAAATACCTTGTTTCGCGCACATTGCCCCATTTACCAGTTGAAATGCCCAAGTGCACACCAGTTTGACTTTCTGCAACCTTCAATTCAGCTTAATTTCTCAAATCATGAAACAATTTGACAATTAACAACAAGACAATCTTACTCAGCTCTACAATCGCTTCAAGTTTCTTTCTCGAATGAGTTAGGGTAAAAATGACAAAGTAAAACTTGCTTTTATCCTTTTTACCTACTGCAATAAATGCTCATATGTTAGGGTTGCAAACTCTAATTTCACCGCTCAAGTAGAAAACTGGTTGATAACATGTTAACAAAAATTTACCAAAATTTCATGTTTCAAAATTCTTTCCCACATTTTTCACAAGGGGTCCAGAGATGTTTTACCGTTAAGCTCCCCTTAGCCATATTAAAAAGGCTTAAGTTGTTGGCATTTGGCATTATAACAGACAATGGGAGATTGTTGGCATTTCAATAAGGATACTGAGAAGGTTGTTGATGATTATGGATATAACTGATTAAGGATGATTTACTATCTTAATATTATTATTTTGTCATTGATGTCAAGAAATTGATTTTCTAATTCAGTATGATGTTGCCATATCTTGAGAAGTATGATTTGATGAGTATAAAGATGTTGGTAAAAGACATAGAAAGAATATGATGAATAAGGGGATGAATAAGGTATTCAATGGGCAACTATTGCCGAGTCATACAATGATGAGATCATGATGTTTAGATTGTTTTAACATCATACATATGTTGTAAATTGTAAGGTTAATACTATACTATGTTACCAAGCAAAGAACCTAGTTGGTAAACCCTAAGGAACCTAGTCGGTAAACCCTAAGGTTATCACTATCGGTTAATGAAGGCAGAATGTCTACCGAGTAAAGTTTAGTATTCACTGAGTTGTTACCGAGTTATAACCGAGCTGTAATAGAATACATTAAATTGTTACATGCGTTATTGATTGGTATGCCGTGCATGAAGTTTGTTACTGAATCTATGGCAAAGGAAAATCGGCATGAAGATCTACAACGTAGATTGAACCACATTACCCTAGCAAAAGTTCCAAGAAATGTATGCAAGTTCCAAGGCAGGGTAAAATGTTTTTTAGATCAAAGGATACATTGAACCTGGACAAGTTTGAAGATCTAATGGCTATGATTGATCATGGGAAGTGTGATCAAGGAGATTAAGCGGTTGGCGAATTGTTTATAAATAGGGAACTGTTGATAAACAATGCATGCGGGCAAATGTATGCACATGGATCCTACATAGTGATTATCGAGCACAGAAGCTTGAAGACCTGTTTGAATAACAGAGTATAGAAGCCCAACAAATGGACAAGATTAGTTCTATGTCTAGATTGTATTGAGCAAATAAGAATCTTCTTTAGCATTTTAGATGTGAAGTTACATATAGATTTTTATTACTGTTATTTTGTGAAAGTGACAGAAAATCTCTTAACTGAGGGGACTTAACAGTCTTATTTGTAAAACCCTCTAGCAAGGTGACATTCTGATTGAGTGTTTGAAATCCTTTAACAAGGTCACTTCTAACAAGGTGAAGATCATAACAGATCTGAGGAAAATCCCTTAGCCGAGTCACATCTAGCAATGTGTTTGTAATCTTTAACAGGATTTTCTTTTAACCGAGCATACTCTAGAAGAATATATTTCTTAGTGGGTCTGAAATCCCACAATGGTTTTTCCCTATTTGGGTTTCCACGTTAAATCTGGTGTTATGAGGTTTATGATGTTTATATGCTTTTGAGTTTGCATGTTTAGCAGTTTTGGTTATATTACTAAAGTTTATGTTATCGAGGTTGAATCTGATGTTTTTATGAAAGATTAAGTTTGTATGATTCACCCCCCCCCCCCCCCCCCCCTCTCATCTTGTTGGCTATTGGATCTGTACTTACATTAAGTATCAAAACTATCATAAGTCACCGATGCAGGGTTCTCTTCACTGGGTGAAGGAACAATTTCTTCTCCAGGTGAGTCATCTTTTTTATTCTTCCAAATTTGATTCATATCCTCTCTGGTTTCTTCAATATCAACTTTCTACTTTCCTTTCTGATCCTTGGAAGAGTTGACTGGTTTGCTATTTCTGGATCTACATAATTTTGCTAACTGCCCAGTTTGTTACAATGATAACAGGCCATACCAGATGATCTCCTAGGTCCTACATTTCCTCTTGTTGTTCTTCTTCTCCAGTTCATAGCCACATGACCAAAGTTATTATAGAAGGTGCAAATAACATTTGTTACCTTTTCCATCTTGAATGGACTAAACTGGTTGCTGTAGGATCTTTGGCACTTCAGGTTTACCCAGTTATCAAAATTCCTCATCCAGTCACCATTTGGTCTTGGATGCATGTGTGGCATAGGGTTGTTTGCTCCATATCTACACTCAACAGATATATGTCCATACATTCCACATGTGAAGCAATGACCTTCAAATTTCTTGGACACATACCTAGCATTAGTATTGTAATTTACATTTCTGTTTGGTATGTTTCTACAAACATTTGCAGTGTGACCAGGTTTATGAAAAACAAAGAAGACAAGTTTAAAGACCTTCTTACTGGTAGTATTTTTGATCTTAGGAGTAGATTTGTTCTTAGTACTGGAGGATTTACCTTTTTCAGTTGTGTGAAAACCAAGTCCAGAGATATCACCCTTCATTCTTTGTGATTGAATTTGTTCTTCCAACATGGCAGAACTTTTGATGAACTTCTCCAATTTCTCATTGGCTTCAGTAAGTTGTTTGATGAGATCTTCATTATGCTTAGACAAGTTCTCTTTCAGAGATAATGGAAGCTCAAGATCAAACTGTAGGTTCTCCTTTTCATCTCTTTCAACAATCAAATTCTCATGCATAGTGTCCTTTTCCCATTTGATCTTTGTAATCTCTTGATCTCTTTCCTTGATAAGATCTTCAATAGCTCTTCTGGCTTCTAGTTCTTGACTCATGCAGATAGTGAGACCTTCTAGTTCTCTCGTTAGATTTAGTTTCTCACCATTCAAATTTTCAACTTCCTCTACCAAAGCATCAATATTGGCTTTGTCTGAAGAACTATTATCAAATATCTCGAATAGTTGTTCAGTTAGCTCTCTCCTCTTGACTTGAGAAGCTGTCAATTTGAACCTAAGGTCCAAGTTCATTTCTACTAGCTTCTTTCTCTCTAGCCATCTCATGGTAGCTGATGTCCCCTATGGTTGTTTCAAGTCTCCCTTCTAAGCGGTTAGGCTTCAAAGAAGTTTTTCTTTGATACCATTGATGGACTTGAAAAGCACTGAGATGGGGGGGTGAATAAGTGACACTAAATACAACGCTACTTCAAACACTAACTGGTGAATGAACTTAACAAAGATTTTAAACACAATGCTTGCAATCCAAAATGATATAACAACATTTACAAAAAGTAAAGCATCCACCATAACACAAGTGTTTATATGTGGAAAACCACAATAGGTAAAAACCACAGTGAGATGGAACTCACAAGTTAACTATCTGTAGTAATAGATAACTGTCTAGTTAAGGTCTACAAAGTTCTCTTCTAGGAGTGAATCTTGTTAGAGATCCCAAAGCTTGATTAGAAGCTTGTAACCTTTTAAAGGTAGTACCCTGTTAGGAGTAACCTCGCTGGAGGATTTAAGAATCCAAACTAATGGATCACCTTGTTAGAGGATTTGTACGTTGAATCTTGTTAGAGATTACCTGGTTAAGGGATTTGATTCTGTTGTAATGGTTAGAAAATAACATGAAAGGTTTGATTTGTTCTCAGTAGCACAATAATTGCTTGATCAGATCCTTCTAAGTAAATTCAACACTGCTCTTCAACACACTTATCGCTCTTCAACAAAAACTTTCACACTTCATGCATACCATCAGTTTCATAACATCTCCCTTAATATAAATGATTCACTAATATTTCTTTAAATAAACATTCAAATCTTATGTCGGTCTAAGGAAATCAAAACATAATTTCCTAGATGTAGTATATCTAGACATGTGATCACAACTGATCACAAAAATTACCGCCAAGTAGTCGGTGCAAGTAACTCATCACATAAATAACCAAATACTGGTTGGAACAATCAATACCGGTTTGAATAAAACATATGAATAGTTGTCCACAAATCTTCATTTGATCTCCATCTGGATCTTCATCTTGATGCAGACTTAGTATAACCATAGGTTGTCTCTTATGCACATAACGGTTAGAGATAAACCTCTAACATACCGGTTAATAGTGTAAACAATTGAAGTTACACCAGTAGTCGATATAATCATATGTGTGTGTGAGAGTGTTTCATCAATGACAGCAAGTGATGAATTCATTACAATCATCATCAAGCCAACAGATATACGACTGATATTCATGACATTTTCTATAATTTCACTGGCCTTCTTAGAGGCATCTCTGATAAACTTGTCTCTTTTCTTCCTTTCTTTCTACATAGATACATTACTTGCAATAGTTTCTGCATTACCAAATATTCCTCCATATGGCTCCCTAGGTGCATCAAGTAGGGCTTTTGCATATGTTTTCAGAACAAGTAAGTCTACCTCATAACCCATCTCAGTAACCCAAATAGTTCTAGGGCTTACTACTTCCATCAAAGTCTCATCTCTTTTAATAACAAAAGAGATTTGCTTGTCATATTTATCAACTATGCTTTGTGGTAATATCTCTCTTGCTCTCATCTTACTTTGAAATGTTTTGAAGTAATCTATTATGGTCTTATCATAGTCAGTGCCCATATCGATGAAAGCTTCCTGCATCTATTTTCCTATCGAGATGTCAAAACCAAAATCTGTGTGACCTATGTCGGGTATCTCTTTGGTAAAGTATAACATTAAGCATATTAGTAGGTTCCCAAAATGGAAAGTACCTTTCTTATCTCCCTTAATATTCTTCAAATTATCAATTAGTTCACCTTTAAGCCATTCACAAACATCTATCTTAGCATTATTGTTCACCATCTCATATGCATTGTGAATACAAAGGATAGAAACCGAATTCAATCTATTGGCATGTATTGCGTTATATCTAAGTATCATACTAACATATCTCACATTTATATCCTTAACATCATTGACTCTAAGTGATCTTCTATCAGTTGTGGCTCCAGTTAAGCTTGTCACACTCTTGTTAGGTATTTTCTTGGTTTTATCAGGTCTACTACCGGTTGAAGGTAAACCAGCTATAACTAACTTAATTGCTTCCTTGGTTATCCTACAAACTTACTCTAACCACATGAACTCTCCATGGGCTCTGCTCAATACAAGTCTTACAACTTCCTTTGGAAATTTGGGAATGTTTAGTATTTCTATAAAATCTAAGTCTTCCACAATCTTATGTTTAGGTTTAATCACACCTTGTTCATCAGTAATAACCTCATTAAACATTTTCTTCAAATCCTCAGACCCTAAGTCTTCTATGTTGCAATGGATGCAGATTCTAGGGCCTTCTGCAAATGCGACACCCTTCGGAATTTTCAAAAAAGCTCCGATAGAATCATCCTACTTTGCAATCTTGGGGATAATCTTAAACACAAGTCTACGGAATTTGATGTTTTCAACAATGATAGGTTTTGCAATAAACTCAGGAATAGAAGATGAAGTTGCCATTTTGATAAATACCTCTTAACTTGAAATTCTCTGAATGTCTGAAAAATCACTTTGCTGCTTCGCCTTAGAATGCCCTTGCTCAGTTTCGAGCTTTCTAAATTCTTGAATGCTTGGTGAGTCAAAATGAGGGTTTTTTTGGTGCTTTATAGCCAAAAAGGTTCTTTAAAACCACATTAAATGTTCGATAGTTAAGTGAAAACTTAATACATCTGTCGGTAAAGAAGAAATGTGTCTTCTTCCCATCAACCAAGGCTAAAATGCATGATTTTCAATTTGTTGCGATACCCCCTTAAGATTATTCCTCAATCAGATGAAGAATCTCCCACCAGTGAAGGGTTACTTTGTTCTACCGGTGCAGACACAATTTCATCAACTTTTTGATCTCCCTTCTTAATCCATTGTTTTGAAAATTCTTGCTTTATTTCATTTACCTTTTCTTTTCCCTTCACACTAGATCCTTTATTGTTCATTGGTATAGTCTTGCTTCTACAAAATTTAGCAATATGTCCAATCTTGTTACATGCATAACAAGTTACATTATTCCTCTGAATAGCTTTTCCATATCCTTGACCAATTTGTGTTCTGCATTGATTAAATAAATGCCCAAATCTACCACAAACATAGCATTTCACATTCATTCTACAATTTTCCAAGTTGTGACCAACTTTGTTGCATTTGGAACATTGACCGGTGGGTAAGTTTGTATTATGATTATTTCTAAATCTGCATTGATTTTCTCTATGACCAAATTTATTGCAATTGAAACATTTCCCATTAAATTTATAAGCATTAGGTTGTCTTACCAGTTTACCGTGATCTTGATTGTTTGCAGTCCCAAAACTTTCTCCATGTTCAAATCCAAGTCCAATTGTATCTCCATCATGTTTTTGTCTTTTCAGCATGTCATCAAGCCTTTCTAAACTTTTCTTGAATTTGTCTTTGTGTTCATTTGCAATGATCAACTCATTTTCAAGAATTCCAACTTGTCTCACAAGCTCATCTTTATCATGTTGCATGTGAATCAGATTTGTCTTTAGCATATCAATTTCATGACCGATTCTTAGATTTTCATTACCTCCATCATTAAGTCTCCTAGTCAATTCTTCT